>NW_027130155.1:4575000-5870000 GCF_026122565.2 Emydura macquarii macquarii | reverse complement strand
GGAGCAAGAAATAACAGTGCAGGTTTGTCTATGTAGTCAGTGGAACAGGGAGAGTATTCCTTTTCTCTATGGCTACAATGTGACGATACCTGGAATGTAGGCAAAACATACAGACAGAAGAGAAACAAAATGGATCCGAGGGAAGGTGGGAAAAGAATGATGGAGGAGGTGTGAATTTATGAATAAAGATTAAAAGAATCGAATAAGCATAATATGTCTCATCAGCAATCCAAAGGGGGGCATGATAGCCATCTACAAATATTTGAAAGGTGTAAGCACGGGAGAGGGAGAGGAATTACCATATTTAGTGTTTCATGGGTGATGTAACTGGTGTTATGGAATGAAATTAAGAAAGGGAAAACCTGTTCTTGAATATCAGAAAAAACTTCTTGACAAAGAATCCTTTAAAAGGTGCTATAATCTCTGTAAGGGAATGGAGGAAGCACCATTGGCAGGTGCATTTAAAACTAGAATGGCAATCCTGCATTGGAATGCATGGGAGAGGTGAATGAACTAGAAGACTGACCCTGATCCTGCAAACTCTTATGTACATGGTTAATTTTAAGCATGCAAATAGTCCCATAGATTTTAGCAGAACTACCCGCATGCTTACTGTTAAACAAGTGAGTAAATGTTTGCAGAACTGGGGACTTGCATCTTACCCAGCTTTGATTTCTACATCTTTATAATCTTATGAATTAAGTTAAGATTTCCAGAGATCATTTGGGATATTTCATGGGTAATAAACTGTCTGGAATATTAATCAGTAAGTCCGGACCCATTTCTAACAGTCAGACAATGTTTAAGTAGTATAAATGTGATCTCTGGAGAGGGGGCTTTATTCATCAAGTGCTTTTTTAGTCAATTAACTCAGTTTCAGGCTATTTGGATTCAATTCCATGAAATCATCATGCTTCTAATTTGACTCCATGAAGAAAGTAAAAGCCAAAACTGCATTATAATTAAGAAAACTGAACATAATTTCAACTAAAAAGAGATGGAAACCCAGGACTGATCATGCAGGCCAGACTCATCTGTGTTAGTCCCTTTGAAGTATGACACATCAGTTGTGTGGCATTGGCTAGTTGGAAAGTCTACAGCTTTCTCAATGCCCTTGAGGAGCATTGAGTCTGTTCACCTTTTTCAGTCTTCTTTTGAGGGACTATAGCAATCCACTACCTCTGAGAGCATTAGTCATTCATTTCTACAGATGGAACAGTCAGAACCCAATTCAGTTTAAACAAAAGTGTTCATGAGTAGCTTACAAAAAAGAGAATGATAAAAAGTTACTTTTAAAATCTGTCATGCTTAACACAGTAAAACTCTGCAAGTTAGTACTGTAATCTTAATACCTAGAAAAGTAGGCAAAAGTTTCATCAGTGGAAAGTCCTCAAAGCCATGTAAGCTAGCAGGTTCAAATTCAGAAAAGTACTTAAATTCATACTTAACTTTAAGCATTGACTACTCCCATGTTTAAAATTAGGCATGTGCTTAAGTGCTTTGGTGGATCGGGACCTAGGTGAAGTTGGTTATGAAACCCAGCTCACTTACAGTCATGTGGTCTTCACCGTAAAGGTTTCATTAACAAATTGTGCAGTGTGTTGGCATTTGATGAAGACTTCATATCGGTTGAACTCAAGAGCATATACAAGTTAGTTTCCTGCTTCCCCCCATCAGACACATCAACACGGTAGATTACATTTTCCATGATGGTTCATTGCCCAGTCTATATCAATAAGTTTGTTCACTTTAGACAGAGTTTTGATGCAAAGATTGTTTTTTTCTTTTTTTAACCGCTGTAAGTGAAAACTTTTTATTTTGTCTGGCCAGTTGAATAAACTAAACTTCTTGCATTAAGTTCAGTTTTCCTTCTTTTTCTCATGAATGATTCCAAGTAACATCTATCGGAAAGGCAGTTCTATTACCAGGTAGACAAACTGGTTATACTTTTAACTATTTTGAGTAAGCATCTATGGCTGAGATGTGTGTATCTTTCAATTCAGTTAAAAATCCAGGGTGAGATTCTCCCTTTGTTCTGATTTTGATATGCTGCAACACCATACGGGTACTGTAAAAGCCCCAAAGATGGCAAAGGGAGAATTCCTGTGATGCAGGCACACTCCCAGACAGCTGTAAGTGGCCTTATGCAGGGCTTCTGTGGACATCTACACTGTAGTTAAAAACTAACAAATGCCTCCTGCCAGCTGACTCAGGCTCACATTAGGCAGCTGTTTAATTTCAGTGTAGATGGTCAGGCTCAGGCTGGAGCCCTGGCCCTGGGACACTGCATGGAGGGAGGGTCCCAGAGCTTGGGTTCCAGCCTGCGCTTGAATGACTACGAGCTCGAATGTCTACATTGCAATTAAACTGCCCTTCAGTCTGAACCCTGGAAGCCTGATTTAGCTGGCAGGGGGCAGCCACAGGCATCTAATTGCAGTGTAGACATACCTTGTCAAGCCAAGCCCCTGTGGAGGAGTGGGAGGGAAGTTCCTATAGCATGTACTGTTATGGAAATGGGTTGGGGTGGAGTGGACAGGAACCAATGTTTAGGAACAGGGCAGGACTTCTTTCCCCCACCCTCACCATTTCTGTGGAGCTCAGAGAGACAATGTCATACAGGCAGAGCTGGTGGGAAACCCCTTTAAGCAAGGGGTTAGATGCAGCTGCCAGTTGCAGAAGCCCTGTCTGTGTGGCTTCATTGGAGCCTTGATGCTAGGGAGTGGAAACATAAAACCAAAAGCTAACATGGAGGCTTAGGGCTAACTTCTCATTGATCCCTTGGTATCCGTGCAAATTCCAAGGGATCTCTACAGTGTGTGGGGTGAGCCATCTTCCTTGTGGGGAAACATCCCTCCCTCAACTGAACTGAACAGTAGATAAATCTTGCAAGTGGAACCTTGTACAAATTCATCCTCCCTCCATGTTTTTTTGCAGGAGGGTGTGGCCAACACTAGTTTTCTTTAAACTAAGGCTATGTCTATACATAGTGCTTCAGAGTAGACACTCACTATAGCAACAGGAGGGGTTCTCCCATCACTGTAGTTAGTCTACCTTCCCAAGAGGTGGTAGCTAGATCAGAAAAATTCTTCCATCAACCTGCTGTCTACATCGGGGTTAGGCTGGCATAGCTACATCTCTCAGGGTTGTGGATTTTACATCCCTCTGAGATATAGCTATGCTGATGTAAGTTTTCAGTGTAAATCAGCCTTGAGACAGTGACATACTATGAATCAGTGGCAGAGATGGAAAAGAAATAAGGATTAACTCTTGATCCTTTAACCATTTTACACACTGCCTCTCTTGATTCACTTAAGCCAATTGCAGTGAATGATAAGTATAAACTGACCTGAACCTTTATTCCTGAAAGTAGTACTAATATCCTTTTATTTTTGTTAATATTAAGATTTAAAATATGCTGTTATAGTTGCTAGTGTAGATTCAAAATGTGATTATTATTATTTGACGCTTACAATCAGGCTTTGGCGGGTGATTTACTACTTGCAAAATATAATTATTTATCAGACACTGAAATAACTGGTGCCAAAGAGTTCAACAAAAGTAGGAAATTCTTCCTGGGCTTACAACGGTCCATTCATATGGAATCATCTGTGCCTGACTGCCCTTGAATAACAGCTCCTTCATTAAACGCCCTTCATGTTAGATGTAAGCTTTTTCTTAATAAATATTATCTGATTTATTGAAATATACCCTTTAATATCTATATTTGCATATACTTAACTTTAGCAACTATCTTTTTGCAATATAACCTGATATGATTTGTCTAAAGCTTCTTGGTAAAATGGGATTAAAGACACCCATTTATTACTCTAGTTAAAATAAAGTGAATATTTTATAAGCAAACTAACAAAAGCCATACTTGCTGTATGAGTCAGTACCTTTCAGTCTGTTGCAGAAAACCTGGGGGACCCTAACCTTGGCTCCTTGCATAATGATGCAGGATTTGTACTGAATATTACTGTTAATAGTTCCAGACAGTGGAATGTTGTATCTGTCACCACAAATTCAAAGACCTGATTGCTGGCACAGCATCTCTGCTTAAAGGGACACTGTTGTTTTAAAGATCAATATTTTTCAAAACAAAATTATCTTATCTCTAATTAGGATTAAATCTAAAGAATTTTAAAAATCTAATTTACTTTTAATGCTTTTTATATTTTCCTTGGGCAGTGAAAAAGAATAAGTTCTGCTTTGGTTTATAGTCGGTTTTGCTTAGTGGAGCTCTTACATTAAAACAGTGCTGCAATACTTGGGTTGTAGTACTCTAATGAATGTTGACTTAAATTGGAATTCCTTGAGAATTACTTTTGAAACCTACATTGTACTAAATGTGTTCTTGATTATTTAAACAAACAACAAGAGACAATTACTTCGAAGAATTACTATACTAAACTTTTAATTTCAGCCACAAACAATACAGTCCCTTTCTGGAGAAGACAGTTCTGTGAAAATTGAGAGCAGTCTAAGGAACATGCATAAATTATACTAATAACCTGTAAAAATACAACTTGACCATTGTAACATCATTTTTTTGACTCAACAGCAGTTTCCTATAATTTGCATATACACGAGAAAAAGAATAAATGCTTTTATTCTTTTCCTGTTTTCACTTCTTGCCCTACTCACTTTGTCTACATGAGAATATTGTAAAGGCTTAACTTAAATTCATTTAAAAACTGACTTAGTTAAACCAGTTCTAACCCCAGTGAAGACATTGTTATTTTAGAGTGACTTGTATTACAGTTGTGGCAGGAGGCCTCTATCACATTGCGACCCCACTGTTTTGGATGTTGTAAAAACACAAATTCAGAGATAGTCCTGTCCTGAAGAGAGTGCGGCCTAAATGAAGACAAGATGTAAGAAGCTGATGTAAACAGACACATGGAGACACTAGGGTGCTGTATACTCTATTAGTTATCATCCGTTGGAAATAATATGCTTTCTTTCAGGGCATAGAGTTTAAGCATAAATGTAATACAAGGTTTGAAAAAAATCTAGCTTGTGAAGAAATGTTAGAAGACTTGTCTGATTTGATTCGAGTTTGAACAAAAATAATTCTGACAACAATTGGTAAAGTTGACAGATATTCACATGGGTAAAGTGTTCAAAAAGTAGGAGTACATAAGGAATTTGATCAGATCTACCTCATGTGAAAGGTACGGGGACTAAATCCTAGGCTCTCTTTACACAGTTGTTAGGAGCATGTGATTCCTGGGTCCCAGTGTACACTGACTGAGCATTAGCCTGACTGAGCCTGAGACCATGATGGTACTTTAGAGATCATGCAGATTAACGCCTCATCCCTGTGGGGAGCCTCACGAAAGTCCTGGCCTGATTGCCAAGTATGAGAGAAAAAGAATGATTTGGGGTCAAAAAGGCCCCATATTTTTCACAAACAGACAGAACTAAAACTGCTCCTCTCTTTGTTAGCATGCTCTCCCACTTCCCCTTGTAAATTAATTGTGCTCTACTGTATAATTTCTGGTATAGTATGCAGGATTTTTGTAAGCACCTGGAAACAAACATGTTGCTCTTCCTGCTCTACTATAGACATGAGCTATTTTCCATAGGGCATGAATAAAATTAATCCCTGGAAGGAAATGTTAATGCTGTGAATACAAGGCATGTGAAATGAAAATCTCCTTCTCTCTGTTATATTCCAACACTTGGTGGGGTTTTAGATTTTCTATGCTCCAAAGGCCAATTTGACACCCTTTTAGATTAGACTTCTCAGGCCATCCACAGTCCTGCCATGCTCCATGGTAACAAAAAATTCAAGCCTGAAGAGGAGCCCAAACCCCCAGCAACAGCTGTGTAATTGATACACTGTTGCTGAGCTCAGCAATGGGGTGCTAGTGAGTGACTTCATGAGAGATTCCCCAGAGTACTGGTGGGGGATAAAGAGTAGCAATCTCCCTGGTTGAATGACAGCAAAGAGGCTGAGCAGCCTACAGAGACAGAACTGGCAAAGAAGGCTAAAAGGCAGAATCTCTCCCCTCCTCCCATAAAGGGATAATAGAGAATAGCTCCAAGTGTCTTCATCCGCAAAGATAAAATTATTTCCAATCCCTCATCTCCTCTCTTCCACATGAAACAACTTTGTTAGGGGTTACTGCAGAATCAAAGGAAATTGAGTGGGACCTTCAGAGAACTGGATTGGGCCGTCCACATCTCCCCAGGTTCTATCTGTTAGCCATTCTATATCCCCTTCACATTGGCCTCATCATCAGCAGGATAAGCAAAACCAGTGCAAAGTATCCTTCTGCATACGCAAGAGTAGTGGGCTAAAAAAAACCCAAACAAAAAAACCCCACCCCTTTCCCCTATGAGAGAGAGTTGGGTTTTGTTCCTATGAAAGTGAGACCCTAAAAGTCATGATCTATCTTCACTAAACTTCCAAGATAAAATGAAAGTACACTTATGCATTAGTTCATAAGTCAGAAGTGAAATGCAGCTTCACTTCAGCCAGTAAAGATTACGCTAGGATTCTCTCTCATTATTAAGCACTCGAGTGTTGTCCACCAGAGGGCACTTTCATATAACTACATAGACGTTAGCATAACCAAATTTTTGAGTGAAACAATAAGGTTGCCTAGTGTATATGTAACAGTGTATACACTAAATAGCTTCTCCTAATAAGGGCTTCAATACAACAAATTCCAAACCCAGCAAAATCACTGGTATAAGCTTTTTAGTTTTCATATAGGTTAGAGAAACAAAAGCTAGAGGTTATGTATTTTACAAGTTTCTGTCTTAAAAATGTTTCAGATGTAATGAATTCTGGAAATGCAATGTCTGAAAGATTTTGTTTCTCTTGGTAATGCTACAGGCCAAATTTAGAGGTGTCATGCCAAGTGATGTAAGTTAGAGTCAAACTTATTACACTCATTTACTTATGTGCAAAGGAGATGAGCTGACCTCACTGCATGTGAAGGAGCTGTAAAATGTAAGTTAAAGTAGAATCATAGAATATTAGAGTTGGAAGGGACCTTAGGAGGTCATCTAGTCCAACCCCCTGCTCGAAGCAGGACTAACCTCAGCTATATCATCCCAGCCAGGGCTTTGTCAAGCCTCAGCTTAAAAACCTCTAAAGATGGAGATTCCACCACCTCCCTAGGTAATCCATTCCAGTGCTTCACCACCCTCCTAGTGAAAAACTTTTTCCTAATGTCCAACCTAGACCTCCCCAACTGCAACTTGAGACCGTTACTCCTTGTTCTGTCATCTGCCACCACCGAGAACAGCCTAACCCCATCCTCCCTGGAACCCCCTTTCAGGTAGTTCAAGGCCGCTATCAAATCCCCCCTCACTCTTCTCTTTTGCAGACTAAACAAGCCCAGTTCCCTCAGCCTCTCCTCATAAGTCCTGTGCTCCAGTCCCCTAATCATTTTTGTTGCTCTCCACTGGACTCTCTCCAACTTGTCTACATCCTTTTTGTAGTGGGGGGCACAAAACTGGACACAATACTCTAAATGCGGCCTTACCAATGCCGAATAGAGGGGAATAATTACTTCCCGCGTCCTGCTGGCAACGCTCCTCCTAATGCAGCCCAATATGCTATTAGCCTTCTTGACAACCAGGGCACACTGGTGACTCATATCCAGCTTTTTATCCACTGTTACCCCCAGGTCCTTTTCTGCAGAACTGCTGCCTAGCTCATCGGTCCCCAGTCTATAGCTGTGTATGGGATTCTTCCTTCCTAAGTGGAGGACTCTGCACTTATCTTTGTTGAACCTCATTAGATTTCTTTTGGCCCAATCCTCCAGTTTGTTTAGGTCCATCTGTATCCTATCCCTACCTTCCAGGGTATCTACCATTTTCCCCAGCTTAGTGTCATCCGCAAACTTGCTGAGGGTGCAATCTACCCCATCTTCCAGATCATTAATGAAGATGTTGAACAAAACCAGCCCCAGGACCGTCCCCCGGGGCACTCCGCTTGTGACTGGTTGCCAGCTACACATGGAGCCATTGAGCCAATAGAGGGTGTCCTACTTTAATTTGCACTGTCCAACCTCCTATTAGTTGTCTTTGTAGTTACTTTCCTTTCTTCTGGTACCTTTACATGGTACTTACACAAACTAAAGAGGTAGTTATTGTAATCAATAGATGTGATTGCAGCCTGTGTAGGCATACCCACACTAACTTTTATCTAGGTACCATGGCTAAAAATACCAATGAGGATACAACAGCATGGACTCCCACATGGGCTAGGTGCACAAGTACATGCCCAAGTGTTTGTATACAGCCCACACTGAAACCCACACTGCTGCATCTGTGTTGCTGTTATTTGCAGTTATTTGCTAGCTACATTAAATCTAGCCTACCTGAGTTGCAATCATACCCTGTAATTATAGTGTAGCCATATCCACGGACTCCTCATTGAGGCCAGGATTTCATCCTTTTTGACAGAATCTGAGGTGATGTATAAGAGAGCTGGAAGTTAATGTCAAGTGTCTGTGAGGCTAGACTGCAGTAGCATACATGCTGCAGCCAGAAGAGGGGGTAAATTATACCAAACTATACACTCACCAGAATTTGGCCCATAGTTTCCTTAAAATGAAAAAAAAAAAAAAAAAATCTCATGCTAGTACTACACTAGGGATAACTTTTCTTTGTACTCTCATGGGTTGATTCTGTGAGATGCTCAGTTTTCTTTGCTCCCATAATCATTACACTTGAATAAGTGAAATTCACATGCATAGTGAGGGATTGCAGGATCAGATTTTAGAGATTACAGGAGTTACCATGGGAGCTTCCAGTCAGTTTCAGCAACTGAAATGTGTCTAATGCTAAATAAAGGAAGTATTTATACTATTTTATATCTCCCCTTTTGAACGCTGTATCTAAGTGGATCTCTGTATTATTCCTGATATACTACCAGTTTGCATGAATTAAGCAGCATATTTCTAAATACAAAACCCCTTAATGTATCTGAATAATCCATTAAATACCCTGAGCTGATGTGCTGCTTTCTATGAGATTCTGAGAAACCCATCACTACCACTTGGAATTAAGAGGAGACAGATTCAGAGATGTAAAACGTTCCATCAGTTTTAGATTAAAGCAGAAGCCAAGGAATCCTTGGTTTTGGAGAGCAAGTTTTAAAAGCCCATAGCTTGAAACCTGCAAATGGAGCCTCCAGGGTCAGATTCATGATATCCACATGAATTGAACCTTGTAGCCTTTGTGCATTTCCAATAGGACTTCCTTCATCTACTAGTGAAATGTTGCTACTTGTGGAGTAGAATGCAGCATCTGTTTTACTAGAACATAGCGCTTACTATATAGATAACAGCATATTCAGTTATACAGGTCTAGCTATGCAAAAGGAACCAAATTCATGTTTCCTTTCCTTGGAATTTCCTGACTTTTGCACATTTATTTATACAACATGATGTATTTAGAACAGCGATTTTCAAGCTTTTTGAGCTGAGCACCCCCTTTGAGTTATAATTTTGGTTGCATTCCCCCCCCCCCCCTTAAAATGGATTCCGCCCAACCCAGACAAAGTGTTTCCATTTAAATCAATTAATTGCAAGAAAAAGAGATAAGACACATTGGATGAGAATCTGAATCTTTCTAGATAGAGTGGGTTAGAAGAGACAATAATTCTCGTCATCCTACCTCTTATGGCTCAGCACATGGAAGTAACATACAGCTGTTTTTGGCTTATTCCATGGTAAAATTTTAGAATTTTTGCCAATTTCTTATGGCCAGTGTACAACAGAACAATAAGTTAAACAGTTAATTACTCTCACTATAACTGATTTGGGAAGGTACTTTATTTGAAAAAATAAATAAATCAGTGGTTATTGGCTAGAGTGGCCCATATGCTACTTTCCTTGCAGTATTCTTAATGATCAAACATGAAATATTGAAATGAGATCTCTTTGGTTGGACTACATCAAAACTTCCCCCTTTGGAATGAGAAGGCCTGCAGCTATGGAAAGGTACAAAATGCAAGTAAAGTAGAACCCTTTAATTTCCTTATGTTAACATTCAGGATCTCTGTGGTGCTAAAAAGGCTTTAGCATGGCTGACTGCTTGTTATTGCTCTACTATTGATTGCCTGATGTTACTCTTCTACCCAGTCCAACGGATGAATAACATTTTGTACTGGTGTAATGATCTTGTACGCTGTAAATAATGCATCAATATGATAATGATAAATTAAAAACAATTAAAGAAAATTGTCAGACTGGCTTGCTCTATAGGGAGTAGTCTCAACAATACAAGGATTAAGAAAAAAAAACCCAGTAGATTCAAGTTATTCATGTTTCAAACAAACAATTACAGGCAATTTCATTGGGTCTTGTTAAGCTTTAGGCTTGAATGCCTCCTAATGGTAACAAAGGAGTTTAACTTTTATATTTATGAAATAAGACCACAAAAACACAATTAAAAAAAAAATGACCTTCCAACTCTGACATAAAAATGAGGTTCTAATGATTAAAAGAAATGTATTGTAAGATTTAATTTAATTTTGGACAACATATTCAAACCTGCATGCCAAAGTTAGGTGCCTAAATCTGTATTAAAGCAGCAAAATAAGTGACCTGCTTCTTCAGAGGTACAAAGTATTTGCAACGCCTAGTGATTTCAAGGGAAGCAGTAAATACTAAGCATTTCTGAAAATCAATCCTGAAGTGTTTCAAATTCAGCACCCAACAATAAAGGAACTCTGGATTATTTGACACATTTGAAAAATGTTGATTGATTCTGAACCTGACACTTTCCCTTTAAGGAAATTAAATTGAAATACAGCTGCAGTTACTTCAGATTGCATTTTTGTCTACAACCATTTCAAAAGTCAGAAGTTCAGGAATGCCAAAATGTTGTACTATATTTTGAAAAAATCTTAGGACCCCAATTGTCTTTTCTGATTGACAAGTTCAGGGGACCTAAAGTGGATGAAAATGGTGTACGGTGCACACAAATGAGGAACAGCAGCTCTGAAGTACATTCCCACTTCCACTGATTCTTGGGAAAAAACTCTTCAGATACTTCATGGGGTCAAATCTGCATGTCAAGAGTAGAGTGCAAGAGCGAGGGTTAAGATTGCTCTCCAAAACGTCTTCCACCTTAAAGCTTTGACAGATTTGCAGTGTGAGGTATGCATAGCATTTCTTTCAGCATTATCCTATGTTGCTCCCCAATCAGTGTTGTGAAATCGTCTCATAAGGTAATACGGGTGACTGGGGTAGCAGCTTACATGGAAACCAAGGCAGCACAAAGAGAAATTAGGGAGTAGCGTCAAGGCATTCAGACACTATAAACACATCTTTGCCCTTGCAAAGGCCCTAAAAGCTGCAGGGTTTTTCAGTGGTTCTAAGAAGATCTGCAGGTTAAGAGGGTCACGCCCAATCCCTGTCCTGTGGTGGTTACAAACACAACCTAATGGTGGAACAATCCAAAGAATGCCTCATGAGTCAACATTCATGGAGTTTCCTGGTCCTTTTATGATTCTCTCTTTTGTGGGGGATATTATGGTCCTTAACTTCTGATATGTATGCTTGCATCACTGCAAACCTTGTAAAATCAGCTATTGCACATGTAAGTGTAAATCTAATAAATGCTTTCGCAAGTATAGAGATGTTCCTCCCCTTCTCTCTTTAGTAGTGATTCTTAGCTTAGTGTGCCTGTAGTTCTCTAAATTACAGTGAGCAGACCTTAAAAAAAATTCACCCTGATGTTACTGTGCTATGTGCAGTGTTCCCTATACTGAACTACACATACACTAGAAATGCTGCAAATTCTGAAATGACATTACTAACTACTTACAAGCCAACAGGAAAATAAAGGGCAACCTATATATATATATATATATATATATTTCAGTTTGACATTGTGTTTTCTCTGTAACCCTAAGCAGTTCTTTGGTATTAAAGATCCTATGTTAATAAATGCAATGTAATGTAAAATTCAGTGCTACAAGATTGAGCTCCAGAAATTTATTTGGCTTTTTGTTGTTGTTGTTGAAAGTATGATATTCTTTTCCTAGCGCTTATGTCTCTCAGAGCTAGAACTGATAATATGCTGTGACTTTGTTTCAGGGGTTCTTAATAAATTCAAAACCAGAGAATGCATGTGAGCCCATAACACCTCCACCATTGAAAGACAACTCCTCCAGTGCTTTCATTGTGTTAATCAGAAGACTTGATTGCAACTTCGATGTTAAGGTAAGCCTCTTTCATTTTAAAGGTTTGTAAAATGTAAAGCTGCTGGTACTTCAGAATTATGGCCATAGTTAACATCAAAAAAGGACTCCCTCTGACACATGAAATGAAAGAGTCACATAGTCTAGAGGCAGCTACAGTAATCAGATATTGGGGCTAGTTTGTGGCTTTTCACTTACAACATGAAGTTTAATATAATCTGACTCATTTGTTCAGGAAGTAACGTCTGTAGCAGGTAAGGATTGCTGAATCTAAAGTAAAGGCTCTCCTTAGTGAGGCTTGAAAGTTAGAGACTAGAATGGATTTGTTTTGGCGAATGTCTAGCTTTGATATTTATTACTTTGAGTGAAAAGGTATCCACTCAATGGGGCAACAAAGGATATGCTAGCTAGCCCCTTGGGCTTTCTCTGCCCTAACAAAAATGGGACCTGTAATTTGCCACTGATTTTCATAAGGTAAAACAGGGTTCAGCCATTTTTACTGCCATGTGGTTTGTTCAAAAACAAGATTATGTAATACAATGGATAAAACTCCTGAACTCTGTCTACAGAATAGCTTCCACTGTTGCTAGTGCTGGCAGTGGATTGTGGTCCTACATTTACTAGCGTAGAGGCAGGCTGTCTGTCTTGTAACCTGGCTCTGCACCAGGCCAAGACTTCTGCAAGAACTTCACGGGTTTAATATAAAATCCTGCCCCCTTCTGTGTACATGTTGTAGTAGGAGCAGACGGTAGATATGGCCATTTCCCTCTCATCCCAATGCAGCCTCAGGACAAGATTCCAAAAAAATTATACTGGGGGGACCTGCTGTGGCTTTTACTAGTATGCTGCAACCTCAAGGGGACATGATCTGTTAGCTTGGGGAAGTCAGGCCCCAGTTTCCTGATGCATGCTGCAGTATGTAGTGCTAGCTATTTATGTGTTCTACTCCTTTTTGGAGCAGTAGCAAGGACACTCAGGAACATATTTTTCTCCATGGTCACCCTGAATGATCCTGCCTTGAGCTGAAGAGAAGATTCTAGTGGTGAATGTATCACCAGTACCCACTGGGGCATTTGCCCTTGCACCACTCCTAGGAGTTAGAGTAAGATTTAGCCCTTAATACCTTCATTCTTACATGCCGTAAGAATTAGTGGAAAATTAAGCAACTGGTTCAAGTCAGTTTGGTGTAAGACAAAAAGGGGGTGTTATGTTCTTAAATTGGACCTTAAGAACGGCAAATAAGTTGGAGGATGTGACGTTGGGTAATCTAGAGTTAAACCCTTTAGTTTACGCAAATGACACTGTATAAATGGCAAACGTTTGAATTAATGATACTCTGTGCTACCTTGGTAAATTGGTTTAGTCAACTTGGACTTGAAATAAATGCCAAGAAGATTTAATGTTTGTATCTTGGAAAAGGGACAATAGATTTAGTATTGTAATGCAGCAGCGGTGAAGTCTCAGAACAAATAAAATCTTATGTGTACCTAAGAAGCTAGATCAGTGCTGACAGTTCCATCAAGGAGGAGTTTAAAAGGAGATGTGCTGATAAAAATACTACATTTGGTATCAAAGTGAAAGTTTTCAAAGCCAGTGTACTAATAGTATTATTCTGTGGTCTGGAAGTAGTTGCATCTGGAAACAAACATCAGAAGGCTAGAGGCAGCAGAGATGAGAGTTCTTCAGAAAATGGCAGGTGTAAAGTGCAGTGCTTTTAAGAGAGTAGGATGCGAAGTCAGTGGAGGGGATTAACTGCATTAAAAAAAAGATTACAGTGGTAGGGACACTATAGAAGACACAATAGATGATAGGAGGCCAAAGAATATAGCATAAAACCAACCAAGACAATCAGATCTAGAGGCTGACCATTGCCTAGATAGTGGGACATTGTACACTGGCTACGTTTAATGGAGGAATAAGTCAGACAGGAATGAACGGTGACACTGTGCTGCTTTCAGTGTCTGAAAAGATGCTTTGTGATGAGAAGTTTTACATTTTATTGGCATATTAAAAATAAAAATTTGCCTTAAGAAAGACTAACTAAATTTAGTGGAACAAATTGTGTTCTGTGGTTTCATGCCTGCAGTTTCCATTGTGGTCAATGAGACAAATCTAGGGCCTACTGGAGTCTGATTGTTTTGCCATTGTGTTCTACAGGATAAGAATTTGGGCCAGTGTGTGTGTTTTGCATGCATATTTAGGGCAGAATTTGACCAATTGTACTTATTTCACTGGTAAAATTACTATCTAATCTTTATGTATGTATTTAACAAAGAAAAAGGTATTTATCTCAGTATAGTCAGAGACTTTCAACATTTTTATTTCTTGATTGTGGTTTCGTTACCACTTGTTTTCACAAGCAGGAACTAACCTCAGTACAGAAATCCTTTTAAATGGCGTTGAGGTACTCTGTGCTAACCCCTATAGTCAATAAGAGGGACTCCATAATTACTAAAAGTTTATCAGGGAATTTGAGGATTTGGCAGAAGCAACTAAAGATCGGCAAAACATTGTTTGTCGTTGAAATATGTAATTGCACTGCAACTGGGATGTAATGTTGGAACAAGTCAGTGAAACCACGTCACTTTTTTTTTTTTTTTTTTTTTTTTTAAAAAAAAAAAAAAAAAAAAAAAAAAAGCTATTCTGTATTTGCAGACAGATAGTAAAAATTGTGTGTTACTTTTTTCCTCCATTTAATGCAGGTTGTCCCCACCCCTCTTATTCTCTTGCCACCTGTGGACACAGCAACTGCTAAGAGTCATCTTTTTAGTTATATAACTATAGCCCATAGTTCAGGGATTCCCAAACATTTTCATAGTGTGGACCATGTCTTGATAGACAGATTTTCTCATGGATCACAAGCCATCCTTCTGTCCACCAATGTGCAGATTACCTACCTTCTCTCATTTCCTACTGCATGAAATCTCTGTGCAATTTTGTGAATGGAAAAATATTAACTGTTGGTAAATGGGTCAATATCAAATACATCAGGTGTTTTGTCTGTTTGAAAACACTTAATCAGACTCTTAATTTCATCTCCCCTTCCCATCTATTCTTTTCCCCTCCCCTTGGTTCTCTGCTGTCTTGTCCTCTGCTTTCCCACCATATACTTTCCTGCCACCTTGTTCCTCCCCACAGTCCTTGTCATACTGCCCAGCCACTTGGTCCTTTTCTACCCATTGCTCCATACAAATGGTCAACCTTAAATTTGTCAGTTGTCTTTGATACCTAAATAATTTCCTTTTGCAATATTCAGGGTATTTGCTATAGTAAACATAGGGAAATGCATTAGAATATTGATATTGCCTACTTGTTTTCAGCTGCTTCTTCATGACTCCAAGCTCTTCTTTGGAATCCTGAAGATGCAGCTGTATGCAATGAGAGCCAACACAATTTTTAAAATAGGTTGCCTATAATTTCTCATCTCACACAAAACAGAGCAAAAATTCTTTTTAGGGAAGGATGTTAATGCATGGCAGTGTCTTAAGCAATAGCCTAATTCTGTAGCCACTCCACAATGAGAGCTCCTACAAAGCTGGTCACATATCACCTAACTGAGCAGCCTATACTAAAGCAAGAGTCCATATAATTCAGGACTTTGTGACTACATTGTGTCCCTTGTGAGTGGTAGGGTGTTATTGAATTACAGCAGTCCAGCAGAAGTGCTATGGAACATTCTATCTGTGTAGGGTACACACGGGCAGTTTGCAATGTCTGATTTAGAAAGGAGGATGGATGAATTGATAGATCCCAAGGCTCAACAGGACCATTGTGATAGTCTTGTCTGACCCTCTGCATAACACAGGCTATAGAACTTCCCCCAAAAGAATTTCAGCATAATTTTAGAAAAACATTCAATCTTGATTTAAAAAATGGTCAGTGATGGAGACTCTACCACGACTCTTGGTAAATTGTTCCAATGGTTAATTGGAACTGCTAAAAATTTACACCTTATTTCCAGTCTGAATGTGTCTAGTTTCAACTACCAACCACTGTAACATGTTATATCTTTCTCTGCTAGATTGAAGAGCCCATTATTAAATATTTGTTCCCCATCAAAGTACTTACAGACTGTAATCAAGTCACCCCTTAACCTTCTCTTTAGTTTAAACTCAACAAGCCCTATGTGTTTGTTATCACTATAAGGCATGTTTTCTTATCCTTTAATTATTCTTGTGGCTCTTCTCTGAACCCTTTCCAAATTTATCAGTGTCCTTCTTGAATTGTGGTCACTAGAACTGCACACAGTATTCCAGCAGTTGCACTAGAGTGCCAAATACAGAAGTAGTCATTTTTTCCACCTTCCCCGCTACTGTTCATGCTTATTGCTACAGATTAGTTCGCAGGCATGGATGACAGGGCCCAGATTAATCCTTTTAGGAAAAGATGCTGCAGCCACTAAAGTCAGTGGCAAAACTCCCAGTGACTACAGTGGGATAGAGTTTGGCCCTTAAATAATGAACAAGGAAGACTGTTAGAGCTGAACCCCAGACTTTTTCCTTCCAATGCAGAAAACAAGGAGAAGAGGTCAGAGTAGTTCCTTTGAGTGCTGGTGCAATGCACTGGCAGTCATGATGGAGAGGATTAAACAGGAAAAAAATTGCATTATGTATTTGTATTGTAATAATATAAACTATCAAAGCATTGAAAATGCAACTGAGCTAGTACATAGAGTCCAAACAAATTCTACTCTTGGATATAATGGGGCAGCTTGGATCTTAGCAGCTTCCTTACACCAGTCCTCTTTCCTTCTCCATTCCCTACACAATCTACCAGCAGACTTCATTACATGGATTCACACAAAGCACTTATTTTTTATTAAATGAAGTGATCTCAAATTATTGTGTTTCTCCTGTTAGTGTGTCAAATCTCCACAAGGTCCTTAGTATCTGCAGAGAATCCAAAAGTCCCATCAACTTCAACTATGGACCGCACTCACAGGTTTTGCCTTTTGTAAACTTAATAGGCTAAATTTCTGAAAAATTTTACTTTTGAAACAGGTATTTGAAAATGAACATCTCAGTGTAGCGTTCATGGAAATCAATGAAAGTACTCAGTTTTGAAACTGCATGACTTACAGTTAAAATTATTGCTGTGTCATCTGCAGATAAGTTTGACTTGTTCATTTTGTGGAGCTCATTAAGACACAGATTTTTCTCTTCATTCCTCCAAAACATCTTAATTGTACTGGTACCCTTATAGCAAAATCTGTTATAGCAGCGGTTCTCAACCAGACGGCTGGGTGGTACACGCGCCGCTGAATCCGCCGCCGGAAGGGCCCTCCCACCGGCCCGTGTGAAACCCTGCCGCTGAAAATGGGGAAACGGCGGAAGGGTTTTGGCGGCGGGTATTGTTTCCGCCGTGAAACCCCGCCGCCCGTCTCTCCCCGCCGCCGCGAAACCCCGCCGCAAATCCCTCCCGCCGCCGTGGCGAAACCCCGCCACAAATCCCCTCCCTTTTTTTTCCTGACCTGACCTGACCTTGACTGTACCTGACTGTACCTGGCCCGAGTGGTACTCGGGGAAAAAAAGGTCGAGAACCGCTGTGTTATAGTAATCATTTTTAAATCCTTTGGTATAAAACATTTACTGTGGTTGTTATTCTGTTGCCTTCCACTGCATCTCATGACCATTGTTATCTGTAATGATGTTCATGATTGGCAACGTGAATTTTCATGGATGCAACACTGTAAACTTTGCCTTTACATCATCTGTTCTGCCTTGTAATTATGGGTGCAAAGTGTAATTTAGGATATTATAAATGTGATATAAAATAAACACAAATGTATGTTCTCTATTCAGTGCATCATGGGCCTGTTTTGGTGTTCATAGTTTAGACATGAACCAGGAGGAAACTAACCTTCAATTTAGGGAAATATTCTTTTGCCTTGAAAGAACAACTTGCCAGAAAGTTGCAGTACCTTAGTGCTGTATTGAATTTCACTCTTTGCTTTTGTTGGGGAATGTTATTCACATTATGACAGATTGTACTCATTAGCCAATATGTTTTTGGCCTCCGACTCTCCTTTTGTTTTAAAGCCACTTTCAAAATTGCAACAGTCATAGAATAGATCAATGGAAATATCAAAAAAGTCGACTTGAAAATTTTAAAGGAACAGTTATAAGGATGCTTTGAGATGAAATAATTTAATCTAGCCTAATTTAGTACTAACTGGTACCAGTAGATGTCTCCCATGTCTTGTTTTGGAACAGGTGGCATTTTGATCCTGACAGATAAACCTGTCTTAGTAATGAAATCTTTAGATGCCACTGAATGTTTTAAGATTTTTGTTGGCAAGAAATAGTAGCATTCATTTGCATTTCCACAACATGCTCTTTCCTACTGCTGCCCCCCTTTTTTTAAAAAGGTACTATGGGTTCCTTCCCAGAATCTTATAAAGAAGATATTGAGGAAATTGTTCAGAGTTCTTCTCCCCAAGAGGTCACTAAAGGTTGCAGGCAGAAGTATTGTTCATTGACCATATTTTCATATGCCTTTTTATATTTGGCTGCTCATGGAACGTTTGGATTCTTCAGTCTTAGCAAAAAGGAAAAAATGTTAAAAATAGGAAAGGAATAGGTGGCTCTCTTGTTTGAGGATAACCAGAATATATATGTATTAGTGCAAAGTCTGATTTACTAACTTCTGTAACCTGTCCTGTGCAATGACTTAATTAACAGATTCCATGCTAATTTTTATTTAGTTTGAAACACCAGGACTAATCCTGTATGGATCTACATGTATATATACACATATTGTTGCAGTTCACTCTGCTGTTGAATCTATTCAATAATGACCATGAATTTTATTGTATATGATTTCTGTTGTAGTATTTGCAGAGTTTTATTTTGTTTTGTTTTTTTACCTTCACTATCTGATACAGGCTTATTATCTGGGGTTCTAATGTTTCTAGTGTTCAGACTGGCCCTAATTCTTAGCTATTCCACATGGATGCTTAGCACAGGAACAGGAAGGCTACAAAGGTGGTTTTGTTCTTTAATCAACTCAAAGTGCACTGTGCCTCCACCCACATCCTCTCCCTCCCTTTCCTTATCCCTGACATGCCCCCTGTATTTGGAATGGTGCTGGTGTAGATCTGCTCCAGCAGCTACTCTATTGTAGGGAAGCCCCCTTATGCAGAGGGTAGTCCCCAGATATGGTTTCCTCCCCTATAAAAGCCCTGTTCTGTTTCCAGACTGGTGTAAAGAGGCTTAGCACTGCAGAGAAATGGGCCCACTGTCTTTAAAATCACATGGATCTGTCCCAGAATCTTTTATATTTTGTTTACATTCTTTCTCTAGGCATTATCAATGATGGTCATATTTACATATCTGGTACCCAAACATATATTGATCCAACAGATGGCAACAGCTTCCACTAAACTGCATAATCATCTTTCCAATATTGAGACTTGGGAGGTCTGCTAAATCTTACTGAATCTGGCAAGACTGATTTACTGTTATTTACAGGCCCCTCTGTGTTCAGGTCATTATTTAGCTTTCGTGGTTAGTTTCATTAGGTAGCAATGAAGTTTCATTCTCCTTATTTTCAAAGTTCATAGTTCTGGAATTTTTTTATTGTGAACCTGTCTTTTAGACTTACATTGGCTGGAACATCTATCAACGCTTGAATCCCTGTTCTTCCAATGAAGAATGTTGTTAATAGTAAAGTATTGTTCCGCCACACATCAGGCAATACTCATTTCATGGTCATAGCTTCCCTATCAACCATCTTGTTGTAAGACTTTCACAGCCTGCATGTCTCACTGCAAAAAAGAGACAAGGCCCCCAAACTGAGGCCCAGTCTACACAGCCAGTGAAATTTGGCGACAGTCGATCGGAGATACACAAGCTGCATAGAGCTGACTTCTACCTACTGTGACGTCCCCACTATGCTGTGCTGACTGGAAATGCCCTCCCACCTACGCAGCGTTACTCTTTTTGCAGTGGTAGATTAATGGCGTCAACTTCCGGATCAATTGAGTGGGTCTCCACTGCTTCTCAGTCGATTCTGCAATATCGATCTGACAGAATAGCCTCAGTGAGAAGACAAAGGACAGGGAGTGCACAGGGAATTTGAACTCGGTGGAGCTAGGTACTGAAGTAACTTAATAGGCTGCTAGAGACTGACAACCTAAAACCTCTATAGTAGTATTAAAATAAGTCAATACTTTTCCCTGAAAAATTAATAGACCAAAATAATTTAAGAAGTTAACTCTTCCTACTCACAGGTAGAACTCAGTCTTACTATGATGGTATAAAACCAGCAGCAGGTTAATTTGGGTGAGCATTACCCAGGTTTTGCAATTGTACAGTTGTCCAGCCAGGTGGTGTACGTATGTATCTGGCGCAAGCAGCTCACAGCCCTCAGAGCCCATGTACAGCATCTTGAGGCCAGTATTACTGAAGGCGCAGAAAAGGACAGAACTGTTTATACACCTTGTCACAGATCCTAGTGAGTGCCCCTTCCCGGCCACCTAGTAGGACTGCTGTGAGAAGAATCCAGGCCTCTGCACTCTGGATTCCCTGAAGTGTTTCATGCTTCTGGAGCCTGAATGGAGTCCAGCCACTGCCTCAATCTTCGGGTCCCTAGATCTGGGCCCTGAGATAGTGTCTATCTGGCAACTCTGCTCCCTCCTCAAGTATTGGAACTCCAGTTGCCCACTCCTGCTGGGCACAGTGCTGGCCCTTCAGACTTCCCAATACTCAAATACACTCCTCTCCCAGAACTCCACCAAAAAGGTGCGAAGCTTCTGATTTACAGTTTAATTCCCTCAGAGGGCGTGTGCACATGCACACTTTGTTCAGCCTGTAAACTTTACACTGTTTATATTTAATCATGTAAAGGACAAGGGAGTTCAGATAAAAACACAATGTCCATCACTAGCTCACCTCTTCCCTGAAGAGTCGTTGGTGGGGGGGGAAGGGGGGAAATCATCTGTGTTCTGGCAGGCAGGGTCCTCCATCCCCATGCCTGCTCTGCTCCTGCAGCACATCCCTCCTCTTATGGTTCAAAATGGCTCTTTTCCAGTTTCCCCCGGAGAGTCCCTTTGTAGTCTCCAGCTTCTTTTGTTCTGCCGTTCAATAGTTGTTCATTTCTCCGAAACTCCCTTTGCTACAGACAACAGGAAGGAAGTGTCTTCTCCCAGGCAGAGCAAAAACTATTGTTCCCAGGATGTTTTACTTTAAGTGCTGATCATTCACCATTGTCTCTGGCCTGGCACTTTTGCTAACTCATGGTGGATGCGCGCGCACGCACGCACGCACCTTTCCATGACATAGTAATTTCATGATCCAGTTTCTTATGAAAATTCAGAAATGGTACAGACAGAACCCCCAATTCATCACAAGCACAGCCTATAAGAATGTTGTAGAGCAAGCCCACCTCTGAATTGACTGCCCAGATCCTCCAATTGGGGAAGCCAGTCTGGAAGAGCACTTAGGTGGAAAGGAGAGAGAGACAGACACACTTCACACAGGACCTTCTTTCTGACAGAAATAGTGAAGACTGATAAATTCCTCACATACAGAAGCTCCAGAGGATGGAATTACAATACAGGGGCAATACAAGCTGTGATGAGAAGGGATTCGATGTTCAGGCATGTAGACAGTTAGGTATGTCATGACTGTGCAAACTGCATAATGGCTTGCTTGCTCAGTGCTGACATGGCAGATGTCACAAGACATCTAAACAGTCTTTTGGTTGGAACCTATGGTTGTTGTCTATGTTGGTAAATAAGGCATAGGGAAATATAGAATAGGTTCTGGAAGATAAGCCTTCTACCTGGAATTTTTAAGTCCAGGACATCGGAGGTTGCTTTCTCCAAAATGATCAGCCAGGCAGAGGAAACTTCAGAATTTCAATGCCTGGCTGAGAAGATGGTGCAGAAAGGCAGATAAATTGATTAGACACTGAGACCTGGCCTACACTGTCGATGCAAGATACACTAGTGTATCTCATGTTGACGTACTTACGTCTACACAGCATGGTGTCTTCACGATGCTACGTCAATGGGAGAGTGTCTTCCATTGACACTGCCTTCTGGGGAGGTGGACTAATTCAGCTGATAGGAGAGCGCTCTCCCATTGACCAAGTGGGTCTACACAGATCCACACAATTGATGCCACTGCATCGATGCCTGCTGCTGCAGCAGTGTAAACATACCCGGGGAACATTTTGGCAAAGCAGAGACTATATCGAGGGGCTGAGTTCTACCATAATCAAAATGGAACCAGACTGCTGGCAGATGAAATAAATAAAATGTTGGGGAGTGTTTTAGGGGAAAGCTGGTAGGAGCTGAGGAGCCCATAAGTTAGACAGATATATGTTAAAGATTGTTAATAAACAATGTGTGTGTGTCCAGTAAAGGGTAGGATGCAAATTACAACTGAATTAGAACAGGAAGAAGTTATTAAGAATATTCAAAGATTCAAATTCTACATCTATAGGGATAACAAGAATATCCAGAGTTTTAAGTAATGATAAGTTGTGTGAACGCAATATTGAACCTTATGCGTCAGGATTTTAAGCCACGATCAGAATGAGACCTAATGTGGGTGATCTATTACTTCACATCTGCCTGCTGTGGAATTCTCACACCTTCCTTTGAAGCACTGAATACTGGACTGGCTGGATCCAGTCTGGTAATTCGTATGTTATAATTATGTATTCACCAAGTTTAAACTGTATAAACTAAAACCTGCTGTGGGTTATGACATAAAAACCACCACACATCTCAGCAAGGTTTTTAATGGCTATAAATTCCTGTTTTTCCATCTTCTACTTAAAAGCAAAAGTCTGAATGAATTTTCTTTAAATATATATATATATTTTTTTTAAATTCACTTCTGGCTGAGAAATTTAGGCCTAAAACAGATTCTCTGGGAGAGTTGTTATCCCACTGACCTTAGGAGCTGAGAAGGAACATGCCATTCCAACCATAATGCTTTGCTCTGTCTAAACCACATATTTAAAAAGTCCCATGTATCCTTCCAGTCTCATCATATTTCCTTTTTTCAAGCTATCCCCTGGGCATGCATGCACTGTCCCCTTGACATGGTCTGCCATGCTTCCCATCCTTCTTTCAAGTCCTCAGTCACGCTTCTTTTAAAAGGCCTATAAAACCTAGCCCTTCCTAACAATGAAATGTTAACCAAAAAAAGTAGAAACTCCAGAACTAGGCAAAAAATTGCAGAACTAGCAGGATATATGCGGATATTCACTATTCATTCTCTTTTTTGCTTTATATTGCATCCCTTCCCCCAATCTTTATCTGTACATTGTAAATTTCTTGTGGCAGGAATCTTGTTTGCTTACTTATTTGCAAAATGCTTAACACATTATTGGTGCTACATAGATAATTTAATAATATCACTATAATAATCTTTAATCTGAAATTATTGAAATTCAGTTTAAACAATTTATCCCAATTTTAAGGAGTCCAGGGTGATTTATTTAAAAAAAAAAAAGTGTTATTTATAGGTGACTTTGTTCTGATCTACCTTCATAGATTTAAAGGATTATTTGCTTTAAGTTTACTTATAAAGCAGATTTTCAATTATCTAGATTGAAAAACACATTAAGAACTCTTTCAGTGACAAATACGGGATTTTTCAGCACCTGCATCATGTAAATCTCACCTTAGAATTTCACAGTTAAGTGCAATAATGGAAGAAAACTGCTGTTACCCGTTTCATTTCTTACTATCTTTGCTGAAGAGGGATGTGAGCTATAGCAATAGAAGTGACTCTTTTTTTTTTTAAGCATACTGTAGAATCCAGTATCGTGGCCTGTGAATCTCCCAAGTGATTTGAGTGCCTCAAGCAACATGGAAAACTGCTAAAATGCAATTGCCAGTTTCCTTTAGGATAGATAATTGCTGTGACCTGGGCTGTGGTGACAAGCTGTACAATATGGCTAACCTCTTGTAATGAAGGAGGCATGGATTTGGTTTTGTACCCTACTCTGTGGTGGCCCATATTCTGCTGTCAGTTTCAGTTACTCGTAAATCCAAAACAATGCTATTGATTTCAGTGGAATTATTCTGGATTTACATGGGGGTAATTGAGCAGAATTTGGCCAGCTGTGCTTAAGGAACACACAACTGGCCCTGTGCATTTTGCATGCTAACCAGCAATGAAAGGAACAACCAGAAATCTTTGATGCAGCACTTGGGCACATAGAATGTCTGCTGAAGTTGTGTGTAGGGTATTCAAACAAACACTACATGGAAAGACCTATTGATTAGAAAATAATTGCTATCACTTGGGATCACTGAATGTAGGAGCTGCATTCTTTCAACCAAATATCAGAGAAATATAGCTGTTGGTAGACTAAATGCATTGTGTCTGTCTTCATACAATATCATTCCTTAACATAATTTTGTAGGTTTCTGTGAATTTGCTGGGCAGCTATGGCCAAAGAGAACATTGGCAACTGTTTAGGGAGTATTTTCAGAATCTGATTTATCAGTTTGTAAAGTGTACTTATTCTAAAGACCAAAAAAGTGCTGAAAATAGTTTTCAAAAACTTCAGTTATGCCTGGTATGTTTTTGGGAAGAGATGCTTGTACTCCATTTTCAAGAGTGATGGGGTTATTAAAGCCACCTGTATGCCACCTGTATGACAAAAAATTTGTTTTGTGATCTTGAATATCAAAAACATTCAAACTTTAAAATTGAAAATCGCATTGAATATTAAATATCTATAAAGAGCACAGACGACATGATAAATAATTGTTCCCAGCTTTGTATTTTGGCTTTGTATTTTGGGATAGTGTTTTATAAATAAAGCATTTATTATTAAAAAGATTTCTGCTGTTTTATGAAAATGAAACTTGTCCCCTTAAACTTATCATTGCCTTAGTACCTGATCTTGAGCACCCTGCATAATAGAGAGTCAATGGGAGTTGGAAGAACTGAGTACCTTGATCACACTAGGTAGTTTAAAAAGGTCAGGCTCTGAATGTTTTGACATATTGCTCAAAACTGGAGATGAGGCTAGATAAAGAGCAGTCTTCTTAGACAAAAGCCTTGTCTAACCTAGTAGCTTTTCCTGCCATGTATGGTATGGAATCCTGGGGTATATTGACTGTGTCAGAAAGCAGTTGCAATATGCATCTGTAGAAATTTCCATTGCTTTTGAGACTCAGTTTATATTAATAAAAATGTGCAACTGAAGCACTAAGAAAAATTACTTCACTTATTTGAGTGGGTTCATACTTGGGCAGTTATAGATCACAGCTATTTTTAGTGCTTTTCCAGTTAAAAGTACCAGAAAAGGGAAGTCCAGATTGATTATTAGGCTATTAAGTTTTAGAATGGATTTTGCTTGTGTGCATTTTGCATTCCTATCTGTTAATGAACTATGCCAACTATTTCTGTGATTTTATGGTTGAATCGGATCGTCTGTTAGTGTAAATTGGCATAGATTATCATCTGCATTGGAGCTGAGGATCATCCCATTCTTTTTCTGCCTGTATCTTCTGTACATATGCCATGGCAAAGGCCTCTAGTAGGAATAAATTTGATTAGCAAAGAAATTTTGGATTCTCCATCTTTGTGAACAATATTTTAGTTGGAAGTCAGTCTATATTGTGGATCTGATTTATGATGTGGAAACTGCTTTGAAACAATCAAATTTGCATGCTCACTTGATTTTTTTGGAAGAATAAAATTATATGTATTTGCAGATATTTGCTGTTAACTGTGTCTAAATATTATATTCTCAAGATCTTTGAATTCATTCATTCATTCATTCATTCAACTTCCCAATTGTCAGATGCATATTGGAATCTGCCAAAATTAAGCAATTTCTTTATAAACAATAAAGACTCAGTGGGTGAGAGCATGTCTCCCCCTAGTGGCTGGCCTCAATTATAATGTTCTGCTGCTATCAGTGATAGCCATGGTTAATACTCCATGCATCCATATAACTGCATGAATGCACCACTGAAGATTATATGCATTTGCAATCCCCTTACTGCAGAAGGAATACAATACCTGTAAATCTCACTTCGTTTAGTTGTCTTAGCTTCATACTGAAAGAAATACTGGATTTGTGTTAGTTGGTGAACTATAAGTGGGAATCCTGCCTATGGCTCCCCTGCCTCACACCTCTTTCCCAGCCAGATTGTTTCAATCTTCAAATTAACACCGTACCTCACGATTAGTGTTAAATATTTTAGTAAAAAGCCTATTAGTTCAGCAGGGTGGGAAATGGTTTTCTTGTTCTGTGAAAATATTTGAAATTTTGAAACAATTTTCCATGCCAAATCATGCTGAAAAGTCAATCTCAAAATGTTTTAAGTGACAGACTGAGGAAATAATGAGAATTCTGGTCAGTCAAAATGTCCTGTTTTGATAGTTAAAATCCAACATTTTGAAATTTGATTTGTTTTTGTTTCAAAGTTTGAGCTAAATAATAAATGTAATTTTGGACTGGAAGCTGGGATTTTAGTTCAAAATTTCAAAGAAGTTTTGACAGTGTCAAAATTTTTCAATTATTTGCGGTATTGTAGCTGTGTTGGATTCAGGTTATTATCTTTTAGTGGCTGAAAAAGAGCTGAACAAAAGAGCGAAAGCTTGTTTCTTTCTCACCAACAGAAGTTGGTTCAGACAATCTTTCGAGCTTATATTCAGCTTTTCTTCAGCCAATGAAATGTATTACCCTGGCCACCTTATCTAAAATTTTTCAAGTCAAGTAATTCATGAAAACCAACCCTTTCCTGTGAACAGTTTCAGTTTTGATGAACTGTTTTTATGGATTTTATGTTTGATTCAGATCCTTGACATTTTTCAAACAGGAAAATGGTTTACTAAGAAATTCACAACCAGCTCCACCTATCAGATCTGGGGGCCTATTGTACAAACATATATGAAGAAACAGTTCTTGCCCCAAAGAGCTTAAAATATAAGAAATACTGATTAGATAAATAATTACTAGTTTCTCTGGACTAGGTTGCATGATGTAAAATGGAAACTGTCCCCTACCTATTGTTGGAATGTTTGGCGTTAAAAATCTGCAACATGTCCTTTTGGTCTTTCAGAAAGTTCTGGGTCTGTCATTATACAAGAAGAAAAAAAAGTGTCTTTTTTTTTTTTTTTTTTTAAAAGACTAAGTATATAGAAATCAAGAACCACCATAAATCTTCATTCCTTTCTTATTTTGAGAAGTTTTTCTGAGGGATGAACAGTCTTCATTTCCTGGGTAACACTGCTAGATTTACTGAGCAACATGTGGCTAAAACTAGGATGAAAGCAGGGGAGACTTGAACATCTTACATCACTAGAATTAGGAAGCCAATTTTTGAATCGGAGATTCTCTAGCATTAGGGATTTGGTTACTTCAGTCATTGTTCTGTTTTTTATGAAGGGGGTTAACTGTAATAAAAGAAGATGATTGACTGGTACTGTTTGGTTTGTCATGTCTATTTAGCATTCTTTTGAAAACAATGTTTATGTCATCTGATACAGTTCTCTCAAGAACTCGGAAGAAATTGCAGCAAAGGAGGAGATCTGCAATATAATGGACTTTTTTCCTCTTATTTGTACTTAGAGGTATTTTCCCCTTTATTTGGCATAATTTCTTTTTAGGGTGAAAGTTAAATCACCGTATTTTCTTCCAAAATTTCTCACGTTTGTGACCCAGTAAAACATGCAGCGTATCACTGCTGTTTTTACTAAGGCTTGGGTGCCTTTTACAGGTGATTACCCTTAAAAATGAAATGAAGCATCTGATAACAGCAGAAACGATTCTGATTGCTGTATATCCCCACATCACAAGCATTATTCCTAGTCTATAGTGGGACTAAAAGTTCAGACCATAAATCATCTAAAGAAAAATGCGTATGAAGTGTTGACATTTCTATGCTGCTTGCTGCCTTTTGGAACCCCTCGTTGAAGTCACAGTGTGGCAAGATTTAGGTTAATAATTGCTTGAGTGAGTATAAAAAGAAAATGATTATTCAAGGTACAGATAGTCTATATGTTAATCACTCTTCACACACAAGCCTAATATAACCTCGGTTTTATTTCTAGTCCATTTTGCTTTGTAGTGTTGTTGTAGCAGTGTTGGTCCAATGATATTACAAAGTGGGTGAGGTAATAGCTTTTACTGGACCAACTTTTGTTAGTGAAAGACAAACTTTTGAGCCCACATAGCTCTTTAAACTCAAAAACTTGAGTCTCACCAACAGAAGTTGGTCCAGTAAAAGCTATTACCTCACCATCTGATCTTTTTGCTTGTCAGCTGTTTTGCTCTTTCATTCCTGCTGTGTGCACACCTCACAGTAATGAGGCCTCAAGAGGAATCAGCATGAATCAGGGCTTTCTGGGATTGATCATGTGCTCAACATCCTTCTGCAGGATGCAGACTGGAAGCATTTTAATCCCCAGTGTTATAATGCTTTCCCTTTCTTCTTCTACTTCCTGTTTTCCTCCCTTTGTCATACTGTTCACTTACTTCCCCTTTGCATCTCTCTCCCCTCACATGCAACCAGGCCTCTCAATCTGCTGCTCCATCATGCTATACTGCATCCGCCTCCTCTGTGCTACCCACTGTGAAGGCAGAAGTACTGCAGCACTTCCTCTTCCTGACTGTCGGGTTCATCATCAAACACCAGCCCATCAGCCAGATAGGCTCATGGATCATGTGTATTTCAGAAGTCAACAGTCCCTGCACCCTCCTCACAAAGTCTAATTGATGGTTATTTCCGATGCACTTTGATTTCTTTTATAAAAATGTGCCACTAGCAAGCCTGCAAAACATTTCTTAATTTCCAGATGCCCAGCATATTAGTACCTCTTTCCCCTTGCCTTAATATAGGTAGTTTATTTAATAAATTATGTTTCCTCTGAGTAAAGAATTCCATCTTAATTTGTTTTGTGCCTAGCAATCTCTCCTTTGTTCTTGTATTTAACAGTGGTTCAAATAGCCCTTGAACATTCATCCTGTCCTCTTAAGGAGGTGGTTTTTTTTTTTTTTTTTTTAAATACCTTAGTAAAGTCCTCACATTTTCCAGAGAACACCAATTTACAGAAACAGTACACACTGATCTTAATGCACGTTGACGTTTCAAGTTCCTGTATGGATTTCTGTCTAGTGTCCACCATACTGTGTCTTGCCCTGCTCACAAGCATAAAGCTCTCCTTTATTTTAAATCCTTAATACCATCACAATGTTCTTTATAACAAGAGCCTTCCTGTTTGGGGCCTAATTCACTGGAATAATTGAGGGCTGTTTCTGATTACAGGATCAGACTGGAGACAGGGAGTGTCACCAAAAAAAAAAAAACAAACAAAAAACAAAACGGTGTGTGTGAGATTATTTTGCAGTGTGCCTCTATATTTACTCCTGTCTGCAATTTAAGGCATAATACCTCCTTCCACTGTTGCTTGGGTACAACAGGCAGTCACCTCTCTCACCAGTATGTCACTACTTCTAAGAGCCATAGTTTGGACTTAGGTTTGCTGACAATGAATTTAGCAGCAGAAAACTTCCACTTGCTTTCCTTCATTATGACAAGAAACGCAATTAACTGATGTTGAGTTTTGCATGCT
The DNA here is from genome assembly GCF_026122565.2 of Emydura macquarii macquarii. NCBI lineage: Eukaryota > Metazoa > Chordata > Testudines > Chelidae > Emydura > Emydura macquarii. Next base: position 5,840,267 of record NW_027130155.1, on the reverse strand, counting down.
ATAATTTTGTGCATTTCACACTGTTAATTTTTTTAATGGGTCCTGTTGACTAGGAAATGGGATCAATAAGTTGACAGTTACGAAGACATTCTAGCTTTTCTCCATAGTTTAACCTACTATAAAATGTAGCCGTCAGATGGGTTCAGGAGAGTCATTTTCACAAGAAAATCTTTGGTTGCTAAGCTACCATAAAGCAACTGAGAGAGAAGGAGGGAGCCCCAGAGAGACAGGAGCTCTTTCTGTAAAGCTGGTCCAGACACTGATGTCAAGTCTGCTGGGAATTCTGTAGAACTAGAACAGCTGACCAGAAACAGTCTTAAGAACAGCAGGTAAGGCTGTTGGGGTACAAGGAGCTCCTGGCCTTTTTTAATTCTTAAAAGTACAGCAGTATTAATTTCTTCAGTGCTGACTATGTGTTCAGCAATCTCCAGTGCTTTTCAGGCTGTAGTAGAATTTAACAGACATGTAGAACTAAAATTTTAGGTATGATAATACTGCATCCTCAAGGTTCCCAATGCATTTTACAGACTTAAATGAATTTATGTAATATATATAGGGATCCATTCTTCTGCTACTGAAATGCAGCCACCTTTGGCATGAAATGCAACAGCTGTTTAGTAATGCATACCACCACTCAGGTGGTTAGAAAAGTAAAAAGAATGCCTCTCCTCTCCTTTCCCCTCCCCTCCCCTCATTGAAACTGCAGGGAGAATTTCAGCAGTCAGAACGTTGTTGGTGTAAGGGAATTTTGGCCATGACACTGGGTTTAAGTCAGTGGTGTAGCAGTAAAATTAAAAAAAAAAAAAAAAAAAGTGGCTAAACTAACCTATGCTAAACTCCATCTCCCTCCAATGAGAATTCAGTTTATTAAAACCTACATTACTGCTTTGATCCTCAATCTTTAATTATCACAATCAGGCAGAAGGCAGACTTTGGTTTTATGTCCCATCTTAAAGGCATCAATTTCTATATGAATAATGCAGTGCATTATATTGTCCTCAATAGAGAATTAGCAAGGGTATCTTCATGCATACACAAAACAGGTTTTGAAAAGTACACAGACTAAAATATACGTGTATGCACTGATCTTTTAGGAGTATGAACATGGAACAGATCCAGCTGTTTCCTCCTCTATTACATGCAGTGAATTTTTAAAGTTTGTTTTGGCATTGACAGGTGAAAGGCAAGAGATGTGAAACAAAGATTTGGAGTAAATTGTACAGATTCAAGATTCTTTGAACTGTAGCTTGACCTGTTACAATGTGATATTACTTGCTATAGATCAGTATCTTGTGTGGGAAGAGATCTGTCATTAGGTGATGTGTATTGAAATCCCACATGTAGTTTTGTTTCTCAAGCATGCAATGAGGGTAGTCATCAATGACAACTCTGAAATATATATTGTTGACAGCCTTCAAGGAGCTGAGCTTATGTCTGGCTGTACAAAAAAGTTTCTTCTGACAAGTTTAGTTTTCTTTTGTGGGTGGAGAGCGAGCTAGCACAGGCAAGTTGTATTGGGTTAGAATGGAGACAAATAATAGTCTTATTACAATGTTTTGGGGAAAATCTGCATTTGAGTAGCTAGTGAACATAACCAGTCATCATTTCAATTATTCATCTCATCTCCAAGCCCCTAGTTTTAAGGCAAGTAGTATGTTAATAAAAAACAGCACAGCTCTCCATCTCCATTTTTAAATGGAGAATGTAAATACAGTAGTTTCAAAAAATGAAATGCTTGATTGTCAGCATGGCCTCAACTGATCCTCCATTTGTGCATCTGTGTTTTGTGGGCACAGATGAAGACAGGTGCACAATATTTGTCCCTACTAATTGCAGATCCCAAAACAGAGGCTAGTGTTTGAAAATATGATCCTTTATATATAATTTAGGTTACTTAATCATAAAGCAATTACACTGAACTAAATGAAACAATTGTCAAGTTTAATAATAAAGCTCTGCCTTCTCATCCATGAAAGCAAATGAGGTATCTTCCTATCCACCTACCCCAATGTGCAACACAGGCATGATAAGGTTAGAGTTATCGGTAAAATGTCAATAAATGTTGATTTTACCATTCAAACCAATGAAAAAATATTTCCATCAGTAATTAGAAATTTACAGCTGGGCAGAGAAACAAAAAATGCTGCTTAAGCACTTAAATCAAAACTAAGGCTATTTTGTATATTTTGAAATGTGTTGTCAATGTTAAAACAAATTGTCAATGTGTTCTAACAGTATAAAGCTAACTTTTTGAATCTCATAATTAACTGTCATTATTATCTAACTCCCCCATATTCTTGTCCCTGCTGTAATTTCCTGCAGCTATAAAAATTTAACTATGAAAATAAAAAGCTAAAAGACCCCCATCAATATTATTGATCAAAATTATACAAAAAATATTCTGCCAAGCTTAAATATATGCTAATCTTTCAACTTCTTGCATCCAGGCAGATTCCTGGAGTGCTACTGAAATCAGTCAGGGCCAAAATGTAAGCAAGATGGGTAAGAGACAAAACTGGCAGTTGAATTTTCTTGTGTTTTAAGCCAGATCACGACAGAAATATATTGAAACTTTTTAAAATCTGTACTATTTTCCTCTTAACTATTGGAAATAAAGTTCTGTAGGCAGGTAGGCACAGACATGCTCTACTGAGTAGAATGCTTGTAAAGAGTGATACACATTGTATACTATAGATGTATCAATTTGTAGGGTGGTTTCCATATTGTTCTTAATAGACCTTTCCTTCATATATGATAAATAAATACCAATGTCTGTAAATATATATTAAGTGTATGAGTCTGTCCTTTGTTCCGCTAATCTCTTAATGGAATCTCGGTAGAAAAATTGATACCAGATTCTGCCCTTTAATTTCACAGATTACTCTGTGCAGATCCTGTTGGAAAGGTTAACCAATCTGCATTTCTGCCAGACTGGTTGGTATTTAATCCTCAAGCTCATAGATAGGTTACTACTTACACATACTTTCCCTGCAGTGTTTTGTCATGAGGTCTTGAAAGATTTACCTACTTGTATCACTGGTTATAATATGGACTGGCATATTTCCTTGGTACTACATCATCAGAAACCCAGCCATGTTTGTTACAATTCTTAACGAGGAAAGTCCATCTCAAAAAAAGGTCTGTTTAAGGTACACTCCTAGTTTTCTAGTTCTGTATGTACAGTATATATGCAAAGTAAACAAAATCTACAACTCACAATATAGTAAAACCTAATTTACATTTGTCTAATTGATGCACCAGATGATTCTCATAAAAATCCTGGGCCTAATCTTGCAATGTGATGAGTGCTTTTTGTGAGGTGTGTGCGCGCACGCTCGCTCATTTGACTTTAATAGATTATGGATGCCTTCAACTCCTCTTAGCATTGGATTCTTTGTGTGTCTGTTTAATTGTTTATTCAATATTCTTACTGCTCTGCACCTAATACTTTTCATGCTGTAATGGTGAAACTTAAAATATCCTATGAATAGTCACAAGCCCTTTTCATTGCTTATGGAGTAGTGGAGAAGCTCTGTCTTCTATAATTGACAAAGATTGGCTTCCTCACACTCCTGCATTTGTGCTTTATAATGGACTGAAGCCAACATGGCTTCATTTTATGAATTTCTATTAGGGCTGTCAATTAATCACAGTTAATGCATGTGATTAATGCAAAACAAATTAGCTAGATTAAAAAAATAGTCACAATTAATCACACTTTAAAAAAAAAAAAAAAAAAGATGTAATGAAGTGAAGTGAAAAATGCTACAAGTCCATTCAGTCCTACTTCTTGTTTAGCCAGTCACTAAGACAAACAAGTTTGTTTACATTTTTACCAGAGATAATGCTGCCTGCTTCTTTATTTTCACATCACCTGAATGTAAAGACAGCTGTTTGCATGGCATGGTGGTAGCTGGCATTGCAACATATTTACTGCCAGTTATGCTAAACATTTGTATGCCCCTTCATGCTTCGACTTGTAGGCTCTAAAATTTTACATGGTTTTGTTTGAGTGCAGTTTTGTAAAAAATAATTCTACATTTATAAGTTGCACTTTCACAGTAGAGAGATTGCACTACAGAACTTGTATGAGGAATTGAAAAAAGACAATTTTTTGTTCATCTTCTTTATAGTGCAAATATTTGTAATCAAAATATAAAATGATCACTGTACACTTTCTATTTGTGTTGTAAATGAAATCAATATCTGAAAAGGTAGAAAAATCCAAAAATACTTCAATTTAAATTGGTATTCTATTGATCAATCAATCAATCGCAGCTCTTTTTAAAATCTTGCAATTAGCGGGGGCGGGGGGGCGGGGAGGGGTTAAAACCGTTTGACAGTCCTAATTTGTGTGTGTGCTAATGTCATCAGTGATATCATCAGGAGCATGCACAGCTCTAGGAATGGTATTAATTGTTGCTATAGAGGTAGCCCCATACCCTACACACCAGTGGCTCTCAACCTTTCCACACTACTGTACCCCTTTCAGGAGTCTGATTTGTCTTGTGTATCCCAAGTGTCACCACACCTAAACTACTTGCTTATAAAATCAGACATAAAAATACAAAGTGTCTCAGCACACTATTACTGAGAATTTGCTTATTTTCACCATATTTAAAATAAATCAATTGGAATATAAATATTGCACTTGCATTTCAGTGTATAGTATGTAGAGCAGTATAAAGAAGTCATTGTCTGTATGAAATTTTAGTTTGTACTAACTTCACTATTGCTTTTTATGTAGTCTGTTGTAAAACTAGGCAAATATGTAGATAAGTTGATGTAGTACCTGCAGGGGTACATATAGCCTGGCTGAGAACCATTGTCCTACAATCAAGCAAAACTCCCCTTTACTTGATTTTATATTTTTGTGAGTCCTACAAAATGATGGGCGCTATTTGTTAATTTCAGATGATGGGAACACTGACTATAGATGTTTGGAACGAAGGTCATTTTCAGTGATATGTCATGTACAGAGTTAATGTGACAATTGTAACTTAAGCTAGTAGAAAAAGTGTTTCTTTAAAACATACCAACCAACCAACCAACCCTCTCCATTGTCTTTCTGTGGAGAAGAGAAGTATTCAGTGTCATGCTTCTGCCATTTTTCTAATAAGAGACATAAGTTCCTTGGGCTTTTCTGATGCTATAATGGCTTTTGGACATTTTTATACCATTAAATTTTAAGGTTTAAGATATGGGGCAAGTAGTTAATATTTTTATAAAGAACTGACTTAATGAAAACTAATGCCTGAAGTTGTGTCCTAGTGTGTGGTCATGGGTTAGCTTGGACTGTGGAAAAATATGGAGGGGAGGCTCGCTTTTGCTTAAATGGTGACTAAGTATTATGAATATTAAGCTACTAGAATGGCAACCAGACAGTGACGAGGAAAATCACCACTCATGATAAGGCAGCACACTGAATGGCTGGATTCTTATATCGAAATAGATTCATTTGCTCCTGGCTAAAATTAATGTTCTTGAAATTTCTCATCAATAAATTTCAATAAAAGTTATGTTGTAAAACAGACTTGTCAGAAACATATTTTAGGTTTCATACACAATAGGTAGTTGGATGCTCAAAAATGTAAGTGTGCATACAAGAAATGCAAATCTCTAAAAGCTCTATTGGTGAGTTGACAGTTGTGCATGCACATGGGTTATGTAAAGCCCCCCTTTGTGCATGTTGCTGTATTGTTAAATGGTTGTGAGTTGTAAGAAAGGGCAGGCATGCCTACAATAGGGATTTTTGCACTGGAATAGTTATGCTGGTACAGCTCCCCAATGTAGATGTGATGCATTGGTGCAAAGTGAGCTAGCACTGGTGCAATTTACCTCATATTGATGTAACTACACTGGTGCAAAAAATCCCTAAAGTTCTAAACAGCTTAAATTTAAGGAATTCTTAAATATATACATGGGGAAGGGATGGAAGGTTGAAATGACAATATTTTACTCCCTCTAGATTTGTGTGTATTCATCTCTGTATTTAGCCTCTAATACCTGGAGGGTGTCCAGGGTATATTTTATTACTAATAAAAACAAGTGAGGGGCAAGAAAGAAACAAACATGAATGAGGGAATTTAAGTGCAGCCCTGCTTCTCTAATCTGTGTATTTTATAATCTGCTAAAAATATTGGCAAGCTTTCCCACTTTATAAATAAAATTAGTAATATGAAACCAATAGCCTCTGCTATTAAATTTCTGAGTCATGGGTTACATGAAAATGTAACATTAGGAAGTGTGATGCTGTCTGGAATATGAGTGACTGTTTATAATATTGATATCAATACTGCAAAACTGCAATAATTTGTATGAGATGTGCCATTGGTACCATTGGAAAGGTTATAATTTTCTAAGTAGAATAATATTGTTTCTTTATGTATCATTTTTGTATTGCAAGTTATGGATATGTGAGGTATCTAAAACCTTGCACTGTGCTACTGGGTGACACTCCCAACAGATTAGCCTCAGCACTGGCCGGCCTGATTAAGGGCCAGTCAAAGGCCATCAACTACACAATGAGCCTAGGGAAAGAAACCAGGGGCTATGCTTAAGAATCATCTGGACATGTAGGAACATGCCTGTGGTCAAGGGGATTGCAAGTACTTTTCCATGCCATGTGCTGTGGCAGCTCTAACTGACACTCATAGTGAGCCTGATTCAAACGCCATTGAAGTCAATGGAGTCTTTCCTCTGACTTAATTTGGATCAGGCACAATATGAATGTTTTGATGTGTTTTTTTTTCTGGGTCTTATATTTTCTGTGCAAGCAAGCAAGCAAGCACACTGAGTAACTGCTTCATGCATATCCTACATCCTCTGGTCCTGAAACCCTTTTTCATTATCTGCTTTTTTATTTAACTTCATTAACTTCATAAAGTTATTGATGTTACAGGAAATCAACAGCCTGTAGATATAATGAAACTATAAAATTAGCTAAGCTTTTACTAGTTTTAACTTTCATTTTGCTTGAGCTTATTTTTATTACTTTGATTGGTTTGAGAGGCCTTTCATTTGAATTCATCCACTACTTTTGTAATATCTTCTCTAGGTATCAAAACCCAACCTTCATCCTCTAGGGTTTGAAACAAGTTACCTCAATGGCACCCATATCAACTCTCCCCAAAATATCAACTGATCTGAACAGCTTTAAGATATACCTAAAATGAAATCTCAAAATATAACAACAATTATGCTAACAGTGAGGGTTACTGTCACATACCACAGAGACTAGTTCGGTATGCAAACTATATTGTTTCTTTATCTGGGCCTCACATACTGTAATTTCTTGGTCTTTGATATTTAAAGAATGCAGTTCTCTCCCTATTTTATATATGAGCATTCTTCAATAAAGTGGAAATAGGATCTTTAAGGCTTTGACTGAGACTCTAATATTGGTTTAACTTAGTTGGTTTGATTTGTTCATTTGTGGGGAAGATACAAATGTCCCATTGTATTAAACCAAAACTATGACAGCAGTCTGTATTTATGCAATCTAATGTATGCTATATAAGATGGAATGCTGGGGTGTGGAGAGATCAGTAGTTTGAAATGGAAACCAAGATCAATTTTATATCAGTAATTATATTAATATATATGGAGTAGAGGAAAAAAGCATAAATAATATAGTGTATGGGCTAAAGTCAACATCTGATGGAGAAATAAAAGCCTAAATGACAGGGGAGAAAGAGGTAGAAAAATTGCAAGATTTAAGGGTCAGATCTCACAGTTTCATAAAAAGCATGCACGCACACACATGCACACATGCGGTAATTCTCTCACCTACACATTCCAGTGGAACGAGTAACTGATTTGAAAACATTGAGTTTCAAAATAGTTATATTTCTCTCCCAAATTTTACCTAAGATATATAAAATTCTAAGAGACTAATGCACCTGGGTGAACAGTCAATTTTAGTTCAAAACCAAATGGATAGATGGGGTTGCAGGCAATAAGTAAGAGCACACTTTAGCCCACTATTTCCTTCCTCCCTGGAGGTGCCTTCTAAATCCAGGAAAGAGTTGATGATTTCTCTTTATTTTTTCCCCCCCCTCACACTCTCATAGCCCTGCCTCATGACGTACATTCTGGCCAAATAAGATAATGTAATTCCTTATTCTGTTAGAAGTGACCCTGCTGAACAATGCAGTGTACTCCCTTCTCTAAGTGAGTTAGCTCTGCTGGCCTGGAAAACAAGATACCAGGACCAGAAACTGAACCCCAGTGTTTTTTTGGGACAGCGTAGAACCACTCCTAACCTACATCCCATCTACAGATGCCTCCCTTCCTCTACTGCCTCTCCGTAAACACATCCTTCCACTTACACCTGTTTATGAGAGCTAACCCCTGAAGCCAGCACCCCCACCCATCCAGATATGCATTTCACAGAAATGAACATGCAGTGAATCTGTCCTTGGAGTAGATAGGTACTCTTGTGTCCCACCTACTCCAACACTAAGCTGGCCAAAGTCAGATAGCATTTCTTGTTTTAGTTTTAGGTGTGGTTGCTTTGCATGTTATTCATTAGTCTTACTTCTCCTAGGAGAGTCATTTAGTTTCCTTTTTAAACCATATGTTTGGTGGTAGTGTATTTTGTAAGCATGCAGCCTTTCACATATAGCTCTTATAAAGGGAATTAGACCATATTGCCATGTCGTATTCTTAAAAATGACAGCTGTTACTTTGTTTAAACTGAATAGACTTTTCTGACACATGTAGGATGGTTTGTAAATATGGGAGAGCTTTCCTTGTTTTTGTACTCTTTCTGCAGAATAGTTTGTGTTAATCTACTGAATATTTTGAGTTTTATGCTGTCTGCTAAAGATTCTGCAAACACATTTACCTCTGATTTTAAAAGGAACACAGTCTGCTTAAAAATCTTATCATGAGAACTGTCCTTATCTACATTACAAACAACACCTTCCAGCAGTTCCCAAATTTTGGTGGTTTACATACCACCTTCATATTGTGTTGAAGTGAATTGATGAAACATCAGTTTGGGAACTCTTGCTTCATTAAAATTGAAAGAATAGTGTTTGTGGCTTTTTGTTTTGTTCTTGAACTTCTCTTGGCTTCAACAATGAAAGACTAAACGATTACATTTTCAGTTTACCTTGTGCTAGTTCAATACTGCAATGTTTGGACAGTAAGTTAAGAATTAGAATTTTAAGCTTGAAAAGAACAAAGTAAGAGAAAACATTGAAAGGGCAGTTCTGATTTCCCAGTTGCATCAGATGGAGATTATTCAATCGGAGAGATTCAGGGTAAAATTTTCAGAAGTTCCTAATTGACTCAGGAGCTAAGTCAGTAGGACTTCGGACTCTAAGTGCCTTAGATACTTTTGAAAGTTAAAAAGGAAGGGTTCATCAAGTTATTTTCAACTTTGATCTTTATGCCATTTTGGTGAGTGATGCTGAGTCTTTAACTTCCTTTCCATCTCTTTATTTTGTTTTCCACTATGAAGTCATATTTATTCACAAGGCCATTACACAGCTATACCATGGAGGTCTCAGGCTTGAACTGGAGACTTTCTGGTTTTTAAAAGTACCCATGTAAAACTGGAAAACTTCTAAGATCATTAACACGTCCCTCACCATGGTTTCAGTCCCCTGGGAGGTGAAATCAAAGCAAAAATAAAAAATGTAGCCAAAAAAGATACAGGTCTTGACTCTAGACCAAATTGGCTCCCTACAAACATGGAAAACATTAGAGCGTTGAACAGCTTTGTGCAGTATGTAGCTGCTGGAAAGGTGTCTGCCTTCAACATTAACTAGCCAGCATGTATCTTATAAGCATAAGGATTACCTGATAATGGGCTACATGGCACATTCTTCACAAGGATGTGGCCTATCAATGTACTTTTGTTAAACCCATATTTCGTTAGGATGTTGCATTGAACACACTGTGAACCATGCAACAAACAGTGATAATGCAAGAGATCAAATTCACACCACTGAATTATCAAGTCCTACCGAAAGAAAAGTAGCTCATCCCTAGAGCAGCGTTTCTCAATTGGTGTTCTGGGGTTCCGCAAGATGAATTTCAGGGTTCCGCGAAAAATTGAAACTGCACTGCCAAAAACAGCCGATACTGTGCTGCACCACCGAAAAGGGGAAGATGTCCCAGATTTTTCAGTGGAGGGTATCGCATGGCCCCGCAGAAGTTAAAAAGGGTTTAGTGGCCAAATTTAATTGAGAAACACTGCCCTAGAGGATTGCTGCTGTTATGGCTGAATGAAGCTAATGCTTCACAGTGGCACAGTTGCCAGTTGTGGATGGATGAATAGCAAGAGAAAGAGGACTAAAGAATTTGGCCTACTATGTTTAAAATCTGTCTGGAAGAGTCCTTTGAGAGGAAGCGGTTTGTTTTGTGATAACACAGTAAGCATTAAGATCTGCTATGTATGTATGTGCAGGACTGTACTTCATAAGATTTGTAGACTTTAAAAAAAAGTGTTACAGTAGTTGGTCAATTTTTTAATGAGAGCTGTTACGACACCATAGTATATGAGATGGTGCAGTCTGTCCCTGTACTCACAGGATTATCTGGAAAGCAATGGTGTGGGACAGTAATTCTGGGTAAATGTTGATGTTTTAGTGGTAGCCACTGCATTTACCCTTCACATAAAAATACAAGTGTTCATGTTAAGTCCTGGCTGAAAAATTATAGTGAGCTTGCCAAAAGTTTGTATTATAATGGTATCCCATGTGTGAGATGCTTGCTCAGTCCAGCATGAGGGTGGAGAACATCCAATGCTACTCTGACGGCTCCTACAGCCACTTTGAAAGAGGTGATGGCACACTTCCCAGAAGGAGCCACATGTCTAGATCTTCATGACTGGAAAAATGATTTATTATTTGTATCACCATAGCACCCAGGGGCCATACTCACCTCATTGTGCTAGGTGATGTACAAATGCAGAAGAAGCTGGTTTCTATCCCAAGAGGCTTACAGCCTAATGGTAAGACAGGAGACGGATATAGATGGAGTACAAGTAAACAAGGAGACAGTATTGTTCCTCATAATAGGCAGTGGTCTCTGTACACTAGCACCCTACCTTGTCAAGGGTTTTGTTAGCATCACAACTAAGGAAAGTTGAAGAGGGATTTGAATAATGGATAACAGTTATGGAGGTTTATGGGGAACACTGCCCAATAACAAGGGGCAGCATGAGAGAAAGCACTAAAGTGTTAAATTTTGAGATGAATAAGTGGGCAGTGGAGGCTAGCATCATGGGTCAATCGCAGGTGAGCATTGACAGCTCAATAGTGAATGAGAGAATCTGTAGCATGCGGATTGACTGTAAAGGGTCTTAAGTGGCTTGTAGTCACACTTTTATGTTTGATTCAATAGAAGAGGTAGCTAGTGGAGGCAAGGAGAGGGGTGACACGGTCAGGTGACAGGCTAGGGGAAAAAAGATCTTAGCAGCAACATTCTGAATGGATATGAGTAAGGAAAGATTGCATTTGTCAAGCCCAGAGATTATGATGTTGCAGTAATCGAGACAAGAGTGTTAGCTTTGTGAATAGATCGGAAAGGCTGCACCTTAGATGTTACATGGAAAGAATGAGTAAGATCTAGATATAAACTGGATGGGAGGACCACATTGAAGATGATCCCCAGGTACACTCCTCAGCGACAGGCAGGATGATGCTGTTGTCCAGAGTGATTGAGAAAGAAGGTATCAGGGAGGGCTTGGACAGGAAGATTAGGAGCTGTGTTTTAGCTATGTGTAGCAGGAGCTGGTGGCTAGATATCCACAAGGAAGTGTCAGAGAGACAGGCCCAGGTTTTAGTTTGGGCAGGAGGAGACAGGCCCGGAGCAGAGAGGTAGATCTGAGTGTCAGCATAAAGACTGCTGTTTAATTTGTGTTTGCAGATGACATTACCTAGAGATAAGTGCACAACAATAGTGTCACCTTGAAGGGGGATAAAGTAAGGGGCCTCAGATGCATATCCAAACCAAGTGATCTGACAATCTTCTAAAATCTTGACCCCATACTTATAAAAGAGACTAGACTTATGGGCTCAGATCACTCAATTACAACCCAGGAATTCACTGTGCTATTCTACACATGGGTGTAAAAATGGCCTTTGCGGTCTCTGGCTGGTTCCCTGGCATAGTTTAGAACAGCTTATAGATCTCCGTGGCCCTTTGGCAGCCATAGACCAGTGAAGCAGAGTAGTTATGGCTACAGTGCCATGACCATACCACTTACATCCTCCCTGCTGCCAGTGTATAACTTACTATGCCAGCTCTATATAATGGAAGAATGTCATGCACCAAGGGAATCTAGTCATGTCTAGCTATGCCTACTTTAAGACCAGAATATGCCAACATTGCAGCTGTACTTTAGGATCTGGTCCATATTCATAATGCTGTACCACTGTGATAACATTAGTGATATCGGGAACTGAAGAGTTATAAAGAGATCCAAGCATGATCTAAAGGCATAAACATTTACAGGTCATCTGTAATATCTTAGAGAAACTACTGGTTAATCAAAATAAGTTAGTCTTGATTTTCAGATATGAACAAGGGGTTTTTTTTTTTTTAATCTTACATAACTATCTTAAAATCATGCAACTTTAAATGTGAAACCTACCTGCACAGAAATTTGTATACCTTTTTAGAAAAGTTAAAGTACAGTAGCATCCTACTTTTGGAGTATGTGGTTGTTTGAAAAATAATGCCTAATTTCTGAATAAGAACAGAGTCATGTACAACATTGTGAGTGCATCTTGTTTTATTGTAGATTGATATTGATATAACAAGTACTGTGTATGACTTACAGGTTTTAAATGCACAGAGAGCTGGATACAAGGCAGCTATAGTTCACAATATTGATTCTGATGACCTAATTAGCATGGGATCCAATGACAGTAAGTACAGGTATCACTTCTCTCCCATTTGAAAGTCATTCTTCCCACTATAGTATATAGTATTAACTTCAGTTTACTATAATCAGGAGCTTTCCCCCCCTTGTTTTAATGTATTTAAGATGTTAGAAGCTGGTGTGTGTGCCTGCCTATATATGTATGGTATTTGTAGCATTATGGTGTTTGTGTTCTGTCTGTTCTCCTTGTTAAAAATTTGGTTCAGCTTTTCCATGGAAGGCAAGTGGTTAAATTTATTAGCAAGAGGAGTGTGATTGGTTCAATAAATAGCTGGAATGAGCTCAATTCTCTTTTGTTATTACTGAAGAAAACTATAGCAAAAAAAATAGTTACTGCTGCTTCATGAGAAGATGATCCCAAAAATTGTAATCTTGGGGTGGGGAAAGTCTTTTTCCATGCTCAGGGTTCTGTGCACAGCTGACTGTTCACCTAAATAACCCCCATCAGATAATTACACATATACATACCTTCAGTTTTTCCCTTGGAAAAAGTAATAACAGTGTACACTAGGTCTGATTCTAGTGCTTGCTGTTTTGATATGATATGTTCAATATGTAGTAAGTTGAGAACATCTCTGCAAGGTGACTAAAATGTCAGCTGCTTCTTGTGATATGTATTTCAGTGGTTCATGAGAAAGCATTCATGTAATTTACTGTTGAGGATTTAAGAGGTTCTTTATCTCTGAAGTTGCACACTACCACATAATCCCACAGTTGCCAAGGAAGTATTCAGTTTTTATTATTGCATATTTTGGATAGATATACTGATTCTTGTCATTAGTGCTGTTAACTTTCTATGATATTTTGATTTTTTTCCTTCACTTTTCTTCAGCTGATTGAGTACTGAAGAACATAACTGAACAAACTATTTCAGGATAAAGACATCTTTCAGTGATCTGAGAAATTAATTTCAACAGACAAAACACTAAATTGTGGGAAAGCTGTATGAAGTGTTCAGTGAAACCAAGCATGTGATGCTTGCTTGGCTTCAGATTTAGCTAGAAACTCAAAATGCAAGCCAGGTTTGTAACAAACCTTTTAAAAAGTTTCAAATCACCATAGACCATTATATTTTTTGCATTGCAGTCAGAAAAGTATGATTCCATATAGTTTCTTTGGGAAATTTGAATACTTTGATGTCAGCCAAATTTCACTGAAACTTTAAATTCATTTGATCTTGAAACTTGGGGAAAAAACCTCACAGGTGCAAACCCACATGAACTGGAACCAAGTAAGATGTTCCCAGGGCTCCCTGGGAACCAAACCCAGCCGGTTCACACAGCTCTAGTTAGTACATAAAATCAAACCTGCCTTGTTGCTGCCCTACATTTTGCACCTCTCTTTTAATAAGTGCCTTTATAGATTTGCTTGAGTGGCAGCCTGTAGTTGTAGTTATGGCACAGGTCTGGGAGTCCCCTCTGACACTTCAGGCCTGAAGCGTCAAACTGAGCATCCAAAATTAAGGTCTAAATTTTCAAAAGCAGACTAACTCTCTACACCTCTGTGTCCCCATCTATCAAGTAGGGACTAGTATTTTCCTTTCTCAGAAGGTGGGGAAAAAAAAGTCACTATTGACTTAAGCAGTTACCATTCCATTGAATTCAGTGGAATTGAACCCACTTGGTGAGTTTGTCCTGTGTGTGTGTAAAGACACTTTGAGATGAAGGGCTATAAAGAAGCACAAAATACAGCTATATTATTATACAGATCTCGAGTTAGAAATAGTTCTTTAGAGCTCTACCATTTCAGATTCAGTAGTGAAACACCTCTAAGAATGTAAGAATATTATGTAGTTAAAACCTTCCTGTGAAAATCCTTTCCATTTCAAAGCTTACAATATAATATTAACTAAAGACTGATATTTATAGATTTGCTGAAATAAGATGACGCACTGTTGAGAGGAACTAGTGTAAGTTAGTAGAACATCTATATTTTTCGCCTTCATTTTTTTTTTTTTTTAAAATACTAATGAGGTTTTCTCCACTCGAGGTCAAGAGAAATGTTACAAGTTCGTGTGGTTGCATTCTGTGATGGAGGAAAATTTTTGCTTTCATTCAGTCTGATTTCTTGTGAGATACGAGTAGTGAGGTTGGGCTTGCTCATTCCCTCCTTTCTACTTTTGGATTTTTGCTAGCCTAAAGTCATCTACACTGCTTTCATTTATATGAAAATGTGGATGAACATATACTAACTAAGGATCTGGCCTTATAAGTCAGAATAGCTCTGTGAAGTTAATGATGTTATGCCAATTTATACTAGCTGGGGATCAGGCCATAATTAATAATGCTTTGGTTAAACTAATTTATTTCCTTTTTACCAAAGGATTTCTTATAACCTTTTATATTTTTTGCACAGACAGTAAAATTCTAAGATATCCTGTACTTTTAGTAGTGCTATCATTTTGTAGATGGGCACTTTAGCTAACAGAGTATGTTAAATTAATAGCACGTTGTACACTAAGTCTATCTTAGAAGATGGCTCTTTATAAGACAATCAGTATGTGGAGACATGTCTAAGACATCACGAGCCAGTCTTAACTAATGGTGTGTCCCTAGAATCTGAGTTCTGTATGTCAGTACTAGTCTCTTTTGTTCTTTTTATGAACAGTTGAAGTTTTAAAGAAAATTGATATTCCATCTGTCTTTATTGGTGAGACATCAGCTAATTCCCTAAAAGATGAATTCACTTATGAAAAGGGGTAAGTAATAATTTACCTTTTTATTTATGTAAAATATGAAGTAACATCATTCCTTGGATTAAGTTATCACCTTTGTTTAACCTTTACTGAATAATCAAGAAAAAATTCTGGATGAAATCCTGGCCAAACTAAAGTTAAATGGATATTTGCCGTTGACTTCACTGGGGCAAGGATTTCACCTTCTGTACTTTAAACATTGACTTTAAGAAGCTTGATCCCTATGTGATTTTGTGGTTAAGTATTTTTTAAATAAACGACTGGCGGAGCAGCCAGTCTAAGAATCGGAAATTACTAAGTAAATGAACAGTCGTTAGAACTTTCAGTAGCTTTCAACAATGTGTCCCTAAAGTAATTGTGACTGGCTACAGCAAAAATTTAGTTGCTCTTAAGTTTTTTTTAGTTCTCTTGAAAAATGCTTACTGAATACTATTTATTGCGCCTGTCAGCTTGACTGGTACTTTGGCAAGCTTCTTGAGATTCATAAGATATTTGTGGCCTTTTTCACATTCTTAAAGGATATTTATTGTACATTAGAAGTTACTTTAGAGAAAACGTCATCTAAATTTCACATTCAGCATGTTCACTCAAAACTAAACTCATGCATTTATCAAACTTTATTGTTTTTACTATCACTAAAATCACGGATAAAGTTGTACACATTTATGAATTTATGATAATAATCATTTATGCATACTGATTGTAGGCTGGTTTTCCCACTTTATTTCACCCCTCTTTTGGTCTGTCAACTGAAAGACTTACAGCTTATAGTCCATTGTTAAACGGTGTTTAGAAGACAGTCAAGGCCAGTTTGTACTGATTTATTTATGTTTACTGCTTCTCTCTCAGAAACAGAAGACCTGATTCAGTGTTCACTGAAGTCACTGGAAAAAATTCCACGGACTTCAGTGAGCTTTTAGTCAGGCCATTGGTGCATTACATAATTTATATAATACAATAGCAATAATATATTAGAGCCCCCAACCATACCTTTAGGTTATACAAAACCAAACGGATACCAGCCCTAACCATATTTCAGTATTCGCCTAATATAATCATATATAATGGTCATTAAAATGTACCAGTCCAAGCCCAAAGTCCCACTCTTTACTATGATGATTGAAAATGAAAAAAGCTACATACCCATCAAATAGTAGTATTTGCGCTGAGCAAGCAAAATTTTCAAGGCTGTCCTAAGAGAAATAGGCCTGAACTGAATTTTAGTCAGTCAGTTAGACAGTTGCTACACAAACACAAGTTAAACCAAAATCCTGGTTTCACAGCAGCAGCAGGTCTTGCTGACATGAGAGACTCAACTTTGTAAGGACCCAACCTCAGGACGCTACTTGATAGACTGTGGAAGAGCAGGTGACACATTGGGTGTGTAGGATAGAATTCTAACGACAATAGTCTAGCTAAGCCCTTCCAGTTATTGTAGCTACATTAGTAATGAACTCAGAGGAATCTGTTCCACTCTCCAGGATACAGGGAGAGGCATCACAGAAGTAGGCAGTGAGAAGGAAAGGACTAATGGAATGGCAACATAAGTGAAGGTATTCCTTTTCCAGTTCTTGGAGGCCTAGAAGGCTGTAACTCACAAAAATGAAGCAGCATGAAAGCAATTCTTTGTGTTAAATGTACAGACTATGGGGATTACTCTTCAGTTTCAGTCCTGTTACAGTCTGATTGAATGGCACATGAACCATGCTGCTAAATATTTCATGTCAGAGATTGTTTTATGGCTGTATGTTATTTCAAGGAATTTATGGTAAGGAAAACTAGTGTTTGTAGTCACTGAATATTGATGGAATATATGAAATCATGCTGAAATATAGGGTTCCTCTTATCATGTGTGTCTTTGCAGGTATACTACAGAAAGATTTAATAGCTATGCAGCATGAATATAGCTGTAAATGAGCACATGCAAAGCTTGCCTCCAAAATTTGAGCTAGGTTTGGCCAGATTGTTACTGAGATTTGAAAACCTTTCAGCAACCGCAGGGCAAGTTTTCAGTTGCTTGAGAGTCAGTATAGTCCAGTGACTGGTATAGGAGAGTGAGTTGCAGGTGATCTGTTTCTTTGTTATACAGCTTAAGTCAGTCATTTAAACATGATTGAACTTTGGAAAGCAACTAAATTCAGTTGGGACTCCAGGTTTGTTGTCCCTAAATTATTTCTATAATCAAGCATGCTGTGTTTACATCTGAAAATATTTTTCCTACTTGCCATTTCTGCAAACTCAGCATGGGATATGGAAGTCAGGCTGAGTTCTTTCCTGCTTATCACCAGTACTAAAGACTTTGTGAGCCAAATTCTGCCATCAGTTTTAGCTGTGCACTCTCATGGTCTTCAGTAAGGTAACATAATTGTAAACAGCAACAAAATATGGCCCAGGATAGAAAACAGTTATATTGATGATCATAAAGGATCCAACAAAAGGGAAACCAAAACACAAACAAACTATGTCTCTCCCCACCAGCCTTTAAGTTAAAGTTGACAGGAAAGGAGCAATCTTAAAATTCAGAAGGCCTTTACCTCAAGGAGTCAGAGTTCCCAGTCTTAGAAGTAGCAGAGCTTCTGGTTCTAGTCAGTCTTGTCCTATAAAGCCTAAGAGAGTCTATATGACATCTAGTCTTCTCTTTCCTGCTCAGCTTTCTTTTCCTGTTTAAATAGCCCAGCCCCAGGGTGGGGCTGAGGGCCTCCTTAATTACATGCAGGCTATTTTGGTTGCAGGCTCCAGCCTATCACTCAAAAGGGTAGTACACTCCTTGACAATGATACACAAAAAGGAATAGAAGAACCTAGCTCATGCTGTCTTAGCTGTGTTGGCTTGGCTAAGCTAACATGAGTACAAACTTATTTTTGTCCAAAAAAAAACATACGAGTCTGATACGCTCAAGGACCAGCTCTATTGAGTAAAAAGTTGACATTTTTAAATAGTCACTTTTCTCAGATCAAAGTGCACTGTTACCCCTGTCTGTGTCTCATTTTTCCTAGCTGGAAACTAGGGAGCACAGTGACTCCCTTTACGAAGTACTTTGAGATCTACAGATTAAAACATTGTCTAAGTGTTATTGTTTATATCGCGGAAGTGCCTAGAGTTTCAATCAAGATTAGAATCCCGCTGTATTGGGTGCACATGCAATGCACATACAGAGCAGCCCCTGCCCTGCAGTATTACAATAACCTGCTGTGTGACCTTTGGCAATTTACTTCAATTCTGTGTGCCTTTATCTACCTGTCCCCTTCCATCCTTTGTGTGTCTTCTCTATTTAGAATGCAAAACACTTCAGGGCAGGA
Source organism: Emydura macquarii macquarii (assembly GCF_026122565.2). Lineage (NCBI taxonomy): Eukaryota > Metazoa > Chordata > Testudines > Chelidae > Emydura > Emydura macquarii. Next base: position 5,821,372 of record NW_027130155.1, on the reverse strand, counting down.
ACTATTTATCTTACATATTTATATGACACTTGTTACCGTAATATCTGAGCACCTCACAGTCCTTAATGTATTTATCCTCACAACACTCCTGTGAGACTGGGTAGTGCCATTTTGCAGATAGGAAACTGAGGCATAGAGCGGTTAAGTGATTTGTCCAAGGTCACACAATGAGTCTGTGGCAGAGCAGGGAACTGAATCAGATCTCCTAAGGCCTAGGCTAGTACCATAACTATCCTCTCCCTGTCTGAGCTGTCTCTTACTATGTGTATACAGGACCTGGCCTATATCAGTTGTGGTTACTAGGCACTACTGTAATACAAATAATAAACAGTAATAGTCTAATTGGAGTTGAGATGCAACAGAAGGGGGAGAAATGGAGGACAAGGATAACAACAAAAAATATTAATGCACTTACATAGGTTACTTATTTCACAGCTTGATGGTTGCTGATGATAAGTGTATTTATTAATAGTATGGGGTAGCAGCTGCATGAAGTTGGGTGGGTTTTGCCAAATTTCTCATTGAGTTTTTGAGGATTTGAGCCTGAAATGCTAAGGAAACTCCACTTTCCTCAAAACCCCTTCAAAATGAAATTGCAGAAATTCACACTCGTGGAGTTTTACCACTGTCATACCACCCAGGAAAAATAAATTACTAAAAAGAAGTGTGTTTGAACAGTGAGAACTTCATAAGATTTGATCACTAAAGTACAAGAGGAAGATCCATAGAGGTTTAAGCTTCCTAAAATCTTTCTAATAGCTCTTGAACAATGTTGGAAAACTTTACTACTAATGCAAGCTTCACATTCTGTTTTCTAAATGCTAATTTCCAGGTAGGTGGATTATGTAGACATCTGAGTATGGGTAAGCTTAGTTAGTCAATTCAAAGTCTGCAGATTTATTTCTTGACCAATCTTCCCTCCTTTCCTATTCACTATTGCACTGTTCACCATCTAACTGGAAGGAGCAAATCTCCTCAATATTGATTGTATGCTAGAGCACACTCAGAGCTCTCTGGAGATCATGTGTGCCAATTCCACACTAGATCTAATCTTCAACTGGATGGGTGGCATTTTAAAATGCAGCACTGTGCTAATGGAGAACCATGTGAAAGTTACTAATGCAATACAAAAGTTATGTTTGCTAATCACAGTGTTTTCCATGTTATGTTTCTGACTTGCTATTACATTTAACCTTGCAGTCTGCATTGCAGCAAAACATACTTTGACATCTCTGCAGGAATCAAATTATTCTCAGAGGACACCGTTTTTGTCTTTTCTGCTTATGCTGAATTGAATAGCTATATTGCATTAGCCTTTTAAAATGTATCAGATCTAAAACTGTTTTTGCCCTATACAAAATCTTGATGTTACAGACTGATGAGGTTCAGAGGTCAGTGTAAGCAGCAAATGTGTATAATGTGGACTGCATGCTCATCTGAATAATCTACTGAATAATGTGCATGAGTCTTGTGCAAATCTTTGGTTAAGAGTGACAGCATTTCACAGCAAAGATTTTGTTACTGAAGGAAAAACAGGTTAAGGAATTTAATAATTAAGTTGTCTAGCAAAGCTGAGAGAAATACTTGACATCATGAAACTGCTTGTGAAGTCTAAAAATAGCTTTTCTTCTAAGCACTGTGCCATGTTTATTTTATAGCAGTTTATGAAGATAGCAGAACAAAGCTACTGAGCACAACAGACAATATAATTTTAAAATATTTTACAGTACATCAATTAAATATTTCTCTAGTTTTCTTCATACGTTAGGTACAATATGTGAATCAGTCTTAGAATATAGGGCTAGCATAATATTCCAAGAAGCATAAGCTGATTCTTTTCAAAATAGATTCCTAAAGTTAGGCTTCTACTATTTAGATACCCAGAGATAAGTGGGTGCTTTTCCAAATTTGAGCACTCAGCAGCTTCCATGAAAGTCAAGTGCTGAGCACCTTTTAAAAAAAATCTTGGCCCCAGTGTTTCCACGTGTTCTATAACAAAATTGTTGAAAATCAAAACTGAACTACACTTGTGTTAGTCTGCCTCTCATTTTATATATTGTAACTATGGCCTTACATAAATACTAAAAATGGAATAGTAATTTGTTTCCAGGGCAAGCTGCTAGGTTTGAAAGAGCGTCCATTTAAATCCATATCATTCCATAATTATGCTGTGATGTATCTTTTGAAGTGTGGCTATGCTCTAAGAAGGGAATGTAAAGGGAATTGTGAGGTTCCATGACTGGTGTGTCTCAATGATTTCCTTATCCAGAAATGGCCAACACAAAATGAGTTTGGTGCTGTCAGTCTATTTCCCAGGAGACAGGTATCCACATAACAAAACCATCACAACTAGCACCCTTGCTGACAATCTTAGCAGAGAACCCAGTGACAACCCCTTCATCCCATGATGAATCTCCAGGGTGGTTATGAGGACATTGGTGGGACAGTGAAGTAATGCTTGCACAGCTGCTGTTCTGCAGATGAAGCACTGCATATAATCAAATGTAAAGATTTAAAAAGAAATACACTGCAAGAACATTGAACTCCAAACTTGGAAAAGCACTGGAACATGAAGATTAATGATCCTAATCCTTCGCTCCTTACTTATGTTCTTCCATTGGAGTCACTGAGTTTACTCACAAGTGTCCTATAGGATTGATCCCTATGGGCCAGATTTTATGTGACTCTTAAATGGATACATTGTTGAAATCAATGGAATTACTTGAGGAGTAATGCACTACTCAGTGTGAGCAAGAGTGTCAGAATTGGGCCCCTCACATCCATTGTTCCCTGTCAGTTATATCTAACTGCCTGTGTAATGGGATAATCACAAGAGTTTATTTCCTGGTGATACATTAATAAGCATCCTGGTGTCCCAGACCTCTTCTCTGGCTTTACAGTTGGTACTTAGAACCAATAAAAATACCACCCACCAATTACTATGAGAGAATGTTTTTATTGCACCATAATTCATGTAACATTTGGGAGGTGAAGAGGTATTTTCTTGATCCTTTGCCATACTTCATTATTTAAAAGTAAACCTACAATGCAATCTGAAATGCATCAGGTGTCTCTTGATAAATCGTCTTAACTTATTCCCCTTCTGCTGCTGAAACACCAACATTTCTTTTCCTGTCAGTTTTGAAGTTGAAATCACATCTGTTAATAATTCCAGTTTGAAATGTCAGCAGAGGTGTTTTTGGAACAAATTGGTAAATTAAACAGTAATAAGTCACCAGAACCAGATGGTATTCACCAAAGAGTTCTGAAGTAACTTGAATATAATATGGCAGAACTACTAACTGTGGTATGTAAGCAATCACTTAAATCAGTCTCTTTATCAAATGACTAATGGGCAGCTAATGTGATGCCGAATTTTAAAAAAGACTCCAGAGGTGATCTGGCAATTACAGGCTAGTAAGCGTAACTTCAGTACTTGGCAAAATGGTTGAAACTATAGTAAAGAACAGAATTATCAGACACACAAATGAACACAAAGTGCTGGGGAGGAGTTAACATGTTTTTTGTAAAGGGAAGTCATGACTCACCAATCTATTAGAATTCTTTGATGGTGTCAACAAACATGGACAAGGTTGATCCAGTGCCCATATAGTGTACTTGGAGTTTCAGAAAGTCTTTGACAAAGACAAAGCCTTTCACTAAAGGCTCTTAAGCAAAGTAGGCCAGTCATGAGATGAGAGGGAAGATCCTCTGATGGATTAGTAACTGGCTAAAACATAGGAAACAAAGGGTAGGAATAAATGGTTGGTTTTCACAGTGGAAAGAGGTAAATAGCGGTGTCCCCTAGGGACCTATTAGGTGACCGGTGCTGTTCAACACATTCAGAAATGATGTGGAAAAAGGGGTAAACAGTGAGATGGCAACATTCACCGATGTTACAAAATTACTCAAAATAGCTAAGTCCAAAGCTGACAGTGAAGAGTTACAAAGGGATCTCACAAAACTGGGTATTGGGCAACAAAATGGCAGATGAAATTCAATGTTGATATATACAAAATAATGCACATTGAAAAACATAATCCCAGCTATACATACAAAATGATGGGGGGGTCTAAGTTAATTGTTACCATTCAAGAAAATTATATTGGAGTCATTGTGGAAAGTCCTTTGAAAAATTTCTGCTCTATGTGCAGCAGCAGTCAAAAAAGCAAACAGAAAGTTAGGAACCATTAGGAAAGGGATAGATAGTCAGACAGAAGATATCATAATACCACTCTATAAATCCATGGTATGCTCACCCCTTGGATATTGCATGCAGTTCTGGTTGCTCCATCTCAAAATAGATATATTAAAATTGGAAAAAGTACAGAGAAGGGTAATGAAAATAATTAGGGGCATGGATCAGTTGCCATTAAAAAGACTGGTACTATTCAATTTAGAAAAGAGGTGACTAAGGGGGGATATGATAGAGGTCTATAAAATCATGAATGGTGTAGAGGAAAAAGTGTTATTTTCTTCTTTACATAACACAAGAACCAGGGGTCATCCAATGAAATTAATAAGCAACACTTTTTAAAACAAAAGCATAATATTATAGATATTACTATTTTTATCCAGCAAATTGCAAACCTTATTACCATCTAAGCAGCAAAAATGTCTCTTTCATCTGTTCTTCTTATAAAGGGCATAAAAATTTAGGCCTGGACTTTAAAAAATGACTAGTGATTTGGGGAGTTCTCGATTTTTGGGTGTCCCACTTGAAACACCTTGAAGGGGCCTGATTTTCAAAGGGTAGATGTGGTCTTATATGAGTATTTCTGAAGTTTCAGTATTTAAAAGGTATACTATAGGTATACTATAGCACATAGTTTCTCAACCTGTGGTATGCGTACCCCTGGGGGTACGTGAGACACAGGCAGGGGGTACCTGGGGGAAAAAGAGTGAAGGGGAGGTGGGCGGCAGCTGCCAACTTCTGGGGGAGGCGGGCAGCAGCCCCCCCGCTTCCGGCTCAGGCACAGCTCCCAGCTGTGAGGCAGGTGGCAGCTGCTAGCTTCCGAGGAAGGCAGGCAGCAGCACCTCGCTTCTCGCCGGGTACCAGGTGGGAGCCCGGTGGCAGCCTCTTGCATCTCACGAGCTGGGCTCACAGCTGGGTGGCAGCCACTCGCACCCCAGCTCCAAGCCGAGGGACAGCCTCCAGCGCCCCGGCTTGAAGGTGGTCAGCAGCCACCTGCCCACATTCCTGGGTCCTAGCCAGCGCGGAAGCCTCCTCTGCCCCAGCTCGGATTGGGTGGCAATTGCCCACCTGATGGGCTGGCAGCCAGGCAGCAGCCCCCCTCCCTGGCTCAAAGCCCACTGCTCAGAAAACTTGTCAATTTCACTATTCTAGCTGAGCAGTGAAATTGACAACTATGACAGTCCCAGATTTCACCAGTTACCCTCTTTTCCTGTCTCTCTCTCACCCCTTCCTCCTTTCAAATCTATGGCAAAAAATTTGGCATGGTGCTTTATATTTCCAGCACTGGCATGCCGCTCAATGGCCAACATCACCTCTAGTCCAGGTACATACTTGAGTTGCGCACCCCTGGTGTAAAGGTGGTAACTCTACCCACAATAGATCTGACATCTGTCATATAACAGCCTTATATACTCAGTCCTTCTTCCAACATATGGCTCCCATTAGTCTGTCAATATAAAATCCTGTGGAAAATTGAGTGTTGGGGTACTTATTAAAATTTTCAGAAGTTAGAGGGTACTTGCTACTTAAAAGGTTGAGAAACACTGCTAGAGCACACAGACATATATGACTTAATCCAAAGCCCACTGAAATCAGTGGAGAGCTCCCATTGATTCCAATGGTCTTTTGGATCATGCCCACACTATGAAGTTGGGATTACTGTTTATTATGCTTAACAGTTCATTGTAGTTATTTTTTTCCTCCCTCATACTTGTATCTTGTCATTACCTTAGACCAAACGTAGTCAATAGATGGACCATGGGCAAATCCAGATTGCCAGACATTTGAAGGAACCCCAAAATATTTTTATTTATTTATTTTATTATTATTATTATTATTATTGGTTTTTTTATTATTATTTTCTCGAGTCTGAACCTTGACTGTACCTTGACCAAGAAATTTGGACCTTGACAAAAAATAATTGACTACTCGTGTCCTAGATTGAGAGCTCCCTGGGGCAGAGATTCACTTATTTTTGTGTTTGTAAGGCATCTGGCACAATGGGACTCTGATCTCACTTGGGACCTCTAGGTGGTATTGTAATACAAATCAGAAATGATAAAAACCAAACTACAGTTGTACAAATAAACAAATTAAGCCCACATTGTTAGAGCCCTGCACAGATACATAAATATGGATCCACATATGATCCACATCCATGGTAATCATCTTACTGCGGACCGCTATCCACAGTATGGTGATCTGCATTCGCAGCTCTGGGGCCCCCAAACACTTCCAGGCAGCTTCCCATGCTGATCGGCATGCAGGAGAGCCCCACGGAACTGCTGACTGGTGGCCAGCAGGAGAGCATGCAGGACTCCCATGCCTGCCACCAATCAGCTGTTCCGCAGGGGCTCTCCTGCCCGCCACCAATCAGCTGTGCCATGGGGACTCCCCTGCCCACCACCCCCCAGAGCTGCCTGGGAGCTTAAATTCATGACTTCGGTAGACACTGAGACCTGGTCTACCCTAGAGAGTTTTGTCAACAAAAGGAGACTTTTGTCGACAAAACAATCCTGGTGTACACACTGCAACCACCCTTTTGTCTAAAAAACTGCCCTGTCAACAAACTAAAACCACCTTGACAAAGGCTTTTGTCGGCAGAGGTAGCGCGACACAGTGTCCGTGTAGACACTGTGTTCCCTTAGAGCAGGGGTGGGGAACGTCCGGCCCGCGGGCCGTATAAGGCCCGCAAAATCATTTGGTCCGGCCTACGGGCCGTCCGAAATCAGTTGGTCTGGCCCTGGCGGTGGGGGGGAATTCAGCGGCGGCGAGCGGTAGCTGCCCATTGCTTCCAAGCATCCTGGGTGTCAGTGGGGCTGCAGCCGCCCAGGCCTGGGCTTGCAGCTCAGCAGCTGCAGCCCTGCTGGCAGCCTGGTTGGGAAGCCATGGGTGACTGCTGCCTGGCTGCGACCCTGGCGCTGGTGACTACAGCCCCGCTGGCACCCGGGATGCTGACAAGCCGTGCATGGCTGCAGCCAGCTGGCAGCCTGGGCACGGGTGGCTGCAGCTCCGCTGGTGGCCAGAGCTTAGGCGGCTGCCTCCCAGCTCCTGGCTGTGAACTTGGACCAGGCAAGTCCCTGCGTCCTGGCTGGGATCGGTAGTGGTTGGGGGACAGCCAGGAGCCAAGAGATGGCTCTCCCAGCTCCCCCCACACTGCCCCTTAGGCCGGTGGAAGTGGTTCTAGTGAGGACGCCCTCCACCGACCCGATAGCAGTGTGGACATCAGCCACCACTATGGTGGCTGAAAGTCGACATATCTTATGTCAACAAATTTCTGTAGTGTAGACATAGCCTGAAACTCTCTGACTGAATAGAGACACACTGGATTAAGGATTTACAGTGTATTTACAACAATCTATAACCCACTAACAACACTCCCCCCACCTACTCTCCAGCTGCTTCCCCACCTTTCCTCCCTATGACTGGAGGGGAGTTAATGGGCCACTTCACCTTGACTGGTCCCTTGAAATACTGTTAACTAATTATGCTAAAACAATCTATTCCATGTATTTAGCTGTAACACGCTGAGTAAGTTTCCCAGACCTGAAGAACTCTGTGTAAACTCAAAAGCTTCTCTCTCTCACCAACAGAAGTTGGTCCAATAAAAGATATTACCTCATCCACTTGGGAGAACTATCACAAATTACTGAATTTTGCAAATTAGTAAGTGAACAAACAATTACAAATTAAAGAGTCAGCTATAAAAAGTGGTCCAATAAAAGATATTACCTCACCCACCTTGTCTTTTTAATATCCTGGGACTAACAGAGCTACACCACTGCATAGGGCTCCCAGTTATTCGGGCAAATTAACTTTGTCAACTAAAGAGGAGACAATGTCCATTTAAAACTGACTTATTCTAACATGGGTATACACAACCTATTTTCAGATGAATGTCTTCATGGTAAACTGGAATGCACATTAGAGATAAAATCTTGGCTGCATTTAAATCAGTGGCAAAATTCCAATTGACTTCTTTGGGGCCAGGATTTCACCTGATAAGTATACTGATTCTAGTGAATATAGTTTTACTTATTTATTTCATTAGTATTACATTGCCTGTGTGTTGACCTTTTAAAAAAAATTGGCCGAATATTTTCATGTTATAGATACTCTTTTTGTGTGCCTGATGATGCTAATTTTGATGACTTTTCCCTTTTGAATTTAGGTTGTAAGCTTCACTGTTAAAGTTAATCCATTTAAAAATTGTTTTCCTTTCTTCCACAGTGGCCATATTGTGTTAATCCCAGAGTTCAGTCTTCCTTTGGAGTACTACTTAATTCCATTCCTAATTATCGTGGGAATCTGCCTTATACTCATTGTCATATTTATGGTAGGTGTTGCTCTTTTAATAACCCTTTTCCCCTGAACAAAAACAAAACAAAAAATTACAGGATTGTGGCCAACTGAAATGAGTATGGCCCAATATGCTTATTTAAAATAACAAATAAACAAAGAGAGTTTCAGGTAGTTTCTAAACAGATTGTATTCACCTTCAAACCTTTTGTCATTTAGTTTATGGTAAGAACTCCTGCCAGCACCCTCCACACCACAATACTTCTTTTCTTCTATTTATTAGTCACCAATCTGCTTTGTTTAAAGGGAATCAAAGCCATAGCAGGATCCCCACAAAATGAATGTGTCTTCCATGTTAACTGTCTTTAAAGGACTGTTCTAGATCAATGAAGGAAAGGAGCTGCAGTAGCCAGCAAGTGTACTAAGTTGAGTGTCATCCTAGGACCCAGTTGCATAGGGAATATCACCACTAATTCCCTCTTATTGGAGACCAGTGATGTGCTGCAAATGTTTTAACAAGGAGCTTAAACAAAAATATTTCCCCTTAACCTGTGATAGATCCTGTGTCCCAATAGGACGTGTGAGGGACTGAGGAAACTATTCATTTAAATAAAAATACTTTTCTCTATCTTTCTCTCTGATGTACCTATCTTTATAGTATCTAACTATAACAAAAGACAACCATCAACTCCAGTTGCCAAGCATATTAAGTACCTCATGCTGGGAATATTTTTATTTTGTTCCTGCAAAATATCCTGAGTTGATTGATAGTCTAGCAGAGTGTTCAACCTTGGGCTTAGGGTGAAGATCTTATTAGAAGAACTGGGGTGGGGAGAGCCTTCCCTGTGAATAATTTTGTACAATACCTGCCATCTGGTGCAATCTGGTACATTGCAAAAAACAAAAGGATTGCTCTTCAGAAACATATTCACGAGTCCCAGGGATAAGTCGTCTGTGGCAGGGATGATTTAGCAGTGTACAGGTAGGGGTGAACTCCATCAGAAGCAGGGAAACCATTTCAAGCTTCCTGTCAGTTTGGCTGAAAAACTTTAATAAGGGCTCCTGAGGGTATGTCTATACTGCTGCTAGAAGCTCCTGAACAGACAGACTTATTTGTAGGGCCTGAGCTAATATGCTAAAAATAGCAGTGTGGACATTGCAACTCAGGGTCTCAAGCCCATGCAACCTCCCCTAGGCTTGAGACCTGAGCTGCAGTCCAAGCCACAACATCCACCCTACTATTTTTTGTGCCCTAGTGTGAACCCCACTAATACAAGTCTGTCTACCCAAGCTGGAAGGATTGCTCCCACCTGCAGTGTAGACATACCCTTAGAGTCCCCTCAAACACATCATTGCTCCTCTCAAAGAACTGTGCTGGAGTGTACTTATGATTTGAATATGAACTTTTCAATCCACTTGTCAGCAAGACTCTTCACCCTGGACTACACTACAGAGTTAGGTCGATGGAAAGCAGCTTACATTGACCTAACTCCGTAAATGTCTACACTAAAATTTCACTCCTGCCAACGTAACTCACCTGCTACACTGACTGACCCACTTCCACAAGAGGCGTAGAGTCAATGTCGATGTAGTTAGGTAAACACAGTGTCAGTGTAGACATTGCGTTGCTTACATCGACTTCTGCTGGCTTTCAGAAGCCATCCCACAATGCCCCACACTGACGGTTCTATTGGTGCAAGCACTTCTGGTGAGGACGCACATCGCCAACTCAAAGAGCCAAGTGTAGACACACATAAGCGATGTACTTACTGCAGTGGCTATATGCCGATGTAAATTAGATCAACTTAATTTTGTGTGTAGACATGACCTTCAACTGGGTGAGTTACTCAGGTGTAAACTCAGAGACTCACTCCCTAGCTGTTCTCTAACTGATAAGTGTCTTTTGGTCATTCATAATTCTCCTTTCCCATAAGAACCAGCTTCCACATCAAATGCACTATGGTGTTTTTTTACAACTCTTTCAGTGATGACTCATGCTACACTGACAGTTATTTTATTTATTTTGAATTATAATCCACATTTTAAAAGTGCCTATGCTTGGATGTAGGCATCTTTGGCACCATTAAAACTGTAGTGACTGCCTTTCCTCTTCTCAAATCCAGAGAGTAAGAAAATAACTAACCAGAGATTACCTCAAATCCAAACAATACATTGCCTTATCCACAGACACTAACCCTCATCATACCCTTCTTGCCTCAATAGCCTGGGTAAATAGATAGTGCAGTGTATCCTGAAGGTCAACAGAGTCAGGCTACTTCAAGCCAACAGATGAGTAAATTCCATAGTTGTGGCGCCCTCATGGAGAATGCTCTATGAACAGCCTCTTCTCTTAAGCTCTCAGTGCTCCAGTTCAGGCAACTCTGCTCAGTGCGAAGCTGCGGTCAAAAAAGCAACCAAGATGTTAGGGTGCATAAGGAATGAGATAGAGAATAATACAGAAACTATTATAATAGTATTATGTAAATCAGTGGCACAAAATTTAGATCTCATCTAGAATACTGTGTGCAGTACTGGTCATCTCAGAAAAGATAGATAATAAAAAAAAGATTAGAGGGCATGAAAAAGCCCTTATATGAAGAAAGATTGTAAGATAAATAATGCTAATATTTTCAAAGGAGATGAATTAGAGGGGATATAAGAAAAATATTGATTTCAGTAGGGTGAGAATTTCACCCCAGGTTTCCATCATAGAATCCTAGAATCATAGAAGATTAGGGTTGGAAGGGACCTCAAGAGGTCATATAGTCCAACCCCCTGCTTAAAGCAGCACCAACCCCAACTAAATCATCCCATCCAGGGCTTTGTCAAGATGGGCCTTAAAAACCTCTAAGGATGGAGATTCCACCTCCCTATGTAACCCATTCCAGTGCTTCATCATGGTTGCCTTATCAGTAGAGATACTTTCTTCTTCAAAGGTGTTTCTTCATGCCTCCTTGTAGATTTTTATTACCAGTTCAGCTGCTCATAATCCATTTTGGTGTTAGGACAACTTCAAAGCTTCCTTTTGCACTTCAAGGGAGTCTTCTTTAGGGCAAGAAAGTAACTTCTTTATAGACTGATCTGATCAACAAGGGACAAGACTGATTTAACAAAAACTAGGTTTAACTCATCAAAAGGCCACCTCTCTTTAGAACTGCAAGTAATGCCCTGACAGTGAAAATGACAGTTTTCTGCATCACAAATAACATAAACCATGTTACAGAAATTATATGCAGATTTTATACATTTCAGTGTTTGGGATGGCAGCAGAATCTCCAAGCAAAGGCCATACATACAAGTTGAATAATTTGTCCTTTTTAGGTCTGCCCTTTAAGTGCAGGACCTATTGGTATCAGTGTAGAAAAGGCCAATGCTCTGAATTAGCAGAGCTTCATAACAAGTATGTGGGAGAGTAGGACTGTGGTGCTCAAATGATACAATTGCTGAAATGAAAGCCCTATTCTGCATGCATGATTGTGAGTCCAAACAACGGTCTGTAGGAAAAAAAGTGCCTGGAAGTTGAGTCTCCAAAAAACAGAGTGATCTAAATAGGCTATAAATGCAAAGCAAAAATGGCATAGGGAGAGGATAAACAATTTCATTTTCCTCAGGGAAGAATTAAATTGCCATCAAAATTTCAGCTAAACTGTCGTAAAATAACCTATTTATAACATACATTATGTATTTTGTCTATCTTTGCATTATATATTTACATTAAACAAAAAGAGACACAGGTAGTTTTATAAGAATAGCATGGTCAGAAAATGAAAACAACTCCTTCAGTGTTTATCAGACTGCAAGGAAAATTAGCATTGTTTATACTACTAATATTCAACAGTGTTTATTGTGCCCTAAGCTAGCTAGCTGTACAGTCACTTCTGCTTTGGCTATAGAACTGTTACCATTATCAAAATGGTGAGCTCTGCAATTTTCTAAGTTGGATTGTTCAGTGTGTCTTTTAGCACCATCGTAGTTAAGGCTTTCTCATCATTTCCTTTCTAAATTTGGCCATGAAAATAATCTCAAAGTCAGGACATAGTAACAGACTAGAAATATCTGTGGGTCTGTAAGAAAAATAAGAAGGAATTATTCAGTGAGATGAAAGGGAGCAAGAAAGGAAGCAACAGCCTGAAGTTAGAAAAAGGAAAACTGAAGCTAGATGCTATGAATAAATTGCTACTAAGCAGGGAATAATCTGCCTGCGGAGTTAGTGGTGTAGAACCACTGCAAGTGAAAGCAGAGTCGTGCCCAATGAGCCATATTCTGCCATGACCACACCACCTGCAACCCCATTGACATGAGTCAGGTTGCTTCAGTGGGTTGTATGAGATGCAGCAAGCAGTTTGCCATTATTTCCTATTAAATTATTTTCTTGTGTAAATGTTATATACACTCAACTTTTAGTACCAGGGTCTCCTAGCCATTTTACTAGTGTAAAATTATTCTGCTTCACTGCTGTTTGTATGTATATGTCTTTGCCCTTGAGTCCAGATGGGGCAAAGATGGCTGTATGTTATTCCAGTCCTGGGGACAGTTCATCTTTGGCTAATTTAGAATGGTTGCTCACAAAACAAAACTGGCTATGTCTTTGCTCTTTTGCTGTCTTGACATAGTGTTTCCATCGTCTTATTTATGTCTGTCTGCTTCTTTCCAGATCACAAAATTTGTGCAAGATAGACACAGAGCAAGAAGGAATCGGCTTCGAAAAGATCAACTTAAGAAGCTTCCTGTACATAAATTCAAGAAAGGTAAGTGGATCTTTATTGTCTAAATAATCCAACTCCACTGGTCTTAAATATATACTAATAGCCAAATGGGATTTTTTTTATAGCTTTGAAAACCATTCTAAGGCGGTGGAGTTTGAAATGAAAGCACAGTCTAACAAAACAGATACTGGGGTCTGATCCTGCTCCCACTGAATTAGAGGGAGTTTTGACATTTGCTTCCATTGGAGCAGGAGCAGGCCTCACAGGTACTGTTGTGGTTTAGGGGTTACTTATGGTATTTTATACACCTCAAGGCCAGTGCTAAACTTAGGGTTATTTCTTATGTCCTGAAGGTTAACTATCAGTTCCTTCATGCTCCTTTGGCCCTTCCTCCTTTCTCTCACTGCATTAACAGTGACCACAACACAGTGTGTTGCCTTATTCAGTCGTGTGTCTAGAAACATAAGTATTTGTGGCAGGTAAGTTGCCCACTGTTTTGGAGGCTCTGCATAAGATGAACTAAATTGTGGGTATAATCTGCCCACTTTCCTGCAGGGTGTGCTGCTTTCCCTCCATTCACCCTAGTGCTCCTAGGAAGCCAGGGGATGTGAGCAGTTACAAATTTAATTTCAAAATATTTACTTCATATAGAGTTAATCACTAAAAGGTAGTCAAAATGATTAAACACACAGTGAGAAATTAAAGGACAATAATTTCTTTTATTCAGTGCAATAGAACAAGCCTTTGACAAGGTCCCTCACCAAAGGCTCTTAAGCAAAGTAAGTAGTTATGGGATAAGAGGAAAATCCTCTCATGGATCAGTAAGTGGTTAAAAGATAGGAAACAAAGGGTAGGAATAAACAGTCAGTTTTCAGAGTGGAGAGAGGTAAAGAGCAGGGTCCCTAAAGATCTGTACTGGGACCAGTGCTGTTCAATATATTCATAAATGATCTGGAAAAGGGGGTAAACAGTGAGGTGGCAAAGTTTGCTGATGATACAAAATTACTCAAGATCGCTGTCAGCTTTGGACTTAGCTAAGAATTACAAAAGAATCTCATGAAACTGGGTGACTGGACAAGAAAATGGCAGATGAAATTCAGTGTTGGATAAATGCAAAGTAATGCACATTGGAAAACATAATCCCAACTATACATATAAAATGATGGGGTCTAAATTAGCTGTTACCATTCAAGAAAAAGATCTCGGAGTCATTATGGATAGCTCTCTGAAAGTATCTGCTCAATGGCCAGCAGTAGTCAAAAAAGCTGACAGAATGCTAGGAACCATCAGAAAAGGCATAGATAATCGGACAGAAAATACCATACCACTCTATAAATCCATGGTACCGCTCACCCTTTGAATATTGTGTGCAGTTCTAGTAGCCCCATCTCAAAAAAAGATATATTAGAATTGGAAAAAATGACAGAAGTGCATCTAAAATGATTAGGGGAACTGAACAGCTTCCATATGAAGAGAGATTAAAAAGACTGGGACTGTTCAGTTTGCATAAGAGACTCAGGGGGATATGATCGACATCTATAAAATCATGAATAGTATGGTGAAAGTGACCAAGGAGATGTAATTTACCCTTTCACATAACACCGCAAACAAAGGTTACCCAATGAAATCAATGGGCAGCCAGTTTAAAACAAACATAAGGAAGTACTTCACACAACACTCCGTCAACCTGTGGAATTTGTTCCAGGAGATGTTGTGATGGCCAAAAATATAACTATGTTCAAAAAGAATTAGATAAGTACATGGAGGATAGATTCAGCAATGGCTATTAGCCAGGATGGTCAGGGATGCAACCCCATGCTCTGGGTATCCCTAAAATTCTGACCGCCAAAAGCTGGGACTGGCTGACGGGATGGATCATTCAATACATTGCCGTTCTGTTCATTCCTTCTGAAGCATCTGGCATCAGCCTCTTTCAGAAGACATGATACTAGGCTAGATGAACCATTGATCTGACACAGGATGGCCAGTCTTATTTGCTTAACAGCTGTCTCAAAAAGTCCTGTATGTTTTCATCTGCTTTTGAAGAAAAGGCGTATCTACTGCATACATCTTTATCTTTGGTCTTTTACACAGGCTATAATTTTGCCATCTAATAGTTCATTTGTACAAGCTATTACTAGGTACAAAAAGAAACAATTGAAGAGATTTTCATAACAATTAATGGCCACTGCAAACTTCATGTTAATGTGCAACATATTTGGGTGTGCAAAAGTATCACTTTAAGGATTGGTTTAGATTCAGGGACAGGGGCATACGGAGTTCTGTGCTATCCTTGATAATGTTCCTGCATTATTAATGACATTGTGATACTACCTGCAGAGCAGATGTTCAGTTTTAGAGTTTGTACAGTGTCACATGCAAAGTTGGTCTCCCTCATAAAAAAATTAATGAGGTTTTCACTTTACAGGGTTGAATGAACCTTGCTGTAATATTGTATTTCTCTGAGGTTAGAATTGGCTATAAAGGAGTGATGGAGAGCCAACAAGGCTAATATTAATTTCACTCCCTCTTAAGGATTCCTAATTAAAATCAGAAATATTAAGCTTGTTGGGTTTATTGCATTGTTCCACTGAAAACACAATTTAGTGTTTCTTTAAGCAAGTCAGTTCAAGGGGTTTATTGTTAATTATTTATTGTGCATATTTAGTGGGAGAGAAAGAGTGATGTCTAAGTACCACCACAGTTGTAAACATATCTCCTGTACCCAATCTATCTATTTGTAACTACCTGCTGTTTTCATGGTTCGCCTTGTTCTGCTCCCCATCCTCTTGTTTAATTGTTTTAATTTAGATTGTAAGCTTTTTAAGAAAGGGACTGTCTTCTTAGGAGGCTTTCTTGGAAAGGCAGGGTAGCACCATATGACAAGTCTAATTTGGAGAGGACTCAGAATGATCTATGCTCCCACAAATTTTCATTGGTTTTACTTGCTCAGGTGGATGGTGGCTGCTTCAGGTGACACCAGGATGAGACATTTCTCTCTTTTAGAGAGGCATAGTCATCTTTTCTTTGCAGTTACAAATGGTAACTACCTGATTTACATGCATAAATACAGTTTTTCTGTGCAGATTTGAGGTTTGGAAAGTGTATAGATTTGGAGTGCTCCAATTTAGAGGTTGAATTATGCTGCTTTGAACCCTTTCTAAATAAAGGCTTTTCAGAGGAGAAAGGGAAAAGCCTAAACTAAGTAGGAAACCCTGAATTGTTTAGGAGGAAGATAAGGGAGAAAGGGAGACAGGAACAATAATACTCAACATACGAGACAGCTGGGGTTCAAGAGCAGTGTAAAAAGAGTGAAACACACACAAGTGAAAGCAAAACTCCTAAGAAAACCTTCTTCTTTAATATAGATTCACCACTCTGTTACAATCACTACATAGTTTAAAACATTTAATATTTTGAAAAGAAACTATTTGTAAAAACTGAGTTTCTTTCAGTGCATGTACCTATTTGTGTGTGAATATTGCACACTTCATGCCATTCCCATCCAGAAAACATCCTGGGGCTGGCTACTTAGCTAACTCACTCTTGTATTTAGGGGAGCTGTTGTTAGTGACTACCAGGTATGGTGAGGAAGCACAAAACCTTGACATTCTCTGGTTAGCTTTTATCATATCTATGGCAAATGTACCCAGCATGTTGTGAGGAGACAAAACCCTTTCATATTTTTATAGAGCAGTCAAGCATCAGTGGATCATTTAAAAAATGTTTCTGTGGCAAAATGCCAACTGTGACAAACATACTGATCTCCTTATATAGCTCCCTTCCTTCCATACCAATCAGCATTATTAGGTGAGACCCAAGATCAAACCTGCAACTGAGCCATTGGAGCAACTTTATTTTTAAACTTTTGTTTTATGTCTGAGGTTATATATAGAAAATTTGGTTGTTCAGTATTGATTATAGCACTATCTGAAGCTACTGGAACCAGTTGTGCTCCATCCATGACACTCTCTGCACCCTGCATGATGTGACTCATAATGAATAATTATTAGTGTTAATCAGAGTATTAGAATGCAAAACTTACGTGTGAATATTTAGAATACCATTAAGAGTCTGCAATGGGCCATACTGAGCTATCTTATTAAAATTTATCACCGAGGAATACATAATGTATTGTCAGCTTTCACAGCCTTCTGCGGTTAGCTGATAATATATTTTTCAGGTTTTAAAGTAGACCTAGAGATCAGTAGCCTTCCGTTGTTGCTCAGCCCTCAGGCGCTGATCTCTCCACTCATGTAATGCCATGGAAGTCAATGGAGTTAGATCAAAGACGAATTTAGGCCTGGTCTACACTTACCTGGCGATTCAGCGGCAGTCGGCGAGAGTTACACAAGCTATGCAGAGTAGCTTGCGTAACTCCCGTCAACTACTGTGCTTTCCTTCTGTGCGGCGTATTCACTGCACTGTGCCGACAGGAGCCACGTTCCCGTCGACACAGCACTATGCCACTTAAGGGGGTGGTTTTACAGCGTCGACTTCTGGATCGATTGAGCGGGTCTTCACAGACTGCTCAATCGATCCAGAAAGGTCAATCTGCCACCGTCAGTGTAGACATACCCTCGGTCTCTTGTTTATTTTTCTTTTTTCCCCTAGTGGTTTAAAATTGACCAGCTCATATTTTCTTTAGAGTTGTATGTCAAACCTTTTGGATAGCTCTATAACTAAGATGTAGCTGGGGGAAAAAAAGAGATTTTTAAAAAATCCTAGAATTATATGGATTTAATTAAGGACCTGGTTCTCTTAGCCCATAAATCCTGAGCTAATTTTAGTCTGCAGGACAGGGTGTTGTGTTTGTTTGTTTTTAAAACACTCATAAGAATGGATCAGTTTAAAGAAAAAGAGCATAAGAAGAGCTGTGTAACAGATCCACAGATCTCTGTGGCTGAGTTGAGTAGCCTAGTTCTTATTTAGTTGTAGATAGATCTTTCATTTCCATCATGAGAAACAGAAGTCTTTATATCTGAAGGGGAAAATGCATCTCAGATGCAACCATTGATCTAAATGGAGCTTCCCCAGAGTTTAATTTGTGACTTAATCCCATCACACCATACTCATTTTCCTCTGTAGCCATTTAGAATCAGGCTGAGAATTTTCTAAGCAACTGGGCCTCAGTGTAGTTCAGGGCATCCCATGCTGAGTCTCCATTAGCAAAATGTTCAGAACTACCAAGTCTTGATACTGAAGGTCCCATCAGAGCTGATTAAAAGCAATTCCCCTTTACTCTATCTCCTAACAAACAAAAACTAGTGAATTAAGCACTCACCAGTAATAGCAACAATCACAAACAGCAGCACGAGCGAATCCAATGCAGCTATCATTTTTCTTTATGGTAGCTAATCCTCCTGAGACCTTCCATATGACTCTAATAGTGGCTCTATTGACATTGCTGAAAATCATCCTTACCAATCCCATATCTTTCTAAATTTAATTCATTTTGATGTGGGCACATCATGAGAAGTCAATGGGGTTACACCAGGGATTAATCTGGCCCCCTTTCCTCTAGATTTCTTGCTTGACCAAACTACAGGGTCACATTATGTCCTTAGATTAAATCATATGGAACCTCAGTAATTTGGTCTAAAGAGAATGAAATTAATACTCAAGGTTTTTCTCAATTACACTGGTGCACTCTTGTTGGGTCAGATTTGCTTAGTAATGCCAATGCATTCTTTGTTGATCCAAATTCTATTGTCAATTACACGGATATAAAGATGAATCTCAATACGGTTGTTCAGCTTTACATTAATGTTGTTGGGTCAGATTTGCTTAGTAATGCCAATGCATTCTTTGTTGATCCAAATTCTATTGTCAATTACACGGATATAAAGATGAATCTCAATACGGTTGTTCAGCTTTACATTAATGTTGTTGGGTCAGATTTGCTTAGTAATGCCAATGCATTCTTTGTTGATCCAAATTCTATTGTCAATTACACGGATATAAAGATGAATCTCAATACGGTTGTTCAGCTTTACATTAATGTTGTTCTTCAGTGGAACTATCACACTATTTAACTCTTATGAATATCAAATTTTCAGTGTGGCATTGTTGTTTCAGAACTCCTTGATGTGTGCGTACCTTGGAATCCTCTTCTTCCTTCTGTCTAATCCTGACTAGTTGGTGATAAATGGGAGATGTGTACTCAAGGGTAGATCGAGGCTGTAATCTCAACCCCTGAGTATTGGGTGGTACAGAATTTAGAGGAGGTCAAGGAAGGAATTGTGTCTCAGAAAAGCACAATACCTCTCCAGGCTCCCTTCTTACACCAGGAATTAAGAAATGTAGCATATTCCCTGTCCGGCTGGCTGGTATGTGTGTCATGGGTCTGGCCACTCTCCATTTTCTTGTGGTCGATGGTATTGAGCATGAAGCCCCTACTTTCCCTCCTGTGCCCAGAGCCAGTCAGGCAGGTCTGAGGCTGCTGTACAGAGAGCTGTTGGTGGGGGTCCTTACTTCTCCTTATGGCCCCATGCAACCACATGGGACCAGGGCCCAATCTAGCCCTGCCTGTGCAGTGCACCTATTTTTAATTCTTTTCTGATGACTCTCAGCAAAGAAGCAATACTTTGGCTGTTGAAAGGAAGTTTTAAAGCTGATTTGTTATTTTCAATATTGTTTACTATTCCTGGGGGCTTGTGAACAGCAGCCTTTATTTTTACGTTTGTTGTAGATCTCATTGTTGTTTACTTACCCTAAAGCCCTTTGCATTGTATTTGAACTCTAACCCATTTATTCTTAACACTTTTTCTGAAATTATTGCTTAAATATACAAACTGAAAAAAGTGCTAAATATTTGATTAAGTTGTCTTTGTTGAAGTGATAGAATGGATACTTGGCAGTTTACATCAATAATATATTAAACAAAGTGGAATTTGTTCTTAGAACTGTTAATTCTGATATTATATGTAGGAAAAATTACCAGCAATTCAAGCTCAGATCACTAGATAGCATTCGATAGATAGATGAGCCTCTGTTACACTGACATTGTATACACAAATCTGGATTGTTTCATGAATGAGAACACAAAAGGTAGGTAAATCCTGGCACTAAGCATTTGTAAAACTCATAATCATCTAATATCTCCTCTATGCTCTGTTGTCTTCTTGTCATCCCTATTTCTGATTTCTCTCTCACGGGCCCCCATAAACAACGCTACCCGCCATCTCATCTCCCTAGCCTCTTTTTTCATACTTCCAAGCCCTCCTCTCCCCAAAAACCTTAAATCTTCACACACCTGAAAAGGGACGAGCTGTCCTTAGTTGTCTGATCAGCCGCACTCTCTGCTTCCCCCCCTGCCCCCAGCCCTGCTCTAGCAGCGGGCTTCTCAAGCTTGTTAAAGGGAGCGCCCCTGTGGACCTTTGTGTCAGTCACGCCCCGCCTCCCCTGAGCACCACCACCACCTGCAGGAAAAAAACAGGAAGCGGCGGCACTGGGAGAAGCGGCAGGGGAGCGGGGGTAGCAGTAACTGCAGCAGCCACGTGGGGAGCGTACCTGGCAGCGGCGTGTCATGCGTGGCCGCCCATTCGGCCGGAGCAGCTTGTCCCTCCCCCACAGCAAGGGGTGGGACAGGACCAGGTTGTCCCGCTCCCCAGGGGGAAGCAGAAGCGAGCACGCCAGAAGGATGAGCCGGGGCGCTGCTTAGCGCTTGTGCAGAAGCGCAAGAAGCTTGGTGTGCCCGGTAGCGGCGGCCCCAGCGTGACGGGAGCGTGCCCGGCTGCGGCGACTGTGCAGTGTCCCCACCCCCAGCGCCTGTCCGGGGCTGCCTGCGTGAGGCGTCGGGGTCCCCACCGCCACCCAGCCCCGCTCGCAGCCCGGCGCCCACCCCCAGCATCTGTCTCACGTCCCTTCTGTTCTAACAGACTCCAGTCTCACCCCCTGCCATGTACAGACTCCCTTCCTCTCCTATAATCGTCAGCACACTCTTCCTTCACTCCCAATACATGCACGCTCTGAGTCTCCAGCTCCACCCCGTGTGATTCCCTTACCCAGCGCCACATGCCAGAGGCCAGCAAGTGACAATGGTGAGAGCAGCCAGCCAGGTTATGAGACTAGACAGGTGAGAAGCAGGAACTAGTACAGGTAGCTGCTGCATAGCGGGTACAGTGTATGCAAGAAAAAGCCATGCTCTGTCTCCTTACTTGGGGTTTCTTCAAGCCACTTTAGCAGGTATGCTTCAAACCAGTATTCCAGCTGAGGTGTTGATACTAAAATTTCAGGAAAGTCTCTGGTAAATCAGTGTCTTGCTGTGGAATCACTTTTTTTTTTGTCTTCATGATGTGTTAGGAATCACTAATAATTTCTTAGTGAAGACAAAAACAGAATCACCTTAAAATTGAAGAAAAAAAATAGGTCATAGTAAGCTTTCAGCCTTATTAGGCTACAAAGCTTCTTTAAATAAAGAGATCACTATGAACATAAGCATGGATCATTGATGTTACGATCTTCAGAGAAGTTACACCCACAATAAATTTAGCCCACTATTTGTTGTACATCAACTTGGCAATACAGGAATCAAAACAGGTTGATTGATGGCCCTTGTTTAAACGATAATCTTTTCCTAGGCACTAATGCAAAATCCATTAGCACCAATAACCACATTTTCTGCCCTGTTAATGCTAATAGCTCCTCCTTTCAGTCATTCCTCGCATTTGAAGGGGACACTGCAGAATATTGTAATTTTGATGTTAGGAATACTTGTTTTCCTTTCACCTTTGAGACGCTGTAGTTGCCCAAAAGCTTTGAGTAAATCTTTGCACTTCGATGATGATAATAAATCTACGTCTGTAAAACAGGATAGTAATCATAACATTCCCTAACTGAATTCTCTCTCTAAATCTGTGCCAGGAGGTGCTTGAACATGCTGTGCTATTAGGAGTGTTATTAGGACTAACTCTGCTCAGCAAATGTCCTTACAGCAGGGTAAAACTGGTATGAAAGGAAAGTCAGGCCCACAGTCTTTTTATTAACATGAGGTGCATTTATGTGACTTAACATATTGGATAGCAGACAAAGGATTACATTGCAAAATGTGTCTTTGTGGAGGTGGGTACTCTACTAGCTGTAAAAACTTAATATAAAGCAGAAGATATTACACAGATTTTCCATCTTGAGATAGGGCCTGATCCAAAGTCTACTGAAATCAATAGGAATCTTTCCGCTAACTTCAGTGGGCTTTGGATCATGGATTTACAATATAAATATTCATGACAGAAGGGCTTACACATTGTCTGTGTGTTTGAAAAACTACAACAGTTACCTACTAAATAGGGTTAGCAACTGGAATGGAAGATTATAGGGTGGCTTCTGTGCGCTCCCCCCTTAACACTCCTATTCTCTGAGTGACCCCACATCACAGAGGTACATAGTAGTGGAACTAAACCATAAATAAGAATTCTCTAACCAAAGTAAGGATTCTCAATACAATTTGTGTGTCCTGGTTTCTCATTTTATAAAAATATTATTCAAAGAAGAATGGGCAAAATCTTGGTCATACAGAATCAGTGGGACTGAATATCTTTTGCTGTTTAATTAGTACCAGAAATTTAGCTAGCAAATGCCCGACATATTCAACTCCATCAACTGTTCAATTTGACCATCATTAAATGTGATCAGTATGAATAATAGAAAATATGTGAATTGGGATATATTGTAGCACAGAAAATATTTTCATAAATATTAAATGTCAGCTAGAAAGCAGTTATGGTTTACACTAACATGGAATTTAAGGCAAACCCAAATAGATTTCAAATCTTGCATAGCAAAGGAATAACAGTATTCAAATGATCATGCAGAAAACAAAATATTTTAACCTTGGGAAAAGTAGAACATTAAAAAAAGAAAGATGTGGCCTGTGCTTGATAGGATAAAAGCGCAAGAACTATGTGGAGGAGTTAAAGAAAAGAATTAAGCCAAAATTTTTATTGGGTATCTAATGTTACAGTCTAAATCCATACTTAGACATCTAATTATGTGCCCAGATTTTCGGAGCTGTGGCTTGTTCAGCACCTTTGAAAGTCAGGCCTTTTATTTAAGTGTCTAAATATGGATTTAAGGACTAACTGAGTGCTTAGATTTGAAAATTTGGATGAAATCTTCACATTAAAAACAAATATGGTATATACTAGACTGTAAGAGTATGGATAATTTTAGGCTAAGGTTGAGATCCTCAAAAGTAATTAGGTCCCTAGCCCAATGAAAATTAGGCACCTAAATACCTTTGAGGATCAGGGCCTAAGTAACTATTTTCAGCTCAGTGTAGATGATGGGAGTGGGCACCATATGTTCATATGTTGCAATTTAAGAACAAATTAAAACATCCTCTATGTTATAGTTTTGCAAAAAGAAATGCTTGACTCTGTTGTGCCTTATGACAATTAGTTGTAATCTTCCAAAATGAAGGGCTGCAAAAGGAGAAAGTGATTAGTGACGTGTCATTTTCATTATTACATAGTAATGTAAGTACAGTTCTGCTATTTACTAGGAATTTATAAATTGACTTATTCCTTCAAGTGGAATTATCACTGATCTAATTACTGTTCTTTATTAGCCCATCTGTCTGGCTGCACAGTACGGTACAGGTCTCATAAGGAAAGAACATAAACCTTAAAGTCTGCCAGAGTCTTGGCAATTTTATTTTTGCATCTTTCATTCTTAATATGTATAAAAAATATTGCAGTTCTACAGCTAAATGAATGAGGCAACAGTGTTTTAAAAATATCTAATACAGTTAGAACAGTATTGCTTGCTTACAAGAAGTTTTGTATATCACATATGAATAAAATATTTTACTTTAAACAATTTCTAAAATCTCGTTGTGTTTTCCATTTCTAGTAGGTGGATGGGGAGAATGTCTGCAAAACATATCTAGAAAATTAAGCTGTCCAAGTTGTCAAGGTGCTGTATGGTCTGGGAGGTGGGATTTGGCCATCTGAGAAGGCAATGGGGTATGGCCCTACTAATTCATAGCTGACCTGAGATGCACAGGGAATCACACAAATCCCAAGGCACCTTTTAGAAAGTAAAGTAGTGAGCATGTTCCAGTCTTTCACTCTGACTGCAGCATGGGCCCCTTGCCTGTTTCAGGATGGATTCCCTTCCCCGGTGGGTTTTGAAAGCAGAGCACAAGAGTCTGTAAATAATCCAATTTATTTGTCCAATAAAATCCATGCAGGTTTGTTGTGGGGATAGTGATGTGAAGACTGGCTCACTAGTGCCACACTCCACCTCCAATCACAGCAAAAGCTCCAGAACCACAGAGCTCAGGAGATTAGAGGGAGGGACAAAAAGACACATTGACCTAGTCTTTCCTCCCTATGACAGATTTCAGGCCCAAGGAGCAGATTTCCTTCTTCCTTAATCTTCTCCATGGGGAAAAATGGGAGGAGCATGGTATGTGTGTTACGTATTTCATCTTCTAGCTGAGATTTTAGACAGAGTTTCAAAGCTGCCTAAGGGTGTTCAGTTTGGCAGTTGGGATTATGGGCTCTGATTTTTTCCATCCCAATTGAATCGGAGTTGTTTTGCTAAGACAATGGCATAAGTGAAGTAGGAGAGACCAAACTTGCAGTGGAGGTAGTCACCTTTGCTGCAAAACTTCCACCAGATGTACTCACTCATGCAAGAGTGGGAGTTGAGGAAGTGGATTTAGGGATGAGCTGGGGCAATCCTTAAAGAGCATTCAAGAGATGTTTTTTGTTTGTTAGTCAACACAATCTCAGATAGTATGGCGTGGACACTACATTTTGCAACTTTTTTACAGTCCTCACTGATAAAGCTTGATTTTGTTTATTCAGTGTAAAGGGGGGCATGATGGTTGAGCACTGGGCAACTTTCTGAATGAGTACTGCTTGTTAAGGGCTCCATTCACTTTCCAAAAACATACCAGTCAAATAGTATCTTCAAGAACAATGTGCAACCATTTTTCAGGATTTCATGATACTCAATGAGCATTTTTTTGGTGAAAGAAAACTGTCCAGTATTTTAATGCATTGTCTCTAACATGATCTGTCGGGTAACATCCCAGCTATCTATGTTGAACTTTGCACCAATTTTGTGATTAGAGGGGATTTGTAAATGCATTGTAACTGAGTAAGAGGATCAAAAAATTAGATGAAGGTTTCTAAGCATCAGAGGAGTGAAGTTCTGGAACAGCCTTTCAAGTGGGGCAGTGGGGCAAAACACACAATTTGTTTCAAGACTGAGCGCGATAATTTTATGGAGAGGATTGTATGATGAGACTGCTTATGGGGTCCATCTGTGACTGCTAGTAGCAAATACCTCCAATAGCCAGACATCAGACACTAGATGGAGAGGGCTATGAGTTACTATAGTGAATTCTTTCCCAGGTGTCTGGCTGGTAGGTCTTGTCAACATACTCAGTGTCTAACTAATCAACCTAGGTGGGGTTGGGAAGGAGTTTTTCCCCCAGTCAGATTGGCAGAGTTTTTCCATCTTCTTCTGCAGCATGGCACATGGGTCACTTACTGGTTTGACCTGAATATGGGTGGGTGAGGTTCTGTGGCCTGTGATGTGCAGAAGGTCATACTAAATGATCATGATGATCCCTTCTGATCTTAAGAGTCTAAGAAAAGCTTAAGTGAGAGAAGAGACATCACAAGCAAAAGAAAAAAAGTTATTTGCAAAAATACATTTCTCTTTTTGGGTATCACTTCTTTGCTTCATTAAGTGGAAAACTATATTTTCCAAAGAGACAAAACAGGCAATGGTGGACTCAGGCTTTATTATAGTCTGGTCTTTGATTTTCCTAACCTTGTGTGCTGTACATGTTCTCTGTTACTGTTTCAACTGAGCACTCCAATCTGCATTAAGACAGCTGTGTAAAAAAAAACAACAAAAAAACTGTGTGGCGTTTATAAAGTAATATATATTTTTTCTCTCTCTCTCTCTCTCTCTACCTATTTATGAAGCACACCCACCTATGGTGGTATCTAGCAGCAACATACTTAATAGCAGCAGCATCAACTTTCTCTTTGTTTGTATCAAAGCATTACATTGTCCCTGCTTTGCATTCAGAGTTCGCATTTACACAAAGAGCAATGATATGCATTCTTCAACAGCAACATACTCCACCATTTTCCTGTGACTCTACTGAAGTTTCTGGAACTTACCTCTTTGAAAACATGACCACAAAGAATTTGACTATAACATCGGTGCTTTGCTATCCCTGCTCTGTCACTGACTTACTATGTGGCCATCATCATCTCCTGTGTTTACACACACACACATGCATACATGTAAAATGGGAATGATACTTACTACTTTATAGTGCTGTTGTGGGGATTAAATAGTTAGTGTTGGTGCAGTGCTTTGAAAATATAAAGCACCATATAAGTATCATGTAGTAGTAGCAGCATGCATACACCTAGTGCCTTCCTTCATTACAAATTTTGGCAGCAAAGATGATATAATTTGGTGTATTCAATAGTAATTCAAGAGAAATCTATTAGTGACCTTGAAACACACTGCAGACATTTGCAGTACATATTCTTTCTGCTGGTCTATTTCACTTAGCTTAGTAACTATCTCCTTACCCTTTTCCATCCCAGCCCTGTGGCCTACTGCTATTTAACAAATCAATTTTTCCCATTTGCCTTGCTGTTATGCAAATGTTTTTGCTGGTGTTGGTGTGTTTTGATAGTTTGTCATAATGCAGAAATGAAGCAATAGATAGTTTTTCCACCCCCAACTGTGAAATGTAACAGAAGAATTTACTGCACCAAGGACAGTATGTTAGATGAACCTTAAACTGAATTTTATTACATGTGGGGTTATCCACCAGAAAGCAATGTCTCACCATGTTAATACAATGTGTGTGCTTTGGCTTCTCATCTTCCATGCAATGCAGAATTCAGAAAGAGATTGCTTTTATATTTTTTGCTGTTTCCTAGTAGCTGGAAAATACAGATACCAAACCCATAACATCACAGTAATCTACTGTTCATTTTAGCCTGCCTAAAATTTGAGATGAGTAAAGTATAATCCATATTTGATAAAGCAGTGAGGCTGGTACTGCATTCCTTGGCTCGCTATGAGCCTGCAGGTTGCACAAGCATTTGAGTTGCAGGATCAAGTCTTACAAAAGGGACAAGAATACAAAAAAGTAGGGATTTTTCTTCCCAAAATACCTAAGTATGGCCTAAATATTGGTGAGAATCATGTGAAGGACTCCACTAGGACACAACACATTTCTTAACTATTATCACTTATTACTAAAGTAAAGCTGTCAGTATATGTGCGAATGATGCTTTTAAAATATTGATGTGCTGTAGATTTGTGTTACCAAAAATACAGACAAGTGAACTGGAAGTGTGGAATTTTATTCCCAGCTCTGCCATTTAATCACTAGTGATCTCATTCAAGTCCTAGCCCATTTTTTATCTCAGTTTCTCCCTCTGTAGAAGGGGTATTATGTTGTCTCATCCAGGTGTTATGTGTGTTTGCAAAGCACTTTGAGCTCCTTTCATAGGAGCTCATATATTATCTGTTTCTCTGAATCTCTCTTATATTGAAAGCTTTAGGGTAGGAAATGTTCCTTACTATGTTTGTGAAGAACACTGTGCATTCCTAGTCCCCTATTTGTTATTTTAATAATAATCTGAACTGCAAGTATCTCTCTGAAATGATTATGTTTTCTTATGCCAATGTCAGTAGTATTTGAAAAAAATGGAAAAAGGTATTAAAGGCTTCTTGCTAACAATCCGGTGAAACAGCAGACTGATTAATTAAAGTAGACCTGTTAATTAGGTGATTCAGTTCTTAGTTCATATTAGTTAATATCCTAAAAAGAGGGTATGCAGTAATCCTAAATCAGGGCAGAAGAGGAATAGACTGTATCCTTTTTTTGGTAATGTGAAGTATAAGCCAAGGCCTGAGTTGGAAGCTGAAACCATGTTCATAAAAGTCAGTCATTTGATTAACTTGTGCCAATTCTATCTGATATAAAATCTTTTGGCCTCAGTCACACCAAGATGCTTTTTTTTTTTAAATTTATAGACATTGCAAGTAGATTCTGCATTTTAAGTAGTCAAAGAACTTTTGACGTGTTATGCATGAGGTTAAGGGTCTTGATTGTAATGGTTAACACAATTTAACTCTTTGCTAATTATATAATGTGCTCCTACTACTGTACTCATGAATGGGTGTGAAATGTTAACATACTGAAATTATAAAACATGCCATAGTGTGTTGTTTCAGTGCAAATTCAATAGAAGTTTATTACAAAAAAAATCAGGTCAAATGGAAAAGTAAATGTATAAATAGATAGAAATAAGAACACATCGCTTTCCACTATAGTTTCAGATAAATGCAGATGAAACCAGAAAACACTGCACAAAAGGATACATGATGAGATGCTGTTGTATGAAATTAAATGAATCCCTCCTCTGCCTGCTGCTCAGATGTCAGGAATTAAGATTACAGCACAATGTGTTAAAGTAGATTGTGCTTCCCATTGGGGGAGGTAGAGAACTGCCAATAATCTGGCAAGAGATTTTTGGTATTTCCTAGACACTGCTGTAAGGACACGTGGCTGGCATATCCTTTTGGATGAATACTTTAACGTCTGATCTGTTTTATCAGCTTTTTAGGAACTTAGTTCTGTTTTCTTTAAGTGAATGTGATAGGAATAGAGCTTTGTTTATTCATGGCCACAATCTCCTCAATCTATTGAGTAGCAAAAAAAACCACGGAAATTTAAAGATGGAAAACTACATGTCCATCTACTTCTTGATAGTTGCAACCTGCTTTCAAGGAGGTTTACTCAGATAGATATAGGGCTTGACTCTCCTCCCACCCTGATTTTAATATAATTTATCATTATAACTCCACCCATTTAAATGGATTTACTCCTGATTTAAAAGAGGTATAAATCAGTGGAGATAATAGGTGCTCGGATTATATGGTGATGAGGGCCCCATATAGCTCTGTAGACAGCCAATTAAATATACAGTCAGACAAGTACACTAGACCTGATTGTAAGGCACCTGTAACTTGATATTTAACACAGATACTAGTAGCTGAGAGCCAGTGCTGTCGCACAGATGTAATTTGTAAAGTCATTGTGTAAAAAAGCTGAAAATGGCTAAGAACTTTAAACAGAATGGTAACAGAACAAATCCCAAGGATGACTGAGAACTTTTTTTTTTTTTTTTAAATATCACCAGATTCAATCATGCCTGCACCTGTTTCCATTGCTTTATACTGACTCAGACATTCTAGGCTTCAAAGTGATGTTGGGCTTATTGTGTGTGTTGATTTGTATCTGGGTTGTGTTGTGCTAGGAGAGTTGTATGGCTTTGAGAGAGTGGAAAAGGAGGGGTGAGTACTGCAGTGAGAGCTGTGTGTGTTTGTTTGGGTGGTTGGTGTTGTGTGGGTAGTTCTGTTCATGTGTCTCTGGGGATGTGCTGGGAGATTTGTGCAGGTTGCAGTGGAGCACACGGGCGTGGCAGTTTGATTAAGTAATCCACCTCCGTGCAGTCTCCCTCATATAGCCAATGAAATTGTTGCATGCAAGTTAGCAATAGAGTAAGAGTGGTGATTGGTTGAGTTACCTCTGATGCTACAGTGATGCTAGAATTCTCGGCATGGCATCAATACATGCCTTACTACAGCTGTGCAACACATGGGTGTAATTAATAAACTCAAAATGGCTGAGAACTTTCAAAGTGGACAGGTAAGAGACCTCACATCCTAGTGATGATTCAGCCAGGGATATTTTGGACAAAAAATTGTGCTCAACCATGTTTGTAGCTGCTTCCATTGTTTCACACTGACGCCGATGTTTTAGGCTTCAAAGTGGCACACAGAGTAACATTCATGGAATTATATTG
Source organism: Emydura macquarii macquarii (assembly GCF_026122565.2). Classification (NCBI taxonomy): domain Eukaryota; kingdom Metazoa; phylum Chordata; order Testudines; family Chelidae; genus Emydura; species Emydura macquarii. Next base: position 5,791,304 of record NW_027130155.1, on the reverse strand, counting down.
TACAGGTTGAATATTCATTCAATAGACATGTTTGCATCAGCCTTAAAACAATAATATGAATTGTAACCATCATTTAAGACATAAGGCAGATCAGTGTTCCACCAAGCTGCACTTTGTGTTATATAATTTTGCTGTGCCAAGTTTACAGCAGATGAGCGCAGGGTAGAGGAAAAAGTAGCTTTCCATTCCACTGGCCCATCATCAGTAGGGGGCCAGAACAGCCTCAGGGATTTCTCTCTATTGGGAGAGTCCTCACCTTTCCAGCTTCTTTGTGCTGCAGAGGTTGCACAAAGCAGCCAGACCTGAGAATCTGGTCCATAACTTATACTAACGTTTATGACACTGAGAGCAATTCTTCTCTCATAATCAATGTAAGTCAAAAATAACTCTACTCAAATAAATGGAGTTACATCAGTGGAAGACTGATGTGAGAGGGGAATCCTACCCATAATGTTATTGGAATGCACCTGAGCCTTATCACAAAGCTCTCTTCAGAAGAGTTTTAGGAGGTCATGGATTCAGGTTTTAGCATCATAAAAAAGCCAGGATACTGAAGATTCTATTATATAAATACAAATGAATAATGTTACGATTCATTACTAATTGCTATGCTTATTCCTTTGTATCAAGAGTATTTAGTTTACACATCATTTTGCATCGAATATGCAGCAAAGAGAAAAAGGTGGCATATTTCAGAAGTGCACTACTGATTCTCAGAGATAATATTCATTCTCTCTCTCATGTCCTGTTTTCTCCCATTTTGTCATTTGCCATTTTGTGATGGTTTTGTAAGTAGTCTTCTCCAAGTCTGTACCAGTTTCACTACCAACACAGTCAGCAAAAATGCTCCACAAACAAACAAACAATGAAAGATACAAGTCTACAAGGTGTATGATTATTCTGAATACCCAGCTGCCTTTAGGAATTATGAGGCATGAAGCCAAAGACCAGATAACGTTCAGCCATCTTGAGAGAAAGTTATTTAGTGCAGTTGCAGTTCTTGAAATTTTTTCCTGATGTTTAAAAATGTTTCTTATGTTCATATAAGAAGTTCCAACTCCTATAGTGGTTATTCCAGATGCCTGCAAAGTTGAAGCCTTCATCAGTCAAATCAGCAGATCTCTCCTTTCATAAGGTTCATTTTTCTAAACTGGCCAAAGGATGATCCCCCAGCTGTCAGCTTCTTCCCCTTCCCCCCCATTTCCCCCAATTAATCTGGAGTTAAAGTCCTGACAGCAAACTAAAAAAAGTCTTTTATCAAAGTTCAAATAAAGAAAATAGCTCCTCCCCCAGGGTGTTCTCGTCACAGGCTCTTTAACTGGGAGTTTAGACTCTTCTCCGAGATCTACTATTCAAAGTTCAAACTAGTGAACAAAGTTTTCTCTCTCCAAGAGAGCCTACCAGCAGTTCCTACTCCTTCCACTGCCTCCCTTCTGAGAAAAAGGTGGTTTATATCTGGCTCTCTTTCCTGGCATAGTCCACTGGGAAACTGACAAATTCCAAGAACCCTTGAAATATCTTTTCCAGGATTTCTTCTGGCTGGCTGAGAGAGGGGAAGCTTTTCTCCCCTATACTTTTATCCTGGATCATTACAGAGTTCACAGCCTAGGTTCTCCTCAAAATGCTACCCAAGGACTATTCCTTCGGTCAGTGTTGATCCTGCATCTGTGGTTTCCAAAAAGCTCCTGTAATGAGGTAGCATGATGCCAGAGACAACCCCTTTGGTCCTAAAGGCCAGCACACCTCATTACAGGATACATAACAGTTTACTACATGTTTCAAGGATGATACTAAATGCTCACACAAAATACCAGATTAAGACACTAAAAATATTGTTTAAAAAAGTAATGTTTTTTAAAATTGTTAATCTGATTGTGTGTGCTCACACGCATGCACAAAATAGTAAAACTGTAGATTGTATCCCTTCTAATCTTATCCAGAAGTTATACTGACTTATTTTCTTAGTTATGTAAAGGAAATACAGTGGTATATAGCAAAATAAATATAATATGGGAATCTAAATATTCCTTGATACAAGAGAATACTAGTGTTAAAGGTCTGCAACTTTGGCAGTACAGCTTGTCTGCATCATCCTCGCATCGGAGAGGCAAGACCAGTGGGCATGACCACAGCCTATGTTGTTGGCCAAGGTCTACAGAAATACACACAAGACACCCTACGAGTCTCTGAACCAAAGCAGAGATCCCCTCCCTCTCCCCCCCCTTAGTATGTCAAATTCTTAATAAAATGTATGGTAAAAAGGAATGACTTTTGAAAATTGTTTATATATTGGGCAGTGTGCCGATAATGTAAATCTTGTCTGTGAGGTTTATATTAGTCAGTAGTGTGTTTGACCATTTTCTCTTACTAGATAGTTAATAGCTCCTTGTTCATTATTCTGATTTCCTCTGCTCCTCCTGCCTCTGTAAAAAAGTGGAATTCAAGTTTGTCAAGTTAAAATGGGATATATTAAGATGAATATCCTTTTGCTTGATCTTTTATTCTTTATCTACTGTGCAGTGTTTTTTTTTAATTAACATACTCCACTGACAGCTGATGCCTCCATATTATAATGTAGATTTATATTTTAAATATATATTTTTAATAAGATTATAGAAATGGGATTTCACACAAACTTGAGGAAATAACCTTTTCATCAACCTGAACTTGAAGGGAGAGCAGATGAACTACAGTTCAAATAAGGATTAAAAATATATAATGAAAGGGACAATACAGTCTTAAAGAAATTGCTATTGTGGGAAAAGATAACAGTGCCCTAAGGTCATTAAAAGAAAATATCCAGTAGAATCTCTCTATATGTGTTTGAAGACTAATAATCATGTTGTATATCTTTTAATATAATATTGATTCACAATTTTCTGCTGCAGGAGATGAATATGACATATGTGCTATTTGTCTGGATGAATACGAGGATGGAGACAAGCTCAGAATCCTTCCTTGCTCTCATGGTAAGCAGCTGCATGTTGGTTTTTAATATTTTAATTATAACAGTATGTAAAGAAAGTGTGTCCAAAAACAATAAATTTATTTACGGATTGATCTACATACAAAATGGGATAAAAATATGCTATTTAGAAGCCAAAATAGTAACAGGACAAGGATAATCATGAGAATACAAATAATCACCCAACCAATGAGTTCACCTTCCTTCAGGCAAAATGCCCAAGAGAAAATACGGGCCTGGCACTGGTGCCCTTAAGATCAACAGACTACATGTGTCAGCTCAGTGGGGAAGTGCACTCCAAGCATGTTGCCACCAGTTCCTAAACATTAAAATCTAAGGACTGCTAGCTCGGCTGATTACTGCCACAGCAGTGTGTCTAGTATCTTGGATATAAACCCATTTGCACCTGGAAGCCAATGCTGTGCTTGGAGAACTGTAATATGTGAGATGTAACAGGCAGAATTGGTCACAGGGAACCTAACAGGGAGCCAGCTATGTTGCGCACCAGCTGTAGGTTGAGCAGTCTTCCTCAAATGTAGCCCCACTGCAGAAAGTGGATCCAGATCCAATAGAAAGGACTGCAAAGTCTAACCAGATACAGGTAAAAATAGCTACTCTTGGCTATCCACACCAGCTAGAAATCCAGTAGCAGTCAGAGTCCCAAGGCCACCCCAAAATTGTTAACCTCATGGACAAAGATTGGACAAACACCTTAACAAAAGGATCAGGAAACATCCATCTCTACCATACCCTTATGGTCCTCCTTTCCTTCAGTCTGCTGTTCACATCGCCACCATCTTGTTTGGACTGAGCCTTAGCCAGCTTGCTCTCATCAAAGTCCTATTCTTACCAGGCACTCCAAAAGAGTACCATCAGGTCAGATGAAAAATGAGACATCTGATGACAGTACAACGCAAACTATCTCACATAGTGGCCGCAAATACACAGTGAGTGGAACTGGTAACTAAACAGGGTTTTGTAAATTCCATACAAAAGAACCCTCAGAGCAGACAGCCAAATGGCTGGAACTTCTCAGAAGGAAAGAATAGAACCATAGCATCTACCCTAGATGAGGACTAAAGTTAACCAAACCTTATGGTCAAAGGCTACCGACAGATTTAAAGGAATCATCATGAACACTTGTCCTTCACTAGGAGATGGAGCCTTTGGCAGACTATCTATACTAGGAAAATATATAAGGTTTGAAAACATTACACTATTGGTTAAAAAATATGACTTTTTACATAGTATAGAAAGGGATATACCAGGTTTAAAAACGTATTAGTTGGTCACGGTTAACTGTAGGTTCCTGACCAGCTCACACAACTGTCCTTGTCCACACCTGGTGCTAGGCTGTCTTAATCAACATGATGTTCAACACATTTTCAAACATGATGCATTTTCTCAGTTTAGATAAGGCCATTGAGATCAGTGCAGTTGCTATGCCAAATCTAGCCCTAATGCCAGACAGATCAAGGAAATCTGAGAACTCCAGTTGACACTAGTGAAAATTGCCTTGCCACAACAAAAAAGAATTCCAGCACCAGGAGCTTCTTGAGCAAGGGTCTAATGATTTCTCACTTGAGGGAAGCTGCTACTTTCCCTGCCCAGACAGTACAATAAATGGTGATTATTATTTGTATTGCTATAGCGTTCAGAGACTCCTGTCAGGATCAGGGCATCACTGTGCTAGGTGTTATCCAAAGGTAGACATGACCCATATCCAAACTGGTTTATAGTAACAAGCGTTCTCTGAAGAGGTTCACTCACCACAAGTGGCACAGTCTTGTGGCTCATCTGAGGATTAGCTCTCAAACAATCTGATGCCCCTTCCTTCGCTTGCTCGTCCTGTCTGTCTGTCTCCCCCTCTCTGTGGATTTGGTTGCTCCCTCTTCACAGCTTGGCCCTCCAGATCACTATAGTCCTCCCCTTCTGGGATATCAAAGTCCAACTGGATAAGTGGACTCAGGCAATCTTCTGATTCACTGCTCAGTCTGTGCTACTTTCTCAGTGGCTGGTACGAGAACCTGGACCTATGTACTACTCTGGGTTCCAGCCCAGGGACCCTCCTCCCAGCAACCACCGTCTGCTCAAGCTCCAACCCTCTTTCTGTCTCCCTGGGCAATTTTCTTCCCCATCTCCAGGTCACCACCGTTGGAGCTTCCTCTGCTCCCTTGGTGACTTCACCCCCTCTAGGATTCTTGCCACAGTCTATAGTTCAAGGTAGGTTCCCAGGGCTTGCTGTCTCCCCCTAGAGCACTTCCACTTTGTACCTAGCCATGGCCATCTTCCCTCCTCTCTAGGGAGGGACTGCAGAGCTCCTCCTTGCAATCCCTTTCTGCCTTTGTATAAGCTTAGGCTGCTCCTGGCCATCATCATCAATTAATCTTTATCAGGCCCTGGTTCTCCTCCAGGAGAAGCCCATAAGGTTAATTGGCCCATTTTTCCTAGTCAGGCCTTGTGTGGGGTAGATACCTTATTATTAGGTCTTTTAAAATCAGCATTATTTAACATAAAACTAGAACACAAAAATGATAACATAAGAGTAACCTCAGACTATCACATTTACCTTATGACAAATGACATACGTGTTTTGTTTCCTGACAGCGTATCATTGCAAGTGTGTGGACCCGTGGCTGACTAAAACCAAAAAAACATGCCCTGTGTGTAAGCAGAAAGTGGTCCCTTCTCAAGAGGATTCAGACTCTGAAACAGACAGCAGTCAAGAAGAGAATGAAGTCTCTGAAAACACCCCTTTGCTTAGACCGTTAGCTTCAGTTAGCACTCAGTCATTTGGGGCTTTGTCAGAATCTCATTCCCATCAAAACATGACCGAATCTTCAGAATATGAGGAAGATGACAATGAGGATATTGATAGTAGTGATGCAGAGGATGGAATGAATGAAGAGAGTGTAGTGGTTCAGCTACAGCCCAGTGATGAAAGGGAGCACAGAGTGGCAAATACTGTTTGAGCTCAAGACTGCTAGTGATCAATCTCGTAAGAACAAAACCGTTCATAAAGCTATGCTTTACATACACTTATATAGGGAATACATTCTATTTTGTGGCCTCTTTGGTTACTTCAATAGAAGCAGCTCTTCATGTAGTGTTCTATCGTCTAATCATATTACATGCAGATTTATTTTTGGTTCAGTTATTCATTCATATTTATCTTTTCAAAATGAACAGTTTAACTGGAATTCACAATGCTAATGAATAATATTGGGAGTCTCCATCAATAGAGATGTCACAATAAACCAGAGACTACTTTTAAATATCAGTATCTTGTTGAAATGGGATATAACCAACAAAGTAGATTTTTTTTTCTGATTACAGCTTGTAGGTAAGACTGGCTTCTATTGATAGCAATATTTATTAAATGTTGGTAAGTGCTACACCTCCAGCCCAATCAAAAATGTATATGGTTCCTGTGTCTCTGGGGTTTTCCCAAAACTGCCACCACTACTAAAAGAAAGAGGTAGAACAGTATAGTATCCTTTTAGCAAGCAGATCACAAAGCAGGGCAACTGATGTTTTAATCTTGACAGCACTGATTCAACTACTTTTCCAAGTAATCCTATTGAGCTTGCAAGAGCAGTTTAAGGTTGTGAAGGAAACTTCACAATCGATTAGGTTTAAAATAGCTCACGCAAAAAGATGCATAATGAACATCTTATTAATCAGCCCCATTTGCTGATAGCAGTTAGAATTATTTCCTAGGACAATAATGCAGGGACTGGGAGTGACCAAAACAGAAGGCAAATAAAGCTGTATATAGAAATACTGAATTGTAGTAACTGTTATGTTGATCCTCACATCTTATACCTCTTAATAAGGAGCATTTTATGCTGCAATAGTCTGCTAAACTATGTACATACATTGTTTTTTCAAGTATTTGACTTGAAAATGAGTGCTTATAAATATTTAACAGAACTCTATACTTACCGGTGTATCAAGAAAAGCTAAATTATATGTAAACTGTGTATAATCAAAATGCAAAGATTTTTTATATGGCCTTGTATAAGGGGGATTTGAAAGAATGTTAATAAATGTGTTTTCCACTTTAAGTATTAGCAGGAATTTATTAAAATGTCACATTACTTACATGCTGTCTTTTATTTAATATAATTAATAAATATAATTAAGGTCAAAGAACTACATAATAATGGTAAGGTTATATATTTAAGAAGAACCAGGAAATGTTAAGGTTCCCATAACTTTAACTCACATTGCACCAGAGGTATATCACAGGATACAATAAACAATAGAGTGATCAATAACATTACGTGCGCTGTGTGATAATGTTACATAGAGAAATCTAACTTTTGTATCACTCACATGTTTAAATTTGTGATCTTAAAGCTGCATGGATGTTGATTTTTTGCATGTAATTTGTGTAATTTTCAGGGAAAAAAAGGATGGAGAAAAGAAAGCCTTTGCCAGTAATCACTCCTACTCCCCATGCTAGGTCCTTTAAAGCCAGAAGAGTCTATGCTTGTGCATTGGTAACTAAAAACCCAAAGCCTGGGATGAAGAGATTCCCAGAGAGGCCCCACTATTTTCACAGCTCTAATGCACAGTGCAGTCACGCCTTCCTTGCCTACCTCTTGGGAAAGGAAGTCATTTATTCAGGACAGGTTCATTAGTAGTTAGAGAAAGGTTACTGCATTCTACTGGAGGGAGTCAGATGTAACAGGTTGTGGGGGCATCGGAGGAGATGTAGCTAAACAATGATTTTTCTCAATCCCTCACACCACTGGTGAGCAAGCAGAATGTAAGGCTTATGCTGTATATCATCATTATGCACTCACTCAGATGCAGTTTTTAAGAGTAAATGTTAATTTCACCTTCAAAGTAAGCGATCCAGTTATTCTTCAGTAAAGTCCAGGCACACATCTAGATTGAGGACTGAGATTCAGGAAAAGTCTAATTTATTACACTGAACCGTGTCTTTTTCCCATGCAAAAAATTTCAAACAGCTGAACAAACTCCTGCCTCAAATAGGTATCTATTTTAACCCAAAAGGAAAATTTTAGAAAAGTTTGTTTGCCTGAAATCAACTTGATAACATACATACATAATCCTAATTATAAGATTTGTTACCATGAACATGAGTGAAACAATGCCACAGGTCAGAGTCTCACTGGCTCTCTTCCACACCATTCAGTTACATACTGAGATTAACTATACAGCTAGTATGTTCAGAAAGTTTACACTTGAACCTTTTTTTTTTTTTAAACCTTACTGTTTTTTTTTAAATTTCCAATAGGTGCGTATGACGGTTTTATTTGGATGAGACCATCCAGTTTTCAACATAAATGTTATGGCATTGTTTTAGGGTTTGAGAATTTGTTAGTTGTCCTCGTCCAAGATGGGGGAAACTAAAAGTAGGCAGAATAAAACAGTCAAATAAATTACATTTGATTGTTCAGTATTCTATTGGGACGGGTGAGGCTCGTAATGTTTTTACGTTTAACTTGCATGTTTCATTGGGTATATCTTCAAGTGCTCAGCACCCCGGCATGAGTGTCTTCACAGCAAAGCCATACCCACGTTATTGTGTCCTCACTATTTCTGCACTCACCTTTGTGTTTTGTGTTTGGGGGCATGTCCAGCTGTTCTTTGGGTTGAGATGCTCAATGATTCTTTCCTAGTCAAATGGGGGAGAACTTGCCTGTCCCTCAGGAAGGTTAGATGGAGGGGAAGGCATAGAATGACCATTTCCACCCCCACGTGATTCACCTGTGGGCTCCTGTAAAGATAGGCTGCACACAGAGTTAAAATAGAGCCTAGGCTTTAACCAACAACCTTAGCCAATTAAGCCATGTGAGGAATCAGGGCCTGCAGCAACAGAGCCAGTCTCTAAGCAAACTAACCAGTGCAGCTTGCCTGTAGTAGGCTGCCTGATTGGCTACACCACCTGATCGGTTGGAAGAGTTACCACACTGGCTCTTAAGTTCAGCAGCAGTTCAATAGCTGTTTAAAGCAATTATCTACAGCTGTGATAGTGCCTGCTTGTTCCTACACTGCATCTGTCTTGCTTTGCTCTGATCCTTGACACTGGCATCTGGTTGCCAACGCCTACTCTAACCATTGGCCATGACTGGCCCACATGCTAAACTAGGCTTACAAAATCACCACATACGGGTAAGGGGATATTTTTGTGTGGAAGGTAGTGGAATTTGGGCATAAACTCATGTACGAACCCAGGTTAACTCAAGTGAAGACAAACCCAACTCAGACTTCACTCATAGATTCTCCTCCCTCCACAAGTAAGAGCAATCCAAACCTACAGGGAAGGAAACGTATAGAATTGTCTTCAAAGTTTTGATCTATGTAAAGCAGAACAATTCTACCATTAAGTTTAAGCTACCATGTACAGCTGGCTCCCATTTTTGATGAGCATTTATTTAAATTACAGCTGTCAAATCCAAAGCCAGCCACAGCTGCCCTCAAGAAACAGAAGTTAATGGTTTAAGATATAGCTATATTTTGAGTGCTTGTTTGGAAAAAAACAAGTCGTCCTTCACAAAGTTGCAACCAGTTTGTGACATCAGTTCATTAAGGTAAATGTAAGGTTCATACATCTGAAAGTATCTGCAGCTGGCTCAGCATAAGATAGTGTAGACATGCATTGCAACTATCTTAAGATTAGACATTTCTATACTTTCCCCGCCAGTGATCCCTTTCTTATGGCACTAAAGTGACTCTGCTTGTCAAGTAAGGAGCCACCTCTATGCTAGAATCTCTGCCATGTTGGAGGTATGGATAAATATGGTAGCCACAATGTAGTTCTGTCCCACTGTGCTCATGAGACTGTGCCATGTCCCCAAAGCAGGATGCAGCCTTCAGTTTTGGAGGGCTTCAGTCTGGTCTGGTAAATGGGAGAATCCAATGGCAGCACCCCATACCCCATGGCATAACTGGAGCTTTACTAAAAGACCGTGTAGGTGGGAGCATAACTCCCCTTCCCAGACAACACTTGGTTTATTACACTATGCCGCAAATGGCTTTTAGTGTGTCCATCTCTATGCTTGCATACCAGTCCTGCTCAAGCACATTAGTCAGTACCAGTGCAGGATTTTTCTGGTCAGATGTGTGTTTCATGGACCCACAGACTGGTTACAGTGTGACTGCACCCATCACATGTTGGAGGAACTGAATGCTCAGAACCAGATTCCTGAACGGGGGAAATGGCTCAACATTGGAATTTCCTCACTACCTCTCCCTGTGTGCCCTCAAGTGGCATGGAGCGTGCAGCTCAGGTGCTGAGTTGAGCACAGCCATCTCTGGGGTGGAGTCCTTGCCCCAAATCGTCCACGCTTGTGCGCTGAACAAAGGCTTGTCTGTCTCGTCTGTCCTCTTAACTTCACTCTTGCTAGAACAATTTAAGGGCAGGACACATCTTATCTCATGTCTCACCCCCCCACTGCCCTGTAGAAGAGAGAGATTTCCCTTCCTAGTATATGGTACAGCAGCCCTCCACTCCGCCTGCGTGGAATCCATAATGTGACTAAGTCCTTCTCTTCTGTCTAGAGATAATTAACATTACCAAACAGAAAGCTGCACTCAATATTCATTTCACTGCCAAGCATGTGCCTGGGCTTAACAGCAGCATAGCTAATGAATTGCAGGTCAGCAGGTTCAGAGCATTAGCACCGGAGGCCCAGGAAGTGCCAGAACAGAAGTCAGCAGCCCTTTGGAATCTTGGTCACTAGAAACTGTATCAGCAGCCAATGGGAGCACTTATACTGCACACTTTCTTAGCTTACACCATGATGTTTGAGACGTTTATGGGTAGAGGGAGGACTGAGGGTCTACCCAGGGCCTAGCCTTTAGCAGAACCACAAATTTGGAGGTTCATGGTCTTTCTATAGCTAACCAGTTATTGAGGGTGGCTTTTACTGCAGGTCTGCACCTCATCTGGACCCCCATCAGGTGATCTACAGAATGTGGCAGGTTGGGCTAAGGCTGCTAGGATGCAGAGCAGTATCAGGAAGCCAATGACCTTGCAGGTCCTTAGGCAATTCACTTAGGTTCTTCCTCAGGCCTACCCTTCAGGGGATGAGGCTGTACTCTTCAAGGCAGCCTCTGTTGGTTTTCTTCAGGGCCCATCTGGGTCAATGAGTTTTTTTCCTTCAGTCCAGGGAGACTCTTCGGGGCAGGCTCTCAAACTACAGGACATGCAGTGGGATGGTGACTCTAGGACTCAGGTCCACAGCTCAAAAACTGATCGAATTGGGGTTGGTGAGGCTGTTGCTCTGCACTGGTCTGAGGGGGACCTATGTCTTTACAGGTGCTGCAGTAATACGTCGGTCAGTGATCACCTGGTGAGGGTCTCCTGTTCCTGCAGGAAGGACCATTCCTTCCTAACCAAATTCCAGTTGTGGGAATGTTTAGGAAGTGGCTGTCATTCTTGGGCTTGCCACCAGGAGAGTATGGCTCCCACTCATTCTGTATAAGGGACACAACAGCGGGCTACCCAGTTGGGTCTGGATAAGTCACAGGTCCAGCTTATAGGGTGCAGGTGATCCAGGGCATATAAGTTCTACGTGCAACTGCTTGGAGGAGGCCAATGTACCTGGTGGCCCATAAGCACCACAGGTTTTAACCAAGTCTGCTTCCTTCCCCATGTCTATCATACAGAATGTCGTTAAGAATGCTGAGAGCTGGAGATATGGATTTGTGGCCACAGCAGGAAAGCATGTAATTCAGCAGTGGGCTTACAGCTGGGCCTCAGGTTGGATGCGATTTTGTCTTTGCGCAGCAGACAGGACATGCACTGGGACCAGCTCATGCTATTTTTGCATGGGCTGGTGCCTCATGAGAACACACCTGACATCACTGTTACCCACTGAGGGGAGAATGACCTGGGCAAGTGCTCCAGCTGATTTGGAAAACTAAGCAGGATATTGGACTGCTGGTGGACATTTTTCCTGGCATAGGGATAGCATGTCCCAGCTCACAGGGTTTGGCAGACTGCAGTCCATCCACAAAAAAACTGTATAGGGCCCTGAGGAAGGTTAATTGGAAATTAATCATATTGACGTGACTGGAATCCCAGGGCAGCTCAGTTAGCCTGTTGGCCCAATACTGTTTTTTATTAAATACATGAAAGAATAGAGCCACAAACACGCCCCCCCCTTCCTACCAAGAGGTGCTTCAGCCTGATACATTGTACCTTTAATCAAAAGCTAAAACTACAACTGATTCTATTGTCCTACCCTTTGAAATGTTCACTTCAGTCTTTTAAAAATATTCTTTTATTGCATATCATTGGAACCAGAGATCCCAGATTTTTGTCTATTCGCTGTAAATCCTACATTCCAGTTTGACATGGTTCCAAATCCTATTATTTAGTAATCATTCAAGCCTGTCTTTACTTTGAATAATTCTATTTGTTTTAAGATTAATTGTAAAACCACTCCACTGACAACTTTACCTGTTGATTTTACCCACTTTCAGAATATTTGTAAAAATCCTATTTTTTATGTGCTTAAGTATGAGAAGCCACACTGTGAAATGCAATTACATATACCTACCTAATTGTGCAAGACACATGCAAAAATGAAATAATGTTTGCTTTAAAAGACATGTGAGTTCTTCAGCTAGGAGTTTGCACTGAGTGATTGGAGTGTGAATGGCTGAGCAATTGAGGTGGGTGTAGACAGGAAGAGTGATTGAACAATTGGTCTAAGTAAGGGATGTCGAAACATGATAAAGAAAACACCAGCCTCATCTCAAACAGTTGAGGGAGGAAGAAAGGAGTGAAGATAACTTTTACCACTCAACTGGCCGAAGAGGAGTCCACCCTGATAACTTTGGAGTCAGCCCACTTCAAAGGACAAAATCTGATCAGGCTTGCAACAATGTGGGTGATTAAGGATCACACCAAATGCAGATGCAGCATGACAGAGCAAAAACCCATACTTACATGAGATCTTTTTCCTATAAAATGGGACAGAAAGATGAAGGCTGGAGGTTCAGGGCTACATCACCACACCATCCAGGAGTACCAAAGCGAATCAGCAGAACCTTGCTCCTCACCCTCGTGCTACAGTCACCTGGCTAGTGACTACCATGAGCACCAAGAGGCTGGTAAATATAACATCTGTGAGAGCCTTATGTATGTTTATCTGTCTCCCTGTCTGTGTATGCCTGTCTGTGTGTATGAGTGTGAATGAAGGTACCAGTTGAAACCTGTGTCAATGAAGTATATTTTATTAACAAGAGTCTCTGTATTTGCAATCACTAAGTAAAGCACAATATTAATATTGTTACAATGTTGATACTGTTTTCCTGATATTTGCACTATTGATACTATTTACCAAATTTTGTTTTCACAATAAATGTGGCTTGTTGCCTTATCCCCTGAAAAAGATCCTGTGATATTTGTTATTTGAACAAGCCAAGGGTGCAAATGAATTTTATCAAGAGGATGGAGTGCACCTCTCTAAAATAGGTGCCAGTTTGTTCCTGGATGATCGCAATAATGGGTGGGCCAAACTTCTAGGTTGCCCATGTTGCAGCCAAGCTGATGCTGGTGTCTCTTTATGGCAGGTACCTACGGCAGGAAATCACTGACTTAGGCTCCAGATCCAGAAAAGTAATAGTGATATCCCAAGGACATCTCATTACAAGATGGGGGGGTGACATGTCTAACTCCCTCTGAGCAAATGTGAACCAGGGCACTGCCCCACCAATGCACTTGATGGCAGAGCTGACAGGGGGTCAAGGTCCCCTCTTGCCTCAACCCCTGAAAGGGGAAGAGATGCTAGAGGGCAAGTGGAGGTGTCCAGAGACCCTCCTAGTGTGATGATTGGCTCCCCCGCGGTGGGAGCCCCAAGAAAGGCAAAGGATCAATGAGGTGACCGTGACTACGCTGGGCTGTCCCCTGATGGGAATATTGGATGTAATTTGGCTAATGAAGTTGAGGCCAAAATCCATACCACATGTCCTTGCCTTCTTCCATGCAGAGAGCACATCAGCAGACGTATCCTTAAAAAGCTTGTGCTCTTAAAAAAAAAAAGACAAAAGAGATCAGGAAAAGGATATGGAGTGATTATTGATGAACAAAAGGCAGTAAGGAATTCTGAAAGAAATCAGTGTGGAGGTGTACAGAAAGAGAATGTAGACAAGTTCAGAGAGGTTGATAAGACAACTGGGTGTTCGTGTGTATGGGTGTGGAGGGTTTGCAGTACAATAAAAAGAACAAAAGGGAGTAGAAAGAGGAGGAAAGTAGAGATATAAGCAAGGGCTTGAACATGAAGTCAAGCTTTAATCTAATGCAGTCAAAGACTGGAAGCCAATAAAAGGATCCAGGCAGAAGAGCTACTGATGTAAACAGTAACAATGGGGTTTTTTGGACAGGTCAATAATCAAGGTGATATGATACCAAGTTAGGCTTTTAACAAGGAGAAAAGGGCGGGTGGGGAAAGATACTGAGTGCACAACAGTGAGAGAGATCTACATCTAAAAAAAGTGCAATAATGAGGGGACATCAATTACCCATAAATAAGCTGGTTGAATGTCCAAAGTGGGAGTGTTTTTTAGATGCAATTTCTTGATGATGCCTTAACCAATTGCTCCTTGGAACAAGTTAGTTAAAAATAGCCTCTCCCTTCCTCTCCTCTGCAATAGCATTTAAACCTAAATAATTCGCAAGTTACTGCAAGAACTAAGTGCATCTGAGACAGTAAGTAATAATGACTACAATATAATAAAATTCAGAATCCTTATGTTACCAAAAAAACCCTAAAACAGTAACATTTAGTTTTAAAAAGGGGAATTTCAAATAAAGGAAGGATCTAGTCAAAACCAAAGAAATTCAAATCCTTAGTTTGGTATGGACATTATTTAAGGCAACATTTCTCCAAGTTTGAAGCATCCATACTTGGGAGACATGAAGAACTAGCCAAAAGGTGGAGGAAAGGAAAGCAAACCTGTATGTGGTGAAGCGAGTGTAATAAATACAGTGATATCTGTCTGAGTTTATAGAGAGCTTGAAACAATGGCGCTGGAATTACCCCACTCAGTTACTGGGTGCCAACTCAGATGCCACTTATATTTTCAGTGTTAACATTAACTATTTCACTGTTCAAAGCAAAGCAATATTATGTTATGAAATTCTACATCAACATTTCCCAGGAGAGAGTAGTGCAAAAGATGTATAAATTCAGACGTGCAGGCCTTTAACAATAGATTAAGTAGGATTATGGGGATATGAGAGGGGACAACTGATTTAATTTTCCAGAAAAGGGGGAAGGTTCAGATCTCAAAAATTCAGGAAACAGTCTTAAGGATGCAATGGAGAGTCTCAGATGGCATGTACACCTCTGAACAAGGCACAAAGTAAACCAGTATGGCTAAACAGAGATCCTTCAGAAAATACAAATCAAAGCCTAGCAAAGACAATAATAGTATAAATTACAATAGACAACATGCAAGTTAGGAGGGTTACAGCAGAAGTTGAAGTGTAAATAGACAAAGTTATGAAAAATAATTTTTTAATTATGAAAGGGTTAAGAGTCCATGGCTCTGGCAGCCTAGAAAGGGATAAAGTGAGCAACTATGGAGCATAAGTCACATTTAGCTTCTCTGTAGCATCCTTCTGTTTATCAATCTTCACTACAAAGGATATTGGAAAAATACCTACCCTGGACCTGCTCTCTTCCGGTAACAAATGAGGTGGCTGAACTGCTAACTATGAAATTTCCCATTAAAATCAGTGACTACAGTAGAGGCGTGCATGCTAGAAAATTAAATAACTTTTTTTTTTAAAAGACAAGACAATCCTGTGAGCCATAAGCTAGTAAGATTTATTTCTGTACTTGGTGGAGTGGTTGGAACAGTAATAAACAGAACTATTTAAACACCAAATGATCATGATAGGATAAGGACTAAGCAACAGGCTTCTACAAAAGGAAGTTGATCCTCTAAGAATTCTTTGAACGTGTCAACAAAATGGATAAAGACTGGTCATTTAGAATTTCAGATAGTATTTGACAAAGTTTCTCAGGAAATTATTAAAGTACTCAGGGGGGATGAGGCAAAGTACTAATATGGATCAGAAATTGGCTGAGACAGAAAACAGAAAAGACAGAATTAGTCAATTTTTATCATGAAAGTTTAAGGGGAAGTCATAAGATTCTGTATAAGGACCAGTGGTATTTAAGTTATTTTTTATGATCCAAAAAAAAAAAAAAAGGAGCAAACAAAGTAACAGCAAGATTTACAGATGATAGCTTAGGTTAGTCAAGAGCGATTCTGGAAGGACCCTAACAAAGCAAGCTGATGGAAAACACTATTGCCAATGAAATACACCAGTGACAAATGCATGGTAATGCACACTGGAAGGAATAATTTGAGCTACATATACTGCTTTCTGGGTTCTACACTAATATACTAGGAAAGAATGCTAGACATGTGGATAACACAAAGACCTCTGCAAAAATATCAGCATGGGTCAAAAAAGGAAACTGTTTGGATAAATAAGGAATGGGATGGAGAATACTAAAAATAGGCTGATATAAATTAATGGTATTCCCTCACCTGAAACACTATATTAAATTTTGGTTACCATGTCTCAAACAGCAGAAATAGTTCACAGACAAGCAATGAAACTGAATAATGAAATAGCTTCCCTATGAGTGTTTGCCACTGAAGGGCAATAAGAGGGGATGTAGCAAAAGGTATACAAAAATGAATGTTATAGAGATGGTAGATTGAAGACTGTCACTGAATGTTGTCCTGTTCTTGGAGTGAGGGTGAATGAAGACTGCAAATTTTAACAGAACAAAATATTTTTCATACAATTGCAAGTGTTTCTTTATGGAAACCTTTGCTACAAGATATCATTAAGCCAAGAGCATAGTAGTATTTTTAAAAATTGATTAAACATGTATATGGATAATGAGAACATCTAGAGTTACAAGAGGGAAAACCTTAAAAAAAAAAACCCAAAAAAATTCAGATGGAGCCATCCCTCAAGCTTCAGGGCATAAACTCGCCTTAGTGATTTTCCCTGCAAATAGGTTATTCCTTACTTGCCCATTCATTGCAAGGTTTCTTTTGAAAAATTTGGCATTGGCTACTGTCAGAGATGTTACTTGACTACATAGACCACAGACCTGATTTAATATATTGTTTCAATTTTGGTGTTAAAGGAATACTCAAGACTTAGATCTTTAAAAAAAATGGGGGTTGTCTTCAGAGTATAGTGGAGTTGTCAGATGCAAGAAGTGGTGGAACTGAATTAAGAGGAAAGAGACCAATGTTAGAAAAGTAAGAAAAAGTTAGGCAAGTTATAGATGCAAAAGTTTTAGTCAGATGGAGTAAGATATGGGTGTCATTGGGGACAATGGGCTGAAAGTAAGGAGAGATGGTGGTCAAAAGTTAGTTAATCTTAGTTAAGATTAGGATCTCATGGTTTGCCCCTTTGTTTCCTTCCTTGGATAGGAGCTTAGTGAAGGAACTGTTAAGTTTCAAGTGAACTTGCAGAGACACTTGCTATTTCCTCACAGTGCATTTTGTTTCGAAATAGCCATCATACATGTACCCATGTAGTTGGGGTCCTGGAGACTGGCTGGCAGATTTTGTGCACCGTCATCAATTAAGACCATCTGAAAAAGACTTGTAGGGTTTGAAGCTGGTTAGCTAGCTGGGTGCTAAACTGTTGGACATGTTTTCTCCAAGAGCAGTGTGGAGTTGTACAAAGAGGGTTAGTTCTTATACTAGTAGAAACACTAGTACAGCATTAGTCATATCCAGCCTGATTTAAGAGTGCAGGTTGTAAAGTGTTTATTGTATTCACATACCACTGAAGAGGCTTGCGTAGAGAATGTTTAGTTTAAACAGCAACCCTAACAGTGAAGAGAAACTGTTGTGGGATTTACTGGATTAGTGAAGTCAATAACATTAGTTTCCCTTAGTTAAAGTATCCCTCTCTGCCATACAAGACTTAAAAGAAGCAAAAATGAAGACTCTTGCTATGGCTTAATAAACTTGATAAGTGGTTAAGTCAATTTAGTGTTCTAAGCAGCCATCTTTATAGCAAAAGGACTAGTACATTAGATCAGTACAGTAATACTGTTCCACAAGTTTACAATACCTGAAGAGCTGACTTACATTTTGAGAGAGACACAGATACAAAGTTAGTGTAGTAAGCTACACAATTAAATATATTGCTTCAGAAAAGTCTGGTGCACAAAAAGTTACAAGAGTCATTTTATTTGGTTGGAATAAATTTATTTCGTCTGTAAACAAGGTGTTTAATAGTTATGGCATTTTTTGAAATGCATATTAAATCAGATGAGTTAGACTGTATCCCAGATGTAAAAGTGCAGGGAAAAATGGACAAATCAGCAACAAGTATTTGTTTAAATCTGTACATTATCCACAAGGCCCAAATAATAGAAGCAAATACTAGAATGTCCCTAAAATAGTGCCATTTGAAAGAAATCCTTATAGTCAGTTAAAATCCATCTCACAATAGCAACAGTTCATTTTTTTTTTTAAACAATAGTATGGCACAGAATACATATTAAAAAATTCATCACAAGACAGCCATGTCAGTTATTCCAACCAATACCATCTCCCATTTATTCTTTTGTATACAGAGTTCTGCAGTTCTCTTTAAACAGACATACAAGTTAGTACCGTGCTTGAACGGGCAGTTTGGTTACACATTTCAGATGACTAGTGCACAAGGCAGTTTACAATTTCTGCAGCAAGAGTCAGGCAGGCCAAATGACTATTTCAAATTTGAAATGGTATCATTTTAACAATTTTAAGCTTATGAACTACCACCCCTCACACAAACATTGGTATTAGAGTAGCATGTCTCTTTACATTATCAGTTAGATCTGACAGATAGATTGGAGTATAAGCTACCAGTATATAGCTGAAGGTGGCAGTTTTCCACAATGACACTGTAGTTTCGTATAAAACCCCAAGCTGCAAATTAAAAATTGGTCCTATGAAAAACTGAAATTGGACATACTCCAGATGGTTATGTTGGGATATCTAATGTCCATAATGGCAGCCTTTTACAATTCAACTACAGAACTGGAGCTGGCAAAAAAAAAAAAAAAAAGTGCCTGAGCTATTGCAATGATGGAATGTCCCTGGGAATTCATTCAGGATAGTGATTGTAAGATCATGGGAGGAAGTACATCTTTTTGATAGTTTTGCAGTTGCATCCATTAAGCAGTGTGTGCTTCAGACACTATGAAGAGTTTTGCAAGTCAACAGTGAAGTGCAACAACAAAACTAATAAAATACATAATAGCTTTTGAGTGGCAAATTGGTTAAACAAACCAGGCACTGTATAAAAATAGGTTGAAGCAACCAAAATATGGATGAAAGAGGACAGGGAGAGAAGTAAAGATATGCATGCACTTTCCCCCTCCCCCCAACCATGCTCTACAAAAGGAAGACTAAATGAGCTGTGTAACTGCTCAAAGTGCTGAAGAGACATTGATCAAATTAGATTGTACAACCAGCACCTTGTTTAGTGTTTAAATTGTTTTAGTTGTCAATATCGCATTAATTGCTAAGACAAGCAAAGCTTAGACTTGGCATACTCTTCCTCCTAAAACATTTTTCAAAGTATCATGCATATCATTTTTATGCTGTGAAAATGGTGCCAGATATGATGGGACTTGGTTACATACAATGGTTAACATACAAATGAACACAAGGGTAATTGGAATCATGACATTAGAAAAAATGGGTAAATTAAAAAACAAACAAAAAACCCAACAAACTACCATCTACAGTCTGGTAGCACTGTGAACACAACCGGGTAGTGATGGACAGTTGCTAGGTGGATGGGGAGAGGCTGCTTAGATGTCAGACCTCCTCAGGTATAAAGCCAGTTCATATGCTTTCTTGTTCAGTGTCCCTCCACGGACACCTTCCTTTCCCATGACTATAACCAATGCTGGAGTACACAATGAAACAAAATTAAAGAAAAAAATAACACCTTTCCCCACCAACAAAGGGATACAAAGGAGACACAGGTTCATACCCCATCACCCTGCATTGCTAATAAAGTTTCCAGAATGTAAGGTTTAAAGCTCACTGCCAGGAAAGTTTAATAGCAATTTTCCCCTAATACTTAACAGTCTGCCTAGCAACTAGAACCCAGAGTCTCTCAAGTATTTTGCCATTGAGTATGCCTTCTTATTCAATCCGCCTCCATGGACCCCTTCTTTGCCCATTACAAAGACCAAGACTGAAAGAGAAAAGACAAAAAAAAGAAGTTTTAAAGGAGTGTGTTAGACAAGGAAATAATGCAAGTTTAATTAGGTATTTCAATAAGTATACAAATTCAAGTTTTAATATTTGGAAATTAAGATGGCTTTATAAGAGCTTTCTAAAGTATAGATGTAGACAGGGCTGGGAGAGAGTATCCTCCATGACTTCAGAGATTGAGTAAATTGTGCGCTAGCCATAAGACCTTGCAAAAAACCTGAACCATATCCTATAATTGCCATTTTAAAGATAAAAATCATGGTGCATGTTACCATCTGACCTCTCTGACCAGGAAATCCTGGGTACATCTTATAAGGTAGACAAGGCAAATATGTTAAAAAGGAGAAAGGTAGTAATATCAGTACACATAGGAGATTCTAGTATTTTTAGATTGTAGATCAAGTTCAGAGTGGTAATGGGTACATTCCAACTCTAGCAGGTTCGTTGTGTGGTAGTTTATTGGTAAACTTGAAGTAGCTTTTACTTAAGTAGATGTCTGTGTTTGACACTGCTGTAAGAATAAAGAAACAACTCAGTTCTGGGTGAAATCTTGTGTCCCTCCTTCCATTCTAAAGCAATTAGATTTTTGTATGGAGTTAAGTAATTCTAAGATCATTTTAAATCTAGTTTCCTTCCCTACCCACAGTGTTAGGCCACAAAAATAAAGTTCCTTTACTAGGGAGAGTTTCCTACAGAACTCTCAATTGTACATTACATGCTATGAGGCTTTACATGCTAACTACCACCAGATGTCACTAAAACAGAGTACATGTAAACTTGAAAGGATTCGATTTTTCTCAGTAAATGCTGATTTCACCATACACATAAGCCAATGAAAAATTTCCATAAATAAATGAAATTTACAGACAGACAAAGTAAGAAATGTTACTTGAGAACAATTAGAGTTATTTATGAGGATATTTACTTTGTATATTTTGATGTGATGACGACAATTTGTGTTTTAACAGTTATAAGACTTTTTGAATCTGTTTACTATCATTAAATAATTCTGTCCCCGCATTGTGTGACCCTCCCATGATTTTGCACAACTGTGAAAATTTAAATCCACTGAAAAAAATGCTTCAAAATAGACATTGAAATTATAAAAAATAATCAAATTATGCAAAGCATAACTACATTTTAAGAATTTTGCTTCACAAGCACACTGGCTCATTTTAATTGTGCTCTGAATTAGAAATGGTGGGACAGGAATTACTACAATATAGATACATTGTGCCTACATGTGGCATATACAGCAGACCCTCACTAAGACTAGATCATAAGACATATCTTAAATCATGTAAACTTCAAAATAACTATAGTAAACAATTATCTAGATAGTCATACTATTTTCCTTAAAAGAAAAGGAAATGAGTTACAGCCCAAGCTCTACAGAAATCTTTACCTATTCCATTTCACTGTATTGTTAAAATACTTAGTTTAACCTCTCCATACCTTACGTAAAAATACACAGCAGTATCTCTGTAGCTACTTTTTGTTTGTACCTTGGCCTTGATCCCCAACATACTCAGTCAACAACAGCTTATCAACAGAATGCCAAGATAATGTCTTGGATATACTCATGTTGCTTGTACCCAGTGTTTTGAGAGAAGTTTCTTTTGGAATGGAGTCTAGCTCCTTCCAAGTAGAGTGTATTTTATAGAAGCTTAGATGACATGCATGAGTAGTTAGTCAAGCTTTATATAAATAGCCTTCAGCTACCCAATTGGACAGAGTTCATTCATTGCCTCAGAATCAGACTTCTAAGGTTCTCAATAGGGAATTGTTAAGAGTTAGTGCAGAACTTGTATGAGTAAAATTAGGTTGTTTCACAAAAACTTTAATTTTGTGAATGGAAGAAATTTTAATAGAGAAGTCACTTTAGAGCAAGTTTATGCTAAACAAGATATTTCAATAGGATATAACAATATTCATCGTCATCATGACACCATGCTTCGGACTCCAAACATTTTAATTACAATATACCAGGTGCAAATGAATGACAGACTGCATTTAATCCAATTGACACACCAGCTACACTAACTTGTTAAATTAGTCTGTAGGCACAAGTAACCAGTTGATAAAAATAGTTAAGTGCCCAACTGTGGTCACTTATCTAGGACCGTCAGATACGGATGTAGTCTTGGAAAATAGATGGACCACAATTAAACACCAAGGTTGCATTGTGGAGATTAAAAAAATCTTGTTATGCAGATTAATGTAAGTAATTTAGAGACTAGAGCCCAGTTTTGAAGGTTGCATTTTTGTTTTGCTAAATTTTGAAAAAAAAAGTTACAGCTTACCTCGACCAGCTCTGCCTACAGCAACATTGTATGTTGGCTCGCCACCATGACTCTTTGTCCTGATGTCCATTGTGCATTCACTATCGACATACAGGCTATCTCTGATCACAGAGCACTTCTTTGCACCAAGAGTCAGACCGTTGGTGAAAAAACCCTCTCGGTCTTTTCCTACAATCATATCTATTTCTAGGGGCTGTTAAAAAAGAAATTCAGTGTTACACAGCAAGCTCTCACAACTACCTTTCACAGAAGACATCTAAAGTACATTAAATCCAATGAAATAGTTTACAGCTTAATTTCCATTTAAGAGAGACTTGTCACTACCAAAAAGATTTTAAAAGGACACTCAAGCTACACCTAAGAAAAGACACTTTGGAGCTGAGTGTTTTGTTATTCACAGTTTTATTTCCACTAACTTAGTACCATTTTAAGTGAACACAAGTGCTGTTTTGAGATATTTCATAGTTAGACTGAAATATTAACTGTGCAGTTATAGATTAAGTCTGCAATACTGATCAAGTCTAGAAGTTATATTCCAATAAGTCATCTTTTTGAACCGTAGAGTCATTTGTTTTAGTAAACGAATGAATCAGATTTTTGTTACTTGATACTGAAGTACCAAAAAAGCCTTCATGGCCATGTCTAGATAACAATGATGCAGGTGTTCCTCACTCCCACATGCCTTAACCATTGGTGGGGTATTAACAGTTCTCCCAGGTCAGCTGCCGCAGGTCTCTGACAGGGCAAATAATAACTATATTTCTAATGCAAAAATGTAGCCAAATTGATGCTGCACAATAATGTTCGGCTCTGCCCTTTTCTAGGCAAGGAGTGTTGCATAATATCATTCCTAAGTTTCAATGATTTAGATGGCAAACTCAGATACTGATAGAGCCATAGGTTCAGCAAACACAGGCCTCACAGTACCCTAAAAAGGGGGGGGGGGAGGGGGGAGAGGAGGGATCACAATGCTAAGGCGATCCCTCTGTGCACAGGGAAATCATATTTCCTAGTCCCTGCAGGAGCCCAACACAGGCTGCATTTAGAAAGGGGTTAGGCCACATTAACTCACCACACCTTTCACCCACAAAGTCTGTGCTCCCTTTCATGGGGGAGTCTCCCTGCAGCGCTGCTTTCAGGATGGAGAAGGAGGAGGTGGAGTGAAGTGAAGGCAAGGCAGGAGATATGTGCATCCCTAACGGTAAGCAAGTGAGGAGAAGGGAGGCATTGCTCTCTAGAACTGCACAGTCATAGCAGGCCTAGGCCATTTCCAATCACACACTAGGACTCTGCCTGGCCACATCCTACCAAGGCACAAAGACACATAGGGGGAGGGGACTTGGTCAGCAGCTGGAAATCCACAGGGCACCATTTTATTTAACCATCTCCAGGTAGGGCAGGGCTGTAATTGCAGGGTTGGTTTCCGGAACAGTGGCCTGTATGGCTACTTCCCACTGACAGCACATCCTAGAAAGGGGTATGATAAGGAGGGGGTGCTGCTGTTGTGGCCATGCAATGAGGTCACTTGACTGTGGAGATGGGTGAAGAAAGCTTTTATGCAGGATACTAAGGCTGCCAGCAAAGAGGGGCCTAAGAGGAGAAAGGGAGGGGAATTGGCAGGCACAGGAGCCACATGGTATGGGGGGCAAATCCAACGTGATGGGAGCCAGTCACCACACAGACAAGCCCCAACTCTCCCCACAGAGAAAGAAACCCCACATTCCCATACAGAAGCAAGACAGAGACCTACAGGATGGATTTGTAGGGGGAAGGTGCATCAATCTGCAGCAAAACGTGCATCACAATGCAAGCTTATATAATCAAAACACGCAATTCAGCACAACCCGCCAATATAGCTATGGCCTAAAGAGGCTCATTCTCCCAGTTTAAATAAGCCTTCCCTGATCCTTAGAGGTTTTCCGAACCCATCCCCGGAGAGCAGAGCCCTTTCTTTGGAAGATCTGAGCAGTGGGTGTGAAGGGGGCTGTGCTGCAGGAACAGGGATGATTAATACCGCGGAGTGAGGAGGACAGACCAGGAGGAAAGGACAGAGAGAAGGGGGGAGGAGGGGGAAAAAAAAAAATCAATGGCAGTGCGCCATCTTGGAGATGAAAAACATGTAGCCAGCGGCGAGGATTCACGAAAGCCTCCTACGCCGGCTACGTAAGTCTCTCCGCAGCGACGAGGCCTGGGCGCAAGGGACCCCTACGCCAAGTCTCGCCTGTGCCCGGCCTTTCTCTCCTCCTCCCACCGCCGCCGCATTGCCGGCTTAGCCCACTATCCGGCGCCGCGGCCGGGCAGCCAATGGGGCCCCCGGTGCAGCCGGGGTGTGCGGGATGGGATTGGGGGGGCTGAGCCACTGGCCGCCGCCGAAAGCCGGGCCCCCGTTGCCCGCCAGAGCCGGCGCAGCCAGGAAAGACCCAGACAAAAAAACCAGCAGCGCCCTGGGCTCGAGCGGGCCCCGGGCCCCTTCCCACGGCCACAAGCTGCGCCCCGCACGGCCCCGGAGGCTGCGGTGCGTCCAGCGGGCGGGACCCGGGACCGCCGCTGTGCTGCTGCCCACAGTGCGCTCACTGGCGGGGCCGGCGGCGGCCAGCGGCCCCCCGCCAGCCACAGGGCGCCCCGCCGGCACCCGGGGGACAGGCAGAGGCAGCCCCGTGCCGGGGGCGGGCGTCAAGAGCACACGGCGGCGGCGGCTCGCGGCTCTTTGCTGCTGCATCATCCCCCACCCTCGCTCTGCGGCCCGCGCCGGGCGGGGGCTGGAGCCGGGCCGGAGGCTCGCAGCCGGCGCGGGGGCCGCGGCCCTTACCGTAATGCTCTGGAAGATGCCCCCGGCCGTCGCGGCCCAGACGTACTTGGCGTCGCAGTAGCCGACAATGGCGGCCTCCTGGCAGCAGCCATCGCACATCAGGTTGTCCACGTAGCTCTGCCAGCCGGCCATCGTCTTCGCCTGGCGCAGTCGGGCGGGCGGAGGAGCGGAGGGCGGCGGCGGGCGGGCGGGCGACGGCGGCGGGTCTCACACGCGCGCGCGAAGCGGCAGCCGAGCCCTGCAGCGAGCAGCGCGCGCCCGGCCACGGAGAGGGCGGGGCCTCCTCCTTCTCCTCCTGCTGCTCCCCCTCCCCTCAGCCGAGCCCGAGTCTGGACTCACAGCTGCGCGTGGGACGGCGAGGGGGAGCGCGAGCGGGCGGGCAGCAGCGCAGCAAGAAAAGGCGGAGGACTGGGGAGAACGCGGAGGAGCCGCTCCGCGGATCGTTCCGCCGCGCGGCGGCCCCGGCGGAGGGATACGTTGCGTGGGGGGAGGGGCGGACAGCTAGGGATGCTGATAGCGGGAGCCAGGGAGGGAGATTGATGCCGGCGGCAGCTGTGCTGGGGGACGCGGCAGGCGGAGGGAGACTCGTGGCAGCTGCCTGCAAAATACGGGAGGGGGGCCGCCCCTCCCCCCCCCACGCCCTTGGCAGCGTGGGGTCTGCCTGCCGGCTTGGCTCGGGCGGCTCACGACACCTGAGGGGGACCGCCCCGCCCCGCCTGCAGGTGCGTGGAAGGCCGTCCCGTCCCGGCGGGTGGTGGCGTGGATCGCCCACCCTCCTCCCCGTGCCCTGGTTCCCACTTTCCCCTGCACGGGGCGATGGATGGCGAGCGGCGCTACTCAGACAAGCGTGGAGAGACGAGGCGGTTTTGTGACACTCCGTAGAGAACCGAGCGGTGCAGAGGCGGCAATAGGCTCGGGTGTGTAGCGCGTTATCTTCGCCCCAGGTCGGACCTTTCAGACTGCACAACCAGCCAGCCTGGAACCCGAGCACCCGTGTTGGGATTATAGACCAGATTCTCCTTTCAACTCTTAACCACGTGCATGTGAGGAATAACTCCGCTGCCGCAAGCCAGTGGATTTACAGCAGGGTAACAGCGCAGAATTTACCCTCTGTATTTAGATCATTCTTAAACAATGAATGAAGTAATTGCAAGCTCCAGGCAGTTGCAGCGATGATCTTGTCATATTACAGAATATTTGGTTTTAACATAACATTTGTGGCTTGAAGTTCACCTATCAAAACTTTGCCTGTGATCACAAAACCAAAGGATATGGGTGTAGATTGCATGTTAAAATGATGAAAGCTAAATTATTATTACCTTTTGTTATATTTATCTGAGATTGCTTGTTTTTTTTATTTTAATCTTTTGGAAAACTAAACTCTTCGTCTAGGTGAGATTTCAAAGAGCATATTTCATGCCATAAGAAACGTTGAGATAACATTTATTTGGAAACACACATATCATGATGGTGTAGCCACTCCAGAGCTAAGGTTTCAACTGAGTTTGTATTACAGACTCAATTTTTGCCACTTGCCCCAAAGTAAAGGGAAATCCTCAAATAAAATAGTATTCCCTTTAGAATTGATAGGTTATATCTGGAGCAAAGGTACAGTTTTTCTACCAAATTTGAAGTGAATTAGGCAACAGGTTCTTGAATACATCTAATGCCCATGCTATCTCTGTCTGCCCTAGAGGTTACACCATTGGTAGCACTGGTGAAGCTGTATTTTTACTGAAAAATAAGTAAGTATAAACAAGTCACACACAAAAAAGCAGCTAAAATGTAATTTACTAAGCTAATCTGGTTCAGATCAGGTGCACAGGACAAGAAAGAAGAAATCTCTTAACACTTTTTTGGTGAGATCTTACCTTGATAAGGGAGAGTGGGAGACATAAAAGTAAGCTTAATGGTTTCATCTTTTTTACTTTTTGGGGAGAAAAGATGCCTCTTCGAAGTGTTGCGTTTTACCCCCTACAAAATCCTCTACTGGTTCCTGTGGCTCCTGGTGATTTCCTAAGGAACTCACATCTTGTGGAGAAACTGGGAAGAGCATGGAACTGGAGGGAAGGTGGAACACTTGAGAAGGAAATATAGGGAATCAGAGGGAGCAAAGGAGAAACTTATGGACTATAAACAGCAGAGAGTATAAGAGAGAGGCTAGAATAATCAAACAAGCATCGAAACTAAATAGAAAATGGACAATTTGTTGAATGTATTAAGGAAAAAAAAGTCTGAGTTTAAAGTGGTTTTTGTTCGTTGCTGTGTGGTTTTTTTACACTGTTACTCCTGCACTGTTATAAATTAAAGCACTTTCTTTCCAAAGGGTGCATCCAAAATGGAAGAAAGTTCAAAACTGAAAAGTCTCATGAATGAGAGTATAGACTAGAGGACGTGGTGGAAGCCTTGCATATTTTTTCAGCCAATGCACTAGACTTCTCAACATACAATGTGACCAGAATATGGTGGGTTATCATCCTCCTGTCTAATTAGCTTCCATAATATATTTTGTCTCATCTTCATCTGTAATAGTGTCCTTGGATGTTTTTTTTTCTCTTTGCTCTGAGAGTGGCAAAACAGGAACTGTGATTTTTGGTATGCCTTTGTTCTTTCTATGTATAACCTTAACTCTTTCTTGTCATTCTACACGTGCCATGGTTGGTTTTTTTGTTTTTGTTTTTCCCAGGTTGCTAAATTATGGGCAAAAGGTTGGTAGGATGACTTCCTAGGATCTGTGGAATACGATTGATACTTTTGGTAGAAAAGTGTGGAAATCTGAGGTTAACTTTATCCCTGTGAAACATACAGCACTGCTCTTCTATGGAGATGGTGCTCAGTTCTGAAATTTTCCTTGATGAGGTGATGGAAACAGAGAGGGCAGTAGGCAGAGACAGAAGCACAGCAACAGCTACAGGGTCCCCAGCAAAACAGAAAGAAGTGCATAGTCAGCAATCCAGAGTCTCACCAAGCAGATAGCTGAGCCCAGGAGGGGGGACCTGAGCTGCACACCATGGCTCAGCTGATTCCTAAGGGACATCTGAATCCAATCAAGCAGGAGTATACAAGTTCCAATGAAGGCAAGTTGAGCCCTTTGGAGCGGCATCTCTTTTGGGATCTGTCTCATGTTAAGGTCTTTCATTTTGACATCACATATAGACTGAGTTTAGTTTGTGGATGAGTACAAATTAAAGTCCTATTTTGTACAATACCTTACACTTTTTTCACCAGTGTCTGAATTTAAGAGAAATCCTAAAATGTGTTTTAGAAAAGAAATTCTTTCTAGCTGGCAGAAACATATTGATGATGTAATCTGAATATGCCTAGTTTTTCAGGATCTGTCTTCAATCACCAGCTTGTTAAATTTTCAGTTTGTTGGTTCAGAGTCAATCCTTATTCTATGAGTATACGATAGAGTCCATCTCTAGATGACCAGCATCCAGTTTAAAATCTCTGGATTGAGATTCTTTAAAGTTTCTCTCTTTGGTTTAGCCAGCTGTCTCTTATGTTTTGAGATCCTTTGGTGGGGTCGTTGCCTTTATTCATTTTATGTTTCCATCTGCTCAACAGAACAGCACTGGGGCATTCTTCAAGAAGGCTCAGCTCTTGGCAACTCCTTGCTGGTTCACAATACATTACTGCTTTGACATAGTCCAACTTTGCCAACATATTTGCCACAAACTACTGGAGTTAACTCAAGCAAAGGCAGATTAATCTCCTGTTGATATGGTAGGATTTATGTGTTGATCCTGACCATGTATCAAAATATCAAAATGGTGAGATCCCCATCTTGTTACACTAACATCTGTTTTAATATTCTCCTTTCATGATGGTATAAAAGGCAAGATCAGGTTCCTTCTGAGTTTCTGTGAGAGAAGTAGTTTCTTAGCTATGTTGATGAAAAACTTCAGGAGTGTTGAGATGGACTGAATTTTTGGACAACTGTTCCAACCTGGTTTAGATTTCTAATTGTGGTGGGCTTCCCTTAAGATAGGATGACTTTGCCTTCTTTGGTATTTGTTAGGACTTGCAGGTGTAATAGGGAATAAGTGGGCATGAGGTTGCTTTTTATGTAATTTACTATGAAGCTGTGATTAAAAAAAACATAGGGATTATGCTAGCTGTCGCCTCTTCCAGATTCCTTCTTTGACTCACCTTTATCAAAGTGAGAAGTATAATAACTGAATCCGTCTTCTCCAAGGTTACCAAAACCTTGGTGAATACACTCTGTGATAGATAATCTAAACAACAATGGATTCCCTGAGACGTGAAATTTTTGTTGCTGACAGGAATAAAAGGAGCCGCTGGATTTGTTGCAGGCATATGGATTAAATTCAATTTTTAGATGTTTATGGAGAGAGATCTTGTTTTGCTTCTTATATTTCAAATCCACAACCATTTTCTCTATTTTCTTTCTAAACAATCTTTCCCCACTGAATTTTCCTCAGCCAGGAACTGTTTGGCTTGTGTATTTTCAAACTAGCTGTGGAGCTAAAAATGCCTGCATGTTCCTGCGTCTGCTGATGTATGATGGGATTTAAATTTCCTTTTGGATTTTTAAAAATGTATTTATGCTATTTGTTGGTTGTTTGGATTTTTTTCTCTTGAGTCCCTCCTGGGGGAAGGAGGTTGGAGGAAGGGAAATGGTCTGTGTCTTTTATGTTTGATAGAATCCTTCAATCTGGAGAGTTGAAAGCTGTCATTCAGGAACAGCTTCATCCTGTCCAGGTTGGAGTCTTTCATGCTTGATGTTAGAGGGGACTGATGGGCTCATTTTCTGGAGCTGGATCAAGGTGTGGTTTTCTGCAGGCCAGGGTGACTAGAAGCAGTTGAGAAGATTCCAGATTGCTCCTTTTTGCAACTTAAAACACAGAAATGGGCATTTTCTTACCCCTTCAGGAATGAGACATATTGGCAAAGTTTTGACTTACCTTCTCAATGGGCTGCAGATCATCATCATCCTTTGAGTGGTTAGAGGTGGGCTTCACATGGATAGAGGGCTGCCTGAATAGAGGACATGGATCGAGGACAGACTTTGTGGTGGCTGTAGTATGAACAGAAACCCCAGGTTCCAAGGGGATTAGTAAAGAACTACAGAATGAACCTCCTACCTGGAACTCCCTCACTTTACTAAGTTCCTCTTAAACATATCTGGTCCTGTCTTGAACTGGAGGACCAAGAACTCTGAGTGGAATTTATCTCCACAGAGGTCTGACCCAGAGCAGTGGCACCTATCATCCTCTTGCATTTCACCCTGTGGAGAGGCCCAGCTGTCATTGCCAGCTAGAAGACAGGGTTGGGCTTAAGGGAGCCACTGCTACTTTGGCAGCCATCTTTCTTTGATGCTTCTGTGGCCAGAGGTGGGGAAATTCAGCCACTCACATTTTAGCCCTAAAAGGCTAAAACCAGTATTTTCTCAAAGGGCATTCATTATATTTTTTTAGAAGAATAATCCCTGCTGGTGTGTCCCTGAAGGAGACTCTCACTAAAAGCACTTAGTCTTCATTGCTCTCTCTCTGAGGTATGACATACTGCCTCACTGATGCATGGTGGGTGGGGTCTAGAGGGGCTCCTGCTGACTGACAGTTCAGTCTGTCTCATTCCTTAATGTTCATAAATACTGGACCACCATGAGAATAATAATATTCCAGTTGTCATTGGGATTTAACAGTGTTGTTACTAAGACTAGCTGTTTGTAACTTCATGTATTTCTCCATTGATGGACCAAATACTATTTCAGTGGAGTTACAGGGATGTAAATGAATGCAGAATTTGGCAAGTTATTAATACATGTAGCACTTCACATTTTCAAAGCCCCACATACCATGGTGATGCTCAGATACCGGAGTGAGGGAGGCCCTATCTAGATAACTAGATTAATAATTGGGATAAATACAGTGGGTTTGATTGTCCTCCTGCTTTCTCTGGTGTAAATCAGGAGCAAATCCATTGAAATCAGTTGGGTTACTTTTACATAAAACTGATGAGAGAGAGTGGAGAATCTGTCCTGGTATTGCTGGATATTTCATCTTTTTATTGGTGTGATTTATACAGTTACTCCCCACAATATATCTAGAAAAATACTTCTAAACTGAGTTACCAGGGTTTGATATTTGTACCCATACTATAGCTCATATGTTACATTTTCTGTAACTGTATGTGATCGTTTCTTGTATAATTCCTTATTTCACAGTTATGGATCTGATTAATTTGTTACTAGGAGTATTATTATCCTATAGAAACTTTGCAATACTTGTAAAAATAATTTTTTGCAACTATACCACTGATTTAATTTAAGGAAGTAAGTGTGGTGTCTTGGATAGCGTAAGGTACTAGGAGTTTGGAGTTGTGGGTTCTATTCCTACTATATTCCTACTTGCAGCTGTATGGATCAGAATTAAATTTATGGTGGTTGTTTGAGTTCAAGTTAGTGCTTTTGTTTGGTAATTAAATTTCCTGGCTTTCTAAAGCATTTTTTAAAGAAATGCTATGCCCCTGCAACCTTAACTCCATCTTAATGAAGATTTTTGTTTGACAATTTTATATAAATAGATAAATATTGATATAGTTCTATAATCCAAAAATCCTATAACAATTTAACAAGTAATAAGCAGTGGCAGCACTAATATCAGAATATTTTACTATCGGCAATGAAAATGACCCAGACAGTTCGATTTATAGATATTGTGGCTTAGAAATTTATATGGAAAATAAAGAACTTAACAAAACTTCTAATTTCATTGGCAGACTATTCAGCAGAGGGTATAAGGAATGACAGCAGCAGTCTAGTAATGATCACATAAAGTAAACTTCAGATAGAAAAACATAAAGCTCTGCCAACTTAATAATAGGAACACAACATGACTCAGAAGGCCAAAGTTGGACATAGACTATGACAAGCATGTGATCTGCCAGAAAGATGTTGCTGATATTCTGATCAACATTAAGCCTGAAAGAGTGACACATTAGTCGGATGATAGAGCACTACATTCAGAACATAATATTTCTGTTTATATATACCAAAGTGGCACAAAAACTGCAGACCATAATGGACCATCAGAAAGATCCATTTAAAATGCCAGTGAACTTTAATAGAAAATGGAAATGAAGCCCTAGACAAGTCAAAATCAGTTCTCTTTAAGTTCTTATTGATGTCAATTGGAGACTTACACAAATATCAGAGAATATGGCCAGTAACAAAACTGTTAGTTGTCACATTCACCAACGCTCAGTGGGAAAATAATGCTTCCAAATAAGACCCCTGATCCGTCTGCCTGTATTTCCCTTCTGTATCCTCTTTTCTCTGTGTTCTATCCTCCTTCTTTATCTTTGTGTGTATCCTTTCATTTTTCTGCATTTCCTTGCCTGCAGCAACTCAGTTTTTACCCTGAATGTCACTCTCACCACTTTCCCTGTTTCATCCACTAAAATAATCTGTGATGAAATAGTGATGACATGAAAAGTTACCCAGGTGAGACTGATGGGAGTGGGGAAGTTCACACCTCAAAGTCATTGTTTCAGGCTCTCTGTAGACTCAGGAAGACATCACTGCAGCGATTTATCATTGCTTTGTATTTGGAAAGTTAACTTCACAATCAAGAGAGCTAGAAACTTAGGGTTTGGTGGGGAGTTGGGGGGCAGGGGGATTAAACAAAAGCTTAGGGTTTGTCTACATGGTGGGGTAATGTACACTATGGGGTGTGATTTCTAAAGTGCACTAATGTATTGCATATTAATTGGTCCATAGTGCGCATTGCTGCATTGTGTAGATAAGCCCTTAAAATCTACAGAATGGCCTTGCTCTTGCTCCTTTGGTTTTATTCACCAGAACTGAAACTGTTAACTCATAGTACCTCTAAATCAGTTTCACCCGCTCCACTTCCGAAAGCACTTGTGGTAGAGCACACAGATTGTCACAGGAAACACAATGTGGTTTACAAAGGAAGTATCAAAAGTACCACTGCAAAGTAACACATGAAATGACTGTTTAATTGTCAACTGGAAGAGAACAATGCATCAAACAAGATATGTTGTCTTAAATATATTAAAATGAATAGCAGTAGTCAAGACACTAGAAATCCACAAATGTGGAATTTCCTACTTTCTGTAGTTTCAGGGTATCCCCCTGGACTTTTGGTATCTGTTGTTTCTGCAGAGTTTACATTTTCATTTGTGAAACATGGGGCACGATCATTCTGAAAATCATATTTCTATCTGAAAATTTTGTACTTACTACAGTTACCTAAGATTACAAAAATGAAAAACTGGAGGAGGAAGCATTAGTTTTGTTTCCGATTAGTTTACTTTGTATATTTTACTGCACTTTGTGTATAATCAGTGTTTTGCATTTCCTCCTCATACACTAATGATATGTGATGATACCACACATGACCGTCATGACATCACTGTTACAGTGCTTTGGAGAGCTCACGTTCATGCTCTTCCCTGGACCTTGCTAAAAAGTTTTTACTAATAACACCATCATAAAGATGCTTCCCTTAAGAGTTTCAGGTCAGTAAGGTGCCTGCTTTTTCTGGGATCCTCTCATGGAAGCATATGTGGAACTTGAGTAGCCAGGGGAATCCCTATTTTTAGCTATTATGATTCCCGTTATTGCAGCTGGCTTTGAAAGCCCTCATAAATGGGGTTTCAACAATGCAGAGATGAAAGTATGGCCGGGGGGGGGGGGAGAATTCAGAGGAACTCAGATGCAGAGTAGAGCATGGGGCCCACATTTTTTTTCTATTTGAGAATATTTGATTTACACATATGTATATATTAAAATCTTCCATTAGAATCATAACCATTTTCTGCTGTACAAATCTTTATCATTACTGCAACAGAAGACTCAGCCTACAATGATGTCTAACATGTCTCCTGTGGTAAAGTCACTAACAGGTATTGCTTTAGTGATTAGAACTATTGTATCTATAATACAGTGCCCTTGTCCAGTTTGCTAACAGAATGGTATAAATGTTTAATTAAAATACTGCAGCACACTCTCCTTGATACAGTAGGTAGTTTGTAATCACACTTACTGGCACTCCCCCTCCTGCACCCTCAAGCTCACGGGAGACATTGCTGTAAATTAAGCACACTGAAAATGTAGTGTGCACTTAATCTAATAATTAAAGCTGCATTGAATAAGAGTAATACGATGTGCTGATCAGGATTTGTTGCATTTCTGGGCAAGGGGGGCTGAGTGTCCTTAAAGATCATTAAGCTTATCTACCATGCTTATCACAGTTTGGATCCCTATTACTTAAACCAGCAATTTGGTATCATCCATCAGTCACTTGATTTTCTTGGAGTGCATTAGCCTTAGAAATTATGGACCAAGAGATAAAACCCATAATTTTATAGCTGCTTATAATTTTAGTACTCTTCACTCTGCCAGCATCCTTTGGCAGGCTGTACACCAGGAACATGAAAAAATAAAGGCCTAATCCTGCTTCCACTGAAGTCAGTAGAAGTAGCATTGGGTCCTTTGGGGTATATCTACCCTGCAGTGTAAGCTCTGGGTTAACAGAACTCAAGTTAGCACCCTCTGGGCTTGTTAACCTAGGCCTTGAGCATCTACACTCATTTGTAACTCTAGGTTAGGAATTGTTGAACCATGGGTCCCAACCTGGAGCTCTAGGTCTACACTGCTTTATGGGGGCCTGAGTCCAACCACCCATATCCTAGCTCCTCCCAAACCGTTGCTGCTCTAGCCACTTGTTCATGGTGCAATGTGGGAAAACTTGACTGTCCAAAGGAAAAATAAAGTTGACCTGTAAGATTGTGGGATACTTTTAGCAGACCCCCAAAATATGAGTCCTGTGGAGCTGTGTCTACACTGCAGAGCAATAGGGCCTAAACCCTGGGTTCCAGCTTGACTCAGGCTCAGAACCTTTACCTGTGGGGAACTCAGCATGTGGGTCCAAGTGCAAGTTAGGACAATTTGCATACAGAGGGAAGGGGGGGGTTCAGACTGAGCCTGAATTCAAACCATGGGCTTACACTGCAGTTTAAACATACCCTTTTGGTACAAGATGCGTTTTGTTGCATATATTTCCTTGTGGCATGAAGGCAGTCTAGCTAAAACCACTGTCCAGTCACTGAGGTATTGTATGGTTTAATTTACTCCCATATTGTGCTTCTGTACCATTTTATTAAATAGATTAAATATAGTTAGCCTGGAAATCTATACTTGGAAGAAACCACAGAGCATATTATCCTGCAGCCAGGGCAAAACATCATAATAACAAAGATCACATGTTAGATCTTAGAGGCCTCTTTGCTGTGCAGAGTATCTTCAGCACCCACTGAATTCAACAGGTACTGAGAGCACTCAGCATCTTGCAGAATGAGGCATCGCTGTAGAAAACAATGCATACATGCAGATCCTCCTAGAAAGGTACTAGCACTAGTACTGGTTTCTTTTTCTCATGCAGGCAGGACCTCACTGTGATGTGAAACTTTTCCAAAAGCCATGTTATTATATAGAAAATGCATATACAATACAGCAGAAAACATTATTTGTGCACCACTTTTATAGCCTGGTTAGGCATTGATTGGATCATCTCAGGAACTAGTGCGCAAAACTTTCTAGGAAGGATGGTTTCAGAACTGTCTTCTAGAACGGTGCTAGCATGGTTTCTTTGGAGCCCTGGCCAAAGTTTGATAGCCATTTTGAGAATATCCCATCGGCTGTCCACTAGTGGTATTAGCATTGGTTTTAAAATAAACATCTTGTCTCCTCTTCCAATCAAGGTAAAGTGTCACCCTCACACATACGAGTAGTGAGAAGCAATAGGCAAATGGAAATAGGCCATGATTCAAATCCTCAGCTTACCTTGGGGAAGAAGTAAGGAAGTTATGGAAACCTGGAGATGCCTCACCTACAAAGTATACAGCAACTGTATATTTTAGTTTATTTATATATTTTTCCATTTATAAAGATAGTTTATGAAATTAAATGCAATGCATTGGGCAAAGGACAATTTTGGGTGTGAGTGTATGAGCCTTGCCAAAGGGCAGAGCTAATTTAATGATTCCAGGTACTGAATCACTTTTTAAAGATATTTACACATGGTATTTTCTCTATTTTATTCTGATCTATTTGATATTGTTAGAGTGGTGGTTCCAGCTGCCATTGTTCATGCATTTACAGTCAGTGTTTAAAGTAGGACCAGGCCCTTAAATCCCTTATCCACTTCTTTAGAATATAATTCCAAGACCCATCACTTCCCCAAATTTTTTACAGAGGGAAATTCTCCCTTGCTGCTCACTTCCATTTACCTGCTATTTAAAAGGGCAAAACTAGAGCAGTTTACCACCAAAGAAAAAAGGCTAGTTTTTACTCTACCACCTGCCACCACCCTTCAATGTTAGTCTAAAACAATACAAATAAAAGTAATCACCCTATCAGCACTTCTGTGAGTTTTATGTTCTTTCATTTCAGGCCATTTTCATACAGCATTTTGTTTGGGTGTATGTTGTAAGTTGCTAAATACAATTCTACAAAGTGTTGTTGGAAATACTGTGTTCAAGTTGCTCTACACAAATAAATTGAATTGAGTTATGCAAATAAAACTTTTAAAAACTCCTAACATACAGACCTTTATTTTCTAGTGCATAAGAAAGTTGTGAAAAGTTTTAAATATTTCTTTAATTGTTGAAAGAAGGGGATTGAAGGATTCCTATTCACTAAACTGGAGGATGATACCATGGTTATATTTGTTTTGTTTATCTTTATCAGAATATTTAAAACTAGCTGCTGTCTCGTGATCATAATAAAAAAATTTAAAATATAGTGATAGTGGGGCCCCTATCTGTTCCCTTTGATTTCAATGTGGATAAAATTTGGTCCTGAACTTACATAAGATTTATTGTCTTGTACTAAAGTATTTTACAAGCAACAGTAAAGCCATTTTAAAAAACAAGACACTGAGGGAGTGTGGATTTGTGGTGACAGAATGTAAGCTGGATTTAATGCTAGCGCTGACGCTAACACAGGCAGCAGGTTGCAGTTCATCTCTCTTGACTTCAGTGGGTGACCATGCAAGTCAGGTCTGCTTGCACAGCATACACTGAAGGATCAGGGCAAGTTCACTTAGGACCCAATCCAGCACCACTGAAGACAATGGAAAGACCATTTGACTGCAGTAGACGAGGGGCTAGGCCTGTAACCTCTCAGGGCCCAATTCAAAGCTGACATAATTGTATTAGAGTTGCACTTGCTTATGTCAGATCTGAATCTAACCCTCAGTGCCTTAGTTTTTCTGTCTGAAATGAGATATTTAACATACCTGCCCCATTGGGATTTATAGATTCAGAGGGTACAGCTACACTGCAAAAAACCCCAAACACACCAAAAACCCCACAACAACAAGCCTCAGAGCCCAAGTCAACTGATTCCATCTCACACAACAGGGCTAAAATATTTAGTTGATTCAGGCTCTGAGATTCACTGCCATGATTTGTTTGTTTATTGCTGTGTAGCCATACTCTGAGAATTTAAAGCCAGAAGGGAACATTAGATCACCACCCAGTCTGACCCGTATATCACAAGCAATTAAATTTCACCCGGTTACCCCTGTATTAAGTCCAATAACTTGTGTCTGATTATGGCATATCTTCCAGAAAAGTCTCCAGTCTTGATGTGAAGACACCAAGAGATGGAGAATGTACCACTTCCCTTGGTAGTTTTGTTCCAATGGTTAATCACCCTCATAATTAGGAATTTGTGTCTAATTTGAATTTGCCAGGCTTCAGCGTCCAGTCACTGGTTCTTGTTCTGCCTTTCTCCACTGGATAAGAGAGCCCTTTAATATCTCAAAAGCAGCTAGAATCCTGTAGCACCTTAAAGACTAACAAATTTCTGCGGGCATAAGCTTTCGTGGGCATCTGACGAAGTGGGTTGCAGCCCACGAAAGCTTATGCCCGCAGGAATTTGTTAGTCTTTAAGGTGCTACAGGACTCTCATTGTTTTTGCTGTATACAGACTAACACGGCTACCCCTCTGGAACT
This sequence comes from Emydura macquarii macquarii, assembly GCF_026122565.2. Lineage (NCBI taxonomy): Eukaryota > Metazoa > Chordata > Testudines > Chelidae > Emydura > Emydura macquarii. The sequence goes on along the minus strand of NW_027130155.1, from coordinate 5,752,960 downwards.
TTAATATCTCGTATTGTCTCTCTGTGAAGGTCTTTATGTATTGTAATCAAGTCCCTGCTCAATTTTGTTGATAAAGAAAACCATCTGTTTACCTTAAGTTTCTCACTATCATGCATTTTCTCAGCCCTCAAATATTTTTGTGGCTCTTTTCTGCATTTTTCAACATCCTTTCTAAAATGTGGATGATAGAATTGGATGAAGCATTCCAGTATTAGTCTCACCCATGGTGTATTCATAGAGAGAAAATCACTCCCTATTCCCACTCATTACTTCCTTCTTTATACATCCAAGGATCTACATTTGCACTTTTTGCCACAGATTCATGCTAGGGGCTCATATTAAGTTTCTTGTTCACTAGCATACCTGAATATTGTAAAGCTTCAATGAATGTGAAACACACTTGGAGATGGTCTGACAGAAGGCGCTATGGGCCAGACTGTCCCTGGCTTTAGTGCAAGAGTTTAGGGATTGGGAGACACTGGTGCTGGTGGTGAACATAAGAAGCTTTGTTCCCTCGTTGCTTTGTATACCAAAGTAGTCCCTGCCTGTGGGGAACCAGACAGAGAGCTCCCTCCATGCAGACAATGAGCCCACATTTGTTACTAGAAATACACCTTGCATCTGCTTCACACTGGACTGTAAAGAGAATCATGTCTGGATGTGCTGTGGGGAGCAAGATGCACCATCTCAAAGGATAGTGCAGCTTTCAAACTCCCCCTGTGCGCTGAGTAGCTGTTATATCACTGCTATGGTTCATCTATGATTCTCAGGAGGGGGATCTTTCTGAAAAGAGGAGCTAAGGAGGGGCACCTTGCAGAATATATTTGACATGCCTATATCCATAATGTTTACACACCTAAAGACATGTCCACAACATATATTTGGAAGCCATCTAATTTTGCTTTGTGATGTTGCAGCCAACAACAAAACCAAAAAAGAAGCTACTTTAAGTGGAGTGCAGGGATGCTTTTTCCTGGGGTCTTTTTATATAAAAGATCAATTCTCCTCTTGAAGCATAGCAAAATTCCCATTGGTTCATGGGGACAGGATCAGTACTGTGTTGGAAAAGCACTTGTGCTTATACAATGGCTTTATTAAAATAAAGGTTCTAGCCTCTTCACCAGATGCCAGGACTCAGTATTTTTCCTAGTGTCAAATTACCCTCAGTCCAGTCTAAATGTAATCTGAACTATGTTAAAGCAGGCAAGATATTTCCAGATAAAAATATATTGGTAATACACACAAGATGTGTTTATATTCAAAATAAATAACGTTTAGTCCTGCCTCAGTGGAGGGGACTGGACTAGATGATCTACTGAGGTCTCTTCCAGTCTTACATTTCTATGATCTAATAATATTTGGCAGTTTTCCTTTGTAGGTCTCAAAGCACTTTACAAAGATGAGTAAATCAATAGCCATTTCATAACTGGGGACACCAAGACAGAGAGAGATAAAGACTTACACCAGGTCAAAAAGCAAGTCAGTAGAACAGCTGTGAACAGAACCCATGTCTCCTAAAACCCAGTCCAGCTCCCTAGCCAATCAGCCCTCCTACTTCCCATTTGTGGGTGATCCAACACCCATTGAAGTCAATGGAAAGAGTCCTGTTGACTTCAATAGAATTTGAATTAGACTCTATAATGTTAACCATGGCTGGGGACACAGTTACACTACTGTTGACCCATTTACATCAGAGATCCATTGTGTAGCATACAACTGATTTAACTGAGTATTGGTATGTTCCTGCATCATGTTAAAAATTTAGACAACCGATTCTAACCTAGTTCAGATATATAGTTAAGTTCTACACAATGGAACAATGTTGTACTGAGGTTCCTCTTTCAAAGCTGTAATTGTAGAGTAGATGTGCTTGTTGAGTTAGAGTTCAGCTAATTGCAGGAGAACCAGAAGGTCAAATTCAGCCTTAGTGGAAGCAGGTGCAACTCCACTGCCCTTGATAAAATGGAGCCACAATGTTTCCCTTTCATCACACAGAACTTTTACGCTGAAGAGCCTAAATGCCTCCTTATTCATGTTTGAAATTAAATCAGTGAATGCAGAGCATTAAATACATCTCTCTCCACATAGTACTTGGAGGAGCACTTCTGTGTAATTGTCAAGACTTTCTTTAAAGGATGTTACCACACTTCCAGAAATATAAAACAAACAAGTCACCATGAACAATTCACTCAAACATAATCTTACAAATTTAAACTGGCTACCTATAGAAGTTAAAAGAAACTACAGAGTTCCATCTAATTCGGAATAATTCTCACTACTCTTTATTATCAGGATAATGAGATCAAGCAAGCAGAGAGTGTAGCAGAAGTGATTGTGTTAAACTCTGCTGTTATGTTGGTGTAAATCCAAAATAATCCATTAATTTGAATAGTGTAACTCTGGTGTACATGTTAGCACCCTTTCTTACAGGGAAAGCTCTAAATCTCCTCCGGGGGTTCTTAACCATCAGAAGATAGAAGTAATAGAAAATATTGATTTATCTTTGAATGTTGTTTTTCTAAGTGCTGTCTTAAGAGGTGATCCTTGTAATATTTTATTTACCATTTTTACTGGACATTTCTTCATCTGCCACTTCAGGGAGCTGAGGCACATAGAACTCCTTAGGAAGCCACGCTTCTGAAGATATTTCGCTTTAACCCTTTCATTGTCGCTTTTGGTCAGTCTGGCATAAAGACCCTGTTACAGATGAAACATGGAAATGGAAAAAAATTGCATTAAGAGCAAATACTCATTTTTCTAGATACAGGGCCTAACTGATCTTGCACCAGTATGTCACTCCATTAACTTCAGTGGAGGGACCCCAAATTCCCATCAGTGTGACAGAGCAGAATCGGGCCTAAGGTAACTACAGCAACAAAAGCCCACAGAAAAAAAGCTCATAACGGAAAGCTGAGTTTGCTTTCTTGAATCTTACTGTTTCAGTTTTCTTTCCAGCTAAACCACAAACAAATGGCAAAGGTGAAAACCTTTTGTTCTATGATTATGATGACGTTAGGCTTTAAAACCAAAGAGACACACACACACACAATAAATACTTAGACCACACCAGGGTAACAGGAAGATCAAGAAAAGGGTACTTATTCAGATGAACTGTTATCTAGTTTTTGTCCTCCATTTTGAATTAATATAAGTAAAAATGTTTTTCTTCAACTCTGGCTTTGAGTCTTGACCTTCAGAGCCCATCTCTTTTCATAGGCCTTGGCCTGAGAACAAGTGGGAATGGTAATCTTCCAATGAAATACCCTTTTTGTAACATCTAGCAGAAGAGAAGATGTGCTCAAAGCAGTAAAAACAAATAGAAATAAGGTTTATTAAAATGCTTCTTAAATGAGCCATTAAAAAAAAACAAAAACCCCACCACCAAAATCCCCTACCACAAAATGACAGTCACAGATGCATGAAACACATGACTTTCACAGCATTATTAATAATACCAGCTTACTCATGGGACCAACTGGAGTATGGAGTTACAGCTGACCTACAAACAATTTTTTTAAAATGGCTTTGTGTCTTTTTTTTTTTTTTTTTTAAACAAACAACATAAGGCTGGCTGGCCTGTTTTCCCAGCCCAAGAAGGACTAATACCACACCCAGATTCTTTTTAGGGCCCCCCCCCCTTCAAGGCACAGTTTTATTCTTTAAACATAAAACTTTAAGCAAAACAAAGCAATTCTGTCCACCATGGGCTACAGTACTCAGAGGCTTTTCCCCTAATCTCTCTCAATGCTGGAAAGAGACTCAAGTATGCATGTCCTCACCCTTCAGTCCCCTGTGTTAGAGCCTACTACAGAATCCATCTCCCTCCTATACCTCCTCCTTAACTGAGCCACTTGCTGGGTTTTATAATCATTGATCCCTTCCCAGCTGGGTCTGATAATTGACTAAGGCTAGCTGGTCCCAGGTCTCTGGCCCTTTAAGGGGCAGACACTATCACAAAAGGCACAAAAGATTTTTTTTTTAAATAAAATAATTTGGTTTTAATTTTCTCAGAAACATCTGGAATGTCAAGTCTGACCTGGGACTTAAGGGAGGGCTTTTAAGGTCTCAGAGATGAGCTGTTGCACTTTAGTTGAATCTTTAACCACTGCACTAGTTCTCCAGTCATCATAAAGTCTTTCAGCCTAGACAGGACTTCAATTTCTAATGTAAAAATAAGCAGGGAAGCAAAGCTTTTTAATTTTGAAAAGAAAGTATATACCCTTTCAGTCCATCTTTATCCACCACAAAGAAGTAAATAAGGATACAAGCCTAATTCTTTTGTTTCCTTTGCAGGTCACCTTTAACAGCAACAGAGTTCTCAGTACTGCTCTTTTCTGTAATAGATAGATTTCTGCATGCCAGGTTTACCAGAGCATCAACTCATCCATTTACATACTATGATTTTTTCTCCATAGGAAAGGTTGCAAGAAAGTTATTTTTATTTTAAACAAAAGATTGGTTTCCACAACAAAAATTGCAAAAAGACCTTATGATACTGTCTTTTACTTACCTCTCTTTTTAATGATTTTCATAGTAAGTAATACGGGATTATTGTCTGGCCGGTCCCTCTGGGATTCGCCACCAGATGCGCAGACAGTGCAGCCAGCGATGCAACGGCGAGTGACAGGTGCCAGTCAGTAAAACTATCTCCCCTGGGGAAGTGACCAAAGGTGCAGTAGTGGAATCTCCTGGGGGAAGAAAATGTCCCCAGAAAAACAGATGAGCCAGAATCTTGTTGGCCAACAGTACCCACACTATTGGGACCACACAATTGCGGACATGATAAAGGTGGGTGCTTCCTTCAACTTGGAGTGGTGTTCCGGCTAGAAGCTGTAGGAGGCCTATACCAATTGTGTTGACCTTCATCTTGCCATTGGAGTTCCGTAGTTCCTGCTGAGAGAGAAGACCATGATTTTCAAAAAACAGCCATAATTGATAGAGAACTACATCAACTGGGCATTACTATTGCAGCCCTCAGCGAGACAAGACTTTTGGAAACTGGATCACTAGATGAAGTAAATTACCACTTCCACTGGTCTGGAAAACCTGAAAATGAACCAAGGATATACAGTGTCAGATTTGCCATCAAGAAGTCTTTCCCTAGTGCATGTATTTATTAATGAAAGGATCATGCAGCTGGATGTGAATATGAACTAACTCGGGAACCCTGACTTTTCAGTCTATCTATGGATCAACTCCTGAGTAGTCTAAAAAGCAAAAAGATGAGTTTGGTTCCTACCTGGAACAAATCATCAAGAATGTCTGTGTAAGGAACAGACTTGTTGTTCTCAGTGATTTCAATGCCCATGTGGGTACGGACTAGGACCACTGGGGACACATGGTTGGCCAATATGGCACAGGTAGTTAACGAAAATGGCCAGCATGTTCTTGAGGTTTGCACCTCTTGTGAGCTGATATAGTCTCAAATACTTATTTCACTGGCAGCAGTAGCAGCAAGGTCCAATGGAGGTATCCCCGCTCCGGACACTGGCATCAGCTTGACCTCATCCCGATCCATCACCAAAACATTCACGATGTACTGCATGCTCGATCAATGCATAGCGTTTATTGTGACACTGACCATGGCCTGATCAGGGCCAAGCTCCAATTATATCTTAAAAAGATCCATCAGGCAAAGCCAAAAGGCAAACTTTGCCTCATCATTACTAACATGAAGGGCTCTGACACTTGTGCAAAGTTTCAACGTGCGCTTGAGTGTATTTCTGAAAATGATCATCTTGATTCCCCTGATTCTGAAACCTTGTGGGACAATTTTAAAAGTAAGACACTGGCTACTGCCAAGGATGTCTTTGGAACAACAAAGAAAAAACAACCTGACTGGTTCGCAGCATCTGAACATCTGCTGCTCCCACTCATAAAAAATAAAAAGCAAGCTTGCCTAACTTTACTTCAACAACCAAGTCCAGCCTCCTTAAGTTCAAAGAGGCCACGGCTGCAGTTCAGAAAGCCACTAGACGAGAATGTGCCCAGAAGTACTGGCAAGAAGATTCAGATCTGTTTTGAAAGAGGGGCCTTCATGGTACCTGTGATAGAACCAAAGAGGCACTTGGTCCAATTTGTAAAAAGACTACAAACTTGAAAGTGAAAGATGGTACCATCCTGACTGACAGGCAAGAACAACTTGGCCAATGGACTGAGTATAACAAAGAACTCTACTCAAAGGGTGCCATTCTCCGTGACACTGCCTTCACTGCCATTCCCCAGCTTCCAATGGTGCAGGAGCTGGACCAAAAACCAACTCTTGAAGATGTAGAGAAAGCTATCAAAGAGATTATTCTAGGGAAAACAGCAGGCAATAATCAGATACCTCCAGAGTTCCTAAAGGCAGGCGAGAGAAAGCTTCCGAGCGACATCCACGCATTTCTCTGTGCTTGCTGGGAAGAAAGCCACATACCCCCAGATGTCAAAGATGCACACATAAATACTTTGTACACAAATAAAGGGAACAGAGCAGACTGCAACAACTACTGAGGGATATCTCTGCTCAGCATTGTTGGCAAGGTGCTTGAAAGGGTCCCGCTGAAATTATTCCAAGTCCTTGCTGAGAGAGTTTATCCTGAGAGCCAGTGAGGGTTCAGAGCTGGACGCTCCATGATTGACATGTCCTTCACAATGTGCTTACTGCAAGAAAAAAGACGTGAACAACAGGCTCCTCTTTATGTAGCGTATGTTGACCTACAAAAGGCCTTCAACACGGTAGCAGGAATGGCATAAACAAAATCCTGTTGAAAATTTGCTGTCCACAAAAAGTGCTGTCCTTATTTAAGGCGTTCCATGAGGGAATGAAGGCAACTATCCAGTATGAAAATGAAATATTATCTGAGTTTAATATTGATACTGGCATGAAGCAAAGCTGTGTCCCAGTGCCTACCAGCTTTGACATCTTCTTCTCTAGTCTTCTTAAGAACGTTTTCAGAAACCTTCAATCTGGCATACTAATTGAGTCGAGGAGGGATGGCAGCTTGTTTAACATCAGGCGATTTCAGAGCAAAAGGCATGTCACCCAACTCACTATCCGGGCTCTGCTCTTTGCAGATGACACTATTTGTCTCTAATTCACCTGATGAATTGCAGATCATGATGAATAAGTTCTCTTATGTATGTATCACGTTTGGCATGGTAATCAGTATTAAGAAAACAGTTGTAATGTCATAAGAACGGCCCTACTGGGTCAGACCAATGATCCATCTAGTCCAGTATCCTGTCTTCCGACAGTGGCCAATGCCAGGTACTTCAGAGGGAATGAATAGAACAGGTCATCATCAAGTGATCCAGGGCACTAACATCCTACCTAAAGTCTATGTCAATAATAAAGCTCAGGATAACGTGGATCACTTCCGCTATCTTGGTTCAACTTTAACCAGTTCACTTAGCCTTGATACAGAACTTGATGCGAGAATCAGCAAAACCTCTGTCACCTTTGGCAAACTTATCTCATGTGTCTGGAACAACAAGCTGCTAACCCTGAATACAAAAATGTCTGTTTACTAGGCTTGTGTCCTCAGTACCTCCCCTTTACAGCTGTGAAAGCTGGGTTACTTAGTCCAAGCAGCAGCAGAGATTGAACAGCTTCTACCTTCGCTGTCTCTGAAAAATCCTTGGAGTCACTTGGGACCAATGGATCACTAACAACTAGATCCTTGAGAGAACTGGCCTGCAGTCTATGCAGACTATGCTGGTTGCTCGGAGGCTTCGCTGGATGGGACACGTGGAGCACATGCCTCAAGATCGTCCGCCAGAGAGTGTGCTCTATGACCAACTCAAGAACTACATGCGATGCAGAGAAAGGCCAAAGCTCCGATACAGCGACAGGGTCAAGAACGGTCTCAAGGAATTCAGCATTCCTACTGACAACAGGGAGAGACCGGCCCACAAGCACTCAGTCTGGAGAAGCCAGGTCAAGGCTAGTACAGTCATCACAAAGAGTCATCAGAGAGCCCAGGATGAGGCCCATAGGTGAGCAAGGAAGCAGAGTCCTTCAACCTCCATCTGGTGAGTGGACCTGTAGCCACTGTGGAAAGGTCTGCTGCTCGCCCATTGGGCTCTTCTCCCACACTACTGCCAAGCACCATTGACTGCCTGACTGAATTCATCGTGTTTCCTTTTATCTGGCAAGATGTTGGATGGCCATATGAATATGGGATTGATTGAACACATTCAACAACTCACAGGAACATGCCCTTATTGCTTATATTAGTTATTAATGCAGGCATGATATTATAACAAGAACTGCTATCTCCTGATTAAAAAGAAAAATTGCTGCTATTATAACTAGAAATATTAATAATAATGAAATAGGAACTGTCTTTTGAGCTTACTTACACCAGTATAAACCTGGAGTAACACCAATGACTTTAGTGGTACTGGGGCACTATTGCCATCAATGCAAGTTCTGTTCCGGCCTCCAATAGGAGCAGGATCAAACCCATAAGTGTGTAAAGTTAAGCAGGTACATAAGTACTTGCAGGATCGGGGCCTTAAATTTTATCTATCTTGAGTTCTTATATGGCCCCCATCACAGTAGCATCTAAGTACTTTACATCTCTAATGTATTTATCCTTACACCAGCTCTGTGAGCTAGGGAAACATTATTGTCCCATTTGGCAGGAGGGGAACTGAGGCACAAAACAATGGCGTGATTAGCTCACGGTCACACGGGGTATTTGTAGCAGGAAATGACCTCATGTCTTTCCCAAGCCAGGCCAGTGCTCTGCTCAAGCCACTGAACCTTCCTGTTTCTCACAACCTGTTAGTGAAAATGTCTGTATCTTTCCAGGCCATTCTGACTGAACTTGGTTTCAAAATAATGGGCATGAGACAATCTGTCAGGAGCATGGAACACCCCATGTTCTGGAGAAGTCCCAATCTGACCTTTCATACTCAGCCAACTACAGATCAAGATATCAACTACAGCTGAAGTGTCACACCATGGAAGTGTCCTATGGTTAATATGAGAATGCAACAGCTTTTAAAAATAGTTAGCAACTAACGAAGCAAGCAGGGTTCAGCTCATGTCCAGAATACTGGCAGCGCAGTATAATAGCACTCCTCTCTGTTTTCTGTAGCCTTCAGGCTGCCTTTTTTATCTGTGGCCACTGACAGCACTTGCAGCCTACGGCGTCCCAAACCCCACATGCTGCCATCTGACTCTCCTTTTGGCTTCACTTCTGCATAAATGAAATATCAGATCCAGGGCAAAGGCAAAAGGAGGGCTAGGGTTTTGTCTGGGGCTTTTTATAAAGTCAAAGGGCCAAATACAGTTCCTGGTGAAATCAATGGGAGTTTTACTATTGACTTCAGTGGCAGCAAGTTTTCTGCCTACACTATGCATTTATGGGATTTGGCCCTTACCTTCTCTCCTTTCAATCTCCCACATGCCTAGGGACAGATTCATTCCTGCACCAGTGCAGCTGCCAGCACAGGAACAGAGGGTCTGACTGTTTTGCAGGGTTCTAAGGGCTGAATGGTTGTTACATTTCCACCCCAGATGTGGCTGCAGTTCAGTGGTTTGTTTGATTATCCCTGTCCAGACTGTAAAACAATGACTGTGGTTTCCTTTGGAAGGAAATGTGCTATGTAATATTGTTTATTATTAATAATAATTTCATACTTCAAAGGGTAGGACTTTTTAACTTTCCCTAGAAACAAAGCATTACCCCAATAATCAAAGGTAAGTGTGTAGGGCCCAATCTTGCAAGGTGCTGAGCAAATCTTGTGTGGTGCTGTTATTTTAGCTCCAGCACTCAGCCCCACAGGCTCAAACCCCTTAAAAAGACAAACTCGCTCTGTCCTCCTGTCTGTTCATAAGGCATTCTCCTCCTTCAGTTCCAGCCCTGTTCATAGCCACTATCGCATTCACCCCCAGCAGCTAACTAGGGCCAGGGAGCTGTAGCTCCAGAGGTTTCCTGTAGAATAGCACAGTGCTGCTGCTGGACCTTCAGAAACAGCTTTTTTATTACCTTATTTCCTGTCTTCCTGCTAAAGCCAAAGAGAGCATTTGATTATTTTTCCTGTTTTCTTTTTTAATTCCTTGCTTTTTGTAATCAATCTCCCACAGATACCCCAAGGCTCTGCTGAACTCTTTCCATTGAATAACTTAGTGTAAGCCTGTGTAAAGTTTGCCCTAAAATGGATTCAATCCAACCCTTTTGTTCCTTAGCAAAGAGCAAGTTACAGACAGTAGATCTTTCTTTTTTTGTCTAACGCGTATAAGCTCCTTCTGAAAGCTCAGTCCAAAGAACATTCAGTTAATTACTCAAGGCAGCTTGTTATTTAGAGCTGCCATTTAAGCTGCCTCTTTTCAGAAAAGTGCAAGTTCTTCATGACTTTTCTATTTCCTCTTTTCAGGGCCCAGCTGAGAACTACTTATTCTTTTCTCACTAGGCTATACTCCCACAGTGCCTGATCTTCTTCTCACTCCACTGTAAGCCAGGAATAACTACACAGAAGCCAGGGGAACTACAGCAGAGTAAAACTGGTGTGAAGACAATCAGGGCCATTGACAGTGTGAGCTCTGCCTGAGTAAGACAGGTCCTTAGCACATCATACCGCCAACCCTCTAAAGTCCCATCTACACTAAAAGAAACCTGTATTAGTTTATCCCACTTTTGAAAACTAATTCTGTATAGCACATGTTTAGGACATGGAGCCTGCTCAGTATGAAAAACTGTAAGGCTAGGTTTCCTACAGGGGTCTACCATGCTTTCAGAAAAATGCCTTAAACCTGTGTTGAGCCAAACTGGTCTTTTATTCAGTATAGCTAACAGCTAATCTGGATCTAGTGTAGGCAGAGCCTTAGCATAACTGTCAGGCTGAAAGGGCTCAATGCATTATTGCACTATGTTCCCTGGTGCTAGCCTAGGTGTAAGAAAGGCATAACTCTCCTCCCCTCTCCCCCTCACCCTTTCTGGAGAGTAGCCCTCAGCACAAGGCAGCATGCCAAAGAGGCCTGGGGACAAGTCAGTGCGTAGGTGGGATGGAGTGTGGCCAAAGTACACTCATATCTCAGCAATTCTGTGCCCCTATAGTGGCCCATTGTGACCGCTGGAGTAGGGATATAAATTAGGTAGCCCTAACCTGCATGGTCGCTATAGGCCTGACTTGGGGAGGTGCAAACTGCCTCTCCTCTGTTGCTGTACTGACACACAAATCAGGATTTACCACATCAGCTGCTTGTTAAGGTTGTGACAAAGCAATTAGTGACTAATGATTACAGGAGGCAACTGGGACTGAGGACTTGTGGCTTTTATTCCTGCTCCGAGAGGGTGTGATCTCTTGGAACTAGAGCAGAGTATGGCTTGCGCATTGTAGTCCAGGTGGGTTTTGGGAGGGCAGAGTGAAGTAGAGGTTAGCTCAGAGGACTGGTTTCTATTCCTGGCCCTAACAAAGACCATGAGCATAGCTGGAAATTTGGAGTTAAACATGTGAAGAGAGTGAGACCCAGCCAAAATACACCCTGCACTGCTTTGTGTGTGTGTGGGAAGAAGAAACGGGTCTCCTGCACATGTCCATGCCCTTGGGTCTGAGGCAACATACCTCCCGCTCTTCTCAGCAGGCTTATTTCAACTGTATCCCTTCAGATGTCTTACTGCCAGTCTTCTGCTTTAACCATTAGACAAATAGGAAAGAAGCTGGCCCTAACATCTGATACAAATAAAGGACATACCATCAGCTGTAGCTATGGTCCTTTGAATGCTTCACTCAGAAGACACCATGGTGGGTTGGGCTGAGGCTGAATCAGCAGAGGTTGAAGCTTTCAGGCCCCAAGATTTCCACTGCTTCTTTATTCATTTTAAATTGATTAAAATAGCAGACGGGTCTCATTTCCTCTCTTTAAAATCTTTTCCTTGTGCCTACCATTCTGAGGGAGTTAATGTGGTTAACAAGGCCTGATAGGCACAGTTGTTATGCTACAATTGCACTTAATTTCATCAACAAATCCTGTCCTTTGTAGCAATAACAAATAATATTATAAACAGTTGAGGGCCAAAAGTTAACCTGGCTTTTCCCCTGTGCAACCCCACTGATTTCTCACTCTATGAAGGCATTGATGGTGTAGGATGCTTCTGCACTCAATTCCTAAAGGTGAACACCCCCTGGCCAAGCTCTCTTATTGGAGGGCCCCCATTCACAGGTGTCATCCAGACTGTGTCTTAGGCATGGAGGGGACCCTTCATGTACTGAGCTCCTCACTTCCAGAGGGACTTATATTCCCACTTCCCCAGAGCCTGCCAAGTTAACAGCCCTCTTCCAGCACAGAGCCCAGACTCTGTGGAGAGATTTCTCTGTTATCTGGTAGGGGTGAGGATGATGCTGAGGTGGGGAGCTAAGTCATCTTCCTTTCCACCTACAGGCACAATTAGGGAAGTATAGGCATTGCTGTACCAGATCAGAGCAGTGGCCTTTCTAGTCCAGTATTAAGTCTCTGACAATGGCTGGCATCAGATGCTTCAGAGGAGTGTGCCAGAAACCCTGAAGCAAACAGTTATGACACAGCCTGTCCATAGGCCATTCTCTATCACTGTTCATGCCCTACTCCCCATCAGTTGGTGGCTGTCTTATGCTATGAAACAGGAGGGTTTGCATCCCATGTAATTTCTGTTCAATCCAATGTAATGGCTGAATTGGCCATACAAATGTTTAATCCTTTTATCTTCTCCACATAGCTCCTCCTTGGACTCCTAGGCACCATCACGGCCAGGAAGGGGCCCCAATCGTGTGGCTGTATTGCTGCCAAGAACCCAGGTGAGCTTGAGGACCCACCAGGAGCCAGAGCCAGTGTAGAGGGATCTGTGCAGATGGCTCTGGCCTTACACAGGTCTCTGGCGTTCTACCAGATTTGGGAACAAAGTCCCTAGCCCTTTCTGGAGAAGGTGGAGAGCCAAAGCCCACTCCACAAGCAGGCAATGTTGGGGAATCTCTTCAAGGGAATCCTCTTAGAGACTTCCTGCCCCAGTAGGCCTCTCCAGCTGGTTTTTCAGTGGGCGGGGAGGATCTGGGCAATGAAATTCACTACCTTGTGGCTGCACAAGAAATAAGGACCCTCATTTGGCAGTGGGAAGTGCTCTCCATTAAAACCACAGGTCAGGGATGGATCACAACACATTATACTGTATCTGGAGCTTTTTCTCCTGGAAATAAAAATCCTACAAAGGAGGGGGAAAAGAAAGAGAAAAAAGAACACTGGCAGGTGGAAAGCACTAAGTGGCACTTAAAACAAGACTGATCAACACGATAAGAGAAATGAGGCAGCAGAACACAGAATTAGCCTGGCAGCTACTGAAGCATCTGTTCTTATCATGCTTTAGTATGTCCAGCTCCATAAAGAAAACCTGCTCTTCCAATGAACCTGAAAACATTTAAAAAAACCAAAACCCTGCAAAAAAACAATGTGACTATATTGATGGAAGTAATGCAGCAAGCAGACTTTAAAATGGCTGCACAAAATCCGTAAGAACAGCCATACTGGGTCAGGCCAATGGTCCATCTGGGCCAGTATCCTGTCTTCCGACAGTGGCCAATGCCAGATGCTTCAGAGGGAAAGAACACAACAGGGCAATTTCAAGTGATCCCGTTGCTCTGTCATCCAATCCCAACTTTCTGTCAGTTGGAGGTTTAGGGATACCTGGGGTAGGGGTTGCATCTTTGGTATGTTTTAAAAAGCTCACTAAATATTTATGTTGCTGGTTGATATTAATCATAATCCTTTTCACCTGTACATCTCTTTTCATCTATAGGTCTCAAAGGCCAAGATTTCCCAAAATCACTTGTGATTTCAGACCTGATATTTGGAGGGTGGATGGTCAGAACTTTTTGAAAATCCAGCCCCTTTAATGCATCTGAAATCAAACACCCTGAAATTGAGACACCCAAAAATCACTATGGAAAATCTTGGCTAACATGTTTTCTACAAACAGGTGTCCATAACTATCCCCATTTTACAGATGGAGTAAGTGATGCACAAAGAGACCAAGTGACTTGCTCAAGTTCACATAGCAAGTTAGCAGCAGATTTGAGAACAGAAACTAGTTTTCCTTACTCCGAGCTCTGTACTTTGCCACTGGATCCCATCTAAAGTGCTTTAAAGCAGATTTTTTTTTGCATAAGATCCCATTTCCCTGTGATACACTGCTCCTTTTCATCTTTAAAGCACTGGGGAGCTCTTAGTCTGAGGCTATGGCTACATTAGAGAGCTTGCAGCTGTAAGCTCTCCAGTGGAGCTGCTCTAAACCGACAGGAGAGACTTAATTAATCCACCCCCAACATAGTACTGTCGACGTTGGCGCTTAGGTCAGTGTAATTTACTCACACCCCTGAGCAACGTAAGTTATACCGACATGAGTGGTAGTGTACTGTAGACCTGGCTTCAGTTCCCGGGACTGAACGTTCCATGACTGGCAACAGCACATTGTCATGTAAGGGTCCCACCTTTGAGATGCGCTGCTCCTTGCCCTTGCTGTTGAGATCTGCAGAGGATGATGTCAAACCCATTTATTTTGTGCAGAATTTGAAGGACTTATTTTGTTTTCAGTTTGACTGTTTGAGTGCTAGATGTAATTTGTGTTTAACATTTTTGCAGTTGAGCTCCAACTTAATAAAATATACATGAATTCCTGACTGTAGTTAAACAGATTCTGAGTTGGCATTTTACTCAAATTAGCAAATAGGTTAAGAAAGGTAATGGATTACAAAATGTTTTCGCTTCACTGATTCTGACACTTGCAGTTTAGTTTTAATCATTTATAATAATTCATAATGTGCTGGTTAATTTACTGTAGCATATTTCTGTAAAAATAATGAAGTCTTAATGACATGAGAGTTTACCATAGCATTTGCTATTAAATCGTTACTGAGTAGTATGCAAATTAGTGGTGCAGATTAGGGAGGTTCTACTATATTTAAAGGGTCAACTTGAGGGTTTGGTTTTTAATGGACTAGTTTTTTATTTAAAAAATCAATTTTCTAAGGCCTGATCATGCAAACCCTTATTCCCATGAAATCAATAGGCTGCCTCACACGTGAAAAATTATGCGTGTGTGTACGTGTTTGCAGAATCAGGCTTTAAACAGCAACCTTTAAAGAATATGTCCTGATTATGTTTTATTGGAAAAATTCATTTAAATTTTAAAAGTTTTTCTGCTTGCCTGTTTGTTAAAGGGTCTTTTATGCAGGCCTGGGAATGACAATAGTAGGTATGACATTTCCAGATGTAAATGTGACAGACGTGGTCTCTTTATTCTGCTAGCAGCACTGAAGTTCCTCAGCTATGATATCACATCATGACAATAATGCATATCCTAGAGTGCAACTTATCTACACTTACCTAATGAGAAAACTGGTTGTAACTCTTTCCTTTTACATCAGGTGGAGCAGGGACCACGACACCCAGAAATAAAACACATATACATCTTTTCCATATTTTCAAAGCAGAATTCTCTCCATTCTCCAACCTGCCAGAGATTAGACTAGCTGGTGGGGATACCTTTTAAATATCAAATTAAACAAATGAGGATATTCTTTCCATCAAGTGCCCCACCTCCTTATTTTATTTCTTTTAGCCCCAGGCTATTGATATTGCTTCTGAATCAACAATGAGTTATATCTCTTCAGCAGCCTGCCTCATGGGTTTGTTTTTTAACAGCCTATTCACCCTCTTTGTTACATTGTCTTGCTATGAGAAATGCATAATCAATCGCTCCACTTCCATCTCTTTCACATTTTCAGGACTTCTGAAAGCTATTACCCTTTGGATAATAAAGATCTGGGATTTTGTCCCTTAAAATCTAGTATCAGTGAACAGTTCAACTGGAATATCAAGCCACATTTTCTTTTTCCCTGAGAATTCTATGAAACGTGGGCACTTTTTTTTCCCCCTGAGTCCCCAAGACAGTGGAATAGTACATATATATTTATGGACTAGTGACTGCGAAGCAATTCCTAAGGGTGCTGCTGCACTGGACGCAGCTAGGAGAGCTGACATGAGCCTCCGGACAGTGGGGAGTACCTCACATTACTCAAGTGACCAATAATCCTATTGCCGATTCATGGAGTAGTAATGGTGACCATCATACTGTGTATCAAATGAATATACAGGCTTGCAGACAGCAAAGGTGAAGTCTGGCATAGGGACTTATGCACATGTACAAGGCCCCGTGGCCTAGGAGCTGCAAGCAGGAACACACTGTTGTTACTGGGTTGGACTTGAGGCTTTCAGAAAGGAAGGCTATAGATTGATACCTTTCCTTTGGAAGAGAAGCCATAGTGGTCCTGGAGTCAAGGTCTGGTCTTATGCAGGTTACATGCTATGTTAGTTAGTTTCAGATCCAGACATGAGAACAGCTATCTGATGATGAGGATGCTGTTTTGATACTCCACAAACTAACCAATCATCCAGGTAAAGAAATATTTAAACATCTAAATGCACTTGGTGAAGATCCTTGAGGCTGATGACAGCCTTCAGGGAAACACCATATACCGATCAAGACTATTGCCTGCTATGAACCCAAAGTACTTCCTGTGACCAGGACATAAAGCCAAATGGAAGTACACATTCTGCAAATCTAGGGCAGCATGCCTATCTCCAGGGAAGGGATAATGGAAACAAGGGTGGCCATCTTGAATTTGATTTTCTTGATGAAACGATTAAGCTTTCTTAGATCTAGAATGGGATGAAGGCCACCAGATTTCTTTGGGATCAGGAAGCACAGGGAATAGAAGTCTTTCCCCCAGTGTTGGTAAGGAACTTCCTTTATTGCTCCCAATTCCACAAGAGACTGTACAGTCTCGTGAGATGGGTCTGTGAAAAGGAATGGGGAAGATGAGTTGAAAAAAGGGGAGGGAAGTGAATTGGAGAAATATACTCTTTTATTGTGCTGAGCATCCACTTGTCTGACGCGATATTTGTCCAACCATAGTGAAAGAGATAGGCATCTTCCAAAGCGAAGATATGGCCAGTGTGCTGTCCTCAACTAAGCAGTCAAAATGAACGCTTGAAAGTTGAAATTGTTTGGTGAGAAGGGCCTGTTGTAGACAAAGCTGGCTGGCAACATCGAGTATGTCTAGACTTTCTCTTCAAAGAGGATCTGTAGTAAGGGTGAGATCTAAACTGTTTCCCCTTTTCACTGTGGTATAAACTCCTGGTGAATGAAGCATCACCCAGGAGTCTTTCAGGATGCGCATAGCATCATTTGTTTTCTGGGAAAATAGTTCAATTTCACTCAATAGTCTGGAGGAAAAACCCTTCAACTGCTGAAAAAGAGAAAATGGGAGGGGGAAAAAACCTGTATATGGAGAGCTATTAACACTGGCCAAAATGATCAAATGTGAGCTGATCCAAATAGAAGAGTCCTGCCCTGAACCCCAGGATAGCTTGTAGACATGCTCAGGAGGCGGTTCAATCCCTAAAATAAAAAAGGCTTTGACCCTAGTCTGATCCAGGTAGATCCAGAGACAATCCAGATTATCTAAATTGCTTTGGAAAAGCAGAGAGAGACAGACCTAGGCTATTATCTCCTTTTTTTCCCATCAAAAGTCCATTGAAGTCAATTCATCCTCCATCTCAGTGACATAGTTCCCAGCAATCTCTGTTTGGTTGGACAAGTCTCAGGTTTTTACAAGGGTCCCTCTTACCCTGATGTCCTGGGCAATGTTGTGGATCAGAGAGTGATTTATTGTACCTTTATGGGGGAGATTTGATTGCAGGGGCAGTGCTGCTCAGAATGTGTATGTATAACAAGCCAGCTAATGCCCCAAAGAAATGGTGAGGCTTGGATGGCAGAATTAATTTGGGGAGGGTAGAGAATAAAACTATCTTCCTCTTTTGCAATGGGAAGCGAGCACACAGGAGTACACTGGGAGATGTAGAAATTCAGGAAGGACCCCAAGAGATGAAGGGAAACTCCCCAAATCCTGAGGCAGACAAACAGGGCATAAGCCTGGAAGTCCCCCGATAGAGAAAGTGAGGGAGATACACCGCATCCTACTCCCCACAACTTCCAGTGTAAAGAAAGTGTGAGATAACTCCGAACACATCAGAGAGGTGAACAGGCCTGCTATGACTCTCTGAAGAACTGGGCTGAGGAGATGCCTGATTTGCAGGCCACTGGGCCTCCTTCTAATTTCTGGTGAAAGTGAAGAAGATTGTTTGAAGAAATATAGGGGCCTCCATGGCTTCTGGCTGCTTGGCTGAACTCCCAATGTTATGAACCCTAGCAAATCAATTGAGATATTCACAGTACCAATCACCTCAAATTAGCAGTTTTAACACGACATCCCCCTCTCTTGGGAGCCCCAGAACCCTGGCTTCTTCTCTGAATTGTCCCAGTAACATTTTAGGACATGATGGCAACTGTGCGTCTGTTGAGAGACTAGTCTACCTTACTGAAGAGTCACATGCATTGGCTGGAATGATCCTACAAACATCACCTCACCTCATCTCCTTCCTTCACAACATGTTCTTTTGTGAAATGGTTTTGGTTTTAAAAAACAGAGGTTCAATGCTTCAGGATGGAACACTTCATGTGGGAACAAGCTAATGCTATCAGACAGGGAAGGAAACTCCCTTTTCTGGGGCTATCCTTATCCGCTTTCTTTTTCAACTCCCATTAGTCTTACTGAAAACTGATGATCTATTTAATCTTGTGGTAGGAACAACCAAGGCTCCTTTAAAAGAAGACCAACCGTAAGGCAGCAGGAGTCACCTCTTCAGTGAAAACTGCTGAGAATAGTAAGATCCATATGCAAAGAACATGGATAGCACAAGCAACAACAGTCCACATTCCTCATCCCTTACTTGTAGGTGATGCAAGACATGACAGTGGCTCTGACAAGCAAATGACATAAAAGGCCACATTCTGAATTTGGCCCATGAAGTTCCCACTTACACTGGACACTTGCCAATGGCTTCCTTAATTTTTATACCTGATGTTGCTGATGAAAACTTTGTTAAAAGTTATTCCTGAATATTTAATAAATATAATTTCAATATTTTGCATCAATGGAATGAATGGTTTGTCATATGTACTGTCACAGTGTGTTCCTGCTTTCTGCCAGCGTGCCAAGTGTGCAGATTAATAGATGTGGCCATGTGAAGGAGGAGGAATGTGCTTGCCTTCCTGTTGACAGAATGTTCCTTTGGATAGGAATTTCATTGGGATGAGACATGAAACTGACTTCCTTTCTCCCCATCACTGGTGACTATCTGGGTGACAGTTAAGACCCCTCATTACTTTTCTATAAGAGTTACAAGCCTATTTAGAGAGGCATATGCTTTACTCACATTATCAAATGCTTGAAAAAAGAGGAAGTGGACAGGCCGTAAACCTGATTTCTGGTCAAGTGCTTTAAATTTCAGAATTTTCTTTCTGGGGGAAAAAAAAAATTTTTTGTTTATTAAAATCAAAGATGGGCTAAAGCACCCCTGAACTCAGGGGAAGTTCATATCAAATCCAAACTTTAGGGATAGCTCTTCTCTAATAATGGGCCTGAACAGAAACCTTGGATCCAAACCCCACCAAACTTTGGGAGAGTTCAGATTCAGTTCTAAATTTTGAAGTTTTCCATCACCTCTCAAAATAAGAGCACCTAGTACATTTATCTGGCACAAGGGAAATCAGGTTTGGAAAAAATGACTATGCGCAACTCTGTCCAGGCCACCTGTTCTCTTTTGATTTGTCCTTCAGCTACTGTATGAATTTGTCCTCCAAATGGTATGTAACAATAATGTCCATGGATATCAGTTCCTCTCTTTCTCTCCTCCCCAGAAGCTGGAAGACAGTGTGAAAAGTTTCCCCACACTTCAGATCTCAATTGTAGTAGTAATGCATAAGTAGGGGCATTAACAGGAATTTTAAGACAGCATTGTCAGGCCCTCTTGTTCTTTAAATAACCTCTTTTCTCACTAGTTTCCTTCATGCTGAAGCCAGTTCCATGGTCAAGGAGTTAAGGTTCACACAACCAAATATTCAGTATTTTATGTCTTTTCCTGCTGTGAAAGCCCTACCCCATGTTGGCTTCTTCTAGTGCCCTTGTCTGCAGTGCCCCGGCCTCTAAATCTGCACATCCAAACTATGCATCAGTTTTTGCTCACAATTTAGGGAAACCATATTTTGTTCACTCAAATATTCAGATTTGCGCAAGCAGTAGTTTTTCAGATAGTTTGTGCAAGCAAAGCAGAGGTTGGGGGCACACAAGAAGTTGGGTGACCAAAGCTGAGAGCAAACTTTGGGTCACATTTTTAATACGGGACTCTTATTGTTAAATGCAATTGAGTTGTGAATCGTCATTATTGTAGGTCTGGTAGCATGTTCAAAGACTAAAAAACAAATTCATAAATGGTTTGTGCAAATCATTTTGCAGCTTCCTTGCATCAATGCTATACAGAAATGGTTGTGACTCTGCTTGGGCAGTATCTATCCCACTGAGTAATCCTGAGTTTTGTACAATAGCTAACAGATTCTTCAGCATTTAATGTTAGCATTTAAAAAAAATATTTTACAGTCAAAATGTTGGTAATTTCCCAGCTGTTTTAACGCAGTGAGATTGACCACCCCCACCCCGTACTGCTCCAATGAAGATGAACTGTACTTCAAGGACCGACCAGTCATTCAGTAGTAATAATCTAAGGCCTGATCTAGCTCTCAGTGAAGTATATAACCAACCTCTCATTGATTTAAGTGGTTCAGGGTCAATCCCCTACTGAAACCCCATTGTCATTCAGTAAAGCCCTAGCCATGTACCTCTACTGTAGTGACATACTATTGTGTCAGGCTGTTGCTGTTCATTAGCGGTCTAGTGGCACTCCATTGGCTCTTCCTAGCAGTCTAGTAACACATCTTTGAGAGGCAGTAGTGTTTGAGTGGCACAATAATAACAGACAGCATTTTATAATGCCCTATGTGACATCCCCATTAGGGACAAATGGAATATCAAGTGGTTTGCAGAAATCACTAACAAACTTAAAATCAGAACTTTGTTAGTCCACGTTAGTGAGTGCAGAACCCTTCTAATAGGAGGTTTCTCTGAGGGTTGTTTTTTTTTTAAATGAGTTACACTAACACAATCAATTTGTTTCTGTTGCAGTTGCTCAGGACCAAATAGATTTCCCAGCTCCTTTTTATAAAGCTATTTTAAAAGGAGGATTATTGGAGGCAAGATCAATTTAGAGTTGGAGGGGACAATTCGTTTGTCCAAATTTAGACCTCACTTGAAATACATTCATTCTAGTTTTAGAACAAAACTTTAACATTTTAAAAATATATTAAAAGCAGGTTAACTTTTATCTTGTCTCCTGAATACTGTCCTAATCATAAATATGTAACCAAGTCTTACAGGAACATCTGGATTGAGTAGGCTGGTGGACTTTTAGAAAATACCCTCTGGGTTCAGCAGGTTTTGAATTAGGCTCTACTTTAAGAAATAGTCCAGAATATTAAAAAGTTTAAAAACTATTGCTCTAATACACTCATTCTGTGATTTCTTTCCTCAGTCATTTTCTGCTATCGTATCCTATCAGTTTCATTAAGTCATTGCTGAATATTTGTCCCCAATATGCCAGTATATGATATACCAGTCATTTAATTGATAATATTATTGCAAGGACAGGAAAAACAATCAAAATAATGTCCTGAAATATAAGCCTTTTCAAGGGTTTAAGCCTGAAGTAAGAAAAAAAAAGTGTATTGATTTTGAGAAATTACTGACACAAAAAAGGTTGAATAGAGGTGACCATTAAAATGACAATAAATGGCTATGTCCTGACACTGAAATAGGCTGGCATGTGATAGAATCATAGAATCATAGAGTTGGAAGGGACCTCAGGAGGTCATCGAGTCCAACTCCCTGCTCAGAGCAGGACTCACCTCAGCTATATCATCCCAGCCAGGGCTTTGTCAAGCCTCAGCTTAAAAACCTCTAAAGATGGAGGTTCCACCACCTCTCTAGGTAACCCATTCCACTGCTTCACCACTCTCCTAGTGAAAAACTTTTTCCTAATGTCCAACCTAGACCTCCCCCACTGCAATTTGAGACCATTGCTCCTTGTTCTGTCATCTGCCACCACTGAGAACAGCCTAGCTCCATCCTCCCTGGAACCCCCTTTCAGGTAGTTAAAGGCTGCTATCAAATCTCCCCTCATTCTTGTCTTCTGCAGACTAAACAAGCCTAGTTCCCTCAGCCTCTCCTCATAAGTCTTGTGCTCCAGCCCCCTAATTATTTTTGTTGCCCTCTGCTGGACTCTCTCAACTTGTCTACATCCATTTTGTAGTGGGGGGCCCAAAACTGGACACAATACTCCAAATGCAGCCTCACCAATGCCAAATAGAGGGGAATAATCACTTCCCACGATCTGCTGGCAATGTTCCTACTAATGCAGTCCAATATGCTATTAGCCTTCTTGGCAAACAGAGCACACTGTTGACTCATATCCAGCTTCTTATCCACTCCCAGGTCCTTTTCTGAAGAACTGCTGCCTAGCTCATCAGTCCCCAGTCTGTAGCTGTGCATGGGATTCTTCCTTCCTAAGTGCAGGACTCTGCACTTGTCCTTGTTGAACCTCATCAGATTTCTTTTGGCCCAATCCTCCAGTTTGTTTAGGTCCTTCTGTATCCTATCCCTACCTTCCAGGGTATCTACCACTCCCCCTAGCTTAGTGTCATCTGCAAACTTGCTGAGGGTGCAATCTACCCCATCCTCTAGATCATTAATGAAGATTAATGAAGATGTTGAACAAAACCGGCCCCAGCATCAGCCCCTGGGGCAATACGATTTCTAGGTGGCAGGGGAGGGTATTCGGGGGGGGGGGCATTCGGCTCCGGAGGCAGGGGGGGGGGGCATTCGGCGGCGGCGAGCTTTTTCGGCGGCGGCAGGGGGGGCATTCGGCGGCGGAATAGGCGGCGAGGTTTTGCCTCGCGTACCACCGTGACCAGCTGCCAGCTAGACATGGAGCCATTGATCATTACTCATTGGAGCCATTGATCTATGCTCTAGCCAGTTCTCTATCCTTTTATAGTCCATTCATCCAATCCATACTTCTTTAACTTGCTGATAAGAATACCGTGAAAGACCGTATCAAAAGCTTTGCTAAAGTCAAGGTATATCACGTCCACCGCTTTCCCCACATCCACAGAACCAGTCACCTCTTCATAGAAAGCAATCAGGTTGGTCAGGCATGACTTTCCCTTGGTGAATCCATGTTGACTGTTCCTGATCACCTTCCTCTCTTCCAAGTGCCTTAAAATGGATTCCTTGAGGACCTTTCACTTCAGTAAAGGGAACTTCAGACACTAGAAAAAACTGCAACCGCCCTCCCCCAAATACTGGATCTATTTCTAGTTTTTGCAGCATAAAAGGAACTTTCATCTTTTTGCCATGCAACTAATAACAAAAGTTCTCAAGTAGAAGCAAAAACACAAAGTTAATATTCCTAAGGGAGAAAGACATTAATGTCTTAGTCATTGTTTATTATTATATTTTAAAATTACTCTGCTGGTTACAACAGTGGCCACAGATACTGTATATAAAACCAGCTCAGGTATTACTAGTTGCAGAACGATTACCATATTCCCTATTTGTTCCAGGAAAGATGCCAGTGGCAATTTCAATAAGAATAGTAGGCTCAATGGAAAATTTGTACACCAGAGCAGCAAATCTTTAGATCATTTTCCACAACATGGAATTTATGAGTCTCACATTTATTGTCAGTACAACTTCTATTAGAGAGGAATGAGAACATCCTACTGTGTAATGGAAAATTCAGATAAACATGACAAATACTCCTGTGCACACAGGATGTTCCCTCATTCTTTATCAGTGTTTAAAAGGTACTTATTTTTTAAAACTGTTTTAAAGAAATTTCAAAGACAAAAGTAAAAGGTGTGCAGAGACTCTTTCCAGGTTACTGAAAGATCAAACATGAAAATGGCCTACGTGGGAGGAAAGTGGAATTCAAAGATAATACCTGGGATTCTGCACTCCAGTCTTTTATTCAAGTGAATAATGGTGATTCAGAAATAAAGATACCACAAAACACACAACCAGCTGCAAAAATCCTTACAAACTTGCTACAGCTATGTGACATAGCTAAGAGTTCTGAGGATCCCCGCTGCATTGAGGTGGCAATTGAGGTAGAAAGGTTGAGGCTGTGATTTTCAAATGGGCCGAAGGGAATTACACACCCAATTCCCATTGAGTTTCAGTAGGATTAGGGTGCCTAACAGCCTTTGGACATTTCTGGCTCAGAGGTTTATGCAAGCTCAGAAGGAGTCAGTATCCATGTTAGATAATATTAGCACTGAGGACCCTAGTTTTTTTGCTCCTTGCAGCTTGGGTAGGTATTTACACCTATACAAAGTGAGTGTAAAATGCTACTAATCTGATCTGGTAACATTTTACACCCACGTCACACTCACTGTGTGCACATGCATGTGACTGTGGAAGGCAATAGAGCATCAAGTGTAAAGAATACCTGGTAACTTGTCCACATCTCTCCTCTCTTTCTCACTCTCTCTTTCTTGTTGGCCTGGTCTATACACAAATTACATTGCTTAAAGAAAGATGTGGTTTTAAAATGATTTAGTTAAACTGGTGCAACTGTGTGTGTCGGCACTCTTAAATTGGTTTAAACCTGACTTAGTTTAGCACAAAAGCTAAACTGATACAACCAGTCTTAAATTGATAAAAATGTGTCCATATAGGGGGTTACAGTAGGTGTACTAATTCACTTTTAAATCAATGTAAGTTAAACAATGCATCTTCTGAATGTACAGAAGTCTTTCAATATCCATCCTAATTTTGAGTTAATATTTGTTATCATCTTTCTTTAGCAATAGCTAAAGAAAATAAGAACAGACCACAACCTGCTGGAAAACTTTTGCAAGAAAAACTTGGGAGTTACTCCTGATTAAACTGATATGAGATCAGTGTCAGGCAAATATAGAGCCAGACTCATCAATACATTCCAGCTGCTTTGTGAATCTCTCTCTGGCAATGCAATTGGTAACTGCCCAATTAAACCAGGTTGATGGATATTTTGCCTCATTGATAGCAATGAATCTGATTCTTTGCATCTATTTGTCTCCCTCCTATTTTATAACATGTCTGTTTACAGTAAATGGATGCTTGTTTAAGCATTCTTCCGCCACCCCCACCTCCTTTCTGGGGTTTTCTTTCCTCAGCAATTAAGGACACGGGCAGTGCAACAACAAACAAACAAAAAACCCCACCAAAAACAAATGCTTCTTCAAAAACAATGAGAGTTCTGTGGCACTTTAAAGACTAACAAATTTAATTTTTGTAGGCATAAGCTTTCATGAGACTCAGCTCACTTCATCAGATGCAGAGGTATCACAGAACTCTCGTTGTTTTTGCTGTATCCAGACTAACACAGCTAACTAACACGGCTACCCCTCTGGAAATGCTTCTTCAGTTTTATCTTATCATGTCAGCACAATTGCCTCACAATACATCCTATTTTACATTTTTCCATGAGACTTTGGTGGCTCTATAAAGAATCAGTGACACACCCATGCAAGCTTTGAAGTATCTTGCATCTTATCATTAGGCTCATTAATTTGAGTCATGTATAATTTCTGTGTTTCTTTTCTCCTCCTTACTGATTGATTACACATAAGGATCTTGCTAATTAAAAAGTATTGTTCTGCTTGATCCTCATGGCCCATCCTTTTCATGAATGCAGTGTCATTCAGAAACATGGAATTGAGGATGACACTGTATCAATCAAGCAGGAGATTGGAGTGGGCTGATTAGAAAAGGAGGGCTCTTCGGCTTACACAAGCCATCTTGGCAATCAGCATGATAGGAAGAGAAGTACAGAGAGGAATGCACGGCTGCAGAATGAAGGTTTTTCAAAACACAGAAGTTTTCATTTTAAAATTTACTTTAGCATGTCAGAAACTCTTCCAATAATTAGGCCAAATTCTGCTACCAGATGTGTATGGGGGGCCATTGTCAATTTCAATAGGAGATCTACATATATATCCTAGGACAGAATTTGGCTCATTGACGTTAATAGGACTAACTTGGCAGCAGGAACACAATCACAGTTTGAAACTGGTTCTTGTTCTTATACCAAGACACAGAAAAAGAAGGAAATTGCCAAATGAAAAAGGTACTCAAGGACACAATTAATTCTTTTTACTTCTCATTTTGAGCTAAGTCTCTGATTGAAGGAAAAGACAAGCAATGAGGAAGTAAAGGAAATATCTTTAGGAGGAATGCCTGTGTACATCTGCACCCAATACCTGTGTACAGCTGTACATAATCCTTGCACACATCTATACTCAGTACCTGTGTACATAGTACAAAATACACATAGACCAGAGTCTGAATTTGACAATTTTCAGGACACTATACAAGATGTTATGACAAACCTGTTTTCCCAGGCTTTTCTTTGAAAGAGAGAATGTTTGGGGAAAGAAGGAAGCAGAGGTTATTTGAGGAGCCAGGAGTGTATTGGGATGGGAAGCACTGTTGATAGTTGGTATGTGAAGCAGAGTCCTTTAGTTTCTGAACTTTAAGTAGTGGGATGGGAATGTCTGTTTGGGGTCTTTTGACCTACTGAGCTGTACTGGTTTGTTTTCTTCATACAGCACCCAGAACTCTGGCTAGATTCTTTATAAGTATTCTTTTCTAAAGATTCCACAAACCCTGCAGCTAGAATTCCTGGTCTCTGAGATACAGTGAGGCTGAATTCTGTAGCAAACTGTAGGTTTTGCAGCAGTATGAGATACAGCAAGAAACACTTTGAAAATCAGGAGTATTTAAAACTAAATGATATACAGCTTTATTGGCTGTTTCAATATTTAATTTAATACAAGTCTCTAGTGACTGACTGCTGCCTCATTTCCAGGTTGCTGCAGAAACTAGTATTGATTCCCCTTCCTTTCGGCTGCTGGGAGGATGTTGGGAGCATGGGCTTAATTCTGGGCTGTTGGGGAAGAGGGAAGGAGTCAGGACACTGATCTGGAAAAACTGAGTAGGAAGACAGCAGTGGATGGGCGGGACAGGAGATCTGACACATAGCAGCTGTGGGAGGTTTTCGAGGGAGTGCATGCTGCTTGGAGATATTCACTCAGAGCTATGTGGGGTCCTGAGGGCAATAAGCTGTGGAATGCAGCTGCTCTTGTTTCACTCCCTCCTACCCCTAAGGCCCATCCTCAAATTTCTGCACAGTCTACAGAACTCAGACAGAGGGTCTTCCATCAGAACATGGTGTGGAGCCAATACGCCAACCCACTCTATCAGCTTTATCTGCCCTCCAGTAGTAGCACTGGGGGATGATGGTCTTGTAGTTTCAGAAAAGACTCAATAGTCTGACTTTTTTTTTTTTTAACTGATTTTAAGTGCTGTTGTTGCTTAAGCTCAAGGCATTTCCTTCATCAGGCTTTAGCTACAAAATATCTTTATGTCAAGTTAAAATACATTTAACTTAGCACAGTACTTATCTTGTGGTCTCAGTCTCGCCATGCTTCTAACTATAACATTGGCTGAGTCATTTGCTTGCTACTGCCTTAAAATTAGGCTTTTCAAACTATGAGAAGAGTTTTTTCTAGCATGTTTGGGAAGCAGGACAACTTTCTCTGCATCTTAGTCAGCCCTTTTTAGTTCTGCCAAATATTTATCACTCTGAGTGCCCTTAGTTATAAAAATAACAATGTCAAATAGCCAGCGAAGATTTGTGGTGTTTGTTTCATTATGTAAATAAAACAGGACAAAGAAAAATTATTCAAGACACCAGGCTGTATGATGCAGATCCATTTATAAAATGAGGTAAATGAAAGTGTTAAACCAGTTTCAACTTATCTTGTTATTATTCTTAAAGGAAAGAATTTGCACAGCGCTGTTAGCAGGCTTGTATACAATAAGAAGAGTTGGTATGAAAAGCTATTGCTATGTTTAAATATATACATACATAACACACAAAAAGTTATGTTAAAAGAACGTTAAGGTTCCAAAGTCTAGCACTCAAAAGTGAAAAAATGCCAGAATGACAGTTGCTCAAGCAACCTTAATTTGGCCCCTCTGTGCATAAGCACTATGATACACTCTAAGTACGTGATCACATACTGTTTTTTCCAAAGGACCCTTGCCTCATTCACTGAGCAGGATGGAAAGTGCTCAGTGAATAAACAGCTATTCAATATTTTGTTTTAGCCTCATTATTCAATATGTGGCCCCAGGCCTTATTTACTTCACACTATTCAAACCCTGCTCTGAAGACAGAATCATTACTTTTCTCATGGGTTTTACTATGGCACTTATCACTATAGTATCCGAGTGCTTCACAAATACTAATTTATTTTCACAAAAGCCTGTGAGGCGAAGGGATGGTATTATCTTCATTTTATAAATAGATAGCTGAGACAGAGGGATTAAGGTCAAGAGAATCCACTAATTTTGGGTGCCTGATTTGAGACACCTAGGACCTTATTTTTCAGAATACTTTGCATTATATATTCAAACACAGCTTTCACTGACTTCAGCTGCAGATGTGAGAACTTGGCACTTCTGCAAATCAGACCCCAGAGTCTCAAGTTGGGCACCCAGAAAAGGAGGAACACACAATTAGTGGCCACCTCTGAAGTTTGGTTTAAGTTACCTTCCCAGCATCACATAGGAACTCTATGACAAAAGCAGGTACAGAATCCAGTTCTCCAGGACAGCATTCAATTGCTTTAACAATCAGACTACCCTTTCTCTTTCTGCAATCATCTGCCTCATTTGCTAGACATCATCCAACTTCTACAACAAATGAGGCATCTGTTTTGGGAAGAGTATCACATTGGAGATGTAGTATTAATGCCACAGTACTTACCCTGGATTTAAACACACCTAACATATTGCAGTACTGGTTTCCACAATTGAGGAAGAACATAGACAAAATACAAAAAGCAACAAGAAACAATGGTTAAGGTAGGCCCAATCTGAGACCCCAAAATCTGAACAACCCTGCCATTTGAGGTATTCAAAATATGGAAATGAAACCTTGGCTGATTTATGCTTTTGCAAATAATCATGATGAATCTGACATGAAACCAGATGAAACTCAGACCAAGCTTTGCTTTAAGCTTTGAGTTCATCTGAACCTGTGCCTCAAAGCACAAATCAAGAATTATAAAACCAACCAGCTCAAAACTGAAAAAAAAACATTTGCACAAACCCATGAAAAGTGAAACCACTTTGTTTCACCCATCTGTAATAGGTCAGAGAGAACCAGAACTTAATTTATTTAAAAGTGAATCCCACTGAGTTTCATTGTTCATGTACTGAAAGATGAACTTCAGTTGTGACACAGACAGATGCAAAATAGCAAAGAATTAGGACAATATTCAGACCTGGAATAAGTAGATGCAACTTCATTAACATCAGTGTGGCTCCATTTGCTTGCTCAGATTCTGAATTTTGGGTCATAATGTAAAACTGAGCCTGATCACATTTCTCTTCATTTGTGCCACCACACAAGAGCACAACAAGGCTCTCAGATCACCTTCTTGCAATATGTCATGCATAAATCATATTGCACATCCCACCAATTTCTGATTCACTAAACTAAGACTGATAAGATTCTGAGTGTACAGTGCTGGCAAAGACAAATTAGTGCCCTCTACCCTGATTAGTGAAAACAACCTACCTTTTAAATGAGGAAAACAACAAACAAAACCGATTAAACACAATTTCATTTTCTCCACTAAACAGTTCTGAGTCTTCTTAGGAGGAGGGTAAAGCCACATCTGGAAAAAAAAATCAGGATTTCTAACATCACACAATCTGATGCAACATTCAATAGTTACTTTACTCTGTTTCATTTATCACTGTCATTGGCGGCAATGTATCCGTTGACAATAGCTTTGTGTGAGAATCAATATGTTAACAGTACCATGAGCCATTCTGTGGTTACCCCATACATAACAGCATATCAACAAAAACAACTGATATACCATAAAATATGGCCATAGATTTTATGTTACCATCTATGGCAAGTCATACCAGGATTAAGATTTGCAGGCATAGGCTAGACAATTTTCTCTATATGCCACATTCTAGTCTCTTAGATAAAAGGACATATAGAATATTCTGATCACATGTTGGTAAAATGTAAATATAATGCATCATGAATAAACATGAGAGAGGGCTTCTTTTTCTACCCTTGTAATTTACTAAGAATATTTTTGTACAGTTCTTAGGTCCAAAATGACAGGACTTGCATTAATGACATTATAGCCAACCTTATTGCTCAATCTAGCCGTAATCTGCCTAACCAAAACACTCCCACTCACCCACACCTTTTTTTTCTTAAATAGGCAATGGGCCTGATTCTTATTTACACTAAAGCCCCTTAACACCATTCTGATAGTTTAAAGATAAGTGTCATTTATGCCCATTTTGAGGCCCCTTTACACTGTTGGCAATCTTAGAAATGAAAATCAGGCTCAATATGTAACCAACTAGTTCATAAAAGCGAAGTACAGTATGTAACCGTAAACGTTTATAAATAACAAAGCTCCAGCTTTTCTATAGCATTGCACTGGATATTACTCTGATGACCACCAATATTTTTCTGAGCTCCTGTACTGATTCATCAGTGTGCCTTAACCCCCATCAGGAGGGACAAAATCTAAAGGTCAGAAGACAATTCAATCTCCTTGACCATTTAGGAACTGATCCAAAGCCCATTGAAATTAATAGAAAGGTTCCCATTGACTTCAGTGGGCTTTGGATCAGGCACTTAATCCTTTGCCCCTGTGCTGAGCATGCCAACAAGATTGCCAGTTACATGGCATCTAAGCATTCTAGTCATGTACCCGGGCCTCACTGTGCTAGACGTTGTACACCGAAGAAGAAAAATATGGTCCCTGCCCCAGAGCATTTACAATCTAAGTTTAAGACAAGACATA
Organism: Emydura macquarii macquarii; assembly: GCF_026122565.2. Classification (NCBI taxonomy): domain Eukaryota; kingdom Metazoa; phylum Chordata; order Testudines; family Chelidae; genus Emydura; species Emydura macquarii. The sequence goes on along the minus strand of NW_027130155.1, from coordinate 5,722,031 downwards.
ACAGATGGATACAGAGAGACTAATGAAGGAGAATGTTTGTGTGTGTTACGTGGGTGCTTGTCGACTAAGAAGTGAACTGAGACCGCCAACATTATCTCACACAGGCCACCAAGCAGCCATCACATGGTCGTGCCTTTCTGACCTGGGCTAGAGTTCCCCTGATAGCCTAGAGTTAAAACAGGCTGTATCCCATAACCAGTTCCCTAATGTCTATTTTCCCACAACAGGTATCACTAGAAGCTAGTTTCTGATTTGTACCCACAGGTTTATTTGTTGTTTTTAACAAAGAAATGGATTTTTAATACACTAGAAAGGCACAGCCTCTTATTTTAAGCTAAATTTCTCTTCTAGTGACTGCTGCCCTAGGCCTATGGTACCTCAAAATGTATGTGCAGAGGGGCCAGGTCATACCAATTTACTTAAAGAATAAGAAGTGATAGACCATATTGTAATGTTGATTGTTATTATCCCTCAGGTACCTAGTAAGGTACAAGATAAGCTAAGTGCTCCCAACCCATCCATGTGTCATTAGTAATCTACTCTTCAAGTCTTTTGAGATCTTCTATGCAGGAGACTGATTATATTTCCCAAAGGGGAATACGGAAGCCCTCCTGCAGTGATCTGCAGTACACCCACTCCAGCACGAAATCTGTGGGATGCTGAATGTGACTGTTCATGTGCCTAGAACCATAATGCTCAGTCAGTCGAGTGCCTGTATCTCACTGCCCTTCACTAGAGAGAATAGCAGACCAGCTCAATTGTTTGATTCTGACAGAACTGCAAAGAAAATAAAAGCCCTAACACTGTTCTGTCTACTGTAATACAGATTCCTCTCTAGCACACAGGCCTATGTTTGGCAGTAAAAGTTTGTAGATTCTTTCCTTGATGCTACATGTGTGTGGTTATGGTGATGAATGCAATGGCTGTAGATGTGCCATCATGGATTGGTGCCTGATGGCTGCATTTGACTATGTTAGAAACCCAAGTTTTGGGGTTTTTTAAAAAGATTTTTAGAGCCTGAGAACCCTCAGGTTAGCCTGACCAGGATTTGGGGGGAGGAATATTAGTATGCGTTACCCTGGCTAGTGTGTACCGCTACGCTCTCCAGGAGAGATCTCTGGTCAGCTAAAGTTCAGCTCAGCATAGGAGAAGGATTGTACAGAATGCAGTATACATACACAGGGAGACTTACAGGTGCTGTGGGGAGAATAGTCATTTGTAGCAGGTCAGCACCATCCAAGAGTGTGCCATCTACAGGAGTAAGGAGTGAGATGGAGGGTTCAGGTGAAGAAGAACAAGTAGATAACATGGAAGGATATTACAATTTTGACTAAATTGTTTGGAACTCTGAAAGAAGGGTGGGTGTACCAAGGTCCCCTTGAGCAGCAAGACTGGACAGAACTACAACTCAAGCAACCCCTTCCCCCACATCTGGTTTGTCAAGTGATTACACTCCATCCCCTTTGCTGAGGGCCATACTCCATACAGAACACTTCCCACCTCACATTGTGAGATCTGTGAGTGAGCAGCTCTGTAGCAGTCCTAGCTATTGTTATTAAGTATCTGCAAGGTCATGATTCACACTCTAAATATAGGAAGATTCCAGGTGCAATGGCACAGGCTGCACTATATTTATGTGCACAACTGCCTTTGACAGCAGTAAGATGGTGTGGGGCCCTCAGTCAGAGTTTTTAATTTCACTTGTATACATCACTTTAAACTCTTGCACCTATGCTTTACTATGTGTTTTCACTCTACGACATAGTGATCAAATGGAAACTTGTTAACTCAGGAACTTAAAAACCCGTAAGACAAATATAATAGTCACAATGTGTACATGGCAATTGCTGCCTAATGTTAACAGATAGCCTTGGCAAAAAGTATGCCCAAGAAGCTCTGAGGAAATGGGAGGAGATATAGTTAGTAAAGTGAATTAATACATTTAATTTATGCAAATTGTAACTGTTCTTGGCAAGACAGTTTCATTAAGAATGATGATCTAGCATCTCAGAACTCTGTATTTTTAATCTAACAATTCACAATAATCGGTGTCTCAGTGAATAGCTGTATAGTATATCTTATCTTGTTTTATGGCAATGTGATTGACAAAAATATTTTAAATGGATGTAACAGTAAAATGTAGTATTCAGAAACATTCTATCATTTGGCAATATATGATTCTTTGTACTTCCAATCTGACATTTGTTGTTCCTAAATGACTGACCTTGCATTTAGTGGTATTAAAATATATAGTTTGATTGCACTTAGCTCACTCAGTGACCCAACCACCGTAATTCACCACCTCACCAATCTTTGTGTTATCAGCAAACTTTATCAGCTCATTAAGCAATAAAACCATTCAACTCTGAAAAACTGATTGTTTGTCATCTCAGCTGCAGAAACATAATGAAACAGACAACTTGGTCAATTTCTGCTAGGCTCTTCCTCTCTCAGCTTTACAGATATCTTTCAAATCAGATCAGCTTTCCCCACTTTGCATTTATCTCCATGGTATTTTTATGACCACCAAAACTTTCTACAGAATAAAACTTTTCCAGGCGGATAGCAACAGAAAATCTGAAACATGACTTTCCACTACTCAAAATCAGCCTGCTTAGTCTGTGCTGGAGGATGTGAAGCAGCTAGTTTGATGTTAGAAATGAGGTCACAGTGGCTAACAGTCAGTGGCTATTTCTCTCTTCTTTCAATCCTTTTTGGGAATTTGTCATCTTGGATTAGTGGATGGTTAAGGCAACTCAGAATGATTATATCCTCCAGTTCAGACAAGACCCACCTGCCCTCTTCAGGAACCTTTCACCAGATTTTTCCGTAAGCCCCCTCCATGGTGCTTTGCACTCACACCACTAGTGCAGGATTGGACTACTGACTTCCATGTGAGTTCTGCCTGAGTAATCTGACCAAAGATTTCAGGTCTGAGCCCTGTCATGATTCCAGGCAGAACTAGCACACACACACCCCCCTTCCAGTTGAGAGTGGAGTTGCAGGGGAGCCTTTACTTGATTTTTGCCTCACCCAGGACATCAATGAGTCCATACAGACCATTACATGCTAAAGAGTACCCTTTTGTGGAAGGTCTCAATTATTAACAGAAAAGCCAACAGAACAAACAAAACTGTCATCCCAACATGTCAGCTGGGTGACCAGGTCATTCTTTGTCCATCTGTCCTCAGTCCAGTGCTTGTATCTTCCCAGGCTCTTCCCCAAGGGGTATCTTGGTTCTGGTCTCTGAACCTGGTGTTAGGCCTCTTGGTCCTATGAGATCAAGATCCTTCTCTGGAGTCAGGGCTCTAGGGAGGGCTGTCTACTGCAACTCTTCTCCAGAGACATTATGTGATCCTCAGTGTCTGGGAGACCCCTGGCTGAGACCTCACCCTATTGAATATCTGCCAACTGCAGCCCTCCATCTAGGAGGGATCCCCTCTAGGAGCACCTCTTACAGGCTCTCTATTGTGCTGGGTTTCCCAAAGAACTCATCCTGTAGGTTTCCTGCTCAGCCCACTGGCTGAGGCCTCTCCTAAGAATTCATCTCCTTGGGAGTCCTCCTCTAATGGGCCTTGGGTAACCTTTATTAGGTCCAGATGCTCATTTACTAATTAGCCACCTGGGGCAGTCATTTACCCCCAGGTGGGGCCTTCATAGGGCAGTCATGGGCAGGTTGTGCCAACTCCCATAAAGAACTACTACCCCATGACAGGCCCACAAATTCTGCTATTTTGAAATTTCTGCTCAGTGAGGTTGTATGTGATGTAATTCAGAAGTCAGTGTGCCCAAACATGAAGCTTGGCTAAGGTCTCCTGCATGCGACCATTGGCCAAGCAGCTCCAGAGAGCAGCAAGGTTCTGCCAATGCTCATTTCCTAGCCCTTACTCTGCCAATGGGCTGGGGTGTAGGGCTGGCTACACCCACCCAAGGATTCCCCAATACCAAATAAATCCTTAGTTCCCAGCTACAGAAGCTTCACAGTCCTTTTGAAGAGCTGGAGTGGCATAAAGGGATTGTCTCAAGGGCTGGGATCCAGCCCAATGTAACAGGATGGGCTGCAAGTCAGCAGAGAATCTGACCCAAGTTCTTGCTGAAAAAAGAAACAAATTGCTGATCAGCAACCAACACTATGCATCTTACTGGTGAAGCCACTTTGTACTTTCATACAGTGTAGAACAGCCAACGCTGAGGTCAAGAAACAAATATTAGTAAGCAAAGTTGGCAGCGTGTAAGAGATGTGGTCCAGCTCCTATGTCTCATTCAAAATTACAGTAAAGTGACTATACCAGCAACGACATATTCATATCACATTAAGCAATCAAATGAAGGTAGTAACCTATGAACTACTAGACCATTATTCAGCACTGTGTATGGGAACCTGAGATAATACCATCAACACTGTATGGGAACACTGATAATACCATCATCATGCGGCATTCAGGGACGTGTGTTAGGCACGTCAGTGACTTGACCACTGGTACACATTACTGGATATGTATGCAACCAGAGCTTTGCTCTTCACACTGTGTTAACACTGCTGTCTTTGAACACAGCAATACTTTGTTCACAAGATGTGTGATATGTTTGATATGTTTTAACAGAGACTTATTTCATTGTTAGTGGTGTCTAGTTTTGGACCTAAATTGATGAAGAGCCCTATGCTCTTCTGGTATGATATTTGACTATACTGGAGTATAATTAAAGTAGGGCTTCCCATTCAACCAGATGATCCATCATGAAAATATATATTGGACTTGCCCTTTTGACGCTTTTTAACCACACTCATAACTCTGCCACAGAGTCTGTGTCAGGTAGGATGATAATTTGTATATAAATCAGGTGTCCAGAGGGAGGAAGAGAGGTAAACTAAAGAAAAAGGTCTGTTTGTCAGATGGAACACACACACAATCTAGCTCCAAAATCTGAGACTGAATGTTGAATGAATGTTGGTTGAACACTGACCAGGTGCGGTGGGAATGTCAATTTGGTAAGCTTCCCCACAACCTGATCTACAACAGCACATAGCAGGCAGAGGGAGATTCACCTTTGCCCTGACCCCCACAGCACTATTAGTGTTCACTTTTGAGAGATCAGAAAGGAAGATATAGGCCTAAATGCTTAAAAATAAACAGGTAATAGCCATCACCATCAAAAAATAATCTAAACCCCCTACACTTGAACACAATATAATAAAGCCATATTTTCACAGATTCTGGTTGTGACTGAATTAGCGGCTGCTGTCTATTGATATCTGGCTGCATAAAACAGGTTGGGAGAATATGAGTTTCTTCTTTCCTTTTATTTCTCAGGACAGCTCTGAAACAGAATTAAATCTACCAGTGAAATTTGAGTATCGTTTCCAATGAAGCACATTACTCTTTTGACTCAGTTCCAGAGCCTTTCAAAGCCTACAGTTACTATAAACAAAAACTGGGCTGGAAGGGGATGAGGGTAACAAGGATTTAAAAGGGCATGTTATTCCAGATGCCTTTTCAATGGTGTAAAGCTGGAAAAAATGAAATCCTCATGTCTGGCTGTGCTATACATGGTGCAAGACCTGAGATGGATGGCATTAAGGAGCCAGGCCAGGGACTACGGATTGGGTCCGTAGTCTCTTCCATTTTCTGAAGAATGTTTAGGTGATTCTCTTTCTCCTAAGTCTTGTCTCCTCCTCCTCCACTGTAACTATCATACAAGAAGTACAAGAGTTTCTCATTTGGACAATAATCTGAAGAGAACAAATATTGTCATGCAGAAACGTATTGCAACAATATTCTTGCTAATGAAACAATGCTCTGCTTATGCAGAATCTGTTTTGGGCTTTCTCTGCCCTTCCACAGCATCTTTACTAATTTTCAAGCCTTACAATATTTTAATAAGTCCATTTATCTTATTTTCTAAGCCTTTAATGGCATGAGAAATGTTTAATGTTGTGAAATCTAAAGAACACCATCAGAAAGCAACATTCTTCTGTATTGTTCAGACAGTTACAATGTACATAGTCACAATTCAATCTTTTCTCATGCTGCTCTGCAGAATGCTTTACTTTCAGAAGTAATTCAATCTCCATTGTTAACTTTGATACAGACCTTTTCCTGATCAACAAATTAGATGCCATAGGAATGCAGCTGAAGAATAAAAGCCCCAGTAATTTAGTCACTTACGCGCGTTTCCTGTTCTGGATATGAATATTTAGAAAAAGCAGAATTATAGCTTCCAGATATTGCTAAAGATTAGAATTTAAATAATAAATAAAAACATTGGTTCAATGGTAATAGAATTTTATTAAAGTAGTATTATTTTTGTCTGCTACACAGAGCATGGAATCAGTTTGCATCTGTCTATCCGTATCTATTTATCGAACATTTTTCTACAGCAACTATCACTGACAACAGTTAAGCGGCTGGTGTGCTGAGACCACAGCCTACCCAGCTGACCAATAATGTCTCATTGTTCTCTTGTACTTCCCCATCGGTATCCATCTGTTGTCTCTTGTTTTACACTTAGATTGTAAGATTTTGAGGGCAATGAGTCTTTTTGTTCTCTGTTTGTACAGCGCTGAGCACAATGGGGCTCTAGTCCAGGACTGGCACCTAGGCACTAAAATACAAATAATAAAATAGTATTTGAGCGTCATGCCCCGTGTTACTGTAACAGTGGCTAAAGCCACAAATTACAGCCTTGTCAAATAAGGCGTTAAAAAAATGAAAACTAAATCCGATTAGTCAGTGAAGAGAGTTGAATCCAGTAGTTAAAGAAGGGGAGTAGGAGCCTCGGCGTTCCAGTCTTGGCTCTGACTCCATCTACTCCAGCTGTGGCCTTGACCAAGTTATGTAAAGTGCAGTTCTACTTTGAGAAGTGGTTCTGTTAAAACAGCCTGGTGTGGCCACATAATTTTTCGTCTCTTGTGATTGCCATATCAAATATGCTTGGTTTACAAGCAACAAGATTTATTTTCTAACTACCAGCTCTACAAACTCAGCCAGGACTCAGAGTCAAGCTAAGTTCATTCCATCTCTCATGCATCACCACCAATGGTAAGGGCTCTGCAGGCCAAATTAGTTCATTGGAGCAAACCCACTGCCTTGAAAGTAAGCCCACAGTGTCACCTGTACAACTGATTGGGGCTCAGCAAACATTTCTATTGTTGAGTTACAAGATGGAATAAAATTTGCATTTCAGTCTCCCAAAGCTGTGCTGACTCTGCAAAAAAGTAGTAAAGATATTTTTCTCACAAAGGTGAGAAACCTTTGTTTCTGAACACACAAAAGGAGCAGATATATTGAGTAAGAAGATGCCACTTTACATACTCACCTTTCAGGGTTACACTGCCCTCTGGCGCATTTTTCTCATCTGTAAAATGGGGATAACATTTGCTTAGACATATTGTCACAGAGATTAGTAGTTAATGGTTGTAAAGCACTTGGATGATGGTAAAGAGCTAGTGATAGTAATCACAGAAACCACTGTAGTTGCCATAATCTGAAGTGAATTTGTGCCTTTCCTTCCCTAGGAATAGCAAATTTTCCTTTTAGTGAAGAAATAGCCAACCCTGAAGGAAAGGAGTTAATGGAAATAATAACAGAGTAAACCCATGTGGTGTGCACAGAGAGAAAACTAGTCTTTCACTATGCCACATATCCAGTAAATCATGAGAATGGTATGTAGACATGGGGTTCAGAAGTGATTTTGTGAGGCGCAGTCTGGGATTTGGCAATGCTTTAAAAAGCAGATGCTGTCTCTGTGTGGAAGATAACGTTTTTTGCTGCCACAGCTGCCTGTATTTTTGATCTAGTTTTCAGCCCAATGATATCTGTTATGTGACAATCTGTGCCTCTATGTATGTATCTAAGTCAAAAGAAGACTCCCTCTGACTGCAGTGGTCACCGGATCAGGCCTCTACCTAGCCAGGTTTTAAAGTGGTCTGAAAAAGTGGGGAAGGTCTATCACCACCCCATACACATCTGCCCATCCTCCTACCCAGCAAATTAATTTTGCCCCCAGCCTCATAATCAATCTTCTCCCCCATCAGTTCTGCCTCCTCCAGCTCCTCCCCAATTCTGTCTCCACATCAGTTCTTGCCCTCCTGCCTCACCTCTGCTCTTCCTGGAGAGCCAGGGGTTCTTCACCCCCATCTTTCAGGTGTGTATGTGGGGGGGGGGGGAGGTGGGAGGGCCTGAAGTAGGGTCTCCCTCTTCCACTTCCAGACCATGTATTGCAAGAAGGAAGGGGGAAGTGCAGAAGAGCTAGCCCATTGCTCAGAGGAGGGAAAGGAGGAGAAGGAAATGGAATTGCCCTGACCTGCTGGACTCTTTCTGCTCCCTCCCCACTTCTGTGAGAATACGGCCAGATCCTGAGAGAAAGGAGAGAGCATGGCCTGCTTCCTGCAGCAGCCTTGATTTGCTGCTCTTCCCCAGGAGGCAGGCAAAGGGGTGGGGGGGAAGTACCTAACCAAAAGGGGGTTTGCCCACAGGCCCTTCAGCAACCACCTGGCTTTTTATACCTTTTCTTTGGGCCTGCAACCCAGTACACTTTGCACATTGCACTTAGCAAAAATCCAGTTTCCACAAGTGTCAGCCACAGGAGTCCTACTGAGCCTAATACTGATTCAAAGATGGTGGGGAAGAATCTTTCCTAGGAGTGTGGATCACTTAGTTCTGCTCCCCCCCACTCCCTTTTCCATGGAACTTTCTCTTGTGGATTTAAGTGGACCTGACTCTTTGGGCACCTCACTATCGGAGGCAGGCAGTTTCCAAATTCTTTGGGTACATCATCTCTCTCTGGATCTTCCCTTCCTCCCATAAACCATACAATAATCTTTTCCAGCTCCCTCATCTCTATGAAACCTCCAGTAGAACATCCTGTGTCCCTCCTATTCCATACTCCATAATGCTCGTTTCCTTTCCTACTGCTGTTCTAATAGTCTCATGAAACCCTGCCTCTCTTTCCCAACTCAAACTATGGTATACAGGGGCTAGTAGCCTGCAGAGCACTTGCTGGTCATCTGTGGAAGGCTGGTTGGGTAAAGAACAAACATTAGTAGCCTGGATCAAACAGGTGGCAGTAATCACAAAAATAAAATGCTTTTGAGTCAGGTTTGAGGTGAGTTGTGCTGCTGCAGAGGGACACTACACACTATTTTTTAAAATCAGCTGTCCATCCACTAAAATTCTGTTATGAACTAATGAAATTCCACCATAGGACAATGACAGAATCAACACTCCTATGAAACAACTTTAAAACCAGGATTTCTATTTTAAGTTTCAAGGAGGACCTACAAGATCCATTGTAACTGGGCAGGAGTTGTGGGAGAGTGCGATGATTTGTATCTATGTACTGCTGTGCTCTACTGGAATTGAACGAACGTGGTCATATACAACAGTTTCCTCTACTACTATACCTGTACTAATGGAATTGCTACTTTAGTTTCCTGCTAAAGACTTGAAACGAAAGGTCCTTAGTTCACACACCTGATGCCTCTTCCAAGGTTGTTGCATGTATATGGCACAGATTATAACAAGCTGATACAGGGTGTGAAATATCAAATGACATTCTAGTGAGAAGGGTCTGTGACACAGTTTCACTGTAGCTTAAGTGCATGAATATTTCAACTGAGATTCCTGCAGGGCTTTCAGATGTGTATGCACACAGCTCAACTAGTGTGAGAATAAAAACAAACATATAAGGCATTGTCAATAGAGTCAATGTAATGTTAGTTAGTAGAAGCGTTTGGATTTTTTTTCTCCACCAAGTTGATCTCTCATACCATCATCATGTTAGTGAAGCACTTTTAAATTTTATTTTATTTTTTGGACAAACAACTGGTACCAGTGACATTAGACTTTCCTCTCCCATTTGTCCACTTCTCCCACAACCATCACTGCACCTTTTTTCCAACTCCCTGAATTGGTTTACCAAGCCCCACCTCACCCTATATACAAATCCGTCCTCAAGACCCATTTCTACCATGACCCCTACAAAAAGTGAGAAGACAAATTTCTTTTACAAGACATTTTAAAAATACCAAGAAATGAATTTTTAGCCATGCTGAGTAACAATGCGAGTCTGTTCCGTGTCCACTCTCTTCCTACCCCACTTTGCTCCTCCATTGTGTCTTGTCATTAACGTTCTGACCATGCAAACATTTTTTATACATGTAAGTAATTTACGCACAAGTAGTCCCATAGAAATCACTGAACTGTTCACCTGCTTAGAGTTACTTATGTGCAGAAGTGTATGCAGGATTGGGGTCTTAGTTCACAGGCTCTTTGGGCCAGGGGCCCAGTTATTTATTTTTACGGTAAGGCAGTTAAGCACACTTTAGGTGCAGTAAAATATTTACACTTATAATTAATACATAAAGAGTTATATAGTAAGGAAGGATGGTCCAGTAGGATATGAGCCAGGGTCTCTTGAGTCCCAGTCTCAATTCCTTGCTCTGCCACAGACTTCCTATATGACCCTGAGCAAGTCACTCAGTTTCTTTGTGCCTTAATTTTGCATCTGTAAAATAGGGATAACAGCACTTCCATGGCTCACAGGGGTGTTGTGAGGATAACTACATTAAAGATTATGAAGTGCTCACATACTATGGTAGTAGGAGACCATGTAAGTACCTTAGAGAAATACTTATTATTTATATTACCATAGCATCTACAAACCCTAGTCATGGACCAGGACCCCCTTACGGTTGGTGCTGTATCTATAGATCAAATTCTCTGAGATCCCTATTCAGGCGTAGGTACAAAAAATAATTTAAAAAATGGATAATCTTAGGCTACATCTACTCTATGAGCTAGGAGTGTGATTCCCAGCTGCGTACACAAGAGCAGTTGTGTAGCTGTGGTAGCCTGGGCAGTGGCAGCAACATAGCTTAACCCTACCAAGAATAAACCTGCCTGGTAGGTGCGTACTTGGCCTGACTAAGCCATGCTGCTGCCTATGCTACCATGGCTACACTCCTGTTTATACTTGCACTAGCTCGAGGAGAGCTAGGGAGAGTATGTGTATGCATGTGGAGAATCACACCCCTAGCTCACGGTATAGGTGTAACTTTAAAGGGACACCATCCATTTTTTAAAGTTTAATTTCTTTACTTTCTATTGTTTGTAGTACCCTCTTAGAGATGGATCCTGTGTTCCATGCACACCCAAATCAATTTTCCAACCAATGAAAAATCTGAGCACACTAAGAAGAAACTTTTATTCCTCCCCCACCCTCTCTTCCAACAGTGAAATATTGAGTCCCCTTTTTTGTTTCTTAAGGAGAGCAAGCTTTGCTGTGTTAGCTGTGTGAGTTAGGTGCCTAATACCTGGGAGGAGCTGAATCTAAATTATTTTCTAGGTCATTCAGCAAATCATTGGCAAAGTCAGGAATAGAATCCACCTCTCTTGATTCTCTGGCTTGGTCTACACACTAGCAATTTATGTTGGTAAAACCACATTGCTCAGGGGTATGGAAGATCCATAGCTCTGAGTGACATAGTAATTCCAACCTAACTCCCAGTGTAGACAGCGCTATGTCGATGGGAGGGCTTTCTCCTGTCGACATAGCTACCACTTCTCGGAGATGTGGAATAACTACACGAAGAAAAGAAGTTCTCCGGTTGGTGTAGGTTCTATCTTCACTAAAGCGCTAGTGTAGCTGTGCTGCTGCAGCCTTTTAAGTGTAAATAAGCCCTCTATCTGGTAGCCCAGGCACTAGCTGGACCCTGCCTTTTCCTAATGAACATGATCTGATTCATAATGCTTTGACTGTATTAGCACAGTTCTACTATACGGTTTGGTGCCTCTCTGCTGGCTGCCTCAACAGCTGCGAAGGAAGATATTCAGGCTCACATATTAATGGTGACTATGTACTTCTAGTCTGTAGCAAAAAAAACCAAACAAACAAAAAAGCAGTCAGTCTAAAAAAATAGAAACAGTATTTAGTATCTGGAGAATTGTTTCAGCAAAATTATAAAATATTATGGGTAAAATTAGATACAAAAGTTCATGGCAGTGTCTTTTATTTCCTTTTTTGCTGTTGCATCTGCATACGAATATAACTTTAATAGTTGGGTTTATTGATCTATCTTTGAAAGATACCAATTAGTATTGATATTTTTTTCATTTTTAATCGCCTTTTGGAATGATATACCTATTCCTACTGTTACTATTATTTGGTGTACGAATTTTGTATATTTAGGCAAATAAAATCCAGAAAGGTTTGAATCCAGGCACTAGCCACTCTGAAATTCAGTGGGATTCTGGTGCCTTATTCCATTAGGCTTCTTTCAAAGTCTCAGTCTCTACCATTAAAACAACCAAAACAAAGAGACTCCACCAGTGAAATCAATTAATAAAATAATGCTCTGATCCCAGTATTGTAGTCGAGGATAAACAAAGAGAAACGTTGTTTACTCACTTCTCATTTGGGGGAATATGGAGTTTACACCTACCACACCAGGCCACACCAGAAAGATTTGTTTACCCACTTTTTTTTAAATCACTACATCAGTGACCAAACCTGCAATGAAAACCTCACAGGTGGACTCCAATGCTTGGCAGATTTCCAAGTGAATGGGGCTCTGCACGGCGATAGTGGCCCATGCACTAAGTACACATTCCAGGACTGGGCCTTAAAGTGTAACTTCATCACATAACCCCACTGCAGTAAAGCACACCTGAACCAGCTAATACTTAAAAAAATATCCCAATCTCCCTCCAGAGACCTTCCAACCTCAAAGATCAGCCAAGCAATCCAAACAAAGCAACCCTCCCCAGAAGCCTAAAAGAACAGATTGCCTTTCAGCATGCCCTGTTTGAAGGACAAACAGTTGAGGCTATTTTGGAGCAAGGCAGAATTCCAAAGTCAATGGGCAACTCATGAAAACCCTGCCAGTAGCTCCCTCTTTTGAGCTATGGGGTCTCCAGTGAATGCTTCCAGTGATCACAAAGGAAGAGATGAATGTATTAATCATGATGAAAGCTAGGTGTGTGTCTATAGACTACATGGATTATAAATGGAGCTAATACGGATTTTTTTTTAAATTGCATTTGTTATATTGATTTCAGATGTTTAGATTACAGGTGAGGTTCCTATTAGGCTTTAACAACAATCAGGTCAGCAGGTTTCTGAGTCATATTTTAGTTTGCCCTTTTATGAGCAACAAACATGTGAGAAGTGAAATGAGACAGTTCCACACAGCTACCTGTTTGTCCATTGGCAGTACCTCAGGGCTTTTAGTTGTTTGGCTTGTGTTACTCATCCTATTTTAAGGTCTGATTGAATAAGGATGGATTCTGTAACCATAGTACTTAGGTATGGTTGTTCAGCCTTGTAAACCCTGCTTTACAATGGGAATTTTTAAAGTAACCCTCACCCCCAAATTAACTTTTAACCAATAGATTTTAAAATGTTCACTGCATCATCAACCTTTGCCTTTGTCATTTATGAGCAAGATCTTGCAATCTTTATTCAGGTAAGTTGTTCCGTTGACTCCAATGGGACTACTTGTTTAAAGGAGTGTGTGATGGAAAGCACCTAGGAGGATAAAAGAAAACAGCCATTGGACCTTCAGGAACAATCCTGGTCTGAGAGTTTGGTCAGCCATGTTACTGGAACACGTGGTTAGGGACTTCACCTTGAACCAAGTCTAGTTTGTTAAGTTCAGAAAGTGTTTTATCTTTATTTTTCTTGCAACCATTTCTCACTTCAATGCCTCATTACTTGTAATCACTTAAAAATCTCTTTGTAGGTAAATAAGCTTGTTTTATTCATTAATCAAAACTAATCCACTGTTGTGAAGAGAAGGATGGACAGTGCAGAACATAACATGTTTTTGGGAAAATCCAGGATCAGGAGTGTGTTGGAGTCACCCTGCATACAGCAACCAAGGCTGTTGAGATCCAGAGCGTGGCTGGTGCTTGCTGACAGACTGCTGGGGCCAGAGCTGCTGGACCAAGGGTGTGGCTATACACAGACACTCAGGGTGTGACCTGCATGCTGGCAGGCTGATTGTGAGCAACCCAAGTTGGAAGTTACAACAGCGAAGCACTGCAAGGCACCCAAGGTTGCAGGGCAGGGGTGACAAAGCCCCTCACTGGTCTGGACTGCACCCCAGAAGGTCAGAGGTTACTGGATCACACTCATAATGAACTACCCAGCACAATGTAAATCTCATAAGGGCTGTCATATTTCTCATATATCATGCATCTCAGCAAAATTAAAGTCTCAGACTGCTCCAGGATTAAGTTCTAAACAGGGATATCTGCTTCCTGTCATGGTACATGAGGTAATTTACACTGAAGAGAATACTTATTTCCTTAAACCCACAACTGAATTCCCATTGAAAGGAGTAAGAAATTAATTCAGATTTCAAGACCACGGTAAGCCATACCAAACAGGATGTTTTCAGTTGGATTTTCTCTACCATTGTCTATTCTTTTGTGCAGCAGTTTTCAATCTCTTGAATTTAAGAATTTACCTAGGTGGACTGGATAGTTTAAGGGATAGGTGGTAGCATGTCTAGGATCACCAGGATGACTATCCCATGCTGAGAGTGACCAAAAGACCATTACTATGGGATGGTTGTTCAGTAACCTACGTAAAATGAGTTACTGATCTCAATCTAATATGTAAAATATTCCTGGATTGTGGCTTTGAATTTTACCCACAGAATTGATACTTCTGAGAGCTGCATGTACTATTCACATGACTCCTTTTAATTTTTAAGTGATGTCATTTTAGTTTCATGCCCTTCATTTTATTACTGCACTGAGTACAGCATGAGAAATTGTGCCTCCCTGCAAATGTATGGTACCAAGAAGTAAGTGTTCGGCAGCTCGAAGGAAAAACTGGGGAAATTGGGATTGATAGCAGGTACCCAGGAGAGGGGATAAGGAAGGGGAACGACTGAATCTAGAGAGGGCAAAGGTTGAAGTGGAGAAAGGAAGGGGCAGAAGGCAAGAGTTCTGCAGTAACTGCTGTATAGTAAGTTCCTCCCATCTTTTTAGATGAAATACTATAAAAATCTCAATGAAGGAAATTACACTCATTCTTTGCAACCTAGTCACAATTTAGATTGTAAAGTGCCTTGTGAAACATCCCAGCTACTACTGAATACAGACTTGAGTGACCTGAGCCAGCATTATTTTTTTCCCCATACATACCTTTATTAAAGAAATGACTGAATAAATCATTCAAGTAACCATAAATCCAAAATACTCATTTAGCAGGAAAAAAAATAAATTCTGATTTTTTTCCTTTTCAGCTTTCAGGGTCAGATTTTCTGGTAGCCAGAAGTCAGCCTTTTAATTTTATACTACAGAACTGCACCTATATTTGAGCATGTGTGAATTGGGCACCATGTGTACTCATGCAAATATCTGGTCACACACACAAAGTGGGTGCAACACTACTATATTGGATATACATGATGTGGTCACTCACCTCAAGTGCCTCCTATCAACTGGGTGTGATACTGAAATCTTTGTCCTGCTCCTAGCAGCCCCTGTAGGCTGCCAGTCTCATTAGGCAGACCAGTGGCTCAGCCCTCTGGCCAAGTCACACAGTCTAAATGGATCAACAAATCCCTTCCAGGGTATTCAAGTCCAAAACAAACAAACAAAAGTTTTCCAATCCCTCACTCAAGCAGGACTCAACCCCTCTTTCCTGCAGGTGCATTCTCTCTTCAGCCTGCTTCTTTAAATTCAGCCCTCTGCTCAGGCTTCTAGAAGGAAGCTTATCCCTTTCTCAGGGCTTAGTAAAGAGTCCCACCAGAACTGCTGGTCTACCTTCACCAGGGCCTTCAGCCCTGTCTCTGGGCCCTTTTAAACTTAGCTCCTTTTCTTGCACTTTTAATATAGCCATGTCCTTTTCCAGGGCTTAAGCTACTCCAGCACCAGCTGGTGAGGGGAGGCAGCCTACCCACCCACCACTCCATATCCCAACCCAGGGACACTATACACAGCAGCCACATACTGTACTCAGTTGCTGCTACATTCCCTGGGCCGCTTCCCACCTGTCCTCTTTGTCTGTGTCCATTACCAGGGCTTGGACTCAGGCTCTTAGCTCCCCTCGGGTTTCACAAATACAGCACCTCAGACACCTTTTGGCCAGCACACCTTACTTCACTCAGCTGGTCCCAGCTGGGAACTAACCCCCTCAGCTCTTGCAGCTCCTTTTATCTGACCCTGCTGAGCTCTGATTGGCTGCTTGTGTGGAGCCTTTCTAGGCAGTCAGGAGGACCCATCTTCATTGCTCCTTTCTTGGGGCAAGTTGTGGTAGGACCCTGAGGCCTCCACCAGGGGGCCTCAAAGGGCCTGCTACACCCCATCACAGTACAAAAAACTCTGAAAATTTAGCCCTAAAAAGTTTAGGATTACAAATCAAATTTCTGATTACACTCTGATTAAGAAAGGTTATTCTACTGACTGATGCTTTTAACTCTATACATACATGATCATTATTTATTATAATAAATATTATTCATCAAATGTACAATGTAAATTTGTAAAAAGCTAGGTTTGGAGGTAATATCAGTCTAAAGATGTACCTCATCAATTTTGTTATTGTGCGGAACAGCATGAGAAATTAGACAGAAACAGAATCATACAAAATAACCACTGTATTTTAGAAAGAAATTCAGCCTACTGTGGAATAGTTGCTACACTAAATTGTGTTGTTAGGACTTCATTTTTAGAAGTGGTCATCCAAATATGTGCCATGTAGAAGTACAAATACCTGACCATGCTTTCAAGAAATGTGTTTAGACTTCCAAGGACATCAACTGTGCCTGCAATTATTTGCGTCTGCAACTTAGTAGATGCAAAATATATATATCAAGGCCTTAGAATTTAAAAGCATCAGCTCAGTAGAAAATAAATCTGATTTTTGAGAATTTAAGGATAGGTCTTCACAGCGAATATTATTTTTCTCAAAAAACAAAACAAACAAAAACTTTTGAATGAAGTGATAGACAAGTCAGAAGAACAATTCAGCCACATAATGCTATAAAAAGAGCCTCCATAGCCATTTATAGGATCATTAAACTGGACACTGTTTGGGCTAATTTAGAATGAAAGTAAAAAGAATTAGAGATTAAACACTTAAAAACCTAGTTACTTCACTGTATAAATCAAAATACAGACACAAATGAACCAAGAACTGGAATAGGGAATGAATTATTGAGTCCTCCTTTAGGCTGTTGCTAAAAACCAAAAATATCACCAATTACATGCTAAATGTTCATACTCTACCTGGCATTGACTGATATGCATCCTCCACACAACAGAAAACTGAATGCTTCACTGTCTCTAGTGGAGAGTGTACACTTACCTATCATTTTTTGCCTAGAACATAAGTTGGGGGTAAACCCACTAATCTGCTGCCATGCTACCTTGTGCAGTGATCCTGCTATCTTGTATAAAGTCAGGAGGTTTAGGGTGTGAATGGAATACCCCCCAGGAAGATGTGTGTGTGACAGTAAATAGTGTTGGCAACATATAATCTGCTATTTCAAAAGTTGCTCAGCAACCCCAACTCTGCTTGAACTAAGTGGAAATTGTAGTTGTCAAGCACCTCTGAAAACCAGGCCATTATTACTAGTCAGCTGCAATCTTTGCTTAGTCAGTGCTGAGCCAATGCCCTATTGTGGCATTATGGGGCACTGAATTACTGGAGTGTGTTTGGCTGAAATATCAAACTGAGTTTCTGGCTTCTTCAGATCATTAAAAATTCCATGACACTTTTCACAAGAACAAGGATGTGTTAAATGGAGCTAGTTGAAAAATGTTTCTACTCAGGAAAATTTCAATAAAAAAGTTTCCATGAAAAATTTCAACATTTTTCTTAAAAGCTGAAAAACCTAAAATCTTTTTGGTTTCTCAGTCTATTGCCAGCAAGTCTAAATTTTTCATTGAAAGCAGAGACACTTTCTGCTGAAATTTTCATTTAGTCAAAAACCCAATTTTCCATGAAAGCATCAGAAACAGAACATTTTCAACCTGCCCTTGGTGCACTGCTCAGATTTACATTCAACCAATCTAAAATTCCCTGCAGTTTCTATTAGAAAAGGCAGTTTGCACTTGCTACCCTAAACTATTGCTGTGTTTCATCCTAGCAATTAAGTGATCCATGTGAACAGTTTGCAAAGTGCTTTGGGGTCCTTAAGATTATTATCATTCTTAATATTCTGAAAAATGAGAAGTACCACGAGGACTTTGTTACAATGCTGCTCTCATTGTATGAGAATGAGGAAATGAAACCAGTGGTAATGCATAAATGTGGTATTTGCAAAACTTGCAGTTGCTAATTTAGATGCTGGGTTTGGAACACTTAGCCTACTTGACCCTCTGGTTTTAGGACAGTGGAAAACACTAGATGAGATTTTTGACATTTCTCAACACTGGTGTCTGGTAGGTGGAGACATTTTCTTGTGGTTTGGCATGAGACATAGGGGATCATGTCACCTGATGGCCACATGCTATTTCAAGATATAAAGTAAACTTTAAGATATATTTAAGCACATGCACAGAAAATTGATTATAACAAAGGAAGCTGATCTTGAAGAATGTATTTGGTTGACATGGACTATTTGAGAGAATCTCCTTTGGAAGGGTCCAAACCACAGGCTACTGTTTAGCACATACGGATGTTTGGAGCATATTTAGGTACTTTCAAACAAAGAAGCTCTATAGACAACTCAGGAGATGAATTAATCTCTTCCCCTCTGACATTTTAGTGTAGAACTATCACTGGTTACTGTCTGTAAGTGGCAGGAGGAAGGCTAAAGTAAAGCAAATATCCTATTCACTTCTCACTTGGGACTGTAGGATTAGACCGGTATTAGTTTAAAAGCAAAATTTTCCCCCACCAACAAAGAAACTGCCATGGTTTCACTTTGCAGGGAGATGTGATGATTGGGGGAGGCTGTATAGCTTGGAATCTGATCCTACAGCCCTTACTCACATATGTGAAGTCTGCAAAATCAGGACTTTGCTTTCAACATTGCAAACTTTCACAGTTCATAATTAAATGAATGCAAAAGCTGATTGCTATTAAGGCACATTGGATAAAATGACATATAAAAAACAAGTTAAAAGAGAAACTGATAAGGGCTGTGGAAGTACACAAAGTAACCGTTTGCTAGCACACAAATTCCATTTGCCTTTGGAATCAACTCAGCTGCATTTATGAAATCTGTCCTTGGGCTAGAAGATTAGTTTTCAAAGAAGTCAGAAAGCAGAGGAAAGATCTCTTGTTTGTATGCCTGCTCTCTGACTCTCGGATGCTAAAGAGTAGAGAGGGATATATTTTTTTTTTAAACAACTGTTTTGAAAGACTGCAGGGTCAACTTCCCATTAGAGTCAACAGGAATTTTGGGTGCACAAGGAAAATTGGGTCCTTAATGTTCATTCTTGCTTTTAAAGTAAAAAACACAAAGTGAAATACAGTGCTATATGTATGTAGTAAAACATTGAGGGATCCTAAAGCCCAAAAATATTTAAGACAAGGTGATTTGTTCTAACTGCATATAATCTAAATGAAGTTTTAACTTTGTGGGTCCCATCCTGCTCCTGCTGAATGGGATTTTTGCTATTGTCTTCAAAAAGAAGTAGTAGTACATGGGCCCTGTGTGAATATTGGCAGGATTCTACAGATCCATTTTGCTGTTGTTTTCAAACTCCTGATGTTTTTTATGGCAAGGGTGATTATAGGAAGCTTCCAGATTTCAAGTAAGATACGTCCCTGAGCTGTCCTTGTGATTTGCTAGCAGGCCTTCTCTAAGGAGAAAGTTATTGTGGAGGAAGATTTTCACACCATAAGATATTTTGGTAATATCTTAAACAGCACAAGAATTCCTATGTAAAGATTCCCCTTCAAAGGATGTTAAAACAAATAGTTCAAAAATTATCAATTTTGAGATTTTTCAGGGCTGTATTTTCAAAATTGGAGGCATAGGCCAAAAAACAGGATACATTTACCATGATTGTGTAAATAAACAGGTAATTTTCCATAGTTCTGAAATATTTCTAAGAGCCACATATCAGCTTGACGTCTACTGAATACATTAGTATCCATTTTGATGTCAACATTGTCCATATGTGTAACTGTGACAATGCACATGCAAGTATGCACTGAAAGTTTAGCCCTGATTCTGTTCCATATGTTCTTCTGCCAGAGGTAGAAGGTGACTGTTTAAAACTGTGAAATCCCCTAGATCACTATATTAGGGTTGTTCTGTGAGATGCTTTAATAGAGACAGTGGGCACAGAAAGTTCAGAAGTGGAAGAACATGTAGTCAAAGTTCCTTCACTGAATCTTACATCTGAAGGAAGGGAGATGAAAAACATCATGTCAGTCAAAGATTATATCAAAACATGGGTTGTATTGTCCCTTTTGTGAGAGTTACCCGAACATGGGATTAGAACTCCAGGTCTGATCCTGCATCATTTAAGACAATAGGAGCTTTGCAATTGACTCCAATTGGTGCAGAATCAGTCCCTCCATGAGGTTTTCCTTGCAGAATTTTCTTCCCAAGCATAATTCCTTTAGAGGGAGTGGAGGCAGGATACAGGGCTTGTTCCTTCCCCTTCCCCCAGAAATGGCATGAGTGTCTGTCACACATACACCTCCCCCAGAAAAAGTTAGCAGGTCCCCAAGATCAGCAGAGGTACTCTGCCTCCAAATAGGTTCCCTGCGACCCTCATCTAGACTCTTCAGACATGCAGCCAAGGACACCATGAGTTGGTACCTGCGGAAGACCCCCTAAAGTATATGGGCCAGATGGGTTGGGGAGAAAAATAATGAAGTTAATGCCACTTCAGGCAGCATTAATTTGTGCAAGCCTCTGTTAGAGTTTTCTTGGGTGTGTGTGTGCATGTGCGTATGCAGATGCACAACATATCTGCCTCCTTCTCTTTTGTACTTTATCTCTTTTGCACTTTATCTCTTCTCTGAATGTTATCGCTAGTCATTAGAGAGTGGAGGATGCTGTTCAGGAGGAGTGCTGTGAATGACCCTTAAAGTTTATCTGTCATCTCGAAGTGAACTGCATATGTGGGGGTGGACAACTATTGATCAAATGACTATGTGTTTTTCTCCCTGCAGTTGTCTGATAGATAGATGATCTCATTTCTGGCTACTGTAGTTCTCTCTCTCATCTTTTACATGGCACAGTATATAATCATTTTGTAATCTGTGGTTTTTGCCCATGCTTTCCCTGGTTGATTGCTTTTCATGGGCACCTGAGGCTAAGCTGATCCAGCTGACATCTCTCCCTCATTCCATTGGCATGATTCACTTTTATCTAGCTCCTCCCTCTTCTTTGATAGAATGGTGAATATCTAATCAGAGGGATATCACGGTGATCAACTGCAATCTGTTAATCATTTTCTTCTTTGTTAATAACTTTGAACTGTTTGCTCATATTCACCAGATAGGCCCAATTCTCCACTCTGTCTACATTAGTTTTTCACTGGTGTGATTCCACTGAAAACAATGAAGTTACATGAGTGTATGACTGAAATAAAGCTGTGGAGAATCAGGCCTCATATTTTCCAGATAATATTCATACTCTTTGTTATGGCTAGACACCACTTGGGTAATCTGAGGGAGCGCCGGGTAGAGAGAAATCAGGTATCTAGGAATGTGGATGCAAAAGAGACAAATCAATCAATCAATAATTCTTCTGGCTCTGGTGCCATAATTCTCCACTTCTACCTGTGATGTGCCTGAGAAGTGGATACTCTTTCCTCTGGGGCTGTATGGATCACTCTGGCCCTAAGCTTTGATCCCCATACTTTGCTGGTATATTTATAATTAGCTATGCCACATTGGAAGGGATCTGACCATTGAGTAGCTAGCTAGGTGAAAGGACTCAGGTCCAAGTCATATATCATTGGTTACTATGATATCATTAAGGGAGTGTATTTTCAACCTAGGGGTCAGGAATATTAAAAAAGATGAACAGCTGAGAAAAAGGTAGTAAAAATACACACACTTCACTAATACCCATATGAATGATCTTTCTTTAGGCTTTCTGAACCTCCCTCAGCTGCTGGAGATCCTTCTTATAAGCCCAGAGACAGCTTTCCATACAGGGTTACCCCTGTGACTATAAAACTATTAATTTTCACTTGTATGAAGTGTTTAGTTTCTCCAATGTTTGCTCATATTTGTTACAGCCTGAATCCTGAAGTCTTTACTCAGCCCTTAATTCAACCAGAACCAAAGCTCTGATCCCACAACTGGACCCAAGTGGGAAGATCACTGTGTCTGCACAGAACCAGTTGCAAGATTGGGTCCCACATCCAGAAAACTGAACAACACACTACCAGACTAACCCACAGACCACATTAAATACTTCAGTTGGAAAAAATATGTCAAAGCATCCACTTTTCTAGGATTAGAGAGGTTATTTTACCTTTATGGTTGGCACTGGTGCAACTGCTTCTGCAATTCTGTCCAATTCTGGGGCCCACAATTCAAGAAGGATGTTGATAACTGCAAAGGGTTCAGAGAACGGCCATGAGAATTAAAGGATTAGAAAACATGCCTTATAGTGACTGAGCTCTTTGAATCTATCTATTTGGGTTAACAAAGAGAAGGGTAACTTGATTACAATCTGTAAGTATCTACATGGGGCACAAAGGAGTTAAGTGACTTTAACATGATCACACAGGAAGTCTGTGGCAGGAAGTCTGGTTCTCAGCTGGTGTAAGCTGATGTCAGTGGATGTATTCTGATTTACACCAACTGAGATCTGGGCCCAGATCTCTTGACTCCCAATTATGTGCCTAAACCACAAAACCATCTTCCCTTCAGAAATCTTCTTGATAATATGTGCTTCATGCTCCACTGAGACTAGACACTTTCTCTTCAGATTTGGCAAGGTACTTAAGTCCTTGTGTTGCCACAAAAATAAAACCATTCTTAGAAAACAAGAAGAGTAATTGGTGTTGTATTCCCTCTAACTCTCGTTAGAAGTTAAAAATATATCAGAAAGCAAGAAGATAGCACAATATTTAATAGAAGGGAAGGAAAAGATGAAGCTGTTCTGGACCAATTTTTAAAAAATTTATTTACATGGTTTAGTCCTGGGGAATGATGTCAAACTGGCAGCCCTGCACTCCTTCATTTATAGCCACCAGACATACAATACACGCAGCAGCAGTAGCAGCTGCTGACAGAGTGATCAGAACACTAGAAGTTGTAAGAGCACTGGCATTAATGCACACATGAATAGATGAAGAGGGAG
Source organism: Emydura macquarii macquarii (assembly GCF_026122565.2). Classification (NCBI taxonomy): domain Eukaryota; kingdom Metazoa; phylum Chordata; order Testudines; family Chelidae; genus Emydura; species Emydura macquarii. The sequence goes on along the minus strand of NW_027130155.1, from coordinate 5,698,786 downwards.
CGCCATCTACTGTCATATAATATGAAGGCAAAAATAAACAGGATGACCATATTTATTGGGCTATAGCAAAGTTAACAGTTATCACTTACTCCACTAAGGAGAAAAGGAATGATTAACTAAGGACTCAAACTATTCCTTCTACAAACATTTAAGACTCACTTGTTTCTGTAGCAGCTAGAGGCTCAAACAGAGATTGGGACCTGCTTGTGTTGGGCACCACACATGCACAGTAAGAGATAGCCCCTGCCCAATAAGCTTACATTCTAAATAGACAAGATGACAAAAAAGTGGGACAAGGAAGTATTGTACTGTTAACCCCATTTTACTAAAGGGGAACTGAAGCACAGAGATTAACTGACTTGCTCAAGGCCACACACGGAGTCTATGGCAGAGCCAAGAATTTAATCCAAAATCCTTTATCCACAAGAGAATTTCACATGCTCCTGATTCCAGAGATCTCATGTAGATTCTAGATAGGAATTTTCTCAGAAACTATTGCAACAGGAAAGAGCCCTGGACAGATACAGAGTTGAGTTCTTCCATTTCACTGGCCACTCACTGGATGAATTCACAGGAGATGTTTACAAACTATTCCTTAAAAAGGTTGTGTCTGAAAAATACTAATTTTCTTCATTTTCATAATCCTCTTCCCTCTTATTTATGTTTCTTAATGGTTCTAGATAAAGATCAGGTTAGTTATAAAAAGGGAAGTTGAAAGTGTCATCCTACATAAAGGGATGGATTCAAACCCCAAAATGATTAGGCACTTGCTTTACAATTACAAGAAAGTTTCAGTGTTACTATCACCATACTAGCTTAGATAGCTAGAGAAATGTTTACTGTATGAGACTGCAGAGATATTTAAACTAAAGATGGCTCTAAACAAAACCTGGATCCAAACTCACCTAATCTTTGGGATTGAATGGGGAGTGGATTTCTGAACCCAGAATTTTTCTTTTATTCAATGAACTGAAACCCCAGACCTGAATGCTCCCAAACATACTTTTGGTGGTGGTAGGTGTTAAAAAAAAATCTAAATGGAACCCAGACTTCATGCTGGCACATACCTTTATAATGGGGGAACTAAAATCCAGGATCTAGTCAACCCATGAATTTTGAGCTCTAATCCATCTCTATTTGAAACATCAGTTTTCATCAATACCTCTCTCTTACAGAACATGAGATAAACTACCTGTATACATATACCTATGACAATGGCACTGTACAATTGTGTTAGATAGCAACCTGTATATTTTTACTATTCTAAAACAGTATGTACAATTAGGATGCTAAAGAAACAATCACTATAGGATCTTTTGTAAAAGATATTACAGTATTTATCAAACAAGAGCCAGTTTCTCCTCAAGTGATTCACAAATAACAATGATGCAGATCACTCTATAGCTACATGTAACATCAATGGGCTCAAAATTCTGCTCTCAGATATCCTCAGTGAAGCTTGAGTGACATACTGCTCTGCACTGAAAGCCCATTGATGTCAGTGAGAGTTTGTGAATGTGCCAACCGCTTCTACACTCTACTGTACTGTGCATCATCAGTAGGAATTCAGCACTGGTAGGGAGAGCAGACTTATCTAAGCTGTGTTCGGCAGATGTGAGAGAAGAGTTTTCTTCTTAGAGCTTTACAGAATGCAAGCTTTACTAGACCACACCACAGCCCAGCGCCACCTAGGCACAGTCTTGGGCACTGGATCTTTTGTTCTACCTCTCTGCTATAAAGAATATATTTAACACACTGATTTTTTTTGTCACATTAAAAGTAGGAATGATTTTGGATGGCTGATTTTTGTGTCCTCACCTGTGCAACTGAGACATTTACTAAAAAAGCAAAGGAAAAAACAAACCTCTTCTGTTTAGCCAGGTATTTTTGTGCCCACCACTAAAGCACCAAGTAAAATGCTTGACTAGACAATATGCTTGCAATGTTAAGTTGCTCAAGAGACACAGAGGACAACAGCTTTACAGTAACACTGCACAGTCCTCAGCTATATGTATGCAGGGTGTCAGTCTCATTCATATAGAGCAAGATTCACACATCATGCACCAAACACAGCCCAAGTAATTAAATCATCAGACAAGTAGGCAGAAACACTAACTACAGTCCTCTCTGGATCAGTTTATAACAATAAATACCTCTGCATACACATGTGCATGAAATTATTGGACCAATTATCTGTATAATTTTTCTGCATTTACAGACCTGTATGTCTGTCTGTTTCAATGGCTATTTACCAATAAACAGGGCCATAAAAACAACAATTTTTAAATAAGCATTTAAGCAATCAGAAACCTTCACGTCTTTGTATGTGAGACACAGCCAAGTGGTTCTTAATGTAGCAATTCCACATACTCAGCAAGAGGAACAACAAAGGAATCATAAAATACTTTTCATGATAACTGTCAACAATTAAATTGCATGGGGCTTTGCTACTAGAGGACATAACAAAAACCATGGAAATGTGAAACAGATTTAGAAAGTGAGCATTGAAAATGTGCGCCAGAAGCTGGGGAATGGATTACAGATGGCAAGTGTGTCTCAAAAACTGTCAAGGAATGATTTGGTTTGACAAATGTTTGCAACCTAGCATAAAGTTGTACAAAAAATGAACTTGGGCTATAGCTCTGCACTTGTACAAAAATAATTAAACATGATCAAGCATATCTGATATTGAAAATTGTGAGTCAATCTATATTTCCATATCAGAGCCAGATCCTGCAAGTCGCTGAGCACTTTCCGAGAGGTTCTGTACTATTAAAAATACATAGCTCTTATACAATATCTGGCTCCCTCACATTTCAAGACCTGCTTTAAAAATCATAGGAAGTATAATGACCTCCATTTTACAGAGAGGAAAGCAGAGACATATAAGCAAACAGACATAGAGCAGGTTAATTGCAAAGCTACGACCAGAACCGATAACTCCTGATTCCCACTCTAGTGCCAAAGCCACGGCACCATGCTGCCTCTACAGGGTGTTTTAGTTTACACTGGTGTAGACTAAATCTACACCAGTGTAAATTTCATTCTGCATTCTCATGTCACATGCTAATTGGCGGCATCGACCCTGCTGGCAGCAGGAGACATTTTTTAGTTTGTGTGTCAGTTCTGTGTCAGGGAGCAGCCTGTCTGGGGCGTAGCTCTGTGTCAGAACAGCACAACAGGCACTCTGCCTCCATTTCCCTGAGCAGAATCCCTAGTAATTCCAGGCCATTTTAGCCTCCAGTCCATCAACATGGTTTATTACCAAAATGTAGTTCAAAATAGTCCCTAATGAAAGTCCCAACTGTATAACCCATTTCTCTCCCCAGTGAGAGCAGTCATTAAAATCATTGATGCCTCATCCCACATATTACACACCAGTGCCTTCAACAACCCTTTAACTCTATCAATCCTCCTCAGCCCTTTTTAACAGGACAGCCACCCCAGCCCTTCCAATGGAATGCTGCTGGACCCCCACTCTTCCCAGCAGGAACCCCCACAACTACTCTACTAGGAAGTCTCCTTGTCAGGGGAGCATCCCTCACTCCCCTGACCTTCTCATGGTTCCTCTCTAGTCCAGCTCTCTGACCCTGGAGATATCAGTGGTTAGGCTCTTCCCCCTTCCTTCAACCTTCTCTGGACCTTGGCTCCAGCTCAGAGCCAGCTGCCATCTCCCTCCTCTGCTGCTCTCAGCCCTCTCCAAGTCAGTCTCTCTGGCTTGGGACATCATACTGTTTGAAATGGGAGTACATTAACACACACTGGGGCCCTTTCAGTGAGTGCCAGCAGGGTCCATGTGGGCAGCCAGTTGTTGTGTGACATACCAGTGTACACTAAAATGTATGCCCTTCTGGTGCAGCCTAAAGCTCCATTTAGAACAAACCCTCAGTTAAAGTTAATAGGTGTTGAAAATTATCATCATTTTCCAAGAGGTGCTCATCCCCTTGCAGGAGTGGATCACGACTGAAGGAAGCAATGACAATAGTAATAAGGTAAACTACATCAAACAGGTCAGCAACGGAAACAACATATTGTCTGCATTTTTGCCAGAGAGCTACAAGAATCTCACACTGGGTAAATGAGTGTTTGACTAAATACTGACATTTCTAACGCTATTAATGATCTCACAAAGTGCTAGAACCTCTTTGAAAGTGGAAGTCAAGTTGAGATATTCACATAATCCTTGTTTTACACCACTGCAGTCAGTCTATCAGGGTTTAAATTCTGAGAGCAACACTGACATCAGTGGAAGGTCTCTGTGTGGTGTATGGGACACACAAGAAAAGGTTAATTTGTAGAGGGCTACAGCTTTCACCACCAGTTAGCAACAGGGGCTTGTAGGCCAGGGTTCTCAAACTGGGGGTCGGGACCTCTCTGGGGGTCTCGAAGTTGTTGGGGGGCAGAGTCACCGCTAGCAGCAGCGCAGAAATAAAAGCGCCAATGGGGCACTAAGTCTTCTGTGAAAAATGATATTGACAAAGTTTCTTCACACCCCCCAGTATTAAAGAGTAACTATTTTTAAAAAATAACTTTTCTGCTTAGAACAATAATTAAATAAAAATGTGTTTTAGTCTTAATTTAAAAGTGACGAGAAAAGGTAAATTAATTTTTAAACAGTAGGGTTATAAATTTAGCATTTAAAATAGTATTAAATATAAAAAATGTATTTTTAATTTACAAGGGGGGGTCGCACTCCGAGGCTTGCTGCGTGAAAGGGGCCAGCCGTACAAAATGTTTGAGAACCACTGTTGTAGGCTATGCTCAGTCAATGAGTGTTTTCTGCTGTTCTAATGTAGTGTGTTCTGCTGCTCTTCAGGGAGAGGTTTGGTAGGCAAATGTTCTGTGACCCTGTCTACACTTACCTCCGAGATTTGGTGGCAGTCGACGGGAGTTATGCAAGCTACGCAAAAAACTTGCGTAACGCCCGTCGACTGCTGTACTTCTCTTCTGCGCGCCATCTTCACTGCATTCCTGTCGACACAGTGCTATGCCACTTGTGAAGGTGGTCTTAGTATGTCGATTTCTGGATCGACTGAGCGGGTCTTCACTGAACGCTCAGTCGATCCAGAGAAATCGATCTGACGGCGGCGACTTTACCACCATCAGTGTAGCTGTAGCCTATGGAGCTAGATAGTTTCTTCAGCTTATTCATGCAGCTTCTGCTAAGCTCATCTCAATTAATTATTTACTTGTCTGTTTAATACAACAGGCCAAATTCTGCCTTCAGTTACACATTCCATCGACTTGAAAGAGTTTGTGACAGGATAGATGCTGGTACAGTTTATCTATGCACTTCACACATAAGGAAAACAGATTCCCAGAGTCTAGATTCTCTCCTGCAGGTTTGATCCTGGAGGGGGAATCTTCCTTTAATATTCTACCAAAAATGTTTAAAAGTTGCATACAAAGACATGAGTGTGACATTTCCACACAATGGCTGAAGAATGGTAGGAGAGTCCACAGAGAGTTTGTTCCCAATTATGCAGACATTTTCAAAAATTCTTTGCTCTGTAACTTACAGGTAAGATTAGTTTGTGCCAAACTGTTAAAAAAAAAAAAAAAAAAAAAAAAAAAATCGAAGCAAATCTATTTGTGCAGAAGACTGTAAACTCTGGAATGGAATTATCCAGGGAGTCAGCTGGCAGTCATTTCTAGGCAGTGTTAGGTCCAGAAAGACATGCAGGAAGCTCCACTTCTCCTATTGTGAAAAGTGTTGTATATACTATAAACTGGAATGGAGGCATGCTCTGGGAGTATTCATATACAAAAACAGCAAGGAAGCAAGATGTCTGTGAATCTGTTGCAGCAATGAAAGCTGTCATTCTAGCCTGACATTGAATTAGTTAGTTTACCTGGAAACAGAAGAATCTTTCAATTCTCATCAGCATTAATATTATGACTCTGGAGCTGTAATTGTGTAGTAGAAGATGGTTCCAACCATGGGACTAAACTGGAGTGTAAATCACAGTTCTCTAGTCTAGACCTAAAGGATTAATTGCACTTCCAGTTTTTTGAATTAGTACATCTGATAACTACATACACGTTGAGACAGTCTATACAAATAGCATTTACTAAGAGAAAATTAAAAATCACTTGAAGATGAAAGAAAAAGGTTTTGATGAGGTTTAATGCGAGGGGCAGTGATTGTTTGCTATACAGACGCAAAACAAGTGGAGCTACTTTTGGACTGCTTAACAAAATGAGAAGTGACCCAAGAATAATGAGTTTAGTCCAGCCAGAAGCCTGACATCTTTGATTAAATAATAACCAATGAGGTCTACTTTTTGCAACTTGTTTTAAATGGGGCCACATAGGACCCTAAAATGCTTTATGTTCTCATCCCCAATATCACGCAAGCAGATAAACTCAGAGAATTGATGGGACTGCACAAATTCCCAGTGCAAGACTGGGTGCTGTGAGAATTGCAGGGTTGAAGCTGTCATGTTTTGTCTTTGATGACAGTGAAATATCAGTCTTCTCAAAGATAGCAACATCGAGCAGACTTATTTGATTTACGGTTCTCAGACTGACAGAATTGCTTGCATGAGGGAATTTCAGAAGAGCAACTGTAAATTGCAGATGTTTAATAAATACAGATAATCCTCCATAATTTCTAATAATACACACATGGACATTTTCTAGGGACATTTCAGAAGATACTAATTATAGATTCAAACACTGGTAAGCATGGTGGAATAGGTTAGCAAACATGCTATTACATTATAAGACATTTCTATCCTCAGTAAACAAAGAATTCCAACACCAATGGAAGTGCCGACAGTTCTTCTTGAAAAGAGTTAATTATGCCTTTGCACCAAAATCATACATCTGACCTCTGAGTAGCTGATGTTAAGCCTTCTAAAATCTGACCGCTACTTAACTGGACAGTTCAGCAGCAGCGTATCTTGCTGCCATCTTGGATGGATTTCTTCATTCCACTGGATAGAAATGGAAAGAAGAAGTACATCTCCAATGGGCTGCTCCATTGAGTGACTCTTTGTTAGCTTTCCTTAAGTTAGATTCTGCCACCCATACTCATGTTAAGATAAGGTACTGCTTACCCCCAAAATAAGTGCCACTGAAATCAATAGGCCTAATTGCTGAATGATGTGCTACTCGACTTTTACATAAGTATGACAAATAGCCCCTTTCATCCTGAGGGATTCCAAAAGCACATAATACCACTGAAATGCATGGGATGGAGGACAGCAGCCGGATGTTCGCAGTACACAGGGCACGACTGGAGGAGAAGGGAAACATTTTGTGAATACGCTGAGGCAAACTTTCTCTCAAAAAGTGACATAATGGGCTTGATTCTTATCTCGCACTAGTATTCCAGTGCAATAACTCCAGAGTCTTCAGTGGCATTCCTCCTAACTTACACTGATGCACATAATAACAGACCCAGGCCCAGAATCAATAATGCCTACACACAGCAGACAGAACCAAGCTTGATTCTGTCACAGACAAGGTGAAAAATTACTCGCATCATTCTCATTCCTTCCAAATGAGTCATAGTATTTAAAGAGACAAGGTAGATAAGGTAATATCTTTTATTGGACCAACTTCTGTTGGTGACTGAGAGAGACAAGCTTTCGAGCTTACACGTCTTTTATTGTTTTCCAATGTGAATTCATTCGAGGGTGTAGTGATTGTCTAGTTTCACTCACATTGTTGCTATTGGGGCATTTAGGGCACCAGATGAAGTGCATCACATATTGCGATAGGGATGTGTAGGAGTCATGGATCTCGAAAGATGTATTGATCATTGTAGCAGTGCAGCTATGTCTGCATGTTTTGCATCAGTTGTGCTGGCAGGGTCTGGTGCTGCTTTAAATTGGTGTGTCCTGGCCTGTGGGCAGCCTACTTCTGCTGATGAGCTTGGAGAGGTTGGGGGGTTGTTTGAAGGCCAGAAGAAGGGGTTCAGGAAAGATTTATTTCAGGATGGGGTTCTCAGCGAGTATGGGGTGTAGTTGTTTGATGATACCCACACAGGAAAATGATAAAAATCACCACATAACCTGAGGGTGAACACTTCTCACAAAGCGATCCCTCTATATCTGACCTATCAGTCCTCATCCTCAAATGAAACCTGCACAACACTTTCAAAAGATGAGCCTGGGCACTTAAATTCATAATGTTGCTAGTAACTGAATAGAGACACTGGATTTATGGCTTATTACAACAATCTATAACAACCCCCTCGGCTGCTTTTCCCCCCACCCTCCTTTCTTTCCTGTGTGTGGGAGGCTGTTAATGGGCCACTTCACCCTGAATGGCCTCTTGAGATATGTGTTAACTACTTATGCTAAACAATTTGTTCCACCTCGTATTTAGCTGTGAGACTCTGGTCTACACAGACCTATATTGATAGAACTATGTCACTCAGAGTGAGAAAAATCCACACCCCTGAGCGACACGGTTATACCAAACTAACCTCCCCTGTAGACTGCGCTATGTTGGTGGGAGAGCTGTGCTGATGCAGCGTTTTAAGTGTAGACTTGCCCTTAGTTTCCCAGACCTGAAGAAGAGCTCTGTGCAAGATCGAAAACTTGTCTCTCTCACCAACAGAAGATGGGGGTCCAATAAAAGACCTCACCCACTTGTGTCTCTAATATCCTGAAACCTTGTCTATACTACAAAGACAAGTCGGCCTCTATCAGACCTATGAATAACTGTGGTGGTTGATGTCTACCCTACTCTCCTTGGGTCAGTGATGTGTGTCCTCACCAGAAGCGTTTCCACTGACCTAAGGGGGCAGTGTGGGGAGCTAAGAGCCCGGTCTCTCAGCTCCGCTGCCCCATAGGCTTCCGGGCTCTCGGCAAGCTGCCCCCTTACACTGCCCATTCCCACCGGGAGCCGGGGGAAGCTGCCCAGGGCCTATCCTCTCCCTGTTCCCAGCTGGAAGCAACATCCAGCCACCCAGAGCTTCTCACCCCGAGCCGCCTGGGGCATCTCACCCTGCTCCCAGCCAGGAGTGGGGTCCAGCCTCCCTGAGCCTCTCACCCCACTCCTAGCCAGTAGCGGGGTCCAGCTGCGTGGCCTTCTGGCCCCAGTCCCAGCTGGGAGTGAGATCCAGCCACTCAGCTCTCCAGGGGAGCAGGGGGCAGCTGGCCTCTAGCTGCCCAGCTTGGAGCTGTGAAATTGACAAGAATGATAGCCAACAGCTGATGAATGCAGTGTCTACACTGACTGCATGGACCTAACTACATCAACGTAAGTCCTACACCACTCACTGAGGTAGTTTTAATATATCGGCATAGCAGGGGACACCGGGGGAGGAGCATTTTAATGTGTACACCAAAACTCTGTAGGGTAGATTAGCCCTGAGACTAACACACTGCATCATAGCATTTAGTCGTACAAATGTATAGGGAGCTGAAACCTTGAGAAGCTGCAACAGCAGTATGAAGCCAAGATCAAGCAATGCAAATCAAATTGCTGGTCAGATTGGAAACAATCAAGATGTTTAAACGAGAGAGAAAAAGGCTAAGAAGCCATATATGAGCAATAGTCAGTTGGTTACAAGATGTAGAAGAGCTGAGGCTTTACTCAACATAGCAACACAAAGAGACACATTTATGGAACAGAAACCACTAATTCTATACGGTGCTGTGTGCTAAAAATAAAACTGTAGCAATCTCGCAGAAATTGTAGGCGGTCACACTACAGGCGGAGGGGTCTTGCACACAGTACTTCTATTGAAATCCCACAAGAGCCTGCAGATTGCCATAGACTTCACTGCGGGGCTCCAGCATATTTTCTCTCTGAGATAGAACCAAAGCAATTGTTTACTTCCTCGTTGTGACTCCTTTGCAGCTGTAATGGCAAGATGTTCAGAATTCCCAGTGCCTCATTCTGCATCCCCAAGACTTTGAAATCATGTATGGGGTGAATAGAATGTGTATTCTTCTGTCTTAAAGGGCCTGAGCTAAAGCTTATTGAAGTCAGTGGAAAGACTCCCATTCATTTCAATGGGCTTTAAATGAGGTGGTATAACAAGGCTTCCTGATTCATTTACAAGGCAGGCATTCATTCAGACCCATTTATGCTGCAGTATCCTGGTCTTGTGGTCAGCAAGAAATGTTTTCATTTCCTTCACCGTTTATCTTGACATCCCACCATTTTGTTAGAATTAGTAAAGCAAGCTCTGCATCAGAACCAAACACATTTGCACATACGATCAATCGACAGTGCACAATTGTGCCACATAAACTGATTCATGCTGCACTCTAATCTCCAGCAGCTGTGGACACTGCATGAGAAAGTGGTGACAAAGAGAAACAGGAAACTAGTCTATATCCCTGCAGCACCTGCTTCATGGGAAGGAAAGAGACTTGACAATAGCATTAGTGTAAATCTATATTTAGCTGAATTATATAGTTTTGTAATCACTGGGGCAGAGCACAGTTTGACAATTCATATCCAATATCTTTCCTGACTGAAAGCAGATTAAATGATGTAGGAAGAGGTTGTCATATTCCACTCACTAGGTTCCTTGAGCCTTTCAAGAGTGACTCATGTGTTATTTGAACTCCTGGTGTAAATTCCTGCCACAAATTCACAAGCTGCTCCCTGAAAAAGCAGCTGATGCCTCATCAAACATTTTGATAGACGTTCTATTTAGTTCCGCCTCTAAGTCTCATCTTTTCTGGAGAGTTTCTTGTCTGTTTTATTTATTTTTAATTTGATTATAAATGGCTGAATCTTTCTTTTAAGGATTATAGTGATTTATTATTTGTGTTCATCTGCTTCTGCTGTTTGTTCCTACTTAAGCTGTGATCTTCTATTATGACATCAAAATCATTTCTCAGCAATGTTGCAAACCAAGGGTAATGGCTTTGAACAGATAATACAAATCAAGGATTGAGGAGCTCTTAATATAGATCCTGTATTATTTATTTAAATGTTTTTAAAAGGGCATCTTGGCTCTGATTATAATAATTTAATAATTAATTATCACATGCTGGGCCCAATAAACAGACCTCCTCACCAAAACCTTTCTACTCATCTGTAGAAAGGATAGATGAAAACAAGGGAAGTTACAGAAATACACTTGACCCAAAACAGAAATAAACTAACACAAACAAGAAAGATTAATGAGCTCCTAAAACAGTCATCCACTCCTCTGATATGATATCCTCTGGCTGTACCACTGAGAAGGTCCTGTCCCAGCTCACTCCTGATTGAACCTTAAGGAGGCGAGAAAGAGCAACCTGACTAATCAAAATTTATTTGATGGGACTCAGAACAAATGCCTTAAACTGAGATTATTAAGGACTTTATACAAATCCACAAGAAGACATTAAAGTGTTTTACCAGCAAAGAAAGACAGGTCCCTCATCTGGAAAAGTTTACAAGCTAACTTTCAACATGGTACCATGAACATGGTGCTAACACAGAGAAGGAAGGGGATGGGATAAGGAAGTCCAGGGATTATAAAACCAGGGTCATTAGCTAACATGAAGATTTTTCATCTCTTTGCTGTTTGAATTCTCACAAGAAACAAATAGCAGAGCTCCCCAGGGTCAGCTTGGGTTAAACCCTAAAAGACATTCAATCCTGACAGATTACTACATCTCTACCACCTTTTGAATCACAGATTGGAACTCATTCGTGAATATGTGCTTGCCTGCTTTAACCTGTAAATAACTCTCATTTCTTTTCCTTAGTTAATAAACCTTGAGATAGTTGGCTATAGGCTTTGACTTTGTATAAGATCTAAGGTACAAACTGATCTGGGTAAGTGACTGGTCTCTTGGGACTGGAAGCAACCTGAATATTTTGTGATTTTTTTGGTGTAAGAGACCATTTATCACTAAGTCCAGCTTGCCTGGATGGCAAGATAGACTGGACAGCCCAAGGGGGCTGTCTGTGACTCCATGGTAAAACTGCTAAAATGATCTAGGAGTTCACATTTGTGACTGGGGTGGTGATGAGTGGGTACACAGTGAAGGGGCAGGGAGAGGGCAGAGAGGGAAGGCAGCTCTAATTCTTTACTGATGACTTTTCTGTCCATTTTTGGAAGAGAAACAAAACATGAGCCTGTTCCTGCCCCTTCGGCCCCTGCCATCTCTCCTTACTTTGCCTTCCCTTTCACTTTTGTGGTCTCCCCTTACTCCACTCCTCTACTCTCTTTGCTCCCTTGTGGTTACTCCTGTTCTCCCCAGCTCAGTAAAACAGGCCCTCTCTGAAGTTGACTTTTACCACTGGCGTTTGCAGTGTTCTTGTAGCCGTGTTGGTCCCAGGATATTAGAGAGACAAGGTGGGTGAGGTAATATCTTCTATTGGACCAACTTCTGTTTGTGAAAGAGAGAAACTTTCGAGTTTATGCAGAGCTCTTCTTCAGGTCTGGGAAAGATACTTAGAGTGTCACAGCTTAATGCAAGGAAATACAATGGTGACAGCTCATGGTTAGTCAATAATCTGCTGCTTCTTGGTTCATCAGTTCCCTCTCGTGGTTCTCATGATCTACTGCACATAAACTACTTAACTGTATTTAAAACTAGCTACAGTTCCCTTTCCCATTGCTCTCTGTATCTCGCTATTTTCTTCCCTAACTTTTTTGTTCCGTCTCCCTTTGTCCCTGTTCTTTCTTTCTTCTCTTTAGCTCTCTCTCAATAGCACATTCCCCACCTCCCAGCCCTCTCTGTGTTCTCTGTCCTTCAGCTTTGTCTTATTCCCTCCCGCACCTACTGATTTCATGTATGAAGGTCTTTCTGCACTGTTCCCAATCCTCTGATCTATCCAGAATGAAAGCCTTTAGATCCTGTCTATAGTCTGGAAGATGATATCCAAAGCACATACCTTCCAGAAGATCCTTGTGGCTGGCCACAGGGGAAATGGCTGGCTGGACTTCTCTTCTCATTCCAGCTTGAGACGGGATGTTCAGAACAGCTGTACTAGGATATTTAATGGCAGACCAAATCAGAAGTGTTCAGATGTGTTTTAACCAGCACCAGATGCCTCCTGAAATGAAAACACACCAATGCATTTTTATTGTCTTTCCAGACCGTGTAGCAATAATAATTAAATCTTTGTTTACCATAGTAGGAACTAATTGCTTGGAAGAACCCATATGGAATTATTCAAGAGCTACAAAAATCTGAAGCCGAGCAACTTTTTTTTCAACTTTAATAAAATTCGAAAGAGCAGAGCCATATTTTTAAAAAATGTTAATGAGGAAAAAAAATCCCTGCTATCGTGTGAGCCAACTTACAACTTGGGAAAGAATTTGTAGCACTGAGCTATCTGTTCCGAAAAACAGAGGTTCACATTGGGAATGCTATCTCAACCTGAACATCAGAAGAACTAAAAAGGTGCTGCTAATACATGCATTTTGTGTGTGTGTGCGTACACTAACATAGTGTAGCCTCACTAATTCACCTTACAGAGCAGGAGACCCACAGTATATTACTGAATTTCTTTGAAATGGCAAGTAAATGAATACAAATATTTTATCCACCTATCAAGCTATGGGGCAAGTTCACCAAATTATACCCCTTTAAGCCCCACTAAATCAATGGGATTCTATGTATAATTGAGAGCAGAACTTTTTTCTCTTTCTCTTTACCAGCTTCTGCTTCTCCTCACCAATCCTCTTCAGTATCTATCTACCTACCTACCAATGTATTTCTAATGAACTCATGGATGCATGTATTTTAGCTTTAATGATTATTGATAATGTTTCACAGTGGCCAATAAATATACTTAAGCATTTTTGTGAAAATAGTGAAGTCTTGCTAACATGAGAGCTCATTACCGCACAGTTTCTACTATTAAATCTGCTAAGAAGTGAGGAGAGGGCTGCCAGCTTTTGCACATGAAATGTGTGCATTTGTGAGAGTCTACCGTGCATGGAATGCACAGCTGAAATCTCAATGGCACATGAGATGCTCTTGAAAGATGAGGAGAAAACAGTGAATGGAAACCGACAGGATTTTTTTGAAAAGTATTTCAGTCAAGAAAGGTCTGGGACATGAATTGCTCAACTGTCGTCAGTTTCAGTGATCAGAGAGCTGTATTATATAGCTAATTTTAGTTTCACGCTAATGCTATTGTCAAATCTATTTCCTTTCTGTGAAGCAGGTGATGCCTGGGTTTAGATACAATTTGTAGACAACCTTGCACAGCTGCTGGGTGTGGATGAGCTGGTTCTTATAATCTAACACCTGACAGGAATGTCAGCCCAAAGGTTTGGAGTATTTCAATTAAAGACAAGGCTACAGCTCTAAGTACTCCACACGAACCTGGACCTCCACTCTACTGCACTATCCCCAGGTCGCACAGCACTCAGTTGAGGCCAGCTGGAAATATTGCGGCAGCTTCATTCACATTAAAAAATGGAGGGATTAAGCTGTTAAATGTGAAGATAATCACTACATTCAGTACAATAGCTCTTGTGTTTTTTTCTATTAAGCTCAATGTGTTTTATTCTGACTCCACATTTGTATAGACTTTTGTGCTGACTGTGACCCGTCCATGCGTAGGTAGCCATCTGAAAATGCCAAGGTCAGGGCAGGTTGTAAAAGGAGAGCAGATTCTCCCCGCACTGGTGGGTGACACTGAAGTCAGACTTCCCAACCAGTCACAAACAGTGCTTCTGATTCCCCACACTGGTTATAAAGAAGTCAAAATAAAAACACACACAGCCCCCTTTACTGCTTTTCAGTCTCTGGCTCCCAATCGGCCACTAGGTCCAGTAAAGAGACCAGTTATTTAACCTCTATGCTCTTTACCAAAAAGATTTCTTCTGACCCCAAAGGGTCAGCCACATTACCAGATCAATACAAGTTCGGATCTTATCCAAAATACCACGCTGCCAGCCAGTCCTTTAGTAAATAAAACTAAAGGTTTATTATAAAAAGAAAGAAACAAACTATAAGAGAAACGTTAAAGGATTAGAGCAATCAGACAAATACAATTGATTTGAAAGTCCATATATATCAGGTTTCTAGTAGAATTATGGAGTTTGCAGGCTTGTATAGTCCCTCTGGTGTACATCCAGTACCTGGATGGGTCTCAGTCCTTTGTTTCACAGCTTCAGTTCAGTTGTAGATGAGTTGATCCAGAGGTAGGCTGGAGACTGAAGACAAAGATGACTGAAGACAAAATGGATCTTGGGCAGCTGCCTTTTATGTCCTTTGGTCTTTGCCATGCTGCTTGTGGAATTTTACAGGAACAAGATGGAGTCCAGAGTCACATGAGTAAATCCTGGTGACTCATCAGGTATATCCCTGGCTTCTCACCCTGGGCCATTGTACCTATGAGTTTCCTTAATGGGCCATTAAGCAGGCTAGTGCTGCAGCCATCCTGTCTGGGGTGTTGCCCAGACACAGCACATTTTGAAATACAGATATATCAACCATATCCATAACTTCCATTACACATATAACACATGAACATAAACATCATCGTCTTACTTAGCACATTATAGCCTTTCTAACAGTTCTTGAGACGGCATATCTCATATGAATTATTATGATTTTGACGTATTGATGTTAAATAACATAATAAATCCCCCCACACCCCCCAATCCAGCCAGCATGACACTGACAATGCGTAAGTGCATTGTAGGAGTTGACAGAAAAAGATGGAGGTTATGGCAGCTGAGTAAGTGACAGTTGGGACTTGCAGCCTTTGGAGAGCCATGAGAGGTAGTTGGGAGTAGTGGGATAAATACCCTGGCAGGATGTCTCTGCTGAATGTGGAACAGCAATGCTGACATTCAGATTTTCATCTTGAGGTTTCAGAGCTAACAATCTGTAGAGCTGAATGGAGCCGGTCACATCTCTCCATCCTATTGTTTCAGATGGTGTGCAGACTCAGGAGAGCATCATAATGTCCATTCATACTTGGCTAAATGTTTCGAGGCTATCCCTACCACTATAAGGGCAAGAAACATAATTTTTTAAAATAAAAGCTTAGATTCTGGAGCACAGTTCTGTGACAAGGCAGGGAATCCATGGCCACAGGACACCTGGTTACAGAAACAAACTCCAGCGTGCTCCTTGTCTTGTTCTGCTGGCTGGTATTGGTTTAGCTACTAATTATTATTTTATTTTCTGTCATTTGTGTTAGGAGCATTTCTTTTTTATATTTGTATAAATCTAACTAACTGACTAAATACTCCAGTATCTGACTATTCTGCATCTCCTCCTGACAGGCTCCTCTACCTTTGAAAATTCAGTGCAGTCTGCAGTTGTCTCTCTGAGCCTCAGGCATTTTGACTTTGAAATCTGGAGTTCACAGTATAGGGTAAGGATGTATCTAACTGGGGAACCCCCAGAGCCTATGAGATTTGACAGCATTAGATTTGCAGCAGAAAGGCAGATGAGCTGAGGACCAGATATTCAAAGGCAGTGGTAGCCTGAGAAGAAAAATGAAGATCTAATGGGGACTGTGGTGTGTTCAGAATTAGGCTTTTGCATAGCATTATAGCACACTTTTCCTTTGTTTAAAATTACTATGAGAGTCTGAAATGCCTATCAGTCTGACTTGTTTATTTCCATTAGGGAGAGTGCTTCCGATACTCAGCTAGGAATTTTACAGTTATAAAGAAATTTTTAAACCTTCAGCAGTAGCCACCATTTGAATTTGTTCCCTCAAAGATAAAACTCCTGTCTCCATTCAGACATTCAAAGGGACACTGTCAAGCTTAAATCATTTGTTTAAAAAAAAAATCTTCTGCCTGTGTTTCTATTAATGTCTGAGAGTATAATAATGAAAAGAATTTGAGAGAGACAAGGTGGCTGAGTTAATCTCTTATATTGGCCCAACTGCTGTTAGGGAGCAAGACAAGCTTTCGAGCCACACAGAGCTCTTCCTCAGGTCTGGAAAGATACTCAGAGTGTCACAGCTGTGACCCACCTTGTCTCTCTACCGATATGGGTACAACAACACTGCATACAAGAATTTTAACACTGTCAGATCCTGTTTCTATAAACACTTACTTCCAAGCTCAGTGCTACTCACAGCAGTTAGCAGTAAGCCCAACAGTAAGTGTTTGTGGGACTGGGCTGTAATTTACTTGTTCCATTTTATGTGGTTATTTATGTGGCATGTCACCCAATTCAGATAATAAAATTGGGCTGCTCATCTTCACTTTCTGTTTAAAGTCACCTTTCTTTTCCAGTTCTCATAAGTTAATAGAGAGCTATTGTAGTTGGATTTCTAACACTATAAGAAAATGTTTAAATGATCAAAAAAACTAGCTCCTGTTTTCACTGAAATTGACACCAATGTCTATAGTATCTGGAGATATAGAGATGGCACCAAACCAGAACCAATTATTCACACACACTTGACTCCAAATTCTGACAGGCCAAACTGCCTGTTGGTTTTGACGCTGGAAAACCAAAATTAGACTTAGAAGATTTTGCACTTCAAAACAGAAACTACCCCAGGGCTTGTAGAGCACTATGTAAAAACCCTTTCTCTCTCCCTATTTTTATTAAGTTGTATGTCTAAATTCATGGACATTTGTCCCTTTAAAAGTTTCTGTTGAGTGAGAAAACATTATATACCTGATCCTGAACAACTGACAACAACCGGAGTGGGATCGGGCCAGTTTGGGGCAATAACATTTGTTGCCAACCAAGTAGTCTAGCCTGTCCAAATGCACACTCTGCACTAAATTCAGCCATGCCATGAGAGGGTGTGATTCAACTGATGACGTTTCTGGAGCTGCATCCTCTCCTGCCAGGGCTGGACCTAGCCCTTAAAGAGTAGCCAGCACTTCCAGATGTTCAGCATACAAGCTCTCTTCTGTGGACCTGAACAGGTTTGTGGTTTTATACATAGATTTTAACATAGACTTTAAGGTCAGAACATAGACTTTAAGGTCAATATGATCATCTAGTCTGACCTCCTGCACAATGCAGGCCACAGAACCTCCCCTCCCCCACTCCTATAATAGACCCCTAACCTATGACTGAGTTACTGAAGTCCTCAAATCATGGTTTAAAGACTTCACTTCAGCCAAACAGTGCCCCAGGAGTGAGCCCAGTCTACCCTCCTGCCTGCAGGGCAGAATTTACCAGGTGATTCTGCCTTTCTGTGCTAATCTAGTTGGTTCTTACCCTGTGCCTGTCAATGTCACTGTTCCAGCAGGGCAGTGGTGGCTCAATTGATCAGCCTGATCTAGGACTGACACTCCCTGGTACAGAGCCTCATTCTGTCTGAGCATTCCCCATGCTTGTAGTGTTTGTTTATAGGATCAGGCTTTACTTTGGATCACATGCCCTAGGAATCTTTAACATAAGACTGGCTTCATATTTACAGGTGTGGGGTGCAACGTGAAGTGCCTCCCACAGGGAGTTGAACACTCACACTAGAGATGATGGGAAACGAGAGCACACAGTCCTGTCCAGGAAGCACTCAGCGCCTCACAAGGTCTGCCCCTTAGTGTGACAAACACATGCAAAAATACATGCAGAAAATAAACATAAATGCAATTATACTAGACAAAGTTAGCCCAGCCCCAAATCTTAGGCATATATGCTTATAACTTCACAGTCTGGAAACTGCACTGCACTCAGTCCCGGTTTTTAGTTCCTGAGACTAAGGATAAACATGCCCCTCAGTTCAGGCACTGAACATCTGATGAAACCAAGTTCCCATGGCTGTGAAACCACATAACCACAGTTCCCTTAGAAGTATTCTAGGAGTGAGGGTTTCAAGACAAGGGACAGGAGCCAAATCAATTCTGTCAAAACTGTGACTGATGGCTATTTTCAAACAGCTGTACTGGCCCAGCATGGTTTGTTGCTCCTTTGTGTATAAAGATTTGTGTTTTAGAACATCCCTGTTGTAGACTATGGCCCACTCCTAACAGGGTCCTAGCATAGTCTGTTAATACGTTAATCACGATGCTAACTGAGCTTCTGTTATAACTGTTTGAAAATGTCAAACCCACTTTCAAGTATTAAGGGTGGATTCTCCATTCTCTTCAACAATGTCTTTAATGCAGTTATACCAATGTAACACAGGTGTGGCCTCATGGAAAAATCAGCCCGTAGGGAGGACATGGTTGGAACAAAGATATTGAAACACATGTAGTTCAGTGTCTTTTGCAGGGTGCTTTACACCTGTGTTGGAGTTGAGGGAGATAAGAGCACACAGACCTTTGAGGAAGGCCTCAGCACCTCACAAGATTAGGTCCTTTATTGTGACAAATACTTGCAAAAAATAAAGGGTGCTGAAAGATAACCTTTGTCAATGGCCTGGATCAAAGCATAGCTCTTTTGACTTCAATAATTGACTAAAATGGAGCTATGCTGATTTACAGCATCTGAGCTTTAATTATAGATAAATATTCTTTCCCATAAATTACAGTATTATTATAATTACAGTATTCTTATAATAATTACAGTATTCTTATAATGGTTAATCTCTATTTCTCCCTTCCCAGCCACCTTGGAAGATGCCACACACAGGCTGAGATCTGAGAGCAATGCTCAAATAGGCTCTCTCAAGAGAAAAAACTTTTTGATGCCTCAGAAATGGCTCCAGGATCTTGCTGTTTTTGAGGAACAAATCCAAGATGATGACAACATAGAGTCCCCATAGCCTCTTCTGAAGGTTTAAAAGCTTTGTTTTCTATAAGAAAAGCCTATTTGAGCATTATTTGTACTGGACTGAACTTCAAACAGAATTGCTGCTAGGAACTGACAGCAGACTATGTATGACGGCCAGTGATATGTAACATAGTCTTGTCAAGAGAGCAGATAATCCCCAGTCCTTAAATATGAATTCTCTTTATGTTGGCAATGCACAGTCTTACGAGGATCTTACCAATTATATTGGACAGAACAAAAAGGATGAGTGAGAAATGGCAATATGAATATATTTAGTTTCAAAACTTTTTAACTAAATAATGGGAGTGGGCAAAGAAAGTAACATATATTGGGGTTGATAGTACAAAAATGTTCAAAAAGTGAAGGGAAAATTCTCAAAGAGCATATGTATATTTTATTACCACTCAGATCTGGGAGTTGCAACAACTAAGAGAGTAAATTAATTCCTATTGAAGTTTATTTCTCCCTGGTTAGATTTATGGTTCACATAGTCAGAATTTCAAGGTGCCAAACAAAAACCTTTCTACTGACTCACTAAAATGGACCAGTTTACTTGTTTAATCCATCAACAATCAGCCCTTTGGGGACTGTCTGTAGTTGCACCTTGATTCTTAAATGAACGTGAGCATTAAATGTAACTTACATTGTTAATAAATAATCATAATAATATTAACAATAGAACAATTACTACTTATGTAGCAGGCAGAAGGCGTGCATGGTGCTTTGCCAACATACTGGATGACAAGATTCCTGCCCTGATGATGAGCTTCCAGTCTTGCTTGTCCACATAACCAATTAGTCTATGGCAACCTGATGTACAAATCCACCATACTAGCCTCCTGCAGACAGTGGACTAACTGTCTGCGTGGACCTTGCTGATGTGCATTAACAAACAGGACTTGATAAAAGTGCATTGAAAACTGTTAATGAATGTCAGCAGAGTCCACACATTTAATCCACAGACAGATATTCCACAGTAGGCTTGTGTGGGGTAGATTCACCCCCCCTCCCACTTGCTGCAGATAAGCTGTACAGATAAGCTGTATTTACAAGGCCTTCATGTATGGAATGCCTAGATATTTCAATGGGAGTTTTTGCCTTAGGAGAGTTTGCAGTATAGGATGCTGAGTTCAACAGACAGACATATATTGTAATAGGATCACTTCACAAATAGTAGAATTTTCCATCTGTTAGACAATAATATGTCAAGTACTGTAGCTCTTTATTTGCTAAATATATAGCACATTGACAATGACCTGATTATATTACCATATCATATTTTGGCTTTTTCTACATTAGTGCCACAGCTGTGTGGACCAGAATCATATTAACCTGGCTCTTGTCAGCAGGGTGCTAATATGGTTTCCTTAGTCACTATAGGCAGAGGTATGAATTTTCTTTTATCATTTAGCTAAATAGGATTGCTGCTCTGTCTTTTTGCATACGGAATAGCCTGTTTCTGCAGGATCCCTTCTGTAGCATGATGAGGCATTCTCTATTTAAATTGCTATGGTTAGGAATGTCCAGCCAATTCAGTGATCTCACTGGCTGAATATCCCTAAGTGCTTTCTAATAGGGCTTACAAAGGTTCATAAAAGTTTGCATCAATGTCACTTTATTTACACATTCCTTAGATTCAGCCTCAAGCTTTTTTAGTTCTAAAACTACTAACCAAATATGCTAAAGAGCTGCATCTGTATAAACACTAGGCAGTGAAGTGTCAGATTTCCTTCTCTTCTTCACAGTTGTTTGAAGCCAGAAGTTAATGGTATTAGTGGGATCAGATGTCTTGTGTGGTTGGGGAAGGCATGATTACATTAAATCTGTAACTTTGCCATATATTCTTTTTAAAACATTTCTTCTCCCTTTTGTGTTTCAAACAGAACCTCTATGAAATAAAATTAGAACTGAATGAAATTTGGACTTTCCATTCAATTGGAAAATCCAACATTTCAGCTTTTGTTTTCATCCCAATTTGAAAAAAAAATTGAAATTTTAAAAAATTTTGCAAAACAGAAACTCTGAAAAACTTTCATTCTGAAATGTTGAAATCATAGAAATGCAGAGCTGAAAGGGACCTCGAGAGGTCATCTAGTCCAATGTTTCTCAACCTTTTTGATACCAGGGACCAGCTTGCTGCCTTCCTAAACTGTGTCAGAGAGATCTCAGGGACAAGCACTGGTCCATAGACCGGTCATTTTGAAACACTGATCTAATCCATCTCCTTGTGCTAAGGCATGACCTAGTACACCCAGATCACCTTGACAGGTGTTTGTCTAAATTATTCTTAAAAACCTCCAATGATGGTGTGATAGATATGGCAATTTCCTTCAATATATTTGGGAGCTCTTACTGTATTACATTTATATATCACTCTGGGACAGGGATTGTATGTAATTCCATGGGGTAGGGTCACCATAGCTTTGCCAGGAAAAAGGAACAGTATGTGTGTGTGGGCGATTAGGAAAATTCACTCAGGTTGTAACACCCCAGAGAGGTACCATCACCTGGAGAGGCTCGCAAGTACTCTTCAAATTGGATTCTCCAGAGACCAATAGACAAAGAGAAGATTTTTGGATAAAAAGTTGAGTTTAAACTGACTCAGGGCTTTTTTTCTGACCCAGCAAAGGAACAGGACTTCTGTTCAAAGGAAGGTGCTCTCGTTTCCCTCCCCCAAATCCTTATGGAAGGGTTGGAAGGATTGATACCAACCAGAGCTTTTGTGGAGCTTATTAGCATGTGCATAGGTTCGTTAATAGTTGTTAATGTTTTGTCTGTAATGCTTTTACCTTAAGAATAGAAGTGTTTGCTTAGAAAAAGCTGAGTGGTGGTAACAAACTGTGGGCAATTATGCTGTTTATATAGCTTGTGAGGAGAAGGAAAAGTAGACATGCTGAGGCAGTGTGACTTGCTGGGGAATTCACAGTGTAGACAAGGAACTGTGCAGCCTGGCAATACTCCTGTAAGGAGGGAGAGGGACATGTGTCTCTGCCCAAGAGAGGTGGTGGCTTGGGAGCTGGAAGCCTGAGTGTAGATGGCTTTGTTGGACCACAGAGGAGATGCAGGTGCAGTTGCACTGAACTGTGTTACAGGGATTCCACAACCTCCCATGGAAGCCGATTCAAGTGCTTAACTATCTTTATAGTTAGAAAGTTTTTCCTGATCTCTACCCTAAGTCTCCCTTTCTGCAGATTGAGCTGATTACGTCTTGTCCTACCTTCAACGGAAATGAAGAACAGTTTCATTTCAACATTTTTTATCAAAACAAAAGATTTCAACATTCCCAAAATTGAAAAGTCTCACTTCAGTTTGTTGAAATACTTCAAAACATTTCATTTTGAGTCAGTTCTGCATTAAACTGCATTTTTCCATTATGGTGCATTGCCTCCTGGGAGTTATAATTTGGGAGCCCTATTTTCCTTTATGGGTCAGACACCCTAGCTAGGCTACATCTCCCATGATGTACCCAGTGTCATGTGACTCCCATGATGCACCACACAGCTTGTTTAGTGTCAGTGGCCTATGTGAAATGGTCAGTGGGTCACAGTTTAGGTCGCACCCAAGAACCCCTTTGCTGGCAGACAACAAAAGTTATCAAAGAATGAATGGGCATGAAATGTATACCAGTATTCAGGAGAGAGTTTCACCAGGAGAGCAGGGTGAGGAAGCTTGCATGGCTAACATTTATGTTGTAACTGTTCTGTGGATGAACAAAGGACCTCAGACTTCCAGATGGTCATGCACCAATTTTTATGAACAGCAAATGAAGTAAGGATGCAATGTGCCCTGGCTCAGTAGCCCAGCACAAGTCCTATGTGCCACTTATATCCAAACTTACATGCTCTTTTGAAGGGCTAAATGTGACTTAAGGGCTGCATGGCCTTGTCCTAAGCATCTGTACAGGAATGAATTTCACCCTAAAAATGTTAAAGTAGAAAGAGGGCCAGATCCTGCACCCACTGAAATCAATGTACGTTTTGTCTTTGACATTACTGAAGTCAGGATTGGGGCCAAAATAAAACAAACCTGTTTGAGATTCCAGATAATTTAAAAATAAATGTGTAGACTTAAGAATTACACATAACCACATTGTAAAGGGGAACTGGAACACATCTTCCAACATCTAAATCCAAGGCGCTGAGCTTCTCCTACAACAACTGAAGAAACCTCCTAAAGGCCTGATCTAAAGCCCAATGAAGTCAATGGGAGGCTTTCCATTGACTCCAATTGGCACTGGTTCAGACCCTAAGGGTATGCCTACACTGCAATTTAAAACCCAGTCTCCGAGCTGACTCTGCCTCGGGCTAAAGGTCTGTTTAACTGCGGTCCAGACATTTGGGCTTGGGCTTCAGCCCAAGCTTTGGGACCCTCCCATCTTGCAGGGTCCTAGAGCTGGGGCTCCAGCCCAAGCTTGGACATCTACACTGCAATTAAACAGTCCCTTAGCCTGAGCCCCACAAGCCTGAGGCAGCTGGCATGGGCCAGATGTAGGTTTTTAACTGCAGTGTAGACATCCAGCCTAGTTGGAGACAGTTTGTTAATGCACTTTGATCTACTCCCATTACAACGAAGACTAGATAAAAGTGCACTAAAAAACGTAATGTATGTCAGCAAGGTCCACACAATTAGTCCGCAGACAGATATTCCGCAGCAGGCTTGTGTGGGATAGATTCACACCCTAGATTGCTGCAGACTAAATGTCTGTATACATAAGCTTTGTTTATAAGGCCTTCACGCATGGAACTCCCAGATATTTCAATGGGAATTCTGCCGAAGGAGGACTTGCAGTTCGACAGATGGCCATAACAGAAAATAGGGTTCCCAAATTATAACTCCCATAAAGCAATGCACCATAATGGAAAAATGAAGTTTAACTAGAACTGACTCAGAATGAAGTGTATGTAATGTAATGTGCTGTTTTAGGTGTTAGTGGTGATGACAGAAATTCAAATTCAGGTCTTGCCAGGTACATAAAAGAGGAGAAAATTCTTTTTTGATACATACTGTGTTTATTTATCATTTCAAATCTATTTGTTACTGATTGTGGATTTTTTTAATTGTATTTTTTTAAAGTATTTCAGTTCATATTTCACTTTTACATGGCAACCAATGCTTGCATATGCAGCAGCCTGAGCTATGCTGTCAGACAGATTTACTCATCTTTTCAGCTGATTGAATTTCTGACTAACCAACCTTTTCTTAGCTAGCATCACTTGGTCCTCTTAAAGTGTTAAATGATTTGGACAGTTCAGTAATACAGCTTGCAGGCTCAGTCACTAATCACAAGACATGCCTTGTAGATGTTAACCGGAATCTTCAAGGGGAGAAAAAACTGGGCTTATGTCTTTTTTTGTCTGTTTCTTTCTTTGTGAGGGATAAAGAAGACCAGAAAGATATTTAATTTTGGGGGGGAAAAAATCTGCTTCTTATCTTATATTAGAAATTCTGGTCCTGTCTACACTGGAAAACTCTGGTGACAGAAGAAGTATTGAAATAGTGACATCACAAGAGAGCAAAAGTAGAGCAACTGAGCAGGTATTTTTAATTAGTCTGTTTAAAATGCTTTGTTCTTGTTAGCACATATTAACGGCAATGACTAATTAGCATCTTGAATAAAGAAAACTTTTGTTAAATATTAAACGCCTATGCCCCCTTCAATTCAGGTGAGAACACACAATAAACATCCCTGAGACCTCCCATAGATTCTCCAGTAAAACCAGAGTAGACTTAACATTCCTCATACTTCTAATAAGTTTTTTTAAAAGTAACAAAAGGGAAGTTTTTCAGACCTTCTATGCACTTCATACACAAGCAAAATAGGGCATAAGCCCAATTTGTAATCATTTTACAGGTCACTTTTATAGTCTTTAAAAATATGTTTTCCAAAGGGCTGCTTGTCACTGGCCATCGCAGTTACACAGAATGGAGGATGGCACAAGGAGCTCCTCTCCCACACCCCAAGCATATACCCCAACCAGCTCGTGTGGCCCATATAATGGGAACGCACAGCTGTATTCTTGAGACCAGACTCTCAACTGTGACTGAGTTCCACTCAGTGCAAGAGAACATGTGGGAAATTGCTTAGAGCTCCCTGATTCTAAGGACTAGTCAGTGCTAGTGCTGGCCCAAAGAAGTTTTAGAGTTGAGAGGCTGATCTAACTTACACCCCTGTTTCAAGCTCCTTAGTGGATCCATCCTTTTAAAAACATTCTTTAAAATATGGTACTTTATGCAACAGACTTCATGGAGATATACTGCAAGTTGGTGAGCTTGCTAAAAACAACCTCAGTACACTTAAATGATACGCAAAGGCAATGCACTTTAGGGTGCTGTGTTAACTCTTTTCTTCAGTCTTTAAATCTGTCCAAGCATTCAATGTGAGTTAGTCTAACTGGAGACTGATCATTGCACTCGGCATGAAACAAAGAGCAAAGATAATAAATCCAGTGGTTCTCTAGGCTCTGCCAGTAAACACTGACAGCATTTTTAACATATACAGTATTTTAATGGTAAATGGTTAACTTCTTCTTGTACTTGCTGTCCTCAGCTACTTCTCTTACTCTAGTGTGGTTAGTGCAGCACTTTCCTTGGAATGGAGGACGTGCAGAGATCTAAGACATCATGATAAGCTGAGCCTGGGCTGGTCTAAGGCATGCTTTGTGAAAAATTATAGAAATTCTCTGACAAATCTACAGATAATTTTTTACCTTCTTGCCCTTTGGTATGCAGCTCTATTTACATGCTACAAACAGAAGTTGAGGAACACAGTCTACAATGAACTAAGTGCAATAAAGTGCAACAGACCAAAAATCTCCACCTGAGTGTAAACTGAAGTGGCCCTGGCTGTTTGTTGTAGCCTCACAATGCAGACAGTTCATTTTATATAGGAAGAGGTGACTTAGTGTTTTCAATCTGATTTATGAAGATTCAGCAAGACCGGACTTTCACCAAGCTGGGGTATTCCATTCCTGAATGACACACTGGCCTATACAAGTCCATTTTTACCACTCGTCAAATACACATTCCCACTTAAAAGCCAGTTTTAATGTTACAAAACCACAAAAGAAAATTAAGATTAAAAATAAAATGTAAAAATTAATTCTTCTAGATGAGAAAACAACTATGCCATTGACTCAAGGGAAGCATAATAACATGTGTATCTTTAAATGGCCTAGATATTGAAGCAATTTAGTAAGACAGACTGATTTCATCTCATTGGTGGAACTGAGGTGCCCAGGGGATTCTGCCACACCCTGGCTAATGGCTTCTCACTGCTGCTGGTTTGAAAAAAGCTGGTGCCTCAGTGACCACCCACCCTTTGTTCGGAGCATTGCTTATAATTGTTCATAATTGTGCAAAAGAAACTCACCACGGCATCTCAGAATGACAAAAATACATAGTCAAAATTTATTTGAGATCTATGCAAAAACCAAGGGCTTGATTCAGGGAAGTGACTTAATTGGTGGTTGGGGGCATTCAGTAAGAAATGCTAGCCATCTCATGCAACTAGGCTCAAAGTGACCCATTTAGGGCTTTGCAGCAGCTGTTAACTGTTAAATTCAACACTCAAAATTGTGCTGACGTATCTGTGATACTGGTGCATAACCTAGGAAATAAACATCTATCCTTTGTGCTGTGATCCCATCACCATTCCCAAGCTAAGCAGTGTAGGGCTGGTGGAGCACTTGAAATGGAAACCTGGATACTACAGAAAGTGGTATTTGTAATTCCATAAGTAACATCCTTCACTTTGAATCTGTATTCAGCCAGTGTCTCAGCGTGGTGCTAGGTAGCATGGTGATGCAGAAGGCCTTGGTTTTGCAGATATTGAGTAACACTAGGTTTTGACTTCCGATGGTTATTAAAAACCCAATGGTGCAACAGCTAATTGCTCATATGCTTTTGGGGATTATCAAGAAATAAAAACTTGCAGGATTCATACTCAAAAATAAATACAAAATATATTTCACAGATAATTTTTTAATTTGCTTTTGAGAAATATGCCTGCTGAAATCACTAATTCCAAAGAGAAGTACATTCAAAGCTGTAATCGCAATAACCAGAAAATAGAACTATAATTGTTTATTGAAAGAAAAACCTACCATAATTATACAATTATCATTAGATAGAAGATCTTCAAAAAATGGTGTTCATTATAGACAAAATGATACAAATCCCAAACCTATCAAACTGGTATTTCTGGAAGAGTTGGGTTTAAATAATTCTTTGTTTACCAAAATGAACCGAAGAAGGTTTGTATCAAAGTAACTGTAGCCTAAGCTATTTGTATCAGATGAGATAAGCATCCCTTTCTGGTATTTCACAGATATGAGATATGATAAATATGGCAGAACAGTAATTATATCCTACATAACATGCTCTGTCTCTTGGTCCTTCTCTAAAGAACATCGTGTGCTGAGAGAGAAATAAGACAATAGTTGCCTGTATTAAGGGAAAAAAAGATATGTTCAAATTACTGTATTAAATAAGACCCTCGGATTATTGTAACATACTAAGTGACTGGCACTTAACAGTGAATATTGGAAAACTTCTGTACTGAAATCCAAAGGCTCCCACTTTTTCATAGTATAAGAAGGAAACATTATATAATACATTCTCCAGCCAAACCACCAATCCCATGGCACTCTTCTTAACAGACAGAGCATTCACTCTGTGTCCTGGCCCAATTTCTACTCAATTAGGAATCGTAATTTTGCTTTTCTAAGTTCCCCTTGAACTTTCAAATGAGCACAATACTCCTCATTTGTTCTGAAGTGTTAGGTAGCACTGCTGCTGGGTACAGCTGAACAAATGCTATATTTCATTTCAGTGGCGGGGACATTTCAGTGGTAAATGAAACTATTCCTGGTATATTTGGCAAGTGCTTTGACTCATAGACTATAAGGTCAGAAGGGACCATTATGATCATCTAGTCTGATCGCCTGCATAACACAGGCCACAGAACCTCACCCACCCACTCCTATAATAGACCCCAACCTAAGAATGAGTTACTGAAATCCTCAAATAATAATTTAAAGACTTCAAGATACAGAGAATCCATCAGCAAATGATCCATGCCCCATGCTGGAGAGTTCATCTTTGGGTTCCCTAAAGATGACCAATGCCATATAAAGACAAGATGTTACAAAGTGAAACACTACAACTACAGCAATCTCACCCTACTCTAGAAGACAAAGCCAGACCATTCTATCCTCCTAAGAAGCATTCAGGTAGGGGTACTGGAAAGGGAAAATAATGCCTGCATGGCACTTTCATTCCTCTCATCCTTCAGAAGCCCCTTTGAAGTGCTCTATGGCGAACAGTAGCTTCACATGAGACCTGATCCAAAAGCCACTAAAGTCAATGGAGTCTTTCCACTGACTTCAATGGGCTTTGGATGAAGCCCACAGGAAGGGACTGCGTGGGAGGCTGCCACTTTACAGCACTGTCCCTATATCTACCTCATGGAACATCAGAGAGTAAGTTACTACTGGCCCCGTGAGCATTACTTTACCTGGATTCCCTATGAACATTTTGAACATCAGCAGTTGGGGGCAGCAGCCACTGAGGAATCTAGGAGGCCAGAGGGACAGGGGCAGGGAGACCAAGAGGCAGTGTGGAGACACACAGCCATTATCCTACAAACTGCCTTTGAGCTTTCCCACAAGATCTGTGCATATCTTGAAAGATCCATAGATTCTTTGGGCCAGCAATTGGGGTGTTCTTTGCGTTGTTCTCTGGAGGAGACAAACCCCTGCTCCTTATGGAACAACAGAGAGGAAATCCATTACTGTTAGGTTCTGGGGCTCAGTCCTTGGCTTTGGTTGTTTTTGCTGCTGAGGCAGTACCAAGAAGCCACAATGCTACCCTAAAAAGCAAGCCAACGATTCCTCTATGACAGGGGAATCCTGGGGTGGCACAAATCAGCAGAGTTGCCTCTATACCTCCAACTCCCATTGTGTAAGAGTTGTGATGGGAACAGGAAGTGGGTGCGCCAGAAAGGAAGGGGGTGAGGCAGAACACACAACATTCCACCAGACCTCTGGCCATTTTGACCACTAGTTACACACAGTGTAACTCAGAGCAGCTCTGAAACTGCTCTAAGATATAACAAGGGCTGATATAGCTCCGGCTAATCTAGGATCTGGGGAGGACAAAGATGCCAATTTCCCACCCAGAAGTTATGATCTTGATACATAAATCACTGTTTGAAATTCTCTGACCTTTGTAAGCAGGAGATCAGACAAGATGATCTGGCCTTTCTGGACTCTAAAATCTATGAATCACTATAATCAATCAAATAAGATAGGTAGCTAAACAAAGTATCTCGGAGCATATTAAACAGGGGACAGCAAAGAAAATAAAAAGCTTTCTAAACTGGCATTACAATGTTGTAAAAAAACTTTTTTTCTTGACAGCCATGAACATCACTGAATAGTCCTTAGCAGGATAAATAATCAGCTGAAAAATTCCAGTGAAAAGAAGGGAAGCAAGTAAATGTTAAAACACTCCAGATGGATCATTTTTCATTTTCTTTACAGAACCAGGAACATACATGAGACAACCCTAGAGGGAAAAACCTACTTGTCAAGTTGTCACACTATTTTAAGTTCAGCCCCAGTTATGATCACTTTAACATAACTTCCCTGCCACATTGTTTTTCATTTTGTCACTCCTGGTTGGTTCATATTCACAGTGTCTCCCTTCTTATCAGCTTGGCAGCCTTGATGCATAGTTTTCAGTCTTCATTGAAGACAGAATTTATATGTGCACTCCAACATATCCAGAACAATACAGCCAGCAATGAGGCCCTGAACTGGTTAAAAGCCAACATTCAAATGGCATGAGAGATGAGAAAATTTTGAATGGCAAAAATAATGTTAATCAAAAAGAACTCTATTGTCCAGACGTAACGTGAAAAGAGTGCAGAAATCTGTGATAAATTTTTTTAGCTCGTCAGATAACTTCACCGGAAAAAACAAAACAAAATATTCCCCAAAATTGTTATTTCTTACAAAACTTTAGGTAAAATTGTACCATTTAACTAGTGTGTGATTTAAAATTGATTTAGTTAAACCAGTGCAAAAGCCTTTGAGAAACCTTAGATAAAATCGATAAAAACCTGGCTTATACTGATTTCGTTTCTGTTAATTAGGAACAAATTCAAACTAATGTGAAATGAGACTCTATTAAACTTGTCTAAACTGGGTTTTGCTCCAATTTAACTAAACCAGTTTAAAAGCTTATATAATTGACGTAACTTCTGTACCTCAATAAGGGACGATGCGCCCACACACAAAGGGAGAGAGTGCTAGAGAGAGACATGATGCTATGATCAGGTGAGATATGACTGTTTCATTGCATGAGTTTGGGATGACTGCATTACTCAGAAGTGAAGAAGCTACCAGTGAGCTAAGTAGGTCATTTCAAGTGAGTTCCAATTAAATCTTTATACCCAAGTATCTGCCTAGCTTTGTTTATCTAGGTTTTTCTAATGACCTGTGGTATGTTTCTTCTGAACCATTACTGGCTGATCATCAGTAGCTAACATATCCTCTTTTATTTCAGAGCAGGGCCAAACATAGAAACATGAATCTGGACTGTTTCCTGAAAGGCACTGGAAGCCAATTCCAGGAAGGTGTTGGCCAATCCCCCACCCTGACCCCTCAACCATGCTTCCACTTCCACCTTCCAACTCCACTGCTACTACTTTCTCCAGACTTCTTCCCCACAAAGGTTCCACTGACTGAGCTCCACCCTGGCACCCTGCACCCATTCCATGTTGGCTAAAGTCCCCCTGACAGCCAGAGACTCTGATATGTAGCAGGGGGTAAATTATCAAGTCCCAGGACCTAACTTTTCATCACTGCTGCTGTTAAGAGGTATCACTGATCTTTCCTTTCTCCCTGATTCCATCCTGTCTAATTAGCTGATCTGTCCCACTCTGTGCACCTCATCAGCCATTCACTGGTGACGACAGATGTAGGGAAAACAATGAATAAACAAACAACCTCTCTTCACCAATATTTGTATGATTTCCAGATTGGTTCGCCTTTTCAAATGAACAAAAGAGACCAACATTTTTAAAGGCCTTGTAGAGGGATGGATGAACACCAAGCTGATAAAGTGAAAAGCCAAGGTTCAGAAGGAGGACATATTTTATGAGATGAATGATGACTGCTGTTATTATGACATAGTTTGAAGGTTATTACTAGCAAAGGGCTTTCAAGTGACTAGCAAGGCTGATGTAAGAAGCACAGATGAGGTCCAGTGAATATTGCTTTGAATGTTGAATCCTGCTTGATACTGTTTAATATAGTTCCGGGGGACTGATGATGCAGAGTTTGTCAAACAGATGAGATGTCCTTGTGTGCTGCTGCCCTTCATTTAGTTTTGTTCTGCCAGTATGTTCCCAGGATGATGTGGATATGAAGGAGGGATCAGTCTTCAAGAAAAGTACAAAGTGTCCCAAAGCTTGTACCATCTGTCTTGGAGATAGGGAAGGTCTACTGTGTATGGTATGATAGGATATGGTTGGCCAAAGTTGTGCCATTTAGATATAGAACTAGATTCAAATCTAAACTTTCCCGAAGCTCTAATGTCCTCAAAGGATTTTTAGGGTGCAGTAAAGGGAGGTTAAATTGTACCAGCTCTTTGGGTCTGGTACATTTCTAGCATATATAGTAATATGACACCAACAGTGAAGTAACAGAAACATGAAACATTCAACATTTTTTTGCTATTAGAGGAAGGATGGTCTTATGGTTAAAAGGATTGGGATCCAGGAAACTTGGGTTCAGCTCTTAGTTCTGCCATAGATTTTTTGTGTGTGTGACATTGGACAAGTTAATGAATCTTTCTGTGACCCAGTTCCCCATCATTATAATAACATTTTCTTTCTCCTACCCTTTATCTGTCTTGTCTACTTGGATTGAAAGGTTTTTGGAACAAGGATTGCCTCCTACTATGTGTATGTACCATGCCTAGCACCATGAGTTCCTGATCTCAGCTGGTGCTACTGTAGCCTCTAGGTGCTACTGTAATACAAACAGCAATAATACTATCCAACTACAGCTACATGATCAGTCTAGGTGAGACCAAAAAACCTATAAGCTAAAGGCAGACAACTATTGTCCTGCCTAAGAACCTGGTTTTGACAGGTTCTGACCAGCCCTGTGGAAAATTCTCTCACAACCAAAAGAAAACTCCTACAAAGTACCTATTAACAGAATAAAGCACCATCAATTATTTTATTTTTGTATTTTTAAAAAATCAATATAAAGGATGCTTAACATAGAATTTAATAGAAAATAGTATTTTTGGCCTATCCTATAGAATTTAATAGAAAATTATATCCCTGCTATAGGATTCTATTAGATGGAAAGAAAAAACTATAGAATGATTATATAATTTTCTATTAAACTCTATGGGTTTTAGAAGAATTTCTGTAGAATCCTATTAAATTTCTATAAATTAAATTCTATTTAATTAAATTATATTAAATTCTATAGGACGTTTCCACAAAGTATATTTGTTTTTCAGATTTAAAGACTTGTGCCCACCAGCAGAAAGGGCTATTAGATGGTTCATCACACAGTGCTGGGGCATGTGAGCAAATTCTTTTGTAAAAACAGGTATCAGATTATTTAGCCAGTTGAAGCAATCCAGTTGGCAGAAGATAAATTTAATTCAATAAGCAGAATTAAAAAAAACCCATGGATCTTTGTTTAAAAGCCAGATTCTACAAAACTGAGCTCCAGTTCTAAAATAATCTCTCTCCTCACCCATCCTATGTTATTATCCTCCTGTCTCTTTAATGTCATTATCTCTTCTTACTGCATTATTTCATCCAAATATTTCTGATTTACACTGAAGCTGTTCTACAGAGACTCATTTTAGAATCTTCGGGCCTGGTTCTCCACTGTCTTGTACCTTGTGTAGTCAATCACATCTCTGTGAGGTGAGTGCCAGGTGGCTGCACAGTAATTGCAAATCAGAATGATAGAGTTGGCCACTCACTTGGCACAGGTGTTCAATGCAGGGAAGAATTGAACCCTTACACTGATGTAACTGAGAAAAGAATCAGGCCTCCTAAGATTCAGATTAAATCCTCAATGGATTTTATATTTTTATATAAAAGAAAAAGGGAAGTTAAAAAATTGCTCAGTTCTTATTTCATGAAATGTTCATGAGAAATAGGAATTTATGATCATATTACTTCTGCGAGATGCTGAGTGTTGCCTCTCACAGAATCTAGTGGGAGTCAAAGGCACTCAGCATCTCCTAGGACACAGCCCTATGGGAAGGTTGATTTCATTGGCTGTTCCCTTCGCTGACTGTGTTATTGCTCCCTCCATTTCTTATCAACCTCTCTCATTCTTAGCGACTTAAAATGTTTCAGTTCCCTCCCATTCTATTGTATTATCCCATCTCCAGAGTAAATTTCCTAATTATCTCAGTATTATCTTATCTCTTTTTTATAGTCCAATACTTGTTGAATTGAGAGGGGGTGGGGTGCAAATGTGATGCATTTCCGCACTTTTGGTGGAGTTGGACCCCCACCCATTCTGTGAATCACCCATCAGGAATGGCTCTCTCTGGCTCAGAGACACTTGAAGAGCATGCTATTTGCTTATGAATAGACCAGCCTGCATGTCAGGCATTTCCAAGTGTCCATGGATCTTTTTTGCAAGGGCTTTCTCCCTTCCCCGCTAGCTTGGAAAAAAATACTCAGCCTGAACACTGATTATTTTCTCTCTCCTTATTAAAGTGTATCACTGAAATATGTATATTATTCTAAACCTCCTGGAGTTTCCTTTAATGCATCCTGTACAGGGGCAGGGACCTGGAGGCAAGAGATTATAGTTGTCAAGGCATGGAGATCCACAGGGAAGACCCTCTCCCCCAGGCCCAGATCCGTGCTGTATTGCTCTGCTGGCCTTCCTCCTCTGAGGTACATCTCCAATAGAAACAATTGGCTGGGTGGCCTAGAAAGAGCTAATGCTGCTTCACTTGAATATCTCTGCAAGGTTACCAGTGGACAGTGCCACTGCCAGTCCCCAACTTCAGGTTTTCCCACCCAAACCTCCTTACAGAGACCTTTTCACACAAAGTACTGGTGGACAGGCAGCTGAGCTGTTCAAGGGGATGGAGCATAGGGTTGCCACCTACACGGGTTTTACATGGACAGTCCAGTTTTTGGCTTCTGTGTCCTGGTGCCATTTAGGGTGGCCAGGTGCCCAGTTTTTGACCAGAAAGTCTGGTTGAAAAGGGGACCTGGCAATGTCAGGTCAGATGTACTGACCGGACCCCAAACATGCGGTTACCACAAGACTCGGGGAGTCACCAGGTCAGTAACCTACACCACCCCTGGTCAGCCAGGGCCTCCCCCTACCTGCAGGCAGGCTTCTTGTCAGGTTGCTGCAGCTCCCAAGCAACTGTGGGGGGGAGGAGCGAGTGATGGGGGCTGGGTATTGGGGGAGAAGAGGCGGGGTAGGGGGGCGGGGTCTCAGGGGTCCAGTTACCAGTGATTAGAAAGGTGGCAAGGCAACCCTAAAATTATAGTGCTCAGAAGACAGCAACCCCCATTTCTGTACCGGCTGGGGTCTGACCCCCTCTGAGTCTGACACAGACAGAGACTTGTTTCTCCCATTAATTTGCCTCTGCCCTCTCCCTCTTGCCCCCAGTGGAAAATGGAAGAGAATCCCGGATAAATAAACAGAAATCTTTTAGTAACGAGTTCCCAGTAATCCCTGCCTACTCGAGAAAAATAAGCAAAGAAACCTATATAGGAGTCTCATTCATGTTTAAACAGACAAGGTTCACAAGATTAAAAGAGATAGAAGAAATAGACAGATTTACAGCCTGTATCAGATTAAAGTGAACTGTTTGAGGAAAGATGGAGCAAGTGAGATGAACTGATAAAAAAAACAAATAATTGCTGTAACTACTATAACAAGAAAATGTATAGTAACACACTGCTTACACTGCCTCTGCTCTGCTGTATTCTTTTTCCTAGCATACTTGATAGCCCCTTGCTTCTTAAGGAAAGAAAGGAGTTGGAACTAATCCTTCATGGTGCCAAACCCAGATCCTCAAAGGTATTCAGGTGCCTAACTTCCTTTGAAATCAATGGAAGAGAGGTGCTGAGAATCTTAGCCCAAGTACTTTGATAGAGGTGCTCAACACCTCACGGGATCAGGCCAATATACTGCCAATCATTCTGTTTAGCTTTATTGAAAAACCACAACTAAAGAGACATTAAAGGAAAATGC
Organism: Emydura macquarii macquarii; assembly: GCF_026122565.2. Taxonomy (NCBI): domain Eukaryota; kingdom Metazoa; phylum Chordata; order Testudines; family Chelidae; genus Emydura; species Emydura macquarii. The sequence continues at coordinate 5,662,935 of NW_027130155.1, read as the reverse complement.
CATCCCAAATGCACCATGTTGATCAAAATTGGAAAACGTGCAGAGATCTGACATTTAGAAATAGTGCTTGCTTACAAACGAGAAACATACTATTTGCCTTTTTTATGTAGGCAAATTCTACCATTTTTATTTACAGTGCATACTGCAGTAACTTCATTTATGAGTAGTCCCATTGATCTCAGGAGAAATTAGTTAATGTGAGTAAGTGCAGCAGAATGTGTCTCACAGAAAATTAAAATATACAGAAAGTATTCTAATGCCTCACAGCCTGGTGATTATGTTGTTGTGATATGCATCTGTTATCCACAAATTCTTTGCGTTGTTTTTCAAATTTGCCTTCATAATTTTAAATAAGCATGCCTCCTATTGAAATTCAAAGCAAAATTGCACGAGAAACCTAACCTTTTTGCTTCTTTTTGCTATATATTGATTTATCATTTGATTTTAAATTTCTGTTTCTGCTCTTTTTGGTTGAAGTATTTTTGTAGTCTGTATTTGAGAAAGCACATACACCAAGAAAGAATGAAAGGAAATAACTAGAAAACAATAAAATAAAACTACAAGATTGTCAATCAAATCTGTTCCTGAGCCATGGATGGTTTCTATCATTCAACAATCCAGAATTGCTACAGAATAAAAAAAACAAACTAAGATTGGCAACCTGAGCATTAAAAGAAAGAGAAAGGATTAGTAGGGGGAACTTGGTGACCTAAAAATAGCTGATCCCACCCCTCTCCAGTGACCTAAAAATAATAGGTCTCATCTCTTGGCAATGATCTAAAAATAATAGAGAATACCCCTCTCCCAAAGTAATTTGGCCAACACCCAAGACATAAGACAGAGATGGGACATGGGATTGCTACAATTATAAAATGTGGCATTCTATCTGTCACAACTGTCGTATTGTATCATATTATGCTAAACCAGTTACTTTCTCTTTAATCCTAATTAATACTTGTATTCTCCACTTCCTCTTGGTGTTAGAAATGTGGAGCAGCACTATTTTCTACTATAAACCAGTTTCTCTGGTCAGTGATAACTTCAGAGGGTCTGGTTTTTCTCTGCTAATAGGAGCTGTCTGTTCTCAGGCAACTGATTGCTGACTTTATGCCTGTCCTATGAATGAGCAAATGATATCATGAGTGAAACATCAGAGATAATAAGAAAATTTCTGGTGTTAACCCCAAGTGAAAAAATCAATGTAGTGCTCATTAAAGATACCAATAGATTAAAGCCCTCTACTCACCCACAGAACATGTACAGTCCAGGCAGTGGCAGTACAATTTTGTTAACAATGCCCTGCCCCAGTGCCTACCATTCAGAGTGAAAGGGAAGTGTCCATACCCATGTAACTTTGATTTCTCTGCTGACAATACCAAAAAGGTTCCAATCAGTTTCGTGATGTGGACACTAGCCCATAAGGAACTGATCTTATTGTTCCAAACAAACAGCTATCAGGAAGTAACATCTTTTAGTTCCGATAAGCCTGAGCTGGGTTTTGACTCTGAGCTATCTAGTACCCATAAGGAATTAATCTTTTGATTAAAAACTCCAAGTTGAAATCTCATAAAGCTTACATCCAAATAAAATGATCCTCTTGTCAGAGTTAATCCCCCATAAATTATTGTATGCCTCATCTGCATTTTGCAACTGATCTATTTGGACTGAGAGCTATACAGAGTGAATGCAAACTATTACATGCTACCTAGTGTAAGAGATACAGTTAGCATTTGAGATAGTTATTTGTAAAGACAATTTCTATGTTTTATAGATTTAGAAAGCTATTAATGGTGGCAAAACATGTTTGTAACGTGAGAATACTGAAACAGTTTGGGCCCCCTGTAACTTTTTTTACTTATAGAATTTCATCTTTACTCAAAATAGATCTCAATGTGCATGCTTTAAGTATTAAATTCCAAACACAAGTACATCAATGCAAGTGAAATGGATCTTTGTGTTACATCAAGAAGTAAAAGCAGGGACAAAGGGAATAGAGTACATACAGTAGGTCAAACAACAATCTCTTAAGGATACAAATAGTATAAATAAAATATGGCTCATTTGTATACTGATAAAGAAAATGCAGCATCTCAAGTGCATGAGATATGATGGCAATAGTATTAAAAATGTAATGAAGAAATAATGCTGATTCTAATTAATAATAAGAAACAACAGAAACCATAACATGCCTCACATAGTGTTATATAGTACAAGGCTGGGTGATTTTAACCACCTGCGAAAGGGCAACATTCACCAGGCTAACAAGCGTCATGCCTCTCCTGTCACGCTGAGTTATGGACAGGAACTGCAGCTGCTCCTGCAGTCACTAGATGCTGCTGTGGAGCCTGGCTTCAGGAGGCTGTGCCTCTCTGTGCCTGCCTGCCTGCCTCCCCGCTGACTGTGCCCCAGGCAGAGCAGGAAAGGAAAGGAGCTGAGACAACCTCAGCAGCAGGCAGAGGAGAGGAGTCAGAAGTGGAGGTGGTGGCGGCAGCAGCACATAAGTTGGATGGCAGGGAGAGAAGGTGAGGGAGCTCAAGAATACCCCTAAGCTTCCCTAGCCAGTCCCCAGATCCATCCTTTGCTTCCAGCCAGCCCCATTCCTCCCTCCCAGACAATAGCCTTCCACCTACCCCAGCACCCAGGCAACCTCCCCGCCATCCCAGCACCCCTAGACAACCTCCAATCTGCGCATACATGCTCCAGCCTTGCTGTTGCCAAGTTTTGTGCAGCGTGGGCCATGTCTTACTCTAGGCACTTCTTGGGGCAGGATGCATTGACCATAAGCAGAAAATTTTGGTGATGTGGAAATTATATGTAATAATGAAAGTCAGCTCTTTAAATACGTTCTGAAGAACTTAGAAACTCAGACATATTAGGGCCCCTTATTAAACATACTTTGGGTTTACATAGTGCAAGTAAGATGAGCATCTTGCCCAGTATCTTTGATAAGAGGCCCTAATGAGTCTGAGTTTTCTAAGTCTTATTTCCATAGTATTTGTGATAGGTCATAAGACTGGTAACCAGGGACAATAAAACTCTGAACTCCGTGACAACAGATTTAAGGTGACAATGGACAATCTTTGGTCAAAAGGGTATACAGTAAATATGAGTCACCTAGCGCACGCACAAATACTGTGAAGCATCATGGGAGTGCTACAAATATATCCCGTTGTCCAAATTCCACTGAGGCATCAATAACATTCCATAATAAATAACCCAATTATAAAATCAGTAATTTAATTGTCAGGAAGTGCTATAATCCTGTCAAAAAATGAACTTTAGCCATTACCTAAACCTCTTTCATTTCTTCTTTCCCATACTGCAAGTGACAATTTCTAAGGCTTTCTTTCTGTTTTAGCCATGCCACATTTGACTAAAGGATTCTCCCAAATAAGGTATTCACTAGCATTGTACTCAGGGGCATACACCTACAGGTATTTGATCATTCCATGATCTCTATCAGTCCTCTGCCAGAACACAGCATTCTTTTAAGACAAAGCTTTAGATTCTTCTTTTTCAAGCTATCAACAGAAGTAAACAGAGCCTGAGGGTGAAGAGCCCAACATCATTTAGTTTAATCCAAACCCACTTTTGGATTTGATGCTTTTTTCTACTTTGCTTTTTTCCTTTTTCTTTCTGCAAACATCTTTAGGTTGCTTAAATGTTTTCTTCACATTTATTCTTTCACAGTGCTCTAGTTTTGTGGTTGGTTGTTTGGTTTTATTTTTATTTGTTTTTGTTTGTTTACATGATATCTTTTAAAATTTAGAGCAGTTGTTATTGCACCTTTAGTGGGGCATAAGAAATGACGAGGGAGTTTTCTGGTGCTGTGTGTTATAAATGTAGTGCTGATATTGTCCGGCAAGAAGAAGCCACAAGGCTTGAGAAAAACAGGTCTGAAGAGTTAACTGAGAGTTGCACCTAATTGTAAATTAAGGTTTTTCTCTACAGGAAGGATCAGGCCCTCCTATGGCAGCAACACAGCTAGAACAAGTATTCTGCTAGAGAGTGGGGTGGTGGCATCACGTGGGTACCTTCTCTGCCCTTGTACTGGGACTGATGGGAGAAGGAGCCAAAGAAAAGGTTTCACTTGTGTGACAGTCTGTGCCTAATAAGGATGAGGTCAGTAAATGGAAAGGACAAGATCAGTTACACACTGATGCATGCATTAGACAGAGAGTAGAGCTCCAAGATACTGTAGGCTAGATTCTCAGCTGGTGTGTATTGATGTAGCTCCATGTAGTTCAATGCAGCTCTCCTGATTTACATATCTAGAAGAGGATCTGTCCTGTAAGGCTTCCCACAGGAGTAACTGTATGTGGCATTTGTAAGGGTTTTTCAGTATTCACATTTGTTGTACTACTTTTAAAATCGGCCCATTTCAGCACAGATAAAAAAAAATCCATTTTTGGTCTATGATTTTAATGACAATTTAGCCTGAAAGAGGACAAAGGCCCAGATTCTGCGAACACTTATGCCCAAGTAGTTTTACACAAGAGTAGTCTCGTGCAAAGCAGGCACATACAAGTTTGCAGGCTCAGGGTTTACAGTAAAGAGTTTAGGATTTGGCCTGCTGGATTAATGCACTGTTGTTATTTATTATTGGTACTGCAGTAGCACCTAGAAGCCCAGCTCATGGACCAAAACCCCATTGTGCTAGATCCTGTACAAACACAGAACAAAAAGATGGTCCCTGGCCCAAACAGTTTGCAGTCTGTCAGTGGTTCTGAAACGTAAATGGAGCCCCGCTGTGGACTTTTGTCTAGCAATCGTGCCCCCATTTCCCCCTTCTGAAAGGAAGGAGCCCTTTCAGAAAAAAAGAAGGATGCTTCCCACACTGTAAACCCTGGTTTTTTCCTGAAAGGGGGGCGCGATTGTTAGGGAGGGCGCTTCCCACGCTGTAGGCCCTAACAATCACGCCTCCCCTTCCCCCGAACCCTGCCCTTTCAGGAAAAAACATGGGAAGTGGGGAACATGGCAGCAGCAAAGTGGGGAGCAGAAGCAGTGGGGAGCAGCAAGCACTGGCAGCAGCGCAGGAAGTAGGGGCAGCAGCTACAGCAGCAGCGCAAGGGCAGCAGCAGCGCGGGAGCGTGCCTGGCAGTGTCAGGGGACTGCTGCTGCTGCTGCTGCAGGAGGTGGGTGGCGGCGGCTGCTTCTGTCTCCGAGGGGCATGGAGCTGGACTGGATCTGTCCCCTACTCCACACCTCCATGATCCATCTCGCGCCCTCCCCCAAGGGGGCCCGCCCCCCACTTTGAGATCTACTGGTCTAAGTAGCATTTGTCATGTGCTTTGAACTGCAAGTGGTTCTTTGGAAAAACCTGAAGGAAGCTAGGTTCAAATCTCCTGGAAGACAGTTTAGATATTCTCAAGCAAAGTCCCCTGTGCTTCTTGTCCATAGTAATGTATATTTCTTTGTTTCTGTAGTTGTGCTAGCCCATTTAAAAGAGGAGGATTATAATCGTGCAGATATAGGGTAGGATTTTGAAAATGATGTAGGTGATTTAAGAGCACAAGTCTCATTTAAAGGTGCTTTTGAAAATCCCTTCCATTATTATTGTATGATCAACCCTATACACATTGATATAAAAATTCTATTTGGATAAAGAAATTGAGATACACGGTGAATTTTGAACCTGGGAATCTTCATTACTAACCAAATGCACTGCCAAGAAGTCACAGATGTTTACCACATGAAGACGTGACAATGTATGAGGCGTGTGAGGACAACTCTATGCCCACAGCGCTGGTATCTATCTCAAGATGCACTTGTCCACCTTTTCAAATACAGTGATATTTGACTTAACAGTTTAGAGCTGCTTAGTCATGGGCATTTGCATATAAAAGACTATAACTAAGGAAAATTTACCACCGAGACTATCAGAGGGGGCAAGGAGAAATTAAAGCAGTGAGCATTCTCACCTGACAATCTAGTGGCAGTTTATTGTGCAGTCACACAGGTGATCTGAGTTTATTCCCTCCCACACAAGGTCAGCAAGGACTGGCTTCATTGTATAAGCATAGCAAGTAGACAAAGGAATGTTTGCACTGTTTGCACCCTGCCAGCTGCCCTAGGATTGGTGGAATTAGGCTTCAGAGGGTGTGAACTAGAAATTCAGCCCAATAAAAGAACTTTTCGGAAGGGAGAAAGTCTCCAAAGAATGTGGGAAGTATACTGGGTAATATACAGATGGAGTAGGGCTCCTCTGAAATCAGTCTCTCTCTTTGCCCATTTCAATGGGCTTTTATTAAGATATAAAGAGTGAAAAAGTAGCTGGAAAGATTACCTACAAATATCTAACCTACCAACAAGCCTCCTGGGCATAATTACCTGATGTTTGCTGAGCTGGTTGAGCCTATTTCCATTCTAAATGATTTTCCAAGTTCACCCATGTGTGAAAGGGGTGCTGATTTAGACCGCACATGAGAAGAGAAACTTCAGTAGGGAGAGAGAAATAGTGTAGAGATTTCTTTGAATTATGTTTACTTCAAGGGAAACCAAGGACAAACGTGCACTCATACTGAAGTAGAACTTTTGAATGTGAAAAGAAGGCAACAGAAAGGTCCTGAAGGACCAATGTCAAATGAACCTGATATAAGCTATTTCACAGAGTTGAGTATGAATTGTAAAAGAAAAGTTATTTACCTGTGATGGACAGAGAATTCACTTTTCTGAGTGAATCCAAAGATCTATTTCATTTTAAAAGATCTTCAAACTACACCTATTTATTCACCTATCTAGGGTCAAATTACATAACTTGGATTAGATTCTGAACTCTGTTACATATTGGTGTAAATCTGGAATAACTGCCCACTGACTTCAATTGGCTTTGATTTCAGAAGAGTTACTCTAGATTTATGTTGGAGTGACTGAGATTGGACTATGGCCATTGGTAACAGAATGTAGGCTTTGCCAGCCAGTTTATGACCTGGATCAACCAACATGTAAGTTTTCATTTACTCTGCCTATTTAGCACTCAAAAGGTATTGTGTGTCCTGTGGGGTAGGTGCTTACAAAATTAAATAAGATATTTTAAAATTTCTAAACCAAAGGAACAGAATGGATGCAACCACTAAACAGTCAACAAGTGAAGAAAGTTTGAGAAGACTCCTGATACTTTACTTTATGAAATCTCATGAAATCTTAATTTTGGGTTTAGTCCTGCAAATCTTTACTCTTGTAAATAAGCGTTATACTCACACAAGTCAACAAGATTAAGGGTTTGCAGAATCAGACTTTTAATCAGTAGATTTAGTAGAATTTACCAGTCAAGAAAGCACCTCTCATAGTAAACTTGCCATATTGTGTACTATCCAAATCTAAAGGAATTGAATTCAAAGTAAATGTAGCATTTATTTTAACAGAATTAACCCTGCTAAAGCAATCAATCTAATCAAATGAGCTACATTGTAAACAGCTTGATGCATTTTTACATAAAGAACATCAGAAATGAAGGATACAATTGTTTTTCATGGTCTCACCCCAAATGACTTCAGGACCTTATTGCAGCTGTAACTGCCATCTGTAAACTCTGTTAAGGGAGCTGTAACAACAGAGAAAGCTGTCTATGCTGGACTGAGGCAAGGGGAAAATGTGTAAAATAACGTTTTTTTTCTGTAGTAAAAGGTGACTTGAGAGCTCATTTTCCCCTTGATATTTTTCTCTCCTTCCATTCTCAAGGTCACTGGGTGTATGGGATCATTTGAGAGATGACCATGGGATGTTCCCTGTACCGAGCTCTTAGGATTCTACTTCTGCAATACTTCGAGTCATGGCCACTCCACGCTGCTAGGCATGAGAAGGTAGTGTAGATCAGCTGTGTGGAATTGTGATCTTCATTAGGTCTTAAAAAAAAAATTAAGGGGGAGGAGGAAAGACATGGGTGGCACAAAAATGTATCCACAATATAGTGTGTCTAGTGAAAAGTGAAACCAGGCACACACACATACTGTTTTAATATTGTTATATCAGTGGAGCCACACAAACCAAAAATGTGCCCCACCACTCTTGCTCTAAACTACTTGAACTGCTAGGGCTCTGCATTTACATCATCATGGTGCTTTTAAAGGGACACATGCAAACACATCAAGTAGAACTTCTTTAGTGCTTTCTGAAAGTCATACATTCTGAAAACGTGGAAACTCCTTCATAGAGTGAAACGGATTCCTACATCTGATCATTATGCAGCATAGCATGTAACAGAAAACACAATTATGCAGAATATAACAGTTTTGAGTTGCACAGAAGTTGATTAACTTCAACAAACAAAAGCAAATAATTATCCTTCCTTTCTGTATGATCCCATGGAATGAGTTATTTTGGTGGCAGAGACAGAGTAATAAAACAGTGCCAAAAGTGTCAACAAGATAATGGTTCCAGGGAAGCATAAATTATTAGATCTGAATTTTCTTTGCCATACCAAGAAATTTAGCAATCAGAATTTGTGATGCTTTTAGTCTGGTTTACTGTCTCATTCCATATAATGAAAGCAGCTTTCTGTCCAGTGACAAGTTCTGTGATGTTGTAATGTATAAAAATACATACAGAGGCCATACTGAGTGGTCTAGATTCATGCATCTGATTTATGCCTAAGGCCTTCTTTTTCAGGCTATTACCAATCCATATTATGTAGAGGCACTAATCTCTACTGGGTTAAGTTTGAAGTTAGCTTCCCATTGTGAGCCTGATTTTGACCTTTTATGCTCACCTCACCAACTTTGCCAAAACTGAAACGAGCTGCCTGAAAGTTTACATGACAACTCATAATGCAGAGTAGAATTTTCCTGCAAAGTCTAGGAAAATCAGACAAGACATTTAGGACATTTTGAAGTCCAAAAATGAAGTGGGTTTCACTTAGACATTTTCTTAATTTTATTTATTTTGCTTTCTCATTTCACCAACACAATTTGGCCTAGAAACTCCAAATCTTTCAATTTACTGTTCCTAGTTAGAAGCAATTAACTAACTTTGGGGAACATGGGAAGGGATATTTAGGTAGGTATTACTAGGCATCACTTTGGTAATGCCCTTTTTCTGAACATGATTTACACATCACAAAGCACTTAAAGGTTTAAGAATTCTGTTGCAGTATCAAACCTGACATGAAGGCCCTTTCCTCACTCCAGCATGGACAATTATAGCAGGTGCTCTGCTATTGTTAAGGTTAAGTTCAGCTTTCTGTTTAAAGCTCAAGTCTTCTAAATGCTCTAAAATCCACACCGTTACTCAGATTGTCTCACAGGGACGTGAGGTTTTGTCCATTATCCAAATTTGGGGCATCTGAACAAGGGCTTCCTGAGATACAGCCACCCCCGCCATCCCTTGAATGCCCCCCTGAATGAAATAGCTTAAAGCTGACATGTTTGGCAACAATTTTTTTGTCCAGATAGAAATCAAACCAGGGTAGAGATCATTGCACCAGGATCTCAAACACTTGAGAGTTACCCCACAAACTGCATGCCGCACACTAGCCCTTTGTAGGAAATCAAATTTCAATGTTATCAATACGGATATCATTTGGTCACGGAGGTCACGGATTCTGGGACTTTCTGGGACCTCTGTGACTTCTGGAGCAGCTGTCAGCTCCAGGGCCACCCAAAAGCTGACCAGTGGCCAGCCCTGGGCTGGCAGAGCAGTGGCCCCTGATTCCCTGGAGCAGAGGTCGGAGTTGGGACAGCCCTCCTGGGGCTGGAGCAGCAGGGTTGGGTCAGCCCCCCTGCAGGAGCAGCGGTGGGGCTGGAGCATCTGCAAGCCCTGGCAGCTGTTTGTTCCCCCTCCCCCAAGGCATTTTTAGTAAACCTCAGGGACAGGCTGTGAGGCTTCTGTGAATTTTTGTTTATTGCTCGCAACCTGTCCCTGACGTTTACTAAAAATACCCGTGACAGAAGCTTAACTTTAGCTATTAGCCAAAGAGTTTGATTCTCCAGCTGTGTGCGCTGCAAGCAGTTCTAAGGCTCAAACACCAAATCGATTACACTGAGCATGTGCAGAGAGAGAGGCTGGCTAAATGGTTGAAAGCTAGCTGTGACTGACAAGTCCTGACTAATTTAACAGGGTTTGTTCTGGCCATCAAACCTGAGTTCAAATTCATCACTAGGCAGAATCTAATTTTTTTAAGAAGTGGAATTTTTCTACAAATCTGCATCTGTCAAAGGGCTTTTCTGGGGGGAAACGTAATCTGAGTACAACAGAATCTTCAGAAGGCACTGAAACTGTTTTAGAAAAGAAAATAAATTACACGTGCTAGTGTTCACTTGGAGGGCAGAGTGATTAGGGATGGAAGTGTAGGTGGGAACAAGGGGGAAGAGGTTTGGGGTACAAAGATGGGAGGGACAATTATGGAGGGGAAAAGATATGGGTGGATAGGAGAGGGATTGCAGTGGTCAAGTGGTGGGAAGGCAGTGGGGATAGATGCAGTGGGAAGCAGATATGGGACACTGGGAAGGGGGACATGAGGATGAGTGATGGGGACAATAGAGGCAGGCTGACCGGCAGCCCCACATTTCCCTCCTGTCTGTGTGCCAAGATCTGGGGACCCTCTCTCCTATTGGGGGAGTCTGACCCCCCATCCATGCTCCCCTCATATGAGCTGGGATATGGGATACTTGCTCTTCTTGGAATGTCTGAGCCCCTCCCCATCCCCCCATGTGTGTGGCAGGATCGGGGGGGGGAGGGGGGCCTGTCCATCTACAGTGACTCCTCTCATTGTCCCCTCTCATGTGAGCTGGGATCTGGGGGGACTTGTCCTTTTCCTTTGGGAGGGGTCTGAGCCCATCTCCCTCTCCCCGCACACATGCAAACACACATATGCCAGGATCCGGGGAAGTCCTGCCCCTCTGGGTGTGAAGCTGAGAACAGGCTTACTAGGAGCATGCACCAAGAACACGCTGCTGACACTGGGATGAAGAATTGAGAACAGGCATGCTTGATACATATCATAGGCTCTAATAGTAGAGAGGGGGGATATGAACACCCACTCACGTGAATGGAGCAGTTCACCATGACTCAGAGCTACTGTTTCAGACTGTATACATATCCATTCTCATTCAGCAGAGGCAGTCACGTTGAGATAAGAACAGCCATACTGGGTCAGACCAATGGTCCATTAGCCCTGTAGCCTGTCTCTGACAGTGGCCAGTGCCAGATGCTTCAGAGGTAATGAACAGAACAGGAAAATTTTCAAGTGATCCATCCTGTCATCCATTCCCAGATTCTGGCACTCATATGTTTAGGGACACACAGAGGATGGAGTTGCATTCCTGAACATCTTGACTAGTAGCCATTAATGAACCTATCCTCCACAAACTTATCTAAATCTTTTTTAACTCACTTATACTTTCAGCAACATCCTATGGCAATGAGTTCCACAGGTTGATTGTACACTGTGTGACAAAGTACTTACTTTTATTTATTTTAAACCTGCTGCCTATTAATTTCTTTGGGTGACCCCTACTTCTGAAGATTTTTCAGTTTAAAGGACGATTCTTCAAAGTTGTTTGTAGTGTTGTTGTAGCCATGTTGGTCCCAGGACATGAGAGAGACAAGGAGATGAGGTAATATTTTTTATTAGACCAACCAGCTTTCGAGCTTCACAGAGCTCTTCTTCAGGACTGAAGAACATTACCAGAGTGTCTAAGCAAAATACAAGTTGGGACAGATTGTTAAGCACTTTTCACACAGCGATTGCTCCATATCTGACCCCTCAAAGGAAACCTGCACACCACCTAGGAAAGACGAGCCTGGGAACGTAAATTCATAACTGTGCTAGGCACTATAAATCATGGACTTAATAGAGACACTGGTTTTATGGCTTATTACAACAATTTGTCACCCTACTAATTGCTAAGCCTTAATTGCCCAATTCATTTTAAAGTGGTGTTCTACAGAACATGTGTGAACCCCTTATGCTTAACAATTTGTCCCAACATGTATTTAGCTTAGACATTCTGGTTACCTTCCCCAGACCTGAGGAAGAACTCTGTGAAGCTGAAAAATTTACCCCTCCCACCAACAGAAGTTGGTCCGATAAAAGATACTACCTCACCTACCTTGATTCTTTTAAGTGGTCTAAAATCTGCCTGTGTACCTGGACTGTCTTGAAATTTGCTGTGCCTCATGAGGGGTATGTGGTAAGGTTAGTGATCTGAATTTAGATCTACAGGGTCCCAAGATATGGCCCCCTGAAAAAAACAACTTCTCTTAAAAGTTCACAGATTTTGCCAATTTTTTTTGTGCCCACCTGGATTCTAAGATGCTGATGGCTTAATGGGACAGGAAGGGGAGGATGAGCTAGAAATGGTGGTGGGGTGCTATATGTTGTAGGAAATAGTGGGGGAAGAGGGCATGAGAGACATACCAGTCTTCTCTCACACATATAAAGTTACTGTAACCACCATATATTAAAACTGTCAAGTTTTTGGGATGTAGACCATGTCTAAGATTTCTCCCAGCAGCTTTTTTAGCAACTACACACTCCAGAAATTTCAAAGCACACCCGATATCACCATTCCACTATAACAAAGTATACTGGAGCGGGGGCATTTAGGAATCACATATCAGCTTTGTGGCCTAGTGGAGAGAACAGTGGACTGGGACTCAGAAAATCTGGTCTGTATTCCCAACTCTGCCACTAGCCTGATGGATGACTTTAACTATGTCACTTCACCTCTTTCAGCCTCAGTTTCCCCATCTCTACATGGGGAACAATGATGTTTCCCTCCTTGAGATCTACTGATGAAAAGTGCTATGTAGGAACTAGGTATTATAATTTCCTGCCCATAGAAGCATCTGAACTGCACACTTACATGATAATTATATCTGCCTAAATGACCACTAACTTCTATCAACAACATTTCACTTTTTATTAAAAAAAAACCTAAGGAAGCTAAATACCAAAAAACTTTGTTAACCCAGAGTTAAGGTTGACCGATGATAGCTCAGGCCATTCCAGAACATCAAGTTCTGCAAAACTCAAATTTCTGCAAACAAGGAAATATAGAGTTGAGATGATGCCCATGCAACTTTAACTCTGCTCTCTTTGACCGTTGCCCTCATATGCCCATAAAACATACACATACTCTGCGTTTGCCCTGTTCTGGAATGGGAGCAACCTACACCAGCCCTACATTCATATATTTAGCCTACTCTACAAATAGAACATCATATCTGATAAATTCTACAGCTCCTTCAACCTCTTTTACAACCCCTTCACCCTGATGTAATTGATGCCGTCTAACGCTATATTTTCACTTACCCTTCATTAAACTCATAAACCACACTCATTTTCCACTTAACTGCGACAACCCCCATGGCAAGAAGAACCCCCGCTACTGACTTAGCCTATCCAACACAGCGCTGAAATGAAGCATACCAGATCTCTCGAGGTACACATGCACATCTTTCTTTTCATCACAAGGATCAGGGAGAAAGGCTCACATACACCCCGGGAGTGGGGGTGGCAGTGAGAGGGGAGGGAGGGTTATGCTCCTGCAGATTACTTCATATCACAATCACAGCTCTTCTAAGATGTTTCAACTAATTCCTCCACCATTCATCTGTTAGTTGCATCAAACACAGTGAATGCAACTGGAGTGCATACAGATAATTCCCAGTGGCTATTGCCAGCTGTAGGATGGCAGAGTTAAGATTGCATGGGCACATACCTTAACTCTGTATTTCCTGGTTTTCACAAGTTTGAGTACTGCTGAACTTGACATTCTGGAAGAGCCCAAGACATCACCAGGCAACCTTAACTCTGGGTTCATAAAGTTTTTTGCCATTTAGTAGGTTTTGTTTTCTATCACACAGGAGGTACTCAGCACCTTACAAGATAGGGAACTGTTTGCTTGGAGAGTTTAGTCCACATAAAAAGCTCTGAGAACTGATAACTGAATTAATAATCTTCTACCTCAAAATCATTTCATGTATTCAAATTGAGTCCAGGATGGGATACATGGAAGGTCACTACTGCATGCTGGCACTTTGATGGCCTAAGTGAAGTATGCTGGTCCGGCTCTAATTTTTACTACAAAGATGTCATATCACAAAAGCCAGCACTGTGGTGATTAAAAGCCACATCAGCTTGATGCCAGTTAGCAGCAAAGAAGCCAAGACATGAATTGCCATGGAACATGAATTACCCTTTCAATACTAGAGGTGGAACACTTTGGGGGAAGCTTGTCCTGCTACTGCCCACATGGATTCCAGAACAGTCAATTGGGCATATTTTACCAACACTAAAAAATATTCGAAAGCAGAGCATGTCATATGTTTCTGACAGGCAGAGTTACAGATAGCAAGAACAGTGTTAATGGCAAAGCATGTTATTTAGTACACCTAGCTTTAAACACTGAAACCACCGAATCTTCCTTTGTTAACATGTTACAAACAATTTCCACCTAATGCTGGAGATGGACCAAGTTACAAAGTTAAGATTTCGGTCTGGACCTGTGGATTCAAGTTTCCCCAAGTCATAGGTCCTTTGGATTTGGTGTTTCAGTTCAGGCTTCCAGTCAATATACAATTTTCTTTCAGGAAAAAAAAAAGGTAAAAGATAGTCACTGGCCTGCTCATATTATGAAGACTGTGGCTTTCTGCAAGCTATAGGATCCTATCATCATTTACATTAAGCTCATACTGACTCCCGCTGAAGTTCTGGGCACCAATCAGTGGCAGGATTTAGCTCAATTTAGAAATGCAAAAAAGTGAATCACAATGCATAAAAGTGTAAAAACATAAAATCCAGAATGCCAAGATCTCTCTTTAATGAGTTGTTTCCTTTCTTCTCTTAGGACCTGTGCTTCAGATACTCAGATCAGAAGTAAACGATAAAGGCCTCAATTCAACAAAGCACTTAAAGCAGCTGATTAACTTTAAACTTTAACTTTAAGCTTACAGTTAAAAAGGTGTGTAAGTGCTTTGCTGAACTGGGGCCTAGGTGAGCAGTTTGCAAACATGACATTTACCTCTGCAGGGTTTCAGATTCGTGCTTGTCTGTACAAAGTTCACCAAGCTCTGCCAATCTTACAGCAATTAGTTATATGGTACTGATAGATGCTTCAACTTTCTGGATAAAATGCTTTCAGGCGGAGTATCCTCTTTTAATGCATGCTGTCTTTTTAACAACTGATCCTGAAAAGTAGCTGACACAAGGACATCAAAAAGCCTGACTCTACAGTAATGTGCTCCTTGCGTGTCTGACTTAAAAGAGCATGTGCTGAGCAGTTAAATTATGAAAGGGAGACAAAATCATTGGAAGGTTTATATCAGAACTTTTAACTATCTGTGGTCTTGCTTGAAAAAAGAACACAGTCAATATATGTTTTAACTTTGAATTTGTACTTCTTCAGTCTGGAAGGAAGAATGGCAGATATGTTATGACAGCAAATTCCATGTATAAATTCCTTATACCATCTGCTAATAGCATGTGTTGGCAGCTATGTTACCAGAAACGTGAAGAACAAAGTGTGTCATTCTGCAGAAAATGACAGAGCTCTGAGAATGAGAGTCTCTTGTAACAGAGAATATGATAACTCAGCTATCACTGTGTAAAAAAATTCTGTGTAAAACCAGTGTAACATCATTCACATAAATATAGATAAGAACAGAATTTGGGCCTGGTCTTAACTTACAAGTTCCATGGCTGTCACTGCTGAACATAAAGTAGTAGGAGTCTCTGATCACCTGCTGGACACTTTTCCTTTCGGATTCATGCTTTCTGGAAAGTTTCAACTCATTAATGTTAATAGTTAATTATAACTTTTTAACTTAAGGAGATATGATTCAGAATTAAACGGCTACTAAATTAAATCATGCTATTTAATTTATAAAAAACCAAACCAAACAAACATAGTTTTAAGAATGCTGAGCTAATGCTATTTTCTTTAGTAAGATGGCCCTGTTGGAATTCCAAAAATGAAATTCATTAAACTAAAAAGGACAAAAACAGAATAACTTCTCCATTTGAAAATTACTTCAGATCATACATGCAGTATGCAATAAAGTAAGTATGGAACATTATAGGGGAAACTGATAAAAGTTCACTTCATTATTTGTTCTTAAAAACCTATACTACTGTAACTGCTCTGTGGCCTTTACAAGCACACTCTGTGGTCTAAGAATTCACAGTTATCGCTATGCTGCCTACCACTGCAACAGAAGGGCTAGAACTCAGAACCCCCAGCTCCTAAAGCAGAAGCCCCTGCGATTAGACATAAAGGAGAATCTCTATTATCTGTTAGCAATATCGGCCCTATGGTACACAGTTGAGCAGTTCTGATTTCATGCAGCAGAGCATAGTCATACACTTACACTCTAGCCAGTACATTACACTGTGAAGGGAGAAGAGTGAAAACAAATGTTTGAGGTTGTAATTGCTGAGTTCAACCACAACTCCTCTCCTCACCATGTGTCATTTTAATGCCAAAAACATCAAGGGAAATTCCATGAGACACTGATGTGTAAATGTCTGTTATATGTTTAGTTACAATGATCTGATAATGGATGAAACTGGTTACCAGTAAGGGAGAAGGGTGAAATGGAGTTGTGCTATTGTGCTAGGGAAATAAGCAATATGGAACAGACTATGTTGGACAGAGAACATCTGAAATCTACTACAGAGTTTTTTTGTAGTTCGATCTTGTAGGTTTTAAAATGGCATATCTCAGTGAATACACGGAGCCACATTCAACTCTTCTGCAAGTGGAAGTAATTCCATTTAAGTCAATCAAGCCATATCCCCTTACATCAATGCTGGATTTGGCCCATTACATTTAATAAAAATATTATTTGTATGTCAGAGAATTATAATTTCATAGGGGGCTAGAACAAGAAAATGTCACTGCCTTATTAACAATTCTCAAAGCAGACAGAACACAGAACCTTACAATGAGGCTAACAAAACAAAAACCCACTGGATTTTGCCTTAGTAGGCTGGAGTTAATATTTACATTGTTATTGTTGGAGAAGAAGAAGAAGGGGAAAAACTTGAGACTCAAGGAGGGATTCTGTGTGACTGACTTTTTCGTGGCCCTTTATTTTAGCTGAAAAATATTTCTTTGTTTCTCTTCAGGATTTGTGAACTGAGTACCACTGTAGGCAGGCTGGAAGTCCTCGAAGTCTGGACCCGAGGAAGGGCCACAGTGACCCGACCGGACAGAAACAGACCCACCCTACAACCACTATCTACATTTTTGAAAATTACCATGTATCATCCTAGTTACATTATTACATAAGTAATAATATTTTCAGGGAGGAAGGAGAAGGTAAATAAAACAACCTTCTAGACCTTTCAGGACTCTCTTTCACCTGGTCATAACTTCTGCAGTAAATTCATTTATTGCAACAGTTGATGAAGAAAAGGAAAGCAATCTAGGATAATACAGTTAATACAAGTATTGAAAATGGTATACCACAATGTAATACAATGCATCTGCCCTGATCCTGCATTCCATGCATGCCCAGATCTCCCATTAACTTTACTGGAAATTATGGGTGTGTGAGGAATGCAAGATCAGGCCAAATGTGTATAAATTTTCAACTCTTACATCACGCTCTCTTAAGATCAGCTACATTTCAACTAAAACCACAGCAGCACTTTCAGTCAAATTCCAAAATCCTTATTTATACTGAGTAACACTTCACAAGTGGTCCCATTGATTCAATGTAAATCAGAATATCAGAATCTGATCATTAAGTACCAAAGTGACAGGCACCTTATAAACAACTTAATAGACAGACAGCATTAAAATGTAATGAAAAATAATGCAAATGAAATTAAATGGATCCTATTACATTAAACGATACTAAAACAGACTAACTTCCAGCATTCTCTCTCCTCCATCACACTTCATAATGTACTATATTTCATCCCAAATCAATGTGTTGATATGTCTCTTCCATGCATTCTATCAAAATATATAACTTTTTAATTTTAGGGCTAGCTGGCAGATGGTCTCTCCTGTGTGGTTCATACAATCTATATTAAAGTGATATAACAACCGTAGTAGAAAGAAATAATCAGACCTGAAAGAGGGACACCAGGGGAGAAGGTTATAATTCAAAACTAAAGATACAGAATTCAAGTAATTCCTTCTCGTCTCTCTCGCTCTCTCTTTCTCTCTGTACTGCTGGAGTGCCCATCACTGCAGCATCTAGGCACAGATTTATTTTATATCATCTCTGGTGTATTCTCACACCCGTCAAAAAGCAAAAGTCATAGATGAACAGGCTGGAATGAATCTCTTATAGGACTGCCTCCTATAACATGCCTCTGTGTTTTATCTGGGCTGCTCTTGAACATCTCTAGTGATGCCGCCTGAGTGGCCTCCATCAACCAATTATTTTATTGTTTAGCCAACTTTACTCTAAGAATTTTTTCCTATCTAACCTAATTTGTATTAGTTTCAAGCCCTGACTCTTTGTTAAATCTGCCCTTAACTACTTCAAATAACCCCACCCCTTTTGTCTAATTACCTCAAGTGTTCAGACACTTAGCATTCTCTCCTTTGTTAAGTGACATGAATTCTCTAACCTCTTTGCATATATTATGCCCCCACTGTCCCTTTATCATTTTAGTCACCCACTTTAATTTATCAAAGATTGTTTTTAATCCAGAAAAAAATAATAATACGCTGAAAAAAAAATGGTTACTAGCCTTCTGTACTTGTTGTTCTTCGAGATATGTTGCTTATGTCCATTCCATGTCAGGTATATGTGTGCCACATGCACTGCTGCCAGAGATTTTCCCCTCAGTGATAACCACAGGGCTGGCTCCAGCACCCTTTGCAGTAGTGTGTGTATGCGTCAGTATAAGGGATGCTGCCAGCCCCCTGCCCACTTCCTTCTTGCCAGAACTCTGACAGGGAAAGGAGGTTGCGTCACAGAATGGACATGAACAACACATCTCAAAGAACAGTTACGGAAAGTCAGTAACTGATTTTTCTTCTTTGAGTGCTTATTCATGTCCATTTCATGTCAGGTGACTCACAAGCAGTGCCTCTGGAGGTGGGCCAGGAGTTCACAGACATGCCAATTGCAATACCACTCTACCAAAGCCCCCATCATCCTGGGCCTGTTGCATGATGGCATAGTAGGACGTAAAGGTGTGAACAGAAGACCAAGTCATGGCTCTGCAAATGTCCTGTATTGGAACTTGAGCTAAGAAAGCCACTGACGAAGCCTGTTCTCTTGTTGAATGGGCTATCAAAGCGGCAGGTGGCGCGAGCTTTGCCTGCTTGTAACAAGTTTGGTTGCAAGTGGTGATCCAGGAGGAAATCCTCTATGATGAGACTGACAAACCTTTCATTTGCTCCGTGATCGCGATGAAGAGTTGTGTGGATTTCCGGAAGGGCTTAGTTCTTTCAATGTAGAAGGCCAGTGCTCACCTGACATCCAAGTATATAGGCGTCTCTCCTCGTTAGAGCTGTGAGGCTTTGGAATAAAAACTGGCAGGGAGGTGTCCTGGTTGACATGAATCTGCAATACCACTTTTGGTAGAAATACGGGGTGAGGGCACAGCTGAACTTTATCCTTGTAAAACACAGTGTAGGGAGGTTTCGATGTTAAAGCCTTGATCTTGGAGACTTGCCTCGCTGACGTAATTGCCACCAGAAAGGCAAATTTCCACAACAAGTGAAGAACCGAACAGGACACCATGGACTCAAAGGGAGGCCTAGTGAGTCTGGACAAAACTAGGTTGAGGTCCCAGAGGGGAATCAGGTACCTGACTGGTAGAAAGAATCTCTCCAAGCCCTTCAGGTAACAAATTATATATACTAAATCTAAAGATGAAAACTACTGATAGTGTTGCTTGCCGAAGCAAGGATGTTCCAGCACAGTCATGGATGGTAAGAAGGAACTTGGGGGGAGGGGCGGCAGCACCTCTTATACTGGTGCATACACGTGACACTGCAGAGGGCACTAGAGCCGGCCCTATAGATACCACTGAGGGAAAAATATGTGGCACATACACTCCTGACATGGAATGGACATGAGCAAGCACTCAAAGAAGTGATCTTACAGAGCTGTAAAGAGAGGATTTAGCTCCCTGGTCTTACATGTGGAGAGGGATCAGACATTCTGACCCTGATGCAGTCACTTTGCATCACTGGAGCAGGACTTTAAACCAGCCCTAATGTGGGTGATGAAGATTTCCCCATCATGAAGAAATACTCAACAAGCGTACTTAGCTTTATGCTCCCCATTCCCCTCTCCTCTGTCATAAAAGGCATGTTGGAGATGGGGATGGGCAGGAAAGATCATGCTTGGGACAGGAGGCTAAAGGGATGGGACACTTAGGCTGGTCTAAGTCAAGAGGGCTGTTTCAAACCCTGGCACCCCGAAGTTTGAAGAAATGAAAAGTTCACCTTCCCTTGCTTCCTCAGAATACGCAGGTGAGGATCTGATCTGAGTATACATCCCACTGTTTACCATCCATCTTATCTATCTATCAACATCCAGAAACATCCAGCCAATATGCTTATGCAATTTGGTTAGACATCAAAGAGAATGGAAAGACAAAAAGATCATTTTGTCCATCCCTAAGACCACTTCAGGATTGTTTCCTGTAAGACCTTTTCTAACTTTAAACATCCCAGCAAGTGGGGCCGCCTTCACGTCCCTTGACAGATGATTTCACATCTCCACCCTAGAACCTCTCACCAAACAGGCAGTTTTTCTTGAATGTCCCCAACTTAAACAGCCTAGTTATACCTCAGGGCTCTAAGAGAGGGGGGCAAGCAAGCGTGTAGCTATCAAGGGGGCGGGAAAGAGAGTGCAGTGACAGAGTAAGCGTGATTGGAAGGAAGGGATAGAGGGAGCAGCAGCCACCAAGAGTCAGAGCAGGGAGGATAGCGTGAACTTCCAGAGGAAAGAAAGGAAAGTAGGCAGTAGCCACCAAAGGAGAGGAGAGAGGAGGGAAGCAAAGGTGTGGGGCTCTAGAAAGAAGGGGAAAGGGAGCAGCAGCCTCCAAAGGAAGGAGGAAGAGAGCAATGCAGCCAGTGGAGGGGGGAAAGCTGTCAGGGGAGGGGACATGGTCAGTGGGACATATGAAGAATTATACCACTTTCTCCTCTATTCACGTAGTGCAGTATTTCATGCTACTACACTAAACTTTGTGCCAACACTTCCCCATTCCTCTCCCTAAGCAGCTATTCTTCTATTCCTCTAATCCTTCTTCTATTAATTTTTAACAGGTTTAAGAGGATCTTTTATGTCACTGATTAAAAATGCATATACTGATGAATCAGGCATTTTTCCTGCCCACTTGTCTGTTTAGTAACCACTCCTCATTAATGGAGGCAGCAATGTAAGGGATATTAACAAGTGTCAAACTGCTGAATGTATCTGATAGTTCCAAAACTAATCTGAAGGTAAATTACATTAGGCTTGCAGCTCCTCAAAAGTAAACATCGCTTTAGAGCAGTGATCATCAATGTCTTTAAGGAATTCAATACCCAGCTGCCTCTAGTTCTTCATCCCCAGTATCTCCAGGAGTTTATTGCTCAATAACGGAATGTATGGTGTTTTGTACAAATCTACAGAGGCAATTGTGAGCAGCTACTTAAATAGCCCTGATTATGTTTAGAGAAGGCTGTTCCTTCAAAGTGGCTAGGATCCCAGAATAAACATATTGCCACAGATGACCAACTGATATATGCTTATGCACCTAGGACTGTTTGTCCGCCAGCCAACCAGGATCTAAAAAAAGCCAGTTTGCTAAGTTTAAATACCCCAAAATAAAGCTGAGCATGCAGGAGACCCAAATAGCTGTGAGTACTCCAGCACACTACTCAGCAGAAGCTATAAAAGGAAGCATTTTTAAAGGGGCTTTACAGCATAACAGGGTGCAGCTAAGTTTTCTGTGGTATCACAGATCAGCCACATAACAGTTAGTTGGTCCAAAGAGCACACCTGGGGAGCCAGAGAGGGCTTAAATATAGACAGTTAAATGCCACATTGACAAAGAAAGAAAAGCCAATGTTTGGGCTCTGTGAAAGGAGGAATAGAACTCATAGGAGACACCCAGTGGGTTTTAGCTATTATTTTTGCACTACTAAAATACAGGTAAATATTCATTTACATTTGATGTAGAACCTTATCTAAACTTGTAAAGCTCTGCTTATCTTATTGGGGTGCACTGTCGATTGACGTGGGTGGAAGACTAGCGTATTCCCTATTCTCTTCCCCTCAGCTTCACAGTGTTGATTTTACATCCCTCTGGTCTCCTGAAGAAATCCCCTAATAACTGCACTCGGTATTAGGAATATTTAAATAATTTGGGGAAAGGCTATAAGAGATTACTGGATTGAATTCTCCTCTATGATCAGCTGGATCCAGTGGCCTTTATCTGTCCACCTCACATGACATATCCAGGATCCAAGAACACGGTTTTGCTGGTCCTGAGCCCATTGTATTGTATTTATTATTATTCCATTTATTTTGCATCTGAACAAAGACTGAGAAATTACAGAGTAACATATAGATCGTCACTAGCGACTGAAATAGCATGTGTCATGAAATAGACTGTGTACAGACATTCCACAGTACAGCACCCCAATGCTATCTGTAGGTTATATCAATAAGTAGAGCTTGACCAAAATCAAATACTCATGTCCAGCCTCCTCCCAAAACATTGGTGACTTAGATAAAATCTCAAATGGGGGGAGAATCCCAAACTGGATTTACTCCTGGAACTCATGAGAATGTCTACAAATCCTAACCACCTTCAGAGAGAAATGTAAGGCCTGGTCTACACTACAGAGTTTTGTTGACAAAAGTCAGCTTTTTTGTGCTGGTGTACACACTGCAATCACACACACACACCCTCGCCGACAAAACTGCCCTGTTTTTCAACAAAATAAAACCACATCGACAAGAGGTGTAGGGCTTTTGTCAGCATAGCTAGGCATACACTGCGTCCCCTTACAGCGGTGGAGAAGCTGTCATTCTTCTCAATTTCAAGCTGGGGCGGCTGGTTCCTGGCTCCCGGCTGTGAGCTAGGACTGCGCAAACCGTGGGCTGTTGCAATCCCGGCTCCTGGCTGCAAGTTGTGGGAGGGGGGGGGGGAGCCCACAGGGAGCCCCGGAGCCTGTGGGCTCCTTGCAGGGAGCTAAGAGACGGGGCTGTCAGCTCCCCACACTGCCCATAGGTCGGTGGAAGTGCTCCTGGTGAGGACGCACTCCACCGACCCAAGAAGGGCAGTGTGGATATCAGCCACCGTTGTAATTACAGCGGTGGCTGTAAGTCGAGCTATATTAAGTCAACTTATTTTTTAAGTGTAGACAAGGCCTAAACCATGCTTCTTCTGCCTAGCTCTCCTGTAATGACCATGTTCAAAAAACAAACAAAAAAAAATCCCTCTACCTTGTGAAGAGAAAAAGGAAAAAATGAGTTTCCTTGTGTTTATTTGAAACTGTATAAGGAGATGAGAGACTACATTGTTAAGCACTGCATAGACAAAAAATAGATAGTGTGATCCAACCAGCTATCCATTATGTCACCTTGTCGACAAGATTTTGAAAAAACAAAACTAAAACTATTCCAGTTTGCCCATTAGAGAGATGGTACAAACCCAAAACAGTTTACCTGAGCCCTTCAACTCCCACAAACAATAGTAGATCATATAAAATGGGACCTGAATTCAAACCATCCCAAAATTTTTGGTTTTGCAAAAACAAAACCCAGCTTCATCAGTCCATCTCCAGTTATAAACAGCATATCCAAGTAAAGTGACATGGATATATGTGCTCATTATATGTTGCTTTATTATGATTTTAAGCCCTTAATTAATTTATGCATAAAGAACAATTTGATATAAATATAGAATAGATTTAGAAATAATAAATACTATGAAAGCTATGGCAGTTTGGCAGCTCAGCCTGCTTAATTTATTTATATGCAGTGTTGTTATAGCTGTGCTGGTCCCAGGATATTAGAGAGACAAGGTTGGTGAGAAGCTTTCAAGCTTACCCTCTGTGTAAGTTCGAAAGCTTGTCTCTCTCACCAACAGAAGTTGGTCCAATAAAAGATATTACCTCACCCAACTTGTGTCTCTAATTTATTTATAATCACTCAGCTATGCATTCATCATAGCACTTTACTATTAAGGCTATGTCTACACTAGCACTTTTGTCAGTAAAACTTACGTCACTCAGGGATGTGAAGAAAACAAACCCGACTGACATAAGTTACACTGACAGATGCACCGGTGTGGACAGCGCTATCGTTGGAGGTGTTTAATAGAGTGGCTACACAGGAGACCTTATAGTAGTGCAGCTGCAGCAGGACAGCTCTGTAAGGTGTCTAGTGCAGACATATCCTCAGTTTCATAATCTCCCCTCCCCTTCCCCTGCATGTGGTAGTTTTAGCATCATTATTCCCATTTTACAGATGAGGAAATTGAGGCAAAGAGTTTAAATGACTTGCCTAAAGCCATATAGCAAGTCTGTAGTACGGCCAGCATTAGAACCCAGACCTTCTGATTTACAGTCCCATGTTTTAACTGCAAGACCAGACAGCCTCTCTGCTGTCCATTGCTATATGAGAAAGTCAAGTCCAATTTCAGGTCTTAGTTTCTCAGTTGCTGTGCAAACCTGGGTTCTGAAGATTGTATAAAGGCAGTGTGAGGGCAAAGATTGTAGCACAACAGTAATTCCTCTGGCCAATTAAGAAGCAATACTGATAACTTCTTGAGAGCCTATTTGAATTCCCCTAATAAACCCTAGGCTCACAGAATGCAGCAGTGCCCCATCTCTATCAGTGCTGACATCATCACCATCCTCCCTGCCACTTAGGCTTGTAACCTAGGAGAGTCATATTTGAATCCTTACTCATCTCCCTCCTCTAGGCTGGGTCCAAATCTTGTGGCTTCTCCCTTCATAACATTTAAAAATTCTGTTCTTTCTCTCTGTCAGCACAACTAATGCTCTTGGCCAGCCCTCAGCACTTCCTGTCAAGATTAAAGCAACCACAGCCTCTCTGACATACACCATCAGCCTTTCTACCAGCTTTCCCCTATTCCACTACATCTAGTTCAAGCTTCTTGTTTACACCTTCAAGACCCTTCACAGCTCTGCTTCTCCCTGCTTATCTGCTCTTGGTCTCTTAATGTATCACCTCATCACTTCTCTCTAACATCATCCTAATGAAGTGTTAATTCTGAAGCCTAACAACAATTTAAATTTCAATATTGTTAACTATTTTAATGCTGAACAATTTTTCAGAAATAGCCAGTTATTGATTTTAATAGTTGCTAGGATGCTGCATAGAAATGCACGTGGAACTAGGGATTTGAGACAGGAAAGATCCTTCAGGAAAACCCTATGAACAGCCAAGCTTGGGGGAAAAGCTCAGTCTGAGGTGGATGTTTTGTTACTGTTACCTGAGTTACAAATAAAGCTAACTCAAAAGAGAGGAACAATTGGACTATATACAGTGTGTACATGTTCTTTTTGGAGCAGAGTAGGAGCTCCATCTGTTTTACAATGTGTTGGTCCAGTATTGCTGGATTCAAGTGAAAAATTGCCACAGAAAGGTGCTAAGAGGTCCGTGATATATGATCTGCAGCCACCAATTTTCCCCTTCCAGATCTCCTAATTTTCAATTCCCTAATCTAATAATCCAGGAGTTGAACAATTCTGTGTGGGCAAACATGGGGTGTTTAGATGGTAGAGGCACCTGGATAAATAACATAGCTTTCATATTTACCTTTCCAGTCTCTGAGCCACTGAGCCTTATCACTATATTGTCAGAAGCATTCTTAATTCATGGTATGGTGCAATTCCCTGGTAAATCACTAGGTGTCATGTGACAGTGATTTGTAGGAAAATTAATCTGGGGAAGTTCTAGTTAAAGTGAAGCCAATATTGCTGCATTGCATTAAAGAGTTAAATATTAGATTCTTGGGGTCCACTTATCTGAAAAAATGACCCAAGACTTCTCAGCCCTATCCACACCACTTCAACATACCCTGTTCCATTTCTCCATAGGGCCCCTCCCTTGTCTCTCACCTCTTCCCCACCCCCAACTACTTCACCTCTCCTTGACCCCCTACCACTCCTCCAATGTCTCTGCATAGCTCCCATAGACCAATCAAATTCTCTCCCAGCTACTTTAGTGAATGCAGCGTCTCTTTGCAGTGCCTCCTATTTCTATGGTAACCCAGGACAGGAGGGGTGGCAGATCACTACAGAAGCTGCTGCAAAGGGTTTTACTGGTATGTTTGACCCATTTGGGGACAGAAAGCCTCATTCAACCATCATAAAAATGGCCAGAACTTTTGCTGTTCTCAATGATACACTAGCACCTTGAATGTAAATATAAAACAATGCAAAGCAGGGCCAATTAAAACACAATAAACAAACCAAAACAATCTGGTCAAGAGTCTACTATCCCATTGACAACTATATTTTATTTTGCAAACCTACTTGCAAAATACCATAGCTACTTTCCTCAATATCCTCTGATCAGAACAGATTTAGCAGTGGAACACAATGAGCTGGGATCCGAGCAAGAGAACTGGAGAAATATGTTTTAAATACAGCTCAGCAATGGATTCAAATAATGATCTGAGAAATTTACTTGTTTTTTTTTTCCTGCTTGTAAATTATCTGGAAGAGACTGATTTTGATGTGTATATTTATTTGACATTAATCCATTAATTAATGGGCCAGTTTTTCAGAGGTGCTGAGTAGTATCAGCAGCTCCATTTATCTTATGGGTGCTCAGAACCTCTGAAAATCAGGCCCAAGAGAATAAGTTTCAGCCTATGGCTTGTTTGTGAACAATTTTCTTTGATTATGTCTTTGGCTGTTTGCATTTTGTTACTTGTTATTCCCGATAGGTGACTGGTCACCTAAGTTATGAGATATTGTATCTGGTCCATCTCTGGGTGCTTGAAGAAGGGCTTTCAAGAGGCTGCACAAGCCCTTCTGTCATGAACCTGTACTAGAAGGTATAGTCACAAGACTTCTGCTTTACCTGCACATTCTTACAAACAAGAAAATTACTAGTATATTCATGAAACACTGAATTAAAAAAAAAAAAAGTAGTGAATGCTGTCAAAACAATGTGATGGTTTTACTCAGAAGAATGGTTAGAAATATGATTCTGCATCATTTACTGAGCTGTAACTGAAAATTAGAGAGGGTTCTAAGCCACAACGTTCGGATCTGGATCCAAACTACTCCAAATTTTGGGTGGGGTAAGGGGAGGAATTTTGGTTAGAGTTTTGGTTTAGCTCTTTATAGAAATAAGGGCTCTAGCTGTGTTGTGCAGGGCTAGATCCGAACTTCCCCCAAAATTCAGCCTACACAAGTTTATTATAGTCCTGTACATAATAAGTGGGGAATCTGTCAATCCTCAGACATTTTTCCCTGGCAAAAGGAGTGTTTGGTTAACATCACAACTTTAAACAAGTTATAGACAAAAGTATTTTGTAGGAAAGTTTTTAAGGAATTTTAAAAGATGGCTGTTGCGCAAATAAGGGACCACAATAGAAATAACTCAAGCAGAAAATATAAATAGAAGTAAGAAAACATAGTGCTGAGGTCAATAGGGGGAAGATGAAATTATGCAAAATAAAAAGAGAAAAGAAAAGAATTTAAAAGAGGTGAAGAAGGGGAAAGAGACAGGACTGTAAAAGAACGAAAAAGATGTCAGAAGATGTAATAGAAGCGCATAAAAGAGGGGCCAGAAGCACAGTAACTATATGGGGAGCCACAAAAATAAATCAGGCAACAGTCATGTGGGGAGGCCTCAGTTATGGAAAGAGGGGTGCACCATCCCAAAGAGAGAGGCAGTGTGATATAGTGATTAGAACAGGAGCAGGAAACTGGAATTCAGGAGACCGAGGTTCTTCTCTTGGCTCTGTCACTGACGTGCTGCAGGAACAAAACTGAGGCAGGTTATCTAGGGCCTGATCCAAAGCCCACTGAAGTCACTAGGAGTCTTTCCACTGGCTTGCAATTAGCACTTTTTAAAATGAGCCACTTCCGTTTTATTTGGATATAATATAGACATTCTCCAAGGAAAGTTTTAGGGAAGAAATTAACACATTGTCTGCTCTTTGCAGCCAGGCATGGAGCTGGATCTAAAAACCATTGTATCCATGGAAAGATTCTCATTAACTTCAATGGATTCTGTATCAGGCCGCTACTTCTTTGGAAGACTAACACAACCCTGTTTTTGTTGGTATTTTTTAACCGAGAGAAAAAGACTTCCTTGGAACTGAGCTATCTCAAGAGACAAAGAAGAAAAATATACATACAGAAATCTGATCTATCTTCTTCCATATACATTTCTGATCCCACGACACACTTATTTCTTCTTGGATGCCTAGGGCTTTGGGGGCCTGATGTAAAACAATGATTAGAGTTGAAAGATTGGCGTGGATTTTCTGAAAGAATAGTGTACAGTCCTGAGTACAGCAAACCCTGGCTCTTGGGATCTGGAAAAGCTGTCGACTAGGACCGTCAATTTTTGAGAGAGCATCATCAGCTCATAACCATAGCGGGCAGGGCTATCCAGGTTACCACTGATGGCACTAGGCCTTCACATGTGTGGTTGCCAATCCTCCAGGATTGTTCTGGAGTCTGCAGGAATTAAAGATTAATTTTTAATTAAAGATTATGTCATGTGATGAAACCTCCATGAATACATCCAATCAAAATTGGCAGCCCTATTTATACCTTCTCTTATCTGGCTGTTTGTGGCCTGATGAAAAGCCAGTGGGTATGTTTACATTGCAGCTGGGAGCAAATCTCCCAGCAGCGGTAGACAGACTAGTGCTAGCAGCTGCAGGGCTCAAGCTAGCATGCTAAAAATAGCAGTGTAGATGTTGCAGTTCAGGCAGCAGCTCGCCCACCCAAACGCCTAGATCTGAGCTCAGGTGGCTACCCGAAGTCTCCACCGCAGCCACAACATCCACACTGCTATTTCTAGCATGCTAGCATGAGCCACACAAGTCTGTCTATCCTGGCTGGGAAGCTCCTTGCAGCTTCAGTGTGGCCATGCCCCAGTGTGAACTTACGCCATGAGGGATAGCATGAAAGAAAATATAGTCTAGTGGACTAAGCGTAATGGGGAAAGAATGACTCAGATCTAAAAAGCAAGGATTTATCAAATAACTTTTAAAGCAAATACTTAATTGTGTGTCTGAATAGCAATTAGTGGATTTATTAATGCATATGAGAACTGAGAAAATTGTTTGCACCTAATTTAATCAGCACACATTATTTCCTCAATACTGTGCACTAAAGAATTCACCAGAGCTTTGTGTAAAGCTGCACAGTATGAAATAACAATTATATACTTTTAACAGCTGCTAAAATCTGTAACGTTAGAGAATAATTTCATCTCTAATTATAACTCCAGGAAACTAACATCACACCTATAGAGAACACAAGATAGCCAATAAGAAGTATACACTGACCAAGCCAAGGGGCTCACAGGACACAACATAGCCACTTACTGCTTCATATGAGAATGTTGTTCAGCAAAGCAATTTCAGATGGGCTTCTTTATGATATTACCGGGTTGCTGGAGTTTGTATATAAATGTAAAAAAAAAAGGCCAAATGAATATATGCCCTCAGGAAGATTTAGGAATTTGTGCTGAAAGCCAGAAAAACATGTTCTACACTCATGCACACCCTTCAGAAGTCAATGTAAGTGTAAGTCAGAGCAGAAATTGGACTCAGGCCTTTTGTTGTTAAGTCACAGGGCCACTAACACAATGTAGTGTCTCTGCAGTTTCTTGAACAAGGTTCAGGGAATGCAGAAACAGGTTTTCAAATACCTCCTTTGCTACTTTGACAGTAGTAAAACAGGTCTGAATTTACAGTCAACATTTTCAAAGCTGGATGCCAAAGTTAGGCTCCTGAATTCATTAATTAGCACCTAACTATACCAGAGCTTCCATTGAAGTCTATAGTAGCTGGGGGTGCTCATCTAAAAATCACACTGCTTCTGTGTATAGTTTCCTGAATCTAGTCACTGTTTATGCAACTCACAGGATTGAAGTATATACTTGGAGGTGACATATACATTAATTATGCTAATGTATGGAAGCAAAATAGATATTGGTAGTAAAAAAAATATACTAAGGGGAATGGCAGGAAGGTGGATGGTAGACAGAGTGCGCATGGAAGAAATTAGGGGGAAGATGAACTGGAGATTCTCAGTGATAGATAGACTTGAGAACACGTCTGAGGTGGGCTGGACATGTGATAAGAGTGGGAGAAGACCGAACATCAAAGAAAGCATGGAAGGAAGAGGACAGCAAGCAAGGACATAGAAGACTAAGGATACAATGACAAACTCTGTCCAGAGAAGTTTGAAGAGAAAAGGACTGGAACTCCAAGGCTTATGAACCCATGCCATGGACTGGAAGGAGTGGTGAAGAATCATGGGCACCTCCGATCCCAGTGTCAACAGGAAAAGGAGTCAAGAAGTGAAGTAAAGTGCTATACATTAGTTATACATTTAGCGATGCGTAAATGAAATAAACTTTTAAAAATAAATAGCAAATAATAAATACTATATTTTTGTCATGAAAAGGTCAAAAAAGACTTTTTAAAAAATGGAGAGCTGGGTTGACTTTACAAAGGTGAGCTCTGGTATGGCAAGTCCTATGCTGAAAATTGTTACTGTTATCTCAGCATATGCACTATTCTTTTATGTTTGCACTACGTCGTTCTATGTTCAGTGACTTGATACACTTGACACTTTTCACACTGTTGGGTTGATAAGAGTGCAACACGGGCAGTAATTCCACATACTGTACGAAAAATCTGTATGATATATGCAGGGGATAAAGGTCACTGTTCATGCCTAGTAACCAGTTTTAAACTAATCTTCTTAATCATTATTTTTTCCAAAGCAGCAAGGGTGATTGTAACACCTCTATAAATCGTAGATATTTCCATACTCACACTCTTCCAAAAATTTAGTTACATCAGTAAACTTAATTTTGACTTGGTGAAATAAATATTTAGATGGCTAGATTACTTCATTCTCACATCATAAACTACTTCAATGTAGAGCCTGAAAATCTGAGTTTTACTACAGTAAGTGTCTTTCACCACTTCTGAAGAAAAAGGACTGTGGCATCTTTAAAAGCATGGAGAGTTAGAGTCCTAGGCTACATGAAGGGACTTGAAAGTCTTGTGGTTAGAAAGAGAATGAGGAGCCAGAAGACTTGAATTCTCTTTCTGGATCTGCCACAGAATACTTGTGTGACTCCGGGAAGTCAATCATATTTCCTGTGCCTCAGTGTCCCTATCAAGGGGACTGTGATGTTCCAGTGATTCATATTTCCTAGATTTTTTCTCTGTCTGCTGTAATCAACGTATGTGACTGTTTTTGTTCTCCTTCTCTTCTAGGAATTTTGATTTTAATACAGTGAGCCAACCTAGAAGAAATGACTTCAGTGCAGCATGCACTAGCCTGCACCCAGAAAAAGACTGAAACTTGCATAATGTTTAATAACTATAATTTAATTACAGTGCTGCATAATTTTACATATATGAGAAAGACAGCTGCACTTTTTTAAACAGATACAAATCATACCAGTTCAGAAATGTTGGGAAGACAATGAATAGCCTGTGAGATTACTTACTACCAGTGTTACTCTTTAGCCTAAATATGACGGACTTCTGCAGAGCAGTGACTGGCACACCATTCCTCCATTGCTTCAGCTTTGCCCAGTTTCAACCAATACAGACAGTTGAAATCATGAAGCAATCACGCAGACTGACTCTGGACCACTCACTTAGTGCCAAATGACTTTATTACTAACATGCATGGTAGGGATAAGAAACACCTCGTAACTGAGTTGCTTCTTTGTACATTATTTACTGGTCTTGCATTAACTGCTGATGGTTGTTTTGAAAGCTAGGGAAGATCACATTGCCCGCTATAAGAGGACATCTCTGCATCATATCTATTAGTATACCGAAGATGTCATGTTTTAGAATGACAATAATGATGCTTAGAAAATATATAGTGCTTTTCATCTGAGGAGCATGAAACCCTTTTTTTGCTGTACCCAAAATAGACAGAGTACAGTGCATTCTGGGTATACCTCCTCTCTTTCCTGACATGTTCCTTCCCCAGCCCTGCCCCTGGTATGATCCTACACTGGGAGCTGTGAGGGAGGTAGCCTAGAGCCATTCTGCCGACCCTGTGCTGCCCAGGGAAGCCCCTTACATCAAGGAATTCCTCCCACATGACCATTTTCACTGGTTTTATGTATGCCAGCAGAGATGACATAATGGCATAGAGGGCCACACACACACACACACAAGAGTCAGAGGACCCAGGTTCAGAGACTCTTTCCCAATCCCCTGTTCTAACGATGAGGCAATGCTGCCTTCTGTACTTGCAGCTGACTGTAAATGTTCTCTTCTTCAAGAAACCTATTATGAATTAAATGGCTGAAGTTTTTTTTAATACATTGTTAATTTCTGATGTTCATAAAAAATACAGTAATATAACAAGATCACCGAGTCAGTCCTTTAAGATGGTGATCATGAAAACGTACATGAAACTGACTTATGTCTCCTATCGGGAATACTTCAGAGTATTTGTCAGTAGCATGTATAATCGTGTACTACTTGTTAGGCAATCAAGCCAAATCAACAAACACTTGCCAGCTGTATGATTTCCATCCCTCCCTCCTGGCCAAGGGAGTAGCAGGTGACAGCTTGACTGGACCAGTGTCAGACATTAGCAAACAAATATACACTCATATGTTGCTGATTTCTTAGATAAAGAATGCTTTCTTGTCCAGGTAGAGAGTATTGATTATGGCCAAGATGTTCATCTTAGCTTTATGAATTAATTCTTCAAGAATGTGGTATTTCTTCTGATGACAATTCAGTACAGCAGAGAGCAACAAAAAGATGATGGAACTACCAGGACTATCACTACATGAAGCAGGACATTGAATTTTCTTTAAGGAAGCTATTTTATTCCCGTATTAACTGATGATATCTCAGAGTTGTTCTTCGACACTAGGCAGTCTGAGCAAATAAAGCAATCTTTTATACAGATGGTAAACAATTTTTTCATATTCCAAAACAAGTGTAAAATAAGGAAGGAAGGAAGGAAGGGAAGTCTTGTGGCTAAATCACAGGACTGGAAATCCTTCTATTCCTGCTTCTATCACAGACTTTTCATGTGACCTCCAACAAGTCACTTATGGCTTAATTTTCAGATATGCAAAGCATACCTACTAGAGCTGGTTTTGAAATTAGTCAGTGAAAAAAAAAAGACAAATTTTTGTGACATTTGTCATGAAAAATTTCATATTTTTCAATGAGAATCAACTCCCATTAGAATCATCTGTATCTCTGAAAATCAAGGCTCTCTTTGCCTTTCCGCACTTGTAAAATGGGGACAATGATACCTCCTCCCAGAGGAGCTGTGGGAGTTTATATCATTAATATTTGTAAAGTGTTCTGACATCCTCAAGTGGAAGGCAGTATGAGAATGCAAAGTATTATAAAACATATGGAAAATTAGGATCACAAAAGGTAGGTTCATATTTCAGTATATAACAGAAAATATTCTTTACATTAACACATGGGATTCGATGTCTGTGCTAAAAATATAACAATACACAGAATTTATGGAATGTCCAAGCCTGCACTTGGGCTGCACCTCCATGATGTGTAGCTGCTGTGGCTAGCAGATAAGTAATATTTGATGCTACAACTTGTTCAGAAGCAAGGGTCTTGCACCAGTTCTTTGGCTCTGTTGCCTTTATATTACAGATGTTTCTCCAACATAGTCATTTAACAGCCCACACACACCTCCGTCCTTGCCACACCTTCCAGCACACTAATCTGCATTCCTCATGCCTCTCTAGAATATGCTTTTTCTCATGTATTTATGTTGTCAGAGCTCACATTCACTTTCTTGTTTATTCACATAGGACCAAACTGACTCCATAGAGTTACAACAGGGATACATATAGCCAAAGTTTTGACAGCCAGGTAATCCTGTCTCCACAGTACCAGATCCACAGCAGTTTAGCACAACATAAATCA
The DNA here is from genome assembly GCF_026122565.2 of Emydura macquarii macquarii. Lineage (NCBI taxonomy): Eukaryota > Metazoa > Chordata > Testudines > Chelidae > Emydura > Emydura macquarii. The sequence goes on along the minus strand of NW_027130155.1, from coordinate 5,628,887 downwards.
TGCAGCCTAATCATTATACAGTACAAACATTATATAGTTTGCTCAAAAGAATACTAGGTCTGTTGGCATCATGGCTATAAACCTTTGATATCGCTGCATGTGTCGGAGATCTCACCCACTTCCTTAAGTAAAGATTTCCATGAGTCTCTTGTCTGTGGTCTCCTTTCAGATCCACCCCAGAACTTCTCAGGAGCAATTACAGTCTTTTTTCAGCCTATCAGAGCTCTGTCTGCTATTTCCTTCCTTAGTAAACTTTCCTTCCTCCTAATCTTTCAAAACCCACGAGCCTCACCCCACCAACCACACCACCAAGAATCTCCTTCTAACCAACCATGTATTTACTAGCGCAAAGCCAAACCAAAATCCCACATCAGCACATCCCTGAATTTCAAGGAGGTTTGGAATCGGAATCTGGACATAGACCAAATTTGGCAGCTGACACCTGTTTCTACAGTGGATCAAATAAAAATTCAGATCTGAACACCCCTTATCTTTGGTTAGTTTGAGAGCTGAATTTTTTTCAACCTCCTGCTTTGCATTGAGAAGACTGGAGGTGGTGAGGTTGGCAGCATTCTGCATCTTGGCCCTGGCCTACACTACAATCTTATGTCGGTATAACCATGTTGCTCAGGTGTGTGGAAAATCCACGCCACTGAGTGATACAATTATACTGACTGAACTCCCAGTGTGAACAGCGCTATATCAATGGGAGGGCTTCTCCTGTTAACATAGCTACCGTCTCTCTTCACAAAGTGCTAGAGCGGTGCTGTAAGCATAGTCAAGCTCTTGGTCTAGGGCAAAGGAAATTGATAATCCATCATTACTTCAAAACACAAATCTCTCTGTTTGCTCCCACATCCCATAATAAAAAGATTTTCTAAAATCTTGACTGTTACTGAAACACTAGATCTCATCTGCACACATTTCTCCTTTCACCCTCTGCTGTTTCTGTTTTACTCATGACTTTCATATCTATTTTTCCATGCTTGATTCTAACTCATCTGTTGTTAAATTAAGCTCTTTATTTATAAGGTTTACCTGGCAACCGCCTTTCCTCTCAGTACCAGTTTGTTTTTTGTATGTATTAGACTATTTAATAGTACGTTTCATACATTATTTACTTACTTAAGACTGCAAAAGCAAATAACTCTCAAAACCTTTCTGCAATATTTCATCTGTGAAAAAATTTCTGGTCTCCAAGAAGTGAAACGCTGAGAAGAGAAGAGAGAAATTCCAGTGTTGGAGGAGAAAGTGCACTCCATCAATGCTCTTGGTGGGAAAAATATTCCACTGAATTTTCTTCCAGTTGCCTTCCTATATGTGCACCTTACTAGTTATGGTCTAATTCTGCAGAGTTCTTTCAGTGGGAGGTTAGGGCATTTGGTACCATGCAAGATCAGGGTCTATATTCTGAAGACAAAGTGAGAAATGTTTTCCTGCTGTAAGGGAAAAAAATCATAATGAACAACAAAACTTGCCAGGGCAGTTTGAAGAGTTTTCATTCATGCATTGAAAATGAATGACCAGTGGGAATGTTTAGACAGCTCTGTGATGGAGTGCAAACCCCAAACTGGACCAGGACAAGAAGGGATTTATGGTCTGATCTTTAGAGAGTGGCTGCAATCAGCTTTACCTCACAACACCTATCAGAAATGTTCCATCTAGAAGAAATGATCAGGAAGGGGACTGGAAATAAAAAAGGAGAAAGCAGGAATTAACAGTTGTCTGCACGGATAGAGGGAGAATCTCATGCTGTCATGGCTATAAAGAACTGGGTCCCAAGGGCCTAAGAATTAAAGCCTGCCTGGAAGATAGGGTAGGAGCAATGGGGTTTGTGTGACATAAAGAAAGCCCAGAGATCTGCTGTGCTCAGTGGGTGTGTGTTTGCAACTCTGATGAATGGGAGACACTCTCCAACTCTTCCTGAGATAAAGGGAAAGACTAAGGAAGGGACTAGAGAAGTGGAAGGAATTTTTGTCTCTCTGGAACTGAACCTAGCCTATGCCCACTTTAGCGTGCGGAACTTTTGTGGATCCTTTACAATATTGTTTTGATTACCGAGGGCTTTTTCACCATGAGATATGTTTTCTTTCTGCCTCTTGCTGTGGCCAGAGGAACCTCTACATCATGACTGGACACTATCCTAAGCCTTCCTACTCAAGTATTTTCACTTTAAAATTTATATCATGCAGTGCAAGTGAGAGCTCTGTTTTATTAGGTCAAGCTCTGCAAATTTGTGCCTGTGCTATATTGCAACACATGACCTGTGCATTCTGAAAATGAACTATTTTCATATAAAAGGACTTGTTTCTGGTATTTTTGCTACTATCAGTACCCAGAATGCAATACCTACCATTGTGAATGTGTCCCCAGAAATATGCCAGATGTTAAAATGTTGCTTGCTTTTCCTTTGTCTTCCTGAAAACAAAGTCTAGGTTATTCACTCGGTTCCCTGAGAGTCATTCCACACCCTTGAATCATTTCTGACAGATGTGAAATAATTTCACTGAGTTACTACTCTGGAGAGTTCTTTTGCATGACCGGTTTATCAGTGAATGCTAATAGGCTCATGATTTACAATGCTTCATCATCAAGACATGTAAATATTAAACATGGTGACTAGATCAACCAGACCCACCCATTATACTTCTATTCGCCCCCATCCAGAAGGGCTTTGTGCAGCCATAAAAGGCTTATGTACAATGGAAATATGCTTGTACTGAGTATGGGAATGGAGCATGCAGTGGCCATGAGGAGGGAGGAACTGATAATTCTGTTGGGAGTATAACCCATGAGTTCACACACACTGAAACAGTGGGAGCCAAATGCCATGCAGGAGGAATACAGTGGTCCATTTTCGCTACTCTCCGGTTTTGTCTTCATTGCTAAAAAAAGCTGAGCTTTCACCCTGCAGCATCCAACATGGGTTAGCTCTTCCACTACAAAAACAAACAGCGCAGAGCAGGCAATTTAATTTCACCACAAGACAGACTAGGCAAGGTCAACATTATACCCTCTGCCTATGGTTGACATTGCCTAGTTTACCTCATGGTAATAAAGTGCATTGTCTTCACTATGTTTGTACAGCAGGCTAGATAATGTGCACTAGTTACCCTGGGGTAAGAACATGCCTTTTCTTAGCAAGGAAGGCAAAGCCTCCATATCCTACAGTAGCCAGGCATGGGCCATTTCCCTTGGTTTGAATGATCTGCAGTGTTTGTTGTTGTAGAGAATTCCTTGCTCAGCACTGTTGGGCTTCAGAGTACTTCCCTCAGAGCCACACACTTCTAGGGCTTGATCCTGCAAGGTGCTGAAAACCTCCTGCAAGGTGCTCAGCACTTCTGCTGAATTCAGTGGGTGCCCAGGGCTCACAGCATCTCGTAGGATTGGGCTGTTATATAGTTGGGACTCCATTATGTACAACTTGGCCCACAGTATGAAAATACACATACTAATTCCATCGTTAGCTTTGAATCAGTTCTACTATTAATACCAAGCAGTTTAATATTGACATGGTTAGATGTTATAATTATCCTGTATGCTCTGTGGTTTGTCTCATAATAAGTGTTGTGCTTTCTTATTAAAGGACAGCTCTGGCCGTACCTTAAATAGCTGCATGAATATTCATTTAAAAAAAAGAATTTTTAAAAATACCTAAGAGTTATTTCATTAGCTGTAGTCAGTGAGTGGGACTGCTGTGCCTCAGTGGGAGACAGGTATCATTTTAATGATACTACCCAGCAGTAGCCAGATCTGCTGTAATGTGGAATGGAACAAATCAACTCTACCATTTGAAAACTTGAGGAATTGGAGTTTAAAATCTGTTCTAGGAAAGACTGATTTAAAAGCAACAAAAACACCCCAAACCTTGGTTATTATAAGGGTAAATTTAACTTTGGTTAATTTATGTATTTTTTAAAAAACCGAACAATATAAAACTGTGAATCTTTGAATTTTAATGATCAAGTTGATTTCTTCCTTCTCTTTATCTACAAAGATGACATCTTTCTGTCTGATTGATAATCATTCCTTTATATTAGGTTTGACTTAGAGATTTATTATGTGGTGTTTCAGGGATTTACTCTTCTTTGTAACTAGTTGTAATGAATGGACTAGCTCTTATATTGCATTTAAGATGCATCTCCTAAGGAGGTTGCAATTCAGATATGTCACATGTGCACAGATGTATAGAACTAATATGTCTACCTTCATGCAGATATCTAAATATGTATATTTTTCATATTTCTAGCCTGAGGGAATCTACATGGGACATCAGGACTTATGAGTCCATCTACAGGACTTATGAGGAGACACTAAGGGAACTGGGCTTGTTTAGTCTGCAAAAGAGAAGAATGAGGGGGGATTTGATAGCGGCCTTTAACTACCTGAAAGGGGGTTCCAGGGAGGATGGGGCTAGGCTGTTCTCGGTGGTGGCAGATGACAGAACAAGGAGCAACGGACTCAAATTGCAAGGGGGGAGATCTAGGTTGGACATTAGGAAAAAGTTTTTCACTAGGAGGGTGGTGAAGCACTGGAATGGGTTACCTAGGGAGGTGGTGGAATCTCCCTCTTTAGAGGTTTTTAAGCTGAGGCTTGACAAAGCCCTGGCTGGGATGATATAGCTAAGGTTAGTCCTGCTTTGAGCAGGGGGTTGGACTAGATGACCTCCTGAGGTCCCTTCCAACTCTAATATTCTATGATTCTATGATCAGCAGGAACTAATCTGTCATCTCTCTACCCTTATTAGATCCACTGGATTCAGAGAACTGAATAGGGCATATTAAATAAAGTGTCCATTTTTTAACATTTTTGTCATATTTCCTAGTTAATTCTGCTTTATGCATTTCAAATTACTTCAGTGTGAACGGGATCACACCTCTTATTTTTCCCTCAAGGCTTCTCTTTTTAAGAAAGAGAAGTTGTACACATGTTTCCTGGGGTAATAACCCTTCACATTTTGGGGGGATAATTACAGAATAATTATAGTATTATTTCTGGAAACTTCTTGGTTTGCTCTTATTCCTTGGGATAGCAGCATAGGGCAGTATGAGCCAGCATTATGAGCAAGCACTCCTATAAAAGTTGTCAGGTATTGGAATCACTACCCTAGTGAAGTTACAGAGGGTAAAGCCACAAGTTTTGAAGAAATAAAGAGCCTTTATGCTTGCCCTAGCCAGAAGGAGCTTTGCTATAAGAAGCAAACAAAACTTGGACCTGACTCCACAACCCCTACTCCCATAGGTATCATCACTGCAGTCAATCACATTACTCATGTGAATATGGGACATGTGAACATGGCCCTTGCTCTTCATTCTTAAGGCAGAACTACTATTTTTATATGTAACGATCATTTTATTTATGCATTGTACTATATATATATGAATATACTATTCATAGCATTTTGGTGCATTCTTTAGAAGTGCATGTTACTAACACTAATTATCAGACCTACCTAGTGCACTTAGAAAATGCAGAGTTTATTTATTTCAAATATTTAGAGTTTTCTCAAGGTGTGTAATCTTTAGTGATTTTTCCACAGTAGTTTGCAAGCTAACTTTATTTGTCTCACTAATGGGCATCAGCTGATAGGCACTTAAAAATATCACTACAAACACTAACAAATTTTTTTCTCACATTACTGCTGCTGTCTATTATCGATTTGGCTCATGAATCCCATTCAAGCTTCTGAGATAAAATTAAAGCTAAATTATTTTTAATATAGTACAAGCATAGTCTGTAAATATATGAAAGCATCTTTCATAACTTTCCGACGTGCACATAGGCAGACCCAATATTTTCTGTATATTTTGCAATTGCCTTAAAGATACTTGGAAAATAAAATGGCTTAGAGTCAGGATGAGATAATATCCTCTATTCCCGAGGGAGCAATCTTTTACCAATATGCTTATGGTTTGCAACATCTTCCTCAGTGTTTTTCTTATATGTAGAAATTTCATGTTTCCATTTTTTTCCAAATAGGGCCTGATTCCTACATTACTGAAACCAATGGGAGCAATGTGAGGCTCATAGATTGGTCCTTATGGAAAAATGCTAGCTTTATTACTATAACAGAAAGAATTCCTCCCTTCCTTACAGTGAAGCTGCATCTTACATACGATATAAAATAACTCTTTTCATTAGAGCTGGAGTAACACTAATCAATTATTAAAAATTTTAAATGATTACAAATACAATGCATGCAGAGTTATTCATTTGCCTGCAGTGGTTTGCATCCAAACCCACCAGAGAAAGGAAGTTGTTATTTAAAGAAAATTTCTTGTTTCAACTCCAAAAAATGTTTAACAGGATCATCATCATCATCATCAAGTTTTGTCAAGACCAATCAGGTCAGATTCTCCACCCCAACCAAGTGCTGGTCCAGCACAGTGAAGAGCAGGGGCTGGCAGGAATCCAGTTGCAGCTCCTTGATCCTGAGCCATCCAGCCCTGGCACAAATTAGAGCTGCAGGGAAGAAGCTCTGACTTATGATCCTGTTGTTACACAAGTGGAGGAAGGGGTGTAGGGGAATTCTGTTCTACTGAACCCCATCCCTTCCTCCATTCTGTCCCTGCAGCACACCCAATATACCCCCTCCATCCCTACACTGGGCATGAGGGTGTGGCTGGTGCAGGAGACAGCAGAGCCATCTCTGCCAGATTTCTGCTGGCAGAAAATTCCCTACTCAGGAAGAATTCGTCACCAGGTATCTCAAGACACTTCAAGTCTACTTGTGAGTAAGAACAAGGCTGTGACACTACAGATTAGTACCAAAATCTCAGTGCCCTTGTGTGTTGCTGTAACTAAATAGCATGGGATAGATTATGCTCTTCATGTACTGGACATACAGATCCTCTGCAGATGGATATTCCTCAGCCCATACCAAAAAAGAGAGGGTGCTGCTCTTATGACACTACCCTTATTGCCTGTGGGATGCCAGAGCTACCTCTCTTGGGTGGGGGGGGGGGGGTGTAAAGTCATGGCCTGAGGGTGGCACTGTGGTGGGAGAAGACAGAACATGCACTTACAAACACATGGCACCAGACCTGCCAGATTTCCATCTGGAAATAACATCAGGGACTAATGTTGCTTGGAGTAGTGTAAACTTATTATGTGGCTGGCACAGAACTGTCAACTCTGCAATAGCTATATGGTTCCAACAGGAATTGTGGTGCAAGAAAAGAAGGGGCATCCATTAAAGCCATAGGGGGAACAGCCATCCACACTGGATATCTATTGTCTCAGAGATCTAAGAGAATCTCCCCTGTAAATCTGTGGACTCATAAGTGTGGAAGGCATCACTCCATTCAGACTCCATGGCCCACAATGCCTTTCCCTCCAAGGGAACCTTTGCAAAAAAACTTCCAATTCTCTCATCCCCTCCATTTGTTTAGTCTATGAGAGGGGGTGATCTGGCCCATTAGTGGGAGACTTTAATGTCAGGATTGCTCTACTCCAAGATCTTCTCTCTTCTTTTACTTTTAAGGCAGCACTTACTGTAAAGCAATTCCTGTACAGGAAAATTTGGGGGGGCTACATCTAACCAAATCATGTTAAGATTTAATTTTGTACAAAAAAATAAAAATAAAATAAAAAATAAAATAAATCCAGTTTTCCACTTGTAAATATATTATCCCTATTTTAACTCACTTTGCTAAACAACTCAGCTCACCAAATGAGAAGCATAATATATAAATGCTAAATATAATGCATTATTCCAAAGTAATCTGAATAATAGAATATCTGCCATTTTATGCATATGCATGAGGTCTGTGAATTCAGATTCTTTAAGGTCAGTAGACAGAATGAGTGCAATGTCATCCTAACACTAATTTTTCCACATTACACAGTCATCACATAATGTGGCAAAATTGTTAGTCTCTTCTTAAGTGAGGACTGAGATGCAATGGCAGAGTTTAGTGGACCAAACTTGCACAGTATCTGTCTGCATGGGAACATAGGATTACTATTACAGATCAGAAGATTAGTCCATCTAACCCAGTATCCTGTCTCTGACTGTGGCCGGTACCAGATACATCAGAGGAAGGTGCAAGAAATCATGCAGAAGGCAATTATGCAATAACCTGCACATAGGAAATATTTCTTCCTGACCCCTGATAGCTTTTATCCTGAAACATTTGACCCCTTCCAAAACTGGTGGTTATTTTTATAAATTCTTACTACTATAACTAAATAATCTTGTTATCTATCTATATATCCAATCCATGTAAATAGCCAACTTTTTAAAATCCTGGACATCTATATAGATAAGAACATGCACTTTGGCTGTTTCAAATCATGCAATAAATTCACCAGCAAAATTGAGAATAAAATAAAGATTTGGATAAAAACTATAAGTGCAAAATCTATCCTGGTCCAGGGAATAGGTACATGTCAGGCACTTTACAAAATGGGATTTGTCTTAACAAACTAGAACCATTCTGAAGGGAAAATTACACCTTTATAAGCAAAGCTAAGCAATTTTTGGACGTGTATATTTCGATCCAGTACACTGTAACAGTTGTAAAAGAATGTCCTGGTCTGTTAAACACACACGATATGTATTTAAGCTTGTTTCCACAAAGAATAGGAATTGTTCCTAAAAAGCTGTGATGGACAAATGATATCCTTTCCTCTCAGATGCAGACCCTGTAATGGTCACCCAGTAAGCAAGCTTGCTACAACACTCTACTTGGGGCTAAACACTGAAGTCTGTGCAGAAACCTTGGCTAAGGGATGGTCCAGTTTCTGAATGGGGGCAGACCAGGGACAGCATATTGGTACAGAATCTGTTCCTCACTGCAGTCCTTATGCTCCACTCTGGAAGCATGTAAGGCTGTCAATATGCCGCAGGGGGCTGGGGGAGAATTCCTCTGAGTCAAACACAGTATAGAGCCACCATAAAGAACCCCACATTTCCCTCTTCACAAGCAGCAGTATAGGGCTTTGCTGGGAAGAGGAATTGCAAGAGAGAGAAGGTACATAGCTGTAGCACTAAACACTTACAAGCTTTTCTGTGCTTCACCTTCCAGAGGTGCATCACAGCACCTGACTTATTATCCCTTTTGATTCATAACCTGTAGTGGCTGCTCCCCCATCTCCAAGTGAAATTCAAAGCACTGGTCACTGTTTACAAAGCTCTGTATGGCTTTGACCCAAGCTTATGTAACTCTCCCTCTCTGAGCCACTAAGTCGGCTGCATTAGGTATAAACTTACCACCCATGGGAAGGACAATGTAAACATGTGAGAACTGGAGAAACTGATTTTTTTGGGTAGTGGAACGTTGGCTCTGGAATCATTTCCCACAGAATATGCATTTAAACTAAATCAGACCACTTTTAAATCATATTCTGTTGCAAGAGATTTCTCCTTCTTGACTTCCACTGACTGTAAACTGGAAGCCCCTGTGCACTAAGCCCAGTAGTTAGGTTTTCTCCATCTTCTAAAGCTTCAAAGTTACAGTATACTCCTTCCTAGGGGCCCAATCCCACAAACCTCACTCGTGAATAATTCTTATTCATTAAGGTGGTCTGACTTCATGAGAGTAAGCCTTGACAAGATCATGCTCTGTCACTAGAACTGAAAAGGACCCCTTTGGAGTTTGTGTGGATATTGGGTATTCCATAGATTATAGGTTTTGGTTATGGATATTAGGTATTCCATAGACTTCAATGCTTTCTTGAGGTAGGAGCTACTACCGTCTATTGGATAAGCAGATAAGGCTACAGAACTCTTGAAATATCGTCAGCTTTTGTAATATTCTGAGATATCATTACACGAAAGACAGATATAGTTTATCTTGAGTCTGCATATATTACCAGTAGTTTGCACTTATTTCTATTTTGCATCTACAGATCTCAACATGCTTTACAAGGGTGGGTAAGCATCCTCCCTATTTCACAGATGGGGTAAGTGAGATACAAACGTTAAGAAACTTGCTCAATATAAAGGCATCAGATTATTGTCAGTGCAAAGATTAGAATGCATCTGATTCCTAGCCCTATGCCTCACCTATTTGAGCACAGTGCCAAAGAAATATCCGGAAATAAGGTATAATGCTTAATGTTATAGTTATAATGCCACCATCACCTGAGATTCAGTAGCAGTTCAGCTGCACAGCTTCTGTTTAGACAAATTGATGTCTGAGGTCTTATTTTCACCATAATGTGAAACAAAAATAAATCAGTCTGGTCCTGGCTGCTGTCAAGATGAACCACCATGTGAACGCCAAGAGATTAGAGAGATTCTTTCAAAGAGATCATATTTAATTGTTGTGTCCTTAGCTAGAATTGCCATGTTGGCTGTTTCTCTTTCCAAGACTCATTTTTACATAATGAGTCAGTGATTTCCAGAAAACCTCCTCGTCTGAGGAACAAGTACCAGCAGAAAATGTGCTCCAACCACATTCCCATAAGGTCTGCAAATGTCAGGTACTTCAGACAGGTGAATGTGTGTCACATTTATATCCCTGCTGCAGCAGCATCTGCAGCTTTATGTTAGAGCTGATCCACCCAGATTTTGTACTGATCTAACTATCACTTTAGAAACCAATGCAGTTAAAATCAGTGCAATCCCTTAATGTCTATGCAGATACAATGGAAGAAGGGTGCTTATACTGTTATAGATCATGTCAATAAACTTACAGAAAAAAGCTACTCTGATATAAACACCCACTTTACATTGGTATATCTGCATCCACACCAGGGGTTATACTGCTCTGTATAACTGGGATATAGTTATACCGGTACAAAAAACTGTGTAGACCAGTCCTTAGATTTGTCTGAATAATACTCTTTCACTGCTTGCTAACTGTCTTTCTAACATAAGAGTTCTAAATGTCTAGTAACTTTTCTTCTTTGTCAGGAGTGGGATGTAAACACAGGCAATGCAACACTGGAACAGATCAAGATTCCATCTAGTCCATTATCTAGTCTGACACTAGTCAGCTCTGGATGTTTGACTGAAAGGTGTTAAAAAATCCTTTGAGGCACCTACCTGTGTAAAAGAAATTCCTTCTGACTCTAGCTGATAATCAATTGATGCGCTGAAGCAAGTGGATTGATAGCATTATACTTTTATCCTTTCTGATGTAAATACTGCATAGACCTTATTCATAAATGGGCCAAATTCTGAAGTCCTTATTCAGACAAATTCCCCATGGCTTCAACAGAAGTTTTGTCTAAGTAAGGCCTTCAGTATTTAGTCCACTGCAGCTAATCAATTTTTAATTTTTTCTAATTTTAATAATCACTGTCTCTGCTTTGAAAGGCAATGTGGGGTATTGGCTAATATGCTATACTGATTAGCTATATATTCACAAGGACTGGGTACTAGGTCCTTCTTATCCTTTCATCTCTTTTGATATTAAACTGATGTAATTAATATCCTGAAGAAGGAAGAACTCAGCAACTGTAGATAAATGATTATGATGTGCAGCCTCTTCTAAACTTCCCAGAAAGTTGCATGGGAGTGAAACACACAACTGACAGTAGAATCCCTTAGGACTGCAGTTTTCTGAGTATATGCAGGCATGCAGTTCATTAAAGCTGTTTTATTTTCTTACAGGTGCATGCACAATGGATGCAAGAAATGGCTGGGATTATTTAGCCCTTTTTCTGATTCATATCACAAGGACACAGAAAATTAAAAATATTTGTTTGATTCCAGTTGTACAAACTATGAATATCATCTGAGACATGTACCAACAAGAAGGCTGTCATTATTTGCAGCAAATGAGATGGTAATTAAAAACCACCAATGCTACAGTCACATTTCCTGTCACACGGAGAGGATGACGTATCAAGAATGGATTTGGAAAAACTTTGCTGACAGTGAAAGAGGAAAGAATGTAGAATGAACCTTCCCTGATAAAAGCCCATACTACAGCATTCAGCAAAAAGGTCCAGAACATACCACTTACAACAACATTACTGCAGGTACAAATCCTGTATCTTTTTTCAATAGAAGCTTGCCTAAGCAAAGACTGAGACTTGGCCCACAATGTTTTCAGACTTTATTAAATTTTTATTAGGGCTGCGAATTCAGATTCAGGAAGCATGAATACAGCTAAAAATAGTATAATATTTGGGTAAAATTGAGTACCTTTGTATCTGTTTTGGGTTTTGGCAGGCTTTTTTAAAAGCTTCAGGGAGCCATTGATGGGGGAAAAAATCATGAGTTTTGGTGGTACTCATGGTATTTTCATAATACTTTCTTTGATGTTGAAAAAGATCAGTGAATAGATGTTCACCTGATGTAAGTCAGTGTATCTTCATTGGCTTCAATGGAGCTATGCTGATCTGCACTTGCGGAGGATATGGCTTCAAATCTCATGAAATTTACCGGGATGAAGTAAAAAAGCAAGTGGAAAAACGTTAATACAAAGAAAAACAAACAGTAGGTATGCAAATCAAATAGCCCTCATACACACGGATTGAGGACTACAAATGTCATTTGTGTTTTCTAAGTCTGTTCTTGTGGCATCAAATTCTATTCTGTTACACTGATGTAAATCAGCATAACCTCTCTGAAGACAGTGTAGATGCTCCAGATTATGCCAATGTAACGGAGAACAGAATTTGAACTGTATTATATTTAATGAACTTGGAACTCTTGTTCCTGGAAAAAACAATAGTAGGTTTGTTTTTTAAAAGACTATTAGTACCAGTGGATTGTACAATTTAAAAACAAAACAGAGAACAATCACAAAGCATATGGAGAGGAAAAGATTTGATTTTTTTTTTCTGGTTTAATATCAGTTAAAATTAGCATCTGAAAAACTGTCTTACCTGTCTTTAAACTCAGTGGCCTCAAGAGTGTTACTAAGTTCTTTCCCTCAAGGATAAAAAGGGATGGGGACAAAGACTAGTTCTTTCATGATTACTCATTTGTCTGTGATGCCTGAGCTTGTAAAACAGGATCTCCCTCATCTGTGGGAAAAAAAATGCCAAAATTTTTCAAACTATTATCTTTGTCCCCTATACCTGCCCATATGCAGAATCAAATCCTGCTCTCCTTAATCATGGGAGTATTCCTAATGATACTCATAGGACTACCTGCAGGAGTAAAGCCTTTTGTACAGCAATTTGGCCTATAATCAGGATCCCACCATCAAATGCTTTGTCAGTTTTTAATTTTATAAATCAATGGACTAGTGCCAGTAACTATTGCAGAGTGAAACTAATCCAAACTGGGACTATGGTCAATATTAACTAGGGGCTGTGATTTTCATTTCAGTATTTCCTTTAACAAGACAAATCTGAAAGTTATTAAGTCTGACATTTTAAAAAGCAAAAACAGTTACAGCGTTCTCATCTATCCGTAATTGCATGTAACTTATGGAAGGAACAAATTCACAGAGCTGTGCATTCTTTGAGGTAAAGGATCATATGTACCTGTCCCTTTGAATTTCTCAGAATGTAATTCAAATCCCTGCAGGTTCCTATGTTGCTTAGTTGATTTTCATTGCACTCAGCTTGGCTTTAGTAAATACTAGCAAAAGTAAAACCCCAGATCCAAATAATGCCTTCAGTTACACTGATGCAACCCCACTGACGTCTTTGTTGCAGCAGTGTGAGAACAGAGTCTGGCCCACAGTCTTTGAAGTGCTCTGCACAAGAGGCTAGTGTCCAGCTCCTCAGCTGGTGTAGCTCCACTGAAGTCAAGGGTGAAACACTGATCAACAGCTGAGGATTAGACTCTATTCAAGTTAATTTCCCTCTGCTGCTAGCACACACAAAGCAAAGAGCAAGCCAACATGAAGTGGAAGGACATGATACAAGGAGAGGTGCAGGAGGAAATTAAAACAAGGAGTGAAGCATCTCCCTTTTCTTTGTAGGAGGTCTCTACTCCTCCCCTACCTTCTGTAGTGTTCCCTCCTCTGCTGCGATCTCTCTCCTGTTCTTATTTCTAAAGAACACAGTAATAAAGACAAACTCTCAACAACCTTTTAGTAACTTTGTGCCAAGAGTCTCCTTTTATCCATATCCTGTACAGTATGGAAGTGCCTGCAAATTTTACATACGCCTTTCTGAAGATGCACTAAATGTGGCCAACATGCATTATATAACCTACACATACAGTACATGCTATATGTACTTCTAGAATATACATTACAAAATGCATTGTGTAGTAGTTAGAACATATGAGTTCCTGGTCCGTCTGGGACTCTAACTTTGCGTATGTCTACATTTAAACCACTGTAGTGCTTCAATGTAGATATTACCTAGCCAATGGAAGGAGTTCTGTGGCATAGGTAATCCACCTCCTCGAGAGGCAGTAGCTAGGTTGACAGGAGAATTCTTCTATTGACCTAGCACTGGCTTACACCAGGGATTAGGTTGGTACAGCTACATCTCTCAGGGATGTGGATTTTTCACACACTGGGAGATGTAACTACACCAAAGTAAATTCCTACTGTAGATCAGGCCTTTGTTTTGGCTAGTGATTTGCTGTGTGATTTTGAGCAAGTAATTTGAAATCTGTCTCTTTCGCCATTTGTAAAATTTAGATATTTGCTTATCAGCCTTGCAGCCCAGTAGAAAGTCCAATAGGATCCATTAAAATTCTTCAGCTAGTTACTGTGGTTAGCTATTGCACATCTCAATGGTTTCAAATCATCTGAAACGTTTTATTAATAAAATCAGGTATCCCTCACTATCACATAACCTAGTCACCCATGGCAAAATGGATTTCCTGAAGCTGTCACAGCAGAAGTGTCATTCACACACATGGTGCTATAGAAATGAATGAATATAATATCATACAGCCTATAGAGAGTATTTTTATATGTCATTTTGGTGTGATGTGGGAAACCTGATCTTGCAAGATGCAGTGAAGTTAGTAGGAGCTGGAGATGCTCAACATATCTAAAATCAGGAGGCTTACTTAGGTGCCTAACTCCCAAGTCTGAAAATGTTGGCCTTACTAGAAAAGTTGCTGCCTTGCCTGTAGATAGCAGGTGTCCCGTATATACCCATGGGCATTTTTTACAAACAGCAAAGAAAAATAAGTATACATGAGCTCTAAATATGTAATGTATATAAATTAATACTAATTTGAACTGCACACACATATGCACATCTGGATTAAATTTTAAAATACAAATGTCCTTTGCTATTACATATAAGCATGTGTCTGCCAACCTTTATATTTTTGCAGAGATCCCAATGAAACTGCTTACGAGCTAGATTAGCCATATAGACCATTATAGATAAGTCACTTTCAGAGTGTATTTTAGCATAAGAGTAACTGCCAGAGACCTTTGCAAGTTCTTCGCAAAAAATCACTTCTCTTTAAAACTTGTTCTTCAATATTAGGGCTTAATCCAACTCCCACTGCGGTCAATGGGATTCTTTCTGTTGGTTTTGGTGGGAATGCAACAAGCCCCAGAAAGAACCTTAAAACGAACAAAACAAACACTGTCACTACAGTATCACCACCAAAAGATGCTGCAGTTTAAATTTAAACAGCACAAAAAAGAAAGAAATGTACCAGTTTCCAGATTTTTGTTTTCTTTACTTTTTATTCTAGTAGTTTTGAAAAGAGCTTCATTCCTTAAAGTAAACATTTTCACTAGAGACAGATCTGAACCAATATCCCAGCTATGAACTTTGCGGTAATTTGAAACCAGAGCCAAACTCTGACTTGGGCCCTTCAGTTTTAGTTAGAAATACCAACTGAGTAATCTAACCATCCATCAAAATTTTTACTGTTTACAACCACAGTAACAACTAAGCTACCAGGGTTGCTGTGATAAATTATGAAAATTCTTTCACAGAATGTACATTTATGCCTGTTTAGATTGAAACACCACTGTATAATGATAAAGTAAAATGAAAGAAAGAATCAAGTGGTTTCAATGTACTTCAATGGTCCAATTGCAATTTTGGACCAAATGAATCTCATTTTATATTGAAATTGTTCTATGGACAGTAAAAAGGTGGTTCCTCTGTATTCCTATTCTCCATCTCAGGTTTGTGTTTCTATCTTCCACAACTTTTGTTTTCTTCACCCATTTCTGATTTCACATCTTCACTCATGAAGGCCCTTATGATTGTAACTAACTTCCCACATAGGACCAGTTTGTGGCACTTAATTATTGCCTCATCTTAGGGACAGTGGAGACTGCACCAGCAGGATCTTTTGAAGGCAGGATGGTTTGGTAATACCACCTTCAGCCCTGTAGTATGGATGGGGAGTATGCCCAATATTCCACCCCTTGGAGGGAAATTCATGCTGTGCTTTCTGTGGCAAGAGAGATTAGCTGGACCATGGACCCCTCAGCTTCATTGCTCTATTAGGTTGGCTAGCGCCCCAGGGATGAAGGTAGTACAGGGACCACAAATGTATCCCCTATACACTGCACCTGCACAAGAGCCATCCACATTCTACTAATGTTCTCTAAAGAACCTTCATCTAGTCCTTCAGAAAAAATCCAGTTACAACCACACCTCATTCTGAGTTTGTTTTGTATTGTTTTGCACTATACTGTATCCATATGTGCCTTTAGACTGTAAGGTCTGTGGACTAGGGATGCTATCACTTGTAGACACATATTGGACAATGTCTCAAAGTTCAGAACTGGATCCAAACTTTACCAAAGTTTAAAGGTGTTCAGATCTGAGGGTTTGTTCAAGGCCCACATTTAGTTATTTTGTTTGAGCCATTTTACAGGGCTGCACAAATAATGGATAACAATATTCATCCACTAATCACCTCTGCCTTTAATTCATTGAGGGCTGTAGTTTTTCCTTCTTATGTAGTGCCAGTAATTAGATGGCTAAACATCTTAAACAGTTAGGGCAATCAGGGCATCTTTGATCTAGACAGTGCCTGGCTTACAGTCGGATGTCTGAAATCCTCATTGCCAAACCAAAAGAAAAAAAACACCAACAGAAATTGTATTGCTTTTCTACAGTTGTAATAATTCAAGTAGTAAGTTTCAATGCTGAAAAAACAGGCAGTTCAGGAAATACTTCTTTTTTCCTACTTCAGCCAGCCAATCTCCTCTTAGTATGATTATGTCATCTAAAATTTATGCAATATGACTTAATGTTGACAACAAGCCAAAAATTCCTGTCCCAGAGAGATCACAATGAAATTGCTTATGAGCTAAATTAGTCATAATGTACATTACAGATAAGTCACTTTAACAGTGACTATTAGTGTATGAGTAACTGCCAATGCAAATAAATACCATTGTCTGAGTAGGGAAATCCACAAAACTCATACTTTTAAATAATTAAACCCAATCTACCAACCAGCTGAATAATGCAGAAGATTGCAAATTGAAAAAACCTAGCATTATATAAAAAGTGAAGAAAAAAATAGAGGCCACATTTGTGCAGATCAATAATAGGTTAATACAAGGCATATCAGCACAAAGTATTTTTTAATCCATTTTCAGGAGAATTTATTCTGAAACTTTCTTAAACTCAAATATTGTAATGGGGTTTAAAATTTAAAAAAAGGAAAAAGGGGGAGATTAAAAAATGGAGAACACACATAATCAGACAGCAAGTTTTCCTCATGTTTAACCCCACATGTCAAGAAAAACAGGACAGTTTTAAAATTCTTAACTTTATCGACGACATAACTGACCTACTCAAAATTTGCAGGACCTCTCAAATTAGTTCACCCTACCTTTAAGGGTCTGATACCACACTACTGAAATCTATGAGAATTTTGCAATTCACTTCAACTGGACTGGACCTTAAAATTTTTCTTGGCATTTTCCCAACAGCTAGCCCTCAATCATGTAGCAATCCACACTAGATTTTAATATAAACACTTCCTGTGCTTTTTCTAATATCTGAAAGATTATTAAAATCACAACTATTCTGAGTCCACAACCTAAATCAGTGTTCAGAACGATATTTAATCTCTGTATAATCTCCTTCCAACAAGAAAACACAATAGGACAATGCCATAGTATGTAACAAGTATCCATTGTCCTAATTGAAATTCCAACATCTGTTATTACATATGTTATGTTTAAACATTTTGGCAGTGGCCCAATTTGTTCTAAACAGGATTTTTGTTGATGTATTCATTGCAATTTGAGATTAATGAAAAAAATCTCTTCATATTTCCACAAATTCTAATCAAGACTTGCCAGAGATTCATATTTAAGTAAAATCCCTAACAGATCCTGCACTTGAGCAGCATTTTAATGAATGAACATAATAAGAATCTAGACACAAGATATTGCAAATGATTTTTAGATAGATACAAGTGTATGCTATTGGGGGGGGGGGCGGGGCAGAGGTTTTGCATGATGAGCCAAAAACTGCTTGCCAGTCTCTCATTGACTCCAATTTTCAGTAGAGATTTCAGTGGGAGTTTTGCCTAAGTAAGGACTTCAGGATTGAGTCTTTTAATTGCACTGACACCTTTTAGTATCAGTTGCCCAACTGTTCTACACATTTTTAGTGAAGCTAATACAGGGTCAAGGTTTACATTTATAAGATTATTCAATATCTTTATCAACACATGAGGAAATCACATGGTGTTGCTTCTGATTCCCTGACTGACTGATCATGTAAAGATTGCACTTCCTTATTCAGCAGAACTACACCCTGTATGAGTATTCAGAATTATACCTGCTTTTTCTGACACAGATTTTTTTTTAAATGTTTTTGTGTCACTAATTCAATACAGAACTGGTAAAGTGAGCAGGATTCTTTTCTGACTCAATCATCAACAGCATTTTTAATACTGTGATGTTTAGAACCTTTATTTTTGGTTATTAGAGCTGCACAGTGAAAGATATATTCAGAAAAATTTGGCAAATCACAAGCTAAATTCTGAATTTGAAAATTGTGTTCCTGACACAATTCTATGTGCCTTTTGCAAACATTCATGTAAGATATGTTCATATAAATGTTAATAGAAAATGAATTTCATACTGTACCTGAAATTCATTTTATGAGGAAACGAAACTCATTTCAAGCAGAAGGGGAAGCTCTTTCTACTCAATTTGTCCAAAAAAGACTGCTGTTTCTTTGCAATAGAATAATGTGGTCTGCCACTGCAGGGGGGCAGGTTCTGAAGATGAAGCCATGGTATGTTGGTTGTACTTACATTACAGCTATTCTCCCTCCACTGCTACCATTTTTTCCCCCCAAAGTGTGTTGTGTTGGTGACCAGTAAAAACACTTTAAAACTGATTTACACTATGAAAAGTTACTGAGGGGCAAACTTGCTGAAATGCTCATCAGAGCCCTGTTCACAGAGGCTATTACAGGAATCCAAATCACAGCTTTCCCAACCAGCAGCTCACAGAAATAACTATGCCACAACTACTATATGTAAATGATAATGGAGGAGAAAGGTGGAGACCAGTAAATTAAGACAACGTCCTCAGTTTATTATATGATAAATATTGTGATATATGGAATACAGCTTGACAATACAGCACCAAAGAGACTATTGCTCTCTGCCTCTGGCCAATTTCCCTGACACGAAGGCTATTAAAGTACCTGTCATTGGGAAAGCCACAGAACTGTGCACATATGCCCACACCACAATTACTGTTTTGTCTGTGACAATGACTGCAGTGAATTGGAGTCCAGCAAATTCAATAAGCACTTTATAAAGACAGCATATGAAATATTGCAGTACAGTGCTTAACATAGCACAATGGGGATTGGAAGGTATACCCAAAACAATAGGCCAGAGCCCTAGTACAGAGACAATTAAATAAGCCAGATAAGGGTGTAGTTATACCCATTATGTAAATGCAACCCACAAATACTTTATTATCTGAGAAAAATTAAATTTTAAATTTCACTTCAGCCTATTATTAAAACAGTGTAATTTTTCTAGCAATGTCATCTCAGGAAAAGCTTGGTTTAAGTGGTTCAGAAAAGGAAAGGGTTTAAAAAGTCCTAAACTCCTGCCTTCCTAGCATCTCCTAACTCCAAATTGTTCCTCATTTCTCCAGGAGAAACTCAATGGCCAGCAATTTAAATGGATCCTTATTTTTTTATTACTATTGTAACCAATCAAAGTGGGGACAAACACAATTGCATAGCAGCAATACCAAGTAATGAACAAATAAATGCAGAGAATTTTGCAAGCAAGGCATAGGCTGAAGTTTGCATTAACCATTACTCAAATAACTTTAAAGAAAAGTTATTCTTAAAAATAAAAATCTGTTTGCAAACAATTCATACACAAAAAGGGTAAAATTAATTAATGTGACTGAAAGACTTCAGTATGAATTGATTGGTAGTGTCTGTTGATGATACACAAGTGCTCTATTTTACTTGTAAACTGATCAGTTGGGAGCTGAAATCATTGAGACACACAGTCTGGAACCCCACAATGCCAGTCTTGATCTAACGACCACTGAAGCGAATAGAAAGACTCCCATTGACCTCAGAGGGCTTTGGATCATGCCCCTCAAGAGTCATTTTGTAGTGCAGAACTTCCTTAAGAATTCTGTTGTGGTATCAAAGGCATTCTTCACAACATTAAGAGGGTTATGAATAGTAGCAGTGGCAGCAACAGGGTTGGTACCATTATGAAAGAAGAGAAAGACATTTCTACCAAAAAAGTGCAAATTATATGGCCCTGTAAGTGCAAGAAGTGCAATATGCCCACCGGCTAGAGCATCATATTCTCAGAGATGGTACCAACCCAAACTTGTGCTTCAGATGCAGTTGTTCTTTGCTGTCTGCGGTCTTCACTGACGTTATGTTGCCATTTGGTCCAACTGTAACACAGGGAGATGGGACATGCCCATCTGCAATCCTGTAACTGTGTGCATTCAATGTACAGGTCAGATTTGCCAATGATGACATTAAAGTAGGATCTTCCTTCAGGACAAAGCTGTGCGTCTAACTATGATGCTTTTGTATCTACTGCTGCAGCTGCATATATATTTTCACATCTAAACTATACCCACTTTCTCGATAGAACTCCTGCTGGTGTTTGGTGCATAACAATACTGCTATTGTGTGTCCCATCTGCTAGTCTGGTGCAGATTTCATCAGGTTCATACCCAACACCTGAAGAGAAAGATTGAGGTACTTCCGTCTGAAATAAAATTGGTATCTCTTTGTAGGAGAGGGAGTGTTAGGACCTCTCTCTACAATTGCCTTCAACCTAATGGGGTTCCAACAACTCTTTTAGAGGACAGCTCCATCTCTGTGACCCACAATTATTTTCAAATGCTTGGGGACTGAAGAATAACATTTCTATACTATAAACCCACAAAACTCATGAAGCTAGTATTTAATCAAAGGACATGCCACATGTTTATAAATGAGAAAAGTACTCACTTACAGATTAAAATGTTGCTTGATATGCCATCACCTTTGTAAAAGTATACCTACTGGCTCTTCAACATTACTTAAGACCTTCAAGACAATCCCATAAACTAAACACCCAGTTTCTCTGCTCACTGTTCCGAGTTTGGAGGCCCATGAGTATGCTTGCCTTGAGATAGGGAATTATTCTAGAAATATCAGTAATGGTCTTTAAAATGTTGTGGTATTCTTAATTTCATCCAGAACTAAATTTCTAACAGTTCCATCAGCTTGCTCTTACAAGCATGAAAATTTCCACTGTTTATCTCTGCAATCTTACAAGTGTTAAATTCCTCAAAACTACTGGACCCTAGCTTAGATAAAGGTAACTTTGACCAGACAGCCTTCTGAAATCACAGTTTGCTTTACCTTATTAGCCTGGCACAGAAACTTGAACTGTGGATCCACAGATGTATAGCTTAATTGGCTTAGAAGATACCTATACTGAAATTAGGACTTACAAAAAAACATTTAAAAATCTATCTTAATGGTGCTGAAGGCCTGCAAATCTCACCCATTCTTAAAAAAAAAATGACTTAAGAAATCAAATATCATGGAAACTATTCCATCGTTTTGTTTTTTTTAAATGTGCAGTGTACCATAAACATTATGGGTCTAATTCTGCCATTCTTAGTCTTGTTTAATAGTCTCCCAATACCACAGACATATTTGATTTTATTTACTTCAATGGGACTACTTATAAAAGTACTGCAACCTGAGTAAGAGTGGAAGAATTGGGCCCTATGTGATCAGGAATCTAGGTTTATATTTTTCCAATTCTATCTAGTGTCTGTTAGCACACAAGCCCCCAAAAGAGCAAATTCCCTCACTTATGTAATATCTGAATGGTCTTTTAAAAGATATGGAAATTAACTGTCAAAAAACACACAAGGGGTCCAGTACTGGACACTTTCATAGCATGTTTATAGGTATCTGTAGCATGCCGTGTGACCGGGCCCTCCTAGCCCTTGGGGTTCCCCCCCCTTGTACAAAGGACTCACAGCCATCTGTGCTGTAGTCACCTGTGCTCATTTATTTACAGTGAACACAGTCAGTTCCCCAAGCACTCTAGGGGCTCAGAGGCTCAGGGTTGTTTGCCCCTCCTGGCCAGCAGGCAGCCTTACTTGCAGTCCTCCCCAAGTTGCCATGCCCCACCCTAAGAGAGTGAAGCATGTCTGGCAAAAATGCAACCAACCACAACCATTTTTTTTTTTTTTAACCACAACAAAGATAGCAAATTATGCACTCTGGTTCTGGTGCCCCCAAAAAACCAGCAGATTATGCATTTCCCCTTCTGGTCACATGGCACCAGAAGCCAAAATTCCAGAAGAGACTGGGCCCAACACTCGGCAAAATGACCCAGATGTGGGGCTACAGCAAGCCTGCTGGGAACAGGCCCAACGAGTGCCTGGGGTTGCAAAGAGGCCCAAATCTGCTTATAATGGGCTGACTTGGCACTGTCCTCAGGCCACACCTCTCCCTCCTGGTTTCCTGAGCAGGCCTATATACCCTCCCTAGCAAGGTAGCCAGCTGTTCCCCCTTTGCCTCATTAGTCAGGGCTCTGCCTTAGGCCAATCAGTGTGGTCAGCTGTTGCCTGCTCCCTTTTCAGTTCTTGGCTCTGCTGACCTGCACTGCCTCAGCCCAGCCCAGCGGGTTAGGGGTGACAAAGGCAGCTGAGGAGTTTACCGCCCTCCACAGTCACAGCATCAGATTGGAACCAAAATATACACTGAATTCTCTATTCTACAAAGTATGTGTTTGCAGAAATGTAACAGATACTGCAGAATAAATATTATGCCATATTTTCCATGAAAAAAACAAAGAGATCAAGGACAGTCTGACTAACCTGTATCCTGTACAATATAATAGCAGTAGAATTGCCAGAAAAATATCAAGTACCTAAATGTATAGCAGTTCCCACACACCTCTATTTATCTAGCTGCAATTCTTTGTTTCTAAATATATGCTTATCAAGTAAAAAGGGGAAGAAAATGTATTGTGGGCAAGTGAAATATGAGGGAAACAGTCATAGAGGCCTACCTTTGAACCTGGATGTTTTATATCTGTGATCAAGTGGATTTGCTGCAATCCACAGTTGTATAGCAAACACGTCACCACTAAATGGTTAGGTCAGTTCCTTCAGGAGGACAATTAAAGCAGATTTCTAAAAAGTTTCTTTAAAAAAATTATGCCACAATTCCCTTCGATTTTAAGATGATCTCTCACATATAAAGCAGACAACACTTCACTTCCACACTGCCACCTAATCTTATTATTATGCTACAAAAGTTATATGAGGACCTACAATCTAGGAACTCAGTTGTGCAAACCATTGACTTCAAATGATTTATTCAGGTATGTAAAGGTTTTCAAGATAGGCCTTAGGTTATTTAAATTATCTGACTAGTTAACAGAGCCAAGTGAAAGTTTCCTTTTTTGCTCTGTTGACATCCTATATTTATTGAAAAACAAACAACCCTGCCCATTATTTTTACTTACAAACTCTGAGGAATTAAGGTAATCAAATTAACTTGTGGAAAATATGAATAATTGTAATAATTCATAGTACAGAATAAAGTTAGTACTTGTGGTGCAAAGAAGTGAAAAGACCATTTAATGTCAGGGAGTAAGAGACATCAGAAAATCCTGCAGTGAATCGGTGAGATCTTCCATCATAATATATATCTCCCAAACTGAGAGACTTTATAGCTCTTACAAATCCACCAGAAATAACTGATTCTCAGCTCGCCAGTATAACTTCAATATACTTTAAATCAATACTAACTTGGAATATATTTACATGTGAAAATGAATATGCCGCTGATCTCTCTGAAAAATATCTGAAAGGGTTCATAGTGTTCCTTCAACACCAGTTCAATTAAATTTGATCAGAATTCCATTTGATTACAAGATTGGAATGCTTAATATACTGTAAGCAAAAAGATATTTATTCATCAAAATGAAAAAGCCTTAAAATTCATTAATCTTTACCTGTGTCCTTAAATTTCACTGCTTTCCAACTTTTTGAACAACTATTCTGATCTTAAAAGCTGCTGCATGTTCTGACAAACTGAACCACCAGAAAAGACAGACAACACTGGTTTATTTGTGGATATTTTAAACACTTTAGACCAGTGTTTCTCAATTAAATTTGGCCACGGAACCCTTTTGAACTCTATAAATAATTGCGGAACCCCCCAAACTCTTAACAGTATTTCTACATATGGGGCCAAAAAAAATGTCGAAATAAGCAAATTATATACAAACAACTAGGTCAGCATTTCTCAATTAAATTTCCCCGCGGAACCCTTTAGGCTCCGTGGGGAAATTACACTCAGACTTGATACCCTCCGCCGAAAAATCCGGGACATCTTCCCTTTTTTGGCAGCGTGGAGAACAGCTGCTCTCGGCGGCGCAGAGAACAGCTGCTCTCGGCGGCGCGATGTCACTTTCTTGCGGAACCCTAACAGGGTTGCGGGTTCCGTGGAACACCAATTGAGAAACACTGCTTTAGACTGAAACTAACTCTGATCCATGAATAACATTCAAAATAAAAAATGTGAAGACTCAGGTAGGAACTCCATTGTGGGCATCAGTACAAGCAGTAGCAGAAATGTGAGATTTTGATATGATGTGAGCAAGAGTTCCTATGTTGATAGAACTTAATTTGGTTAATCAGAACAAGTTCCCAAATTTCAAGACAAATTTTGAAATTTACAACCCCTTCATCCACAGAATGATGTGCTAAAATGGCTGTGCAAATGGAGCCTTTCACCTCAGGGGTGGGATAGGTATAGTACCACTTTTCCCCTTCGCTGAGGATCTGTTAGGGGAGAACAGTTCCATTTCACTTCCGCACTTTACGCTTGTGGTAGCGCCTTCCCAGAGATGTGCTGAAACAGCAAATCTCCTGACCACCTGATATAGTATATACAGGTAGCTAATTAACAAAGGACCTTGTTCTGCTCCTGCTGAAGTCAACTGGAGTTTTGCCACTGACTTCAGCTGGAGCAAGGGTACAGTATTATGGCAATTGTTAGATGATGTATTCCTAAAACTTGTTGCTCCTGGAACAATGGTTCATTTTGTGTCTCTAAATATAGTAACTGCCTTATAATCGCCTCATAAGTAAAAATCTAGCCAGCATCAAAAACATAATGCAAATCCATACTGGATTTATTGCTCAGATTAGTACAGAAGAGAAGTCCAATGTAGTTTCTTCTGCCTCTAAAACTGCACAGACCCAAGATGAAGTGGACAGCTAAACATTTATTACGTTGTTTGAACTGTGGCATACTTTTAAGTGTATGCCCTAATGAGAGAATTATGTAAATGAGAGCAGCCAAACCAAACAGATGAAAAACAGACAGGGGCTCATACAGCACAGAAATAATTAAAAATTACTAGCCTATTACAAACCATGCTGCTGAATCATCAGTATTTATGGAATCGGTATACATCATGCCACTATTTGTCTTAATCATTTATATAGTGCCTTAAATGCATGCAATGTTTTTCAAAAGAGCGTGCTGAACAGAGGAAACAATCCTGCCCCAGAGAGCTTACAGTCAAACAGTAGGAACAGAAGCAGCACAAAATAATATGGGATAAGTATAAAAAACACAAGCACACAGAAGAGCATATTATACTAAATACTTGTTCACTGATCTGTACAAATGTTCTGTGATAGAAGTTGACATGTCTTGTTTAAGTAAAATACTGCTCCCACTGAAATGTAATGAGTTTTGCTACTGACTTTAGCGGAGTCAGTATCAGAACAGTAAAGTCTGATGAGATTTCATAACATTTACTCTTTCTCACTTGCACTTTAAGTATATGTTTCCATATGTATGAATGTTTCCATCTGT
This sequence comes from Emydura macquarii macquarii, assembly GCF_026122565.2. Lineage (NCBI taxonomy): Eukaryota > Metazoa > Chordata > Testudines > Chelidae > Emydura > Emydura macquarii. The sequence continues at coordinate 5,602,706 of NW_027130155.1, read as the reverse complement.
TGTTTTTAGTTGTTGAGCATATTCCTTATTACATTGTTTGAGAGTTTCTTTATTTAATGCCAACTACTTTCTACAAAGACAATTAGAATAATTTTGTCAGGGTCACAAAAAGGGAAAGTGTCATGCTTAAGTCACATGAGACTTTAAGCAAAGCCTGAAGCTAAACACAGTGGCTGCTAATGGCTGGCTCTCTTTATACTAGTGTGGTCTTTACAAATGCAAAAATCCAAAATAGCCATTCAAGTATCTAATTCCATTTTTTTAAATTATTTTGTCCTTTGTTTTCTGCCCCCACCTCTAAGCAATCTGTAGCCTGTAATTCATTTTCTTTTCCTACATATTCCAGTCCATCATTTTGCTGTTTGAAATTCAAGCTGACTTGTACTCAATATGATATTTACATCACCATAGCACCTCATCCTTGTGTGAGCTTTTAATCAAACTCTAAATTACAGACTCTAACAACCAAACTGCTAAAACAACTGGTATTTGCAAGATCTCTCACATTTCTAGCACCCTTAGTTTAATAAATTGGAGAATGTACATTTTTCTATTGAAAGGGACAGACATTCTGCTACAGCTATTTGGTTTTAATTTTCAGCCTTTTGCTTAAGATCTTGATACAGAACTCATCTTCAAGAAAGGACACCTTCAAAATATCACAGTGATATAGCTAAATTCATATATAGGGAAGCTGACTTAGTAACTCCCAATAGTCTGATCAAATTTGATAAAACTAAGTTGCTTATAAATTTTTTGTTATTTTGACCAACTGAAATTGGATGTCCATTGTTCTAGCCACTGTTCAAACAAGTAGTAGAAGATAATCCCTGCCCTGAAGAGTTACCCTCAGGAGAGACCAGACAAATGGTGGGAAGAGTAACAAAGACAGAGAGGGAAGTGACTTGTCCAAGTTCACACTGCCAATCAATAGCAGAGCTAGGCATAGAAACCAGAGGTGAAATCCTGGTCCCACTGACTCAGTCCAGTGCCCTACAGACTATGCTGCCCTCCCACACTAACTATTGATCTTCCTCAATCATCATCATCCTAAAGCCACAAAAATGAACCCTGGAGTCCTATGTACCAGTCCATTGTGTTTTGGGAAAATAATGTGACAGCCTGATTCCCTTTGATATTTTGTAAAACGGTCTTGAAAACCACTAGCTAGTCATAAATATTACTATTAGGCATCTTAATTATATATATATTACTTATGCAAATATTTTACATTTTATTGTTATTATCAACATGAACATTAAAAAAAATACCCAGCTGTGCATTGCAATCTGGATGAAGTATAGATTTCAAATACAGACCAAGGGAAGTCCCTGCTTTTGACCATAGACGATCATATTAGTAAACAAAATACTTTAGCATTGTATAAACTTGAAACAATTTTTACTAGTCCTCAAGGGAAGGAGGCAGGTTGTTTTGATAATATATTACTGGTCAACTGCTTAATTGTAGTCTTGCTATGCTGATGGTAGCATTTTTGCTGTCTTGGCCTCCCTAGCTGTTAGATATTCTTGTCTATGGCATGAAAGCTATGAATGAGACCTTCATAGGTTAAAATACAGAAAACCACTTTCAGTATTCAAGAGAAAGTAGTACTGGTGCGGGAAGCCACTAATAATTGATACTAAAGCCTTCTAGAGAGATTCCACACAAAAAAAACATACCTGGGCATATGCTGCATAGGCAGACGGTTCTGTACTACATCGATATGCTGGTACACATAGGAACTCAAACATGAGTTATGTGGGATGTTCTTTTCACTGACCCTGATAGATATTTTTGTTCAAAACAAAAAAGGAATACATATATGCTTGACATTGATAAAAGTACCAGTATGCTTGTGACCAATATACTAGAACATTGTTCAGTAATAGTTCAACCTTGCAAAAATATTATCCCTGTCACGCTGCCAAGGCCATTGTATGGGTTATTTGTGTAAGTTTCAGCCAACTTACCCTGGGGCTGAAGCAACTTTTATACTTGACTTTTTAGAAACCTTTCTGTTTTGTTAAGGAATCAGTGTGTCTTGTTCATTCTGATTCCTCATCCTTTCTCCATTTTTCCATCCCTTATCAAGCTCCCCTCCCCCTTGCCACACAAAATTTCAGTCATATAACCCATGTTGATGAACACTTATTAACTATAGCTTGCTTGAAAGTGGCTCATTACATGGTCATTTCAAGTTACACCAAAATCCCTGTGTAAACAGTGTTCATGAATGGAGTGACTAGTGATTAACTCTTTCAATCCAGGATTTCCTAACACTAAATGCCAATATATTTTACACAGTGCCAGTGAGAAATGAGTTGGATGTTTTGGTGTGGAAGTATTATTGGGTACACACAAAGGCAGGAAGATATCTTTGATACTTTACATTTCAGGCCTACATAAACCAAAAGCCAGCTCTACTCTGCAAACAAATATTGGCATATGTTGAACTGTGTGTTATATTAATGTTATAATAATGACATCAAAATTACAAGAAAACAAAATTTTATATTCCAAAATACTGTGTTGGCAAAAAAAATAAATAAAAATCTGTTCTCACGGTTTGGAAGTCTACGGTTCAATAGTTAGTGTTGAACAATTCTGTCTCATATGGTAACAATGAACTCCAACTAATTAATTAATGCCTCTCCTTCCAATCATTTCTGAAAGCCTATTCCATTAGACTCATCTGCAAATAACTTCCACACCACACTTTACTAGCTGTACTGTATCCATTTGTGCCTTTAGATTGTTAGCTTTTGGGGGCAGGGACTTTGTTTAGCATATTATCTGTGATGTAACAGGTACAGATACATTATGTAAATGATAATGAACAAATGTAATTAACTGAAAATTTTATACGGTTTTAGAATACAGACAACTTCAAAGATGCCAATTTTTCATAGATTAAAATAATTTATTTAAAATCAGATTAAGCCCTCTTTACCTAGGATAAATATAGACCCTTATTCTGCAAGCAGCCCCATTAATTTCAGAGTATTTGTTATATTGTCCATTCTTGTGTTCTGGTATCCACTTGTAAAATGCAATACTTATCTGTCTTGGGATGAGGACATAGTTCTTAGGAGCACTATTACCCCATAAGATTTATTGCTAATCAGAAGAGTTTTACCATACATGGCCAAGGTTATATGTGAGAAAAACGCTCAGATGCCTGCAACCTGATTTTTTTTTTAAATGTGCCAAAGTATACCAAAGTGCTTTCAGCTGTGTACAACTTCCTATCCTGATTACTAACTTACTGGTTACTACATACCCCCTCCCTGAAACTTCCTTCAAATGTCACCATAGTTCATAGATGTTCTGTGCCAGATAAAGATAGGACCACAGACCAGTTGGCACAAGCCACACTCAAAGTTCAACTAACAGTGACAGAAGCAGTTCTGTGAGCCTATTTCACTTCTATGACTAAAAGGCTTCTACTTTGCCTTAGGATCTGCTAAATCAAGACGTGAGAAATTAGTCCACACTGTAAAGCCAGCTAATTAACCCCAACTGCCTATAAACAACTTCAAACCCTAATGCCTTTCACTGAGCAGAGCTCTTATGCTAACCTCAAGAAAAACCCAAAACACACACCAACCAACAGAATTCCTGCTGACCCCCTTCTGGTATCCATGTTATAAACTATTGACCCATATGATAAGTTACATTATCAAACACATTTAGCTATTTGACTTTTCCTCAGCTTTCTAATCCACCACTGTTATGCTATTTCTAATACTCAAAACATCTGAGTAATTTCAAATAGCTACCATTTAAAAAAAACCTAACTTGTCAAACAAATGTTCCTTCCACACATTCCCTATCAAATAAGGAATTTCATCCTCCTCCCCAAACAACACTAAGCTGATTTGCAGGACTAGCAGTAGTCAGTCCTGGATCAGGGACAGCTTCCACATCCAGTGTCTCCTGACCCACCAGGGCCTGAAGTGGGTACTTTATAGCATTAGAAAGTCAAGAATCTATTTTTTCCAGTGCTAAAAGGCTTTTGTTTCTGTACCGCATAGAAGATGAAATAACAGGCTTTAGTACTGCAAATGATATATCGAGAAGATATTGGTCATTTTAGAAGATTCTGGACTATATATATTAAACATAATTTCTTCTCTAGCAGAGATTTTTACATTTGGACCCACAATTATCTGGCTTTCCAGGTAAAACAATATGAAAAGTAGCACCAATTAATTTTTTTAAACACTCTGAAATACTTTTTATGCCTAATTTGGCATATATAGAATCCACGATGGAGTGCTGCAGTATAAAGGTTTTTATTGGAATGTATTCAGCCTAATTTACTTATCACTTTATTTCTAAAGCCAATTTGTAACGAGGCGTGGTCGTCTCTCTGTGTCGGCCTCCAAGGCCTCCTTGTAGTCTGTGTGGCAAGGGAAGGCTCCAGAGACAAAAGCCGGGGGTTAGCAGCAATTTTTGTGCTCAGCCCTTCTGGCAGGGCAGGGCAGGGCAGCCAACAGGGTGCAGGCCTGTGACCAGACAGCCCTAAAGGAGTCTAAAGGATTCTGACAGGGGTGAGCACCCACACAGTCTAGGGCTCAGGCAGGGGTGAGCACCCACACTGGTCTCCCAGCCTAGTGGGGTGTGGGGAGAGTTGGCCACACCAGGGATGAGGTGGCAGGGGGTCCCAGTACAGGGCCCTCACAGTGGTGGAATGTTCTGGCGCTGGGTCAGCAGGGCTGCAGCCAAAACATGCCAACCAGTGTTCAGGCAGGAACACAGCCAGACTATAGTTGGCTATCCCTAGGCTACTTCCTGTACCCTCTTTGTAGTATACCTGTAGCATGGGGTTGTCCTCCATCTCCACTGGGTACACTGCAAGCAGCAGCTCCTCGGCATTTGCATGGTCAGGCACCTCTGGCTGCCTGGCCAGACTGTGGTGCAGTAGGAGTCCACTCCAGTGTCCCACTCTCACAGCAGGCAAAAGATGTTCTCTTTCTCCAGCACCTCTCCCCTCACTAAGCTGCAGGGCCTGGCTTTTATACTTCCCCTTCCTGTCCCACGCTTAGGCTTCTGGTGGGCTGGTCAGATGCACCTGATTCTGCCAACCAGATGGCATGTGTCAGTCCCTCAGTGTCCACCTCTGAGGGAGGCCATGCCTCCTCGTTACACAATTCCAAACCTATGCCAATAAAACCTTGTACCACATTCCCTGTATTCCATCTATGTAAGCTTACTTAACAGCTATGAAAAGCAGTACATCCCATTCCTATGGCTATTCTACACATGGAGTTATTCAGGAATAGCTATTCCGCTTTAAATTCACATCCTGCCCAACCAGAATAACATTCACATGTAGTCAGGCCTAGTATTTAGGTTGCAAAGTTTGGACTAATTGAGTCTTTACCTTCAGAAGGATTCCCCGAAAGCAGTTATTCTCATAAATTAGGACTGCTGGAGAAGCCCAAACTCTCATTCCCAAATGCCATGGAACATTTTGATTCTACCAGTTCAACCCTTGCGAGCATCACCTAAACTATTCTGTTCACTTTCTGAATGATAATAGAGAAAAGAAGAATATCACCCCATCTTGGTTTTGACTTATGAAACCCCAAATGACCTGGAACCTGCCTGGGAAATTGCCTTTCTCCACATGCCATAGTATCACAATTGATATTAGCAGTGTGTTCAAGCTGTTTCTCCCTCATGAAAATGGTGATTTTTTTGGGTTGATGGTCCCCTTTCTTTGGATTACTTTTCCCTCCCAGACTGAAATAGCTCAACTTTGTTGATGGGCATGCTGCAAAGCCTATGTATTTGAAGGGCTGAGACATCTTAAATTGTGTCCGATCAGAAAATGTGGCACACATGATGGTTTAAGTCATTTCGGTCTGCTGAGCAGTGATTAGTTAAAATGTGGCTATGGGGTGGGGAGGAAGCAGAAGTGCTGATGCTTTAATCTGTTTATATATTGTAAAATCCTATTATATATATTATATTATATATTATGTTTTATACATATATCAAGGGCACCCAGAGCCTTGGACAGGAGCCATATGGTAGTTTTTAATACCAAAATATAAATAAATATATAATTAAGTCTGTACCACTTTTTCTACTCTGAAGGCCCCAGTACCACCATGGGAGAACACTTTTGGCAGCATCTCATTCCTGATTCTACAAATGTAATGACAACACTGGTGGTCAGCCACCGGACGAGACCAGCTACTGTGAGCTGGAATTCTATTCCAAGCAGTGGCACTCTGAAGCAATGTCATGCCTGCAGAAAGAGGAAAGCCCTGGCTGTGTCCAATAGTGGAGCATTTCAATAAATTATCTAGACCAATATTAAGCCAATGTTAGAGTAAGACATCAGTTCAGATAAATAGGGTGGATAAAAATCAATGATTTAAAAAAAATCAGATTTAAAAAAAATTAAATATAGCTTTATTTTTAAAATAAACCCACTTAAAACCTATTTCAAATTGACAATCTATGTTAAGGTCTAAACATATTATAATCTATTAAATCTTTTAAATTAAATACAACAAAAATTAATATTAAGGAGTACATTTGCTACCAAGTTTTAAAAAAGGCAAATCACACCAAATCACTGGTAGAAGTCACTGGCTAAGCACCTAGAATCAGAGTATGCTGAAGTGCTAAATGACCTTCTTATGGCAATAACCTCTCTTCTCTTTGCAGGGGCAGAGAGAATATTCGCTTTATTTCAGTTTATTCCACTAGTTCAGTTCAATAACTAGTTCATTCAATGCTAAGAATCCAATTGGGAGTTAAAAAACAGGAGAGGTTGTTTTACTCTTTCAATCTATGAATAAAAATTAGACATAAGAGGGTGAAATCTACTAGTTCTAAAATCTTGAAAGACAAGGTGACCAGAAACAGTCAATTTAATTAATTAACTACAGATACTACCTCCTTTGTTTAATAAATCAGTTAGTTTTAAATGCAGAACATGTTTTGATAAAATTTTTGATAAAATTTTATTTATCCAACACTTTTAAGGTAGTTTTATTTAATAAAATAATAACATGCTGTTTTGTACATTTTGCATTGAATTTCAATTACCATCAAAATAGAGTGACATAAACCACAAGTAAAAAAAATTAATAATAATCTAGGAAATACATTATTCACCATTTTCTAACATCATAAACAATGTAAAAATGTAAGAATTAAGAAATGTAATTTACACTATATAATTGCTCAAATAACTGTAGTATCCTCCTGGTTAGCAAAAAGAAGTACCAGACTTAGTGTAGAGTTGCAAATCCGGATATTTATGGTTACCAAATAATGAGAATCAACCTTTCTTTAGGAAAATAACTAAAAAGGCCAAATGTAAATCATGATTAAAATTGATTATTTAAATCAAGATTTCCTGCTTGCTTTTTTAAATCATGATTTAAAATCGGTGATGTAAATCACTTTGATTTAAATCAGTCTATCCTGTACTTAAATCTCTGTAAAAAATTCAAATTGAACTTCTAACATTTTCAGAAATGTTTAGCTAAATATTTTGTTTTCTGTGGTTTCCTTTGCACTTCCTAATTTAATCTGGAAGCAAAAGTACTGAAATAGCACAAATATGACTGTACTTTGGTATCCAGGAACACATTCCATGATATTCAAGGAGCTGTTAAATTTAACTGTCTGAATGAGAGAGATTTTAAAGTATCATGAATAGGAAAAGCATTATGGATGAAATGTCTCACTGATACATTATCAGCACAGAAAGATAGTTTTAAAAGTTCCTTAAGAAAAAACGAAGGTGTATCACTCCAGGTGTGCAATACTTGGGAAGAGTGCCCAAAATGTTCAAAATCTGAGTCCCTGAAGTTAGGCTCCTAAATCCATAATTAGGAACCTAAATACAAGTGGTTTGATTTTCAGAAATGGCGAACATCCACAAATCTTACCAAAGTCAATAATTGAAAGCACCTTTAAAAATCAGCCCAACGGGGATAGGCTGAACAGGTACCCATCTCATTTGTAACACAGAAATAGGTATGTAGGTGCTCTGGTCTTTAATACAGAGGTCCCACCCAACAAGATGACAGACAACATGAAATGCTCTGTCTCATTCTGAGCACCACTTTAATACAGAATTGCATCTCACTGAGACTGCAAATTTCTAGCATGCAAGGCAGCCAACCTGCTTGATTTAATATGAAGCATTGCATGCTGAGACTTGTTGTTTCTGCAGGCTGCATTTCTTTATTAAGAATCCAGTCCCAAAAATTTACTTAATTCATTAACGACATGCAAGACCCCTAAGAGTCAAAATGTATAAACAATTCTGAAAGCATAAAAACAGATTTAGAAATCTGAACTCTAGGGTGCCAAAGTTTAGGCCCTTACATGCATATTTAGGCATCCAAACAAAAGTGACCTGATTTTTAAAGGTGCTGAGAATATGCAGCTCCCACTGACTTCTACAGAATTTGTGGGTACTCAGCACGTCAGAAAATAATTCTGCTTATCTTCAAGTGACTAAATATGGTCCCTGTGGAGGGGGGCATGTCTCTGTATTGATCATGAAGGGCATAGATTGGGGAAGGCGCATCTGCTTATTGAACAGGAGGTTGCCATGGGGGCACAGGGATATCCCAATACTGAACATGGGGTCTATAAGATGGAAAGAGGAAATATGCCAATATTCAACACAAGGACTTGGGAGGGGTAGGGGATATGTCCCTAGATTGTTCACAATGGTGTGTGGGAGGCAGGAGGGAGTTATGGGGGGGACGACACATTTCCATACTGAACAGAGACCTTGCAGGAGAACGGGGGTATCCCCGTACTGACCATGGGCCCCTGCGGGGGAAGGCAGCATATCCCCATACTAAACACGGGGCGCTAAGGGCAGGAGGAGGGCAACCCCATAAGGAAGTGGGGCTCTGTGGGAAGGAGAGCGTCTCCCCCTATTGAATTCGGCGCCCCGTGAGGGGCTGGGGGCTTATCTCTGAATTGTAGCCAGGGCCCCATGGGGGGGAGGCACACCCCCCCCTACGGCACCCGAGGCCCGGTGGGGAAGGGCCCCGTACTTGTACCCGACCCCCCGTATTGAACCCGGGGCTCCAGAGGGGGGGCGGGGAGAGGCGTATTCCCCGTACCGCACCCGGCGGCGAGCAGGGGACGTATCCCCCCGAACTGAACAGAGAGCCGGGCAGGGGGCGTATCCCTCCGCGCTGAACTCAGAGCCCCGAAAGGGACGTATGCTCCCGACGCCAGTACTAAACCCGGTCCAGCGCCGGGGACGTCACGTAACCCCCCGTACTGCACCCACGACCCTCATGGAGGCGTGAGCGCAGCCGCCGCTGCGTGCTCAGCTCACCCACCACCACCCCTTTCACCTCAGGGCGCTACCAACCCGTGCGGGCGGGGGGCGCCAGGCGTTGGAACATTCCAAACGGTTAAAGCGACGCTCTGCTGAGGAGGAGTTTCACCACTACGTGATAGCCCCGCCCAGCCTACTCCCGGCTCCTCCCTGCGCTCTGCCTGGGAACGAATCTGTGGGTCCGTGCGCGGGCAGGGGGCGTGTCAGGGGCGGTGACGTCAGCACGGTGCTGCGTTGGGAGAGGGGAGTGACTGTCGTCGCTCTTCCCACAATGCGTTGCGGCACCATTTGAGCCCCATCTTGGGAGAGGGGAGTGAGCAGTTTGAATTTGAGCTCCCTCGGTGTTGGAGTGCGGAGCGCACCGAGCGGGGGCCGGGCCCATCGTTGCTCGATACCCCGCCCCGCCTGCGGGCCGGGGGCTGCCGCCTTACCGCTCCCGCCGCTTTGCGGAACCGCGGGGAGGGTGTCTCGGCTGTCGCCTCTGGGACTGTCTGGGGCCGCTGCGAGCGGGCTCGTTCCCACCAAGATGCGCCGGGTGTTGATCTCCAGGTAGAGACTAGAAGAGACAGGAGGCGGGCGGGGGAGCCAGGGAGCCTGGCCTCACCCGGCCGCCACTGCCGTGGTTCCTCTTCGCGCAGGGACTGACTGGCCGTCACACGAGCGGCCTGCTCGCCCGCCCGGGAGCCCCGGGACTGCTGGACGCTGCCACCCCGGCCGCGCTGCGACGAGCAGGAAGCTCGCTGAGGAGTTTCGCCTGGTACCACCACTGCAGCCGCACGGCGAGGACGAGGAGGCCGCTTGGCTTCAAGGGGGAAGAAGGAGGCGGCCTGAAGCCCGGTAACTACAATCCTCGGGCCGGCTAGAGGGAGGAGGCCTGCCGAGGGGCCCGGAGCTCTGCTGAGGGGGAAGGAAGAGGAGGAGCCCAGCCGACCACCCGCCCGGTGTGGTGCCCGATGAGTTGAGATTCCGTGGCTGATCCAGACGCTTGAGGGAGCCCGACGATGTATAATAGCGCCTGGGTCCCGGCCAACAGATCGTGACAACCTTCGCCTCTCCCTCTGACGGGCTTGGACTCCGCTTTCTCCCCGGGGTGCCGACCGCTTCTCCCGCGCTGGTAGGACCCCCACCCCAGGGAGGCACCATGTCCAAGATGCCGGCTAAGAAGAAGAGCTGCTTCCAGATCACCAGCGTGACCACGGCCCAGGTGGCCAGCAGCATCACCGAGGACACCGAGAGCCTAGACGACCCGGACGAGTCCCGCACCGAGGATGTTTCCTCTGAGATCTTTGATGTGTCCCGGGCCACGGACTACGGCCCGGAGGATGTCTGCGAACGGAGCTCTTCCGAGGAGACCCTCAACAATGTGGGTGATGCCGAAACTCCTGGTGCTGTCTCCCCTAACCTCCTCCTGGATGGGCAGCTGGCGGCTGCCGCAACGGGGGCGGCTGCCGCGCCTTCGCCTGCCGCTCCTAACGGGGGGGCAATGCCCAAAAGCCCCGCGGTGCCCCAAGTGGCTGCTGCCCAAATCCCCTCCGCAGCGGCAGGAGGCAGCAGTGCGCAGGTTTCCGCTCCCGGGACCATGTCTCAGACGGCTGCGGCCGCATGTAGCTCACGCTTCAGGGTGATCAAGCTGGACCACGGTACAGGGGAGCCCTATAGGCGGGGCCGATGGACGTGTATGGAGTTTTACGACCGGGACTCGGACAGTGGCGTCCTGTCCAGGACTGGCGATTGTATTAGACATAGCAGTACCTTTGAACAGGCAGCTCAGGAAAGGGACAGCGGCTTGGGAGCCACGGGGGGCTCCATGGTAATGTCGGCCTTGCCAGCATCGGCACACGGCCCGGAGTCCCTAGCTGACAGCTCCCTTACTGCTGTGTCACAGCTGCTCCAGACGGAGAAGATGAACCAGCCCTCTCTACAGCAACCTAATTTTGTCATTGGGCAGCCGCAGCAGCCCATAGGCGGGGCCATTCCTCAAAGTACTGCTCAGCCGATGTATTCTGGGGCTTCGGTAGCGAGTCAGCAGATGATGGTGCCGCAACAGCAAACCCAGCCACAGGTAAATGCACAAAGTGTTGTACAGGGGGGACCTAACGGGAAGGGTGTGCCACCTCAGAATGTAACAGTAGCCCAACCGAGCATGCCCATGCCACAGCAGCAGGTACAGCAAGCAAATGTACCAGCGACTCAACCTCAGCAATTTGCTTATCCTCAGTCTCAAATTCCACCAGTGCATCTACTGCCAACACAGCCTTCTGGCCAGACAGAATACATGCAACACATGACAGTTATGCAGAGTCAAGGAACTATTCAGCAAGTTACTACCTGCTCTGTTCCAAGTACTGGGGCTTCCAGCCTTCCTGTGGGCCAGGTGGCTGGCCAGAATCCCTCACCTGTTGGAGCACCATTGATGGGAGTTTCACCACAGCCTAGTGAAGCAGTGGTACAGGGATCAGGATTAATGCAGAGTGGCCAGACCCCACCTACTCAGACTGTCATACCGCAACCAGGAGGTGTGGTGCAGCAAAGCATTGGACATACAGGGGTTGTGCAACCGAAATCCATGACTCAGCATCAAATGGGTGGAAGCAGTCAAGTGTCTGGAATGTCTAGTGCTCCTCATGCTATAGTCTCTGGAGTTCAGAATGTGCCTGCAGTTGTGCCCGGTACAAGTGTGCCTAGTTTGTCTACCACTTCTGTTACTATGCCAAATGTCCCTGTTACTTTAGTTCAGTCACAGCTGACCAGCCATACATCTGTCAGTAGGAGTACCAGTGTTGTCCAGCAACATGCTGGACTTTCACTAATGCAAGGCACAACTAATGTACTTACAAATCTGCCACAATCCAACCTTGGACAGTTTCAGGCTCAAACTCAACCCTTAGTAGGCCAGATTGATGATACTAGAAGAAAATCAGAACCCCTACCTCAGCCACCACTTTCTCTCATTGCTGAAAGTAAGCCTCCTGTGAAGCCTCCCATTCCAGACACTCTAACAAATCCTCTTCACTTACCTGCAACTACTCCTATGAACAGTCTTGCCAGCTCTGTATTTGGTATATCTATTCCTGTTGATGGTGATGAAGACAGGTATGAACCATTTTATTATAACTTTAAAAATTCATATACCTCCTTGCTTTCCTACATTTAGTTGGTATGTAACAAATACGTATATGTGAGAAAGTAGTTCCTCTTCTCCCTTCCCCCTCTCCTCTTCTCCTCCCCCCCCCGCCCATCTTTCTGAATGTATTTCAAAGCTGTCAACTTAGTCAGGTGGAAAAAATGGCTTATCTAAATGACAAAACTACTAGATAGCAATATAATTTTGTTTACATAATAGTTTTTAAAAAACAAAAACCACAGTGCCCCTAAGACCAACAAATGTGTGTTTGATTAATTTGAAGATAATTAACATTAACCAACTTCCTTGATTGCAAAGATAATAAAAATCAAGCTTAATAGTAGTATAAATTAGAGGAAAATACTTGTATGTATTAGCATAATTGAAACTTTCCAAATTCATTTTGTATAGTGGTCCTGTGAGCTGGAAAAAAATGACCCTCCCAGTCTCCCTCTCTCCCTTTACTTTTAGCATAGCTATTTTTAGGGAATCTCTTATCCCCCTCAGTATATCTGTAACTTCAGTAATAATAGAGAATCATTTTATTAGGCAATATTGACTGGAACGGTCAGATTTGATTAGCTTTAGTAAAAGGTACAGTGAGAAAATGCTATCAATTGGTTTGTGAGAGTTGCAGAGGTTTTTTCCCCTAATTTTGCCTCTGATGCAGATGAACTTTTAAGATCCTTTAAGTGTGTATATATGTATATTATATATGTTTGTGTAAAAAAAAAAAACAAAACAAAACAAAAAAAAAAAAACGAGCAATCAACCTTATCCTGTAGAGTTGGTGGGTGGGTAAAGTTCTGTGGCCTAAGTTAACCAAACGTGCCTGAATTTGAAGGAGGCTTTCAGGGAAAGCAGTGTGTTAAAGATTGAAAATGATCTTGGGACACCTTGTGTTGTAAAGAGAGCTAGATGCATTATTACAGTTCAGATTACTATGAAGAAGAAGGCAGAAATGCATATAATGAAGTGTGCCTATTGTTCTTTAAGGGAACCAGAATAACCTTTTCAAAATAAAAAATATTCTGTCATTCAGAGAAATGTCATGTAACAGTTCCTGCATCTAGGAAGCAGTACCAAGCTTTGAAATGTAAATGCAGAGTACTATTAGTAAACTTGTTATGTAGGGGAAGGTAGAGCATAATTTCAGTAGTTCTCTTACAAGGTGTAACTTTAAAGCCCTGAATAGCTTAATCCAGAACACTGAATCCCAATTTTTTTAAAAGGGGAGAGGATTCAACATCAGGTTATTAACTACTGTGAAATATTCTGATACAAAATAGTTGTTAAATGTGAACACTCCTTTTCACATGCACATTCTGATATGCTGTGTAAATCACAGTAACAGTTTTGGTGTGAAAAAATAGAACAAATGCTTGTAGCCACTATCAGAACTATAATTGCTGGTTATAATTTTTTATAAACACTAAAATTTATAATATCCTTGAAAGTCTGTTACCTTAATCAATTACCTTTTATTATAGGTCACTACAGTGACTATTGTCAAGCTCAAAATATCTTGCAGAAAACCTCACATTTGTTGTGGATATTTCATTAGCACTCTGATTATGATGTAATCCTGTACAAGATGCCTTTTCTGCTTCATCAACCTCCTTGCCTTCATGCCATAACTTCTTTGGGAATGTCAGTAGGAATACTTGAGGGTCTTCAACTTAATTACATTAGTACCAGCTTGTTATCTGTACTTTTTTTTTGAAGGGTTTTGTTTTTAAGGGAGAAATATTTTCTGTTTTCAGAAACTTCTTAGTTATTCCCATTTAAAAGCAATCTGCAAATAAGAATTAGAAACTGACAACTACTGAACATCTTTTTATCTGTTGTAAGTTTGTGCTGAGTACCCCAATTTGTGCTTCTCCTAAGGTACCTATGCTTCTCAATCATCTATTTTTGCATGGTGTGACATGAAAATATATTCAGTGTCCATGACATTGCACTAACTAAGAAAACCTATAGAATATGAGGCTAGCTTTATGTGAGGGTTAGGTACTGGATATACTTCATTTAATGCATTGTTTGGGTATTTAAAGCACTCAGCCTTTTTTGTACCCTGCAAACAAAGGCCCCATGCCTGTGAGCTGTTATGCACAGGTGGAGATTTCAGTGGGCCTCTGTGCAGGAGTCAGGCCATATGGGAAAGTTTTGCAGGAATGAGGCATAAGAAATTACATAACTTGCAAAATCCTGTACAGCTCACTATAGAAAGCACTTAAAGGTACACAGTCAACTTAGATCACATTTCTTTGTGTACAAATAACATAAGACTGCCATAACTGAAAATGACTTGTTTACTCTGTTTATACAGCACTCTTTATATAGATAATGATACTGTTTCTCCTGTGCAAATGCTTTCCCTGTTTGTGTGGGTTTTTCATGCAGCACAGCAGAAGAGAGAAACTTTTTTCTTTAAAAAAACAAAACAAAAAAACCCAACAAAAGTTAAGGGGAAGAGGGAAGGAAGAAGTTCCTGGGATATGGGTGGGGGTGGGGTGGAAGTCCGGTATAATACCTGAAATTACTTCCATTTTTTGTAATTGACAAGATTTGAAGTTGACAGTGTGCCTTTAACTGAATACAGTTCACTCTTGTCCCAAGTAGGCCAGTTCCATGCTTCAGTGGGCTTCCATGAATGTACATTCACAAGCATTGTGTATGTTGGGAAAATATTAACAGGAGAAGACTGAATTCAGGGGACCTAAAAGAGGTAAACTATATCTTGAATGCCTTTATCCGTGCCATTGGAGCATTCCTTGTGAATCTTAACCCTATTTACAGGTCACCTGGAACAGTCAGCAAGTTAGATCCAGATGGACCACTGTTTCCTAGCAGTCTTTTTGTAGCAACTCAAATTCCCTTGAAATATAAAGTTTTTAAATCTTGGAGGGCCAAATCTGCCTTCACTTACTCCAGTATAGCCCTATGGACTACAGTGGAGACTGCAGAGCAAAGAGATCTAGGTTTGGAGTGGCATGTAGTCTAACATGGGTGTCAGTCATTCAGTGGAGAGGGCCAAATTTCCATTTAAATCATGGTCTATGGACTAGAATATAAATTTAGGACCACCTACTTCCCTTAAACTTAGTAGAACTTTCACAGATGTTAGTGGATGCTTATGAAAAAGTCTAGAGGAAAATATGGCCCTTCTGTAGTAAACACTTAGCTATTTGTTCAGTATCTTGCTGTCACATTCATTATCACTTGGTGGGAAAACATGTAAACTTTCAGGACCACTACTATTTCTGTCTTTTTTTTTTTTTTTTTTTCCCTTCCTTTCTGTTTCTTTCCCTTTTTACTATCTTCCTCTGTGTTCTTGGTTCTATTTTTCCTTTTCAGGAGCTTAGCAACCCCCTCCGCTCCTGCATGTGGGTTTCACTTGCACCGATTTTACTGCTAAAATGGTCAACAATGAAATAGTTGGTTGATCTTCAAATGTCATCATTTGAGCTTTGAGTTGACAGTGTGATTGAAATTAATAGAGGTCTTAGAGTTTACACTTTGAGTAATTGTTTCAGGCTGCCTGCAGACTCAGGAAACTAATATTGTTATTTTACACTTGGCACATATCTGAGGGCTTGAGATGTTTATATGGAAATTTAAACTTTCATTTTTAATCTGAACATTATGTGGTTTATGTAAATACATCAAATAAACGGGATCCAATCCATGAGTCAGGTGATTGATACCTCTGATTGAATTACAGTGCTTGTTGTTTGATAAAAGAATGAACTCATTATGTAGGTAACTTTTTAAAAGAATCTCAAATGTTGGTTCTTCAGCGATTCATATGTAGCTCTACATATACTGGACTTCTGTTTATTGTGCAAGCTGTTAACCATTTAAAGGTGGTAACTAACTATTTTTTAAAGTTAAAATGGGAAAGGATAGGATTTATACAGACTTTAATTTGCACAGTCTGTATGTGGAGTTAGATATTATCTGTGCAGACAGTATGAAACTTTGTTTTAAAGATGTGTACTATGTATATAGTCTATCAATAACCGTATCTAAAATGTTTCTTGCAAGGTAGCAAGCAGTCTGTAGTTTGGATCTGATTTTTGTTAACCCCTACTTAATTTATTGTCCTTACAATCTAGCAAGTTCTTTTACAAGATCTTGTTAAATTCTTTTGTGTTTAAAAAAAAACAAAAACAAAAAAAAACCCCAAAACTCTTGTAGCTAGTTGTACTGTTAATCTAATGAATAATGAGAAACTGATTTGTCATTAAATCTCTAATGTCAAGAGCGATGGATAAAGAAATGTTATGCAAAAATTTTAAAAAGGTTATTTTAGCAGTTACATTACATAAATTGGAAGATGCTTTTAGAAAGAGAGGGGGAAAATGCTTTAGACTGCAGATACCTCTCATAACTTTCATAAGAAATCATTTTGGTTCTCTTCTCCAAACTGAGCCCAGGGACTGAATAAAATGCAACAATATTTGAGAAAATACATTTTGGCAGTAGGATAGATCCAAGTGTTGGAGTTACTACATGGTTTTTCATTTCCCCAATATAAGTGTCAAACTGAAAAAAAATGTTTAGCTGGTCTTAACTCACATGCTTAATTTTAAAAATAGTACAAATTAAAGTTCTCTGTGAAATGAAGTTACAGATCTTTATAAAATCCAATTAAAGGGAGTATTTCACTAGACTTCTACAAAAACAAGACAGTATATTTCAGAAGTGCAGAAAGGTGGATGCTCCCCTAGTGAAACTGTCTTGTGTGTTCAAACATACCAACTAGCTTAGTACTGTATTTTGGCACTTGAAAAAATATGTTGCCACTCTTAAAAGTATATATTATTGAGAGAGCTTATTCAAACCTCCTACATGTTTGGCAAACTTCTAGGGCAAAATATTACCACGCATGTTGGAAAAGGAGCAGAGTACAGATCATTTTCCAAAGATAGCTGACCAATGTGAACTGCGCAGGCTATATTCCAGGAACTCTAATGAATGACTGTAATTGTGAACTATCAGCTACAGCAGCTAGACTGTTGAAAACCTGATTGTAAGAACCTCTTCATGGGGTATATCTCTTCATTTAGTTAAATGGCTTATTTGTATAGTGTGCTAATCGTTGCTGATAAAGTATTATAATTAGTAAAACTGAGTTCTTGAGGCTTCATTCATAATATAAGAACAAAACCTTGTATGGGCATTATCATAACGTTGATAAGGGTCTCTTTATGTATTATTCAGGGTGCATATTATGTGCTCTATTCCAGAAAAAAGAAAAAGAATTATGCAGATAGATATTAGTAGGCAGAGCTTGAATTGTGCTGTTATTGAATACTGTGTCCCTCTTTTCACTTTGTTCTTAAGTATACTAGGACTTCTCTAACTCCATGACAGCTGTAGATCTTAATGTTTTCAGTTTCTCAAATCAGAGGATCTCACCTAAGTAGAGCTGAAGGAATATCTATAGGTGTACACAAAAACCAAATATGGGCAAGTCCTATTTCAAACCATGAGTGTCTTCAAGTAGATCAGTGTTCCTTCTCCTGTCTCCATGATGAAAACATATTTTGAAAAAACAGTTAAAATAGAACTAAAACTCAGTGAACACTAAAATCCACAGTACCAAATGACACACAAATGCTAACTCAGCTTATTTAAATTGTATGAGGTCAGCTGCAATGAATAAACTATGACCTGGAACTCTTTAAAATTCACATACACTTTGTAAATGAGTCTTTGCTCCCTTGTTTTATGAGGGTCTATTGAGTCATGGGGAAAGTGGACAAAGTGCTTTCAAATGGACAAATAAACAGTTAAATCCTATTTTAGACTTTTTTCACTGACGTGTTTTAGCTAAATAGGTGGAAAAATTAAAACTTGTTCTTGATTGTGTTCCTAAAGGATGCTCTTTTTATTTCTTTCAGGCTTTCCCTTCTAGATACTTCTGATCAAATACTGTAGGTTTATCAAGCCTCTTTTGGGATCTAAAGTACTACATAGATAGCTACTGTAGCAATTTTATTCCTTATTTCTTTATAATGTGGCAACTGTTTCACAGAATCTGTTTTGCAGAAGTAATGCTAACGTGTTTTTAAGATGGGAAGTGAAGATATATAATTTTAAAAATGACTGACTGGAGAATGTAGGCAGGCAGAATCCAACTACCAGAATTGGAATTTAGCCCAGACGCTGAGTAACATTTTTATGAAAGTACTGTAGACTCTTGTGACCACAGGTGCCATTGTAGTGAAGAGAAACAGTTCGATGTTCCCTGCTAAATGTGTTGGGGTTTTTTTAATCCCTCATTTATAATCTGAATATAGGTAAACTTTCAGTTGGTGCTTAAAATAACTATTTCCAATGTTGATATTCATGGAACTGAATAACTAGTTTTTGCCATTTGTCAGCATATCAGAATTGTCTGTGCTTATTGTATATGTCAGCAATCATTAAGTATTCAGTAAGAAATTTTATGGGTCTCTTCCAAATAAGTAGAAAGCAGTTCTTCTTTTTTTAAAAATACACTGTCTCTGAGTGAAACTGCAACAGGCATAGTGCAAACACTGTAAAAGTGGGACCGTTCTGCAGCTGTGTTGGATAAATCTAGATGACCTAAACTATTGCAGTTGGCATACTATCTAATAGTTATGAGTAGAGGTAAATGCTTTCAGTTATTAAGAGTGAACTGTTCTTATACCCAGAAATGGTTCTCCTAAGTTTAGGGTGATAACTGTCAAGATGCAGTGTAAGGCTGCATTTTCACTCCCTGTTCTATAAAAGTTCTTGGGCATAACTTAGAAACCTTCCATCAAATCGGTATGCTTCACGAGCTCAAAAACAGGATAGTTTATTGAAGGAATGGTACGCTTTGCTGTGTAGATCAACTATGCCAACCTAACACTAGGCCAATAAGTCTGTTTGCTCATCTTTCTATCACTGTATAAAAGATGGTGTTGAGAGCAACCACCAAGGTTCTAATTGTCAAAGGAATTCCATATTTTCCCTTAGAGGTTGAAAGGGAATTAATCATCACTCAAGTCTCTGAAGTTACTGTAAACTAATTGCATAGATACTGTCGTTGTGCCTTGTTGTGTGGACATTTTCATATTGCAGTTGTAACCAACGGGGCTCTATCATTGATCACTCTTATTGCATATGTGGCAGCTGACTATCAGAGAGAAGCTCGCATGCTTCACAGTAATGGTTGTGAATTGAAGCACAGATTCAGTCTAGCAGAGAAACACACATGCTGTCTCCCCAGTCTCAGGAAGAAGTAAGGGGAGTGGAATGGAAAAGCAGTAGTCTACAATCTGATCTTTATCTGCTTAAGCTGCTTGGACTTAAGCTCTGGTTGTTCATTACCTCTTAAGAGTTGTGGACAACTCACAGCAGGTGGAACACAGTGCTGTTCTTGTTATACTACCTATCCTAATATTAAACTCAGATTTGGTTTTTTCTGAATAGTCTCTAATATTAATCCTATGAACATCTCTGCAGGTAAACTCATTTGCTAGACCTTTTGCGCAAAAAACCTCCCCCCTGTAAAGCTTACATTTTTATTCGTGTGCAACAGTTTTCTAATATTTATTCAAATAAATTATGTTTAGCACATCTCTTTATACAAAAGCAGTTTTTACAGCATTTATCAGCTACTATGAGTTGTTGCATGCTTCTGTACAAGCAAGATAGTAAACAAAATGGAAGCTATATTGACTCCAGCAGCCCTGATTTTTTTTTTGTTCTTCCCACTTTTAATGTTAACTGAGGACTAAATTAATAGAGGAAAGAGTTAACAAATGAAATCTCTATTTTTCTGTTGCCTTAAGATGAAGTTCAGCAAAAAACTAACATTTCAGTGAGAATTAAAAAGAATAAGGCCAAATCTGGATTTATTGACTATTTAGATTGTCCAATAAATTTCCCTCACTCCTGTAACCAAAAAGATTCCTTTTCAGTAGGCTGCGTATTAAAATTGCTTTCCATAACTTGCACAATGTACTTATATATACCTTCAATGCCAGCTCTTCATACCCTCTATTGATTTGAGGTTTTGGCTGCAGGAGACATAATGGCCTAGTATCCTTTTAGTATAGGTCAGTAGGTTTGAAATCCTAAATCCCACATTACTGCAATTTAGAATATTTGATTTGTTTCAGTAATCAATTTTCAAATTACAAAGGATTACAAGGATTGACTGAAATTTCCTCACTTATGAAGTGACAAGACTGCTTGTTCAGGGTTTTCAGACATGTAATGGAGTTCAATTAATAAAACAAATTTGCCTGGTTTTAAAAAAACCCAGTTGATTGTCTGAGGCCTATATCTATACATTGTAGCCAGAGGAATAAAAGGCAATGAACTTTAGCTTTGCTCTTAATAGATACTGTTTCAGTTGATACTCTATCAATCTGGTGATGGTAGGAATTAGCAGAGCTAAATTCTGGGGCAGTTTATCTGGTCTTGTTGACTTCTTGTGTCCATTCTCTAACCAAAGCTCAAGGTATAGATACAGTTAGTTTACCTGCAAGCTAAAATATTTGTCCTTCTAATCAGTATTGTGTGCAGAATTTTTGGGGAGGTGGAGGTGGAAGCAAAAGGGATAGATGGCTCCCTTGGCATGTAATACGCATAAATAGGAGAAAGTTTCCCTCCTGAGGCAGAGCGTCTTAGATGCTGGTAAACACAGCTCTGCTGCAGTACTTGCCACAAGTGATTTTTAACTTAATGTGAGACAGATAAATTTTCCTAGCTTATTCTTCTGTAATTATACCCTTGAATGCCCTCCACCATCTGGAAAAGCATATCCAAGGAGTAATAGTCAAAGACTGACGTTATTTTTAATGGTGATTTAGCCTCTCTTGGTGTCTCAGGGGTCCCTTCCCAATTTCTAGAGGCTGCTTCTTCTCTACCCGCTTTCTCCATTTTTCCCATTGGGAGTTGATAGATATCGGGAGTTAAAATAAGTGACTCACCCCCAAAATAGATAAGGGAAATGGAAGAGCTGATGCCAGCATCTGAGTGGATCAATCTGGAAGACTGTGAAGCTGGCTTTCACTGAACTTCCTCATGCAACACACGTGAGCCAGATTTTTTTGTTTGATTTTTAATCCCCTCTTAGTGCTATGTGATCCCTTCTCAGGATGGAAACTTTTTTTTCTTCTCCAGCACCTTGTTTTGAGAGCCAGGAGAAAGGTACAGGCTGCCAGTAGGGCTAGACAAGGTACACCAAAAACAGGATTAAGTGCTGCTAGGAGGTGATTAGAATTGTCCAGGTAGCTCAATTCTGATTGTGGGGAACAGAATCAGCTTCTTACTAACTTAAACCCATAGAGCTCTTAGCATTAGAGTTCATCCTGCCCCTTGCCTATTTCAGAATGGGAATCCTTTTCCAGTTCTCTGGGTGAAGCCCCTTTTAATCCAGTCAAGGTGCTTCCCTTTCACCTCTTTCTAAGGCAGTTGAGAGGTGTGTGCAGGCAGCCATTAATGTCCCAGGTGCTAGTGCTGCTGGCACTACCCCATCTAATGGCAGTGTGAGTGGGAGATATCCCTCCTAGGAACCCTCCAATTTTTCTAGGCACAAAGTGTAAGTTTGTCTCTATTTAAATATCAAACTTTATCAAATTATTTTGGGCTTAGATCTGATACCGATCAGGCCATAAAAATATCTGAGTTTTTGTCACTAAAGACTTATGAAGCAAAACAATAATTTTTTTCCCAGTTGAAACTTCTACAGAAACAGTATGTTCCTCTTATATGGAGAACTTTAAGGGCTCTGTTCTGCTTCCATTAAACTCAGTTGCAAAACTGCTGCTGATCATGGCCTAGTTTGACCAATGGAACACTGATCTAAGAATATGAAGTCTGCAAGACTGAACTCACGTTGGGTGTTCTAAAGCAAGTATTCTGAGCAGATGGGTTTAAAGGCTTGTCCAATAGGATATCTAACTGACTGCTCCTAATGAAAAGTGGAAATACCTGGTTTTTGTGTTTTGGAACTTGTATTAAATTTGCATTTGCGTCTTCAGTCTTATTCAGCTTTCTCCCTCCAACCCATCCCATTTACCATCTTTGCAGTCTGTTCTCTTGTCTGAAAAGTGGAACTTTCTAAAACGAAAGTAGTTTTCACATTGCAGTCAGTGAACAAAACCCCCCACAAATAATGAAATATTTGTTTGAAAAAGAGGAATGGAGAGAGAGCTCAGGTATTAGGCTAGTAAACTTACTTCTGTCATCCCAAATTTCATTGTAATCTCAGCTGACCCATGACCAAGTGTTTGTATAACATAGTTGGTATAGGAGTTAGGCCAGGGATGCCCATTGTGCCACCGAAAGCCCTGTGTAACCAAAGTGGTAGCCCATGGCTACTCACCTGAATGAGTGTGAGCTGTTTTTGCTGGTGAGCTCAGCTTATTGTTTAAATAACTCTCTTATTAAAAGAATGACAAGTTGGGCGAGGTAATATCTTTTATTGAACCATCTTCTGCTGGTGAGAGAGACATGTTTTTGAGCTACACAGAGCTCTTCCAGCTGACCCGAGCTCTGAAACTCAGTGCCACAGTTTTTTATTCTATGTAGACATATTCCAAGACTCTAGTCTTGTACCTTTCTCTATTTCAGTCTTCCAAACTCATTTCCTTCCTCATTTCAGCCTCAACAAGTGCTTCCCAAATCAGCTGCAGCTATTTTAAATAAGATCAGGATGCATACCTACCAGAGTAGGGTAATCTGGGGACACAGTATTTGTGCTTGAAATATCAGGACCAAAAGTTTTTGTGACTTTATATTTGCTCAGTTTTTTATGTTTCCACTTGGGCTGTGGTTTTTGGGATATAAACTCCCTTTCAGTGAGAAGTGCCCAAAGTGTGCTAGTCACTACATAAACGATGTACAAGTGCCAAAAAGCAAACAAACAATGCTTTTATGCATTTTGTATTCTCTCATAAATGTGTCTGCAAATAAAGTGCAGTCCTCAAGGCTTATAAGAACCTGTCAATGTAACTCTTGTTTCACAGTTTGGGCAACTCTCAGCTAGGTAACTGTGTAGATGCTCGACTGCAGAGCATTTAATTACGTAAATAGACATGTTTTTCTTTGTATCACTTAAAGCCCTTTCTTTAGATTTTCCTTAAAATTTTATATATTTAAATTGACGTCCCCACTGGCTGTTGACCTTTCAAGCACAGACTGTAAAACAACAAGCTTAAGACTCGAACATAAGTATTTATGGAATGTCTGAGTCTTTTAGCAGTTTTATTTCTATTGTCTAAGAAGCTAGCTAAATTTTGAAAATTAAAGTAAGTGTCTGTTTCCTAAGAGGATACACTTCGTTGAAAATAAATGTTATATGTTGGAGTCTTAATCTGTTTTTGAATTCAAATGAAACGGCGTGGCTGTTATCTTGAGGGCCGAATTCTGTGTTCAAACTCCTATGCAGCTCCTATAGAAGTCAGTGGAAACAGGCAGAATTTGGCTCTTAAAGCTTATTGTCTTTTGACCTTCTTTGATCAATCATATAGTTTAGTAATAGTCAGTTATGCTATTCTTTTCTTCAGAAATGAATTCTTGCTGGAGAAAAGAAATCTGTGCAGCAAACTCTGAGCACCTGGTTCATCAGCCTTCAGTAATTCTGTACTTCTCCCTGTGTTTGTATATCTACACCTCAGTTTTCTGTAAATATAACGTGAAAAACCTGTGGAAACTGTTCATTTTCTTTGAGGGTTTTGTAAAGGATATATAAAATTCTTTAGAGGAAACAAAATCAGCATATCTTCAGTTGACATCTTGTACACATATAGTCTGATTTTCTCATGTCAGCCAACCTTTATTATGAAAATTAACTTTTTGATCATTTGTATATTTAAAAAAGCATGCCACTTTCTTTGGCATGGCTTTCAGAAAAAAACAAGAGTCTGATAGAGCCTTTAGCTGAGTTTTTGAGCCACTAGTTTTAGTGGTGGAAATCTTTCGGAATAAATCTGACATTTGGATTTTAAAAAAGGGACATAAGTTTGAAATATTTAGTAATTTAAAAGTTAGTTAAATTAAAATAAGGATTATTGTATATTTGTATCTAGGCTGAAGTTCTGTAGCATGACTGTTCTTAAAATCACTTTAAATTGGTGCACATAAACCTTGATTTTGAAACAAAATATAGTGCATGTGCAGGATTTGTGGCTGTTTAAATATTAACTCTCAAATTTTGATACTATGCCTTGCTTGTAAAATCTTGCTGACTCAAACTGCTCAAAACTTTCTGCTTATGTCATACTCTCTGGGATTAGTGCTGAGTTTCTTCCTCAATTTATTGCTAAGAACGCTTGCATGAAAACAAGATCTTATGAGTTCATAATCTTATTTCCCCCATTTAGAGTCCAGCTAGAATCCAGTTCAGACAAATGAAGTGGAATACTGACTACTAGATAAACACTTGCAATTAAATCCTGTGTATATTGGACTGATGGTTGCACTAATAAGATTGAAAAAGGAAAACAAGTCCTTTGGCTTGGTGAAAACCACTATCTCAGTACTGTACCTAACCTCTAAGAGAGGAAAGGTGGATTTTTAGAAGTGGGACTTGGTATTCCCCGAGTCAGATGGCTTCCTCTTTCCCCTGATGCTACCTCCCCATTCTTATTTATATTGCATGGCTCAACAGTCTAATACACTTACTCAGTAATAATAATTCAGACCTGTTCAAGCGTACATTTTGTTATGTCAGTTTGTGGGTTAGTTTTTCCTGTGGGGTAGCTCTTCCTGTCAAGTTAGTTCTTTTCTTTTGAATAGACCAAACCTAACCTACTAGAATATAGCAGAAGAAGATGGGAAAGTGCTTTCTAGTGTATTTGCAACTTATCTAAAATGCCTTAAAAAACCCCGTGTTCTTTTATAGGTTATCAGTTTAAAAATAGATGAAGACTGTGAAATACATGTGTTGTGGTTATAAGCCATAAGTTTTTCATATTTAATAATAGCAGGTTTTGATATGCTGCAAATATATGCATTCAAGATTGGAAGCAGATGACTTTCTGTTTAAAAGCACTTCCTGAGGAAGAGAGTTTTTAGCACCTTTCTAGTGCACTGTTTTTGTATCGGGGATAAGGAAAAGAGCTTCAAGACTGTCTCAAAACTTAAGCTAGAACAGCTCATAGTATACAAATGGTATAAAATGAGGACTTTAGAAATGGTATTGTTTGTATCTTTGAAGCATCTGTTACATTAAGCCACTATATACCTTTTTTATCTATCTTCCCAGTTTAGGTTTTTGTCATTAAAACACACAAGTCTTATTAACTTCTTAGGATACATATGGTCTAATATGAGAACCTGATACTTCATTGGATGAAACAACTTCTGATCTAGCAGGTTTCAGGCCAAATTCCAAACTCCTAGGGGTAATAAGCACTTGAAAATGATACCTACTCATCAGTAATGACTAGGAACTGTAATGTTACAAGTTTTTTAAAGTAGATTCTTCTGTTTTCATCTGTTCCATTTAGCTTAGAAAAGCTTCATTTGGAAGAATGGAGGATATCTGAGAGGCTGAGTCTCTATTTTCTGCCTGTGCCTCAGAAGAGAGACCAGCTGGCTGCGAGGAGCCATTGTAATTCTGGGCACCAGAACTTGAGGGCAGGAGTGCTCTCAGTGTTTCTGCAGTTAGTGCCCAGGCAGCATGGAGGAGGAAGAGACATGACTTGCTTAAATGTATAGAAGGACTAGGGCAGGTAGCGGGGGTGGATAGGAACAGGGACAGTCTCTGGAGTTGGTAGAGGGGATAGCTGGTGGGGACATGCTAGCGGAAGGGGCAGGCTAAGGAAGATGAGGTGTCAGGGTCTTATTGCTACATCACGTTTTTCCAGAATTTGGAATAGAATCCAGGATTCCAGAGTCTCAACATTACTCTGCTGTTAGCAAATAACTCTGAAACCCACTGGCAAGGGATGTCTTCTTTCCCTCTAGAAGTTGGTCTGCACAGGATAACACCTTACTATTACTGTTAACTAGTAGAGCTCTGTGCACTTGGTCTTAAGGTTTTCCTGGGGTGTCCAGATACTTCCATGTGATGGAACTTCTTGGTTTTTCAGTTTGCTTTTTTTAAAAGCTTAGGAAATTGCATTAAAAAATCTACATTAAATTAAGGCTGCCAAATCAAGCACTCAAGTTAGGAAATGCCAGACTTAAGGTTGCCTGTACTCCTTCCCCTTATTTTGCATATGAATTATGATAGTTTTCAGTTACATGATCACATCCTATTTTTTCCACAGGCCTTCTGCCTCATTCAGCACACAGGACAGGTGGTGTTCAGGGAATGAATCCGGGTGTGTCCTGAATGAGGCTGTTGTCTGTAGGACTCTTTCTTCACTTGTTGCAGAAGATGGAAAGTGCGTTGTGAATGAGGCAGGGGATAGTAGGAGGAGAAAGGTGGTTCTCATGGTTAAGACAGTTGAATTCCACTCTGGAGCATTGGATTCTAGCCCTGCCTCTCCACAGTGCTTCTATATTGGGGGTGGCCAAACTGGTTCATGAGCCGCGTGTGGCTCTTTTACAGTTAAAGTGTGGCTCAGTCTGCAATGCCCCCCTCCCCATTCTCTGCCTACCAGACTGGGGAGGAGAGCTCAGAGCTTCTGTCCTGCATGCAGCAGTGTGGTGGGGCTATAGGCTTCTACCCAGTGTGGATGGGGATCTTGGAGGAGTCAGTAAGTTTGATCACCCCTGTTCTATATGATGCTGGCGAAATCACTTAAACCAACTTATCCAGATGGCCACTAACTGTTGATTCTTCATATTCTGGGTGCTCAGTTGAAAATCTTGGGAGTCCAATTTGCAGTAGAGCTGAGCACTCAGAAATGCAGCTTAAATCAATGGGAGCTGTGCGCTGAACATACAGAGTTCAAAGTATTCTGAAAAATCAGACCCTACGCATTTTAAACTGAACATTCAGAATTAGAAGACACTCACAACTTTGGCCTTAATATTTGTGCCTCACTCTTCCCATCTGTTTAAAAACAAATCCCCCAAAACTTTACAAAGCCTCTGTCAGGTAAAGATAAGTTGATTCCAGTTTATGAAGTACTAGGGTACTGTAGTGATGAGCATGAGAGGTGAGGTTTGGAGTCATTGGGGATTAAAAGAAATATTAAATAGTTATCCATTCTGTGCACTGAGTCAGGAGTCTTGTGAGGGGAAGAAGGAATATATGATGAATTAAAGACTATGTTGTATATATTCACAAGGGGGCTAAATTAAGGTTGCATAGGCAGCCTGAATTTTTGAGAGCTTGTTATGTGACTTTAACATTCTTAACATAGTTCTTTGGTATCTGATACTAATTTTAGGGTTATATACTGATATACACTGATATATCCCTTGCTAACTGAAGCAATTTTCCCTTTCTAACTATTAAACTTGGAATCTAATTCCTTCAGTCACCCTGAAGGTTGTAATTAGAATGGTGTGGCATGCAAAGATGTGGAGATACTGTATTTTTTAAAATAAAGATGGAACATGAGAGAATTGTTGTTAGATTTACTGATTCATAAAACATAGGGAACCAGATGTGAAGCTTTTGGTCTTCAATTTATCCTTTTCAGGTTCAATATTGCAGCACGCTTTACCCGATAGCTCAGAGGTCCATGTTAAACCCTTGGGTTTAAGGCAGTTCTGCCAGCCAACAAGCCAAACCTGTAGGGCCTGGGAACGGAGGCGGCAGGTCTGGATTCAGTGCCGGTGGGACGTGATCAGAAATGTTTATCTACTGGTGCCCGTTTTGTGGCCCACATGAAATGAATTAGAGGTTTCAGTCCTGTCCCTGGTGGAACAAGTGTCCACATCACCAAATCTACTAATCAGCACCTATGGTTTAAGGTGAAGTAGCTCTTCTATTGGAGGTAGGGATATTGAATACTGTTTTAGTGTACTTTACATAGGTGCTTTATAAAAGCTAAATATGCATATCTTTAGATACATGCATTATAATATTCAAAATTTTACATAGCACACCAATATGGTGTTTTTGTATATTAACAGCATAACACGGGACATGTTTTATTAATGGATTTTTGTTGCACCATATATGCTCTGGCAGCAGCAACTCAGAATAGTCTATCTAGAGAAATATCTTTAGAAATGAAGATTACTTCTGAATCTACATCTTTCATGGAGGCACATAGCACTAGAACATCGGGACGAGATGGTTCAATAGTTGAGAAACACTCTGATTGTGAAGTTTAGCAAATGCAATTCAAAATTCATACCTTAGACACTTAATAAGCTATGTCCAGAGGGATGTGTTTTAAATGTATGCTCTGTTAAGTATCTGGAACAAGAAAATAAGATGCAAGTGGATCAGAAGCTGAAAAATCTTCGTATTTGTCTTAGTTGCCATGTGTCCATTCTCTATCCTTTGATTCTTAGATCTCAGGAATCCTTCAACTGCTTTCTACCAAGCATAACTTGTTCAAATGGAATGTGAATTGAACTTAGGTGTGGAATGCATACATGCATGAACAGCTTTGCACCATGCAGGTGTCTCATTATTTAAATGTGTTCATTTTCTTCAACATTTACTGCCTTTGAACTCAAGCTACTTACTGGATAGACTAGTACATCTTAGACATCCAAAAGCAGTTCAGTTACTCAGATGTTAATCATTTTAGACTATAGTATTCAGAAAATAATAAGATTTTTTTCCTGTTCCTTCCTGTTCTGCAAATCTGAAACAAGCTATTTAAATTGAAAGAATTTAAATGCAGATTAATTGCTAGTACTCCTCTTTATTAAAAGAACAATATGGATATCTAAATCTAATGGAAATACCTAAAATTTCTTTTTAAAGGATGAAATTTTGGCAATGACATTTTAAAGGCCCACATTTTTTTGGTAGGTTGATAAAATGTTCTGTTTAAACACATGCACTTACATTTTCCCTCAGTGTAAGTATTTTATTTATGGGCAGTTAAAAACAAAGGAATCAAGCCAAATAACTGTTTCATTTATTAAATTTATGTTAGGGCACCCTGATGGGTAAACAAACTTCATTCCCATAAATGAAGAGATAGAAAAGAGGACCAAATGCAACTTATCAAATCACAGTTGAACTCATGGTGAGAAACTGCAATAAATTCAGATTTGTTTTATGGATATAGCTTGTCAAAGATCCATTACTGCTTCATCAACAGCTGCAAACAGATTTGCTTTCTCACACTATTAATGACTTCAAGGTTTTGTAGACATTAGATTAAAGTCTTGGTGAAATAGATTGATAGATATTAATTATACATAATTTAAGGCTTGTGGTGCTTTGGCCTATCCCAGGATCTCTGCTTCACAAGGTCTATGGAGTATGAATTGTGTTCTCTTGTTGAATGTTGATGAGCAGTTCATCATTCTGTCCTGTTTGCACTTGACTTATTGAAACAATCTCTTCAAAACTTGCACAAAGCTTCATTGGATTCTTTAAAGTTTGCTTAGCAACGTATTTGTACACTGTAGAACATAGTGCTGAATAACACTAATGTACTCATTGCTGTATTTCTCTGTGTGAAATATAGTGCAGATACTACTGTAGGTTTAAAAAGAACAGAAAACATACTACTGTGATATCACCTAGTAAATACAAAATGGCACTTAACTCATACTAACTCATGTGTCACATTGATAAGGGCTTTGAAGTCAGGACTGACTAGTGTATGCTACAATCAATGTGTGTAGTTTCTAGGGCTAGAATCGCATGTTCCAAAATGCCTTCAAATAACGTTAATAGTAATATTTCAGACTTCAATATTTATACTGTAACTTTGTATTTTTATTTGATCTGACACTTCAGATACAGTCCCTTTTTTTTGTGAGAAAGTGGCAATGTTTAGGTCCAAAACAGTTCCTTTATTTAAACATATTTTAAAAAGGTTATGGGGCCTGAAAACATTATCTTCTCACATACCTATTGTATGCAGATAACTAGTCCAGTTGAAATATTTTTTCTAGCTTTCAGTTATTTTATTATTCTATATAATCTTACTTCTAATAGTTAAAAATACTGGAAGATTATGAAATCCAAAACTAAAAGGCTAGAAAGTTATATTTAGTGGTTAAGCTAAGTAGTATAGGTATTGCAAATGTCGATGTGCAGAGTCATACCATGGATGTCCAAAATATGCATCTTGGAAACCTATACCAAGATAAGATAAAACTTTACTGTTACTACTACTTTAATGCTGAGAGAATGTAAATGTTTCCTTTATAAATTCCTGTTTTCAGCCATGAAGACACAGCAGTGCAAACAATTTTGCAATGATGTCTTCATTGATTTGATTTCTCTTGCTGTTATCTA
Organism: Emydura macquarii macquarii; assembly: GCF_026122565.2. Classification (NCBI taxonomy): domain Eukaryota; kingdom Metazoa; phylum Chordata; order Testudines; family Chelidae; genus Emydura; species Emydura macquarii. The sequence goes on along the minus strand of NW_027130155.1, from coordinate 5,571,929 downwards.
GTAAAAGCAAACAAATTGCCTGCTACATTTCATTTTTATCATGATAGCGAACCACCTGTGGCTTTCTTAACTCTATTTGTAATGTGAGAACTTCCTCAATGTAGTCTAAAACATTAAGTTTAATCTTGCCTTACAACTCCGATTCCCCTCATCTCCATTAGTAGAGCTTATTCTCCTGTGGCTAACCATCTTTTGGGAATATTTTGAGTCAACAAAGCTGAACATAAATTGCTGCAAGAATTAACAAAATTTAGTAAGGTGATACGCAAATGCAAAGAAACTAAAATAAAAGATTAGAAGAAACTTAGACTTTTATCACCAACTTACCTTGCATGGCATAAGGCTATCAGTGACTCTTTTTTGTACTTGGTTGCTTGAAAGAGATGAGTCATTATTGAGGCTTCCCTGGGGAAGTCTGCAAATGTTGTTTTTCCTGCTTATTATTCAGACAGGTGTTGCTAGGTGCACTGCTGGCCCCGTGAGTTTTTCCTCTTGAATTGCACAAGTTTCTTTAAAAGAGACTAAGAGAAGGGGAACAAATGCCTCCGATATCTTTTACATAAATCTTAGAGGGTGGCTTTTCTTTAAGTACTAACGGTGATAGTGTCATAAGAACCTAGTTGGATTTATTGCTCTAAAACAGTTATTCTTGGCAACAAGATGCAGTGTTTCCATCACAAACTTTTTTATCAAATTTTCACAGGATGTGTCGAATCATAGTACAAATAAAACAAATTCAGGTTAGGATTTGTTTATACCAACAAGTTCAGACAACAAACCCCAAACTTCATCCCATGTGACCCCTGTGAAAGTCTCTCTTCTCCCCTTTCTGTGTAAATCTAGTAGTGGACTGATGCATGCCTCTTGGGGGAAATTAATCTAAACCAACTATATATCCCACCATGAGACTTTGATCACCAGATAAGATCCAGGAAAAGGGGCAAACTTCTTTTATGGGACTGGGAGAATAAGACGAATGGAAGGGGGGAAACCAGAAAAAAGTATCGTATCCTCGCATGCCTATTATCAATAACTGGGGGCTTCTTTTCAAAGTGGGGTTTAACTGTCTTGGAATTGAAATCACTGTATGTGAGGATTCTGGAGCAATGCCATGAAATCTACCGAGGAATAACTTCTTGTTCTTCTAGCAAAGCAGCCTGGTCACTGCTGAATTGAGTAAACCCTGAGATGTGGTTTCTCCTCTCATGTAAAGTACGCACGATAACATTCTTGCTCCCTACACGTAGTGCATAGCAGTGGTGTATGATGTTACTTCAAATTAAATGCTTCACTAAAATTGAGAGAGAGCTGGGTGTATGTCCATAGAGGCCTGTTTCTCTCCTAGAGAGTGCAAAAAATAAAAATTCAGTAAGCCTAAAATAGATTGTAGGCCACAGATAACTCACACTTTCCTGTTTGCATACAACCATAGCACAACATAAAACCAGATTTTGGAGGTCTTCTAAAATAGTTTATAAGCCTTAAAAGAATGTGTAGACTATTACTCAGTATTTCATTGTACTCCTTCAGATCCTTCTTAAATTCTCTTTTGCCATGATATCTATTTAAAAAAAAACTTGGCAACAGGTAGGCAGCTGATGAGCTGAGATCACTGAGTATCATGCTACTCAATATTATGTCACTCTTCTTGTGCTCTCCATTTTTGCCTGTATCTCCGAGTTATTTTGTCTTACACTTCGATTGTAAGCTCTTTAGGGGGAGGGACAGTCTTTGTTCACAGTTATACAGCATCTAGTACCACTGGCTCCTAGGCAATATTGTAATAAAGATAGAAAATAATCGGATGCAAATATTCCATACTTTGACTTGATGTCCTTAATTTAGTGATTGGACAAAATGGGTATTTGCTGCTCCAAATTCATGTTATGATTCTAACTAAGTCTTATTCTTAGAAACAGTATACTGGTCTGGCAATTTGAGCATTACACTGGGAGTCAGCACTTGGTTTTAAATCTGAGCTCTGGTGTTGATTTGGGGTGTGGCCTCCCTTTTGAGGGCCAAGTCTCAACCTATTTTTCAGCTTCCCAGTCTGTAAAATGAGGAGAAATCTCTCCCATGACTGGTGTGAGAATTGTTAGTATAGTGCTTTTGTAAATGCGGATTTTCAAGTGCTTTATGTGAACTAGCGGTGACTGTCAAATAGGTGGGGAAACTGAAGAAAAGACTCCTATATCTTCCTATTAAGCAGCCTTTCCCCCCCTTACTGTCAAAGGCCTCTCCTCCGATGTAATAAAAAGGAGAGCATCTGCATCCTAAACAGCAGTCACCTATAGGGGAAAGTGAGCCTAATGTAAATGATCTTACCCTAGGGATTTTTTTGTTTAATCTGTCTCAGATACTTATATAGCTTCTAATACCTTCATGCCTCCAGAGCTTTAAGGTATTTATCCTCACAACTCTGATACTGTTATACCCATTTCACAAATGGGGACCTGAGGCACAAAGAGCTACATTCACATAACTTCGTAGGTTAACTGCCACTTTAGGTGCCTAAATCCCAGATTCAAACTCCACTCAGAGCTATAAAGTCCCTGCTTAGCTGCTTCCAAACCCTGTCGGCACCTAAACTTGCTCAGCACCTATATTTTGGCAGTAAAGGTTCCGTAAACGTGTATGTTTTTGCTCCTGTGCATGCATGATGCGGCCACAGATCAGGTATCTGGACACCTAAGCCCCAGAGCCATGCACGAACTGGGGAAAGAGAGGTGTTCCTCCAATTAACTTGCTGGCAGGGCCCGATTTGGTAAGAGTGCTCAGACTTCACTGACCAGATCAGCCCTTTATAGAGACACTTACACAAAACACTGATGGGTGGGGGAAAACTCCATCTTAACTTTTAGCCCAGTGGAAGACCTCTGCCCCCTCACACAAGTGTCCCTTCCACTTGAGTGTTCAAAGGAATTTGAACTGGGATCTGCTCAGGTGAGTGCTCTAACCCAAGACAACAGTCATTCTCATCATTGCTTTCTTTCTTTGCCCAGTAAATCTTTCCTACTTTATCCACAGTGGAACAGATTCGATATTGGGTCAGAGGAGGTATGTCCACACTGCAGTGAACCATTTGTCTTGTCTCTGTTGGCTGACTCAGGCTTGTGAGGCTCAGGCTGAAGGGCTATACAAGTGTAGTGTGGGGTTCAGGCTTGGACTGGAGCCTGGGCTCCGGGATTGAGGAGGTAGGGAACAGCTTCCTCTAGACAGACTGAGGGAATCTCCCATCAGATACCCCGCAGGGATAAGAACACTTACATAAGAGATGGCATTTATCCCTTAAATCTGCCACATTCTAGGTAAGCACCATAACCACTAGACTAAAAGTTATGAGGGAGCTCATCCATTTTCGCTTCCCACCTGCTTCTTGCTAAAACAGCATAGGTACCTGTGCTGGGAGACGTTTGCAGCTGAGAATCCCTGACAGAGGAAGGTGCCTCCCCCTGCAGCCCAGACCTAAGTGCCTTTTTCTGAAAAAGAGGGGGAGAGAGAGCTTAGCACACATACATCAGTTTGGCATCGTCCATTGGCTAGTTTAGGCAAGGGCTGGCCACACATGCTGGCTTTAGTGAATTGGATTCTGAGGTGCCTGCCTCTCCCCACTTATGATATAGGGAGCTTGGGTACCTAACTCAGGCTTTGTGAAGAATTGTGAATAATTTTCTAGGCGCCTAAAAGTTAGGCATTGCGATGCTGAGCATCACCATGCCTGTTTCTCTGGGAATCTATCCCTAAGAGATGAATGGCCAGATTTGCATTCACTTATTGTTCTCAATGGAATTACTGGGTGCTGAATTAGTCACAAAATCTGGCCCTAAATGACTTGCTGTAGGTCACGCTGGAAGTCTGTTGTTGAACTTTTTGTCTCGAGTCTCAGGCTAACACCCTAACTACTGGACCATCCTTTCTCTTGTGGCGTTTACCAGAAGTTTCCCAAAATATTAACATAGTTGGTTTTCAATAGCTCTAACTAAAACTTACTATTTCCTAGTGGGCTAACAGTACATCTTGTTAGTTCATCTATTAAGATAATGAAGTATGCTGCTCCTCCAAAACTATAACTTTTGGTATTAGGTCTACTGTTGTTTAGTGTGTTACCCCAATAGAAATATATTGATTTCTATGATTAAATGGCACCACAAGAGTGTCCTTAGTGAATAAGGACTTGTCTACATGGGGAAACTGATCACCATAAGTTTAGTGGAATAGTTATTCCACTGTGGCTATGCTGCTCAATTTTCCTGTGTATAGAAGTCCTTAAAGTCAGGATTGGATCTAGAATCCATTGTGGATTCCAAATGAAAGTAGTAACTTTACAGGAGTAACAAGTAAAATGCTAGACCTAGCTCTATGAACTGTAATCCAAACCGTGATTTGACTTCAACAGGGCTGGATAATTTTTTTTAAAAAATATCGTTGTTAGGATCCCTCTGTCACCCAGCTTTGCACAATTGCCTAAATACATTGCATGTTTGGGTGAGGTTAGAGGGTTGTTTCACCACTCTGCTTTGGTGACAGGTCGTCGTCTACCTTCTTCTGGAGAGATACCTGCCATTACTGGCAGCTTGATACTGGTTTTAAGTAAACCATCCATTACAGCAAATCCGACATTCCCTGCTAACCTCAGAGCAGCTTTTCTGATCTCTTCCACATGGAAATCTTCCTAGTCTTCTAGGAACAAGCAAAGCTGTCGTAGTGGTGTGAGGGTTAACAAGCTCAAAGGCATGTTGTTGCTTTCACTTTCACAAATGCTAAGTTTCACAAGAAATATCAGGCAAAGGGTAAGAAAATGCTTAAATCCATTTGTGTTTTTTCTTGGCCTCTTGGATGATTTGCAGTAGTCGTGTAGTTCCTGAGAAAACATAGATCTTACAGCTAATCAATACCTCTGGTTTGTGTGTAGGGCATGTCTTCTGTAACTTACTTTAAAAAATGAAGCCTGAAGTTGGTTTACTTCATCAGATCACGGAGATGTGCTGCCTTATATTTAAATGTGAAATAAAATTGTTACATAACAGTATGGCAGAGATTTTAAATTCCTGAAAGTGAAGCAATTCATAACTTTCAAACTTGGCATAGTATGTATACCTTATTGAGTACTATATAACTTTTTAAAACTAAACACTGCTTTATGAACATAAAACTGAATTTCTTAAACCATGAACCATTTCTGTGTCCAAACTTCAAAATAATGATTGCCAATAAATTTTCCCAGAACATCACTCTTTTACTGAGAACAAGTACAAAAAGCTTCATTCCAGAGGGTAAAAAGTTTGGAACATTTCGAGAAATATCAAACGGTTCATAATGAAAGTACCCATTAACCATAGATGGTGATGATTTAGATTTAAATAAGCAGGGGCACTCTGAGATTCTAATAGATACCTAAACATCTTTCAGGATAATGCTGAAGGTAGAGTGCCTTTAACCATCCAAGAAGTTTCAATATAATATATTACTCAGATTTCATAATACAAGTTAAGAAATAAAATTAGTAACACTTTTCTCTTTCCACTTTCCTCTTCAATTCCATTCTCTCAACACCTGCTTTTTTGGACACTTCCTTACTTGCTCATCTTCTTTACTTCAACTTCCTATTCTATTGAACAATATCTTTCAACTGTGTGTATAACCTCTAGTAAGATGTAACCACAAACATGCACTAAAGAACTGTAGTACAGATAGCACTTGCTGGTCGTTGTTATGCTCAGTCATAGATGCTAGTTCTTGTGACTCTTCGCTTTCTAAAGAAAAGCATAGCGTACATTAGATGTAGTACCCCTTTGTCCACTAGAGGGTACTTTGTGACAATGTTGTAGAAGCTTGTTGATGACACACTTGTGTAGTACAAAAATATTTCATGTTGTTCCTGTCATACTTCCATCTAACCCCGTACTTCTTAAAACACAGAAAACAGATAATAGCAGCAATTAAAACTAGGATTTTTCTAAACATATCAGTGATGCATTGTAACGTGGATGGGGTTTTGGGATTACTATGGCATTAAAATTTGAACTCTCAGGGGAAAAAATCTAAATAGTATTTAGATTAATAGTTTGGGCAGAGGTGTAACTACAGCTTGTGCAGTGTTTGTATGTGCGCACACAATCTTATGTCTATTTAAGAGCTTGGAAACCTCATATCTGACTGTATCCTGGAGTCCCCAGAAAATTATATTCATATAAAAATTTTATTTACTCTTAGGTATTTTATTTAGCAAAAAATTAGTGTCCATCTTAGGCTATGAGTGCCTTTCCGATATATTTAAAATACAGAGCAAAACTTAAGGATTGCCTATACATAAATATACACCAATTCCCCTCTCCCCTTATACGCCACCTCGGGCTTTTTTATGGGGGGTAGAGATGGGTTGTGTAGTGTACCTGGAAGTCTAACAAATCTGGGCTCTGGTGGCCCAAAGTGAAAGTAGAGGAAGATTTACAAAGTTAAGAAACTTCAGAGGATGCCCTGCTGACAGCTTTTTCATTTATATTGGATTTGACTTGTGTCTTCTATACTAGATTCAGCTTGCATATGGTCTTGATGTTTTAGCCCAATGTAGAGCAAGTTCCAGTACTCTGATATTGAGGCAACAAAAACATAGATAACTGCATTGGACAGAAAAGGCTGCATTCCTCACACCAAGTGTATGTTGGATTAAAAAAAATAGGTTGGCCACAGCTGTTGCCTGGAAATCCAGGCAATGTCAAGGATCTAATACACACTGACCGTAATTACCTGTTGCCTGTGATGGCTGCTCTGTTTCAGTCAGGGGCACTAATACAGATTCTTCTAATCCTTATGGCAGCTTCCTGCAACCCAGTCCACTATCTGCCTTTTCTAGATGAAATCCGTTAACTATCCCTAGATGCTAAGTTTACTGGTTCTCACAAACCCATGGATGCAGCTCAGCAAAAAAATTGCCAGCCCTTCCCCTAGAAGGGACAAATTGATGCATACCAAAAAAATCCAAAACTCTCAATCCTCTAATACTGATCAATAAGCATGTAGCATAGGCAATTGCCTACAGGATCGGACAACAGGTCCATCTAACATAGTATCCTGTCTCTGCCTTGCCACTACCATTTTTCTCAGAGGAAGGTGCAAGGAATCCTGCTGAAGTTAGTTATGGAGTAATCTGCCTATGCTAAGGGAATTTTCATCTGGATTCTCATCAGTCAGAAATGGGATTATACCCTGAAGTATGAGGGTTTACATCTTTTCCAAAACTTAGTTATGGTCTATTTACCCATATTAAATGTCCATTCTCTTTAAGCCTGCTTTTCTCTGACCTCATAATTGCTTCTCTTAAAGTCTTGTTTGCCTTTCCTAGCACTCTTTTTGACTCTTTTGTTTTTTACAGCATATTCTTCTTGGGGTCAGTGTGTTTGTTTTCTTGTTCTTGATCTAGTTTCATTTTGCATCTTTATTTTCTGCCATTGTTCTCAGATAACCATTCTTTGTGATGTTTTCTTCCTGAAACCCAGCACTTCACACATTTTAATGAAAGTTTTTCCTTTTGCCTTCTACTGTTTGTTCATCTTCAAGTATCTTGTATCTATTTACTTAGAGCAATTCTAAACTCTCATCAATTTTAGCTTGGTGATGTTATAAGTGAGCAATCTCTGTTCTTATTTTTTTCTCAATTTAGCTACCACCATTGTATCATCCCTTCCCACATCTGCCCTGATACATGCATATTCTAAAGTTATTTTCCATTTATGTCAAATTGTCATTTGCATGAAATTGTAATGTGATCAGATTTGGTTCCTTGTTCTGTGATCTGACCTCGAAGTTATCTTATGAATAGTACAGTGAGGGAAAATAGTTCCTTCAGTGACTAGGTTGTTCATTCCACAAAATGAGCAAACTTTTCACTGTTTTCACTAATTTCACCAAGGCTTTGTTTCCCCAAAACTACTTGCTTGCTATTTTTCTTGCTCCCTACTTTAGCATTCATATCTCCAGTTCCTAGGAGAATGTCTTTTTCAGGACCTTCTCAGTTATGTTCTGTAGCTGCTCATAGAAGGTTCCCCCACCCCATTTGGGTATCGTGATTTGTTGGAGCATAACATTGAATAATGGACACTTTCTGGAAATTTGATGAAAATTGTACTTTTAGAATGGGCATCAGTTTCGGAAAGGATTTTATCAGGCTTTTGGCTGTCCTTGATAGTATCAGACTCATGCCATCTGTGTGTCACTGGCATTCTGAGATGGAACACTCCTGTGTCCTTGAAAATCAAGGAAAGACGACGCACTGGGAGTTATGTGAACTAGCGGTGCCATCACACTCAAAGGAAAACTCTGACTTCTAAGGGACTTACTCCGCTGGTACAAGGAGACAAAATTTTTCATCCCCTGCCTGGGGAGAGGTATACTACCACTGAGGATATCTCTATCCTCACAGATCCACACTCCTGCATCCGCTCAGACCATGCCCTTTCTAGGGAGATTCTCACATCATCGATGCAGGAATACTATGAAGAGAGGAGCCAGTACCATCCACCTTTAGAGGTGCTATAACATCGACAGGCACTATCTTTAGAACTGAATCCTACGTTCTTAGGAGGGTCTGACATTGAGGAGGGATCATTGTTGCCTGTAGTGAGAGAGGGTAGTCCGGATAGAGGATCCAGAATCTCCCAGGTTCCTCCGCAACCTCATAGGGTGATATTCCCCTGTTGGGACTGTTGGTACTCATGACTTGAGGACTACCTCAACCTATGAAGGATCCTTCTCACTAGCTGTTTTTGTGGACTGTAGGACCAGTCCATGCATTATCCAGAATTGGTGCAATCCCATTGAGGATCTAATCATCCCTTTTCTCTCAACGACCAGCCTGAGCTCAACCCAGAGCCTGTGGAGGAGGAAGAGCTGGGTCTAATGGTAATGTCTTCCTCTCCTGACAAGCCAGTTGCCTCCAGATAATCTCTCTCAGCTCTAGGAGCTATATACATTCCAGAGTCATCCTGAAAACTGCTGAACATTCTACAGAATACAGGCCTAGTTGGTTGGTGCTCCTGAGTTAACAAGGCTATCCTAGAGCCAAATAAGTTGGTGTAGCACGTCCCAACAGTATGTGTACCTACTTCTAAAAGGGCAGAGAGGAGGTATTTTGTCCAAAGGAGCAGAGTTTTTGTTGATTCAAACTCCCTAGTTCAGGACATCATGGAAAGTAGTAGACATCAGCACAGGAAATCTACCTCTTCGGAAAGGGAAACAAAATGCCCCAGCCTTTTAGGCACAAAAGTATTCATATCATCCAGCTTACAATTCTGAATAGCCAATTATCGGTATTACTGGCAAAGCATGTTTTTTTTTTTTTTTTTTTGTCAGCTATATTACAAGTTTTCTGAATTTATAGACATGTTCCCTTAGGAGGACTGAGCACAATTTCAGACCCTTACTGAGGGATGGTAGGCTGGTGGCCAGGTTGTCTCTTCAAGCTGCAAGAGACATGGCTGAGATACAGCCTCTAGATCGATAGCACCATTGTGATATGATAGTCTTGGCTTCATTTCTTAAGGTTCCCCAGGGAGAGACAGTCCATGGTGGAGGATTTGACCTTGGAAGGGGACGCTTTGTTCAGCCAAAAGACTGAGTCACTGCCTTCATTAAAAGACTCAAGGGCAACCCTCTACACCCTGGATCCCAACAGGAAGTGTAATAAACACGATCACAGCCCATCAGAGAGGGTACAAACTGCCACGAAACATGCAGACTGTATACTCCTCCTTCCCCTCTTTCTGTCCACAGCTAACCTGGCAAGAAATTCTTCTGATAGAACCTCCAAGAGCTGCAAATCAACCCAGATGCCATATTCTCCCACCCCCAAAATTCAATTTGGTGCAGCTTTCAAACTCCCCTCCCCTTCCCCCCACATATGCCAGATGATAAGAGAAATGGGTTCTCAGAGTTCCTCTCCCTTCCTCCTCCAACACTCCCTTTCTCATTCCTTTTTCAGGGACCACTCGCATGAGAGGATATTCTTGCAAGAAGTGCATTGCCTACTTCAGTGGGGACCCATGGAGCTGATACTATTTCAGCACTGGGGAAAGTGATTTTATTCCAATACTTCTTGATCCCCAAGAAAAAAGGAGGATGGAGACCCCTCTCAGACCTCCAGCACCTCAGTGTCTATATCCAAAAGCTAAGATTCAGGATGGTCACCCTGGCATCGATCTTGTCCCTAAACAAATAAATGGTTCATGGCTGTTGAATGAAGGATGCCTGTTTTCACATAGACATCCTCCCCTTCCACAGGAGGGTTCTTGAGGTTTGTGTAAGAGTGAACCACTATTAATATGGGGTGCTTCCCTTTAGATTGGCAACAGTACCAGAAGTATTTACAGTAGTGGCAGCACACTTCCAATGCCATGGTTTAATAATCTTTCCATATCTAGACATTTGGCTTCTGACTGGGAAGTCTCATCAGGAAGTAATAAAAATCCAGCTTATCTTTGCTCAGTCAAATCTGCCTAAAAGTAGAAAAATCCACATTAGCTCCAACATAAACCATAGAATTCAGTGGAGAAACTCTAAACTGAATCAGAGCCGGCTCTTACATCCCCATGGACCGGTTTAATCGATGATCAGAATGTTCAATCAGCTGAGAGTCTACAAATGTTGGTTCAGACATTGCTTACCCTCCTGAATCGTATGGTATCTATCACCTGTGTTACATTGTTCACAAGGCTCCAACTTCACTTTCTACAAGGTTGGCTTTGAATGGCATGTGCCAGGCAAGCACAGTGTAGACAAGTTGGCTACGCTCTCAGGTCTGAAGCTCTCTAGGTTGGCAGCAGGACAGAGAACAGGTGTGCATAGGATATCCTTTCACTCTACAACTGTTTCAAAAGACGCTTCTTATGAATGTTTCCCTTATAGGGTGGGGCACTCATCTGAATGAACACACATACATTTGAGGGAACATGGACTCTTTGCAAGTCCAGGATACACATACATCTGGAAATGAGAACAAACAGTCCAAGAAGCCAGCACTTTTCTTACCACTTATCCACCTCCAACCTATTCAGTTGATGTCGGCCAACATGACAACTGTGTTCTACATCAACAAGCAAAGGGAAGCAAGATGGTACCCCTTCTGCACAGAGGTGGTCCACCTGAAGAGCTGGTGTATATGTCCTCATATACCCTAGCAGCAGTACACCTCCTGGCAATACACAATATCCTTGTGGACAGTCTCACAGGCGACACTTCTCAAATGGGAGATAGACAACCCAGTGGTGAGACACACATTCCAACTATGTGGATCCCTGTCTTTGGATCCATTTGTGCATTTTTTTTGTCTTGTGGTGAAAGGCACTGTTCCAGGGGGTCCCATGGTCAGATTGCCAAAGGAGATGCCATTTACTCCATCCTGCTCTTGCCTCAGGTGCTCAGGAAGAGCCAACAGGACAAGATGGTGATCATAATCATTCCCTGATGACCAAGACTATTTTGGTTCCCCATTCTTCTCTGGCTGTTTTCCCCTGCACTGATCAGCATCCAGTCTTTACCAGACCACCTGAGCCAGGACAAGGGTAAGATCAGGCACCTGAATCTAGAGCCAGTTCATCTTAGTGTGTGTATTTGGACGGATACTACACTTTAGAGCAGAAATATTCGGCAGCCATTAAAACGATCGGTAGGAATATCAGGAAAGAATTCACTAGGAGGCGTCACTTAGCTAAGTGGGAAAGATTCTCTGTTTGCATCTATTTGTCTCTGCGTCACCAAATGTCCCCAGAGGAGACAATCATGCCCAGTATTTTGGACCATCTTCTCACCTTGAAATCATCTGGTCTTTCCATTAGCTCTTTATGGGTTCATTTGGCCGTGATCAGTGAATCCATCTTTGCGCATCCAGTGACTACAGTTTCCAAAGAACTTACTCAAAACCTTCCCTCCAATAACTAGACCACCTGGGCTGCCCTTACCGGTTGCGTGAGCAGTCAAACGGGGCTGGGAGCTGAGGAGCAACAGCGGCCCCATATTGCCTGGCCTCCAGCCTGGCCAAGAGATGGGTCTGGGGAGGGTGTGGAGCTGCCCTGGGATTGCCCTGCTCTGGTTATGGCACTGCAGTTTGGGGAAGCCACGGCTCCCCCAAACTCTGCCCATAAGCTAACTGACCTCCTGAAATCAGCTTGTGGACCCCGAAGTGCCTGTCTTGCTGTGGCTTTTTAGAGGGAACTATGGAGTCCCAACTAACTGACCCAACCTGGCAGCCTTGCCATTTTGAAGGGCCGCTCAACAAGGGAGGGGGAAATATAGGGAAGGAGGTTGTGGGTGTCATGTGGCCATAAACCATTAGAGGCCAATCTTAATTCTGTTGAAGTCAAGTGGGAATTTTTCCTACTGGATTCAGTAAAAGTTGGATCAAGTGTCTTTAATGGTAAAGGATCTACTTGTCTTTTTTAAAACAAGCAAACAAATTCTTATTTACAACTTAGACTTGATACATTTTTAAAGAGAATTTTCTTAGCTTATAAAACACTTTATAACTTTTTTTTAATGGACAAAAGAAATATCGCTGTGCTTGAACCACTACATTCAGTTCTGAATTCTTATCTAAAGTTTGTTTTCCATAATTTTCTGATAGCAGAAGTCAACATGAAGATGGAAAAGGATGGTGCTGTAGTCATCCTCATCACATTTGGAGAGTTTCTTTTCAGCCATAACACCTAGAGACTTAATCTCATTTTTTTTAAAGGAAAACAAAGGTCTTCATTTTAGGATAGTTGCTTCAAAGAGGTGCTGCTCCACCATACCACCAGTTATTGGGTCAGTCCTAGTCCTGGCTGCGGTAAAGTTAAATTGTAATTTCAAGGGTCCTAATTCTGCCGATGACTGCATAAGAAGACCCTGCACCCAGGCAGAGCTTTGCATCTTCCCATGCAGAGTCATTTGCAGTATTGGGGTCTAAGTATTGTAGGGACATCTTTTTAAGTAGCTCATTTGCAAGTTAAATTCAGTAAGCGAATATTTTCACTTTGGTGCCTTCTTTCTTTAATGGATTTGAAGATTTTTTTTAAAAAAAATTGTTTACAGGACAAATGAAAAGATACTCAACTTTTGGTGACAATGATACTTAAAGCTGTTTTACTGAAACAGATTAATGCTACAGGATCGTTTAAACTTCAATATTAAGAATAAAATTTTCATTCTGGATCTATTAAAAGTAAAAGTATTAATTCTAAACAGTATTATCAAAAGCATATAATCATGCCACATTGTTTCCTCTGTGAAAGCGGAATATTACCCAAAAAAAAAAAAAAAGAGTAAACTACTGTTTACTTCCTGCTTCTTCCTCTTCTCTCCCACTTTTTTGTAAGTTTATTGGTTATGGTTTTCCTCTCCTTAAAAACTCACTTTTTGTTAGCTTGTGTACTAGTTGATTGTTTGATATTGGCAACGACACTTGAAGGGCTGTCATTTTTTATGTTTAACAATTATGTTATCCTTCCACAAAAATCAATCTTAGCTAGTTACTAAAAAGGGATATATGTGTGTAAATTGTAATGCTAGAAGAAAAAGGAAGCTAGTTTTGGTGGCCATTTTGATTTTGAGGAAGGACATCTCTGGTACATTTGTAATTCAGGGAAGCTTGAAAGTTAGAAAGACCCAAACAGTTTTTTTGTAAAATTAATGTTAAAATGGATTAGGTTTTTTTTAATTACTGTCTGAAAGCATAAATATTGTCGTCTTAAAAGTCTGCAAAACTTTGTTCCTAAAATACATTGAGGCATTTTGCCATCTTGTGCTGATAGTCTGAAACCTGCTTTGCTAACACTCTGCGTTAGGACTTGGCATTGGAGAAACATTTCCCATACCAGGAAGCACCTAAATGGGACTTAATTTAATTGCTTAAAATAGGATCCTACTTACCTTACTGGATGGGGCATCCAAAGTTTCCTGGGGACAAATGAGCACACTTGTGGGATTCCAGAATTTTGAGTATACCCTTTTTTATGCTCCCTTTGATTACTGACTGTACTACTTACTGCAAAGCCATAAGAACACTCCTGATTATACAGCTCCTTTACTGGCAGCCAATTAGTAAGTAAATACTGAGAATAAATATTGCTACAGTTTTTGTGTCAAAACATTTCTTCTTTGCACATGATGTAGCAAGTTTGAATGTTTGCTAATTATGTAAAAGGGATTCATCTATATGCTACATAAGCCCCGTTTCTCTAAGCGAGTGTGTGGATAATAAGAAAGGGAAATTACACAGTAATTTAACTAGATTAAGATATATAATGGCTAGTAATCTTATGTTTCAATAGGCATGGATTAAAGAGGGTTATGTTTTATAGTTGGTAAACTGAAAAAGCTTGAATGGGGAGTGGCAATATATATTTTCAGAGCTCTAATTGTCCCAGACAGTTAAGGAGAACTTCCACAGAGGATGTAATGTATTATGGAATTCTTAAAGCCTCCTAAGATTTAAAGTCTCTCAGCAAAGGCACATATGTTAAAGGTCTCTTTTATGACATATCTATTGCAAGATCTGTATGTACAAATGGGTTCAATGTTTATTCAAGTAAGAGTAATCTAATATACATTGAGCGCTTTTTTTTTTTTTTTTTTTTTTTTTTTTTTTTTTTTGCAGTGCGTCTGGTGCAAGTGTTGTAGCCATTGACAACAAAATAGAACAAGCAATGGTAAGTAGAAAACAAAGATGTCTAATAGGACAAACAGGTAAACAATTAGATGAAATCTTTGAAGCCATGTTCATGTTTATTAAAACATGCTTTCTTTGGAATGATGCAGATTCCTAGAATAAAATTGAGTATTGTTAGCCAGAATTGCATTATAGGCATGAATGTAATGTCTGTTTGCTTCCCCTCAAGTAGTTGATTTTTTTTTTTTCTATTCCATTGTATGAAAAGTGGATTTTCCTAGACTATGAAATGGCAACAAATCAGGCTTACTTTTATATTTGATCCAAAGAGCTTCTAACCTGTGGTATTGGTACACAGATGAGTTTTTAAATGACAATTTGAAAGGATTTAACATAAAAACTTTGATTAAATGTAGAGACACTGAAGTTTTAAAAAATTTGGTTACTTAATGTTTAATGAAAGAAAATTAAAATCCAACTCTCCCACTTATACTATAGAGGTTTTTGCTTTTTGTTTATTCATTCTGAGTTTCCTTCTGGTTCTTGTATGCTGCACTGCAGGATCCCATTATCAGCTCCCAGAATACCATTTTTCTGTTATCTTCTAATCGGTGTCCCGTTCCTCCTCTCCCCCCCCCCCCATTTGTCTAGAAATGAGGCCAGTTGTCTCATCACTGCACTACTTGGCTCCACATGACATGCTGTATTGCAAAACTAAATGCTTATGTATTTATAGTATTCATACTAGTAAAGAAACACGTGTTCAGACTTTCAAGTTGAAAACTATCTACAAGATGTTGCAATGAAATGTATTCTGTGCAGTTAATGTATGCCTCTTATGAGGCCAAAACCTAGAACACAGCCTGCTGTCTCTATTATAAAGTGTGTGTTGGGCATTAAAATACATATGATGGTAAGTAGAAGGCCATTCAAAAAGCCCCATTTGATTACTGTAAAACCTTCATAATTCCTGTGGAGTAGAAAAGACCTTCCAGTTTTAATGCAAATGAAAGTGCCTGTGCCTACTCCGTGCAATAGAACCTATTGAATATACAAAGTTATAGGGCCCTTCAGATTGGAGACATTTTGCAGCAACTTCCTCGGGCTCTAGATTATTTGCTCTTGAATATTAACTTGTTCACATGTGATTTTTAATGATAAATATTATTCTAGTGTCTAGTCTAGTGACTAGGAACCAGATCTACTTTAATGGAATAAGTAAAATCATACTAACATGTTAGGACAGAGCAGGAGGGAGTTGTATTGAAAATTCTGCTGTTCTAGTTTGTGTAACTGTTGACTTACTGTTCACAGGATCTGGTGAAAAGCCATTTGATGTATGCAGTCAGAGAAGAGGTGGAAGTCCTGAAGGAACAAATAAAAGAATTAGTCGAAAGAAACTCTTTACTTGAACGAGAAAATGCACTGTTAAAATCTCTTTCAAACAATGATCAGTTATCCCAACTCTCAACTCAACAGGCCAATCCTAGTAGCACTTCACAACTGCAAACAGTGATAGCACAGCCTCCTCAGCCAACGCAACCTCCACAGCAGCCGAATGTTTCCTCAGCGTAAAGCTTTTCTTTCCTCATTAAGAAAAACTGAAAGCAATCTGTCCTTGTGTGCCACTGGTGTTCTTTCCACTTTATATGAAAGCAAGTAGCCATGCTTCAGTTGTGTGTTTGGCCTTTTCAGTATTAGACAATCATTCTACAAGAGCTTTCCCTCACTTTGAGATGTCATACAGCGCAGTTGGTGTCCAGTTATGTCATCAGTGCACAAGGGAAATGGTAGAAGGAGTTAATGCAAAGAGTATGCATTTATTTGGTGCGCATGAGTGGGGTCTTTAAGAGCTTTGATGGCTCTCCAAGGTTTCCAGTACCCATGGATTACTTTGAGCCTTGCTATCTCATGTAAGAAGTAAGAATTCATCTTAAGAGCCATTGTTCTTTCAGTATAAGTAACATTTGCCTACATTAGTTTCATTTATTTGTTTTATTTATTACAGGGCTGCTATTTTCATAATGTACATGAACAATGTCACAGAACTTTTTTTAATTTTTTTAATAAATGTAAGTATCAGTAAAAATTGATAGACGGGATTGTGTTTAATAGATGAAATGTTTAGGCAATAATTGAACAAAAGAATCCTGGCATATTTCTAACACTAATGGCAATTTACCTTTGGTATTTATTGACGGTAGTCAAGACCCAGCTTGAATGTAAATTTTGTATAGAGTGTAAGTACGAAGACCATAGTGCATCTGTACAGGTAGTCACCAGTTATTGTGATATAATAAATAATTGATGGGCTATTTTGATGAAGAAAACTTTGCTCATTTCTGTTTCTACTTTCTAATAGAGAGAAATTGCCATGATTCCTCTGCTTTTTGACATTTCGTATGATTTTTTTTTTGGGGTGGGAATATAAAGCTGTGAAATTGTTCAGCCTACTTTGTAACCAAAGAAGCAAAGCTGTGTAATTGAGTTTTTTATTTTATAATGCACATTCTTTGTATTTTTATTTAGTGTTTTTCTCATTCACAATTTTCTTTGCTGTCTAGCATGATCTGCATGACCTATAATCTTTGAACCACTTTCGTACCTCATGTTTTTATCCAGCACTCTTATTGTAATATGTAATAGTCTGTGAACAATGTCAAATAAAGAACGAACAGCTGGTGTTGGTGGAGCTGAGCTAGTGTGCTATGCACTAGTTTAAAAAAAATGAAGTGAGCCATCTTTTGTTCATTTAAAATGGTGTTTTGAATTTCGTATGCAGAAAACGTTTTGTTACATTGCAGATTTTAATGTATTTAAATGCAACATGCAGATTAAGTGCAGTGTATACTGAGTATTTAAATTAAAAAAAATGTACATTTCATAAATAGTTTCAAGAGAGATCATCATTTGTGTATACTAACACATAGTGTGTCAGAAATTGATGTATAAATATATATATTTTAACACATTTTCTGAAATTAAACTGCAGTTTTGTTGAACTGTTTGGCTCTAGATGTGTTCAAAATGTAATCTTAGATTGCATAGCACAGTTTTTCTTAACATAATTGAAGTTATGCCTTGTTTTTATGAGCAATAACTAGTGATAGGCTTAGATGCTATTCTTAAAATTTAAATTAAAATAGTAACTTAATGTTTGCCCAAAAACTTCACTAACACAGTTACAGTTGGTAGTGTCTCGTATCCTTCTAGAAGGTTAAGTGAACCTATACTTATGTCCTTCTTTACCAAGGTTTAGTTACGGTACATATCAGCCCTGCCTAACAACCTTAATTCTGTCCTCTTTGAGTGATGGCCTTCATCTGGCATCCTAGCACTCTATCCTTTCAGATAATGGGAATATGTATTTTTGAGGGGACGGGGGTTGTGACAGTGGCTGTATCTGAGGAATGCCTTGACCAAAATAACCCCAACTTGTGTCACTAACTCTAACCTAGTCCATATGTGGCACAGCAATATTTCAGTGAGGTAGTAGTGCCACCACGATTAAGGTTTCACCAGGATTTCCATTTTAACAGGGACGAAAGTCTGCAAAAATTATCTCAAATTAGAGTATTTTTTTAATTATTTGTTCACTGCTTGATTCTCTTCTGTAATAGTTTGGAGGAGGAATATCATATGAGGTTTGCAACTTTTAAAAGACCATCTGACTAATATTTTTCTAGTGTGAGACACTTCATTCGGACTCCCTTTTCACAGAAGCTACAGCACTCTGAGAGGGAAACTGATCAGTGTAGACTTTTTGGTTTGGATAGATTGGATGAATTGTAGAAAGTTGAAAGTTTTTGTTTTCACTACAAACATACAATAATTTATGTTGGCACTATATTTACTCAAGGTGGGCCATATGCCAGCCCTTAGAATAAGGCTCTCTGTAATGGATATATTTCCTGATGCTCAGCAACCTTTTTGGTCATGCTGATGTTGAGAGTGGCTGCTGTTGGCCTTACTTTGATTGTGCTCAGTCCCATTTTAAGGAAAAAGGGTGAGGCGCATGCCACATGATTAAAATTAAACATGTTGCATGCTGCTTGCTTAGAATCTTTCATATCCTCTCTAGTTAATGTATTTTCATTAACAGTACTTCATTAAACTAAAATCTGAGTATGCAGGTGAATTTTAGAGGGCTTTGAAATGTCAACTCTTAAACCAGAAGCATCTTTCAGGACAAAACTTCCAGAAGGAGCCCCTGAGAATGCCAGCAGAGAGCACCTAATGCGCACAACATGCATTTCTTCAGTTGCCAAGGGCAGGGCTGGACTCCTAATTCACAGTACTTGGGTACAATTCAGATTCAATAACCACTTATCTTGAGCCACCCATCTGGGCTGCCTGCAGATGTTATGGCTAGCAAGAAAGCCCCAGTCCTGCTGCACATGTGCAAAGTACTTTCCCTTTGGCTAGACAAGGTGGGTGAGGTATTATCTTTCATTGAACCAACTTCTGTTGGTGAGAGATAAGCTTTTGAGCCACACAACTGCTCTTTTCTCTTTGACGTGCTATATTGTAGATCCAACTTTCACCCCAAATAACTAATTTTTTTCCAAATTGCAGTGGGTGCCGCTAGCTGAGACCTATCCCAAGTGGGAGATAATCAGTTTGATTCTGCTCTTCATAGGTAGAGCCCTATGTATGTGCATAAAATAGGAACCATAAAATGGTAGGAAACTTCTTTTGTTGAAGGTGGGAATCCCCTGCTCAAATGACCTCAGATTTGGATCACTTACCCTGCCTTGAGCCTCTTCAGAGAGCAATTTTCAACACAATTCAAGTAAACTCATGGATTTTAGGTCATTTTTTAAAAAATTCAGTAAGAGTAAGTTACTTGCAACCTTAACTACCTATAGGTGCTACTCTAAGGCTGCCAGACCTTGGTTGGGATCAAACCTGGGCCTTCTAGAGCTTAATGCATGAGTTTTAAAAAAACAAAACAAAAAAAACCTTTCTTAACTAAACCTGTAGCAGGCTTATCTCTATCTGGTCTAGCGGCACTGCTGGGGACAGAATGCCACACCAAGCAGGCATTGGACTTGTACATAAACACTGATATTTTTTTAACCCAGAGCAACAACTTTATTTACTAATCCAAACTACACTGTGAATCTCCTGTACAAAGTTCACTCAACTTCTTGAAATACAGTTACATCTCCTGTCCATTTATTCAAGCTTTCCATTCTGTCACTGGATTGGGACTTTTAAAATGCATTTAATGGATGTCCTTATTTTTTCTACACATTGATTTGTCATATGAAAGCAATTGTGATAGGGAAGAATGTCAGGTCCTACAGAATTCAGGGGCTGCTTTCCTTTCCACCTCTGGATTTTTTTTTTTTTAAATGCTCCCAAAGCTGTGTTGTACTTCTTCACCAACCGCAGCACTTTCTGTGGGGCAGGAGCCCAAGAAGTTAGTGAAACAAAGGAAGACAAATTTCTGCTACCCTCCCAGAGGATGCACTACTCTATGTGGTCACAAATATGGACCTCTGATGGTGCTGAAGCCAGTCCAGTGGGATAGGAGACTGACAATGAAAGAAAGACAGACAGAAAATAAGGAATAGCTATGAAACTCTCCAAGGATGATACTCAAACCTGAAAAATCCTCAAACTATTTTAAAGAAGATTTAGTTGGGGGCCTTTTTAAAAAATAAATAAGAGCCAGCACTACTGGTTCATTAACTGATCTTGTCACTGTCAGGTTGTCTGCTGCTGTTATTCTTCATGTATTCATTGTCAGCCAGCTCCCTACTGTTCTAAAGCCGCCTCTTTGTTTTATATGCGAAAGCACCAGTTAAGTCAATCAACTACTGTTTGCATCGCATTATAGTGTATAACAAAGAAAACAAAACCCCTAGAACATCAGAGGGCTCGCTGGCATTGTAAATACGCATAGGATAACAATGCCAGCTGCTTCTTGCTGGGGGCTAGGTGAGCCAATTGATTTTTGACTCTTTTTAGGTGTGTTTGTTCAAGAAAAGGGCCAACTCACGGCAGAGAACGCAAGGCTGAACTTTGAGATGAGACTAGGAAAACATGGGAATTGTAAATGGGCTATGTTCCAGTAAATTCCTTTTCTGTCAATTGAAGTTTTCCAATGATTAGTCCAAATACAATTCTTTCACACTAGCATTTTTTCCAGGAATAAAAGGTTATTTATAATGAAAAGAGAAACAACTTGGCTACACAGCTATAGGTGCTTTGGTGTTGGATTTAAATTGTGAGAAAATAAATAGCAAAATATTCTGAGGGTGAGTATTGAATCTCAGTACCATACTAAATGTTTGGACATTGGTGAATAAGAAAAAAAATCCTCAAATAGTTTCCCTTGTCTTTTGTTCTGGTCAGTGTCTGGAAGAACACTTTTGGTACAACTAAAAATGTTCAAAGTATTCCATGGTCTGAAATTGTGCTAATCCTTCAGGCTAATAAAAAACAAGCAAACAGTCCTTTGAATTTTACTTAGTCTTCATGGGAACAGGTTGCAAAACTCCCTAGTCTGCCTCTAGGGTGACCAGCTGTCCTGATTTTATAAGGACAGTCCCAATATTCAGGACTTTATCTTATATAAGTGCCTACTCCCCCCCTGCCCCACTCCATGTCCTGATTTTTTCACACTTGCTAGCTGGTCACCCTATCTGCCTCTGAGCTGCACACGGTTCTTTGCTTTCCCCATCACCTCTCCCTGAATTTTTTTCAGCTGATTCAGATGGTGTGGCATAATGCTGCCTATTCTGACTGAAAGGGTGTACTCACCCTTTTCCAGTGAAGCTGGCAGTTCATGGATGTCACCAGGTGTACCTGCCCTTCTGACCAAGTGTCTCACTGTAGGGGCTTCCTGCCTTAGTTTGGGAGTTCCCTGTCTCAGAGCACACCTTCCAGGCCCTTTGCTTTGGTGAGCTCTCCTGGGGCCTCTTCTCAGAGTTTCCTGTCTCTATGAACCACCCTAGCTGTGTCCTGGTAATCCTTTATCAGGCTCATTAGCTAATTTAGAAGCTAACCGGACACAAGGGGATTTATTTACTTCCAAGTGGGTCTGAGTTGGCTTGTTCTCCCTTAAAAGAGCATGTCACAGGTAGCCTAGTCCCTGACTTCCCTGAAAGAGTCAGCCCCCATGGCAATTTTTTTTGGGGATTCCTAATTGCTTTTGGAGATTCAGGTGGGCCAGTGGCCAAAAGTGCCTTTTTTCCATTGGTTCTTGGCATAATAAGCGACCATCTCCCTGAGATCCAGAATTCTCTGCAGTTACTTATGTATCTGAGGCCTCCATATTGGATTATTCTAATACACTCAGCACTTGAAGACAGTTGGGAAGATTCAGCTGCTGTGGAAAGAGATGGCCACTCTTAGGAGGTTTAGTCATAGGGAGCACATTACAGCAGGGGTTCTGTAGAATATACTAATCTTCATTTGTTTCAGGGTGCAATGAAAGGTATTTATATAGATTTCTGAGTTTGGGTCCTAACTACCTGAACACTATGTCAGTACTATGTCAATGCACCCTAGCTCATAGTCCTAAGATTTGAATGTCTGGGCATCTTTAATGGAAGGCTTTGGACTATAGAACTCATTTCCCACTGGTCCAACTAAGCCCAAATTTGTCAGCCTTCAGGGCATCGTGCAGAGCTCATCTCTTTATTTTGTTTTTCCTGAGGAGAATAGGGAAATGTAGTTGATGAGCTATACTAATTTTGTATGGTTTACATTTGTACTAAACAAAACTAAACTAAGGGTGTGGTTCTTTTCTGAATAGTCATCATAAAAATGGCATTATGGAAGCCTATATTTATTGTATTTCAGTAGCTTCAGTAGTTTTCTAATAAAAACATAGGGTGTCTTGTCTTGTCCCCTAATTGCCAGCCCCACAATTGGGATCTGAAAGTCAAACAGAGAACTTTCTGGTTCAGGCATCATCACCAGTAAGAAAGATTCTATATGCCAAATTCATTGGGGTTGCACATGTGTAACTGAGGGCAGCATTTGGCCCTAGAATTGGAACTTTGTTAACAATTCTGTTGATGATGCAAGAGCTGGATTAGACTCTGTTTCTCTGTCTCAACTGTGTTGATTCCGCTGGGCTAACAGAAATAAAAAGCTGTGAAAACTTGTGAGTCACTAAAGCCATCAGACCTGACCCTGAAAACACACACAGGAAGCAGCTCTGTTCAATAAGGAGGCACCATTTTTGCACAGTTGCTTCTCCTTTTAGAACTGTTATTTAAAGTAATGTTAATTTCGTCAGCTTCTTAGTTATGTTCCTTTCTTATTGGGGGGGATCCTTTACTCTGTGTTTGGATTACAAGAAGACTGAAGACTTTTCTGGTCTGTAATTTTTCTTTTGGCCATCAGTCCAGCCATTTCTGTTGGCAGACCAGTGAGTTTAGCCTGTGAGTTTCAGATTGACTAGCTGGACGGTTATGTTCTGAGTAATGTCTTTGAAGCAGGAGAGACTTGATGGGTCAGAGGAATGCTACTAGGAAAGGGAACCTTACACCACTGGGTCATCCAGCCTAGGTCAGGAGTGATTAAATGCTGTTACTAGCCGTTAGCATTTCATTGACCAACATGAACTTATTTTAGTGGACTTAGTCCAATTTCCATAACATTAGAAAACTGATGCTAATTGGCAATGATCTTGACATAGTCAGCTGAGAAATCATGGATTTAATGGGTCTGGATACTGGAGTATCCTAATCACTGAGTGCTTTTGTTTAATTATCCCCAGGGTTCCTCCGCTTCTTGCATACTATTCGTAAATATGTGCATGTTTGTATGTGTGTGGCACCTTAACTTTTCACAACTAGGAAATGCATGTGTGTGAGACAGAGAACACAAATATTTGTGGTTAATGCAGAAGCAGAGGCATCTGGTCCCATTTAAAATAAGATGTTCAGTGGTGGTTATTTTGATATAGGATGTATAACAGAGGCACTGAAACAGAAAGGCTATATCAGAAACTGGTAACACAGAGCCAGATCAAAGTTAGACATGCACAAGTGAATATATGCACATACAGAACTACATTTTGTGAAGTCACCCAATGTGTGTATGAAAATCTGTTTTTGCACACACGCACGTGCACACGCACACACACTGAGTTAGGCACCTAAATAGCCATGTGCACATCATGATACATTAGGTATTTGTTCACATCTGCTGGCAAACACAAATGTTTGCATGAAATTTCATGTGTCACAGATTTGAAGTCCAGAAGGAACTGTTGTGATCACCTAGTTTGATCTCCTGCATAATGCAGGCCATACAACTTCCCTGTATTAATTCCTGCTTCAAATTTACTAGATGTGATTAAATTAGAGCATACTTTTAGAAAAACATCCAATCTTGATTTTAAATTTTCCAGTGATGGAGAATCCACCAAAACCCTTAGTAAATTGTTCTAATGATTAATTATCTTCACAGTTAAAATTTTGCCCCTTATTTTTAGTCTGAATTTTTCAAACATCAGCTTCTGGATCTTGTATCTTTGCTTGCTATATTGAAAATCCCTGTATTATCAAATTTCAGTTCCCCACTGAGGTATGTATAATCTGTGATCAAGTCAGCCCTTAAACTTCTCTTTGATAAATAGTTTGAGCTCCTTAATTCTACCACTATTAGCCCGTGTATTCTAATCCTTTGATCATTCTCATGAGTCTTCTCTAAACCATCTCCAATTTTTTAACATCCTTCTTGAAGTTGAACCAGATCTGATGGTTCCAATGTTTCTGGGCGCAATTTAATCATTTATCCCAGAGGTTGTTACACAATCTTCACCATTTCTGTCTGATGTCCACCTACAAAGGGTGGCATCCACGCTCCAGATAGAAAGAGGATCAGGAGTCGTAACATAGTTTGCTGGACATCTTGCAACCTTTGAGTCCTAGATGAGTGACCCTCCTGATCAATGAGGCTATTGTGGATCCAGCTAAACAGTGTGGTGCACTACTGCTTCTTGTGCTCCCACCCCAAAGAGGGCTAAGAAGTGCTAGTTTGTTCCATCTAAAGGAGCAGAGTTTCTGGTGGTACCAGAAGCCACTGAAAGATCCAGGCTTCAATATCCCAAAACTACATCCTCAGACAAGGGTGCCAAATAGCTCAACTTCCTAGGGCGAAATGTCTTCTCCACCTCGTTCCAATTTAGAATTTCAAATTATCAGACCTTTCTAGTTAAATGGGACTTCACTAATTACATGAAGTTGTTGGATTTTTAAGAACAAGCTCCCTCAGGAAGACAGGGCTCAGAACCATCACTTAAATGATTAAGGCAAATTAGTGGCCAAAACCTCTCTCCAGGCTGCAGTAGATGCTGTGGACACTGCGTCCAAAGGGATGACTATAGCAATTGTCATGAGAGATTCCTGGTTACAACCCTCAGGTTTCTCTAGTGAGGTGCAAAGTTCTATTCAAGATCTGCCCTTGACACAGTTAACCTGTTCAAAGAAAAGATGGATAAATCTCTGCACTCTCTCAAGAACAGCACTTCATTCTTTGGGTATCCATACCCCTAGACCTAAAAAGAAGCATCACAAATGATGGTACAGGAGAAGACCTCCTCCACAACCATTTTACCACCAATGCACCACACAAACAACAATGCAACACCCACTGCCACACCTCCCACAAATACACAGCCAAATAATTTATTTTGAAGAGACCACCATGACCCACGTCTGTTTACGGATGCCACATTATCCTGCCCTTCAGTTTTTGAAGGTTGCTTTGCGCACCACTGAAGGGCTTTAACAACAGACAAATGGGTACTGAAAATTATTCCTTATACCTAGTTGATCGAGTTTCCCTATGCCCAAACCCCCTTCCCACTTCCTTTTCAGGGACCAATCTCACAGGGAAATTCTGCATCGAGAAGTGGATTCCCTTCTCCACTAAGGAACCACAGAAAGAGTTCCACCTCAACATCAAAGGAAAGGATTCTACTCCCCATACTCCTTAGGCCCCAAAAAGAACTTGTGATAGAGACTGATAGATGTTGACTAAATATATTCTGTGAGGCAAACTCGCAGCTAAACCAGGGCTGCTCGCTCAGTTGCTGTGGTACATCTGCACCTCCTGATATTCGTACACCCCAACTCTGGCCCCACAAAGTCACGAGACCTCTTCAGCAGTCTCCTAACACTGGCCAAGGGGGCCATTCATCATACCAAGAGGAGGACATTGGATGGGGAGGTGCTCTGCAACTGTGGGGCCTATTTCCCTTCCTTCCTTAGGTCAAATATCTGGGCAGAGTTCCTCTGGGCTGCATCCAAGGGTATATACCTCCTCTCTGATTTCTATTCCTTACATCTGATGAAGTGGGTTACAGCCCACGAAAGCTTATGCCTGCAGAAACTAAATTTGTTAGTCTTTAAAGTGCCACAGGACTCTCGTTGTTTTTGTTGTATACAGACTAACATGGCTACCCCTCTGGAACTTATAAAGCAGGTCATCTTCAGACCTCAGACTTCAGTCAGAATTTGCCTTTCCCTCCTCAGCCACATGACCTCATGCACACATGAGACACCATTTGCCAAGCTCCATCTCCATTGCCTGCAAACCTGGCTTCAATCCATCTACTCACCAAAAGAGTCAGTATCAGTGCCAAAGTAACAATTCCAACTAAAGTTCTGTACTCTCTCATCTGGTGGACAAAGCGGGGATAAGTTTGAATGGGGACTCCTTTCTTCACATCTACGTTTGAGGTGAATGTCATTTCCAATGCCTCCTTCTTAGACGAGGGAGCTCAGATGGATAATTATAATGCACAAAGCATCTGGATTCCTCAGGAGTCCAGGGTGTATATCAATCACTGGAACCAAGAGCAATCCATCGGGCTTTTAATGCTTTAGAATCATAGAATATTAGAGTTGGAAGGGACCTCAGGAGGTCATCTAGTCCAACCCCCTGCTCAAAGCAGGACTAACCTCTGCTATATCATCCCAACCAGGGCTTTGTCAAGCCGCAGCTTAAAAACCTCTAAGGATGGAGATTCCACCACCTCCCTAGGTAACCCATTCCAGTGCTTCACCACCCTCCTAGTAAAAAACTTTTTCCTAATGTCCAACCTAGACCTCCCTCCCTGCAACTTGAGACCGTTGCTCCTTGTTCTGTCATCTGCCACCACCGAGAACAGCCTAGCCCCATCCTCCCTAGAACCCCCTTTCAGGTAGTTAAAGGCCGCTATCAAATCCCCCTCACTCTTCTCTTTTGCAGACTAAACAAGCCCAGTTCCCTCAGCCTCTCCTCATAAGTCCTGTGCTCCAGCCCCCTAATCATTTTTGTTGCCCTCCGCTGGACTCTCTCCAACTTGTCCACATCCTTTTTGTATTGGGGGGCCCAAAACTGGACACAATATTCTAAATGCGGCCTCACCAATGCCGAATAGAGGGGAATAATCACTTCCCGTGACCTGCTAGCAATGCCCCTCCTAATGCAGCCCAATATGCCATTGGCCTTCTTGCCAACCAGGGCACACTGCTGACTCATATCCAGCTTTTTATCCACCGTTACCCCCAGGTCCTTTTCTGCAGAGCTGCTGCCCAGCTCGTCGGTCCCCAGTCTATAGCTGTGCATGGGATTCTTTCTTCCTAAGTGGAGGACTCTGCACTTTTCTTTGTTGAACCTCATTCGATTTCTTTTGGCCCAATCCTCCAGTTTGTTTAGGTCACTCTGTATCCTATCCCTACCTTGCAGGGTATCTACCACTCCCCCCAGCTTAGTGTCGTCCGCAAACTTGCTGAGGGTGCAATCTACCCCATCCTCCAGATCATTAATAAAGATGTTGAACAAAACCGGCCCCAGGACCGACCCCTGGGGAACTCCGCTTGTGACCGGTTGCCAGCTAGACATGGAGCCATTGATCACTACTCGTTGAGCCCTATGCTCTAGCCAGTTCACTATCCATTTTATAGTCCATTCATCCAACCCATACTTCTTTAACTTGCTGATAAGAATACTGTGAGAAACCGTATCAAAAGCTTTGCTAAAGTCAAGGTATATCACATCCACCGCCTTCCCCACATCCACAGAGCCAGTCACCTCATCATAGAAAGCAATCAGGTTGGTCAGGCATGACTTTCCCTTGGTGAATCCGTGTTGACTGTTCCTGATCACCTTCCTCTCTTCCAAGTGCCTTAAAATGGATTCCTTAAGGACCTGCTCCATGATCTTTCCAGGGATTGAGGTGAGGCTGACCGGTCTGTAGTTCCCCGGATCCTCTTTCCTCCCTTTTTTGAAGATGGGCACTATATTTGCTTTTTTCCAGTCCTCAGGGACCTCCCCCTGTTGCCACGAGCTTTCAAAGATAATAGCCAATGGCTCTGAAATCACCTCAGCCAACTCCCTCAGCACCCTCGGGTGCATTGCATCTGGCCCCATGGACTTGTGAATGTCCAATCCTTCTAAATAGTCTTGAACCTGTTCCTTCAGCACTGCGGGATGTTTGCCTCCTTCCCATTTTGTGCCACCCAGCAGCTGTGCCAGTACAGCAGTCTGGGAGCTGATCTTGTCTGTGAAGACAGAGGCAAAAAAGTCATTGAGTACCTCAGCTTTCTCCACATCCTCCGTCACTAGGTCGCCTCCCTCTTTCTTTAAGGGGCCTACACTTTCCCGAATCTTCCTCTTGTTGGCAACATGCCTGTAGAAACCCTTTTTGTTCCCCTTCACGTCCCTTGCTAGCTGCAACTCCAATTGTGCTTTGGCCTTCCTCATTTCATTCCTGCACGTTCGAGCAGTGTTTATATAATCCTCCCTAGTCATCTGACCAAGCTTCCACTTCTTGTAAGCTTCTTTTTTGCGTTTAAGTTCGCCAAAGACTTCTTTGTTAAGCCAAGCTGGACGCCTACCATATTTGCTATTCTTTCTGCACATCGGGATGGTTTGCTCTTGTGCCCTCAATAAGGTCTCCTTAAAATACAGCCAGCTCTCTTGGGTTCCTTTCCCTCTCATATTAGCCTCCCAGGGAATCCTGCCCATCAGTTCCCTGAGGGAGTCAAAGTCCGCTTTTCTGAAGTCCATGGTCCGTATCCTGCTGTTCCCCTTTCTTCCTTTCATCAGGATCCTGAACTCGACCATCTCATGGTCACTGCTGCCTAGGTTGCCACCCACTTCTACTTCCCCTACCAAATCTTCCCTGTTTGTGAGCAGCAGGTCAAGAGAAGCACGGCCCCTAGTTGGTTGCTCCAGCACTTGCACCAGGAAATTGTCAGCGACACTCTCCAAAAACTTCCTGGATTGTTTGTGCTCTGCTGTATTGCTCTTCCAGCAGATGTCAGGGTGATTGAAGTCTCCCATGAGAATCAGGCCCTGTGAACTGGAAACTTTCCTCAGTTGAGTAAAGAAAGCCTCATCTACCTCATCCTCCTGGTCTGGTGGTCTGTAACAGACACCCACCACGACATCACGCTTATTGTTCTTGCTTCTAAGCTTAACCCAGAGACACTCAACTGACTTATCTCCAGTTTCATACTGGAGCTCAGAGCAGTCATAGTGCTCTCTTACATACAGTGCAACTCCTCCCCCCTTTCGCCCCTGCCTGTCCTTCCTGAACAGTTTATACCCATCCATGACAGCGCTCCAATCGTGAGAGTTATTCCACCAAGTCTCAGTTATTCCAATCATGTCGTAGTTTCTTGACTGTGCCAGGACTTCCAGTTCCTCTTGCTTGTTTCCCAGGCTTCTTGCATTTGTGTACAGGCACTTGAGATAAGTAGCCGACTGGCCTACTTTCACAGTATGAATCGGGAGGCCTCCCCTGCTGCCCCCTCCTCCTTCTGCTTCCTTGCGGTGTCCCTCTTCCCCACTAACGTTCGGGCTTAGGTCCCCGTCCCCCGTCAAAACTAGTTTAAAGCCCTCCTCACTAGGTTAGCCAGCCTGTCTGCGAAGATACTCTTCCCTGTCTTCGTTAGATGAATCCCGTCTCTTCCTAGTAGTCCTTCTTCCTGAAACAACATCCCATGATCGAAGAATCCAAAGCCCTCTCTTCGACACCACCTGCGTAACCACGCATTTACTTCCACAATGCGACGGTCCCTACCTGGGCCTTTTCCCTGAACAGGGAGGATGGATGAGAACACCACTTGTGCTTCAAACTCCTTCATCTCTTTTCCCAGAGCCACATAGTCTGCAGTGATCCGCTCAAGATCATTCTTGGCAGTGTCATTGGTGCCCACGTGGAGAAGCAGGAAGGGGTAGCGGTCTGAGGACTTGATAAGTTTTGGCAGTCTCTCCGTCACATCCCGAATCCTAGCTCCAGGCAAGCAGCACACTTCTCTAGTTTCCCGGTCCGGACGGCAGATGGATGACTCCGTCCCCCTTAGGAGGGAGTCCCCGACCACCATCACCCTTCTCTTCCTCTTGGGAATGGTGGTCGTGGAACCCCCATCCCTAGGAGAATTCATCCCTTGCCTTCTGATCAAATGGGTCTCCTTCTGATCCATTCCCTCCGAAGGGTCCTCCAAATCATTCTCTGCCGTAGTACTTGTGCAGAGAGGATGAAAACGATTCCTTACTTCTATCTGCATGGTGGGCACATGGGTTCTCTTTCTTCGGGAGGTCACATGCTGCCA
The DNA here is from genome assembly GCF_026122565.2 of Emydura macquarii macquarii. Classification (NCBI taxonomy): domain Eukaryota; kingdom Metazoa; phylum Chordata; order Testudines; family Chelidae; genus Emydura; species Emydura macquarii. The sequence goes on along the minus strand of NW_027130155.1, from coordinate 5,541,716 downwards.
ATTTCCTTCCCCGTTCTTCATTTTCGCCTGCCCGGCCTTCTCTGAATCTTGCTTACCCTCTGCCTGTGCCTGATGGAGAAAGACATTGTTTTCTGTAATGCACCGCAGGGTTGACATTTGGGCCTCTAGTCCTTTAACCTTCTCTTCCAATAAGGCAACCAGCCTGCACTTGGTACAGATGAAGTCATCTCTATCCTGGGGGAGGAAGACAAACATAGCACACCCAGTGCAGGTGACAACAACAGATCGCTCCATCTCCATATCTCTGCTCTGAGAGCCTCCTCAGCAATGCCTGAAAGGCAAACACCTGCAGTGGGCTCTCTCCGCAGGCGAACTCCCAGGCAAACTCCCTCCTTCTCCTTCTGTTAGCCGCCCCTCTGTTCGCTGCTCAGCTGCTTCGCAGCTGGCTGCCTTTTATAAGGCTGGGGCAGTTGCCCCCCCCCCTGCTCTTACCCCTCAAAGCCCCGCCCCCGCAATTAGCCCCACCTGGATCCAATCAATCACTCAAACAGACAAACCCCCAACTGCCAAAATGGTGCCTGTAACTGCACTTTCCTCCCATTCATTTGATCCTGACTTATCCAGATAATGTTGGATAATATGACTACTGTCTTTTATATAGACAAGCTGGGGGAACAAAATCCTTCCCTCTGCATGTAGAGATATTTAACCTCTGGAACTGGTGTTTCAGCCCTCACATACCTCTCAGCAGCATACTTATTAGGTGAGCACTTCCTGGTTGACAGTCTCAGAAGACATTTTTCTGCAGACCATGAATGGGAGATCCATGATTTAGTCCTGAACAAAGTCTTCACTCAGTGGAGAATGTCATCTTGGGACCTCTTTGCCTCACAGGCAAACAAAAAACTGCCCTTAAACTGCTCTAGAACACTTCTAGGTGGGGTATCAAAGGAAGATGCCCTTCTAGAATGGGGGAACAACTTCAGGTATGACTTTCCTCCCTTGCCATTAATACCACATATCCTGAGCAAAATCCAGCACGACAGGGTTCGAGTCGTTGTTATTGCACCCAACTGGCCAACACAGTTCTGGTTCATGGATCTACTGAGAATTTCACCCCATCTGCTCATCAGCATCCAACCATTTCCTGACCTGCTAATGAAACACAATGGCATCTTCAGGCATTCCAGCCTGGGACCACTGCAACTCAAAGCCTGGTGTTTAGATGGGCATCAGGAGTAGAGAGTTTATGCTCCAGGGTGGTTCAATTACTCTCAACCACAGTAGGAAGGATTCTACCAGGACATGCTAAGGAGAAGAGTTTCTCCTCTTGGGCATGACACTTTCGGAGTTCAGTGGGATTCCAGCTATGCTAGAATATCTACTTTCCATCAGACATCAGGTCTCTCTCTTAGTTTCCTATGGGTTCACTTAGCAGCAGTCAGTGCTTTTCATCCCCCTGTCGATGACCACACTATCTTTGTTCATCCCACGACAACTAGATTCCCCATCCAAAATTCATCCCTAAAATAATTTCAGAGTTTCATCTGAGTCAAACCATCACACTTATCAATATTTTTTCCAAAACCACATGCTTCTGACAAGGAGCATTCTCCTTTGTGAAGAAGTCTCCTTCATTCTCAGAAGTTTGAAGAGCTTGGCCTTCTGTCTGCAAAGAACAAAAGCAATTAGAAAGACACCTAGACTTTTTACTACCATAGCAGAGAGATCAAGAGATCAAGCTGTATCTGAGCAGAGACATCTAAATGGATCTCTAGATGCATTATCCTTTGTTTCCAAATAGCTCACATCCCTCCCACACAGGGAGTGAAGGCCCATTCTGCCAGAGTGCAAACAACTTCTGCTGCATCTCTGTGAGACGTACCTCTACTAGAGATATGTAGGGCAGCTGCCTGGAACTCCTTATACACCTGCACAAGATATTACACTTTGGTCCAGTCTTCTACTACTGATACACCTGTGGAACAGCAGTATTACAGACAGCCATCACTTCTTCATCCTCACACCAACCTTTTGTTTGACTACTGCTTGCTAATCTCCCACATATGGAATACACATAGGGACCATCACTCAAAGAAGAAATGGAGGTTACTTACCTGTAACTGGAGGTTCTTCAAGATGTGTGGTCTCTAGCTGTATTCTACGACTCATCCTCTGTTCCCTCTGCTGCTGATCATAACTGGATTTGCAGTGGTAGAAGGAACTGGAGAGGTGCTGGTCTGTACTGTCCCTTATACTTTCAGTTCAGAGCAAGAGGAGAACAACTACGCATGTGCAGATTAACAGACACTGCTTACTAACTCAGCCACATAGCACACATGGATATCCACATGTGGAACACAGCTAGGAACCACACATCTATGAAGAATTTCCAGTTACAGGTAAGTGTTACCTAACTAACTGGGATCTGATATTAATGCGTTCAGGAATTGACATGATACTCATTTGATAATGACAGAAAGGCTTTAATTACTACACTTATAAAATGAACCCCCAAAGTCCAGTGTATATTAGCTGCAAAAGCAATTTTCCTCATCAATTCAGACAAGAGGGAGTGATTTCAATTCTTGACAGCTTCTCTGAGAGCTTGGATCCATAGTCTCAGAAGAAAGCTGGGCGAGATGACAGTTCTGTGTCTGCAATGATTTCTCAGTCTTGAAACGCATTTGCTAGTTGGATTGCTTCCCTCTTTATAATCTTAAGCTTAGTATTTTCAAAGCATTTTTGGTAATTACATGGGAGAACAAAGAAAATCCAAACAAAAATAACAGGGGAAAGACCTACATGTTTTTGCTCAGGTCAAAAGGTTTTAGCCGCCTGGATTTTGTTTAGTCAACAATCCAGCACTTGTTTGTCACACAGTTCCACCCTTTCCTAAAAAAGGGGGGTTGGGGTTTGCTGAGATGAAAATTGAATAATACCTGAGGTGGCACCCATCAGAGGATAAGACCATATGGTATCCTTGAAAAATACGGCACCACTGAGATATAGAGGAGTAAATTACAGAAGATAATTTCATTAGGGAGACTGGCCAATCAAGAGGGGCCATTAATTATAGGAACTGCAGTTACCCTGATGAAATATCAGACATGCTTAAAGAAGAAAAAGAGCACATATGTCATGCAATAATAAGCAATCACTTCTTTTCAAAAAGGATTTTCAGCCATCACCATACTTTTGCAATATGCATCTTATTAGTAATATTTGGTAGCTTATTTTTATAAGTAGGCCCAGCTTAGCTTGAATTTCATAGTCTTCATTTCATAGTCTCCATTTTTCTAAAAACTAGAAAATTTGGTGAGCATTCTGGTAAGCTTTAGCACTTATGTAGAACTTTTAAAGCATTAACTATTTCCAGGGTTGGTCAGTATTATTATCTCCAGTGTATAGCTGTAGGGACTTAGCTATGCTGTTCTGTTGATTTGGGAGATGCTCAGATACTACAGTGAGGAGCACCAGTACAGAACCTCTAGGACAGACAGCCCAGCTATGGAAACTGAAAAGTTAAGAACAAATGATGCAAAGTTGGATGTATAAAGTTGGGTATCATGAGGTCCTGGTCCATGACCAGGGCTCGTAGGTGCTATGGTAATAAATGTAAACAATACTAAGAATAAATCCATTTTGATGGATATAGATAAAAATGGCCTGCTTTTCAGAGAAATTGTCTATGATCAGAACTTCTGGATTTAGGTCTATAATTTTAGACACTCCTGATTTTAAAAAATGTTTGTGTGACTTAGCAATGGGCATGAGAGGGAGTCTACATTAGAACTGGGGTTAGTCAGTCCCTTTCCTTTTTCACAAAAATACACTATTTAGGGAAAACGTCTGCTGATAGCCTGAGGAATGGACTTGCTGGTAATTTGTCTCCACCTGCTGGCAGAAAACTTAAAACTGAATGCATCAGATTAGTCTAGGATGTTTAAGAAACTGCATTTACACAAATAGAAAGAATGTGGTTTCACAACTTGGAATTTACAGTTCCCTACTTGCTTTGACCATAGCCACCTCTTTATAACTATCCCCACTTCCTCCCATTTACATCTTTCTGTCACTTTCTGTTCATCCTTCCTGTTTCTTTGTGCTCCTTTCTCTAGTTCAGATTGTAGCTGAAATACTGTAACTTGTTTTAGCTGCACAAGAACTCATTAATTAAATCCACCTTTGAAAGTGCCCTTCAGTCCTTTGTTTTGTCCACCAGGATCTTCAAGGAAAGTTGGTTATTGCTGTTGCTAGTTTGGACACCCCTAACAAATTGTGCACTCTGCAGCATTTCCAATACTTGCCCACAGTGCAAAAGAAAAGCTGAACATTTCCTCCTTGGCTCACTTTCCCCTCCCCTCTCAACCCAAGTTTGTCACTATCTTCTAAAAAAATTAATTTAAGATTAATTTTTTTAAATTCAGCAAAATTCTCTCTCCCCTCTTTTAAATGAACATGCACAATAGTGTGCTTAAGAACTCTCATCTTTTCAGGGATTTCAAAACACACCAGCTAGGCCACTGGTAATATTTCTGCAAGCATCACAGCCTGTAGTCACAGTCTTTTCTTCAAGGGCTGATTCCTGTGGAAAACTCAAATGTGGGTGCTTGTCCCCAGTACTTCCTCGGGGAAAGGAGTAAATCTCCTCTCCCCTGTGACCAGGTTGGGTGGCCTTTTTACTGGAAATAGGGAAATCTAAGAGTAAATAAAAACTGGTTGTGGTGAGACTGGAAAGAGTGCGACAGACATAAGAATGGGGAGAGAATTTAGCACTAGCTATGGGGAGAATAAAGTATCCCTGCGCACCTGATTATTCCATTAGTATGTAGAATGTGAGTCGGTAAAATTACCTAGAAGAATGACTTTAACTCAAGGTTACTTAGCTTTTAACAGCTGTGGCGTAATTTTGCCAATGCAGTTACAGAGCCACACAATTATCATGTCCTGAAGTTGTGTTGTGATAGTTATATCGTAATGTTTTGTCAACGTAAGTAAACATTGTCACATGTATAAGGACAGTCAGATTCTGAATCTGATTGGCTCTTCACAGCTCTTTATTACCCTCCAAGAACTCTTTGGCTTAATGCAGAAGCTGCAGTCCTGCCTTCTTTCTTTCATCCCCTTTTATTGAGATGTCTATCAAGACCAGCGCTGACTAACCTACTGCATGGACAGCTACAGCTCTTGGCCTTGGGCCATGCCAGAAGTTATTCTAAAACGGTATCCACATGTGATGTCATCTCCATGTTCTGATTTTTCAAACAGTTGAACAGTTTTCTCAGCCACATCAATTACTCACCCCTTGGCCCCCCCTGCTTGAAACAGAGTTCTGTTAAACAGCAGTTCTGACTGGGCATTTGTTGTTTCAGACATTCCTACAGTTTGCCATAGACAGTTGTGATGGGGTATATACCACATGCTGGCTCTGAAAGAGTTAACTGGAGCTGGTGAGGACAATTAATCCACCTGGTTGCACAGGGTGGGCCCGGTCCAATTAAAAATGAGTCTCTGCTAGGGGAGGAGCTGGGTATAAAGAAAGGAAGTCTGGACCAGGAGGGGGCTGTAGGGAGAAACTCTATAGTTACTTACTAGCATTAGAGAGTCAAAATGAGAGTGTGAGAGATAAATACATAGATAGGTAGATATGGCCCTGGGAACCTCTTCAAAGTAGAGAGGTTTACTAGGAGCCCAGGAAAGAAATGGAGCTGCTACCACGGTGGAGCAAGCTCTGGTGGTGAGCTGTGACAAAAAGACAGGATTGGGACTTCCAGTGGGAGAGAGCTCTGGAAGGTGTTCAGCTGAGATACTAAGCAAGGGAAATGTAAGAGGGATGAACGGTCAAGCCCAAGAAGAGCAGAAGATAGTTTAAGTTTGTAATTTTGGTTTGGAAATTTGTTGGTGGATTCCAGAGGAGAGTTCTGTGAGTCCTAGAGCTGAAAGAAGAGTGAACTTGGAGTGACCAGATATCAGGTTTGGTAGGAGTAAGTCCAGGGAGACAGCATCAAGGAGGCTAATGGAAAAGACCTTGGCTGCTGATCATAGGGGCTGTGGGCTGTAATACAGTGTAGTCAGTAGGCCTATGTTCCCCTACCAGCCTCTAGTAAGGTGGAGTAAAGTCTTCAGGAAAAGGACAACTGGAAACTCTGAGAAAGGGGTTATGGGCCATGTGGCCTAAGGTTGAGGGGTGAAGACCTTTTATGAGGACCCAGGACTTTACCCTAGGAGGGGTGAGTCATGTGAAGAAGCAGACTTCTGTAGGATGGGAGTGACCATTGGCAGGGGGCACTAGATGAGGAGAGATGGATATGCCATGCCTTGCCACGAGGAGGTATGCCAGCGATGAGTTCACCCTTCTCCAGTATCACTTTATTTTTAGAGGTATTTGTGCATAGAGACCGGGCTTCACATCAATATTACTCTGGGCCATCTCAGGCAGCCATTCTTCCCTGGCTACTTGTTGACATGGTAAGAACATCTCTCAGTCCCCACGATTTGTCCCCTAGAGCCTGCAATTCTGCCCACCCACCCCAACGGAGCCCTTAAATATTGCCAGGGAAAGTTGTCCCACTAATTCCCCAGGTGTTCTTACAGTAGGCCAATGAAACCTACTCCCATCATAACAGCATTAGAAATACTTCACAACAAACATCTACGTAACATAGAGACCTCAAGTTTAGTGAAAATTATATTTACCTTCTCATGTGCAAGAGAGTGATTAATAGTCACTTCCTAGATTCCTGCAGTGGTATCTTCCTATCAGAGCATCCCAGTGTGTGCCCAAGCTGTATCTTTAAAAAAAACAAATCAACAAAGCTCTTCTAGACTCTTCCAATATATAAAAGGCGGCATCCAGGAAATAGTGCCTTGGCTACACTGTTTGCCAAGACAAGCTGACAGCGTCCCTTTAGAAGGCCTGTTACATAAAGCAGGTTCCCAGACTGGTGTACAGAGCATTTGCTGGCAGTCCATAGAGCACTGGCTAGTCACATGGGGCTGATCTCTCCTTCTAACTTCTAGCTGCCATTTTGCATTACAAGAGTACAGTGAACACTTATCTAATCTTGTTTTCCCACGTAAGCAATTGGTGTAATTGCCACAGGGAAGTTATCAGATCATGACTGGGTTTGCAGGCGATCCACAATCTGAAATGGAAGGGGTGATGGTGCATGAGACAACTTCTCTATTCTTTATTTATTTATTTATGTATTAATAGTAAATAAAAATACCTAGCTCTGACAAAGCACTTTTCATCTGTAGATCTCAAAGTGATGATTCACATTAGGAAAAGATTTGAGAAACCTGATTTAAAAAAAAGAAAAGCTAAAACCTAAGGCAACAGACTTTCATGTTGCTATTCCATTCCCCTGCTGATGGTAATGATAATTGTTGTATTCATGTAAATACCTTACTCATTACATTTTGGCTTTTTTAGTTTTCTTGAAAAGGTAATAAAAGAAAAAAGCTATTTGTTTTCTTCTCATCATATATGGTTTTCCCTCTGGATGCTCTTAAAGAATGCTGCTTTGCCATCAAAAGCTGGGAGTATGTCCTTTTAGAGTTGTAGAGATGCTAATCAAGGGCTAATGTGTCACTTTCCTTATAGAAAGAAATGACCACACAAATTGCTTGAAGATCTCTTCTGTGTGATTGACTGATCTGGCCACTGGGTGTTGCTGTTGACGCAAAGTGATCTAAATTATTTTCCCACTGAAGTGGTATAGTATAATGTATTGTGGAAGTCCAGATACACAAAGCCAGAGTCAGGAATTGCAGGACCTAGAAAAGGTTACTCTTGCCCACTTCTTGTCACTCCTTATGGGGGGCCAGAGGATGAATCCTAGGTGTACTCTACCTTGGAAAACTGCTATACTGCCTCCTTGTCCAAAGCTATCAAGGCCCCTACCCTGTACATTTTTCTACCCTATATGAGTGTAAGTCCTATTTCTCCTGTGAATTGAGGTCCTGCTCCTCCTCCCTCCACACCCCACAGGTATTATCCCAGTAACCATATCCCCCATGTGACTGTATAACAGTACTCTCTGCAGGTTAGGTCAGGGGACTGAGAGCAGGAAAAACAGGGTTTTATTGATTACTTTGCTTGCTATGTGTCTTGAGCAAGTCACAACCTCTCTCAGCCAAAGTTTCCCAAACTATAAAATAAGGATACCCACAAGCACCAAACAACAAAGATTAGGTTGGATCTAGCATCCAGGACAACATTCATGGTTGTTCTCCTCTGATGAGAGCGCTGTTTATGTAAATTATCAGGGAGCCTGATGCATGTCAGTGGGTTTCTTCCAGCAATACAAAGGTTTCTGAATTTTTATTTGTGTGATTAAAGCACAGCCTAATAACGGATAAGCATATTAAATCTAGTAAGTTACAAAACAATAAAAGTTGCTAAGCCACACAATCAAATTATGGAAGTCTGCTTCTTTTGAAAGCAGCAGCAGCTAGCATTTACCCTCACTCAGTTGTGCTGCATTTCTGGAAGCCCTACAAGACTTGAAGAGAAAAAAATAGCCCTACAATGGAGAAGAGAAACCGCAAGCTACACAACGCAACTACTATTGTTCTATTTAGGGATGATGCAATTCATGTTTCTTTCTGCATTATGTGCATGAAGATTTTGAAATGAATATTCTCTCTTCAAGTGATTGCTCATATCCATTCCATTATAGGTGTGTGCGCGCCCCGTGCACAGATTACCGGAACTTTTTTCCCTTAGCTAGCTCCGTAGGGTCGGCTCTGGCGGCCCCATGAGTGCCGCGCCCATGCCGCGGTACAGAGGGCTCCGCCCACCCTGCGGCCCCTCAGTTCCTTCTTTCTGCCTGTGACGGTTGCTGGAACATCCGCCTCTTGCATACCGCAAGTAGCTTCCTTCGTGTTATAGCTTTGTTATTCGAGTTCTTGTTCATTGTTTTCTTAGTGATTAACAGTAGTTAAGTTGTAGAGATAGTGCTCTTAGGGACTAGAGCTGAGCCATGCCTGGCTCCACCAGCTATAAAGCCTGCACCGCGTGTGCAAAATCCTTCCCCGTGAGTGACCCTTACGACTGTTGCCTCCAATGCCTCGGGGAGCAACATAGAAAGGAGAAATGTAGGATCTGTAGGTCCTTCAAGCCATGGACCCAGAAGGAGAGGAACGCGAGGCTGAAGGCGAACCTAATAGAGTCTGAGCGTCGCCTGGACTCCGAGCCGTTGCGGTCTCCAGCGGCACCGAGCATCTCGTTGGTGTGGAGCGCTCCACCGGCACCGGTACTGGCACCGGCACCGTTGTTGGCACCGAGGAAGAAGAAGTGGCCGGAGGCCGCACACATGGACTCCCCCTTGCTGCCGGGAAAGCAGGGGGTACAGCAGGAGATGCCCCAGCCACGTGCTGTGGAGAGTACTCCGGCACCAGCATCTCCTCGCAGAGAGCCTCCCCTGACTCCTCGGGGTGGGGGAGTGCCTCTGCAAGGGCGGTCGACACCGGAGGCTTTCGCTGCGGTACACACCCTCATGGGCCTACCTACACCTCTGTCCCCCCCTCGGCCGAGGGTTCCGGGACCGGTGTCTCGGGGTAAACCCACGTTGGGTTGCTCCGGTGGGTGGAGGAGACAGGAGTCGAGGTCTCCCCTCAGACGGTCAAGGAGGGTCGAGAGTGCGGGCTCACCTCCCAGCTCTGACTCCGAGTCGTCGAGCTCCTCGGCACCGCAGCACCGAGAGCAGTCGAGGGACAAACGCTCGAGGCGAAGACATTACAGTTCCACCTCGAGCGGGGACCATAGCTTGGGCTCCGGTATTCCGGTGCGAAGCCCAGCTCGACATCAATCCCCAACGCTGCCTGCCTTGGCACCTTGCATCCCGGCACTGCCTGCCTCGGCATCGAGCGCCTCGGCACCGCGTGATATGTCACGCTCCCAGTCAGCGTCGCGACGACACAGGCGTCACCGCTCCCGCTCTAGATCTGGGAAGTGTCGCCGTAAGTCTTCCAGACGGAGGGGGCGTTCCACCTACAGCTCCTCCAGTAGCTCCTCTTCTCATCGGCACCGCAGACACCAGCACTGGAGGTCATCGTCATCCCGGAGCTGCTCCCCTTCCAGGACCCACAAGCACAGGTCAAGCGGCTCGGGTTCCAAGGGGTGGCGCCTGGAAATGACCCAGCAGGTTCCTACGCCTGCACCTACATGGCCCCAAGGCCCCTGGCAATGGCCATATTGGGGGCCCTGGGGTACACAGATGTGTCAAGGGACCGCCTCTGTTCACTCCTCAGTGGCCCAACCAGTACCCCCACCGACCTGTCCATTGGAGGGCCACCCCTCGGAGGAGGGGTCTGACCCAGAGGAAGGACCTTCTACAAGGGCCCTTCCACAATCCTCCTCCTCCTCTCCAGATGAGGCGGTGGCCAGGGACCATAAGGCCCCCCTCTTTGACTTCCGGGCCCACCAGGACCTTCTGAGGAGAGTGGCGGACAATCTCGGTTTAGAAATTAAAGAATTGTCAGAGGAGGAGGACCCCCTCTTCGGGGTTTCTGAGACAGCAGGCCCATCACGACTGGCCCTTCCTGTCCATGAGAGTGTGATGAAGATAGCCAAGACCCTCTGGCAAACCCCCTCCTCAGTGGCCCCCACTTCAAAAGGCGCTGAGCACAAATACTGTGTGCCTAAGGAGGGGTTTGAATTCCTCTATACACACCCCGCCCCAGGTTCGCTCATAGTGGATACAGTGAACCAGCGGGATTGCCAGGGTGGCAAGGGCAACACCCCAAAGGACAAGGACAGCAAGAAGCTGGACCTTTTCGGGCGCAAGATGTATTCCACTGCGGCCCTACAGCTGAGGGTCGCAAACCATCAGGCCCTCCTGGGAAAGTACAATTTGAATCTCTGGTCGTCTCTGCAGAGGTTCTCCTCGGGGTTGCCCCTGGACCAGGCCGCAGACTTCGCCACGGTGTCGCAGGAAGGGGTGGCGGTGGCTAAGGCAGCACTCCAGTCGGCTAGTGACGCAGCGGATGCTGCTAGCAGGGCGATTGCTTCGGCCATCGTCATGCGCCGCTGCTCTTGGCTCCAAGCTTCCGGCCTGTCCCAGGAGGTCCAACAGTCAATACAGGACCTCCCCTTTGATTACACCGGCCTCTTCTCTGAGAGGACGGACGAAAAGCTCCATGCCCTAAAGGACTCACAAGACACCCTGAGGTTCCTAGGGCTATACACCCCCCAGGCCTCGAGGCGCCAGGCCCACCCTCAGGCCCAGAGGCAACCGCAGCCTCCACCAAGGCTGCCCCCCAGACCCGCTCAGCCCAGGAGGGGTCGGGATGGTACCAGGCGCCCAGTCGCCGTGACCGTCAAGGGCCCTCCACGGGGTCTCAGCAAGGCTCAAGCAAGGGCAATACTGCCAATAAAAAATTTTGATGGGGTGCACGAGGGTGGCACTCCTCCGTTCCCAGTGGATCGCTCCAAGTTATTTACCCACAGGCTTCGGCCTTACTACGCCGAATGGGAAGCCATTACCTCGGACCAATGGGTCCTTGGCATTGTGCTCAGGGGCTATGCCTTACAACTTACGGCCTTCCCCCCCAACTCTTCCCCTATCCAGTCCCTCTTCAGGGACCCCTCTCACAACCAACTCCTCATGCAGGAGGTCAACTCCCTCCTCACGCTTGGTGTGGTAGAAGAGGTTCCTCCTCAGGAACGAGGAAGGGGATTCTACTCACGGTACTTCCTAATCCCCAAGGCCAAGGGGGGCCTGAGGCCAATTCTGGACCTCAGACATCTGAACAAGTTTGTCAGGCGCACCAGGTTTCATATGGTTTCCCTAGCCTCCATTATTCCTGCCCTAGATCCAGGGGACTGGTATGCCATCCTCAACCTGAAGGACGCGTACTTTCATATCACTATCCTTCCAGGTGACAGAAAGTTCTTAAGGTTTATGGTAGCTGGATGCCACTACCAGTTTGCAGCCCTACCGTTTGGCCTTTCGTCCGCATCAATGGTGTTTACAAAATGCATGGCAGTGGTAGCGGCCCACCTGCTCCGCAGAGGGGTTCAAATATTCCCTTACCTGGACGACTGGCTGATCCGGGGCAAGTCCAGGGCCCACGTGAGGAACAGCCTGGCTCTTACCTGCGCCACATGCACCAGACTGGGGCTGCTCATCAACGAGCAGAAGTCTACTCTTACCCCAGTGCAGTGCATAGAGTTCATAGGGGCCATATTGGATGCCACCCAGGCCAGAGCCTTCCTTCCTCAGACTCGGTTCGAGAAAATGACCACCATAATCAATGATCTGCACAAGGCCCCTACGACCACAGCCAGGCACTGCCTTCAGCTATTGGGACACATGGTGGGGTGTACTTATGTGGTGAGGCTAGCTGGTCTCAAGCTCAGGCCTCTTGAAGAGTGGCTGGCCTCAATCTATGCACCGGGCAGATACTGGCTGAATAAGGTGGTCACAGTTCCCGCCCAGGTACTGTCCTCCCTGGACTGGTGGAGGGACCCCGGGGAGGTTCTGAGGGGCATTCCCTTCAGAGATTTGGCCCCCTCAGTCACTCTGATAACGGACGCCTCAGACAAGGGTTGGGGGGCCCACATCAGCAAGGACATGAGCACCCAAGGGCTATGGTCACCAGACGAGAGGGCTCTCCATATAAATGTCAGAGAACTCAGGGCAGTCCGCTTGGCCTGCAAGGTCTTCATCGAATTCCTGAAGGGCAGGATAGTCCAGGTCCTTACAGACAATATGGCAGCCATGTTTTATATAAACAGACAAGGGGGAGTGCGCTCCTTGGCTCTTTGCCAGGAGGCTACTCTTCTTTGGGACCTTGCGGTGAGGCACGATTTTCATATATCTGCCTCTCACCTCCCGGGGGTCAGGAATGACAAGGCAGACCGCCTCAGCAGGTCGTTCTTTCCCTGCCACGACTGGTCACTACACTCGGAGGTGGTGACTTCAATCTTCCAGAAGTGGGGGGTTCCCCAACTGGACCTGTTCGCATCGTCCTGGAACAGGAAGTGCCCAAGGTTCTGCTCGTTCCAGGGTCGCGAGCCGGGCTCCCTCTCCGACGCGTTCCTCATAGACTGGAAGGGGACCCTTCTATATGCGTTTCCCCCCATTCCGCTCCTGCCCAAGGTCCTTTTGAAAATAAAGAGGGACAGGGCGGACATGATACTGATTGCACCAGCCTGGCCGCAGCAGCACTGGTACAGTATGCTGCTCGACCTGTCCATCGACACGCCAATCCCGCTCTCGAGGCGTTACGACCTGCTCTCACAGGACCAGGGTCGCCTGCTGCACCCGGACCTGGACTCCCTCCACCTGATGGCATGGAGACTCTGTGGCTGCGGAGGGAGAGAGATCCTGCTCGACGCAGATCCAACAGATTCTGCTGGGCAGCAGAAAACCTTCCACTCAGTGATTAAACGTGATTAAAAGTGTCTCTGTATGTATTTAACGACCATTATCATAGTTGTTCTCTGTAGATGGGACAATGTCTGTATTTGTAAATGAATAGATAAAGAATTTAAAATGTATTATGTAATTGATAAGAAAGGGTATATAATTTATCACTGTAACATCAGAAAGCTGAAGCTGATTTAGCAGATTTCCCGGTATCATGACTAAATCTCTCTCTTCAGTGTTGTCTGTGCGGCTTGATTCTTGGGGAAAGAATCCTTTCGTGCTTTACAATAGGAAATAGTACTTTAGCTTCAAAGCAACGATATGCACTGCCTATGCTTCATCTGGGAAGGTACTGCTATGACAATTGCTGTCAAGAGACTTATCGGCTTGCTAGAAGACTATTTTTTAAAAAAATCCCCAGGCCTGAGCCTGCTATCTCAAGTCTGCTTAAACTTTGACAGAGAAGGTCTAAATCACAAGACTGAGGTTTCCAAGTTTATTCTGGATTTACCCTAGAATTCTCATGGAAGACTTTAAACAAGCTCCAAACCTGGACTGCCTATTGGACCAGGGGTGTGCACGGGAATACAAATTTGATTGCTGCTGGATGGGGCATGATCTGTAACCCCACCAGGCCCGTTCCCCTGCTTGCCCATCCTTGTGCAGGCCCTGTATTGGACTATAACTATATAAATTGATTCCAGAAAGACTTTTATAAATCAACAGCCTCATCATTTCTAGACCTAAGGACTTTTCTGTATGTATATTGATCTTTTAACCACTGCAACTTTCTTCCTCTTTTTTCCTTTTATTATTAAAACCATTAGTTTTTAGTTACTAAAGGATTGGCATCTGCATGGTTATTGGGTAAGAGCTGAGACTCATATTGATCTGGGGATCAGTGTCTGGTCCTTTGGGACTGGTGGACCTAACATATGGTGAATCTAGTTTTGAGGAATCGCTCACTATATTAGACTTGACTGTCTTGGGAATCAACGGCTGGGATGTTTACGGGAGACTGTATCTGGCTTCTTGGTAACCAGTGTGATATTACAGAAGCTGTTTGGTTAATGGCTTGGTGAATCTAATTATAGAATAAACCACCAGTTTTGGTGATTGTCTGCCCTGTTCCTTGAAGTTTGCCTTGAGTAAGTATCCTTGGTGTGGCCTCTGGTCTCACCATTGCTGTTTCATTTTTCTTATAATGAACTCAGTAGAGCTACAACACGCTATTAATTAATCTTTGCTGTGACTTTTTAATGCCAATTACAAAGTGTGAAGATGTGTAAAGTGCAATTAGCGAAGGGGGGTACTCTTGTGGTAATACTTTTCCATGTAGCTTTGTCTAGCTATGCTTTCCGAAGAAAAGAAAGAAGAAAATCCTTGCAGGCTTAGGACTGAATGTGGGTATGGTTTGTACAATTATAAAAGCCTATTGAAAGGAAAGTCTTTTTTGTACTCTTTAAAGCAGTGGTTCTCAAATGGTGTTCCGCGGAACCCTAGTGTTGAAGGGTTCCGCGAAGAAGCAGAACTGCACCGCCGAAATTTAGAAAAATCGGGTGCCACCGAACAACTGTTCACGCGCCGCCGAACAGCTGATGGGGCCGCCGAAAACGGCTGAGAGAGCGCGCCGCCGAATCAAGCCTGCACTGCGCCCCCGAAAAGAGGAAGAGTTTCTCCACTTTTCGGCGGAGGGTATGGCATGGGCGCGCAAGGTTTCCGGGGGCATAGCATGGGTGCGCAAAGGTTCCAGGGGCGGGAAATAAAATTGAGAAACACTGCTTTAAAGATCAGTTGCTTGCTGAGACACTTCAGTTTGGATCCTTGATAAATACTAGAAGGTTATGTTCAGATGACATTAGAATCTGAATTTAACAGACTAATGCAAAGAAATTTAGTATTAAGGATAAAATGTTATCCTGATTGTGCCCAGTCAAAGTAGATTCCCGTAGGAATGAATGTTGCAATCCTTAATGACGTAACTCTCCCATTTAAATTAGGAGGTATGTTCATTTCTGTGTTAGAAGCCCTGAGCAGGATGCAGTTTTCTCCCTGACCCAATTTCATTTCTTGTAAGAGAAAGGGCTTTTAAATTATCTTAACCACAGCTCTGTGGTTCAATTTCCTTTTCTTAATGGAAGTACATAACAGGTTTGTATGACTTTTGTTTAAGGAAGGTACTATGTATCTCTGAAGTAGCATAGAAAACAGTACATACCTCTTGATACAAGAATCATGGTAAGTGCATTTTTTTTATTACTGAATTTAAACAGCCAAGTAATCACATTCATGTCACTCACGTTGAGTTTTCTGTCCATCAGAGCAGTGCACTGGGTTGGGTGAATGCATTTGGTTCATGCTTATGAAACAGCTTTGATTTATTTTTCTAATTAAACTCACTTTTGTGTAATATTTAAACACTGTTAAGCAGTAGGCAGGATGAAAAGTTGTTAAGCATGGCACTTATATGGCTTTAAAAACTTAGCATTGTAGAAGCCTGGACAAGCAATAGCTGGAAAGCAATGAGCCCTACTTCATGAATTGCCTTTCCTTCACCCTTAAATTGCAAATGCATTATTTTAATATGCTTTGGTTTCATGGACACATTAACTAACCCATGGATTTGGCTATACATCTCCTGCTTTTAATGCAAAAATGTTGATAGATACCAACATGTAAATAGGGGGAAGATTCCCTCAGTAAGACAGAGGGAGCTTGTCCCAATCTCATTCAACTATATCTATATGGTAAAGAGGGGGTGTCCCTATTTTTAGTCCAAATTATTAATGGATCCTGGATGCGTCTATGACCACTGAGCCTGAGCAGCGGGCAGTGCTTATCATGCTCACTTCTGGGGTGCAGATTCCCTGCTCAGTACCCTTCTTGGAAGTGGGACCTCACAGTCCAGCTGCCCTTAGCCCCAAGATCAGTGCTGAAATTCACCATGCCCCAGGTCTCCCTTAAGCATGTATTTTCTCAGAGCTCCATCCACTTGGCTATTCCAGTTCAGCCTTCTGGGGACATGCAACAGTTACAGCAAGGAACTCAGAGGGTTTGCAGAACAGCTTTTTAGACATTCACATTTTATTTTGAGCAAAAGCAGAGTTATAGATCCATACAAAAACAAAATCTGCATGTAAAAACCCACCCTCCAGCATCCCCATCACTCACAGCTCTTTAGGTTTTTGGTTAGTCTAGACTCCCCTAAACCTTCCTCTCTTCCTGCTAAGCCATCAGATTCTCTTTCTGCTCCTGCAACAAGCTCTTCCTAGCTTGTTTCAGTCCATTGGTGAAATAGCTCCCTGAGCCTAGAGAGCACATGCCTTTTAACAGCAGCTTCTAATACCTCTTCCTGTTTTCTTCCGGGAAATTTCTATTGCTCCAACCTCTCTCCTTGGGATAACCAGTTTCTTTTAAGGAGTTTGGCCAAGCTACATTAATTGTTCTGCCAAGGCACAGTCAGTACATGTTAATCACTTCTTTGATTGTTCTGTAGCTGCTTCCAGAAAGGATGTGTGATATGTAACCTAGTCCCCCTCAGCAAATAGCTGATTCAATGGATATTGAGGGTTAGTTATACTTGTTCATAAAATCAGAATTTGTAAACTGTGCAAAGGTTTTCCCCCCAGTGTATAATTAAAATAATTATATTAATGTAATCACTTTAGGGGGTTTCATAGTTTCCAGTGCACTATGGAAAAGCTCACTGACAGGTTAGTTTATTACTGAAGCAGATTCTGTATAGTGAGGAAAATATTGTCACTGTAATACTAGACGTTGAACAAAAATGTGTCCTTGGCAGTGGTGCAGTAGGTATGGTGATAGCCTAGTTTAGTGACACTGTTACAGGTAATGTACTGACTGCAATTCAATTTTAATTCATAGAGCAGTCAGGCTGAAATTAATTCAGGAAATTGGCTGGTGATGCAATGTAAGGCCCAATCCTGCCTCACTTACTCATGAATGATCCCACTGATATCCTCAAGACCACTCATACAGCAAAGAGGATTTTGTTCTTCTTTGCCTCAAAAGCAGTTACTGTGAGATGCATCAGGGTAGTTGACTTGCATTAACAGGAGAGTACCTGGTTAAAAATCAATTAACATACTTACTGGTGCTATCTTAGATCACACTAACAATATATTGCTTCATATATGATTTGATAATTATATTTTTAGATGAGACAGACTTCTCTACATCATGTCGGTTTGTGAAGAAAACTAAATCCAAGTTTTAAGTGGAAGCAGGCTTGACTCTTTGACACTTACCTGTTGACTGTATTATTTAGTTTGACAAGAAATATTATCAATCCCTAAAAAAATGGTTAATACTTGGTGATATTTATCAAGATTCTATAACATGGAAGACAATTTAGTCCTACTTTCTACATATTTGGATAAAAAGACACTATTCAAAGAGGAAATTAAGACCAGTTGCTTACATATATGTATTTCATATCCATAATCAGAGAAGAATCAGTATTATGGGAAACAATTTGTTACTGATCAAATAAAGATCTATTCCATGGTAGGGACCATATCTAATAAATCTGCATAGTACAACTGATTTCACCAGAGCTATGCCACTTCACACCAGTTGAAGACCGAGCCTTGTATGTAATGTTAGTGGCTCCATTAATAAATAGTTTCTAATGATCAGACCTGCTTCCCATATAAACATAAGGTATAATACTTACTGAAGTGAGATGGGACCTGAATTAGGATGGTTAGTTTATGCCCCTGCCAAGGCAAAATTAGGCCCTAGAGTATAATTCCTAGTGCTTTATTAAATCTAACCCTGTTTAGCTTTAACAGTGCTTTTTATTAATGCTAAATTACATAGCAATGGCCTTTTTAGGTTAATGATAAAATTGTTACTGTATAAACCTAGTATAATACCTTCACATTAGTACCTGTACAGCCAAAGCTAGGTATTAGTAAGGAATGAATCTGACCAGAGTTTCAATCCATTTGATTAAAGGAAAACTAGAATATTTAGTCTTACGGAAACTAGATGCTACCCATTTTCCAAGTGAAAGTGTGTTGAGTACATTTGACAAGTGTGATTCTTAGCTAGAAACTCACTTGTGTGTCTCACTCAAACTACGGGGCTCTCACTACAACCACTTGAGGCTCAGTAACATCAAAAATACTATCTACCATGTCTAACTAAAAATAAGCAATTACTTCATGTTTCCTCTATGCTCTGTAATGGTGATTGTTAAACCATGCTGGAGGCAGCCAGCTCAGCTACTAAACAGCAGAGTTTCAAAATACATACAAATTTATTCATAGTGGGCTGAACCAAACTTAATAGAACATCTAATTTAATCAAGCGTGCATAAACCATTATTCAACATAAAATGCAGAGAATTGATATTTAAATCTATTCTGACTAATATAGAAAGGTATTTCCTATTTTGTGTTTATTAGCGCTACATTAGTGATCTGTACACCCATTAGTCACTAAAGCACCTAGTATAGACAACTGGAAAAAAATTAGGAGCTAATTTTCACATTAAACCAGAAGACTTGGTTTGGAATGGTCAGCACCTACAAGTTTAAAAGTGAGACAATTCACATTTTTAAAGTAATTTATTTAAAATAGTACTGCAATTGTACACAAACTTTCATTTACAAATTATACCAACTTCCAAAGACAGGAAACATAACTTGTCTGGCTAGACTATGAGGCAGATTCTCAGCTGGTGTAAACTAAGTCCACTGATTTCAAATGGACTTGGAGCAGCTGAAGATCTGCCACTAGCTGGTTAACAACACATCCTTATAGAAATAGCATAGCTTATTTTCTTTAGTTAATTCTTAATGCAACCAAATTTGAATATGTCCCCTTCTTCTACCAAAAAAACATGCTGGAAGAATTGACCTTTATTTTACCAAAAGAGTGCACAATGGAAGACTGACTCCACCTTTAAGTTAGACCTAGCTATTACAACAGGTAGTTTGACAGCCTTCGCTTTTGCAATAAATATTGCAGCTTCGCGTCTGCAATAAACTAGGTGTGATACGTTATATCAACAGGACACTTTGTCTTAATTTTAAATATACACAAGGAAGTCAAATCAGATTGGGTTATTTGAATGCAAATGGGGTGTTTGACAGGGAACTATTTAAGTGCCAGACACAAAGGCAGGTTTGGACCCAGTAGCTTGGTTCCCTTGATGAGATGCAGCTGCACTGGACATAATTCAGAGTACACACCTGAAAAATGCTACTTCTGTTTGGAGGTGTTGTGTTGGCATGTGTTTTATGATTATGAGTACATGCATAAAAAAAACAGAGTATTTCATTAATTGAAAGTGGTCCAAGTAATTGCTGCCAAGAAGAGTTTAACGCTGACAGTCCCAACCACAGCACTTACCATAGCTGCTATACCCTTTGTGAAATGTGGTAGTACTAAAGCATTCCAGAAGCTGCTGCTGTTTTGTCATGTTTGGTCATCCTAATCAAGTAAAACCCACTTGTTTTACACTAACATACTTGTTTTATGAGGATAATCTTGCAAGGGGCATAGAATAAGGTCTTTCACCATTATAAGTATTTGAGGGGTAATGCATTGCCACATGCTAGAGTAAGACTAGGCAACAGCTACACGTTTGATTTAGATAATATAATGCAGTACAGCCCACTCAGCTTAACTGAGTGTGCGTTAAATTCATAGTACAGCCACAAAAAGAATCCTCATTTCTCAGTTTTAAATAAAACCACTTCCATTTATACAGAAAGTTAACAGATCTCAAATCTGGTGTTAACACAGATGTAGTTCCTAGGTATCCACACTACATACAGCTGAACATATCTACACAAAACATGAATTTATACTTCACTAAATAAGTAGGTCCACGATTGTAGATCAACAATAGAATTTTATTGCTTTATACATGTGGTGCTTTTCAAGGCACTGTGGTATTGACTAGAAAACTTGGAATGACTTGTGAAAGAACCTGGAATGACATATGGCCAACATGGAAAGTCGTTCTGAAGCAGGACAGTATCATGAATTAAGATTTTAGACCAGGGTAATCAAACATTAGGTATGACAGTTCATTGTAATTCACAGGAAGATGAAAACAACTTGTTTAAGGTCAGCTCCTTCACATGCCCATCCTGATACTCTGAATAATCTGGAAGATAGCTGCAAAAGAAAAGATGAATTGAAGTGATGCTTACTAACAAGTCAAACAAATCATAGCTAATATTTGGAGAATCAACACAGATATCAATACACATATTCATGAAGGCACACTTTTTTTTAAAATGACCAATTTTGAAAAAATTGGTGGAGAACCCTTTAAAAAGGTATATCCTTTCTATTTTTGATGGCTTAAAAGTTAAGGGGTTTTCTACTCTCCTACTGATACTTATATGCATCTTTTCAGCAAAGGATACTGATCAAAGAAAAAGTGTTGTCTAATGCACAATGTGAAAAGAGAAATTACTGTAACAGAAGTTAGTCATCATAGATATATTACTAGGAACTACAGAAGGCAGTAAAGATTGGTTACCCTGCTTTACCCTGTAAGTATAGGGCTAAAGCAATAAAAGATACGTGTAAAAACCCTGATTTAAGTGATTTGTAACTTGATACAGGGGTCTATTAGAGTCTGTTATATAACAGAAGTTGTATGGCTGAATGCTATAACTTAAGCAAGATTAAGGATAAGCTCAGAAAACAGGGAACAACAACAAGATATCCCTAATCACAGTGTACAGATACTCATTCAAATTAATACAATTAGCAGATACACATTTAAGTTGCTTATGCCAGGTGGTTTTAAGTATTTTATAGCTTTCCCATGTATATATTCAAGTCTTTTCTGGACAGCCACTGTCAGTTAAGAACAGTAACTACACAGAAACAGTGTATGTATGGCTTTTTGCATCTTTCAATATTAGTCATTTAAGTTAGTTTCCTCTTTAACTCGTGTTAGTGAGGGGTGACACCACAGGGGACACTCATCTCACCTGCACACTAATGAGTACCAAGCTCCAGTCCTGCCCCAAGGAAGGTCAGTCACCTGCTGGGTTTTCTCCAGTGACCGGTGGGGAATTGGGCTCAGCCAGAGGGCTGGTTCCAAGAGGACTCTGGACCTGCTGCTCACAGGCAGGGAAAGGCCTAGCCTCCCTCTTGAATATGGAGGCGGCACAGCCTGAGGCGACCCCTGGGCAATGCTTACCTGAACCACAAACCACAAAGATGAACAGCGCCAACAACCAGGGCCCCACGGATGCCTTCTCCTCGGGGGCGTTTCTCTGCGGGGAGAGCATCAGCATCAGGGCCAGCTCCCCTCCAGCCAAGCCAACCCCCCGGGCTCTGGGGGCTCGTACCGCCCCCACAGCTTCCTAGACGGTGCCCTCTGCCCACCACATCCCAGCGGAGAGCGCGGCTCACCGACAGGGTGCCCCTACCCCGCTCTGGGGGCGCTCTCAGAGCCGGCGGATCGCCGCACGGCTAGGCTCCCCCATCCCGGCCCCCGCCGGCGGGCCAGTACCGAGGTCTTGGCGACGTTGCCCCGCTGGGTGATGTTCTTGCTGTGCTTCTCGTTTGCCATCCGGATCCGCTGCTTCGCCACCATCTTCCCCCTGCGCCGCCGGGCTGCTTCTCCCCCGCTACAGCTGTGGACGTGAGGGAGACGACGGTCCCGGCCGCGCCACTCAACCGCCGAGTCTGTGCCGGGCTGTGTGTGTGTGTAGGGGGGGGTGGGGGTCTCGGACACTCCACGCCACCCGCTTCTCCGGGGCCAGCAGTACCTCCGCTAGTGCCAGCGTAAGCACTGAGCTTACGCCCCGCCCAGCGGAAACACGCAACGCTGTGGGGCGGTGGACCGGGAGCAGTCACCCGGAAGACAAAACGCCTCAGCTCACAGAGCCTCCAACCCGCTCGCCTCACCCGAGCACTTCCGGGTTAGCGGTAGCAGGGAGGGGCCCACTGGGGCAGGAAGTCGCTCTTCCCCGAAGCACGTGACCCCAGAAGCCCACGTCGCCGAGGAGGCGCTTCCCGCTGCCGGAGGCTCGGGCGACGTGTATTTTTTAGCGTCTTTGAGGGTGTGACCTCTGACCCGGAAGGAGAAGTTTTGCATCCGGCCCAAAGATGGCCCCTTCCACGCCGCTTCTGGCAGGTGGGTTCTGTGCCAATTGCTAAGGGCAGCGGCACGGGGTGGGCGTCGCCCGGAGGAGCAGCGCTGCGCTCTTCTACGTGCCACGAGCGGGACCTGCTCCGCTCCCTTTGCGGGGAACTTCCCGGTCACCCTGGGCTGCTACGCCCTGTCCTCCCCCCATTGCCGTCCCATCCCCGCTCGTCTCCTTGTCGCTCTGCCCCTGCCTCCCGGTTCGTCCCCTCCCCCAGCTCTCATTTCCTGGGGTGCTAGTGTCTCCTCCCCCGCGTTTCATGCCCTCGTGTTGACCGCAGTCCCTGCACGTTTCCCGCGCTGGGGCTGGTTCGCCTTTGGTGTCCTTGAGGCTTTGCCTTGCTATGCCCCGTGGAGCAGAACAGTCACACCCTCCGTTGCAGCCTGTTCCCGCAGATGCTGTAGCAGCTCAGGCCGCCCTGCCAATGAGATACCAAGCTGTCGAGTGCCAAGGCAGCACCGTGGGGTTCAGCGTGCGACATGCCATTAGCATGTGGTGACGTGTTTGAGCTGTGTTTTGGAGGGGCTGTGATACATCAGCATGCATTGTTACATAGACGTGGAGACAGTGAGGCATGGTTCCAAAGTGAACAGCACAAGTTTGCCCATGTTACTTTGTTGGATCTGGAGTTTTTACTATGAGAGAGATTGAGGATATGGCTGTAATTATTAGTAGGAGTGCCTGAAATAGCTACGTTCCTTTCCACAGAATACAGAGTAATGGTGGGTGATTCATCATCTGTCTCAAGGCCTTCATATATGGAGTGCCAAAGCATTCCAATCTGTTGCCCCTCATTTTCAATATATACGTGAGGTTGCTAGGGGAAATAGGGAGAAAGTATAGTGAGTGGTCTTCCAGTATGTGGATGACAGCCATCTCTCTATCTGTATTTCATTAGACTTGGTGGGTAGAGTTGACCCAGTGTACTTGGTGCTTCGTTGAATTCAGGACTTGGATGAGTTAGCTGAGGTTCATCTCTGCTAAAACTGAAATCATAGTGGTGGGATGGAGTAGTCAGCTGGAGGAATTGATGATAAGAAGAGCTGCTCCTTCACTTGCAGGAGCTTGCTCATTGCTTGTTTATCAGGTTTGCAATTTTGGGGTTCTGTTGGACTCACTGCTGCTCCCTATTGACCAGATAGCTACAGTGGCCAAGACAGCTTTTCATAATTAATTCTTAGCCAGAACATTTTGACCTTTACTTTTGAATGTAGACCTGCCCAGTGATCCATGTATTTGTTACTTCAAAACAGGACCACTGTAATATTTTCTACCTGAGGCTACTCCTTAAAATTATTTGGAAACACTAGCATGTGCAGAATATGCTAGTTCAGGAATGTTTCTCAGGGGACCGTCCATGTTAAATATCAGTGTTATAAAGAGCATGTTTAAGAGGAAAGTAGCATGATCTAGTGGTTAAGTATACTGTGTAGGAGTCAGGAGATCTAATTTCTATTCCCATCTCTGATACTGACCCTTTGTGACCATAGCCAAGCCACATAACTTCCCTGTTCCTCAATTTTTCTGTCTGTAAATGGAAATATTTCCCTAACCACTGGGATGCAGAGAAGCTACATTTATTGTTTGTAAAGGGTTCTGAAATTGTTAAATGAAAGGGACTCATGCAAGTCCTATCTTTAATGCATTTTGTGGTATGCTCAGACTCCATTGAGTACAATATCTTCTGTTTACCCTTTCCCCCCTCTCCAGTTACCTGGAAAGGAGGGAGTGCCTTTTTCCTTCTGTTCGTCACCTCTGGAAGTGAGGAAGTCTCTTCTTCTTCCTGGCTGGGGGATAATGGGGATTTCAGCTGTTCAGGTTTTTCTGCCCCTTTATCAGCTCTGTCTTTTGCACTATTCACTACTGCCTGTGCTTTTTTACAATGTCCAGTGTCCCAGGGACTACTCCTATGATAGGTGCCTGAGAGCAAGGCCGAGCAAGTGATTATAGAAGTTGATAATATACATTGATGTATAGCAATGATCAACCTATTTACCATTGTGAGCTGCATATGCAGTATGTGTTACATGGTCTGCATCCACATAGTATGGCCCTGAGGATGTCATGTGGGCCTCAACTGTGTGCTGATTGGGCTGCTGTCTGAGAATGTGTATATGTGTATGGTAATGTGGGTGGGACTTGTGAATCACTTTTTGAATATCACTGATTTAGATGTTAAGATATTGATACCAGGTTGTCCAGTTGATATACACAACCATTATATCATACTAAGGGTTGTTCTTCAGTTTCTTTTAAAGATTTTTTTTTTTGTGTGTGTGAAAGTGATTAGAAAAAGGAGACTATCAAATATTAATAAGATGTAAACACCTTAGTAAATATTCTCTTTTAAAAAAATGCTTCATGATAGAGGAAATAAGGACATGCCATCAATAGAATTTTTGAAGAATAGAATAAGGAAATTTATTTATAAAGTTGAAAATGTGTGGAACTTTTTTAACTCCTCCAGTCACAATCAAGGAACAGCTATATTTGTGAGTGATGTTCACTGCAAGTCAGCCATATTGATTTTTAAGGCCAGAAGGGGCCATTCTGATCCTCTAGTTTGACCTCCTTCATAGAATCGTAGGACTGGAAGGGACCTTGAAAAGTCTTCTAATCCAGTCCCCTGCGCGCAAGGCAGGACTAAGTATTATTTAGACCATCCCTGACAGATGTTTGCCTAACCTGTTCTTAAAAATCACCAATGATGGCATAATACAATCCATAAGACTTCCCTGTATTAATTCCTGCTTTCAGGTTCAATAGCTGCCCTTAAATTAAAGCATATTTTATAGAAAACAATCCAATCTTAATTTTAAAATTTCCAGTGATGGAGACTCCACCATAACCTTTGGTAAGTTGTTCCAATAATTAATTAACCTCACTCTTTAAAATTTTACACCTTATTTCTAGTTTGAATTTGACTAGCTTCAACTTTCAGCCACTGTCTCTTGTCATACCTTTCTTTGGAAAGTTGAAGAGCCATCTATTATCAAACTTCGGTTCCCCGTGGTGGTACTTACAGACTGTGATCAAGTCACACTTTAAACGTCTCTTTGATAAAGCTAAATAGAGTGAGCTCCTTGAGTCTCTTATTATAAGGCGAGTTTTCCAATACTTTAATCATGTTCATGACCACTCTCTGAATCCTCTCCAATTTTTCCAGTATAATTCTTGGTATTTCAGTAGCAACTGTATCAGTGCCAAATACAGAGATAATGTAACTTCCTTATTCCTCTTCAGAATTTCTGTACTTAGACATCCAAAAATCACATTAGACCTTTTAGCCAGAGCATTGCAATGCAAGCTCGCATTCACCTGATTATTCACTGTGTCCTTCAAGTGTTTTTTCAGAGTCACTGCTTCCCAGGATAGAGTCCCTCATCCTGTAAGTATGGGCTACTTTTGTTCCCAGATGTGTGACCTTATATTTAGTCACATCAAAACTTATTTGTTTGCTTGCAACCAGTTTACCAAGCAATCCAGACTACTCTTTTTCAGTGAGTTGTCCTCTTTGCTTTTTTTTAATCAGTCCCATAATTTTTGTGTTATCTGCAAACTTTACCAGTAATGATACTATGTTTTTTTCCAGGTTATTAATAAAAATATTAAATGACATAGGGCTGAGAAACAATCTCTGTAGGCCCCGAGTGGAAACAACACACTTGATTAGGCGTTCCTGTTTACAGTTACATTTTGAGATCTATCAGATAGCTAGTTTTAATCCATTTAATACGTGCCATGTTGATATTGTTAGCTTTAGTTTCTTAATCAAAATGGCAGTACCAAGTCTCATGTCTTACAAAAATCTAATTATATTTCATCAACACTATTATCTTTATCAACCAAACTTGTAATTGCATAGAAATATTGAGTTAGTTTGACAAGATTTATTTTCCATAAACCCATATTGATTGGCATTAGTTTGATTTCCCTCTTAGCTCCTTATAAATTGTTCCATTATTTTGCCTAGGATTACATTCAGACTGATATGCCTACAATGACTCAAGACATAGTGTTTACTTTCTTTAAACTATGGCACAACATTAGCTTCCAATCCTTTGGAACTTCCCAAGTGTTCCAAGACTTATTAAAAATTAACATTAACAGTTCAAAGAGCTCATTGGCCAACTCTTTGAAAACTCTTGGGTGCAAGTGATCCAGATCTGCTGATTTAAAGATGTCTAAGTTCAGTAGCTGGTTTTTAACATCCTCCTTAGTTAGTGTTGAAACAGAAAGTATTTCATCATCATATGAGTTTAATACATTATCTGGCTTTTTCCCAAATACTTAGAAATATTTATTGAACACTGCTGCCTTGTCTTCATTATTACTGACAATTCTACATTATCTATCTAGTAAAGGACTAATAACATTATGTATTAGGGTTCCTTTTGTTCCTAATATACTTCAAAAACACCTCCTTGTTGTCCTTAATTTTACTAGTCATAGAGTTCTCCTTGTATCCTTTTGCTTTCCTTATCAATTTTCTACAATATCTAGTTTCTAATTTATATTCATTGCTATCAGCTTTCCCTTTAGAACAGGGTCAGATTTGAGCTTTTATGTTAGAATTTGATGAGAGAACCTGACATAGACAAATTTTTCTAATTTTTTATTCCCAATTTTTAAGAGATTACCATGTAGATTTTTTCAGACCCATTTGTAAACTATCTGCATGTGGATCTCCCATTGAAGTCAGTGAGGTGTGGTGCATGGAGAGCTTAAAGGATTGGGCCTTTTATTTAAAATAACCTATAATAAATTTTGTTTTGATACCTACTAAAAAGCAACACAAAACTTGTCATTTTTGTTCATTGTGTTGCAGCCAACTCGTGACTATACTAAGGTAATATCTTTGCTTTTTGAATAATTATTCTTTAATCTTTAGAGCTAAAAAGTTAAGCAACTAACATTTTTATTTTCTTCTCAGCATAAATTCAATTATTATAGTCGAAATAATAGACAGTATTTTTTTAAAAGGAGTTGTGGTATTATTCCTCCTAGCTCTCTTGATCTCCACAAGAGAAAAATTGGTATTCTTTTTTATTATTTTCAACTGGAAGTTCATATCGATGTGGGGCTTGAAGTGCAGTGTAGTTCTAGGTACTTTTATGAAGGCTGTGATAAGCCTTTTATAAACTATTGCTCTGGCTATGATTTGATTTTGTAGTAATTTGTAGTAATCTGGGCTAGGCTACACAGTCTATTGCCTGAAATAATCTATACTTAAAAGGGACAAGCCATTTGCAGAAGATAAATAATTAATGTTTAAACAGATGAAAAGAACTTTTCAAGGAATGTATCTGGAAGTTGTCTGGTTATTTTAATTACTCTTTTTATATTTTTTAAAGCTTATATAGTACTTTATAGCTCTAAATGCTATTCTAAATTACATCCCTTGAAATCCTACTTCAGGTAATTAGTACTTCATGTGATGTTAATAAGGCAAAATATCATTTGAGTCTTACCTGCTTTATTTAGATACATTATTTAATTAACAGCTAGGTGATTCCTTTCATGTAAAATATGCATAGATATGTATAACATAATTGCTTTCCAATATATTAAATTGCAGTAGCAATGGAAAGCAGCTGTGGTGAAGAGGAAGATCAAAGTCAGTTGTGTGCTGCAGAATTCTGATAATGAAAGGCCAAATTCAGCTCGCAATGGACTTGTCAAGTTACATTTTTTGACTGGTGTTAGGTATTTCTAAAGGAAATATCCATTTACATTAGCAATAAAGGGGCATAGATTCAGTGAAAGCAGTACTTGACTCAGCAAATCATTCTGTTAAATATTTGAGAAATCTGTGGTTATCCAGTGTGCTGTATTCATTACTCTGGTTTCTAGTTATATGGCAGAATCCAAAAACAATCACAGAAATGCTCTGAAGTGTAAATCAGCTAAAACATATTGAATGGAAACATTAAAAGCTTAACTAAAGTTTGCCTGTATGTTCTAGGATTACAAAAAAGAGAGAGCAAATCTGATTTTTTTATTTTTATTATTATTTTTTTAATTCACTAGAAAATCCTTCCAAATGGATAGTTTGGGAGTGAATCTAGATGTCTGTCCTAATTTACTGAGAGGCTATAATAGCTGAAACAAGGCAACGTTGCATAAAACACATTGGAGAATTCACATTCCATTTCCTACCAATATTTATTTATTTATTTGCTTTCATTTAGAATTTAATTTTCAAACTCAGATTTCACAGTGGGCCAAATTTTGTCTCACGTCAGACTGACTTTTTTTCTGACACCATCTTTATTCAGCAAATGCCTTTCACGTATTTTGACTGTTAATCCTCTCTTATGGAATATTCAGACAGCATTTCCAGTACCATTGTACAGGTTTGTTGTTGTACTACTTTTGTTAATTGAGAGTCATGAATGCAGTGTTAAGTGCTTCTTGGAAGATTGATAGGAGTTGAGGGCGTTCAGTCCCCTTGTAGGATCAGGCCTTATGTAAGAAAATTTCCCTTCTCCTATAGATAAGAATAGTCTCTAGTTCATTTTTGTTTTGTTTCTTCTACAGTAGTAGATTTTGGGCATGCTTGATCTTTTCATTAATAAGCAAAGAGATTTTGTTTTCAGGCTTTGCTTCATAATCAAAAGAAAACCATTTGACATAGAGTAGTAATCACTATTGAGTTTCCAATATAAGCCTGATTTTTGGCTTCTCTAAGATCCATAAACAAAGGTACATCAGCCTCAAAATTGATAAGTTAGCTAGCTCCAGACCTTTTTTCAATTTAAAGTGAATAATAGTTTATTTAACTTTTTCTTTTCTAGTGCGAGGATCTGAAGGATTCTACATGGTGAATGGTCCACCTAGTTTTATTGAGAATACAACATTGCAAAGGTACTATTGTTCTGAACATTGCATATTTTGCAGAAAATAAAACAATTTATCTAAATATTTAATATACATCTAGAGTTTTCATTTGGGGGAAAAAAAGTAATAAAGTGAGTGCCAATATCTAACAATGGATGGATTTTAATCTAAGTGAATAACTTAGAAAATTGGTTCCAGAGGGGTATCCGTGTTAGTCTGTTTTTAGCAAAACAACGAGAGTCCTGTGGCACCTTAAAGACTAACAAATTTATTTGGGCATAAGCTTTTGTGGGCAGAAATCCACTTCATCAGATGCATGAAGTGGAAACTTCAGTTTGGTAGATATATATACACATGCAGGAATAGGTGAGTTACATCACAGTGAGGAGGGCAAGTGATAACGAGGTTAATTCAATCAGGGTGGATGAGGCTAGTCACAACAATTGATGAGCGGGTGTGAATGCCAAAAGATGGAAGATTATTTTTTGTAGTGGGCTGGCCACTCCCAGTCTCTATTCAGACCTAGTCTGATAGTGTCAGGTTAGAAAATTGGTGTCTTTGAGGGCTTTATACTTGTATGCAAACCAATAATATTTATATTTGTTAATTGACTATTGCCACACCAGAGCATATAAATATAATTACACAGACAGATTTTGTTATCCGTTATAACATAACTACTCTCCAGTAATTTTTATGAGCAGCATGGAAACTGGTTGTATTATTGCTTTTCATCTTGTTTTATGAAAAAGATCTTTTGTTGTGTGATAGACTTGAATATTCATGTGTATTTGGTATGTTTTGTTTTTTTAGAAACTTCGGGAAAAACTGCAAAGTTTTTGCTTTCAGTAAGGATGGTACCCTCTTTGCATGGTGCAATGGAGAAAAGTCAGTGCATCTTTTATTATTAATTATTTAATTTAAAATTGATGTTGAGAGATCTGGATATATATATATATTGTATTGTATAATGTGCATAAAAGCTATAAATGAAAACATTGTAAAGGCACTTTTTGCGCTCCAGTTGCAGTGGTAGATTTTGGTTTTTTAATTAGCAGATGAATTATTTATGGTTGATTTCATACTTATATAGGGCACCCATCACCATGGAATCTGGATGCATTTTTATTAGGGTGTGATGTTGTTTCTCTTCACATTTACCAGTAAAAATACTCACTTCCTTCAGCATAATATGGTTGCAGTGTTATTTCTAGGCTAAATTATTTAAAAACAACAGAAGGAAATTATTGTATATGATTTTATTATTTTGAAAATATTCTGAGTGCTCAGAATGTTTGGAACTACTTGATTGTCATTTATCTACCAAATGTGGAATTTTCAGTACAATACAAGGTAATTAAAAAAAGAAACTGGCATCGTTAGCCAGATGCTGTTACGTACTGAATTCCCTAAGCTTCCAGTGGAATCAGTGGAAATAAGCGTCTTACAGGATCAGGTCTCCTTATTTATAGACTACATGGATTCAGGACCTACTGTGAAGAATCATCCCTCAGAAAGAGGAGATAAGGACATGTTTTCAGATTCTTAATGCTCTTTTTACTCATTTCCTGGCTAATGAAGAACACAAAAATGTTTGTTACTGCTAAACATTGTTTTATTTAAAAGAGAATTAATTTTGATGTGGCATTTGCTTCTGATCTCTGCTCAATTTTGTTTCTCAAAATGTTGAGGTTTTTCAGCACTGCGGTATGAACTTTGTTTCAGCTAGCTGGAAAGGTCCCGTCACTGGGAGAGAGGCAGTTAATGTAACCGGTGGGGAGGAGGGTCCTACTGGAGTCGAGCAGTGGGTTGGATAGGATGTGGTTCTACTTTTATATTGTTCTTTGGATTCCACATGATGCAGGTCAAGACCAACTTTTAGTTTTCATTAACATACAATGTCAGGGCTTTTATCTCACCTTGTTATAGTTCAGCTCTCTTTTTGACTCTGAGGTACATGTTCTTTGGACTTACAAAAAATATAAATGTAGTATCTTACAGATTTAACTCTATTCTTCCTTTCTCTTGTCCATCTGTAACCCAATTTTAATGTTACAGAAACCTAGGTAAGAGGTTTTTTGTGACTTTTTTTTTTTAGTTGGAATGTAAATTTTTGCAGGCCAAGTGTATAACATGTTTTTGACCTGAGATTTTTACCTACTAATTTTCTTTTTGGTTGGTATGCTTGGGTATTTCCTCTTAAAATATGTTTTAATCAACATTTAGCAAAAGGGAAAAAGCCCTTCTGCATTTTGTTAAGCAGCCAAACAGGGAAGACATCTAGAACAGCCAGACATATGTGAAATGACACTGGCTATTGATTAACCATTCTAATCAAGCTTTGTTGAAATGACCTCTTTTGGTTCCAGAGTAAATATTGTGAATGTTGCCAGCACTGAATTACTGCACTCTTTTGATCTCCCAAAGGCAGTTTGCCTTGGATTCTCGCCAAAGAATAATGTCCTGGCAACATGGCAGACCTACACAAGTGAGTATTTTCCCATCTGTAAAAAGATAACTATGCACCAGCGGAATTCAGCATGAAGACATGCCATTACTTCACTTGCCTTGATTGGCATAACAATTTGTCAAAGGATTCATAGTAGAAAAAATAGTTTATCTGTGTACAGGTGCATGGTTAAGTGCACAATTGAGGGAAGGTGCCTTCTGAAGTATCAGATATGTGCTCCTGGACTAATGGTCTCATCTACTGCACATATCCTATGTTTTAAAAAAATTACTAATTGATAGTAACATGAAGAATATGTGAGCATAGTAGAATACAATTCAAAACAGCTCATATTCATATAGTGACAAAGAATAAGATACTTTATAGAAAGAGTCCATCATAAGCTAAAGAGAAACTGAGACTTCAACATAGGAGTTTAAAGAGTGGCTGGGTGAGGTTCTAGGTGGCAGAACAAGTTAAAGAGTGGGTCCCTACTGTGGAGAGTCACAAGGAGGGAACAGTAAGGCTAGGGTTAAAAGACTTGTGAACAGGCAGGTCAATAGCTGTATTACACATAATTAAAGATATGATTATGTCACAGAAGTTACGGATTCCTTGACTTCAAGAGACCTCTGTGACATTTACTGCTTTAGCTCTGGGGCAGTGGGGCTGGAGCTGTCAAGGATGGTGGGGGGATCCGGAGCTCCCTGCTGCTGCCGGCAGGGGGCGGGGAACCTGGAGCTCCCAGCCAGCGCGGGACCCCGTAGATCTGAGCTGCCCCTGGCAGTGGGGACCCCTGCAGCTCCCTGTTGCCATGGGAGGACCCTGCAGTTCCTAGAGATCCCTATCGCTGTCTGCAGCCCCACAGGTCTGAGCCCTTATGGGTGATGGTTCCTAGCCGGAGGGGGCTCCCCACAGCTCTCTGCTGCTGTGTTTGGCCGGGGGACAGACCCAGTGCTCTGATCTGCCGCAGGGAGCTCCAAGTCCTGGGGATGGCAGGGGCCCCACAGACCCAGAGTTCCAGTCCTCCCTGATGTTCTGAACCATGTGGGCAGCAAGGGTCCTGGAGCTGTCAACTGCTGCAAGTTCTTACCTGTCCTCTAGCAGGGCTGGGGCTCTTATTATCCCAGTCAGCCCCATTTTGTCACTGTCATTTTTAATATAAGTCAGGAACAGGACACGGGCTTTGTGAATTTTTGTTTATTGCCTGTGATCTGTCCCTGACTTTTATTAAAATTAACTGTGACATAATCTTAACCTTATACATAATGAGTGAAAGGGTGCAATGAGTGTATGGAGAGTTTACAGTTATGGCTATGAATGCAAAGGTGGTGGATGTGGTCATGTGGGAACAAAACTTTCAGGATTTGGAACATTTACCTTCCATTGTTTGCCCATGTGGTAGATATTTCGTAGGTCTTGACTTAATTTGTAAAACATGTATTTAAAAAAAAACTCCAACAACCTTCCTTAGGGTTAGTGGTTCTATCTCTGTGTCCTTGTCTCATAGTGTAGGGAGAAAAAACCAGGAACTTCAGAGTTTTGGCTTTGCTGCTGACTTCCTGTATTGCCTTAGGGAAGTTGCTTAAACCTGACTCTACCCAGAAAATTGACTCTTTAAAAATGGCATTGTGAGGGTTCATGTTTATTGTCCCATAATGATTTCCATATCAGATGTTCTTAGAAAAAAAACCCAAAAAACTAACCACCAAAACTAGTCTGGAAAACTCATCTCAACTCTGAGTGTCAAGCGGCTTCTTTCTTTTCTGTGCATTAAGGTTGTGCAATTCAAAATAGTCCCTTAGTTACATTTATGTCCTGGTTTCTTTATGATCATGTGCATAAAGGTTGTGTAGACCAAGTTAGTCCCTTAATTGCACTTATGCATCCAAATAGTCTTCAAATTATGCCCTAAGTGTCACCTAAGCACCTATTCTGCCACTGTGGTTACACAGGTATAACTAATTGGAACCTAGGGCTTGTCTACACTTACTTCAGAGATTCGGCGGCAGTCGACCGGAGTGATGCAAGCTACGCAAAAAACTTGCGTAACTCCCGTCGACTTCTCTGCCTCTGTTCTGTGCACTGTCTTCACTGCACTGTGTCGATGGGAACCGTGTTCCCGTTGACGCAGTGCTATGCCACTTGAGAAGGTGGTCTTAATACGTCAATTTCTGGATCGACTGAGCAGGTTTTCACTGACTGCTCAGTCAATCCAGAGAAGTCGATCTGACGCCGTCAGTGTAGACATAGCCCTACTTATCAATTCTGTTGATGCATGAACTGGCATAGACTCCACTTCATTTTTTCTCAGCTATATTGGCTCTGCAGGCCTAACAGGAGTGAAAATTACTTTAGTTACTCAAGTCAGCTGATGAGAGTCTGACATAGAGCAGATCTGACTAGTCAGTAGAGGCTATTTTTATACAGTTTGTAGAGTAGAACCACATTTTAATAGTAGTGAGTCACTACCTCTCAGATGTGAAGATTAACCTGGTCAACGTTTGAGCTGCACTGTTAACAGGTAACGTGCTATGCAAGTGTAAAGTAGTGTTAATGGACAGATCATTTACTACTGTGGTAACGATTTTGGACTTAAAAAAACATCATTTTATTCTTTTACAATTGATGAGCTACCTTCTGTGGGGAAACCTGCTAGAGGATCTTACTTCTTAAGTGGCTATGTTGAGGGAGGCTGTTAACGTTGCTCAGGGCATCCCAGGAAGCTAAAAGAATCACAGAATGAAGCCATGGAATAATACAGTAGAACCTCAAGAGTTACGAACACCTCGGGAATGGAGGTTGTTCATAACGCTGAAATGTTTGTAACTCTGAGTAAAACGTTATGGTTGGTCTTTCAGAAATTTTCAACTGAACATTAACTTAATACAGCTTTGTAACACTACTATGCAGAAGAAAAATGCTGCTTTCCCTTCATTTTTTTTAGTAGTTTATGTTTAACACAGTACTGTACTGTGTTTGCTTTTTTTCTCCCTCTCTCTCTCTGCGGCTTCCTGATTGTGCGCTTCTGGTTCCAAATGAGATGTGTGGTTGACTGCTCAGTTCATAACTCCGGTGTTCGTAACTCCGAGGTTCTACTGTTGTTTAGAGACTGGAAGTTAGGAGGGAGAATCAGAAAGTCATTTCTGCAATAAATACTTTTTAATGTCATAGACTGCTAATACAATAAAAAAATGAATTCATTCAACAAATCTAACTCGTGGCTGGATGATAAATGGAAAGGAAGTGACACAATCACTTGAACATCTTAGCAAATAACAAAACATAAATTTGGATCATTAACTAAAAGGAACTGATCAAGAATATCACAGTATTGAAGAATGCTGGATGTTTCACTAGTGCAAGGTAAATCCAGTAAACTGGAGGAGCATAACTCCTAGATTTAAAGAGGAAGTAAATATGTGCTTGCATAAAATACCCAGCTAGTCCAAAGATGGAGTAGGTGAAAGCCTTGTACTGTTTGAGTTTGCCAAATTAGGCTTGATCCTGCAAGGTGCTGAGTGCCTCTTGCAAGATGCTGCACGTTCATAAGTGTGTCCTGCCCTTTGTAAGACCATGAGAGCCCCTTGTTGCGATGGAATAGGATGGTGAGTGAAGCGGACCTAAACTCATTCCTGGGGCCACCACTGCAAACCTGTGTTTTTTATTACAGCTGCTAAAGATGGCACAGCAGGGGTGCCCAACCTACAACTTTATGATGTGAAAACTGGAAAATGTTTAAAATCTTTCATCCAGAAAAAGATGCAGAACTGGTAAATAATATTTCCAAGTATGAATTATCTGCAGAGAAATCTAGTTTTCAAAACCTGATCTTGAAAGTATGATTTTAATAGTGTGTTGGTTCTCAAAATATTGCCTGCTACAAACTGAAAGTATGTATCTAGTATCTATACTAATATCTTTGTGCACATATGTAGTCAGTTTGCAACATAGTAAATCACTACCATTTTGTACAACTGGGGGGGAAACAATACCATTAGTAACTGGTTGTACGGTATTTTTATTCTATAAATAATGCCACTAACCTCTTATAAACTTGTAATATTGTTGGATCTCTTTGTGAGATTTGGCCTAAACTTAAGTTTTGAAATTTTATTTTTTAAATATTGAGATAGTAAATTGTGCCTACTTCAGTTTTTATATTGTCATTGTTTTATTTAATCTTAGGTGCCCTTGCTGGGCGGACGAGGAAAATATTTGTGCTAGGATCGTAAATAATGAAGTGCACTTCTTTGAAAACAACAACTTTGGTATGCAAACCTTTTTAAGATGGCTTCATTGCATTCTAGATATGTTTTTCTTTTGTCTATCTTCACCATTTCTGCATTTTTCTGATTTTTCATGTCATTGGCTTTATCTGAAATATTGCTTAAATCCTCTTTTATTTTGGTACCCAGAATAAATAAGGTCTTCTGAAGTCCTAGTATATTTTCACCACCTTGACATTTTTTGTTTTCTACTTCTCAGCTGCCCCTCTGTAATGTGAGATGGTTCCACATTTTAGATACAGAGGCCCAATTCTGCATTGATCTATGCCCAGTGGAGTTCAAAGGATTTGTGTCTATATAGAATTTGGCCCATGATTTCTTCTGTGGGTTGTGCTGAGCTTATCTCTTTTGGTTTCCGAAGAGCCACGAGAAGGTTGATGCTTATGGCAACAACATTACTATGGAGCCCAGACATTTTCCAGAGTAGTTCAGCATTAGCCAAAGGTATTTTGGAAATAGAGAACAACTGAGGCACAGGGAAGCAGATGATGATGAGGAAAGCTGGGAGAGTTTGGAGATACAGAATGTTGAAAATGGAAGAGAACCAAAGGAACTCTGGGGAAAGGGAATAGAAGGGTGAAAGTAGAAATTCAGAGGACAAAGAAAAAACTGAGATGACACAAAAGTTGTTGGGGGGCTAATGGTGTAACACGCTGCCTTATGGGAGACATGGCTTTAGGGTTTGGGGACAGTTTCTTCTGAAGCTAGTGGAATTTAGAGATCTAGAGACATGGGATGTCTCTGGCTCCAGGCTTACTGGAGGAGGACAGTTTAGGGTGAAAGTGGCACTGTCCACCTTATGATTTGGTGACTGGTTTACAGAGTAATATTAATGTTGTTGTAAAAGGAGGCTTTTCACCATTCTTCCCAAGTGGAAGAAACCTTCCATAATGCTTATCAGAAGAGAGGTGTTCAGAGGTTATAGTTTGAAAAATCTGTATTCTCATCAGGTGGGGATTTCCTACAGTAAGCGCTTGTGTTTTCCTTCTTCCATCTCCCAGTTCTGATCTGTTGTAGAAGGAGAGATGAGGCTGCTATGAGAACAGATACCCTTTAAGCTTTCTATTTAACATTTATCATTGTTAAACTGTGCAAATCCTTTTGGGTTTACTTAACAATGGGGTGGTTCATGAACTGAACCTTGAAGTTTATTTGAGAGGACCAGAAAATCTATGTTAATTAAACCCCAGCTGCCAAGAGAGAATCCCACCGTACCATGGCCACTTCTCCTGCTGTGCTCCCTATTGGCCATCCACTGGCCAATCCTTAAGAAGGGTGCTAGGTGTTCCTTTCTCCTCCTCCCCCACCCTCACAGAGGCTTTATGGTGTTGGCAATTCACTGACCCCACAAATCAGTCAAGGTGTTCTGAGGGCTGTTAGGTGCCACCTCACCCCTCCCAAAGGCTATAGTAGCAGGAACAGGGCAATGGCTTCCAGACTTAGCTTGGGCAGAAGTGCTTCATAATCTCCAGTGTGGTAGCTCAGGAGTTCCCCTGTCATTTGGTAGGGAAATGTGAGGTGTATCTACTAAGGTGTGGGGTCATTTGTCACTCCTGCCACTAAACTCACTCTGATAACTGCTGGAATGGGTCTGTTTTCCTGCTGCATTATTAAGAGAGAGACGGTATTGAGTGCAGGATGCACTTTCCCAGAAAACTCTTATGTGTGGGGAATAGAGATCAATACACAGCAGGCCTTTCAGAGAGCTTGCTGTGGGAAGCAATCACCTGTTTCCCATCCACAAAGATCCAAGGAGGGGAGCCTCTACAGAGTGGAGCAGATATTGGCCACGCTCCCTCTGAAGACAACCTAGTTAAGGTGGGGGGCTCTGCCATTGCTTGGATTGTGGAACAAGAAGTATGTTCATATGGGGTTCGAAGGCTTTCTTGCTGTGTGAACTTCCTCCCCAAGATTTGTAGAATGTTTCAAACCCAAGGTTGATTCAGGTGGGTTCAAAGTTTGATGGAGACATTTCACACCCCTATACTTGTCATACTTGTGCTTATAAATAGAAATAAATCTAGCCAAATCTTTTAGTCGGAGAGAATACATAATTAAAGGTAATTACCATGCC
Organism: Emydura macquarii macquarii; assembly: GCF_026122565.2. Taxonomy (NCBI): domain Eukaryota; kingdom Metazoa; phylum Chordata; order Testudines; family Chelidae; genus Emydura; species Emydura macquarii. The sequence continues at coordinate 5,503,572 of NW_027130155.1, read as the reverse complement.
CCTTTTGCCAAGTAAAGATCATTTTATGGTTAAATACATTCTTCCTTATGTATTGTCAGTGGGGTAGGCTTATAAAATGGTGATATTAAGTAGTGTGGGTTAACATTAACCTGACTATAATTATGATTTTGCAGATACTATTGCAAATAAGCTTCATTTGCAAAAAGTTAATGATTTTGTGTTATCACCAGGACCACAGCCAAGCAAGGTACCTATGTTTTTTATTCACAACTTATATTTTTTGATTTTCTTCAATTCCTTTAGAAATCATTGTATTTCTCTGCCTTTGTGCTACGAACAATGTGTCTTTAATATAATATAATGGTGTTGATTTAGGTTGCTGTTTATGTTCCTGGAAGCAAGGGTGCACCCTCGTTTGTAAGGCTCTATCAGTACCCTAACTTTGGTGGCCCTCAGTCTGCACTGGCCAATAAAAGTTTCTTTAAAGCTGACAAGGTGACAATGCTATGGAATAACAAAGGTACAACAGTTATTAATTTAATATTGTATATTTTATTTCTTTACCTCAAAGTTTGGTTATTTTGCTTACTGTTTTTGTATTCATCAAATTTGTCAAATGCAATGACAAAAAATTGTGTTAAGACAACATTAATGTTACAATTTTAAACACTAAAGTTCTCATAACTTGCACACATTGCCCTTCATGGTCTTGTCCCCATCTATATCTCTGTTCTTATTTCCTCTAATTATCTTGCTCTCTCTACTCCTTGCATACCTTTCTTTTCACCGAACCCTACAATTTCTTCTCTAATATTCACCTTTGCGTACTCTTTCATGCTGCCCTGTATGTCTATGTAGGACTAGAAAATCTGTTCCCTAAACACCAGCCTCCAAAGGAAAATCCCACCACACCATGTCTTAATTCTTGTTGACGCAGAGCATACTTTCTCCTTTTTCACATCCTCCTCTAAAAGCCATTTCATCCAGAAATCGTGCCTTATCATCCTTCCTGTACCTGAATTGCTGTCATGTCTTGTCTTGTTCAGACTGTAATTTCTTTTGAGACAAGGAACATGTCTTATTTGCTTTTGTAAAATGCTCTGTACATTTGATTTGCTACATAAAATGTGTGGTAATCACCATTGCACATACTCTTTGACCTAATTTTGTCCTACCTATATCCACACAACTCCCATTGAAGTCAGTTGGAGTCATCTGTGAATATCTGAGAGTAGAAGCTGGCCAATTATATTCAGATATGTATTTAATATCATAACTAGTAATCTGAAATACTCTATGTGTAATGTGAGCACATTCAAGTTATTACAGGAATCTGAACTTGCATTTCGTGACTTTGGGGGGTTACATGGGAACATGTTTTTATTTTTAATGTCCATAAATTTTATAAAGAGGCATTAAAACACTACTTTCTGTACTTCCTCATTTGTGTGGTCCAAAATGTAGAAAGCTAGAGAACAACAGACAAATAGCACAGACTTGTATTTATATAACTAACAAACATTATTAATACATACTTGTTCTTCCAGTCCAATGAGGACAAGTACCTCCTAATAGTGTGGAAAATTAATTTTATATGTAATATGTATTGTATGTGCTTTTGTGTGTAATATATACACTGCACTATGTTTGGACATTTGGATTTGTGGAATGGCAATGTATAATTACATAAGAACACATCACATTTGAGATGATCTGCATGGTTCACTTTATGCTTTCCCTACTCATGAATAATGGTAGTCTTTTCAAACTCATGTTGGTAAAACTTTTATATACGACCAACTATCACATATACAGGTGAACAGACGATAATTTTTATATTATAAACTTATATGTGTACCTATATGCTACTTGTGTGTGAGTGTGTAAGTGAAAGAGATCTACATACAAAAGCTAATATACAAAATTGTTTTGTTTTATTGGTGAACTGCTCTAGATGCTAGTTTACAGTTAGTCTTGGTCAAGTGGAAAGCTTAATATAGTTACATTAGTGTTCTGCATATATAAAAATTCTCTTTGCACCACTAAAAGAACACTCCCTTTGAATAGTTCAGAGTGAGCGAATGGGTTTTGCTCACACCTGCTCCATCCCCTTTATATGAAAAGATCATTTTGGGGTTAAAATAAAGAGAGGAAATTTTTAATTGAAAAGGAGATGATGATAGAAAATTCTGGGCATGTGATAACAGCGTCTATGAAGAAGGTGTCCATATAATCTTAATTATAGATGTCACAACTGGCCAAACTGAGAGAGATAATTTTGTGTGTATGGTAGTTTCTGTTAGTGGAGACTAAAATGAGTCTCAGGATTACGAGGGGGTTTGCATGTTTAAAAAAAAATCTAATATTTTGTACCCTAATAGCTACTGCTGTGCTAGTAATAGCTAGTACAGAAGTTGATAAAACAGGAGCTTCATATTACGGAGAACAAACCCTGCACTACATTGCAACAAATGGAGAAAGTGCTGTTGTACAACTACGTAAGTGGTTTTTGGGCATTTACATAGTGTTATGTGATTTGTTAATGGGAATTGTTCTTAATGTATGCTAAAAATCTTACAATTTCAGTGAAAACAATGGACTACTGTTTGTCATTCAAAAATGTTTCTGCACTAAACTGATATTAAGGTAGTGAATTTTGCCACCTCACATAGTAGAGTTCCTGTGACCTCTCCCCTTTATGTTTAATAATAGTGATGGACAATTCAAAATAAAAACACTTAAAATTCCACTTCCACTCCTTGACACTTGAAAAACTGTTAAATTGCATCAGACTTTAAACTGTGTCACACCCACGCTGACCCTTTTTTGTAAAAATAGGGGTGTTTAATTCCAGTGCCCTGGCTCAATACCAAAACTGTTAATCTGTTTACCTAAAATTTCCTCTATAATAGTGTTCTTCCCTTTCTTTTCTTAACTGTGGTTAGACTTGTTTTACACTGTTAAAGACTGTTGTGTGTGAGGAGTATTGGGAGGCTCAGTTAGTTAAAGTGAATAATGTGCTTTGAAATTGTCAGATTAAAGGGGATGTGGAAGTATACAATGTTATTAGTAATTAGTTGGTTTTTCCTTTCATACTTTGATGTATGCAGTGTTATAGCTGTGTTGTTCCCAGGATATTAGCGAGATAAGGTGGGTGAGGTAATATCTTTTATTGGACCAACTTCTGTTGGTAAGAGAGACAATTTTTTGAGTTACACAAAGCTCTTCTTCAGGTCTGGGAAACTAACTCAAAGCATCACTGCTAATTTACAAGATTTGAACGGATTGTTTAGCATAGGTGGTTAGTATGTATTTCCAGGAACCATTCAAGGTGAAGTGGTCCATTAATGCCCTTCTAGTCATAGTGAAGAAATGAGGATGGAAAGCAGCTGTGCGGAATTGTTAGTGAGTTACAGATGGTTGTAATAAGCCAAAAATCCAGTGTGTCTATTCAGTCCAGAGTTCCTCAGACCTGAAGAAGAGCTCTGTGTAAGCTTGAAAATTGGTCTTTCTCACCAACAGAAATTGGTCCAATAAAAGATATTACCTCACCCACCTTGTCTTCTAGAGTTTGATGTGGCATTCTTCTGTACTTGTGTTGATCATGATGCCATCTCCATTTGTGCTGCAAGAGCAACATTTATGGTAGCATTTTCATAATAAATCCCCATTTTCCTGTGTTGCTAACAAGGCTAAAAATAATGGCCAGGGCTGTATCTTGGTACATAGGTTCTCCCTCAGGGAACAATTAGTTAGGGCTTGTGCCTATTCCTCTTACCACCCTCTTTGCCAACTAAAATTTAGATTTCAGATGTCTTAATGAGTCCCATTATTTCAAATGCTTTTTTAAAAACGAAGCTTTGTATTTAATAATCCCTAATGTGGATATTCCCTTTGGAGGGAAAAATGAAGTATGACTTGCTTTGTTTATAAAATTGGTTACTGCACATGCAATAACTATTTCTAGTGCACATGCGCAAAAAAATGCTCTAGAAATCAGTGGTTGAAGCTCTTCAGATATACTGGGTCAAAAGAGTCACTACTTTGAGCACTAGAAATGCAGTTGATATTGTACAAGACATAAGTAAAGATGTCTATATATGTCACGTGGCAGTGATATCCATGTGATAATTTGTATAACTCTATAATGAATTGCATTTTCTATTCATCAATGAGCACCTCACTTGCATTCTAGCCACTAATACATCTCCCCAGAACTTAGTCTATTGTTCCAAATGTCTGAGTAGCTTCAAACAGCCCCCATTTTTTAATTAATATGCCACAAAATCGTTTTCTGTTCTTCCCCTCTGTGACTGTCAGGGACCAGACCTGTAGGGGAGAAGAGGAGGTCTGAACCCCAAAGAACAAGCAATTAAATCAGCTGATTGTATACAGTATTACTATATTATAAAAGTGTATCGAGTAAGGTCTTTTAGGAAAGCCGGTGAGACACTGGTGATTAATATAATTGTGAAATATATGTATTAACACTATATGAGGAATTATGGATACTCACTGATATTGTGTTTTAAAGTATGTGTCCTCTTGCTAAGGCAGAAGAGTAATATAATGGCTCACAGTTTGGTGTGTACTGAGCAAGATGTCACACCTACTTACTCCATTAAAAGAATGTCACTGGTCAGAGACTCACGTTGAGCAATACTTGTTCCTATTCCAGTGACAGATTAAAATCCAATATTTCTCAACTATGTAGGTGTAGAAACAGGAGCTTTGTACAACTGTGAAGAAGGATCTTTATAGGTTTCCAGTCGGCCACTGCTTCTAGTTTTGGAAGATCCTGAAATGTCATATGTGAATATTGAGACAAAAAGGGGATTTTATACACACAAAACTATTCTTACTGTAGAAGTGGTGATGCAGACCAGTGAAGGAGAGGTAATTCAGAGTTAGTGAGGTTATGTGGTACAATCCCTAAATAAAACTGAGCATAAAACAATGGTTTGCAATATTAATTTCTACAATACCATTACCAAAAGTCACTTTTTTCTGGAATTGTGAATGATTGGACTTTAGGAAAGCTTTGTAATCATGTTTTTTGTTTTATTCAGGCAAATGTAAATTATATGATTTCATAATCTGAGTTATATTTTTTTCTTCAGCAAAAAATGGTCCCATTTATGATGTAATATGGAATCCCAATTCCACAGAATTTTGTGCTGTGTATGGTTTTATGCCTGCTAAGGCAACTGTTTTCAATCTGAAATGTGACCCTTTGTTTGATTTTGGAACTGGGCCTCGTAATGCTGCCTATTACAGCCCTCCTGGACATATTTTAGTACTAGCAGGATTTGGAAATCTCAGAGGACAGATGGAAGTGTGGGATGTTAAAAACTACAAACTTATTTCCAAACCACTGGCATCAGATTCTACGTATTTTGCTTGGTGCCCTGACGGGGAACATTTTGTAACTGCTACATGTGCTCCAAGGCTACGAGTTGGTAATGGGTACAAGATCTGGCATTATACTGGCTCTGTTCTACACACATGTGAAGTCCCACCGAATGCAGAAATATGGCAAGTTTCCTGGCAGCCATTTTTGGATGGAACATTTCCAGCAAAAGCAATAACTTACCATGCAATTCCAAGTGAACTGCCAAGTGCTGAGCTGAAGGTTGCCCAAACTTATAGACCACCAGCTCTGAGAAACAAGCCTATAACCAGTTCCAAGCTGGTAAGTAAACTTCATCTCAGTTGTATAGTAAATTATGTTGGCCCATCATTTCATCTGTACTTGGAATTTGGTTGCAAAATACTTTTTATTCGGGAAGGTGGTTGGGGAATGATGACACCAATCTTGGGGTTATTTTTTTATATTTTAAAAAAGGAGTAAACATTTGCCTTTTAACAGGCTTCTTTCACTGACTGCCTCTCTGCTCCATGTTTGCAGGAATATGTTCTAGCAATGCTGTAATTTTATGGGGCATATCCTCTTCCCTGCACAAAACTGCCTGCTGGTTACATAAAAATGGGAGTCTCTTGGACCAGTTGCACAAACAGTTGCAAATGCTGCTGCTGCTGCTGCTTGCTGCTGCTGAACAACCAAGAGGGCCTGGGTGGGTGGGATAAACTGTCACTCCAGTTGTGGTATGTTCAGCTGGTTTTCATAAACCAGTGTGCTAGGGTCAGATATAGCGCAGAGATTTTGGCAGATTTGAGCGAACACTGAAGTAGTTGAGTGGTTGTTTGTACACCGTGGGCATTTGTAGTCCAGCAATATCACTGGCAAGTCTACTGCAGCGTAACCATTTCCCTTATTTGGATCTATTTATTTATTTAGCCTTGCTTTATTTTCTTTTTCAATTTTCAGAAGTAGATTTGTGTGCAAAGATACTAACTATAACTAACAATTACAGCCTAGATATTTTATTTTAATTTTATTTATTTTATAAGGCTTTGAATGGGAGGCTTCTATCTTCCAAGGAGTGATAGGCACATCACAGTCTATCAACAATTAGTTATTACTAGGGTCTGATTTCACAAGTGCTACATAGGCAGAGTTAGCAAGAAAGATTCATTATGTAACAGAATTGAGGGAACTACATTCTGCCAGCTTGCATGGAGGAAAAATCGGAGTTGTGGGTGGAAAACCTATTTACATCTATTTGAGCATTAATGTGCCTGACTTGCTAAAACTAGTTTTTAAGAAAATAACTTGGAGTATATTAGTGGTTTGGTTTTGAGGTTTTTTTAAGATGAACAGCAAGAAAAAAAGCTTCCTGTCTTGCTTCTTTAAGATATAAAATGAAAACCAAAGAAAATCAAGTCTATCTGTCCTGTTTTTCCTTGAAGGACTAGAGAAATGGTGGGGAGCTTTCTTAGCCCTTAACTAGAGGGGTAGGACTGTAAAATTGTTAAAGTGCTTTGCTTCCAACTATCCATCAGGTGTTTGAATTAAATAGGTGTCAACAGCAGAGTTTTAAACAGTCTGACTAAAAATCACCTTCCCACTCAATTGTGCATATTTTATCTTCCTAGTACTTGCTCTAGTACTTTTCCAGCCATCTGTAGAGGCCTTCAGGAAACACAGGACAGACTAGTCCTGAAAGGCTAATGTTAAAAAACAAAGGAAAATCTTTATAGAAGTGACACTTTTTTCAGGCTGCCTTCAACCATCAAAAGACGCAGAAAGGGCACAAACCTATTTTTTGTCCTTTGCAGGTCACCTTTTAAACTATGGTACTTAATCTAACATGTAGAGAAGCTTTTCTAGAGTTTTAGTTCTTCTGTAGGATATTTTGAAGTATGGCATGTACATTTCAGAAGTGTCAATCTTATGTATCCCTTAGCACGAGGAGGAGCCACCTCAGAACATGAAACTGCAACCAGGAAATAGTGATAAGCCATTATCTAAAATGGCACTTAAAAATCAAAGGAAGCACGAAGCAAAGAAAGCTGCTAAACAGGTACTGCTCGTTTCAGTCCTCTTGGGGATAACATTACAGTAGTTTTTACAAATGTGTTGATTAGTCCTGCAATAACAAGCTTTGGATTACACTAAAAGCAATATACCTATTCCTGGCCATGTATGCTAAATTTCAGGGGACTGGATGGCACGTGATGCACCTTTAAATAATTCACTTGAAATTGGTCCAGGTTGATAATGACTGACAGTTGTTACCATCAGTTCGTTGTTCATTAGCCTGTGTGAAGTGAAATGAATTGGAAGAGTCAGTGCTGTTCACATATTCTGTTCACATGTTCACAATTCTGGTCATCCTTCCAGTCCCTAACAATCTGCACAACTCTTTGCAGTCTCAGATCAGAGGCAAAGGACTGAATTGTTTTGAAAACAGAACTACAGTTTCACCCTTTAGGTGTGTGGTTCCTATAGGTCAGGGTTGAGGCATTATAGCAGGGCAGAGCAAATAAACTTGTACTTTTGCTGCTACCCGTATTGTATCTGTTCTGTGGCTAGACTGAAGATTTCAGTTTTTGGTGTTCCCTCCACAGCTTCTACAATTACTAAAACACCCTTCTAAAGTGTATAATACTTTTCGTTTAGCAAATCAGACCTCATTCTGGTTTATCTGGTAATAGGGAGGATGGACCACCAGCTATTATTTATAAGAAATATTTGTGGATGTATATTTATAGTTTCATTCCTATCAATTTTACTATACTAAGCATGTTTCCTGGTCTCTGTGTGGAAAGAATTAAGCCACAGTATATGAGAACTCTAATATTATAGCTAACATGTTTGGTAGGAGCCGTGTATCAAATAACATATAACTGCAAAGTGTTCACAGATAATAGAGAACAACAGAGCACTAATGAAAGAGAGAAATATTCAACAGCTTTTCTGGGTTTCCATGTTCTAAGACAACAGAGCTGTTGTGTAAATGGTTTACAGGAACAGCACGTGAACTGTTGTTTTATTAACTTACAGGAGGCCAAAACTGATGGGAACCAGGAATCAACACCATCTCCAGAATTACAAAATGTTCCATGTAGCACATTGCCTTCTGTGACATCAGGAGACCCTGAGGTAGACAAAAAAATAAAGAATTTGAAAAAGGTGAGAGATTTTTCTAATGAGGAATAGTTTTCTCTTGAAGGAAGTGCTGAAGGACTAGTTTGATTCGTGGAAATGACTAATAGCAATGAGGTAGGGTGTACATAGAGCATATACCTCAGGCAACTGCTCTCCTCTGCTTTCTCATAGTGTAAAATAGCACAACAGTAACCACTGAAAATGTGCCTATCAGTACTGTGTTTAAGCATGTAAAGCAAAGTGAGACTTGTCCAGAAGGGTAGTCATTTTTCCAGCTTCTCTTCCATTCTCAAAAACAGTTGGATATTGGACAAAGCTCTCTTCAAAATGGCAGATGGTATAGCTGGACAATATTTGTTTTTCGTGAAGCAACTAAGTGAGCATCAAACCTTGCATTGCAAATTGTAGTCTCCCTTATGATCTGGGAAGGCTGTTCTGACTCAAGGTTGGGGGAAGAGAGGGTTGGTGGTGTTTATATCTAGGGTCCTACCAAATTCGCAGTCCATTCTAATCAATTTCACAGCCATAAGATTTGAAAATTGGTCAGTTTCATGATTTCCAATATTTTCATCTGAAATTTACAGTGTTGTAACCATAGGAGTCCTGACCCAAAGTGGGGTTGGGAGGTCGCAAATTTGTTTTAGGTGGCAATCCTGCCACCCTCACTTCTGTGCTGCCTTCAGAGATGGACTCTGAAGGCAGCATGGAGGTGAGTCTGATTTCCTGTGCTGCTGGGAGCACCTCAGCTGCGAGCTCCCAGCAGCAAGGGGGAGATCAGATTTCATGGGGAAAGGCCAATTTCATGGTCTGTGGCGCATTTGTCACAGCTGTGAAATTGGTAGGGCCTTATTTATATTTTAGGGCTGCCAAGAAGGCATAAAGCTGGACGTGTATCTCTATAGAGCCTATCAACTCTGCATGGAGGAGGAGTCACGAGAGGACCAAACAAGATAGTTTGTCTTTTTTCTCAAACTTCAAACTCCAAGTGTACTGCCTGTGTAGCACTGGAAGGCCTAGGAGATCTTTGTTTGAAAGGATTTAAATCAAGGATAGAGTTGCATTTGGCCAGAGCTAGGGAAGTTTTCCTATTTCTGCATTGCACAGCAGGCTATCTTCTCTTTGGTTAGTAATATAGACAGTTTTCTCCCCTTCAACTCTGTTACCATGTGTTAGCTTCCTCTTTCCATATTTGTCTCTTTGATTAAAGCCTTAGCCGTGCTGAGGAAAGATGTATGGAGAAGGGGGATATTTACAATGGAGGAGTTCCCTTTCTGACTCTTAGATGTAACTCCCCAGTACAAGAAATAATCCAACTTCTAAATTGTTTATGGTGTTTAAATTTAAAATGCATAAAATAATCTTCTAAACTTTTCAGGTATTTCATGGATGTTTCTCTACTCAGGTCTATTCATGAAGAAAATAAGATAGGTTGTTAGTTTATCTGGGTTTCTGATTATGTGAAATTCTGGTTTAGGTATATAAATGAAAAGTAGGTATATTTCTGTTGCTAAGTCTCCCCATCAAAATAGCTCCATCTCTATTAAGTTGATCAATTGTAAACCCAGAAAACTGAAAATGTATGTTCCCCTCTAGCTCACCCATACTTCTATTTTTCACAGAAACTGAAAGCAATTGAGCAGTTGAAAGATCAAGCAGCTACTGGCAAACAGCTAGAGAAAAACCAGGTATTACTAACTTACATGTGATTTTATTTAGGATCATACTTCTTTTCAGTGCACTCAGTTAATCCATAGTACATTTCAAATATAGTTCTGGTTAAATGCCTGTAAGAGTATGGCTCCCTGTCTCTCTCCCCTGTCAAAATCAAATGAAGTGGAAGAACTTACCTTAAAAGAGGTAAAGTTTCTCTTCTCAAATTCACCACTAAAGAGTCAGGGCCACTTGTGGTGAGGAACTATTAGGGAGCGTGACCACAAGCACGCAGAGGATCAAGGGAAACTTGGAATGTCTTCAGTCAGTATTGGGTAGTAATATGACCCTCACCATCACAGTAGTCTTGTCGCCATTTTTTCTCTGCAGCCGTCTGTGCCATTACCGCCACTCCCGTGGGTTACACAGCACTTGGTTAGATTAATGCTTGACAGAACGCTAACTTACTCCTCTTTTTACTATCGTATGTTACACAAATTTTGGATGGCTACTTCTCAACTCCGTTGGCCGGCCGGACGCTCTTTTTTTCACACAGTTCCCCCTTTAGCAGACACAAGGATCTGCTGGTGGTGGGGGAAGTATACTAAGAATTTCTCCCTGCATTGCCCTCCATAGTGTCACCCAAGCCGATTTTCTTTTGAACAGACTTTATATCCCTTCTTCCCTGGTTGACTAGTAGGGAGCATAAAAGGCTTTAAGAATATTGAGGAAAGTGGTCTTGTGGTTAAGGCACAGGAGTGATACTTAGGACAAACTGAGTTCTACCTCTAGTTCTGCCACAAACTTCCTGATCTTGAACAAGTATCTTAACCTGTGTCTTTGTTTCCTCATCTTTAAAATGAAGATAATATCTCACAGGAACATTGTGAGGCTAAATTGAAGGGAAACCTTCGACTTAAAAATCACATATATTTGAAACCCTTTCCGTGGTATAGTCACAAGTAACAACCGATTCTGCTAAGATTACCATAGCAGACAGATTGAGGGGAAATATTTTTCTGTTTTTTGAGTTTGTTTGCATTTCATAGCACTTAGTGAAACTGACTGTGTACAATCTCTCTTGTGTAGTTTGTCAATTTTCCCTGTTGCTTATATGGGTCTTTAACATAGTGTTAAGGAGAGGAAAAAGAGAAAGGGGGGGGGGGAAAGGATAGACTGATTGTAAAGGCACAAAAATTGGCAGAGGACTTTAAGTAAGTGTACTACTTAAACCTACCTTTAACTCATTTTTGGAAATTCACTAGATTTCAAGTTGACAGTGACCCTCTTTCACACTAGTAAGGAGCTGTATAAGTGCAAAGAATTATTATTGTATTGTAAGGTGTGTAGAGTATTATGTAATGTACTGATCAAAATAGCAATAATAATAAAAAAAGTATTTTATACACTAGCAATTTGCATGCATAATTTAAACATTAAAACAGAATGTGGTACTACATCAGCTTCTCAATACTTTGATTCTTTAAAATGCTTGCTGTTGTTAAATTACTGCAATCTTGTTCTTTGCTATTAGTTACACATTAACTATGATGTACATTATTTACTTCATTAAATATTGCTGTTTTACCTCCTGTGTAATAAGCAAAATGTATGATCTAGTGTTGGTTTTTTTCTAGTTGGAGAAAATTCAGAAAGAGGCTGCTCTCCTAAAGGACCTAGAAGATTTGGAACTGGGCTTCTAAAATTTACTGGAAAGGAATTGGATTGTTACACAAAATCAGTGCAAAACGGGGTGTGTTTTAACCTGAACAGAACAAAGAATACCCTTCAACTGCAAATGGCTGAAGATGGACAGGTTTACATATATGCTGCCCACCTACATTTGTTAACTTTTATTTTCTGAAATCTCTGCAAAAATCATAAACAAATAATGTATATTCAATCAGCCATCCCTGCTTTCATTCAAAACCAGAAACACATTCACTTATATTCCAAAAGTATATTGCTTAAAAATCAAAAGAAGTATTTTTTTTTTTTTTTTTTTTGTTCATTTTGGCTTTTTGGGTGTCTTCCAATTTGATAGCTTTATTAAACTTAAGATACATGTGACCCTTATTCAATAATAGGATTGCAGACAATAATAAAGAGCATTTAACAGTAAAAGAGTTTTTGGTTTTGTGTTACCAAGTCAGAACTTGTAAAATATATCAACCATTTCCAAGTTACAGCAATACCATCAACTTGAAATCTGGTAAATTTCTGGTAAAACGAGTTAAAAGTATTTTCAGGTACTACACCTGCCTCTGTCTTCCCCATACCAGTTGGTTGTGGTTTTACAATCTCATTTCCTCTTTGAAAATGTTTTTCTGTCTTTCCCATTTTGCTGGGTTTTTGTATGTGACCCACATAAACAAAAAGGAAAACCGATTATACAGGGAAACTGCTGAAACTGATTCTATGATAGGTGCTATCAAATGCACAAAGTAAACTGAGAAAAAGAAAATTCTCTAATCTCTCAGTTGATAGTAATATTAGCCCCAATTCTGCAAGCCAATTCAAGTGGGTGACTCTTAAACCAATGTAGAGTCTGAGTGAAGTCAGTGGAACTCTGCATAGAAGTAGAAGATTGCTCAAATGGATGAGACTAGAAGATCAGGGCCATGGATATTACTTGAATAGTAGGATTTTTTGTTTAATCAGATACAAGTATAATTTTTTTAATTGATGGTGTCCTATTAAATTATCACAGAAACACTCACAAATCTTCTAGTTGATTATTGTTGTGTAGATGGTATAACATTTTCCATTCTTGAAAAAGTAATCTTTCATTACGTTTTGTTTCTGATTCACAATCATTTTTCATTAATTTATATCGTGTAAATGTTTTGCCTCTTTGGTTTTGTAACAAATAACAATCGACAGTTTTATACTGCAACAGTTTTGAAGAAAATAAGGATTTAAAGACTTTTAAAGTTTTATGTTAGAAGAATAAATCAAAGAATTTAATTTTGCATTTATCTGGTGTCTCCCTCAATTAATCTGATTAAAAATGTATTTGTTTTTAGTTTTTATGAACATACAATTAGACATCTAATTGCCTTGTAATGTTAGTGTCAGTACATGTTACCACAGTTGTTAAAGGAAAAACATAAGAGACTGTTGCCAAAAAAGGAAAAGAAACCTTTTATTTTAAACTGAATTCAGCTTGTTTGATTTTTTGATTTGCTTGAAAACAAATGATCTTGGCTTTTCAAAATACTTTAAAAATGAGCCATTATGGTTCAATAGAAATTCCTGTGCAAAAATCTAATACCCATTTTAGAGCAGTGTTTTCAATCTGTGGTCTGCAAACACCTGGTGGTCAGCAGACTATGTCCAAGATTTCCAAAAGGGTCTGCACCTCCATTCAAAATTTTTTTAGGGGTCCACAAATGAAAAAAAGGCTGTTTGAGAGGACTTCATAGTTCCTCAGTGCAGCAACAATCAATGGAAATACAATGGTTTCCCTCTAGTGGAAGATTCATATTACTGTTTAGACAAATATGAAACTTTCACTCTTTGGTGGCGGTGCCGAACATAACAATTTGAAAACAAAATGAATCATAGCATTTGGAGATTAAAAAGAGCTATTTAGACCATCCACTCCATCTTCTTCCCAATGTCTGATTGTTTTCTACAGTACATTTCCTGATTTGACCAATTTGGTTATAAATGTTCAAAGTGATAAGGCTTCTACCATGTTCTTTGACAATTCCACATCCTATTAAGTCTGTCAGGTGGTATTTCCTGTTTACTTAAATTTCTCTTTTTAAAATTATATCTCCATGTACTGTGCTGCATAGTTCCTGTCTTTGTGGTTAACACCCTTTCAAAATATAAAGACGGTTTATGTATCACAAAGGCCGTTAATTATTTCTGAATCAAGCTGCCCATATTTAGCTCTGTCAATCTTTTCTACTAAGTCAAACCTTCCAGCTTCACCTTCATCTCAAATGCATAAAACAACTCTAACAAAAACAAATATTAATCCACTTGAAAATCTTGAAGTTATAGTTAAGGGGGCTAAGAGCAATTCAAAACCAGAGATAATATTACAAACACTAAACATAAGGAAAATAACAGTAGGTGGTATGTACATTCATTAATTGGGTATTACACAGTCCATTTGCAAGCTAGTCAGTTTCAAAAAAGGAGTTATAAGTACTGTCAGTTATTACACTTCCTTTGCCAATTTTTTGTGGTTCTGTTAAACTTTTTCCTGTTTTTAAAAAAGGTTTTCTCTTCCCTGTTTTTGTGTGAAATACCCACACAAGCAACAAGAAAAACTGGCCATGCACCCAGTGCTGTCAAATTCAGAAAACGGACTTGAAAAATAGAATAGTTTTTCTTTTCTTTAAGTTACAGTATTCTTAAGTGCTACTCCTAATGGTAATATGTTTAAAATAAACAAACAATTTAGGCATGTGATTTTTAACCCTTTTAAGGCTGCTGCCAGAATTAAGTAACAGCATAATTTCCATTGTTTTTAGCGCTTCGTGGTTTTCAGTGATGTCTGGCTTTGAATTGCACCTAACAATCTTGAACTATCAATTGTCTTTTTGTGGGAAAAGTATCATTATGACTGGCTGGCTATTGATTTTAGATTAGTGGTCCTTTGTGAGGTTGCTTAACACTGTTGTCCTGAGGAAAATGTGTAGTTACAGATACAGTCCTTTCCTAGCATGGCTGCTATGGTCCTTGAGCCCTTTGAAACCGAGAGCTATAGTCACAGAACACGTGACTAGGAGCAAGCATACGACCCACTCTACAGGAACTCAAATTCAAGGCTTCCTGTCTCTTTTGTTGGAATAGCAGAGATGAGAGACCCAATGTTCAGTGAGAAGTGCTGCTAACTCTCATTATTTTACTGCCAGTCTTGTGATATTTTACTTAAAGCCTCAATTCCTAGAAACAAGTGATTATGTGAGACTTTCAGTTTTTATTTTAAAAGAAGTTTTTAGCCCTCATGATAGCAGAGAAAAATTGAAAAATTTGACTCAAGTGCACCTTAAAAGGTCAAAACCCAGAAGACAAATAAAAAGAATCCAGTTAGTTTTTTTTTTAAATCTCATGTCTTTTATGGTACCTGACTCATGATTTTTGAATATTTGGGATTGGCAATACTGGAAAAGCCCTAATGTGTCTACCTGTAGTATCAAGGAAGGGCTACCTAGGGGAAAGAGATTCCTTCTCCCTTGTCAGCTTGTGGAGAGCAGAAAAGGTCTCTGCTTTTAAATGTCTTGTATTACTTTGAATCTTTTGCATCATCTGTTTATTTAATATAGCTGCCCTGAAAAAAGGGACATGGAACTGAACCTGAGAATTTAGGTTTTATGTGGACTGCACTGGTTCGTGAATTTGCCTGCAGATTTAGGGTATATCTACACTGCAAAGAAAAGCCCGTGGCACTTCTTCACACAATGCACAGTCAATCTATGGAACTTATTGCTAGGGGATGTTGTGGAGGCCAAAGGTATAACTGGATTCAAAAAAGAATTAGGTAAGTTTATGGAGGATGTCTTGTCAATGGCTTAGCCAAGATGGCCAGGGATGCAGTCTCATGTCCTGGGTGTCCCTAGAGCTCTGACTGCCAGAAGCTGGAACTGGATGACGGGATGGCTGACTCAATAAATTGCCCTGTTCTTTTTGTTCCTTCTGAAGCATCTGGCATTGGCCACTGTCAAAAGACAGGATACTGAGCTAGACAGACCATCAGTCTGACCCAGTATGGCTTTTCTTTATGTTCTGTTTAAAAGCTGATGTGAAGCACAGATCTATGACAGTGAGGGTATATAAACACCTGAGATCCCTCATAGGCACAAAAATGCCATTAATCAGGTACATCTGCCACTGAAAGGGATGGAATTTGTTGGAGAATTTTCCTGTGCAACAAACAGATTCAGGCAGCTTCTAAGGCCGGATCTACACTAGAGACTTTTGTTGACCAAAGTCAACTTTTTGCACCAAAATGGTGGTGGTGTACACACTGCATTCCCCCCCTTCCCAGACCCAACTCCCTTGATTTTGCAACAAAATAAAACACCTCAATGAGAGGCATAGAGCTTTTTGCACCAAATTTTTAGCGACAAAAAGGTGTCAATGTAGACACTTGGTTTTGTTGCGATAAATGGCCTCCAGGAAGTGTCCCAGAATGCCCATCTTGACTGCTCTGGCCATAAGTTTGAACTCCACTGCCCTGCAGCCATCCGCCCTTTCCCCTTTAAAGTCCCAGAAATTTTTGAAATTCCACTTCCTGCTTGGTTGGCATGGAGAGCTCACATCTCATCTTCCCAGCTGACCAGGGCGGCTCCATGCACCAAATGCTCTCCTGCTTGGAGCATACCAGCACTTCTGGATCTGATTGACATTTGGGGAGAGGAGGCTGTGAGTCCATGCTCTGCTCCAGCTGAAGAAACTATTATACCTACGATCAGATTTCTCATTTAATGGCAGAGAAGGGCTATGAACAGGACATGCTGCAGTACCATGCGAAAATCAAGGAGCTGTGGCAGGGGTACCAAAAGGCTAGTGAGTCAAATTATTGCTCTGGTGCAGAGCCAAAGAACTGCCACTTCTATAAGGAGCTGGAAGCCATCTTCGGCGGCAACCCCACCTCCACCACCAACAGACTCGTGAATACCTCTGTGGGGCCACGGGCAGCGGACACCGGACTCAACCCCGACAAAGTTATGGACGAGGAGGTCAAGTTGGAGGACAGTGCGGAGCAGGGGACCAGGTCATTTGCTGACATGGGGAGCCAGGACCCCTTAACTCCAGAGGGTTTGAGTCAGCCCCAGCTCTACAGTTCTGGCGCGCAGAATGCAGGAGAAGGGAACTCAGATAAGTGATATTTTGTGCTGATGCTGCTCAGTTACATGAGGTACAGCTGTCCTTTGCTTGGTTGCATGATACAGCTGATTGAAGGGATAGAAATGTACAAGAATAGCTGTATTTGCATGTGCTTCCCATTCCCCTGTTCAGCTAGGCAGTGCAGCAGAAAAGTGTGTTAATGCATACTGAGATTTCATGGGAATCCTCCAGAGAGATCTCTAGGAAACTTTCCTAGAGGTATTTGCCAATCTTCTGCCAGAGATTCCTCAGCACAGCTGCTTTGTTTCTTCCCCCATTGTAGAAAACTTTACCACGCCAATCAGCAATCACTTGTGCAGGAACCAAAGTGGCACACAAGTGAGTAGCATAGGGATCTGGTTTGAAGCCGCTCACGAGGAGGAGATGCACCCTAGCATCCCTGCTTACTCTCAGGAGTGAGATATCAGCTTCCATGGCCCTCACCTGTGGAAAATGGTGAAATTATGTCCCTGTCTACCTGCATCAATACCCCAAACAACCACCCAGAACCTTTTCCCAAGCTTGAATGCCCCCCCCCCCCCCCCCCCCCCCCCCGCCCCCCCCCCACGGGCACAACTCACCATGCCCTGGTTGATCGTTGAGCTGTGCCCTTTCCAGGCAACAATGAGAAAAGTGTATCTTACAGTAAGGCATCAATACTATTATTGCACTCACATTGATGCTTCCACTCATTGTTTATTGTTCTTCTACAGATGAGCCCTTGAAGGGACCTCTCCACATCTGCCGAGTGTTTGCGGTTGATAAGAAAATGACCACAGAGAAGCAAAAAGGTGATGTTCCAAGAACTCCTCCAATCCTCTGTGGTAGGAAAAAAAGAAAAAAGGGCATGGAGAGACAGTGTCTGAAAATCAGAAAATTGATAGGCAGAAAAGGGAAAACCAGGAGCGTGTGATAACAGGTTACGAGCACCTGATAAAAGCCAAGGAGGAGCAAACAGAGCTGCTAAAGTAATTCATAACACTGCAGACTGAATTCACGAGTGCTCGCCCCCCCCCCCTTGCAGCCCATACAGAAGTGCTTTCCACGCCCTCCCCAAATTCCACCCACACATTCCTACCAAACTGCTGGCCCATCTTGGTACCTCGTTCACTCCATCCCTTCAGACAGCTTCTAGAACAATAGCTGGACTTACACCCATCTGTCATAACTCACACTGCACCTCACTGCTTTCTCCCTTCCAGCCCTTCTTTTCGTGTGTGTTGAGAATAATTGTTGTTTAATAAAGACAACTTCTGTGAAGAATAAGCAATTTTTAGTTGTTTCTTGCACATGGTGGCTGCACCTCACATTGATACATAGTGCAAGCTGGATAGTAATCATAGTATGGCACTTTGCAGTTTACAAAGACACCTTATTGGTGCTCATTGTCAAAATAGTTCCTCAAGGCCTCCCTAATTCGAATGGCTCCCCGTTGTGCCTCTCTAATAGCCCTGGCATTGGTTGTTTATTTTCAGCCACAAGGCGATCTGCTTCTGTGCTGCACCCAGGGGGAAACTTTTCATCCTTAGCTAAACATCTGTTATAGAGCACACTACTAATATTTTCCTCATTTAGGTCTAACCTGCCATAAAGGCATCACCCACGAGCTTTTAATTTGCCAAATGCACATTCAATGGTCATTTGGCACTTGCTCAACGTGTTGTTGAAGCACTCCTTGTTGCTATCCAGGTTGCCTATATAAGGCTTCATGAAGCATGGCAGGAAGGGGTATACTGGGACCCCCAGCATCAGTATGGGCATTTCAACATCCCCCACTGGAATCTTTTGGCCTGGAAAGAAAATCCCTGCTTGCAGCTTTCTGCAGAGGCCAGTGTTCCTATCATGCACCTTCCCTGACCAACCCGTGTTGACATCAGTGAAATGCCCATAGTGATCCATAAGTGCCTGCAGTACCATAGAGAAGAACCCTTTCTAATGATGTACTCTGTCACAAGATAGTCTGGGGCCAAAATTGGGATGTGTGTGCCCTCTATCACCCCACGACAGTTAGGGAATCCCATAGCTGCAAAGCCATCCACTATTTCACACACATTTCTAAAACTCTCAGTCCTTCATAGCAGAATGCAATAAATGGCCCTGTACACTTGCAATAATGCACCTCAAGAATGGACTTGACTCCAAACTGATTAGTGACCGATCGGTAGCAGTCTGGAGTTGTCAGCTTCCACACAGTGATCACCACGCACTTCTCAACTGACAGGGCAGCTCTCATTCTGATGTTGTTGCGCCAAAGGGCAAGGGTGAGCTCCACACACAG
Source organism: Emydura macquarii macquarii (assembly GCF_026122565.2). Taxonomy (NCBI): domain Eukaryota; kingdom Metazoa; phylum Chordata; order Testudines; family Chelidae; genus Emydura; species Emydura macquarii. The sequence goes on along the minus strand of NW_027130155.1, from coordinate 5,484,322 downwards.
TTCCATGAAGGTGGCTTTGCACATTTGAAAGTTCTGCAGCCACTGCTTGTCATCCCAGACCTGCATAATAATACAACCCCACCACTCAATACTTGTTTCATGCACCCAAAAGCAGTGGTGCACCATGTGCAGATGCTCTGTGAATGCAAACAGTAATCCAGCATTGTTTGCATGGCACGCAGCAGGATAGGCGCATTGGATCCAGGCCCAACTGGAAGCTCATGGTACACTGCATGACTAGCTGCGATGTGTTAAGAACACTGACAACCACAGTGGAGAGCAGTGCAGGATCCATCCTTTCACATAGAGATGGTGTACACTCAGGAGACGGGGGCCGTTGAAAAATGCCGCGATACACAGTCAGAAACCCGTGGAAACCACTGCTCATGGAATGTTGAGCCCACACCTATGATGCACTGCGATCCTCTCCACCTTCCCACAACTCCTAGTAGCACAAGTTGGCAAGTTGTGCAGTGGGATAGCTGCCCACACTGCACTGCTCTCAATGTCGATGTCAGAGCATCGTGGACACACTTTGGTGACACAATGAGGGCTGTGTGGACTGGCACATGCGATGTAATTACAGCACTTTTTGATCATCGCTGTAACTTGTGTCGACAAAACTTTCTAGTGTAGACAAGACCTAATACTATGCTGCTTCCTAGGCGTGCAAAGCAAGACTAGCGCTTGCCCGGCTGTCACATAGTCTAATTACGACTACATTAGAGTCATAAGTCCACATTAGAAAGGCTTGGCAGGTTTAGCTAGACTAGTATTCTTCAGTGTAATTTTCCATCATGCAGATACCCACAGGTAAAGTAAGATCACATAGGAGCCGGATGCAGTTTTATCCCCTCGCACCACTGAGTGGGGCAAAACTTGGAGATTAGCACAGCGCCGGCCCCAGGCTCAGTTTTCGATGCCTACAAAACAACTTGAGGATGGGCAGACAGCTGGTGTGCCATGACCAGGCTCTGCAGGCTGAGTGGTGCAGACTCCCCGTCCCCGGCCTGGCTGCTGCAGTTGCCTGCTGTCTCGTGGTTTAGAGTGACGCTACGCTCTTGGGCTCCCTGGCCTAGCACCATCTTTCTGGTGTGTGTGTGTGGATGGAGCCATCAGCCATTACCGCGCTAATAACCAAGCGCGCCCTGAGGCGCCAGCAGGGAGCTCTATGCCCTGCTGCGGCACCATCCCCCGGGTCGCCCCGCCCGGCCTGTGGCAGGCAGGGGATGGGACGGAAGGTCAGGGAACGTGCTGCCGGGTCACTGGTTACGTACAAGACACGCTCAGTCCCCCCCGCCCCTCCAGCAGCCGCAATGCCTGGGGCAAAACCACACAGCCAGCCCCTCCCCCCTCCAGCGCCGCGCGCAGCGGCGGGCGGACAGAGGGTCTCGCTCGCTCGTGCGCGCGCGCGCTTCTGTTGGAGGGGTGGGGGAGGCGAGGCTGTCACGTCACGTGACCTGTCCCGCGCACGCGCGCTGGGCATCCTGCTCCCGTGACCTTGCGGTGGGGGCGCAGGCGCCGAGTAGTTGCTAGCAGTCGGTGCTCGCGAGGCTCGCGTTCCATTATTGCCGGCGCTGTCGCTGTCGCTGAGGGACGATGCGGGCGCTGGTGCTGCTGCTCCTCCTGGCGGCGGGGCTGAGCCGGGCCGCGGCGGATCAGGGGGCCCTGCCGGCTAAGAAGCTGCGCATGGCCTACGCCACGGGGCCGCTGCTCAAGTTCCAGATCTGGTAAGTGCGGGGCCGGGGCCCGGCTCTTGCCTCCTGCTCGGGCTGCAGCCGGCAGCGTCCTCCCTTCCTCCCTCCCGCCCGCCCGGCCCCGGCAGAGCCGGTCCTGAGAGTCTCAGCCCCCTGCCCTCGCCGCTGGAACGTGCTGCCGGGAGTGTCGGGGTCCAGCTCGGTCCCCGCCCGGTCTCCGCCAGGGGCAGCGAGCGGCCTTGGAGGAGCCAGTTCCGCCGCGGGGCTCAGCGGTACGGACTGGGGACTGGGACCTTCAGCCGCTTCCTCACCGGCCCCGCGCTGTGCAGGGGCGAGGGTGCCTGCGCCGGCCCCGAGACCTGCTGGCAACGCAGGGGTGAGCGCGGGCGCCGATTGGGCCCTGTCCTGCCTCCCCCAGTGTTCCCAGGCTCCTGTGGGCCCCTGTCCCGGCGTTTAGCGCAGCTCCAGCGGGCTGATGTCCGGGGAAGCCCTGCTCACCGCGCCTGTAGGCTGCTGCAGACTGCCCGGGCAGTCGCTGTCAGTGGGGCAGGCATTGCCAAGCTCCTTGGGTGGCCAGCCTGCTTCTGAGAGGCTGGGCGCTTTGCCGGGCGGGTGCTGTCAGACTGTCATTCTACCTCTGCATCTGGCCAAGTGAGCGGAGTCTCACGAAATTAAATGTGTTAGTCTTTAAAGTGCCACAGAACTCTGCTCGTTTTTGCACAGCCCCAGACACTGTCTGCTGTGTTCAGAGGTTGGAGAGAGGGGGGTTTATGAGCTCAGCGTTTCTCTTTCTGCCCAGGCGGTCTACAGATGAAAGAGAATTGCTGACTTGTGTAACGTTTTAAGATGTGTTTCAGTGCAGTGCTTCATGTTGCTTCCTTCACATTCTCTTTCTAGTAATGAGACTCAAATAATAACTTGGTTTAGTTCATAATATGAATAAAGCTGAGATTGTCTACGTATGCAGTCTAGTTTAGTTTGGGACCCAGAATGACTTGCATTTGTTTAATCAGGGTTTAAATGATGGATTTGGGTAAATGATACCTAGAAGAAATCTGAAAACTACAGAGAAGTAATGAATACTCTAGACTTTAAAATCTTAGCAGTATCCCTTTGGAACATTAGATGTTTAATGATGAATTCTTCTGACAGCTGAATCAGTGTTGAATACATTTTTGTTTTCCTTTATGATCTCTGCTTCTTTAAAAGATATGGGTTCTTCCATGTTATATGAATCTCTGGTATATTTTAATGTGTTTTTCTTTAATAGTAAAGATTAACAGTCTGGTAATCCCTTTCTCAGCAATTGTTAATTTTAAAAAAATAAAAATGTTTTTGCTTTTCAAGACTATTTTTAAGCTGCTCTTGTGTACTGTGGTTGCATCAGCATAGCAACGCATCACAACTGGGACCCAGACACAGATCAACAAATAATTAAAAACAAAAAACCAAACAAACAGAAACCCTTTCCTGCCACCTTAATCTTAAAATAACATAGAAGCACTTTCAGATTTGTAAGGCTATTATTGGAACTTTATAAAATATTGAAGAGAGAAAATATCTGACTATAAACCTCAATAGTAACTGAACAATAGCTCGGAAATTACCCATGCACTTGAATTTGGGTAATATCTAACTTTTAGTTTAATAGAAGACACATTTCTCTAGAACAGGTTCATAGAGCACTGTAAGATTAAAACAATCACTACAAGGGCAGAATCCAGCTGAACTTCCTGTTTGTTTTACCTAGGGCATAACTGGATTCTGCAGGATCTGAGCTTTTTAATTTTTTTTTTTAAAAGTAATTTACTAGCCCTCAGGATTGTGGAGATAACCTTTCAAATAGAGTTCAGAGAACAGTGTTTAGACAGATGTGGTGTCGTCTTGAGTCTGTAGACAATTACCCTGGGATAAGTGCACTTACTGACTTAATTATTCTTATTGGGGAGTTGGCTCTAAAACTTAATGAATACCCTTCATATTAGTAACTGTCTAAATGCTGATCATTTTATCTGGCAGGGAGGTGGGAATTGGGAGTTGATGCAGGAGAGAAAATGCAGAGCAAAGAAAGGAGGGAGTAAACAAAAGTAAGGAATGGGGAGAAATGTGAGGATGGAGAAGGTAGAGAAAGGACATAATAAGTGGTGGTCCTGAAGGTGAGCATAGTTTTCATCTGAGTGATGTTGAGAACAGATTATTCAATAAATAAAAGTTTAGTTACTACATAAAGGACATATTCTACCTTTGGGCTTTATGAAAACCATCAACTGATGTTAAGAGCTCTGCTGTGAATTGATGGTAGTATATAGCATATATTTAATACTAACGTTTATAGACCATGATTTTAAAAAGGAATTTGACTATTTCTGAAAAATGAGATTTGTACCCTTGAAACTAACTTTTATCCTCTGGCTTTTTTGTATATAGTGGGGACACTTCATCAGTTAAATGTTGTGTTTGATGAGCAGCTGGGTTTTCTAGCCAAACTTCTTTTAAAAAGTCACATCACAAGACTTAATTTTAAAATGAAATTGTGATATCTAAGTACTTGTGAAAGTGCTAACGGCTGAAAAGGAAACTGTCTTGATAGGACGTAAGTGAAGTAGTAGTTTTGAAGTACTTGGTTTTAAACCAGATTTGAAATATCTAATTTTGGTGTAGTGAACAATATTGTGAAATACACATTTTATCAGTACACAAAATGGCTTCCCACAAGTCAGCAAAGGTCCAGTAACAGAAATAGTACTTCATGTATCATTTAAATACTAGATACATATATTAAATATGGTATTCCAGACTGATTTGTCCCATAGTACTTCAAACCCAAACAAAAGCTATTCTAGGGCTCATAAATAGAGCTATCCTACATCACAGCAAAAAATATCTAGGAAAGGCTATAGCTCACCTTCATGTGGTATTGATCATCTCTTATAGGAGAAGATAAAACCCATGACACCTAGCTAGATGTAGCAGAGTTAGTTATTTTGTCTGGTGTCTCTGGTATATTTTTCCTTAGGGGCTGCCAGTCTTTGTGAACAGCATTCTTAGCAGTAGACATCAGATGTCATTAGCATTCCCTAATGAGACAGCAAGCAATGCCATTTCAACAGGAAGAAAAAAATCCACATTGGAGCAAGAATGTGCACCCCAGTCTCTTAAAAATGAATTCTGAGTCATTTCACATTGCTATTTGTGGTGTTTTACAGAATACCAAACTTTAGTCAAAATAATATACTTATTCTTCATTTTCTTATTTACTGTTTCTCATATATATTTTTTAAATTGATGAGGAGTGCAATCAAATTTTGCCTGAAACAGTTTTTACATTGTGATGTAGGTGTGCATCTTCATAGTTTATTGCTTTTAGATTAAATTAGCATGTTTGACTTGTATTCATTATCTAAATTCTTATTTCCATAATATTTTTTAGTGGATAGCTGTTCTGACATCAGTCTAATTACTTTTAGAATGAAATATCTAAAATTACCTATCTTTGACCATCTGTGAAATAATGTGCTCAGTTGGGCTTACTGGAAATGCAACAGCGTATCACAGTTTTATAGGAAAGTTATTTTGTTTCAAAGTAAAAACTCAGAGTAAACTAATATGCATGCATATACAATTGTCCTATCATGACAGATTTGGTTTGTCAAACAAATAGTTTAATTGCCTTTTTAAATTATTTTCAAGAGTTACTTATACTGTAGTTTTATGAAGCAAAAACCATTAGATGTAGCGTATATATTTCTCAAGGCCCAAATTGCAGTTCAAAATATTTAAAACTATTGTTATTTCAATAATATGCATTGAATGCTCTTGCTAGCCAGTCAGTGGGACATCTCATACACACAAGTATAAATAGATGCTTTTTTCCTACTTGGGTCCTGTGACTTTTTTTAATTTTTTTTATTTTAACAGTTACTCCAACTGTGCTGTGACAGGTCAGAATGTCTGTCACAGATACCATTGAAGCTTCCCCAACTCCCACCTTGGTGCTAGAATTAGAAAAGATCTTCTTTAATATATTGCAGAATGTTGTAACATTTATTTATTCCAAATGGTATAAAATGGGAAGACTTAGTGTAAACATATAATACTGCATATTTTAAAAAGGAATTTCTGACTCCTCATGGATTGACTCCATGCTCCAGCAAGGGGCTTTCTTCGCACCCATGATGTCTCAGACGTAATGCTCTGGAGTGTTTCAGTGAACAAAAACTAACAAAAGACTCTGGGGTGTGTGTATGTGTGGGAAGGATGTTATAATTTGTGCTAAATAATCCCCTTACTGTTTGGTGGTGGGGCATTCATTGCATGTTACTGAAGTTGATCTAATTTTTGTATTTTCTTAGCAGTTCACTGCTAAAAATGTATTTTTTTTCCCCCAGAGCTCCCACTGTACTGTCTGTTATCTTCATTTTCACTGCTGTTTCTGAGCATAGATAATTCCGTTTTTCAAATGTTCAGCTGTTTATATAGGCTGGACTGCCCAAGAGAATAACAAAAACATGTCCTTTCTGTTGAATTCTTCGCATGCCTCTAAGATGTAAAATAGAAGCTAAGGATAAGGTATGGCAATTCAACATATAAATTAATGGCAAAGTACTACTGATTTATTGTTTTAGTATTTTGTCTCAAAGTGCTGGACATACCACATATGGTCATGCTGCTACAAATTCTGTCCTCCCATCGTTGTTGGAAACATTCTCTTCATTACACCATAATGCGCTTCAGCCAGTTTTCAAATTGCTTTCCAGTGTGGCACTTTTGAATGTGTATCACACAGCTTTAAAGGTATTTAACCAGTCTCTGATTCACAGACTTCTTGTGTGTAGGAAGCTTACATGATATGTTGGAGGCTGGAAGGAAATCAGAATTCAGTGATGCTGTTGTAAAAATGTAGAGTTGTTAATAATCCCTGAAATCTCTTAATATTTAACTCTTTTGGCCTGTCTTGAGAATAATATCCCAGTACGTTGAAAATAGGTATGCCATGTAAAATCAGTGGCTGAGTTTGAAAAATAATCAATTTGGTTTAATCACAAACCACTTTATTTTCTCTTGGTAAAGTGGATGTTCGTTTGTTTCTAACGCAATAAATTCATAAATTATTTGGGAGTGTATTACCAGAGTCTGCTGTGTAGTGAATTTACCAACAATGTTTGAAATTTAACAACAATGATTGTAGACCACTTCTTACTAAAAAAAAGACTTTCTTGAGACTTTCCAAATACTATCAGTCAAAAAAAGTTGCTCTTTATACCTCAGCAAAGGATACTCTCTTCTTTATGCTGGTAGTATATACCTCATGATTGTTTTCTACTTTCAGACTTCAGCCAAAAATCTTGAATGAAAATTTCAATAAAAAGCTGTCTAGCTATTTATTATTACATCTGTAACAATCTTTGTCTTCCTTAACCACCTTTTTACCATTTTCCTACTTACATTGACTAATGAGGGCAGGACAAAGTATCAACTTAGCATTTTTGCTGTAGCCTCAGCTGAATGATAGTTACCTTGATTGGTATGACTGTCTGAAGAAGGTGATCCAGTATAAGGCTTCTAGGTGAACTTTTAAAAACACTCATTTCTGAGTTCACTTATAAGGTGTAAATGCCTTTTTTGCTGAGGCACGCACAATCTAATAAGTGTGTTGTTTGTTATAGTATTTCACTCTAAATTATTACGGGGACTTGTGGAGGGTTTGTATAAATATATTAACAAAAAAAGAGAGACGTCAAATTTGTCCCAAAATCTGTCAGTATAAACACTTGTCCAAAAGTTACACTGTTAATTATAAATTGCTCTTTTTCCCTCTTAGTGTTTCCTGAGGCTACAGGCGGGTGTTTGAGGAATACATGCGGGTTATTAGCCAGCGGTACCCAGACATCCGCATTGAAGGGGAAAACTACCTTCCACAACCTATATATAGGTAAGTATATTACTAGTCTGCTTATAAACTAACAGAATGAACCTAAAATGGCTGTTTGTACAATTTGTATATAGTCTCTCTCTTTAGTTTAATACCCCCCCAAAAAAAGAAGTCTCTTGTAAAATCCTTCGGTTTCCATGGAAAGTGTTTCCCCTCTCATCTCTAAATCTGATTTAAAGAAAAGAAACTGATATATATTTTCCCTTGGCAGATGAGCCTTATACAAATATTTGACAAAACCAAAAAGTTATATCTGTGTCTACCATGATATTTGAGGACAGATTAAATTAATTGTAGCCAAAAATGCAGCTTTGCATAATGGTGATGTCTCTGGACATGAGTTCACATCATGTATCACTTTTATAGCTCATCTGTTTGTACATATTTACATAACATTGTATAATATACATATAAAGCTACACTGGGAAAGGAGAAGTTGATTTTAAAATGAGGTTTTTTTGTGACTTCATCATAAACAGGAGAATTTCCTTAAACATAATTTAAAACCTGGAGTTGAGGGGTGAGGAAACAAATGAAAAGGGAATAATTTTTATTTTTGTATTCAGTTGTTTACAGGCTAGAAAATGAATGTTGACATAAAGGTATTGAAGAGGTTACTGAACCACTTACATGTCTAATTTCCTCTTGCAGAAAGGTTGCTAGCTGTAATGATGCAAAATAAACATTGCAGAAGACTTTAAAAACTTAAGTGACTTTACACACAGAATTTTAAAGTTATGTTCTCTGGATGTGCGTTTAACCCCCTCATGGTGAATTATAGGGATTTATGTACTCATTGAGAGAACACAGTTCAAATGGAAGTATTTGAGCATGGGTCATTGAAGACATTCTTCTGAAATATGGAACAGCTATTGTAAAAGACCAAATACATTTGCCAATATATGATGTTATGCAAAACGTCAAATACAAATATCAGTTTGTATTTATCCTTGTACTTTATTAAATATAATACATATTTAAAATGCCACCTGGAGTGTGTGCTATGTCTGTATGTTTTAAGTGCAAAACATCTTAATTTTGCAATTCTGGATGATATTAAAAGCCATATATTTTACAAGTGGGTGTGGCATTACTTTCTATAAAATTTCTGGTTATACACTATGACAGTAATTCTAATTGGGGTGATTTTAGATATAAAGTGGTGAAGTATTAACTAAAAATCTCTTTAGTGACTATTATGTCTTTTCTTTTGATAGACACATAGCATCCTTCCTGTCGGTCTTCAAACTAGTATTAATTGGCTTAATAATTGTCGGCAAGGATCCCTTCGCTTTTTTTGGCATGCAAGCTCCAAGTATCTGGCAATGGGGCCAAGAAAATAAGGTACACAATTTACTTTTCTTTAAAAGTAACTTTTTATTGGTAGGGGCTGACTTTAATGTGACTTTATAGTATTTGTAAGGAAGTGCTTGGAAACTGATGCCATATCTATATTCAACTTATTTGAACATTGCAGATGTTTTTCTAAGATACTTTCTAATAAAAATTTTAGATATTTGTTTCTAAATTTACTTGACAAATTGAAGGATAGTCTAATTTCTCTTAATAGTAGTGCTTGGTTTTGTTGTCATAGATCTAGATTTGATTGCTGGGCTTTTGCTTCCCAGACTGATAATATGATAGAGCAATGCCTAAAGATAAAGAAGGGAGTCTTCACCAGTCAGTAAGGAGTAATTTTTATGTAGTCACTCAGAGTAGAATCACAGTTTAAAAATGTCTGCATTTGAACTTCACCATATTCTTTCTTATATTGTAGAAGATGCCCCGAATACGTTAAGGGAAACTCTCTCATTACTGATGAGATGAATATCCCTCTAAATCAATTCTAAAATGACAATGTTATTTTCATAATACTTCTTTCTTAAACTCTGGCTGTTCGTGGAAGTGATTGATTGATTGACTCCAGCTCTTTAGAGTCCCTCCAATAAAAGATGTTTTACTTCAAGGCTGTTGTAATTTGACATATCGTTAAATATTCAGTTTATTATGGGTGCAGCAAAACTAAAACTGAACTATCTATGAAGTAGGTATGAAATAAGTCAGTTTAATTATGTGGAAATACTAGAGTACTTGGTTGACAAAACAAGCAATTCAGTAGTGGATTCAGCTGCCCTGCATGATAGCCTGACGTTGGTAATGTCTTCACCAAGAAGTTACTTGGTGTTTCAGTGCTCTGAATATTTCTTATGTACTAAATCCAGTGGTTCCTTCCTGGTTACCAGTCTGAACATATTAATGTTCAATACTTAAATGAAAAGTTAAAACTATAAATAAATGTACTAGCTATGAAATCTCCTAATGCTATGTTGCTGAAGATTGCATCATTTGATCCTTGGTGTATAATGCCAAAAGAGAGTTTAAAAGAATGGTGTGGAAAGATCAATGCATGTTGGGGTTGCCGCCCCCTTCCCCCCCCCCCCCCCCCCAAAAAAAAAAAAAAAAGTACAATCACTAACTTATATCACTACTGTTTTACCTATTAAAGATATATATTTAGGCATGGAATATTTGTTTCTGGTTACTCGGATTATCGTAGAGACCACTTCTGTAAATCCTTTCCCTGGTTTTTCAAGTAAACACTGTTAAAATTGTACATCTCCTACCTTCTGGCTCTGCAGAATGGTATTGTTGACATGTGAATGGTTTTCTTGAAATGGTTACATCTTACTTTATAGTACACTTGAAAATGAAACTTTAAGAATCAATTGGTTCAATGTTACTTCAATATTGAGCTTCCAGAGTAGCTAGAAAATGTTTTACTAACTATTATTTGGATTAGGAAGCAAGGAAAACAATAAACTATATGACTGTAATCTTGTTTGAGCAAGTGCAAATGAAGAATTGAAAAGGTACCTGTTCACATTTTTTTTTAGTTTGAAAAGATGTAGTATGGTTCATAAGACCTCAGTGTCTCTGAAATTCACATTGATTCTTAATTGTTTCTAGGTCTATGCTTGTATGATGGTTTTCTTCCTGAGCAATATGATAGAAAACCAGTGTATGTCAACAGGTGCATTTGAAATAACTTTGAATGGTGAGTTCTGAGTGTTTGTTATTTGAAGGAATTGCTTTGTGTACACTATGCAATGTGCTATATAAGACAGGAATTCTCAGAGGCCTCCCCTATCTCTCCTAAGTGAAGTAAAGAGGGAGTAAATCAGATAATGCAGTTTATCTGTGTAATTTGTGGAGCTTAAATATTTAACATATTGGATAACTACTGTCTGTAGGTTGTATAAGGTGGTTCTTTCTTACCTTTCATCTTGAAGCTTACGTAGGGGAAACTCCCTTACTACTCAGAAATGAACTGAATGTTGCTTATAACTACATGCAAAGAACAAAAGTACTAGATTTCTAACACATACGTGTAGACTTAAACTTCACATTTAAAAACACAATAGTAAAAACTTAAGCTTTCCTTTAGCGGTGCCCTCATTTTTCTGAAATCCTCTTTGATAGTGGTGAGTGCTCTTCCTTGCGCAAGAACTGTACAGTGAGACAAAGGTGATACTGTTCAGCCAGGAAAGAAATGGGGAGGGAGTTTTCTGCTTTCTCTTCTGTGGATTCATGTCCCTTCTCTTTGCTAATAAGTCTCAGACCTGAGGTCCTACTGGAGCTATTTCTGCTTCTGGATTCTCAGCAACTACTACTGGATTAGTAGTGCCCATTTTCATCTGCAGTAGTCCTGTAGTTTGTCTAATTTCGACATCCAAACAATTCTCTCCCTTTCTATTGCATTAATCCAACTAAGAGGTGACATTCTAATGCTACCGTTGCAGACCCATCACATGGTTAATGCAGTGCACAATTCAGTGGCTTGTTTCTTTTTGGGTCTGGCCACTGTAATAAGCACGGAACTCCAAGGCATGGTATACATTAAAGCTTTAGGTCAATATGGATCCAGTCGTGTCAGTGTACATACTGTAGCCTTGCTCCTACCGATGTAAACGTTCTCCTACCCTGGCATCATAACTCCATCTCTGCAAGAGACATAGAGCTTATGTCGGTGTAGTTAGGGCAATGCAGTGTCTGTGTAGACACAGTGGTTTACTTACAGCAGCTGTTGGCTGTCATTCTTGTCACTTTCACAGCTTCAGGTTAGAGCCATGAAATTGACAAGAAAACTGGGTGGATGGGAACTCCAGTTAGTGCCCAGCTGCCCCCCTGGGGCTCCCTGCTTCAGGCTGGGCCGGCCCCCCCAGCCAGCCGGGCATCTCACTCTTGGCTGGGCTGCCCTCTCTCCGCCCTTCCAGGCATCCTGCACTAGGCTGCTGCCTAGGGGCTGCCCCGAGGCTCCCAGCTCAAAGCCAGGCTGCGCCTGCCCGGCTCCCTGCACTTGGAACCCAGGTGCTGCCCCGAAGCCCTCGGTTCCCCACTGGGTGGCTGCTGTGCTCCCGATGGGGAGCAGGGGCTAAAGGGGCTAAGAGCCCGGGGTGGGGGACAGTCAGGCTCCTGGTGAGCAGTGGGGAGCAGCGTGCAGAGCTGAGAACCTGGGCTATCAGCCTCCCATACTGCCCCTCTTATATTGGTGGAAGTGTTCCTGGTGAGGACACGCACCACCAACAGAAGAAGGGCATGAACCACCACAGTAATTATTGCAGTGGCTGTAAGTCAACCTAACATAAATGGATTTAAATTTTAAGTGTAGACAGCCCCAAGTCTATGTGTTATTTTTATACCGCTTCGTAACTGCATCAGAATGCAGTTCAAAGTGATGGTTTAAGTTTTGAATGCACTATAACCTTTCTACTTGACTTCTTGTATGTAGTGATGCATCATAGTGGCTAAAATTGACTACTGTTGCTGTCTGTTCTTGAATCGGAACTGGTGGAAGAGCCTCCATGGGAAAAGATCTTCATCTTTGTTCTGTCAGGCTTTTGACTTATTATCAGATGTGGGAGTGATCTTTAATGGTGTCATATATAGTAGATAGATTGTATTTTTAACTGTAAGGTGGCCAGGTGCTAATATGATGAGTGCCATAGAAACAGTTGAGTGATTAAATGAATAAAAACTCACCAATATCAGAGCTGAAGATTGTGTGTCCTAAAACAGCTGTATTCAGGAAATGTACCAAGTGTAACAGGATAAACTGCATTCCAAGCCTGGTTTTGGCAAGTATGCTTTTTCATTCAGTTTTAAACAGATTACAGGTGTACAGAAGCTGATCAGACCCACAAGATTTAAGCCTTGCCTCTGGTTGAAAGACCCAAAAATCTAAACTGCACCCATGTCCTTGGGAGTGGGGAGGAGGAGAATCTATTAGCAGCTGAGGGCAGCAGGGGTGTGGATATTTTGGGACTCTAAATCCTTATGGTATCTTTTTAAGGAAGAAGCCTAAGGCTTCCCCTTAATCATTTGGGATGCAGAGTGCTCTAGTTCATTTTAATACATCCAAAGATTTGCAGCAATTCGTGTTCCAGATAACTTCCTGAACGTAAGGCCAAACTTCCTGGCTCTAATTAGATGACTACAGGTATTCCTGCTACTCTTAATTGATTGTGTTTGTGTGCTTCATTCCTTTTTGTGTTAGATGTTCCAGTGTGGTCTAAGCTGGAGTCTGGTCACCTTCCTTCCATGCAGCAGCTTGTCCAAATTCTCGATAATGAAATGAAACTCAATGTGCACATGGAGTCAATGCACCATCATCGATCATAGCCCCATCTAGCAGCACTGAAAACTTCTTGTAAGTTTGTGTGTGTGTCTGTGTGTAGGGGGTGATGGTGTTGGGTTTTTTTGCCACGATCACTAGCTACCTGATTAATTAGCAGTGCGGAGGATTGCATGATGAATGGGCTGTTCAAGGCACAGATCTTATAGAGCAGAATAGTGAGGCCACTGTTCAGGAGTTTCTGATCCAAAAACTATTCAGGTGAGTTTTAACTTAGCCTTTTAATGTTTTAAACATTTACATAACACTTCATGATTCAAGCTGAAAATTTACCTTATGACATTAATAGGGCAATTCCCTTATTTTTGTAACATGAACAGATTTTTCTGTGCTTGAAACAAAAAACCCTTAGTTGATTCCCCTGTGCAAAAAAAGTCTATAAAACGAAGAATTAGTAAATCATATTATACAGACTTAGGAAAACCTTTTTCCCTTTAAATGGACAGTGATTTTCACAGCAGTCTATTACTAAGAGAGTACCTAGCACTCATTCTGTTTGTTGGTTGACCCAGGCCAACTCCATCTTTTCTTGCCACTGCACTGAGTGACCCCTGCTCTCAAGGGCCCTTTGTAATAAGTAAAGGTTTAAGGAGACCAAGGCAATGTGCCATGTAGGCTCTCCAAAGAGTTTGCCACTCAATCCCACTCTGCACCATTTTGTGTGGAGAAACCTAATAGGGGCCTGAATGAGTGGACTTGTTCATCAGTTAACCTATAAGAGATTTCAAATAGAACAGTAGAAACTAATTCAGAATATATAACTAAAACTGCAAAAACTGTGAAACATGACATGCACAACAGGAAGGAGGACTTTACTTCCAAATAGGATTACTTGTACTGGCAGGTCACACTTCATCTTCAATTTTTTTTTTTTTTTTTTTAAAAAGAGGCCACAGATGCCAATAGAAGACATCTCCTTCAAAACCTGTCTTCCCGGCTGTCTATCCTCCATTTATTCTGGGTGCTGGTGTCTTGATTTCACTTCTCCCTGCCTCCCTCCACCCCACCTAGAAAAGTCTCCTTTCTTGCTATTCTCATTGTGCTTCATCCTGTATTTGAGGGAGTGACTAGTAGTGCTTTGTTTCCACTAATAAGCAGACCTATCTTAATTTGCTAATCTCTATCAGGTGATCTTGTACCCAATTCTGACACCTATGTGCTTTAAGCTTCTTTTGACTCCCTTAGCTCTCTTACCCCCAACAAGTGGCGGTAGCTATGTTGGCAGGAGAAGCTCTCCCACCGACAATGCAGTCCACACCAGCACTTAGGTCAGTGTAACTTACGTTGCTCAGGAAGGTGGCTTATTCACATACCTGAGTGACATAAGTTATACTGACATGAGTGATAGCATAGACATACAGCCTAAGTTAGTTTCCCAGACCTGAAGAAGAGCTCTGTGTAGCTTGAACACTTGTCTCTTTCACCAACAGAAGTTGGTCTAATAAAAGATATTACCTCACTCACTTTGTTTCTCAAACAGCCTACACACAATTGTTTTACCTAATGCTTAGCATTTCCCTCAAAGTTTAAGCAGGCCCCAGTCATCTCAGGCACCCCATTTTCTGGGAAATCAGGTCAGTCTCCTCTATAGACACTTCATCTTCGCCCTCTCACAGTTTCAGGGATGAGATTTTTGACCCCTTCCAAGTTTTCTGTTTCATTTTCCCCACTTGAATATCCCCCCAGGGGTTACCAGCCAGCCTATTGATCAGACCGTGGTGGAGATAAAAGTTCAAAGGAATTGACACGTGTATTCTTTATCTGAAGATATTGACTTGGGTTCTGCAAAACCACCTGACTTTAATTCCGACTTATCCTTTGGCAAGCAACACAATAATCATAATCTTAAAACCAGATACCTTCCACATTGTTCAGAGGCCCATCTTAATCCCCTTATAATGTTTTGTGTATTGGATATGTGCTGCAGAATCCTGGAAAATGTTTACTCTCTTATTGCTGGTAATGTAGATCATAAACTTTAGTTATGGAATAGGATAGATTTTTTTTCTTTGAGTGGATTTAACATAACGGGATACTAAATCTGTTAATACAGTAAAAGCTGCCAAGAGCAGCCACTCATCGGAGTTAGCAAAAGTGGTTGCTTGCAAGAGGTGCTCTCTCTTCAAAGGCTTGCACACCAGAGAGTGGTTTGGTGTTTCATTGCTTCTGCAAGTAGTCTGTTGAGACAGGTGGCCTCTAATGGCTTGTCTACAGTACAGCATTCAGTCCACTTAAGTTATGTTGACCTATAGCCACCGCAGTAATTAAATCGGCTGTTGGTATCCATACTACCCTCCTGCCAGTGGTGTGTGTCCTCACCAGGAGCACTTACACTGACTGAAGTGGGGCATTGTGGGGCATTGACAGCCATGCAGGACTCACAGTTGGAGCCCACCACTCCCACGATGACAGCCCCATCTAAGAGCCAAGTTCAGGGCTCAATTTCACAGCAGGGAGCCTACCAGCAGTGAAAATGACATTCTTGTCAGTCACAGCTGCTATTATTTCACACTTCCTCTCTGGCTCCTGCTGTCAGTCTGTGAGGGGCTCATAGCTGGGGCTCACAGCTGGAGCTCCCCGGCTGACAGCCAGAGCCCAAGACCAAATGTGAAATAATAGCAGCCCTGAAACTGACAAGTATGTCAGTTTCACTGCTGGTAGTCTCCCTGTTGTGAAATTGATTCCCACAGGGCTGACAGCTCAAGCTATCAGTCCCAGGGCAGGGGGGTACACCCATTGTGAGCCCCACTGCTGGGACTGAGAGCCGGGATCTCTACTGCTGCCTCCAGGTAAGGTATGGGGATGGGATGGGGAGGAGAGCCCAAGCCTGACTGACTCTTGGTGAGGGATTATTGGGGGGCAGCAGGCTCTCCTACCCTTGATCATTCCCTCACTGGGAGGCGGCAGCAGGGCTCCGGGCTGTGAGCCAACAGGCTATTTAACAAACACAGTGTCTACAGGAGACACTGTCTCGCCCTGTCTACATCGACCTAAGCACTACACCTCATGCAGAGGTGGAGTTATTAGGTCGATATAGCGGGCAATTTATATCTGCAGGTGCGCTAGTCTGGTGTAGACATTTACATGCTTACATTGACCTAACTCTGTAGTGTAGACCAGGCTCGAGGCAGGTTTTACTGTGCCATACTGTTTCGGACTGTCCACTTTTTCTTCTCGTTCTTTAATTAGACTTTAGCTAAATGTCCCAATTGATGGTCGATCTTAACTATCTTATGGAGCGGATTCTGCATTAGATTCCTCTGAAGGCTTTCCTGATTTTCAACCTTAATTTTCCTTTCCTCAGCTTAATCCCGACATTCCTAGTTATATCCCCTGTACCTTCCTATGTAGTTCCTTTCCCTTTTTAGTGTTTGTCCATAAACATGATAAGTGTAATGTCCCCCTCACACCATTAGTTGTCACTTATCTGAATTATACATGTATTTCTAATATTTGGTTGTTTAGGCTTTGAAGTCATATAGTGGGGCGGCCAAACTTACTGACCTACTCCTACCCTCCTCCCCCACCCCAAACTTCCCTCCCTGCTGGCCAGAAACCTCTAACCCCACTACCCTGCCACAGGGCAGAAGCTCTGAGCTCCCCACCCAAGTCTGGTAAGTGGAGAATGGGGAGGGAGTCATAGGGGACTCTGTGAGCTGCACTTTAACTGTAAAAGAGCCACATGCAGTTCATGAGCCACAGTTTAGCCACCCCTGTCATACAGATTTTCTCCATAGTTAGGAGTGAAGATATTGAGACTTGCAGCAGTGTATACAAATGCATCATAGAACAAACTTGCCATTGCTTTTATTGTTTTGACCTAATTGCCACTGTTCCAATGTTTTTGTCTCACTGTATTTTCAGCCATTAAGTGACACTTTCCCAAAGGCAGCGTGGCTGAAACCTATGAAGGCCTGTACTGAAGACAGCAAGCTGTTAGTGCAGACTGGATGCTCTCTTTTCAGTCATGTTGTACCTCCTGAAAAACCTTAATGCAAGACATCTTTCAGTGCTGGCATGTTTCCAGATACTGCACGTTCATGGAGTGCAATAATACTGTATAGTTTTTTAAGAGTTAAATCAACCAGTTCATAGCTAAACAATGCAGGCATTACTAACTGTAATTTTTGTTTTATATTCATGTTTCACACAATAGAAGATTGAGTTGATATCTTTTCTTGGAAAAAGTTTGTCTAATCTGTTGTAATTTTATATGAATTTATGTTCTTTTTGTAGTTTAAAATGGAATTATAGGAATCCTGATATATTCCTAAACTGTTTTAAATAGACAACTGTCTGTCAAACATCTCTAATTTGGTTATGTCAGGTTTGTATATTTTTCAAAATATATTGAGTGAACAGTGCATTATGCTAAATTATATGAACAAAGCTATATGCAGAGTAATTACCACTTTTGTGATTTCAGAAAAAAGTAAAAGACCAACTGCTTTTCAAATTGCATTGGCCAGCTCAAAGTTTTGCCTTGATCAGTCTATAGAATTATAAAGCTGGGCCTTTATATTGTCCTAAATGTAAACTAAGGAAATTAATTTAAATTAAAGAGTTTTCATTTACTGTGTGAAGTATTGGAGTACTTTTTATTATTTGTGTAACTATGACCATGCAGAATAGTTGTACTGGATTCTTCTGGTTACAACTGAAAACAAATCTAGAAAAAGCTACTAGAAGTCAACACAAGACTTAATTGTTACTATCCCATCTCAGTGAATTCTCAAAGAGGCAGGACTATTACCCAAATACATTAACTTAACCTTGGGACGTTTGTACAGTATTATGATTTTTTAAAATTGCTGACTGCTCTGTGTTTCTTGACATTTTGTACATATGAGGCGTGTAGGGAAGAGGGGAGAGAACGCAGTGTCACGGTTGATAGAGTTGTTGGGCATATTGCAGGATCTGAATTGCAGGAAACTGCAGTTTAACAAAAAAAAGACATGAAGTTGTCCTGATATCATACAGAAACAAGCAGCACAAAGGACTATACACCCAGTTAAGAGTTCTGAGAGTGCTGGCAAAGTGAATTCAGACTAGATAAGGATGGGGATGGTCCCAGTTAGATGTAAGTGGATGATAAGCCAATTCCAGGTTCTCTGAGTGCTGTGCTGAGGCAAAAGGTAGCCTTAGAGCTCTTGTGAGGTGACTGCTTCTGCCTGTAGTGCGTCCTTTGTTTTCTGTTTGCTCCTATCAAGAGCCACTCCCTCCCTTAGCTGACAGTCTGTGACCACTGGATACCAGTACTTGCATTAGTCTCAGAATCCTGACTGAGGTTGGGATAGTGGCATATGCACTAGAGTTCATGGCCATAAAGCCAGAGCAAGCAGTACGCAGAAGACCAAGAAAGCTGTTAACAGGTTGTGACCATGGCCTCTCGAGGAGTGATGCTGAGATAACGTAATTAGGGCAAAACTGCAAAGAGTTGGACAGGCAATTCCCAAAATAATTGGTGGTTGTTTCTAAAAATTAGTTCTTCTTCGAGTGCTTGCTCATGTCCATTCCACTATAGGTGTTTGCACGCCTCCGTGCACAGTTACCCAGAACTTCTTTCCCCTTGGCAGATCCTGTAGGGCTGGCTCCCCCTGGAGCCCTGTGCACATGCCGCCCTATGCCCCCTCAGTTCCTTCTTTCTTCCCGTGATGGTTGCTGGAACTAGCCTTGTTCTCAGCAAGTACTATTCCCCTTGTTTGGACTTGTTTGTTACTCTAAGTTAGTTTTAGTTAGTTAAGTAGTAGTTCAGTGTTAAGAGTAATTAGAGATAAGGCAAGTCCCTGCAGGGACTTTTAGTGGCAGGGCTATGCCCCAGTTGCCGGGATTCAAGTGGTGTGCCTCCTGCGGGAAGGCCTTCCTGCTCAGCGACCCCCACGACTGCTGCCTTAAGTGCTTGGGGAAGCACACAGAGAAGAGAAGTTTAATATCTGCTGGGCTTTTAAACTGAGGACTCAGAAGGACCGAAAAATCCAATTGAAAGCCCTGTTGATGGAGGCAGCGCTTTGCCTGGAGTCCGAGCCGGCCCGCTCCACCTTGGACCGAGTGTGACCTCGGTACAGAGCGCAGCACCGGCCTCGAGTTGGCACCTCACAACATCGCCAGCACCTAAGAGGAAGAAGCAGCGTGGGGAGCGCGGACACTCCCCTGCACCGTCGGTATGGGCAGGGTTGAGTACGGAGATGCACCGGATGCCTGTCGAGTCTTCTCTGGTGCCTGCATCTCCGGTCAGGGAGCCTCCCCTGACTCCTGGGAGTGGAAGAGTGCCCCTGCCGATGCCATCAACACCAGAGGCTTTTCAGGTGGCAAGAGTCTGGTTGGCCTTGCCTACGCTGCCTCCACCCCCCTTCCGCCGAGGGAGAAGGGGCCAGTGTCACGGGGGAAACCCATGTTGGATCCCTCTGAATGGCAGTGGAGATCCCCGGTACGGGGAGGATCTCCTGCTGGACGGTCTGCGAGGGTAGAGCTGAGCTGTTCCCCCAGCAGTCGCTCCAGGTTGGCATCGACGAGCTGACCTGTTTTGGCACGGGATGTGGAGTCTCCCTCTCGGCGCCAATGTCAATCCCGGCACCGGAGGCACTGCATGCCAGGAAGCGGCACTGGTCGAGGTGTGCCAGGCGGCGCTCGGACAGTTCCTGCTCCAGATCCCCGGCACCGAGGAGTTCGCCCATACCTAGAAGGCGCAGAACCTGGTTGCCATTGGAGGACCTGGCACCGCGCAGTCCACGATGCGGAACCTGGTTGCCAGAGTCTGGCTTGGCACTGAGGAGTTTGGAGCGGCGCCAACCTCAGTCACTGAAGGTGTCTGCAGGACTGCAAGGCAAGCAGCAGCGGAAATCATCGGTACCGAGACGACGCTTCGGTACCTCTAGCTCTTCGGAGTGCACCTCGGTTCGTCAGCACCACTCGTTGCAATGGAGGCAGTCCTCATTGTCGTCCATGTCAGAGGCATCAAGAGGGCAGTCCCCGGCACGGAAGGGCACCCGGGACTGAAGTACACAGCACCGCCGGTCCAGTGACTTGGGGTCTCTCGGGGGGGGGGGGGGACGGTCATCAGGAGAGCTGACGCCCCCATAAAGTGTCAGCCTTTGGCACAGTCAGCCCTGGGTTTGGCCTCAGGGTCAATGGCTGCAACAGTGGCTTTATTGGGCCCCATGGGGTATCCAGATGGGGCCGGGGCCCCAATCCATTATGTCATCAGGAGTGCAGTCCGTGCCTCCAGCCAGGAGAAGGCCCATAGACACCACTCCTCAGACAAGGAGTCGGACCCCATAGAGGGACCTTCAATGGGTGCAAACCTTTGCCAGGAGGGGGCGCACCCGCAGGACGTGCCTCGGCAGTCCTCTTCCTCCTCACCGGATGAGGCAGTCTCCTGGGACCACTCGGCGCCACAGGAGGATTTGAAGGCACACCAGGAGCTGCTCAAGAGGGTGGCCTCCAACTTGGAGCTAGAGGTGAAGGAGTTAGAAAAGGCTGAAGATAGCCTCTTTAATGTGCTGGCGCCGGCTGCCCCAGCGAGAGTGACCCTCCCAGTCCACGAAAGGGTCCTTAAGATTGTAAAGGCCCTGTGGCAAACCCCTTCCTCAATTGCCCCTATCTCAAAGGTGGCCGAGAAAAAATAGTATGTCCCAGCTTAAGGGTTTGAGTATTTATTCACTCACCACGCCCCAGGGACCTTGGTGGTAGATGCGGCTAACCAGCGAGCCAGGCAATGTCAGCCAGGGTCCACTCCCAAGAACAAAGACAATAAGAAGCTGGACTTGTTTGGAAGAAAGATTTATTCCACGGCAAGCCTGCAATTCAGGCCCTCCGGGGCAGGCCCTCCTGGGCAGATATAATTTCAACCTGTGGGACTCCCTCAGGCGCTTCACTGAGGCCTGCCCCAGAACCAGGCTGCGGACTTTAGCACCATCGTGGAGGAAGGAATCACGGTAGATAGGACAGTGCTCCAGACATCCTGTGACACTGCTGATTCAGCAGGCAGGGCCATAGCCTCCGCCATCTGTATGAGAAGGTGCTCATGGCTGCAGTCCTCGAGCCTGTCCCAGGAGGTGCAGCAGTCTATTCAGGACCTCCCCTTTGATGGGTTGGCCCTATTCTCTGACCAGACTGATACGAAGTTGCACGGTCTGAAGGACTCCAGGGCCACGCTTTGCTCCCTCAGCCTGTACACGCCCCAGTTTTCCAAGCATCAGTGACGGCCCCAGGCGCAGCAGCAGCCAAGGCCTCCACCCAGGCCTTTTTAACCTTATAGGGATAGTAATAGGAGGTTTAGAAGGAGAAATCAGCCCCCCAGCTTGTCCTCAGCTCCCCAGCAGGGGCCCCCAGGAGGTTGAGCAACCAGAGAAGACCATTTTGATGGAGCGCCCGAGGGTGGCGCCCCGCCTGCTCTCCTGGACCCGCCCCACTCCTTCCTAAACACATTAAGGCCCTTCTATCCCGAATGGGCAAAGATCACGTCTGATCGTTAGGTCCTTGGGATAATCTCAGGGGGCTATGCCCTACAGTTTACATCTACCCCTCCCCATTAACCCTCCCCCTCCATTTCTCTTCAGGGACCCTTCTCACGAGCAACTCCTCTTGCAGGAGGTGGACACCCTCCTCAACATAGGAACGGTGGAAATGGTCCCTCAAGGCAGAAGGGGGAAGGTGTTCTATTCGAGGTACTTCCTCATCCTCAAGGTGAAGGGGGTTCTGAGACCCATATTAGACCTATGTCGTCTAAACAAATATGTCAAATGATTCAGGTTTCACATGGTCTCCCTAGCCTCCATAATCCCTTCCCTGGATCCAGGAGACTGGTATGCTGCCCTCGACCTCAAGGATGCATACTTTCATGTGTCTATCCTCCCCAGCCACAGGCATTTTCTCTGTTTCACAGTGGCTGGTTCCCATTACCAGTTTACAGCCCTACCCTTTGACCTATCTTGGGCTCTTAGGGTGTTCACCAAGTGCATGGTGGTAGTGGCTGCCCACCTGAGATGAAAGGGTGTGCCAGTTTTTCCTTACCTGGACGATTGGCTGATCGGGCAGGTCCAGGTCCCAAGTGTAGGAGAGCATGACCCTCACTTGCTCTACGTGCAGCAGGCTGGGACTGCTCATAAACGAGCAGAAGTCCACACTAACCCCAGTGCAATGCTTAGAATTCATTGGGACCACCCTGGACGCTTCCCAGGCCAGAGCCTTCCTGCCTCAGCCATGTTTCGAGGCGATGGTCTCTCTCATCTCCCAGCTGCACTGATGCCCCACAGCAACAGCCAGGCACTGCCTACAGCTGTTAGGCCATGTGGCGGCCTGCATATATGTAGTGAGATTAGCTCGCCTGAGGCTCCGACCGCTTTAGGCATGGTTGGCCTCGGTATATGTGGTGAGCAGATACCCATTGGACCGGGTGGTCACAGTTCCCCTGCCCATCTTAGCCTCCCTAAACTGGTGGTGGACTCCCAGAGCAGTGATGAACGGCATTCCGTTCAGCGAACTGGTCCCGTCGGTCACCCTAATTTCCGATGCGTTGGACGTAGAATGGGGAGCCCACATCAGCGCCAACCTAGACGCTCAGGGGCTCAGGTCAAGGGAGGAGAGGCTCCTGCACATCAACGTGAAGGAGCTGAGGGCCATTCGCCTAGCGTGCAAGGTGTTCTTCCGATTCCTGACAGATAGTGGTGCAGGTGCTGACGGACAACACCGCAGCCATGTTTTACATAAACAGGCAGGGGGGAGCGCGCTCCTCAGCCCTCTAAGAGTTAGCTATCCATCTGTGGGCATGATTTCCACTTGACTGCCTCTCACCTCCTGGGAGTGAGGAACGATGAGGTGGATCGCCTCAGCAGGTTGTTTCTACTCCACCACGACTAGTCGTTGCACCCAGAGGTGGTGGCTATGATCTTCCAGAAGTGGTGCATTCCCCAACTGGACCTGTTTGTGTTGGCTTGGAACACGAAGTGTCTGAGGGTTCTGTTCGCTCTGGGGTCATGAGACTGAGTCGATTTCCGACACATTCCTCATGGACTGGACGGGCCCTCGTATGCATTCCTGCCCATTCTGCTGCTACCCAAGGTCCTGCTGAAAATAGAGGGACGGTGAACGTTATACTCATCGCTCCGGCCTGGCCGAGACAGCACTGGTTCAGTATGCTGCTGGACCTTTCGATCGCCCCACCCCTGGAGCTCCCGAGGTGGCACAACCTTCTATCCCAGGACCACGGTCGCCTGTTGCACCTGGACTCCCTGCACCTCACAGCCTGGAGGCTCTGTGGCTGATGGAGGGAGAGAGAGCCTGCTCAGTGCAGGTCCAGCAAGTCCTGCTTGGCAGCAGGAAACCTTCTACACCGGTCGTGTATCGGGCTAAGTGGAGGCAATTTACCTATTGGGCGGAGTCCTGGGGTATTCCACCTAGCCTCTCGCCTGTACAGGCGATCCTGGAGTATCTGCTCCAGCTAAAGCTCCAGGGTCTGGCACTGGCCTCGTTGAAGGTTCACCTGGCAGCCAATTCGGCCTTCCATCAGCCACTAGAGGGGAGATCGCTGTTCTCCCATCCCATGTCGGTCAGGTTCCTCAAGGAGGTGGAGAGGCTTTATCTGCAGGTCTGTGACCCGGTGCCTCCTTGGGATCTCAACCTGATCCTTTTGAGACTCATGGGGGCCCTCCCCTTCGAATCCATGGCTTCATGCCCTCTGCTCCAGCTTTCATGGAAGGTAGCCTTCCTGATGGCCATTACCTCAGCCAGGAGGGTCTCTGAGATTAGGGCCTTAACCTCTGAGCCCCCTTATACGGTATTCTATAGGGACAAGGTTCAGCTGAGGCCACATCCGGCCTTCCTAACCAAGGTGGTTTCCCAATTTCATTGTAACCAAGATATTTTTCTCCCTGTGTTTTTTCCCAAACCTCACGGTTCGGAGGAGGAGAGGAGATGGCGTTTGCTGGATGTGAGATGAGCCCTGGCCTTCTATGTCGAGCATACAAAGCCGTTCTGGAAATTGACGCAGCTCTTTGTTTCAGTGGCCGACTGGATGAAAGGCTCACCTGTCTCTAGCCAGTGCATCTCCTCGTGGATTACATTATGCATCAAGTTCTGCTACGAGCAGGCAAAGGTGCCGCTTCTGACAACCATCACAGTGCACTCAACCAGAGCTCAAGCCTCATCTACAGCCTCCTGGAAAGAGTGCCGCAGCAGGACATCTGCAAAGCTGTCAACTGGTCATCAGTGCAAACCTTCACGTCCCACTACGCCATCGTCCAGCAGGCGAGAGAGAACGCGTAATTTGGCAGAGTGGTGCTCAGGGCAGCTCACTGGTAGGAGTTACTCCTACCCACCTCCAAAGGTATTGTTTGTTAATCACCTATAGTGGAATGGACATGAGCAAGCACTCGAAGAAGAAAACAAGGTTACTTACCAGTAACTGCTGCTGTTCGAGATGTGTTGCTCATGTCCATTCCACAACCCACCCTCCCTGTCCCCGCTGCCGGAGTTGGCAGAAGGAAGGGACTGAGGGGGCGTAGGGCCGGCAGCACCTCATATACCGCGGCATGTGCGCGGGGCTCCAGGGGGCACCAAAGCTGGCCCTACGTGATCTGCTAAGGGGGAAAAAGTTCCGGGTAACCGTGCACGGAGGCGTGCACACACATATAGCCTAATGGACATGAGCAACCCATCTCGAAGAACATCAGTTACTGGTAAGTAACCTTGGTTTTCACCAAGCTAGCAACAAAGAACTTCACCTCACTGGTTATCTAGAAGCCAAAAATGCAGTTACTTTAAAGCTACCCAGCTCTCTGACTTCCACCCAGACAGCCAAGTCAAATATAGGGATTAATGAAAATCTTGTCCATCATGTGAAAAGTTCTATCAATCCCAAAGGACTGGACACATTGCCAATCAGGTCAATGAATATTTCAGATCTTACCCAAATACATGCTTGTAGCCAATTCTTATTAGCTAGACTAAATTTCTATTAAAAAAGAAAAGAGTATTGGTTAAAAGATCATTGTACATACAGATGAGAATGAAGTCCGTAGATCAGTTTCATAGTATAGATGGTAAACTGAGTTGCAAAAGTTCCTTCAGGATCAGTTTCACAGGTTATGTAGTCCAATAGACAGTTCGTATGCAGAGTCTGTAATTTCTTCCATAAGAAATAGCAGGGTGAACCAGGGTACTTCTGGGATCTTAATCTTATTCCCCCTGATGAAATCTAAGCGGACCTAAGATAAAGCAGGATCAGGGCCATGGTGCCCTTTTATAGTTCTTTAGCAGGCCATGACAGCCTCTTGACAGCAGACATCACAGCAGGCATTCCTTGGATCAAGAATAGGTAATAGGTTGTTTTGAAGTAAATCCCTATTTCCTAGGCACATTCTGGTAATTAGCTGTGTTGATTAGCACAAGGTAATTATCCATCAATAGGTATACAATGTGGAGTTAAAAATTTCAAAGAGAAATGAAAACTGGTGGTATTACACCCAAGTTTCATCTAAATGTTAATATTCTTTTTGATCTCTCAATCAATAGAACACAGCAATAGACAGGAAAAGCAGTTTACTATCTACCAGCTAATAAAATCATATTGTGAAATTTTTAGCAGGTAAACACAGACATCTATAATTAGTATTTACTTCTAACAATATAAACTTGCATTTCAAACTCTTGGGCCTACTAACATGGCAGTGGTTGATTTATCTATAAGGAATGGCCTTCATTACCATTTCAGTACTTTCCTGGTATGTCTTTAAAGGTTGATTTTTGGGTCACTTTCAGCCTGCTTGTTCTTAACTCTTTTCGGCCCAGTGTCTCACAAGTATTGGTTAGCTACAGGGGAGACCTCTTCAAATGATCAAACAGGTGCGGGGAGAAGGCTAGGAAGTGGGAGAAAGGCTTACTCAAATAGTTCCCTCCTCACTTTCTGTAATGGAGTTCTTTTAGGAGAGAGATTTGGGGGGCAATAGGCTCCCATACTTTTTGGTGCTCCCCACACTTGCTGAGAGAGATTTATCTAAGGGTTTTTTAAAGATGATCTCCTAGATGACCAGAGTTTGTCTTCAAGACTAGTCCATTTGTGGGGGCTGGCCTTTGGGCTCTGGACCAATCATAAGTGGAGATGGAGTTTTGGGAAGACCCCAGATTGGTTCACAGCTATCAGGAATAATGGCATTAGAGCATCATTTCCTCCTTAGCTCAGTCCCAGGAAGGGTTCTCTCCAGTGCTGAGCTGCCAGTGAAACTACTGGTTACAGAGATGCAGAAGCTCAATAAGATGTGTGACCCGTCCCAAAGGCCAGAATTGTCAAACTTGAGTGCTTAAAACTAGACATCTAACTCCCAGGTCTGGTCTACACTGCTGGCAGATTACTAACTTCTACCTACCGCGGTGCCCCACTGTGCTGCACCGATAGGAAACAAATACCCTCTTGTCGACGCAGCGTTACTCTTCTTGCGGGGTGGATTAACGGCATCGACTTCTGGAATCGATTGAGTGGGTCTCCACTGCCGCTCAATTGATCCTGCACTGTCAACGATGTTGCCGGCAGTGTAGACATAGCTTCAGGGTGCTGAGCACCTGCAGCTCCTATTGCTTTCATATGTTACCATTGGATATTAAGACCTGGTGCTTCTGTGAGTATATTTAAAGTTTTGGAAGTCTGAATAGAAACAAAGTGAGTTCCATAATCTAATTGAATGTGTTTTGGAGGCATCTGTCACCTAGAATAGGAATTGTTGTAGGCCCTTCCTCAAATATTGGAGGAACTAATTTGACATCAAGATATTCTGCCCAGTCACTGCATGTCAGTGAAACCCAGTACATAGAATTATGCATACAATAACCTGAATTTGAAATTCTCCTTGCTTGCTGATAAAAGGATAGCTATTTATTTTTTGATCAGTCATACCATCCAATGTGAAACACAATTTCATGTGACATAGATGAACCAAAATGTTTTGTAGTGTGGGTGGGATTTTAGTGTCATCATTTATGTACTCCAGCCAAATTAGGTGTAATTACTTGTTTTCTGTCTACGTATAATGAATGCTTAGGTGTGTTGCTAGGCTATGCATTTCCATATACTGTTTACAAGCAAAACATCCTCCTGGTATTTACCTAGCCATCCCACTTTGATATTAAAATATTTGTTGATCTCTTTCCAAAGAGAATCCTAGAGCTCAGCAGTGTTCTTATCAGATCCAGACTATATCCAATGTGTTAGATATAGTATATGGGTAACTATGCTGGTGTTCATTAAGCATACCAGGAGTACAACCCTTTTATTGGCTTCTGTTATGGACACACAGCTTTTCCATTGCCTCAATCCTGTATGTAATTCTGGGTAATAGGGTGCATCATGTTGCTTTTATGATTTACACTGAAACTTATTAAACAGCATTTACATAGAATATTTTCAATTAGAAAAAAAATCAGTGATTAATAGAAGAGAAGAATGTTGGCAGTCATTTAAAGAAAGTGTCACCTGCACACCCTCTTAAGAGCCAGTTGTAAAGTGTTAATAGAATATTTAATAGTTCGTAGTACTTTAATCAGGGTGACTTGTTTTACTCAGAAGATACTCATTTACGTGAAACACTTCTAATTGTCGATCATGTATCTTCAGTTTTTATGGTGGTCTTTGCAGGGTTTTTCCCCATAAAGATCAGAATTATTTGTTGTCAGAAACATGAACTTGAAACAGCAGTAGCAGGTTTTGGGAAGAAGATAAGCAACCCTTAATAGCTTAGGGTCCCAGGGCTTCAGCCTATAATAGAGGAAGGACTATAATGTCATTTTGAGGGTTGGTGTGGAACTCCTGTAACTCAGAGGAGACGGGCTTATGAGGAATAATTAAAAAAAAAAAAAAAAAAGTGGGAATCTAATTAACCTGGGAAAGGCCAAGCAACTGTTTAGCCCAATGGGAACAGTTGGTGAAGCCTCTACCAACAGAGGCTGTGGCCTGAGGAAGGTCAAGGGTGTATTTTGCTTGTGGGGCTCTTGTTACTCTGGAAATGGGGGACTTTTGCTATAGCTGAAGAGTCAAAGTATTAAATTTACCCAATCACCACGAAAAAAAGGGGGAATTGTGAGTAGATGCATCCTGATGCTGGACCCGGTAAGCTGCTGTTACTGCTTTTAGTATGTGATGGTGCTGCTGTATGGATTATGTGGTAGATAAATATTTGACTCAGATTCATATCAATTAAACTGCTGAAAATTTGGATTTACTTCCATTACTTCAGTAGTTTCTCCTGATTTACATCATTGTAAATGAAATCCAAATCAGAACCTTTATCCTAGTTTATGGAACATGAACGATACTCCTTATATTGTTTTCCATCGTTAAACTATTTTCTCAAGACAGATGAAAGCTTTAGTCCCTAAAAGGTTGACAAATGCTGCCTAGATAAAATGGAATGGTACAAATCCCTTTAAAACGATGTTTGCAAAGCTATTAGTGGAGCTCTCATGCTGGTCATTAACAAGAGGCTGCAAGTAATATCTTACTTGGATTGGTTGACTTAGAATCAAAATATGTAATAAATGCAAGCTAAATGATTATAGAATGTTTGGCAAGAGGCTAAATTGACAAAGTATTGGATTTACTTTGAGGTGAACTAGTTCACTCGGAGAAGGTGAGGTTCAGGCAAACAGAAGTGAAAATGACTATATATAAAATGATTTCTAATCCATAACAAGATAGGAGACTTGTATAAATCGTTTGACAAGTGCACACTGTTATTCCAGTAAAAGAGGCCACAACTTTAATGAACATCACAATTAATCAACTCCTAACAAATTGCTAATAGTCCTTCAGCCAGCCCTGGGAGTACACCTACATCTGTTCCTGATGGCTGATTTTGTCCCCTGCCCCACTAGAAACAAATGCTCCCCATTTCCTCCTTCTACTCTCTACCGTATTAGCAAACTTCAACATCTGGTTGTTGAGGTGGTGCATGCGTATATGCACACAGCCAGATACTGCTGCTAATTCCCACTGTGAGGATTAAAGATACCTTCACCTGGTGTCACAGATGTATGTTAACTAGAAGGTGCAAAGGAGCTGGATCCAGTCCTATCTCTTGCCCTTGCTGCTCTTGTAAGTAAGCCGCTGTAACCAAAGCCCAGCTGTGACCCATGGTTGCTGTCAGCTACATTAACCAGACAGACTGAAAACCAGGGCCCTCTGAGGCTGGACACGTGGGATCTTTCCTGCCACCTTGGTTTAAGCATGTGCAGAGCTGGGTATCTCACAGGGAGGAGAAGGAAAGGAGAGTTTCAACAAGGGATGGTCATTCAGGCACGGAAATCCTCATCTCCCCCCACCCTCTCATTCGTGAGAGAAGTGCTGTGACTGATTGATTTACTGGGCCGGAGGAAGCATAGCAATGTGGGTTTTTTCCTGTACAAAAAGTACAAGGCTCAGTTAACTATGACATGACCCAGAGCATTCTGAAGCCACATTTCTTGTCCTGAAATCTGAAGGTGATTCGAAATACTCTTGAGTTTGGAGTGTTCAAAAGTGTGTGGACCAGAGTCAGGAAGGCTGTAAACAAACCAGCTATCCTGGTTATGCAGTGTATGTGCTGACAAGGGTTGCTTGAGCCATGGGGCAAAAGCGTGTCTTTAAATGGTGCCATGTCACACCTGTGACACATGTATCAGACATATGGCCCATTCTTTATCTCAGGCCAACATGCCAAATGTTTTAATGGAGCTTTTAAAATGCTTTTATATCTTAACTTTGCTGGAGGGCCTATTTGTTTAATTTCCTCCTTCTGAGTTGTTTCCCTATAAAGGTCATTTTCTGCAATCTAGCTGTTCAAAAACATCTTATCGGAGAAAATGGCTTCTATTCGTTGGTTTTATAGTTCCTTTTCACAGCTCACCCTGCATTTCCTTATATATATTATAGTGCAGGTGATACATAATGCATTTCCTTGCTTGTATCTATATATAGCCATGAATATTCATATGCTAGTTCTGATTTAATTAGGGGATAAATCACAATGAAATTGTATGCACACATCAGCTGTGGTGTGGTGTTGATAGTCATGTGATATGTATTTATCACATGGTTCCACTATTTATTGTGTACTTTCAATCACTTCACTTGCACTCTGGCCACCAAGTTTTCTTCTCCGGGACTGATTTTACCAATCAGATCCTCTGAGCAGGTGCCACAAAAATGCTTCCTCTTCTCCTCCTGTGGTGGAATCCCCCTCACAAATTACTGGCGCCTGAGAGCTAGGTTGGACAATACTCAGGCTTGTACCTATGGCAGGTTTAATGTCCAATACCTCCATAACTTCCAGGAGTAGAAACGGGAACTTCATCTTCAAGAGGACTCCCACCAAGGCTCAGCATTGTAGCCCTGAAAGGCACCAAAGAACCAAATTCTGAAATCATGACATTTGAACATACAGAGAAGATATTTTTGGGCATTTGTAGAGGCTTTCTTTCCTCTGAAGAAAGCCCAGCTGGAAGGAAACAAAAGGAAGTTCCAGTAAACAGAACGTTACAAAATAAAACCTTATCCTCCTGCCTCACTGCAGTACACACCATAGGTAAGTGCTATTGCCTCTACAGGGACTTCTCAGAGGAGTAGGGTGCAAGGATCAGAACTCCATCCTTGGTTCACTCTTGCAGTCTTTACTCCCAGTGTCTGATGGGGATTTTTGCCTGAATAAAGACTGCAGGACCCCGCCCTGTGAAGATAATTGTACAAGTATGTGCAGCTGCACAATTATATTGTAAAGGCCAGATTGTCCCTCACCCATGCAACTGAAGTCCTGGGATCACAAGGACAGCTCCCACCATTAGAGTGGGGCCCTGAACAATCCCCCTATACTGGGCTGTTGAGCTGGCCAGCCAGCGAGAAGGGAGTAGATTGCACCATTACAAGAGATGCTGCTGCAGGCACATTCCCTGGATCTCTAGTAGGGATTATGCCTCTAAGGTACAAAACCCTTCCATAGCAACCCCAGAGTGAGTCCATTCGACTGCAAATGCAACAGGTCTGTGCCATAAAAGCTGTGTGACTAGGCAGTTTAGGCTTAACAGGCTGCTGGCTGGAACAAGAAATTTGGCTTAGCCCCACCTTCACAGCGTGACTGCAGGGCAGTGTGCAGATCAAACAGGTGGTGGAGAAGTGCACAATTAGAAGATGGGAGGATGGACTGCAACACCTTGCTATTCTCAGTGGTCTAGCAGTTAGATGGCTGAATAATCTAGAAAGCGACTTTGTGGTGCACGAAAGAAGTGGAGATTGATTTTTGCTGAGAGGCCCCCATTGCACACCAGACAGTTCTCACATGAAATATTACCACTTGTAATTAATATTACATTATATGTTCCACTGACGCCACTTCGTTGTGGACAGAATGGCCAGTGGAGTCACTCACTCTATGACGACAGGCTTGCAGCAAAGAAAAGTGACATTTGTTACAACATCAGTGTATGTAGAAAGGGCTATATTGATACAGTTGTTGCCAGATGTGGTCTGACTTGGTATTACTCTGTAAAACATTGGGTTGTTTAACTACCAAAGAAAATTGCAGCTATGTTAGGATAACAAGGCCATGCACGTGTATGTTTTTTCAGGACTGCCCTCGTCTGCTCAGTTCAATCCGATGTAGTGTTTTACACGCTATCTTTCATATAAAGTATCTTAAAACATTCTACAGTGACATGGGAGATATGCCTGTAACAGATGTGTCTAGAATGGATACTTAAATAACTTATTTGGGCACCAGACTCAAGAGAAATGCAAATATATGAAAACATGGTTGTTGATATTACTGAATATTGAATAAAACGGTGACCGTATGAAAATCCTGCCTCTGAGTAGGTGGTTGCGTCTGTATGGAAATAAATCATTTCCTCGTCTCCCGCAAGGAGATTCTGGTTTTTATCATCTGAGATTGAGTAACAAAATATAATACTGGACAACAGGGGCCCTAATCTTGTGCCTACTGCCGCCACAGGGAAAACTCACTCTGATGGTGCAGGTTGGGACCCATGTGAAACTCTTGTCATCTGAGGAACTTACCATTGTAAAAGCACCGAGTAATCTTCAGCACAACCTTTGCCATCAATGTCACTGACACATCTTACAGAGGGAGAAACTGAAGCAGAGAGAAGTCAAAAGGACAGTCAAATGGATTTAATAAATTCACTTTAAATGTATGCATTGTCTGACAAAACCCACTTGAAACAGTGTGGCCCAGATCCTCAAAGGGACTTAGGCATTGCTTTGCTCAGTAGCAGCAGCCTATCCCCCTGCCCCCTGTAGGAATCTTCAGTCAGGAGTTAGCCAGCCAGACTGCCCATACAACATGTGGGGGGAGTGAGAAAGGGATCCTCAGACGCCAGCAAGCCAAGTGGGGAGCTGCCTGAACTAACATTAAGCCAGGAACTAAATGCTGAGGAGAGGGGCATTGGAGCTTAAGTGACTCACCTGGTGGATGTGCTAGAGATAGGTGCCTCCCTCTGCTTGGGATCCTTAGCCGCAAACCCTCTCCTAAGCTCGGTCAGATGCTTAGGTAGCACATGGCCTAGCAGCTGAAACAGTCTGTCTCTCGATCTCCTGCTCATGCTCAATACCTTTCTCATGCTCGTCCTACATTTCCCTGTGCCTACTGTGGGCTTTTGCATGAGTGCTGTGCTGACCCCTCACTGGTGGCGTGCATGCAGCCCTTTGGCTGTGGGGTCTGACAGGTCTTAGGCGTGCTCTGAGCACACCTACAGGATAGGGCCTGGGGGTGAGATAAGTGTTCCCCCTCCTAGTTTGAAAATCCTGCTTTGGGGCCTCCAGGGCTTCAGCTGGAGGTAGGACTCTGAGCTGCACACCAGATGTGGGGTGGCATGTGGGGCATTAGGACTTTCAAATGCGGATCAGTAGAAATGTAGATGTCTAGAGCTGTGTGGGGTTTGGGGTCAGCAAAAATGTCAGTGGCACTGAAATGGTGAATTCCCAAGTCCTAGTGTGAGGTAGTGCAGCCTAGCTGATAGCTTGCAGGACTGGGTCTGAGGAGACCTAGGTTCTAGTCCTGGATCTGCCACTGGCCTGCTGAGTGGCTTTGGGCAAGCCTCAGCACCTCTTTGTGCCTCAGTTTCCTCATCTGTAAAATGGGGGTGATGGTACTGATCACCTTTGTAAAATAATTTGCGATCTACTGATAAGTGATGAGTGAGGGATTATTATTAGTGACTAGTCCTCTGCTCTCATCACTTTCCCTTTATTAAAGACTGGGCTAAAATTAGGCTGTTACACAAAGGTGAATTATTTTACACTGACCCTTCTTTTGATCACTCCGGTCAGCGTTACATGCAGAATGTGAAACACCAGTATGCTGGGCTGGGCACTTCTTCCTGGTCCCAGGCTGCTGCTGCCCTTGATGTTTTAGCTGGGATTTTGGTGCTGTGCCTTGATGTAGAAGCACTGTGTTTAGTGTTCATTAGTTGCCATAGTTCCAAGAGTTTCTCACATTCAACAGCAGAGAGATTTCAGAGAGAGCCATTTAACTGATAACCTTAGTCTTATGTTTGGCATGCAGCACTCGCTGACCATATTTTGTGGTTCTCTGTAGTAACTGAGATACATTTCCCTCTCTGGAACAAATACTGGCCTCTCTGTTGTTAGCACGGTGTGTTTAACAATAGCAGTTATACATGGGATCATTTCCTGTGTGGGCCAGGAGACTCTTCTTGGTTCTACACACCCGTCAGGAGTTATAATTTATCTTTGCTTTATTTGATAAAGGCCTTTCTTATCTTTCTGCGTCAAAGACACATACAGGAACTGATTGAACAAGCAAACATCCCCAATCACTTTCTCCTCCCAGCCCAACGAGTTTATTTTGCCAGTAGCCTTCTGCTGCCAACAGCTGAGGACCTGGGGTTTGGTTTGGTTTTGTTTTTTGTTTTTTGCATCTCTCAGCACATCTCTATGGGCAAAGAGAAAAATATGAATTGAAAGAGGAAAAGTGAAAGATCTGGAAACTGCAGCAGACTGGTGGTGGCTTGAAGAACAGAGTATGGAAATTCCAAGAGAACAGTCTGTCTCTTGAAGAATCGGCCAAAGAGTTAAAGGCACCACATCTTAATTTTTTTCCGCTGAAACCCCAGAAAGCATTGGGACCTGCTCTTTCAGTCCAGACTTCAGATGCACATTTCCTTCCCGCTTGGATTTCTCTGTGGTGGAGTCACTGTAGGCGGTGGAGTCTGTTATGTCTCTTGGACTTAGCGTCTCCGTCCTCATCTCCCAAGGAAGATGGGCCACCTCTTGTATGCAGTGTTACATTCTCTCTTGGGCTTGTGCATCCCCTCAGCCAACCTCCTGGTAATTGTGGTCGTCTACAAACTAATGAAGAAGCAGCACGGCAGAAGCTACATCTTCATCCTCAACCTGGCTGCTGCAGACCTGCTTGTGGGGGTGATGTGCATTGCAGAGGCACTGGATGATATCCTGGATGGAGACTTTGACAAGAACTTATCCTATTGTCTCATGCGGATCTGCATGAGCATGACGCCTTGCATTGGCTCCATTCTCACCTTGCTCTTGATTTCCTTGGATAGATACTTGGCAGTGAAGTTCCCCCTCTATTATCCTACCCTTTTGACCAAAAAACCCATGGTCTTCTCCCTCATCATCCTGTGGGCTGTCTCCTTCTTGTTTGGGCACATGCCTCTGATTTCTCCCTCCCTACAGAAAAGCAACTACATGGGCTACTGTGGGCTCCTGTATGCAGCCAGGAGTGACTACCTTTATGTGATCTGCTTTGGGATCTTCATCCCTTCCTTGCTGGTCTTGATCTGCCTGCACATCTCAATCGGGAGGGTTGCCTACTCACAGCACAAACGAATCTGGCGTACCTGCATGCAAACAGAACCCCTCACTGCTCACCTCCGCCACTTCAAGGCACTGCGGACAGTGCTTATAGTGATTGTTGGCTTCACCATCTGCTGGGGACCTTACTATGTGGCAGGCTTCGTGCAAGCTACTTGTGATTCCTGCAACCTGGCTGAGCCGATGACGGATGTCTTATTCCTGCTGGGAGAAATCAACTCCCTCATCAACCCCCTCATCTATGCTCTGTATAGCAAAGATATAAGAAGCCACCTGCCCACACTGATGAAATGCAAGAAGAAAGGCCAAGTAAAGCCTCTGGCTGTGGTTCACTTTAATATCCAAGCCCTTGATGGTTTATCCAATGGAGAGGCTGAGACACCCACTTCATCTGGGACTCAAGCCCCCAATACTACCCTCTACAACAGTTCTAATTCCTGCAAAATAGTCTTCTCCGTGTCATGATCCAAAGCAGAAGAGAAGGTCTGCATGAATCACCAGTGAAGTGGAATGAGACTGACAATTCTCGAGTGTAGCAAGTGATAGGAGGAGAAAACCCAACACCCAACCACCTGGAGCTGGAGCACATTAACTGGTATCCAGATTTACTACTTTCTCTTTTGTCCACCTCTGTGTAAAATGTAGCTGAGCTGGCTGGGAAAAAAAATCAAAACTTGGACAAAAAATGGTCGGGGGATTGGTTTTAAAAAATAGCTTGTAAGAGTTCTGCTTGGACAACTAAACTCTGCAATAATTTATAACCAGTGTTATAAGTCTCAACATACCCTGAGCTGCTGTCCACTCTTGCTCACAGCGGGGTAAATTAGGAGTAACGTCTTTTGAAACTGTGTTCATAAGTAGCAGTTAAACACGCAAAATTATTTCATGTAGGCCAAGGAGACTGTTTGCATTTGTTTTAGAAACCCAGGAGGGTGTTATAATTGTATCATTACTTTGTTTGGAGAAGGCCTTGCTTACCTTCCTGTCAGCCACATTCAGTGAATGAGTGAACAGTCACTCTAACCCAGTGTTTCTCAACCTTTTTGATTCCAGGGGCCGGCTTGCTGCCTTCCTAAGCTGTGTGTGTAAGCTGTGGCAGGGAGATCTCAGGGACTGGCACCGGTCCATGGACTGGTTGTTGAGAAACACTGTTCTAAGCAACTGCTCTCTGACACCATGTGAAAGCAAGATCAGTCAGGCTCTGTATTTCCTCTGTATCAAAATATAACGTGCATTAGCTACGCAACACAATTCTGCTTTACCATATGGAAAATATCTTTTCCTGAGCTTTTAAAATATAGCGGTGGTCAGAGGCTGGTGGCCAAAAGTTGCAGCCACCTAGCAAATGACTGGCTGATGGGTCAGGCCGGTTACTTACAGCTTCAGCCATGTAGTGCCCGGTGGATAGGTGGCCAGATCACACAGTCCACCATATATAACACCATTTGGCAATTTTTGTTGGCAATTGGAGCCTGAATCATCCCTAGAAGAAATCCCTCCTAGGGAGGGGTAGGAATACCCTTGAAGGACAGAATGGGAAAGCCTGCACTGTTGCTATGTGTGTACAGAGAATGTAGTTAAGGCACTGGACTGGAACTTGGGGAGAGCTGGATTCAGTTCCTTGCTCTATCACAGACATTTTGTGTATGAGCGATCTTGGGCAAGTCACTTAATCTCTCTGTAAAATGGGGATATTAATACTTCCTTTCTGCATGCTGGTGATGAAAGTGATGAAGATAAGTCCATAAAATCCTTGTGTTGGGCTCAGCTACTACAGGAGGAGGGCACAAAACAAACAAGGCAGCTATGTAGCCCCTGGCCCTCTTTTCCCTTTAACACAATGTGTGATTGTAATTCCTATGCAGTACAGCACATGAGCTCTGTCAGGAACCATTATGCGTTCCCCTCTATCAGCACTGGAGTTAACTAGTCAAGACCTTAAACATATACTGTATTGTTTGCACACACCGTCTAGTGGTGATTTAACATTAAATATACTATTTATTCTAATGATACCCAAACTGGAATGTTACATTTCTGAAAACTGGAATAGATTTAAAAAAATATTTAGCTCGGGTGTTGCTTTTCTTTTTAAAATACAAGTCATTTGGGTCTAGTCTTAATCAGTCTTAGAATTGAGCAAAGGCATCATCTCTGAATAACACCTCAACAGTGCATGCTTTGACACAGTTAACAAGTCAGTGCATCTATACAAAATTTGTAAATAAGGGCATCCTTCCACAACCACTTACCACTAGGTATAACGCAAGAATAATCCCACTTATGCTAATGGGAATGCTAAGGGTAGCAAACACTCTTTGGTGGCATGTGGGTTACTGACCTCTTGGATTGGAGTCAGAATAAGAGAAGGAAAAAAAGAGCTGTCCTTAAATTCAACCTGGTGTATATGATTCCTTTAAACCCTTTTTTTTTTTTTGGAATGTGTATAAACAATGCAATTCTCTAGGTCACACACAGCTGTCCACATGGCTGCAAATATTCCTCAGAATAATTAAACTAATCATGGAACATACACACACACACTGCTAGTCAGACAGGTGCATTTATTACAGCCCTTATTGAACAGTCTATATCATCACTTATGTCAGCATTCTTACAAAGGTACTTTAATTTTAAAGCCTGTGTTGCAAGGTAGGAAGGGGGTTTGATTTTGTCCCGCTGCTCGTTAGAAGGGAAGTTTAAACACCCATGTAGTCTATCAAACAGACGCTGAATCTTTATTTTGCAGGCAAACAGCAACAGTTCATCTTCGCATACATGTTTGGGTGATGGAAGCAGAGCAGCTTGTCTTACCTTTGAGGGAAAGAAAGTGTGTGTGGGTGAGGGGGACAGTTATAAAATGCTTATGTTTAGAACAGCAGTCAACAGTTCTGACAAAATCAAACTTCACAGGAGTGAAAAGAAATCTGAGAGCAAAACTTGCATGCCACAGGGGCCCATCAGCACAGCTACACCCAGCAGTGGGAGCATAAGCCTGGCTCACCCCTCCCAACCTGTGAGGGGACATGCTCTCCCTCTCTTACATGGCAGGTCACATGTCCTGTACTTCTGCTAATTAAAGACTTAATTTGCTGTTCTCAGTGCTGGCTTGTGATATTAGAAACAACGTGAATTGTGTAAAAATGCTCAGTGATTGAAATAAAATATTTGAAACAAATTAAGAATAGCCTGTGGAGATGCCCCCTCTGCCTGTGTCTTTCCTGACTCCAATAGAGGAGTATGCTCTGCTTTATTTAATCCATGCTCTATTCCCATCTCTACAAGATGCATACCTCCCAGTGCGGATTACAGTGCTTCTGGAAGGAATAATCTGTATAGAGGGGCTGTGTTTGGCTGCTGCAGACTAATATATGGATTATTTGGGGGAAGGAGTTAGCTGGGGCACATAGGTCCAACTCTGGAAATAGGCAGAAACTGGCAGAAAGACAAAGGTCTACATTGAGGGATAGAATGATCTCTACTTTGAGTTCAATACCCTTATCGGCAAAGGTAAGTTTCATTTTATAGGAAGATGTGTGCTGAAAGTTGTAAGGATGTTTGTAAAGCGCAGTGCCAGCAGGTCCCAAATCAATTACTTCCTGGGAAGAAGAAATCTAAAAAACACGAGAGACTGTGAAGTGATCCTACGAGCGAACACTGCAGAGCAGCCTAGATCGCTTGTAATGGATTTCTGTGTGAAAAGGCTAGTGGGGGATAAAAGCTGAGTGGTGGAGGCTTGCAGACAGGGAAGATAGTCTGAGACTTAAGGCTGAGGTTCTACTGAGACTGGACAACAAACAAACTGATCATGATGATACCAATGAGGTTTGGGGAAAAATAGCCAAACATTTTACAGAAAATACACAAGCTGCCTGTGCCCAAGCTAAAGGAGGGAAGTTTAATGGCAGGGAGCCATGCTGGTGGTCTGGTGGGTGGATGGGTGCGTGACTATGCTAAAGTACCTGCACTTTTGTCCCCACGTTGAATTTTGCTTGTTGGCCCATTGCAAGAAAAGAAACTGCAATCTTGTCTTGCCCAAAAATCCTGACACCAACATATTGGTTCAAGGATATAAAGATGGGCTTAAATGAAACGCGGGGTCCAGAATCGATCACACTACTTGGCCAGATCCACATTCGCACCCTGTTGCCTGCTTGGTCTGAATAATGGCCTCCCTGAATATTTATGTTGATCCTAAACAAGAAGGAAATAAATGAATCAAATTAGTGCTTTACATAACAGATCATGCCTTGCTTTTACTAATGCAACGTAGGGCCACTTCTGCAAACTTTTACTGTTCTGCAACCAAAAGGCCTACTCACAAGTAAAGGGCTGGAGGATTGAGCCCTCATAAGTCTAACCCTACTCCACAGTCCGTGGGCGTCATGCTTCTGCTGAGGTAGGTCATAAAACAGGGCCCATAGGGCTTGACTTTACCAGGTGCTGAAAGTGCTCAGCAGGACATGAACATGCTCAACTTCTTTTGAAGCCAAAAGCGGTTCAGGGGGCCTGGCCCCTTGCAGAGCTGAACACTAAATACCCAGAAGTAGAAAAAGGAGAGTCTTTCGCCACATTGTGTTTACTTCTTTTTAATACACTGTAGTTTTCAGGGCTTTACATTCACTGACTGCTATGTTCGTTATGTTAAGCAAATGTATTGCTTGTTTGGGTGAGGGGTGGGGAGTAAAAAGTGGCATTGGTGTTAACACTTTTTCCCATGTATCATCCCACTCCATTGCCTCCCACCTCCCCTGGAAGGGTCCCTGGCGCACAAAATGGAGCTCTGCAAATACTGTACATTCCAGGTGGTGTTACATGTCTAGTTCAGAGGGATTTACAGTTGTCATCTTATGTCTTCCTCTTTGATTTAAGCTGGCTTTTCTGTTTTACAGGATACAATGGGCCCTGATCCTCCAAATGCTTTCATATGTGCTTAACTTTAAGCACAAGCGTGGTTTCATTCACCACAATGGGATTTCTTATGTGCACGATTAACTGTCTGCAGGATCCTGGCCTCAAAACATAAATAAAACTTCAAGTTGGAAAGCACCCATCCTAAGCTATATTTTGGCCTTTTAATTTATTTAAAAGGTGCTATTAAAAATGCACATTTTTAAACAAAGGGAGAAAATAACCCTTCTGATCTCCGAGATACAGATAAGCACATGCTAAGCAGAAAACAAACATGATCTGATTTAAATGGACATACCATACAATTCCATTTGGATGATAGCAAGTACCTTTGCCACTGGACTCAAACACAGCTTGGATTGCTGCATTATTTGGCTTGTCTTCCTGTACTATGCAAATATAACCTCTCCTCTTTTGCACAATGATAACTGCCAGATTTCCAGATGGATAGCTGTGTTCAGATAAGGTGTTTAAGGTCTTGTTTGTCTAGTAGAACTTCCCTATTATCAAGCATTCAAGGTTTCTGATATGTGTTTTATAGTACAAAAGTTGTCATGTCAACTAGATTATTGTTTTAGATCTGGTGAGACTGAACTGCCAATATTTTAAGCCAGGGGCTCTCTCTCAGGCTGGCTGGCCCTTTAAGGTAAACCCAGCTCAGCCTTGCCTGTGATCTGGCAGCTCTCCCCCAGCTGAGTGTGATGGTGCTCTAATTCTAGTGCCTGACCCCAGCTGCGGGGTGACTGCTTACACAGACATCTGAGAGCTAGGAGAGCGATGTTGTCTCTCTGCGAAGGGCCTGGGGGAGTCAGGGTGGAAGAAACCCCCACACAGCAGGTAAGGCTTCTGTGGGGGCAGCCTTGAGACAGGGCCTGTATGGAGCAGGGATATCCCTGAGGGAAGCTACCAGACTCCCCAGGGAAGGGAGGGAGTGGGGAGGAAACCTACTGGGAGGAAGCAGCCTAGGAGAAGCTTTGCAGGACCTGAGAGTAGGGGCAAAGCAGCAGAGAACATCAGCGTAGCCCAACTGGGGCAGAACTACTAGTTTCAATACATATTTGGACCTTTTGTCACTCTGGAAGAGGACTGAACTTTTAGTGCCTTAGGGTCAGGCTGTGGAAGATTCTGACACAGACAGGCCATTTCGGGGGCATGGAAGAGGCCACCAGGGGGCGCTAGAGGCAAAGTACCTTGCAACATTGCGCCTTGATGAGGACAGAAGATGCTATGGTGGTAAGACCAATTGCTTACAGGCTCACAGAAAAATGTCTTCTTGTAGCCTGTGAGGAGCCCTGCTGGTCTGTATGCAACCAGAAATAAGTGGGAACCGATACAGGAATTTATTAATTTGAGTCGTATTCCTTGCACCAGTAACCAAAGAGGTAGGTAATGCTACTTAGCAAACTTACACTAAAGACACATCTGGAAAACTGCACTGGGTATATTGAATAATTGTGTAATTGTAATGGGAGAAGTGAAACCCTGTAGGAAAATCTGGAGCAGGATGTATCCTCCCCATGGAAATCATCATGCAAAAACCAAACAAAAAAAACACCCCAGGACCAAATGCTTGGTGTAATCTGTAAATCAAAACATTTGCTTTTCAGGAGTATCTTTATGAGCCCATGGATAAGTTATCTCTGGCAGAGTTGATTTAACATGCTTCATGCACATTTATGGCATCTTGTAACTTGACAGTGCTAATTAATAGTTCTATCTTTAGGACTGAGTAGGGTGGGGGATGCTAGCAAAGGCAGGGAAGTTATCTCAAACCCATGTTCACTTTGGGGGCAGTATTTTAATAAATTCTCTCTCGTGCGTCACTGAGTCAGACAGATGTCACTGCAAAGGAAAAAAACAAGAGGCTCTTAGAGCGTTACAATGGTAAAGATAGTTTCAGGACTACGGAGTCACTTGGAGATGTTATTTCTGTTGGGTTTAAACAATTCTTGATGTCTTGTATATTCATGACTTGTAACTATCTGTAGTATCTTTTACATGCTCCTTCTTAAACATATGACTCTTCTCCAAAAGGTTAATCTTCGATCTACCATTTAAAAGTCATTTCCAAGAATGGACACTGATGGGTGGAGGTATATCAGCACAGCTCAGGTTATAAAGTTCTTGCATCTCCTAAAGAAGCTTGTGGGTGAACCTGACCACATAGCTGCTCCAAATGATTGACACTCCAGTGCTATGCTGGGGCAGGGGAGGCTGGGGCATGGTGAGAGGCGTGCCTCTGTTTGAGGTGTTAAACTGAAGCTCCAGCTGCAGGTAAACCATCTCCCTGTGCTCTTTCCAAAAGAGTGGCAGACTTAGCTGGTGCCCTGGCCAACAGTCCCAGTAGAAAGAACAGGTTCTAAAAACTGAGCCTGTGCATGACATGCTGCACGACGCACAGTGAGAACCTCGGTGTAGCAATACCAGTGCCCAGCTTGTGGCTTTGCAAAGTGCTCTGGGATAATGAGGGTATTAAAGGTATTTGTTATTTCAAACCAAACTCTGTTCTGCTCTGAATGCAAATACTTTAAAATAGAGCATGTCCTGATGCAAGCCCGTTTCGTTACTGTGCAGCAGTAACCCCACTATAGTCAAGATTCAGGAGCTTACTTTATGTCGGTTCTTGATACTGCTGTAGCATTCACCACAGTGACAGCTAAGACTTCAAGGTAGGTTTTACCCTTTGCCATTCACAGATTCAGGGAAACTCTGCTTACCCCTCCCCCTCCATCGTTTCTAAGTTAGCATTTCCTCACCTTCTGTTACTGCAGAATGGGTTTGGCAAATAAGTGGCTCCTGTTATTGTGTTGCCCTTTCCACCCTCTCACATCAAAATCCAATCTAGTTCTCCAAACAGACATCTTCTTGTCATGAAATGTTACCAGGCAATGCTCACTTGGGAATGCAGAGTGTTCAAATCTTGCACCTATCACAATAGTAACACACAGCACTTCTGCAGCAGCTGGAGTCCCTTGGAGAAAAGAGGAGTTAACTCTTGTAATCAGGAATAGTATTCCCAGAGTGGGACTGGCTCCGTTGTAGAACATGCCTTTATCATCGTAAAATACTAGCTCAGATTTAGAGCCCTTAAATTGTCAAGTGACCAGCAATTTTTGGGTGCCTAACATGAGACACCATAAAGGGATCTGATTTTCAGAGGGCATGCCCTTCCTGAAAATCAGGAGCCCTTTAAGATATCACTAGTTGCTCTTGAAAATCTAAATTAAAAAAAATTTTTTTTTTTTAAAATTAGTGTTTTATCTGGGGTAAAAGTAATTAATCTTTTAAAATGCGATGAAATTTGTGGACTGCCTGGGTAAATTAGCCTTGTGAAGGATACAATAATTGTGCTGTACCATCTGGAAATATGGTAAGGAACTTTCTTCCGTGTCTGTAGTATTTTTCCAAGAACTGTCTCTTCACTAACTACATATTAAAAAGAAGAAAAAATTGATGAGTTGGATCTTCACATAAACCTCACTATTAAAGGCCCAATCTCCCAACTGTTTAAGTGTTTATCTTATTAAGAGTTTAGGGCCTTATTAAACCCCACTGCAGGAAAGTTTTTGCAGTTAAAAAACGTGATCTTGATTTCCCCCCCACACACACATCCTTCACCCTGCACATGTCATTTGACTGTGCCCTGAAGGCCTTACAACCTAAGTCTATAACCTTACTGGGGTAATGGTGGCCATACAATTACTTTGGACAGGCAGAGAGGTTTGTAGTGTGAAGATTAGAACACAGATCTCCTGAATCATTGGTCTAGTGCTTTCATTGCTAGATCATGCTCCCCTGCTACATGTTACAGCTCATTTTGTTCCTTCAGGCACAAGCTAAATGGAGAGGACTACCAGGGAAAGGCAAAAAGAAAAGGACATTTGCAAAACTCTGACTGTCAAACACCAAAAGCTTAGCTAAAGCTGTCTTAATAGCCGCTGGCAAAGCAGCAAGTGGAGAAAGCTCCTTTGCTGGCCAATGTCCTTCTGATAAAGGAACTGACAGAAGTGCGGGGTCAGAATATGCTGGCTGATGGTGGAGGGAAGAGACAGCAGCTTTCTAAACTTCTCAGTGTTATGAGTTCCTGGCTTCTCACGCATCGGGGGTGAAACTCATGCCCATGATCAAGGGCAGCAAAAGGCCTATACATCATTTAAATCCTACTAAGGCCCTTCTTAAGTGATGCATGCACAGAGGTGAATTTCACCCTAAAAGGGTCAGACCCAAGAGTGGGGATCTATCATAGTGAAAGTACAAGAGCTGTTACCTTTCC
Source organism: Emydura macquarii macquarii (assembly GCF_026122565.2). Classification (NCBI taxonomy): domain Eukaryota; kingdom Metazoa; phylum Chordata; order Testudines; family Chelidae; genus Emydura; species Emydura macquarii. The sequence continues at coordinate 5,439,988 of NW_027130155.1, read as the reverse complement.
ACCTGCAATGGTAAAGTCACAGCAAGTAATACTGTAGTTAATTTCCTCTTTCTCTACTCTTTCCGCTGTCTCATAAGGTATGAGAGTCCAACCTCCAGGGGAGGGTGGCTCACGGGAGAGCTGGTAGGAAATGGTTTTGAGTTGTTTTGAATCTAAGGAGACAAGAATGGAGTTATACATTTATAGGTGGGCTAATAGTACTGTCTATTATTAAGTTTGCCCAACATTTCTTATTAGAAGACCCTGTTTTCAGTTGCTTATAACCTGCCAAATTTCAACTGTTTGAGCTGAAATTTTCCATGCCAGGTGTCTGCTTCAGCTTGAAAAAAAAATTATTTTAAAATATTTCAGCCAAAACAGTTCAGCCATTTCAGAGAAGGCGGTTATGGAAAAATAAGTTGTTAAAATCTTGAGACCTTTTCTCTGAAATGCTCCGGCACCTACCTGATTTGCAGAAGGGACGTGAAAGTTGGCAGAGGGCTGGCCTTTGTGTCAAGGATGTGCATTTTGCTACCCATGTGGAAATCTGCCCAAATCTGGCCAAGTTCTAAGCATTTGAAAAATTAACACAGTCTCTTTGCAGAGACTTGCTAAAGCTGAACAGCTAAAATCTCTGAAAATTCTGTCCTCCCTATTTCTCCCCCTTCTGCAAGCTTTCTCAGCGATGATTTTGTTTTCTTCTAGATCATTGATAAAAATGTTAAATAGCGTAGAGCCAAGAACAGGTCCCTGCGGGACCACACCGGAAACAAATTTGCTCAATGACAATTTCCCATTTACAATTACATTCTGAGACCTAACAGTTAGCCAATGTTTAATCTATTTAATGTGTGCCATGTTAATTTTACATCATTCTAGTTTTTTTAATTAAAATATTGTGAATTACCAAGTCAAACGCTTTACAGAAGTCTAAGTATATTACATCAGCACTATTCCATTTATCAACCAAACTTGTACTCTCATCAAAAACAGATACCAAATTAGTTTGACACTATCTATTTTCCATAAATGCATGTTGATTTGCATTTATTGCATTACCCTCATTTAATTCAGTGGCTCCATTTTCTTGCCCAGGATCAATATTGAGCTGACAGGCCTATAATTCCGGGATCATTCTGTTTACCCTTTTCAAAAATTGGTACAACATTAGCCTTCTTCCAGTCTTCTGAAACTTCCCCAGAGCTCCAACACTTATTGAAAAGCAACATCAATGGTCCAATGTGCTTTAAGCCAGCTCTTTTAAAACGTCTGGATGCAAGTTGTCTAGACCTAACGCTGGAGCATGTTAAACAGAAGCTACTAAAAATACCAGTGGAATGGAAAGAGTGTTATCACTAGATGAGACTAAATCATCTGTTTTTCCCCCCAAATACAGAACAGAAATATTTATTGAACACTTCTGCCTTTTCTGCATTATTATTGATAATTCTTCCATTTCTATCTAGTGCTGGACCAGTGCCATTGTCAGGATTCTTTATGTTCCTAACATTTTAAAAACTCTTCCTTATTGTCCTTAGCTCTACTTTTGCTGGCCATATATTTCACCTTACGTCCATTCCTTTATCCATTTTCTACAATTCCCAACTTCTGATTTATTTCATCACTATCAATTCTCCTTCCTTTCATTTTATTTTATATTTCCCCCCCCCCCCCCAAACGAGGTCAGTTTTGTTGTTGTTTTGTTTTTTTTAAACCAGCATGGCTGCCTTCCTCATGTGGGATTTTGGCCACATAGTAAGGTGTTCTTAAATAACACCCAATTATCATTCAAGGGGAGAGGAAGATAGGAAAGGACTGGCTGGGCAAGAAGACTGGAACTGAGATGATGGACCAGAGGAATGGAGACAAGGACTGGGGAGGCAAGAAGAATGGGACTGGGACAAGGAGCCAGTGGTGGGGCAGAAGGGTCTGTGTGCACTGGTAGTGCACTGTCACTTTAAGAGCCCAGAATGGAACTCAGGATCCATGAATCACACCATTCCTCTATCAGCAAATGTCTGTGAAACCCACTGGTAAGGGGTGTATCTTATACTCTTCTGTGCTGGCTTGCATAGAAAATGACAAGCTTCTAATGCTATTAGTTACTTTATTAACTCAAGTGGCAGATGTCTGTGCAGTGAATCCAAAGGTTCCAACCCTGATTATGATGATCCATATGGGTGTCAAGATGATGCCACATGATGGGATTTTTTTCAATTTGTTTTTTTTCAAAACCTGGGAAATTACACACACACCCTACATTTAAAAAAACGTTATTAAGATTGCAAAATAAGCACTCCAAAGTTAGGAAATGCCAGAATTAAGGTTGCCTGTGCTGCCTTAATTTGGCCCGTTTGTGTGTAAGTATTATGATACAGTCTTTAATTACATAATCACCTATGATTATTTTCCCATGGGACTCCTTTCTCATTCAGCGCACCGGCTGGATCTGCTTTGGGGATAAATCAGGGTTATGCCATGATGGAGACTGTTCTCTGAAGGACTCCTCCTCTATTTTTTTCCTTCCAAAAACTGGAGGCTGTCTAGTGAACGAGGCTGGGGATTAGGCTGGGGATTGCAGGAAAAGGAAGGATGGTCTCATGATTAAGGCAGTTGAATGTTGCCCTGGAGAACTGAATTCTATCCTTGCCTCCGCCACAGAGTTCCTAGGTGATGCTGAACAAGTCACTTAAACTTTTCACAGTCGGTCACTAACTGTGTGTTCCTCCTTTCTGCCTGAGACCATGCAGCCCGATTTGCAGAAGTGCTGAGCACTCACAACTGCAACTGAAGTCAATGGGAGTTGTGCTTGACTACATAAAGTGCTACATAATAAGTACACTGAAAAATCAGCTCCTAGGCATGTCCAGTTGGGTGCCCAAATAAGTGTACATTTTTTACCTTTTCTCTGTGCCTCAGTTCCTCATCTGTAAAAGGGGGATAATACCTACCCCTCACCTCACAGGGGTTTTGTGATGATAAATTAATATTTGTGAAGCACTCAGATACTACAGTGATAAGCACCATAGAAAAGCCCATGAGGAAATTAATAATTCTCTCTTCAGAAGAGGCTTTGAATAACGTACAGCAAATAAGGCCTAGGACCACATTGAACAACGAAGATAAAACAAAATGTTTGACTAGTTTCTCATGAATTGAGCACCGCCACCCATTCTGTGCACTGAATGAAGCCTGGGCCTGTGGAAAAACTAGTATGTGCTCATGTAATTAAGGATATGATTCTGTCACGGATTCCGTGCCTTTCCAGACCTCCATGACTTCTTCTGGGGCGGGGGAGGGCTGGAGCACCTGTCAGCCCCAGGGCCACCAGAGCAGTAGCCCCAGGGTTCAAGCAGTGGCTGGGGTTGGGTCAGCCCCTTTGGGGCAGGAGCAGCTGGCCAGGGTTCAGTCCTGGGTCTGTCAGAGCAGCTGGCCGGTGGACTGATTGTTGAAGTAGCAGTCACTGGCCCCCCAGAGTGGCGGCTGGGGTTGGGTCAGCCCCTTGGGTCTGGAGCAGCAGTGGGGCTGGAGCAGTTGCCAGAGATTGACTCCCAGCAGTGCTCTGACTGTTAGCTGCCATCTTCCCCCCCCGATGCTGTGGGCTTCTGTGAATTTTTGTTTAGTGCCCGTGACGTGTCCCCGAGTTTTACTAAAAAATACCTGTGACAGAATCTTAACCTTAGTCATAATGCATTCATGCAAAGGGGCCAAATGCAGATTGCACCGGCAACCCTAATTCTGGCATTTCCTAACCTTTCAGGGCTTGACTTTGCAACCTTAATGTCCTATTGAGGTAGCTTGTATGTGTGTAAAATTGTATATTAAAACAAAGAGTTCAAACACAAACCTTTGACATCTGAATGAGAGAACCCACCCTGGGTAACTATAACACAATTGTGCCTATTTCTTTTTTTTATGCTAGGAGCTGCCTTAACGTAAAAAAAAAAATGGCTCATGTGGTAATAAATTAATGAGTAGTCACTGAAATCCATATTCAGTTAGAAAGCCTTTCCAACCCAGGCACAAATTTTCAGTTGACGTTCGTTGTAACAGTGAAAAAATCCAACTCACAATCAACGAAGCTGGCCTGCTCTGCTGCCATGAAGGCAAACTGTTTTGCCATTTGTCTTTCCTGTTGCCTGCAAAGCAAAAACATACAGAAGGTAAATTCCAAACATCTTGCTTTGAAAGCTACAAGTACATTTCAGATGTCCTTGCAACAGTAATGCAAGTTGGCTGCTGTCTGACAGGTATTTGGGCCTGATTCTCCTCTTACTTATACAACTGTAAGTAACTCCATTGGTGACAGAGGAATGATGCCAGTGTTAAATCTGTCCATGCAAAAGGAGAATTGGGCCCATTTACAGATAATTGTATGATGTAAAATTTGACTCTTACTTGATTATTGTTTGACCAGCTCTACTAATGAGCTTAAACTGTAATGTATGCAAATATGCATCTTGTATAGAAGAGATTTGACATCTTGCAAGATTCTGTAATTGATAGGGATGGACAGAACATAAGGGAAAGTACAGAATATGGAGTTACAGTGGCAGAGTTGGAAATTTCCTCTCTTGCTTATGAGGATATTCACTGAGATGATAAAAATCCTGCCAGTAATGCTGATGAGCTGAAAAACAAAGCAAGAATTCTTAAGCTCAACAGCTGGGGTCCCATAAAAGACTGAGTCAGATCTGGTTTTATTTTGTGTTGAATACCTCTGAAATATCATGAGCCCTAAATTAACAGCCTGTGTCAGATTTTATTTCTGGGTGAAGACTTCTTCACTGCCATGAGTTATCTTGACAAGCTGACCCAGCCTTTGGATGTGCAATGTATTTTGAAATGGCTAGGGCAGTGGATATACTGGATTTCAAGATGGGATGACTGGAATTTATCCAGACTATGCAGATTTCTTAGTATAGAAAACAATGGCCTCTCTCTTGTAGTTTTGCATCCAGCACAACTTCAGGTATGTTATGCTAGCTAAACACACTTTTGAAGTCTGCTCAAGATTCAGAGACTTTCCTAATAGCCAATGCTGGGCAAGCCATGGCAAGAATGGATTAGGAAGAAACAAAACATAATTAGGGGCTGTTATTTTCATGCTATTCTGTGACGTTATTTTCTATCTAAGTTTGTAATATGTTTGATGGCTTAATTTTAGATTTGGTACATAATGGAATATGCTTATATTATAGGAGTACATACACTATAGGAATAAATGGAACTCCTATTGTAACTGAGTGTTCAGGGATAAAAATGTTCTTAACATTTCCCCAGGCACTTTACTTTTTTTCTTTAAATTTTTGGAGCAGGCTCAGATATTTGCATAGGCTTTTAGCTTCCTTTTAAGGGCAGAGGAACTGGACATGCACAGTAAGATGAGCAGTAAAATGGATGACTAGTTCATAGTTCAGTGGGGATTCCACTATCCAACTAATTCCTTTCTAGCCCTCTGCACAGCTAATCAGTTATAAAATTTATTTATCTGGTTATTAGCCTTCAGCTTGGACAGGCAAAAGGCTCTACCAATGCCTTCTCTAAGAATTAAATTTGTACAGCTGAGTATTGGCATTAGTTTATTTCTATCACTCCCTGCAGCTTCCATCCTATTTTGCTTTCCTTTTTCTTTAAGGAAGGAGAGACTTCTATAAAGTCACCAATTAATTTGATTGATGGTACTTGATAGTGTTGTTACTGTAGGTAGAGATGGCGTTTGTAGAGAAGAGACAAACCTTTTACTATTTTCTTATTATTTGGCATAAAAGCAACCTGCTCTGTTGTCTTGTAGACCTGAAAGGTTTGGGTATTTTTCTGTATTGCTACTGCTAGAAGTATCACTTGTTGCTATAACAGTCTAACAAACTTTAAAAAAAAATTTCCCCTTAGTTGACCTTTAAGAAGTGCTGAGTGCTCACAACTCGAATACATGTCAAATTGTGAGTATTCAGCACCTCTGAAAAGTGGGTTCAAAGTGTCTCTCTGTCTGATTACCCAAAAACGAAGGCATCCAAAATCAGCATCTAGCTGAAAAATGTGGCTTAAGCATTTGGGGCAACACTTAGGCAATATGTGACTGAATCTGGCTACGCCTACTCTCTGGAGATGACTAAAGCCAAAGATGTCACTAATATCAGTGAGAGACAACAGTGCCAGAGGGGCATGTGCTAACACATACTGACCAGGCCCTCTCTGGACTATCCCTGACATAATACCAACATATATTCCTCCTGTTGGTTGCAGATTCTCTTTTCACTCCCATTTGCTATATGTTGAGTTTCTCTATGTTGTTGTCATGTGTCATCTGCCGTCGCCACCCCTCCCCCCCAGGTTGGAATCCCCCAGGTTCCCGAAAAGAACTAACTACACAGTTCACTCTATTAACCAGTGAATGGTACCTTTGATAGGCTCTTTCCCTTGCTTGCTGCCTGTCCACTTCACTGCCATGAGCTGCATGAGGGTCAATGGAGATTGACTCATTTCTAGCACTCTCATAAGCCTTTTTTTCAGTAACAAGGTACTCATAGAGATCCTGATTTTGCTCACAACAGAAATACTGAAAAGCAAAGCAGCAGAGTCACTTTAGAAGGGGGGGTGGGGTGCTTCATGGAGAAGCTCTGTTAACTCTTTGCGATCACTTACTGATTCGTAATCATCAGAGGCTGTATCAAGTTCTTCAAAGGAAGGAAACAGTTTCAGCAAGCTGCCACAATATTCGCACGTTGCAGTATACTCCTCTTCAATCTACAGCGGGGGTGGGTGAGGAAAACAAGGGTTTGTATGTCAGTGTGATGTTTCCATAATCCTCCTGTTTCCTGTTTTAGGAAAAGGAGGCACCTTCAAAAATGCCATGTTTAAAGTCCTTTACTTCAGCCTATGCAGATACAACCAAGCTTCTGGGCTGAGTTATCATGATCGTTTGAAGGCTATTGGCTCACTTTTACTTTCTAAGGAGATTGCCAAGCACTGTAACTTATCCAATTTGTTATTTCATTAGGGATCTTAAAGAGCTGTCTAGCTTCTGCAAAGCTGGTGGCAGAGGGGCTTGGGCTGCGCTGCAAACTTTTTGTAGCGTGGGTTCCTGGCAAAATATTTTCAGAGACTGTTTTTCCTTTTATTTTTAAATTTCACAGGGTGCTGCTTAGTGCCATGGATCAAATCATTCAGATAAATGATCAGGTATGTTTCAAGGGCAGCTCTGTCAGTGGAACACTGTCTGCTTCCTGCTCCCAGATCTTACAGAATGATATTTAGATTGCTTATCTTGTTTTTGAAGCAGTGTTGTCCCTGTTAGATAAGCATATACCACTTTGGGCTACCCACAACTACGTACTGGGCATGTATCATAATATATATATCTCCATTTTAGTGAAAGAACTAGATTTTGCCCTAAATGTATCCTGAGCATGAACTATTGTGGGGCGCTTGCACTGTCTGAAGTATTTTGGTGCGTGGATTACACATTTCAATACCCTAGAGAATGAAAACCTCTCACTGTTAATGAAACCCTTGCGAGCGGAGTTTGACAGATGGCAGCATCTTACACAGATTTCATTTTTGCCTCCTGTCGCTGTTGGGGTTAAGACAAACACATTACCATGTAGCAGAAAACAACATCACCTGTATCTCCAGGCCTTCTCTTGATGATTCTGGCCTATATGCTAGAATAGTTGGTGGCCCAATATGGGACAGCGTGCGCAGAGATTCCTCAAACAGCCTTATGAAGTCTTCATTAAACTTAAATTTGAAAATAGCAAATTCAGGGTAGAGTCAGCTCTTTGTTCAGAGGGAACATTGTTAAGCTTAAAATGCATAATTGTAGGGAGCAGCAGAGCCATACCTCCATGTCGCACAAAATGCCTAAACTGCTGAGGTCTTGTGACAGGACTGCATGTGTATCTGAATAGCAGCAATGAGAATTAATTAGGAAGATGTTGTATTCTATGAGAGCATTTCTTCCTAGCATTTTGGGAGGAATTTCCTCCCTTGCTTTTCAATACCCTCCGTCCCCCTTAACACACTCCATCCAGCTGGGACAGCTTATTAACACACTGCTCCTAAAACCACTGGTAGGGTTGCGGTCCATCAATGTGGAGTCCTTCCCCTCTTCTGAGAGAGATTGGACATATAGGCCCTGATCCACACTGCACTTAAGCATGTGCCGTTAAGCATGGACTCAACTTTAAACAAGGAATAGTTCCACTGAAGTCAACAGGACAGCTCATTGTCTAAAGTTAAACACTTATATTCAGTCTAGATCAGGACTAGAGTCTCTAAAGCAGTTCCCACCTCTGCTGTCATGAGAAGCAAGAGACTAGAAGCTAGAGATGGGGAAACTCCTATTAAGTCTTCTAATCCATCCTCTGACAGCCAAGACTGTTTACTATAGTCTACACATAAATATCCCAAGTGAAGGGGTTTCCACCACTCCCCTCAGACAGCTATTCCCAATCCAACAGATTTGGTTGGCAGGAAGCTTTTCCTGACATCCAGTAACAATGCATCCCATTGCTCAGTTACATTTCCTTGTGCCACCCCATATAATTCACCTTCTACCTTAGTATTTACATCCTTCACAAGCTTGCAACAAGTCATATCCCCCAGTTGTGGCTCAGATAAGCCATGCTTCTAGTTCTTTAAATCTTGTCAGTCCAATCATTTTTGTTGCTCTTTTCTGAGTTCCCTTCCCTTTGTCACTATGCTCTAGGTACTGAGGTGTCCAGAAATTAATGCAGCACTCCAAGAAGGAAAGCAGCGCCTCTGGGTATCAGTTTACCATTTTCAGCAACAGTAGCAAGGTAAATGCTGTCTTTCTTGAGCTCTTCAGTCTTTCTCTGAACTAGAATTAAAATACACAGTCAACATAGGCAGTGATCAACTTTTGACAATGTGTTTGATCTCTTCAAAGAAAAGAGCTGCAGGGAATGCCCAGCTTGAGGAGAAGAAACACTATGGAGACCAAAATACATTCAGAGCTACATTGTGGACGGCCCTCTCTTTTTAATATAGTGGCATGCTGCTGGGAGACTACAGGCCCCAGGCATTCAGTGCTCCATCTTGCCTCCAGTATTTCCTATTGCAAATGTGTTTGTATTGAATTTTACAAATATGTATCCATTAAAGACTAGAAGAGCAGCCCTTTCGGATAGGATATCCCTATCGGTAGTGGTTGTCCAATAAAAGGTATTATCTCACCCATCTTGTCTTGCTCATATCTTGGGACCAAGGCAGCTATAACAACACTGCAGCTAACATTTGGATGATGCAGTGTAGTTGTAGCCGTGTCGGTCCCAGTATATTAGAGAGACAAGGTGGACACGTAATATCTTTTATGTAGAGACAAGTTTTTGAGCCACTTTCCTTCAGGACCCAACTGACTTCTTCCACAAACTCTGCAATATTAACAACCTGCTTCAGAACACCATCCTCACCACCATGGATGTCACTTCCCTATACACCAACATCATCCCTCCTAGCTGCCTGTCTCAAATATTTACAAGGCAACAGACAACCTTCAGATAGCCACCCCAAACAAATTGCCAAACACATCCATTTCATTCTCACCCATAACATTTTTACATTCAACAACAAACACTTTGTCCCAACCATTGGAACAGCCCTGGGTATTGGATGACTCCCCAGTGCACCAACCTCTTCATGGGCCACCTTGAAGAAGAATTTCTGGACAAATGCACCATGAAACCAATGATATACTCAAGATACATCAATCATATTTTCATCATCTGGACACACAGCTTAAACTCCCTCAGATTTCCACCACAACTTCAACAACCATCATCCATCCATTACACTCTCTCTAGAGCACTATCACAGTAGCATCAACTTCCTGGACACCATGATCAGCTTCAACAATGGAACCCTACAGACAACCACATACAAGATCCCAGATCACCACATCTACCTTTATAGATCCAATAACCACCCTGAACACACAAGACATCTCTCATCTACAGCCAGACATTCAGATATCACAGAAAATGTTTCAAGGAGAAAGTCCAAGATATGCCCCAGAACACACTCATAACCGCCTTCACCAAACAAGGACACTCCACCAGAGAAGTATATAGTATCATGGAATGAGCTATCCAAATACCTGAGAGAACTTGCTTCAATACAGAAATAATACTCCATCTGACCACATGCACATCCCTAGTTGTCACCTACAACCCCACACTGGAACCCATATGGGATATCATCAAAAAAGTGCAACCCATATTTTCTGAACCTTCATTTCTGGCCTTCCAACAATCCCCCACCCTCACCAAGTTCAACCTCACAAACAAGCTCCCTCCAGACCAGGACACACCAACTCCAAAGTGGCACCAGACCCTGCCAGAACAACAGATGCAAAACCTGCAGACATAGCTCCACTGCTATGATTAACACCCCCACAACACATCTTTCAAGATCCGTGGGTCCAACACATGCCTATCACAACATGTGGTATACTTCATTCAATGCACTAAATGTCCCAATAGCAACTATATGGGTGAAACCAGACAATCACTACGCTCTCGAATGAACTCTCACAGGAAAGTGATAAAAGATAACACCACATCACTTGTGGGTGAACACTTTTCATAGGTCAGATATAGAGTGATCGCTCTATCAGTCCTCATCCTCCAAGGAAACCTGCACAACACTTTCAAAAGATGAGCCTGGGAGCTTAAATTCATTACACTGCTAGACACTAAACACTAAAAATCGTGGACTGAACGTGTGCTGTGACTGCAGAGGTGTCAATGGGCCACTCTACCTTGAATGGTTCTTTACAATATTTGATAACTATTTATGCTAAACAATCTGCTCCACCTGGCATTTAGCTGTGATGCTCAGAGTAGCTTTGAGACCTAAAGAAGAGCTCTGTGTGGGCTCAAAAGCATGTCTCTCTCACCAAAAGAAGTTGGTCCAGTAAAAGATATTGCCTCGCCTACCTTGTCTCGCTTGGATGACTCAGTTGAGCAGCAGAAGGAAAGAGGCTGTATATTTTCAACTCTATTAGAGGTTTTGAAAGTTATTTTCCATAGGGATACGATACACAGCTACGTCTGTCATCTACAGAGCATTTCCACACACACTGCTGGGTACTTCTACTAGCTGAATATTGTCACAGGTTTAATAATAGTTGTACTTAGAAGAAATGCTATTTAGTGGTTACAGCAAGGAGCTCTCCTGGGTTTTGGTCCCAACTCTGACACTGACTTGCTGTAGAACCTTGGTCTCTTGACTTTGTGTGCCAAGTTTACCCCCTGTGTAAAATAAGGGATTACACAAATACTTGGTTTCTAGGCATCTTAGATGAAAAATGCTATAAATGTGCAATTACTACTACACATCCTGGCTCTTATATCTTAAGCATAAGATACTTGAACTAACAAAGAAATTTCTTACTGGTTTTTCTGTAGATATGTTCATAAATCCAGCTTGTTTCTGTCTGCATTGATTCTGAAATTCCTGAAGGTTTCTCACGAGCAGACTGATCAACATTATCAAATATTTTTCTTTCACTACATGTAAGATACAAATTGCAAATTAATCATATATGATAGCTGCAAAGAAATTGCTTCTGAAAATCTATTCAGGCAGGAGTTTTTTCCAATTATAGTATTTAATACACCGTTAGAATTTAGAGTAACATATATGTAGGGGGAAAAAAAGGCCTAGAAACATATTTTTGTTGTCTGGAAGATTTATAGACATATGCTCAGCTAAGCTACTTTCTGAAGGTCTCCAATGGATTAGACAATTAAAATGTCCTTAAAGGGCGTTTGCGATTAAACCATGAAACTCTCAGAAGAACAAGTAAATGGACACTAGGTTTGTTTTATATGTTAAATACTTTAAAACAAAAACCCTTGTCTTCCATGGTAAGAACTGAGATGAAAGATGTAAAGTCTGGCAAATAAAAATGAATCAAACCAGCATTTAAAAATCCTGCACTGCACCAGCAAGGTTGACTGTTCCAACACTTGACTTTTTTTCTTCTTGTATCTGCTCACAAAGACCCTGTTAAGTATCTAAGGTTTTTTGGTTTATAAATCAAGAGCCTAAGACTTATGAGCAAACTTTAAAAACAACAAAACAATACATGCACGCATGGGGAAGGAACAAATGTTCAGTAAGTAAAGCCCTACCAATTTTAAGCATAGTCTATTTTAAACAGCACTGAGTTAAAATTTGCAAATCCACCTGAGTATCCCCTTACATTTCCAACACCTTTCATATGCAGAAGATTATGATCCACTTCAGCCTTTTCATCCAATCTAAAGTTAAAGCATAACATCAAATCTAAAATTAGGGCTGATCAAAACTAGAAAATTAGATTGACGCAGCTATGTCGCTCAGGGCTGTGAAAAATGCACCCTCCCCTTCTCTGAATTGGTAAGATGACCTAAGCCCTAGGTTGATGGAACAATTCTTCCATCAACCTAGCTACCTCCTGTCAGGTAGACAGATTTACTACAGGGAGGGGAGAATCCCTCCCACCCTGCTGTAGTGTCTACACTGAAGCGCTACAGAGGCACAGATGCAGCTGTGCTACTGTAGTGTTTTAAATAGAAACAGAGCCTTAAAGACAGAAAGCATCACAGACCTCTTCCTTTTTAACTGTATAGTGCAGCTGGAAAGGTGAATTCAACAGCTGAGTTGAAAGGGATAGCCTGATCAAAGCTATGAGCAAGTAGTAATATAGGTGGAATACATTGGGGGTCTCACCACAGATCCTAGGGAACAGGCACCACAAAAACTATCACCAGACAGACATAGCGCAAATAATCAGCACCGTTGTTGGCTATTTAAGCAGAAGCCAAAACAGCCTGGCTATAGAGAATGAACTGCCCTTTCACTCACGAGTACTTTTCCCTCCAAGCCCAGGTTGAAGTTATTTGAAGAGTAGCCCATGCTATCATGGTCCATGCAGTACCAGCTTTGTGGATAAATAGAAGACAACATTCTCGGGGGTTGTCAGACACCTTTGACAAGGCCTATATCTTAAAAACAGGCTTGAACTATATTCGGGAAAAACACTGAAAGGAAAGGAGATCTGTAAGTAGCTTTCCTCACTGCTTCTAAGTCCCTCGGTTCATGTTTGACCACCACCAAGTCATATGAAGTTCTGTGGTAATTTTACGTGTGCTTACCTGCTTAACTTGTGTAATGAGGGAGAGCAAATTTCTCTTCTAATTCCGCCTAATATTGTAGGAAGGCCTTTGGTACCTATTGAACACAACAAACTAGTCTATGCATGCACGCATTACAAACAATACTCAGTGATTAAATGCACAGACTCTCCAGTCTGTCTGCTGGTATAGGTACATGAGAGAGAACTGTATGTGTTAAAATCCAAACTAAAACACATCCTACTTTGTAAATGTTCTATAGCACGGTGCTTCTTAAGAGCAAAAATTTGTTACTTAGTCCACAAAGATGAAGTATTCAAGACTAACTCCTGCGTCAGTTTTGCGGGATTATTATTGCTACATGCAGTCTAAACCTCCTGTAACCCTAGGCTTTCCAGGCTACTGACCTGCAGGTTCCAACCCCTGAAGACTACAGCTGCTCAGGTGCTCCTTTCGGCTACCAGTCAGAGGGTCTCTTAGCCCACCCTTCTCAGAATGCTCTGGTTGCCAATATGCTATGCTTCTGTATATAAAACCCATCTAAATTTAGGACATAAATAGCTCAGCGGTCAGCTTTTGCCCTCTGTCCCTCCCTGACAGCTATGCTCTCATTCCGTGTTCTTTTGGTTGATCATAGAGCACAACGTTTCCTCAGTCAAAGGCTGGATTGTGGAACTAACACTTGGAAGAGGTTGACAAAATTCCTTCCTAAGCTGCCTTAAGACAAGACACATTCATTGTGGCTGTCTAGTTCTTGATAGTTTGTTTTCCCCCCTCGCCCCGTTTATTGGATCTACTAACTCTTCCCATCTTGCTTCCTTTTGTAATAATTGGGCCTACACAACTTTATCCTAATGGTGAGCTTACATGTGAAAAGCAACTGAAAGGTCATTAAATGTTACAATAACCTCTAACAAGAAACGGTTATGGGAAAACGTATAAAGGGAGACAGACTAAATTAATCCAAACAAAGAGGCCTACTGATGTAATCCAAGGACTATAGTAAGATCATGCTTTGTAAACCAGAGGGGTGTGGAACTGGAAATTAGGCCTAAGTGCTGGAAAAAATAATGAGGGGAGGAGCTATTCAGCTAATCACCCCTTTTTGGGACCCTTAAAAAGAGGCTTTGGGGGGCAGGAAGGGACTCCCACCACCACCACAGCCACTGCTAAGGGAGTTTCAATCGTGACACCCAGATCTTGGCGCACAGTGGGGCCATCTGGCCATCACCACCACACCAGCAAGGACCCCAGCCTGCCATGTGAGAGATCCTGCTCTGTCTTCCCCTTCTTTGTGAGTCTCTTTCCCACTCCATCTTCCTCTTGTCCTCTTCCCCACCCTTAGCTTTTCACTTGGTCCTAAAAAAAACTGCACCTCTCAGTACTAGCAGAAAGAGATGAGACAGCCCACAGAGCTCTGCTCAGCCTGAGAAGGACCAGTGAAAGAGAGGGACCTGACCAAACCAACCTGACTGGGGAGGCAAGCCAGGATCCAAAGCAACTGCTGTTGTGGGCAATGTGCCAGCCCACAGCACCTAGCTGTGACTGACCAGCCACCTGTATCCTGTGAACATCAACAACAGCCATATATACCCCATCTTTACTATCTTCTCTCCCTTCTGGGTCCTTCTGTTGTGTCAAAATCAGAAAAGTGACTATCATTCCAGACTCAAAAATGAGCAGACCTAGCCACTTTCTTCCTCATCAAGGAATAATAGACTCATTATGCTGTCCTAGGCCTTGAACCCGTCTGGGAATCCCCAGCCAACTGCCACATAGGGCGCTTCACCCGATGTTTGCTGAAACAGGGTGGGCTGAGAAGTTAGTAGGACTACAGCTTCAGCCAGGGCACTGCCCAGGGAAGCCCTGATTGGAGGCGCCCCCGGGCTCCACCAATTGGTACAACCATGCTATTTAAGCCAAAAGGAGGCATAGGACATTTCTTTGAGCAATGAAGTGATTTCCTGTTGTGGCTGCATTTGACCCTGCTTGTGCCTTCTTCCTGCACCCAAGCCTATTCTTGATTCCTGCTCTGCTTCTGGCTCCTACCTCACTCCTGCCTTCGCTCCTGTTCCCATGGGAGTCCTGCTCCATGCTTGATCTTTGCCTCTTTTCCAGTTCCTGCCCTTATCTCACTTCTACCAACAGTTACCAGTCCTGTCTCTGACCCCGGCCTCCAACTTCTGATTCTGGCTTGACCCTTGGCTCTGGCATTTGGTATCCGACCCTCAGTTTCAATTCCTGACTCTGGCTTGATCCCTGGCTCTGGTAATTAGCAGTTGACTCGTGTATTAACGCTTGGCTTTGTTCCCCCGCCCTAAACCACTCCACCCATTAGACATGATTCTGACTACTAGGCTACATTGCCTACATCCTGATCCACTGCACTCTAACCAGTATTCCCTCTCTGAAAATACTTCAACTTTATTTTGCATAATCACTCAATTTCACTGCTTTTTGCTTTGTTTTAATTCTTTTCCTTTTTTGGTGTTTCTATCAATACATTTCTGACATTTGGTATAAACTTCCTAGTCTGTTTTCCATGGTACTAAGCAGGCTAAGGTTTCATATACCAAAGTTTGGTTAAAACTGTTTAATGGGGAACACTTACAGTTATAATAGGGTTACGTTAATGCCTTTAACTCATTGGGCCTATATATTCCATCATAATTAATACAACATCCCCTTTATTTGTATAGGTGGGACACTGATCCCTTTTGTTGATGGGTGCTTGTCTGAAGGTTACTGGGTCTGCACTTTCATAGATTCCAAAAACAAAAGGGACCACTGTGATCATCTAATCTGACTCCTAAGACCACAGAAGTTCCTGTAAATAATTCCTTGAGTGTACCTTATAGAAAAACACCTACTCTTGATTTAAACATTGTCAATGATGGAGAATCCATTATGACCCTTGGTAAATTGTTCCAATGGTTAATTATGCTTGTGCTCAGCCTGTCTGATATAGTTAAGGCTGTATCCAAATAGCTTTCATGTAGACCAGATATAAACTAAGAAACTTTTACCTGTACAGTATTGTCAATTAGGGATTTGAGGTTTTTAATGACATTTTTATATCAGCAAAAGCCCTAGTCTAGACATGATTATATTGGAAAAAGTAGGATTTTGCTGGTATAGCTTGTTTTGTTTGGGGAATTATAATAAGCTATACCAGTAAAAATGCTCTTTTGCTAGTAAAAGCTGTGCCTACATTAGAAAGTGTTTTTGTTCTAAATTGGGAGTAGATACCTTGCAAGACACTTTATAAACTACATAAAATAGAGTTACTATCAAACTGAATTGCCTACTGGGGCATGAAGTCACTGTGCTAGTGGAAGGAAGGAACACTGTTTGTTTGTTTTTTTTAAGGTTGCAAATTGTATCAGATTTGCCAGCTATGTAATGACACCCCCTTTCAGAGGGCAGATAATTAGGCAGACAGAACATTTCTCTCTTGATTCAGATTGTGAAGGGTGGGAAATCCAGTAGTTACACTGTGCGTATGTAATCTATATCTGGCTTTCATACTCTGACCAATGCTTATTCTTAATCCTTTCTATGCTAGGAAAAAATTATGCGCTTTGATGCTGCCGTTTCTGGGCCATACTGTGCTTTTTCAAGATGAGGGGCCAGCTTCCAATGTGCAGGCCCACTTGTAAGTCCCAGTATTCTTTGCGGAATGTCCGTAAGACACATGAATTTCAAGACCATATGGGTGTCCAAACTGGTTTGCAAGCCAAGAGACAGAAAAGCAAGGATGCTTCCCATTCTAGTAATTGCTGTATTTATGGAATCTTTCACTACAATAATTGCAGACTAAAACACACTCAGAGTCCCTGGAAATGACTGACTGCAGAACTCACCTTCTCTGCTTTTCTAGAGCATTGAAGTCTGTCTCCTTTCCAGACCCACAGTAATTATTTAAAAAAATCTACCCCATAGCCTGATAGCACTCCCCCATACGTTGGTATTTAATATCTTCCACTGCATGCTACAGATCTCTAATCCCCTTTCCCTATAGCTGCTCCATGCCCTGCTCTGTCCTCCCTATGCCTTGAGGGACTGATGATCACTCCCTTCATGCACTAATCCCCTTACCCCATAGCCCCAGTACACTGAAATACCTAACTCTTGGAAAGGTAGGACATAATCCTTTGAAGGGCTCCTTTGAAGTGAGAGCAGTGCAGTTTGTGATTGCCAGTGATTAGAGGTTGCTGAGTGAGCAGGGCTGAGTCATTCTACTCAAGAAAGCTGAGGTGCTTAATGCCTATTTTGCTTCAGACTTCACTGAAAAGGTTAACGGTGATCACCTACTCAACATAATTAATATTAACAAAAAGGGGGAAGGAATTCAAGCCAAAGTAGGGAAAGAACAGGTTAAAGAATATTTAGATAAGCTAGAGGTAATCAAGTTGGCAGAGCCTGATGATATTCATCCTAAGGTACTAAATGAAATAATCTTTGAACCGTAAGCAATTATCTTTGAGAACTCCTGGAGGATGGGTGAGGTCCCAGAAGACTGGAAAAGGGCATACATAGTATAACTTTGAAAAGAGGAACAAAAAGGACCGGGGGAATTATAGAGCAGTAAGCCTGACATGGTTACCTGGAAAGATACTGGGCCAAATTATTAAATTATTAGTTTGGAAGCACCTGGATGATAACAGGGTTATCAGGAATAGCTAACATGGATTTGTCAAGAACAAATCATGCCAAACCAACCTAATCTCCTTCTCTGAGGTCACTGGCATATGTAGATGTGATCTATCTTGATTTTTAGTAAGGCTTTTGACACAGTCCCACAAACTAGGGATATGTAGCCTTGATGAAATTACTAAAAGGTGGGTGCACAATTAGTTGAAACACCATACTCAAAAATGGTTATCAATGGTTTGCTTTCTAACTGGGAGGGCACAAATCAGTCTTGGGTCCAGGACTGGTCATTATTTTCATGAATGAGTTGGATAATGGAATGGAGAGTATGCTTATAAAATCTGTAGATGACACCAAGATAAGAGGGATTGCAAGCACTTTGGAGGATGGGATTAGAATTCCAAATTACCTTGACAAATCAGAGAACTGATCTGAAAACAACAAGATGAAATTCAGTAAAGACAAGTGCAAACTACTACCCTTATGAGGGAAAAATCAAATTCCCAACTACAAAACAGTTGGTAGGTGGTAGTACTTCTGAAAAGGATCTGGGGGTTATAGTGGATCACAAATTGAATATGAATTTTCAGTGTGATGTAGCTGCAAAAAAAAGCTAATATGCTGGGGAGCATTAACAGCAATATGTAAGATATGGGAGGCAAGTATCCCGCTTTACTTGGCATTCGTGAGGCCTCAGCTGGAGTACTGTGTTCACTTCTGGGCAGCATGTTTTAGGAAAGATGTGGACAAATTGGAGAGTCCAGAGGGGAGCAACAAAAATGATAGGTCAGGTTTTCTAAACTGTTTATGTGGAAAGGTTAAAAAACTGGATATGTTTAGTTTTGAGAAAGGAAGACTGAGGGGGGACCTGATAGTAGTCTTTAAATATGTTAAGGGCTGCAATAAGAGGATTGCAATAAATTGTTCTCCATGTCCACTGAAGGCAGAAAAAGAAATAATAGGCTTAATTTGCAGCAAGGGAGATTTAGGTTAGATATTAGGAAAAACTTTCTAGCTATAAGAGTACTTATGCTCTGGAATAGGTTTCGGGGGAGGTTGTGGAATCCTCATCGTTGGAGGTTTAAAAACAGGTTGGACAAACACCGGTCACAGATGGTCTAGGCCTACTTGGCCCTGCCACAGCACAGGGGGCTGGACTTTAACTTCTCAAGGTACCTTCCAGTCCCATATTTATTTGAGTCTATAATACCTGTGTTGGGAGCTGGTTGCTTTGTGGCCCTCTTCTGAAGGCTGATCTCTGATCTGGGTTCTGTGCTTCCATCAGACTTTCCTGCTGAACTCTTGTCTTGAGGAGATCTAAGCAGGCGAAAGGCAATATGATCAGACTTCAGGGGAAGGGCTTTTTATCCATAGTGCCTCACTAATGACCATGGTTAAGTCAGATGGCTTGCCATCTACTAAGAAATTTAGATTCCCTGTTGCCAAAGACAAAATGCTTCACCTAGCTGACTGTTTAGTGGCTTATATGAAATAAATGGGTACTCTTAATGTAGTTCCTACTGGACAGGTATCCATATTATAACAGCCCCCTAACTGCTCTCATTAATCAACAAGAACAGAACACACAATAACAGGCTTCTACTGTAGCAGGGAAAACAAGTTCAATATTAGAAAAATCTTTATAGTAGAAGGGCCTAATTCAGTCCTCTGATACATGTATACAACTTTCATTAAAGGCAATGAGAGTTGCACATAAGTTAGTAGGGAAAGAATTTCATCATGTGCAGTTTCACAATGGAATGTGTGTAAGGAAAGCTATGGAATAATAATCACTGGGAATATTAATATGTAGGTACCCCTCTTGCAAAATAACCAATTTTGCTGTGAAGTTAGCGTGAGAGAAATATACACGGCTGATGATGGTTACTTCCAACCCAAATGATCATTATAACTAAGGACCAACGTTTGGGGAAGAATGAAAGCAAAGACGAGTTAATTGTACCGATTGTATTGACTTCCTGGTTGTACATTCCCTATAACAGGAAAGGTTACAGCATGCCACAGCTCAGACAATAATAACAAACATATTCAGTTTTCTCTTAAAGTAATAGTTCAGCTGAAGCCTGATCTAACTCCCATTGAAATCAATGCAAATAATTCCACTGAGTTCAAACAGGAGTTGAAGTGGGTCTTTCCTTACCTGCTTAATGTATCTAATGTGGAAATTTCTCTTCTAATTCCTCCTAGTACTGTAGGGTGAACCTTAGAACCTGTTGCATACAAAAATCATTAGTATTTACAACAGATTGTATATGTAAACTAGTAAATAAGTATAATTCTGATCTGCTCTATAAGACTAAAGAATTGTGTGCTGATATGAATGTAAACTAAAAACAAAACTTGTTTTTTTGCTGAATTAAATACAACCAACACAGCAACTACTTTGTCTTAAATGAGAAAGATAGTCAACTCCCTTTCCTGGCTTCAGATAATGGTGACCACCTTTTCTCCCCCACCTGACTAGTGATTTTATACTCCAGATCTCAGATTACTGAGGCAAAAGTGCTCACCCTTGGGTGTCTACAGCGAGGCACCTAAATCTGCAGTTAGATACCTAAATGAGGTTAATAGGGGCTGCGTGTGCTTAACATCTCTAGAAAAGCAGGCTAAATATTTAGGAGCTTAAATATAGAGTTAGGTGTCAAAGTTTAGGCATCCAAAACTGAAAATATCGCCCTGACATTATACCCAATTTCTCAGTGCAGCCTGTATCTCTTCTTCTTGCCACAACGTATTTACTTCCTTCTCCTACATCAGTGGTTTTCAACCTTTTTTCATTTGCAGACCTGTAAAAAGTTTTCAAATCTGTGCATAGATCCTGTGCATAGATTTGTGCAGACAAGTTTTCAAATCTCAGACATAGTCTGCAAACTCCCAAGGATCTGCAGACCGTAGGTTGAAAATCACTGTTCTGTGGTAATGACAACTTTTCACAGACCCCTTAGACATAGTTTGTGGACTCCCAGGGGTGTGTGGACCCCTGGTTTAAAACCACTATCATCACTGGCTCCTCCCTTTTTGTGTGCACTGATTTTTCTCTTCCCCTATATGTCCAATGCACTACAACCCCGTGTCGAGGAAGGATGGGATTACATGGTCATACCCTGGCCTGGAGCTGGCTGTTCTGTGGCCCCCTCCTGGAGGCTGCTCTCTGATCCCACCTCTGTGCTGCTATCAGATTCCTGCTGTGAACTCTTGTCTTCAGATGAGCTAAACAAGTTGAAAAGACAGTATGTTCAGCCTACAGGGAAAAGACACATCTCCGCCTAGCATTTATTGTTTCACTAATGACCACTATTTATAACAGATGGCCTTATCTCTAAAAGAATTCAATTTCCCTCTCCTTGAAGAAAGAAAATGCCACATTAGGAAGTACATTAGTGTACTCTGTCTAGTTCCTAGTAGATGTGTTCATAAAGTCCCATCTCCACCACTGGCACCTCTGCTGATAGTCTCAGCAGAGGTTCAAGTTCTGAATAAGCATGAAGACTGAAATAGACTAACGTAGGAAATACGTTCCAGGGGCGTGGCCGTGTTAGTCTGTATACAGCAAAAACAACAAGAGTCCTGTAGCACCATAAAGACTAACAAATTTCTGCGGGCATAAGTTTTCGTGGGCTGCAACCCACTTCGTCAGATGCATGAAATGGAAATCACAGATATACACATTCAAAGGGTAGGAAACAACAATGGGGAGGGCAAGTGCTAACGAAGTCCATTCAGTTAGAGTAGATGAGGCCTATTCACAACCATTGATTAGAAGGTGAGAATGTGTGAACAGTGACAATTATTTCTTGTAATGAGCAAAAACAAGAGTCCTGTAGCACTTTAAAGACTAACAAATTTAATTTCTGCAGGCATAAGATGTATCTGACAAAGTGGGTTACAGCCCACGAAAGCTTATGCCTGCAGAAATTAAATTTGTTAGTCTTTAAAGTGATACAGGACTCTCGTTGTTTTTGCTGTATACAGACTAACACAGCTACCCCTCTGGAATTCTTGTAATGAGATAACCATTCCAAATCCCTATTTAGACCCAGTCTGATTGTGTCAAGTTTGCAGATGAGTTCCAGCTCTGCAGTTTCTCGCTGAAGTCTGGTTTTGAAGTTTTTTTGTAGAAGTATGGCAACTTTCAAGTCAGCTACAGAGTGTCCTGGGAGATTGAAGTGCTCTCCCAGTACTCGTCCCCAAGCACCTCTTCTTTACCTATGCTACATTGATGACATTTTCATCATTTGGACCCAGGGGAAAGAGTCCCTCAAAGAATTCCACCGGGATTACAATAATTTCCACCCCACCATCAACCTCAGCCTGGACCAGTCCACACAAAAAATCCACTTCCTGGGCACTACAATACAAATAAAGGATGGTCACAGTAATACCACCCTATACCGAAAACCAACTGACCGCAATACATACCTTCATGCCTCCAGCTTCCACTCTGGACACATTACACGATCCATTGTCTACAGCCAAGCCCTAAGATACAACCGGATTTGCTCTGATCCCTCAGACCGAGACAAACACCTACAGGATCTCCATAAAACAGTCTTAAAACTACAATACCCACCTGGGGAGGTGAAAAAACAAATTGACAGAGCCAGATGGGTACCCAGAAGTCACCTACTACAGGACAGACCCAACAAAGACAACAACACAACACCACTGGCCATCACCTACAGCCCCTAGCTAAAATGTCTCCAACACGTCATTAAGGATCTACAACCTATCCTAGCAGATGATTGCTCACTCGCTCAAGCCGTAGGAGGCAGGCCTATCCTTGCTTACGGACAGCCCCCCAACCTGAAGCAAATACTCACCAGCAACCATACACCATACAACAAGAACTAACTAACTAACCCAGGAACCTATCCCTGCAACAAACCCTGTTGCCAACTCTGCCTGCACATTGACTCTAGTGACACCATCACAGGTCCTAACTACATCAGCGACACCATCAGCTCATTCACCTGCACGTCTACTAATGTAATATATGCCATCATGTGCCAGCAATGCCCCTCTGCCATGTACATTGGCCAAACCGGCCTGTCACTACGCAAAAGAATAAATGGACACAAATCAGACATAAAAAATGATAACGTCCATAAACCAGTAGGAAAGCACTTCAATCTCCCAAGTCACTCTGTAGCTGACTTGAAAGTTGCCATACTTCTACAAAAAAACTTCAAAAACAGACTTCAGCGAGAAACTGCAGAGCTGGAACTCATATGCAAACTTGACACAATCAGACTGGGTCTGAATAGGGACTTGGAATGGTTATCTCATTACAAGAAGTAATTGTCACTGTTCACATTCTCACCTTCTGATCAACGGTTGAGAATAGGCCTCATCTACTCTAACTGAATGGACTTTGTTAGCACTTGTCCTCCCCATTGTTGTTTCTTACCCTTGGATGTATATATATACACCTCCTATCTGTGATTTCCACTTCATGCATCTGATGAAGTGGGTTGCAACCCATGAAAGCTTATGCCCACAGAAATTGGTTAGTCTTTAAGGTGCTACAGGACTCTTGTTATTGTTTTTTGAGGAAATATGGATACACCTAGGTCTATTCAATCAGGGAGTGGGGAATTAGAGGGAGGGTGACGCAACTAAAGATATGGAGACATACTTATTAGTCAATGATGACAGGACAAGTAGTAATAGGTGTAAAATGCAATGCTAAGAAAGGTATAGAGGCCATTTGGTAGGGGCAACAAAGGTTACAGAATCATCTACTAGCTACATTAGATGCTAGACATCTTCCTATCAAAGATGGTTTTTGGAGGAAAAAATCCTCAATATTGCCCTGATGCAAGGAATGATGGATTAGACGACCTACTGGAGAGCCTCATAAACATCAATGTTTCTAAGGTGATTACAAAGGATGGTGTGGGGGGATGAAGGAAGATAGTGAAACCAAAGATTCCCAAGTAGAATATTGTGCTGAATATTGTATTGTTAGCTCTAAGATCATGTACAGCAACTGTACAGCACTGCTCAAACCAGAATAAAGCAAATTAAAATTATATTTCCATTTGCTTACCTGCTTCGTCCCTCATAGGATGAAGATGAAGTTTCTTTTCCAATTTCCTTGATATCTGTTGAATGCAAATATATATAGACTAGGTGGACTGCAAGATATGCATCTGAGTATGCAAGCATAACCCCCAGTATTTGGGCTGGACTAGAGGAGAGGTAAAGAATTTTAGGGCAAGGCATTAAGGCAGTGTATAGAGTGCCTCCCACTGTTTTTATTGGGCCCCACAGCAGTAAATGGAAAGGATAATCCATGTGAAGGACTCTGAGGGATAATGTTTTGCCAACAAGTCTGGATAACTCTTTGGCTTCAGCTTTCAATAACCTGGCCCCAACGTGTCCTTTCTCCCAAATAACTCGCCAGGCACCATGCTTTACAGTAGAGCTGATCAGAGCATTTTAACACAAGTGAAATTTCCAACCAGCTCCCACTCTAGATGACATTGTAAGTAATAAAACAAATGAGGAGATGGCTACAGCATCAGTGGCAGAAGTCTTGGGCCAAGTCTGAATAAAAATTATGTTGCCATATTCTGCCATTGATGTGCAAAAAGCAAAGAATTTCTTTTTCTCCACCCTGGCATCAACAGTATCACACAGCAAGACTGATCTGGATAGATGATAATCTTGTGAATCTCAGCTGCCACCACTCAGAGTGACCATTTTCTTCTCTGTGAAGAAATTTCAAATTATTTTGCAGGTAACAGCTTGGATCTGGACTAAGATGTCTGTGGAGACAGAATGGTGTCTTGCGGGGACAAATGCTGACTGCTCTCAGAAGATGTCGCTCAGAGATTGTGGGGATGCTTTGGCCCACAACCTGTACAGATTCATGTTGGCTGGAGAAGGCCTGTTGGAAGTACTGGGCTTGATGTTGGTTGAGACTGTCATTTTCCTACAAGGAGGGGAGTGCAAAGTTCCAGGAGTCCTTAATGAGGATATTGTGTGAGTGCTACTCAAGAAACCAAAATCGTGATACTATCTTGCTAACCATTGACCTGTATCTCATATTTCTGTTTTGGGAAAGATCATTGAGAAGGAGGTTGCAGGATGACTCTGGTACTTTGTGCAGTTCTCATATTTCCTTATCTTTAGACTCTTTCACAAACAGAACTGAGCCCTTTAAGAGGAACCTGCTCCAGCCCACCTGTGCCTCATTAACAGACTCTTGAGTGGGTGTGACAGAGGGCAATCCACTCTATAAAGAGCCAGAGGCACAAGGACACTGAGCTAGAGGCTTCTGCATGAGACTATTAACTAAGAGGAAGAATTTAGGCCAGAAAGCTGTAGTGAGCCTGCAAGGATAGACCTTCTAAATCAGGGGAGTTGCTCCCACCTAGAAAGCAGGGAAGATGCTAAGAAACCAGATAAATTTCTAAGCAGGAAGGACTGGTAAATAAGGCTCCTGCAGAGAAGATCCTGAGAAACTAGGAGTTTTGAGATGGTATTCAGGGAGGAGGGGCTGTGTCCAGCATAAGATTTTTTAAATTTAATTTTTATGCCACTAAAACTAGACTCTAAGGAGGGGTGTTACTGAACAGATAAGTTTTTCTGTAGGTTAGTGAGATATCAAGCAGGGAAGCTGAGGCAGGGTGTGACAGTCACCTGTGACCACCAAGGGGTGCTCAGGAGGCATAACAGGCCCAAATATGTGACTATCTGCACTTGTTCTGTGGTTGTCCTAGCAATGCATAAAGATTTAATAGCTCTGGTGCTCTCTTCAAACCTCAGAAGGCCTTGATTCTTTCAGCCATGAGGTTTTGCTGGCACATCTGCAGGTGCTAGTAGGGATGGATGGAGTTGTTCTTGGGTGGCTCCACTTCTATCTGTAGGGGAAGTCCTAATGGACAGTTCTAGAAAATTGCTTGTCTTGCCAAAGGACTCTCTCTCTGTGAGCCAGGTTACGCTGAGTTTCTTTTGGAAAGGCTATTGTTTCTATGGCTATCCGAAAGGCTAATGGAGAGAGGCTGCAGGGTGGTAGTGGTACCCAGCAGAAAGAACGAGCCAGGCTCCCTATAAGACTAGGGGGTCGACAGAGGGGAAGCTGGCCGGGGCTCAGTTTTACAAGTGAGAGGATGCTGGTAAGAAGGGGAGCTGCAGCTAGGAAAAGGAAGATGCTAAATACCCCCGCTCCCTGTCCAAACCCGGCAAGGCAAGGCAAGCCGCGCTGCGTCAGGCAGGGTGGCAGCAGAGGTTTGCTCGATGTAGAGCAGCGCCCGCAGCTGAAGCTACGTGCCTTAAAAAAATCCGCTTCTGCTGGGCGGCCCCTGCAGACGGGTGCCCCCTGCCCGAGCACTGAGCAGGGCCCAGCTCCCCCTCCCGCTCAGCGCTGATGCCGCCGCCCACCCTGCAGTCACAGCTGAGACGGATCAGGCCGGCGGGACTCGTGGCCCGGGAGCGGGCCGAGCCGAGCCGAGCGGCTGCAGGCGAGTCACTGCTACACCCTTTCCTGTGCTGCCCGTCTCCGCTCCGCACCAGCGAGCGGGACAGGAGCCGCGCGCCGCCAGGCGAGCAGCAGGGGGGTCGGGACACGCTGGGCCGCTCCCTCCCCGCGCCTCGCGGGCACCCCGCTCCCCCCTTCGTATCCCTGCTGCCCCTCGCGGGTCTGGGGCAGCACCAGGCTGCTCTCCGGGCCCCGGCTCGGCGGACCCACCGCGCTCCCGCCCCGCACTGCCGGCTCCCTCCATGGCGCGCCGCGGCCCCTTTAACACATGGAAGAAGGCAGGGATTCCTCTCCGGGAGCCTTGTGACGCCAACAGTTGTGCGTTCTAATTGCTAGGGAGACGGCGGGGCGGGGCGGGGCGCTCAGAGAGAGCACGACTTCAAGGGGGCGGGTCCGCCCCACCCTTTCCCTGCGCGCGGGGGAGGAGCGGATTCTAGTCGCGCACGCGCAGTCTCCCGGGGTCCAGACGGGGAGGGTCACGAGTCAGCTGCGGCGTTTGCTGCTGTTCCGCGGCGGAGGGGCGGGATCCGCAGCCAGCCGCCCCGCTGCCCTTTGCTGGGCTCAGCCGTTGGCTGCAGCTCCGGGCCCCCTGGGCGGCCTCGTCCTGGGCACAGGGTGTGTCAGCGTCTATTGCCGTGAGCGGCGTGATGGGCCCCTCCCTGTCGCTGTAGAGCCCAGCCGCTGGGCCGACTGCACCGCGCCGTGCACGGGGGTGTAGGCGGTGGAGGATGCGTCTCCTCCTTTCCCCGGCGTGGGCAGGGCCGAGGCGAGCTCCCGTTTGTGAAACCGGTTCCCCACCCCGCTGTCTCACGGCGCCTGCCCCACCGTGCTTCCGCCCAGGAGCCAACGATGTGGTGCTTAGGCCAGTAAAGCGCCTTAGCCTGGTCTGTCAGAGGCGCTGGATTGCTGTCACCTGTTGTTCGCCGCCCTCGGCCTGGCTGGGGCAGCGTCTGCTGCTGTACAAGTGTCTGTGACCAGAGCCCGCACTTGTACAAGTTGTGGCCTTCGCGGCAGCCCTGCCCTGCCCTGCCCGGCGTTTCGGGGAGGGTCGGAATTAGTGAGCTGGGGAAGGGTGTGCCTGGGGAAGTTACTCGTTGGGTTTCTGTCCGTTGGAGCCACACGTCTCCAATATTTTACATTTTGAAAGGTACGAGCCTAGTGTTATACAATCTCAATAGTAAATATTCGAGCCTCATGAGATCCAGATGGGGGCGGTTGTTTTAAGATGCACGAGGGTGTCTGAAAACAGTTCAGTACGACACAGTGTTCTGTAATCTGGACTCAGGCGAACATGGCAGGTAACACTGAGCAGATGGACTTTCACTTCAGTTTACACTAACTCTGTTTCTTAAAAGGGCTTTGGTTTGTCAAATTTGAAAATAAAAAATGACAAGAATTCTAGTCTGCCACAGGATGTCATGCTACAGGTGGTGACTAGGGGGAGATGTTGAATAATCTTTTGTCCCTGTTCCTAAGAGACTAAAATGACTAAGACTGTTTTCTTTAACCATCTAAACTCATCTGGGGTGGAACTCCCCAGAAGTCAATAGGGTTATGCCTCTAAGGGTGAGTTTGGTCATGAGGTTTTGCAAGATGTTTTGGGGTGTGAGGTGCAGATTGCTGTCCTACAGAGCTCTGCTGAGGCTGGCATTGTTGGGTAAGGCTGTTAAGCTTCCTTGGGTGTGGGCAACAGTGCAGTTTGTGCTGTTCTCTTGCAATCCCTTGCAGTCTCTGGGAAGACTGCCTAATTGTTGCTCTCCTGGTGAGTGTTTAGTTGGCAAAAGCTGAAGGAGAGGCAGATGCCATGCTGATTGAGTGGAGTGGGAATGCTGCCTCAAAGGGAGTGTATTACAATCTTACAACTACAGCTGGTTGAAAAAGGAAACTTGTCTCAAATGTTCTTTTGAAATTTTTAGACTGGGGGCGGGGGAGAAGGGAGCAAATTTTGTAGATGTTTTCAACCAGCTCTACTTACTCCTTTTAGAGGAAGGATGCTCCAATGGTTAGAACTCTAGCCAGAGTTCTGGGAGATCCCCATTCAATTCCTTACTCTGCCACACATTTTTGTTTGATCCTGGGCAAGTCACTTGGGTCCAGATTTTTAAAGGTATTCAGGATCTAAGGGTTCATCTCCACAACCCATGGCAGTGAGTCTCAGAGCCTGGGTTGACAAACTGGGGCCTGCACTACCATACTAAAAATAGCTGTGTGGAGGTTGGGGGGGGAGGGGGAACACACCAGATGTTCTGATTTTTATAGGGACAGCCCTGATAGTTGGTGCTTTGTATTCTATAGGTGCCTATTGTCCCCCACCCACATCTTGATTTTTTCACACTTGCAATCTGGTCACCCTAGGTGGGGGTAAGGCTGGAGCGCCATAGGGTTCAGTGCCTGAGCCTACCTCTACACAGCTATTTTTAGTGCCATCACATGAGCTTAAATATTTTGGTCCTGGGATTTGAGACTTGCTGCCTCTTGCTGTGTAGCCATACCCTCTGTCAGTTGCAATGCAGACTGGAGCCTCTAAAAATCAGTGCCTTATATTTTTGTCTCATTTCTTCTGTAAAATAGGGCTAATAACACTTCCTTTGTTTCCTTTGAGTGTTGAGGATAAATGCAATAAAGACTGTGAGGAGTTCAGAGACTGGTGATAGGGGCCATATAAGAAAACTCCAGAGAACTCCCTTCATAGACAGGCTATCATTTTCTGTTTCTCCCACACTAACATAATAACCCCCCAGCATACTATAATTGGAACTGACTGCATGATGTTGAACTCTTGGAACACACACATACTCTGTCTCTCTCAAATGTTATATTTTAAAGAATAGATTAGAAAGAGAAGTAAATTACGTTTATCGTATCTATATGTACATTTAGTGTGCTTAATTCTCTGTATGTACAGGGAGCACTTAGGCACCAAACAGTCTACCCGAGGAGCTGCCTCTGGGTGTTGGTGGCTGATTACCTAACAGACTCTTTCCAGACTGTTGGATTACTGAATTGTATTGTGGACTCTTCAGTATTATGAGGAAAGCATATTTTTGGACTAGGAAGGTAATATTTTGTCTGTCAGTTTGGTGGGTGTCCTTTTGAGGTTTAAGCTGTAAATCTATATTCAGTCATTTTAAAGAAGCAACTCTTCTCCCTCCTGAACTAAATGGGTCCTTTGAAGATGTTATGCAAATCTTTGGCATGATACCTCATTACTCTTTTGCCAATCTATATAGAATGGGTGGGTCACAATGTTAATTTGTTACATAATATACACATTTGTATGCACTATGGCTACTTCTTTTGCAAGTGTGAAATACCGTTTACAGTGGCGTTGTTATGATATACTATCACAACAATGGCAAGTATCATTAGAAATCTTTCCTAATCCAATAGTTTTGCTACTTGCAGTTTATGGAGATTAAGGTTTAGTCTACACTAGAAAAGATTTACTGGTGTAACTAATGTAGATGCAGTTTCTACTAGCAGAAATGTGCTTTTGTTTGTATAGTTTATACCAGCTCCCTGAATAAAATAAGTGGTAGGGGCAAAATACCTTTTTGCTGCATAAACTTGCTGCATAACTGCATCTACATTAGAGCTTTTTGCTGGTATAACAACCTCTCCCCCAACTCATACTATCATACTGGCAAAAGTTTCTAGGGTAGACCTGTCCTATTAAATGTTGTATTTGTTTGATGGGCCTTCACACAACTCAGCATTCTTATACGGAAGAAGGTACTCCTTCTGCCTTGATTGGAGACTCAATATCAATGAGGGATTTTCTCACCAGTCATGTTTCTCTGTAGGTCACTGATCCCAATCTGACTGAGTTGCTGTCATCGTACACCAGTTAATTGATCTGAATGATGGCTTCTGAAAAATGGCTTATTTTTGCTCATTTTTCACATAGCAGAGATTCAGTGGCTGTGTGTCTCTTGCACAGACAGCCAGATAAATAGCCACATCAGAGATTCAGAAGTGAGCAGTTTCAAAAATGCAGTTGGATATTTACCAGGAGCTGTAGCTGCTAATTCAAAAGATGTCCAAGATGTATCCTACTAATGCTTGACTGTCCATCACAGTCATTCTTTGTATAGGTATTGAGTTGTAGCATTGATTACACAACATGCATTGTCAGGGCACAGCTATGCCTTGAAGTCCATGCCTGATCACACCACTTGCTCTGCAGAAAGCGTTATTAAACACCAAACACTTCACTCATGTCTGTGTACCATTTGCAATTAGTTTTCATTTAAAAGCCTTTAGCTTCTGCTGTAAAAAGATTTTACAGCCCTTTCTGATGAATGAGAATTGAAACATGGGCACACTATTTGTCTACATTGACTTGTTGCCACAAAGGAGCAACTTCAGCTACCTCCAGTCAATGGAGCTGTGAGATTTTTGCATTACCTTTTTTAGTATGGCAACCTATACAAGTGATGTCAAAATTAATACAGTAAGTATATTTATTATGTCCAGACTACTCAGTTGACTGTTAAGTAATTCCTTACAGAGCATATCAGATAAGGCTAGATTTAATGACCTATTGTCCCCACTAGTTTGTGGTATTCCAGGACCTCTCCTAATAGACCACCACCCTTTGCTGAGTGGGCAATTCCCCATCACCACCAAGGTCCTAATAAGACATCCACACACACACACTAGGTCCACGTCAAGGAATCCCAGCTCCTGGATTCAAGTGATCACATCAGAATCTTACTGATTTTTTCAAAATGAAAGCTAAGCCCACTAGCTCTCATGGTTGTGAAGAAAATCTTGAAAAGATGACCCAAACGTAACTAATGCCTGGATGATGCATTGTTCCAGGTGGCATGGAACAGCAGCACTCAGCGGAATGAACAGGACCATCATCGCTGGCATGTTAACTCCAAGACTCATGGCAGCGGAAGATTCCACCAACAGCACCCAAGGAGAGGACTTATGTGGCAGGAGGAGAGAGTAGCAGGCAGCCCAGCCTACCCACGCAGATACCCCAGCAGCTGGGGTGTAAGTATTCTGAAACTGTCCTGCTACCCCGCCTCTCGAAGGAAGAGAGGAGGCCCCATGATGCTACCTTTGCCTTCTGGGAAGTTGTGGGCATCCTTAGCCTCTGTCATTCCAAGTGTGAGAGGAGCCATGGGGGGAACCTCTCTGTAGGCCAAGTTCATGTATGGGAGTGAACCTGTAAGCAGGCATTGGCTTTATAGCAGGGCCTGGCTTTTGCTCATAGCCTGACTTTGGCTTAGACCTGGGGCCTTGTACCAGGCCCCATGCTTCAGGCTCTCTTTCTGCTACAGTCTATTCTTTCTGTAACCCTCAGCCAGAGTCGTCAGTCACATTGGTAAAATAGTCTCCAAGAATATGTTTCAGGTTTGCTTCCTTAAGAAGTTAATCTGATTTTTGGATCAAGTATCAACTACCTGAGTCTATAAATGGATTACACTTTTGACTTCTTGGCAGCAGCCGTTACATATTCTGTGTTCAAAAATTACTCTCAGCAATAGATACACCAAAACCAGGCAGTGTAAAATCTGGAGTGAAAAGACCCCTCTTCCCACTAATTTATCAAGAAATAGATGATGTCACAGGTCTTTAACTGTGTGAGTAAAGTGCTATGCCAAGCCTCAATAAAATATACTTAATTCCAGTGCATTATTTTCTCCAACATAGGTGTTAAATCATCTAAGATGAATTGTGCAGTGTGACATACAACTCCTGTTAGGGAAATTAATCTGGCTTCATGAATGTTACAAACCAGGACTTCATTTTCACTCTACACAGTTGTTGTTTAAATTATTGTGATTCCACCTTGCTTAAACTAAGGGCCTTCTGCAGTAAATTCATACCTTAAGTTGGAAAAGTTGCCTTTCACTGTAAGCATTGCGAGGCTACTGGAATGTGAATTGCTTTTGAGAATTCCTGATTAACTGGTCTGTCTACCTTCTGAAGAGCTGGAACCTGAGTCTGATCTTGCCACACTAGTGTAAAACCGGAGTTTGTTCATTCATTTGAAATCACTGAAGTTATGCTAGTATAAGATCCACCAGCAGGACCTTGAACTATAGCATCATCAGATATTAGAAGATAAGTTTCCGGGAGTTCTTTACAGGATCTCACAAACCCTAACCACAGAACAATTTATTTCCTACTGATGGGTTATAGGGTGAACAAGTATTTGGGAGTACTATCTTGCAGCCTCAAGAAATTCTAAAGGAGCCCTTCCTCTCATAGTGACTAGGTCACAGAAAGGAAGGAAACGCTTGACTTGGAATATCAGATTGCTCTTCCATTTTGGAGCATACAGCATATTGTCCCCTATGGTGACAAGGGGCTATGCTGTTAGAGGGAAATCAGAGTTGCACAATGCTTTAAGAGGGTGGTGGGCTAGATCTCAGACCCTTTTGGGAGGAGGAAGTGGCATGGCTGAAGACCTAAATCTGCTTGTTTTCAGTGTCCCAACAGGACAATAAAACTATAGTCTCAATCTTGCAAACCTTCTACATGTGGAACTTGCAATGATGTCTATGGACGTTCTGCATGCAGAGCGCTTACAGAATACTCCATAACGTGTTATCTCCTCTGGTTTGATTCAGATAAAAAAATTGTAAGTGACCACTAAGACTGAGACTGTGGTCTCAACTCACAATAGCACAAAGGAAAATTTACAGTTAGAGGCTGAAACAACTTGGAAACAGCTGCCACTGTAAATACACACAATTAAACTTAGTAATATGTGGGTACCTCCATCAATTAAACATGCTCCACAATGTTGTTTTTGCAAAGTATTTATTAAAAAACTAAAGTAAATATGGCAACAAAACAAATAGCAAATGACATGACACTGGCCATAAAGCTTTCACTATATTATTCTAATCAGTCTCTTACAATATCACTAATCAAGTATGTCTCCAGGGGAAGCCACATGTAAACAACGTGAATGCACTTCTCTATGACCAACTCCTAGCTGTTTGAGAACTATTAGGTATGCACCTCTTGCTTTATTGGTATCTGATCCAGGGCCCTTGTGCAATGTTCTGGGTCCACTCAACTTTCAACAGAGAATGAGAGCAGAAGATGCTCAAAACTTTGCAGGATCAGGCTTGGCTCATTTTTAAAGCCACAGAAAATGATCCAACATCACTTAAAAAAAAAAAATAGTAGGGAATCAGAGCAGCAAGCGAACCAACCCTTTGAGTCACAGTAACTCCTCGCCTGAAGCATTTGTTTTTTTCTCTTGATCTTTTTACAAAGCCCATCAGGGACAGTAAGTCAAGAGGTGTCTGTTTTCTCCGATAACTCCCCTAAAGGGAAATTTTGGGTGCACTTCAAAGAGAAAAACAGACCCTCATGTCTATTAAAACTGTATGTCTAATGGAAGCTTTTTTAAAAAGTAGTAAAAAAAAACCCCCCAAAACCTTCAAAAATTATTCAAGAATTTAAAACACCCTCTTTCAGTTCAGATGAGTGATAGGACCCACATGCTCATCTTGTCAGGTTAGCCATGACTTAAAACCCAAAGAGTTGTTACAAAATGTTGGCTAATTAGGAATCCTAATATATAGGAAGACATAATTGAATGCCATTTTTAAAAATATCCTTAAGAATGTAAAGCACTATGCCCAGACAACCCCATGTTTCACTAACTACAAAGATATAATCAGGGACAGCACGTAGAAATTGTCACATTGATGCCAAGGTTTCCATTGTCCGCAAAAAGATGTGCTATAGCTGTATCGAAAACTAGACAGTCACTGTTCATGATGGCGGCAGCCACCCCATCGTGAATGGAGCGGGGCGTTGCCTCCCAAGTCAGCCTCCGACGGTTACCATTCAGTTCCAGTCGGTATGCAAAGTTCTCGGCTTGTTTGCGAGTGCCAATGAGCAACACAATAGCAAAAAACTGTTGGTGACCCTCATACTTTTCCTGTTTCTCCAACACCAGCATGAAGTGATGGCCAAAGCAAGACTGCATCATGACCCAGTCAACTGCTCCGGGAAGGTTAATGTCCGTGGCGAGAAAGACTATGTCTTCTCCCTGAAGGGTGGTAATGCTTTTGTGGGCGTGCATGAGGTGGGACATCACGGCTTCCAAAGATCCCTGCCATTTACAGGAGGCCCCAGGACATGGACAGGAATAGGGACGGTATTCACAGATGTCTTCATGCTCTGGCTTTTCTGTATGGTGGAGTGTCAGGGAACAGCCTGTAGTGGCATACTAGAGGGAGACAAAATACAGGCCATCAAGATATGTGCATCCAGCTGTTCTATATGTTATATAGCTCTCAGTTGTGAACTGCAAAACACAACAGCGGCAAGAGCCTGCATTTCATTCTAAATTTTACATTCTGTATTTTTAAGTGCTCTGGATTCACAGCTAAGCTTTATTTTACCCCTAAATGGATTCCTGCTTCACATGCTTTTAAATGAGAATTGCAAGCATGTAGATAAACACAGGTATTCTATTAGAACATGCTTTTAGACCATCTAGCATTAATAGCATTTGTATCACATTCAATGAAAGATTTTATTTAATTTAAATATTTGCAGTCTCACTCTGTGACTGAATGACAATCAAAGGGAATGAAACTGACTATTTTCACCATACGAGTAAGGTGACAGCCTATGTATCAGATTTTGTTTAAAGCTCTGTGTTTTAATAGTCTCTGAACAACACAGGTAAGGACACGTATTTATTTGTTTTAAACCAAATAGTGCACCTTTTACATTCTTAGAGCAAATTCAACATTCCTCAAACAAAGCACATATTTCTCTACCCTCATACACCAATAGTCCCTTAATGGAAAAGCTTTCCCCCTTCATCCCAGCCACTGAATATCACCATTGGCACAGCTGTGAGACAAGCTGGGGCACTTTCTACACTGACAGCAATAAGCCCTCCATAATTTTTACATCTACAATTTAAGAGAAAATGGATTAAGCAAGAGTTTTCACTCACACTATGGCTAAAGAATAAAGATGTCTCAGATAGGAGTCTAACAGGAGAGTCAAACTTCTTTTCTCAACCTTACCCTGTATCTTTTTAATGCACTGATTTATTTACATAGTCATCTTATTTTCAGTCGCTATTTAGGGATCAGTCCAAAAACAACCACCAGCAAATAAGCTGAGTCACTATGCTGAGATACCCAGTATGTTATATTTTAAGTTTCTATGCAACACAGTTAGGAAATGTCAAGTGACAGTTCTTACAGCAAGCAGTACTTGGCATTTATGTAAGGGCCTCATGGAAAGTGCATCATGGAGTTTCCTTTTTTGTATACATCTAGTGTTCCACGGATGTATTGACGTGTTTTTTGTTTTGTTTTTTAATTGTGTGTGTGTGTGTGTAGGGGAAAGAGAAAAATATATTTGGCTGTGCAGTAAGAACTTTAGAAATCATACATTCAAAGACAAATGGTCTGAGGAATTTTGCATAAGGAATAGAAATAGCTGACCAGGGATCAAGGAAGATTCACAGTAGACAAGATTAAAGCTGACTTGCAAAAGTTTTGTTTGTGTTTTTAAATTGGATTTGTGCTCTTTGTTTATACATTGTACAAAGAAGGCCCTACAGGTTTTGTTTTTTTTTTGGTTAGCAATATCAGGAATGTCAAGTTTTGATGGAGAACCTTAGATGTTTGTTAGAAGATCTCACATGTTCTTAGAGGATGGGGGAGTTGAATCTTTAATACAATACCCTTTACTGAAAATGTTTGTTAATCACTGGAGTTAAGAGGTGATACCAAAACAAAGTTTTCTGTAACTGACTGAAAACCCCTTTCAACTTCAATTATCTGAATTCTTGTGCTAGCACAATGTTACTAAAGCTATACCTTCACTGACGGAGGAAAATTCACCACCATCAAATTGACTTCTCTGGATCGACTGAGCGGTCAGTGAAGACCCGCTCAGTCGATCCAGAAATCGACATATTAAGACGACCTCCTCAAGTAGCATAGTGCTGCATTGACGGGAACACAGTTCCTGATGGCGCAGTGCAGTGAAGATGGCGCGCAGAACAGAAGCAGAGAAGTCGATGGGAGTTACGCAAGTTTTTTGCGTAGCTTGCGTAATTCCAGTCGACTGCTGCCAAATCTCGGAGGTAAGCGAAGACAAGCCCTAATTCTCCAGTTATCATACTCTTTTCAAGGGCAGACAAGATCTACATTTCTGATGTCAAATTAAGTATGTTTTGTTTGTTTTTGGAAGGTGGAACCTCTTCAGCCTTTACATACTATAAAACAGCAAGAAAAACAGGGCACATCCCCAATTTTTTTTTAAATCGTCCTTTGCAAGTCCTTTAAGCCTGAGCAGTCAGGCCAAGGCTATTTTACCTAGCTTACACTATATTTCAGCTGGCAGCCCTCCACAACATTGGGAACTAGGGAGTATCACATCTGTGTGTGTAGTGCTACCTTCAAATGTGTAGAAGCTTGAACATATTTCTGTTAGACACAGATGTCAACTGTACTAATAAGTTTAGTCATCTTTGCAACATACCCATTCACAGCTGTTTAGTCACTGAAAAAAAGATATGGTCCCTTTCCCAAGGAATGGGACAGAGAACTAAGATACCAGCTGAGGTGTAAGAATGACAAACAATGTTTGGAAAGAAGCTGAATTAACAATAAAAATAGCCACAAGCCTGGAGAGAAAGTTTCTGATGATACCAACAAGTAAACAAAGGGTTGTTTCATAATAATTATCTGACCAATTAAAAAAAAAAAAAGGTTAAAGGTTAAATGCAATTCTCCCAAATGTTTAAAAAATAAACAGCTAAGTCAGAACAAGCACAAAGAATTTCAGTTCCAAGGGTTAAACACCTGAGAAACAAGGGCTTGGATTCAATTTCATCTCAGTTATTATACCTGTTATGCTGCTAACGTGACACTGTAGTACAGTGGAAGAAGACTAGCATACAGACTCTTGTTTTAGATATCACTAAAGAGTTAACATGAAGCTCTGCATTTACTGTATCTGCCTCCTCCCCCTACTGTTTAATCCTCTAAGAGATTTGGTTAGGTAACATTTGCCCGGTGAGCTCAACCACCATGACAGTAGAAAGAACGTCACAGGGTGCAGCCACAAGCGAGGCCAGATGCTGCAATTTGTCAGGATTGCTGCACCGCTGTCTGCGCGTGCATGCACACAACAGCCAATTGTTCCAGACACACAGTGATAGATACAGGCAGACGTGAAACAAGTCGAAGTCTTAAGCCTAAGCATTCTTCCCAGGAAAAGATTTCTAGTCTGATTGCTGTTCCTGGTGAAAATAAGTCTTTACATTAGTGACATTTTTGGAAGTTAATACAAAACAGAATGCAAGATAGAACTGAAATTCAGTGATATTGTGCTCATGGCACAGAAAAGGCAGTATTTTAGAGAGAGACCACCGAAGGGGCAGTGATTTTTGTTAGAAGAGCCATCACTGTAAGTACTTTGCATTTCTTTTTGAAAGCACAGCCTATCCCTTACCATGTTTTTTAAAAACAAATTTGAACAGCCCCCAAATGCTGCCCTTTGTTGCTGGAAAGCTGTTCTCATGGCATAACACCCTCTTATTTAGCATTTAATGACTGTTCCTCAAAGGGTTAAATGGGAGTTTCCTTATAGATGTTCAGTATGTGAAAAGTGTGAACTCTCTTGGCGTGGCTGAGCCATGCCCAAAATTATATGGTGTGAGAGTGCTGCTTTAGCTTCTGACATCATCCCTGCCACATGCAGCCTAGATCTAGATTTAGAAGCCCAACCCACACCGATATTTTTCTCACCAGCGGTGAGTAAAAGTCTGTTAAATAGAGGGTCACAGCCCTAAAACCAAACAGCCTCCTGTATGCTCCAGTTCCTTCCATTTGTTAGAAGGCTTCCTCGGTTAGAAGCAGCTAGGTCCAGCACCTTTCACAAACTCAGCTTCTTTAGCAAAGCTGCATTTTCTGATGTCACTGGAGTAGGCTGAGGCCAAACCACTTTATATAATGTTGAGAAAGCAGCTTCACTTAGAACAATCAACCTCTATTCAGCACCGTTCAAATAGAGCAAACAGTGCAGAGGTGCTCCATACATGATAGCATGGATGTCTACAACATAAAAAACAAAACACGAGAACAATAAAATGTAGTAGCAGAAGGGTGAATATTGGGAAAATAAACATCCATCAGGAAAAGATAGAGAATGAAAGCAGAATTGAAAATATTAATAAAAATGTAGAATCATTATCTACTGCTTTCACAGCCTGGGGTCCTGCAAGCCTTAGAAGAGCCTGTTGTGCCTCAGAATTAGAAAGCATAATGTTGGACTTTTTTAGATCTTGGGCAAATATAATAAGTAATTCGAATTAGAATCATAATGTGTATGGGCAGAAGAGACCACCCTATCACCTAGTCCAGTGGTTCCCAAGCTGTGACCCAGGGGCCAAAAGTGGCTCACTAGGGCTTTCAAAGGGGCCACTGCTCCCCTCCTGCTGGCTGCAGAAGGGAGCCGCTGCCTAAGGACCCAGGCGGTGCACGTTGCTGCGGAGCTAAAAGACCAGTGCAGGCTCTTTGCTGCAGCCCAGGGGATGGGAGATCAGTGTTTCCCTCTCCCTGGCTGTAGCAGGGAGCACAGCAAAGTTCTCCGCCTAGGTCCATTGGCACTGGGGTCCCTGCTGCAGCCAGAGAGAGGGGAGATCAGCCAGGGGGACAGGAGAGCCTCCTTGCTGAACGCCTTCCATCTGGCTGTGGGGAGGAAGCGGGGGTGGGGGAGGAGAACTGCTGGCAGAGACGGGTGGCCCTTCAGGGTAGTAAATATTATATCTGGCCCTTGAGCCAAAAAGGTTGGGAACCACTGCCCTACTCTGACCTCCTGTATATCACAGGCCACCAACACCACCCTAGACTCAGACTAACTCTATCAACTGAAATTACTATTATAGTCCGCAGGAGCCTAACTTATTACGTGCCACAGTGAGAGAATAGGAAGGACTGACATGCACCATTGCCTGAGACACCTGCAACGGCAGTAAAATGATTGTGACATATACTTAGATAATCTTGCAAGTGACGCACACCCACATGCTGCAGAGGAAGGCAAAAAACCACTAAAGTCACTGCCAATCTGTACATCAGGGGTAAATTCTGTCCTGACCCCACTCATATATGTTAATCAGTTAGACCCTGAGCAAGAACCAGCCAACACTTAGAGAGAGAATGCTCTCTTACCTTTCCAGTTTTGGAAGATATAAGGTTTGATGTCACAGGACACCAAATCAATGCTAGACACTGGGTAGAGGGTAAATAATATACAGCACATAAATATGAAATGCCAAACACCTGGCATGATGTTTACCTGATCAAGAATGCTGTCATTCTACCTCCCTGTGTGGTGTGTCTGTGTGTGTTTGTGTATGGACAATTAAAATAAGGGACTCATCTGTCTGCCAATGAAAGATGAATTTTTCTATGTAGGCTAACAGTCATATAGTTTGCCTTGTTTGTGGTTGCGTGTAAACTTTTGATAAGGTTGTGAGGTAACAGTGAAACATAGGATAAAATTCAAACTTTTTTCTCAAGTCAAAATTTATTTACATAATACTGAGTTTGTCAGGCTCTATTGTAATTAGTGCACTTGTCTTTAGAGGGCTTAGAAACATCTAATCACCTGGTGGTAGAGTTGGCTGAATGGTCAGATCTGCCACTGGCATGTTTCTTGAAGTGACATCTCTATAACTAAGGTACCTGTGGTCTAAATTCAAAGTGCTGAGCACTACAGTTCCCAATGATGTTGGGAAATGTGGGTTTAAGGCCCCTGAAAAAATTCAAGCCACTTACTTCTCTGAGACTCCTGAAATATATGCCATAACGAGAAATATAGAAATCTGACTATTTTCTTAATTTTCAAAATATATTCTTAAATCAAATTACTCACATCATTAAGAACCCATTTATGCGGCAATGGGGGTAAAGCCCTAAAACATTTTAGATAAAGCCCTCGGCACATTTTATGTAGTTGCCCATCAGCAAGTATGCTACAAATGTATAGACAATAACAAGACATTCCCCACAGTGGAGTCCTCAAAGCTAACACGAGGGGACTAATTTTATGGCGGTGTAAATCTGAAGCAAATTCTACTGTAAACTAAAACATAAGCAGGAAGTATCACGAATTTAAAACTGAAGAGGAGTGCAGTTGTGCACAGGGTTATGTCATTTCCATGGCCACAGCAATAATCACTCAAGCATGCATGGATGGCTCTGTTTGTGAAGTACCATTCTGAAAGATACTATAATGCTAAAATATTGCAGAAGACACAAACATTGGCTGACATACTCTGTAATTATATGAAACCTCTGTAGCTTTGTAGCTCAAAGTAAACAGTAGTATTTAAAACTCCAATTACTTCACTGCAAATTTTTGAATAAGTAGTTAATCTAAAAAGCACATTCTATCACACAGTCAGGTAAGCCAAATTGCCAAGTTTCAGCTTCCTAAGCAACTGAACTGCTGCAATCTCACACAAGTACTGCATAATTAATTAGATTTTAATAGCCTTTCATACAGCTGTGAGTTCACAAGGTTTATTTTCTCTAATCTACAGTGCCCTTACAAAGTCACCTGAGACCACGTGAGAAATTAAACTAAATCCACATAAAAAACCCTCACTGACTAAATAGCACTTTTTACAGCTAACCATTTCCATTTTATATTTATTTAAAAGAGGAAAGAAAGCAAGATGATACTTTAGCATGTCTTTATGAGGATTTTGAGTCAGATGATGTGTAGTTCAAGTTGAAAAGAGTGCCTATAGCATTCAATAAGTATTTTAAAATTTCAATGACTTAACACTTATCTCCTTTAGGACTAACTTCTTTCATAATCTCCATAAGAAGCAAATAGATGATAATTATAATATTTAAAAAAAGCCTATGTAGCCCAGATGGGAACAGACCATAACCACATGACCCTACTGCTACAAACCTTGTCCTTCCTTACCCTACCCCCTCCCTACTCTTCTAGGCAGGGACACTTGGCCTGCTGTTTCTCTCTGTTGCACACTTTGGGGCACTGTAAAAACAATAAGTAGATACTTTCTAAGCATGGAAGACAAATACCAGTGAAAAATACCTGTTAATTTCACTTTGCTGCTGTTTGGGAGAAGTATGTGCAGCTGCAGCAGCATAGAAATTACTCCATGGTAAGAGAGACCCACATAAAAAGAGAGGATGGGAGAAAGGTAGAGTAGCAGAGATTCTTACTACTTTCCAACAGCTTCCAGGAAGTAATATTTCCCATTTAGCTGACTTCAGCAGTTAGAGGCTGATGCAAAGGATGGAACACCTATGCAAAGTGTGGGAACTTCAGTCTGGGAAAATCCCAGCACTCTCCCCATTCTTCAACAGTTAGGGAAGATGGAGTGGCAACTAACTACTTTACCTTTCATATCTACCCCCTGCAAGCTCTTCAGGCCCTGTACTAACTGGTGCATATATATGTCAGTGACCCAATTCTAGGTTTCCTTTGGGCTTCACTGGGAGATTTGGATGCATAAAGAAATGCAGGATCAGGTCCCAGCCTATTTCACACAGGCAACTGAACTATCAGCTTTAACAGCTTTCAGTCACCCAGGCCACATTTGAACTCATAAGCCAGAGATGAAAAGCTCCAAATCCCATCACCAAGTAAGTCTCTGAGCTATGGAGTCCCCATGGCTTTTTTCAATTATTCCAACTTCCAATCTAAACTACTTCCCTCCTTTTTTCTCAGTCAGTGTTAATGGTGTCAGAGCAGCTCTGCAGGTCAGAACATAGCAAGCAAGACAGGTAGTTAATTGCAAAGGTAATATGGGAAGGATTTTGGAAAACTGTTTCCTCAACTGCAACAGAAGTAAAGGCTTCAAAATACAAATTTAAGCTTTGTAATTAACCTTGTGCTCTCTACACCTCCACAAATGTTTCAAGTAAGGACTGAACATTTTAAATATGTGGACTCAAATCACTGTAGCTGGGGTCCTTCCCATATTTATACTGAGACAGCACTTAAACTATTAGATTGGAACTTTCTGTGAATTGAATTGCCTTGCACTGGCATTGAAGATCAACTGTGGATCTGCTGGGACCCATTGCCCAGAAATAGACCAAAATGAAATCTAGAGACAGTTCTAGAAAAGAGGGAAGGATATAAGTTGCCAATAGAGAATAAGATGATTTCCACTTGTTTTCGTCCACTCCTCATATTACATTGTCTCTGTCTCAAAATTAGTAGGTGTTTGCAGGAAAGTTTTTAAATTAAACTATTAAAGTTCACCTACTTATTTTTCCAATTACTCTATCCCAAGCAAGATAACTGAGCTCTTAAAAGTGCACTGCAAAATGAGGTGGCGTGGGGAAGGCTGTGTGTGTGCATGTGAATTTTCTTTCTTCTTTATGCTTAAAGAAAACTAACCAGACATTTTTTGTGCCTTGTTTACATTAGTCAGTCAGGGTATGTCTGTGCTGAGAACCTCTGGCCAAGTGCAGAACTGTTAGGTATATGACAGATATACCAAAGAAGAGAAACTTGACTCAGAAAGAGATGGGGTGCTTTTTATTTAGATTATTTATATTTTGTTAGGTTTTATTGGTTATACCTTTTTATTTAAAGAACATGAAAGAAAAGAACTGTGTTAAAGAATCAACAAGTCCATCCTTTGTTTTATTCTATAAAGTAAACTGGTTAAATGTATTTGCTTTGCTAAAAAAACAAACCCCAAAACACACATACTATAAAAACAGAGAAAACAGCTTGTTTAAAGGAAAGCCTGAGTATATAGAGCTTTCTTCACTAAAGCTTGTAATCACATATCAGTGTTTCCTACCACTAGCAGTGGGGCTAGGAGATATGTAAATAAGAGTTTTTGAGCTTGGGGGAAAAAAGCCTATCCTTTCAATTAAGGTCTCAGAAAGCTTTCCATGCCCTTTTCTGAGTCATCCAAGATGCCTTCCAACAACAGAAGATGTGACATTTCCAATATTTAACACCCACAGTCACACACCCCTTTCAGGCCTCCTTCAATAATCATAAAGCAGCAATAAATAAATAAAAGCATAAGTCCAACCTGGCAAAGACTACTGTCAGACAGGTTTTCAGCCTAAATGGATCTCTAGTCAATTTCAATACAACACAAACTGTAATATTCTAATCAGAAAAGCTGCTTTAGGGGTGATGCATTGATTTTTTTGTTGAGGGCAACTAGGAAATATTAACGGTCACAGATAAGATTAAAACAGGACACTTTAAAAAATGAAAACTAAGTAGGCAAGCATATCTGAAAAGATTGCATAGAACGTTTTGTTCTTTTTAAGCCAAGAATGCATCACAGCTGGGCATCTGACTCTCTGAACTTCTTCCTATATTGGATTTAAAAAGAAAAGCTGTGTTTTAGTTCTACATTCCATGTTATTACAATCATGAGATT
The DNA here is from genome assembly GCF_026122565.2 of Emydura macquarii macquarii. Lineage (NCBI taxonomy): Eukaryota > Metazoa > Chordata > Testudines > Chelidae > Emydura > Emydura macquarii. The sequence continues at coordinate 5,396,283 of NW_027130155.1, read as the reverse complement.
CTCATTCAAAAACTGAACAGAGAAACATGAATCCCTATGTTCTTAAAAACTCAAACCACCTACACTCATCCCTCGTCCTATGATCTAGTTCGCAAGCTAGATGTGTCCTGATCAAGGATTGAGTTTAAAATGTTGCAGGAAGTGGTACTGATGATTCATTCAAAAGGTGTCATTCTTCCCTCTCAGTCAGTAATGAATCTGCAGGTTGTTAGGGGGCATGATAGTGCTATGGACTGGGTTTGAGAGGTGAACCACCATAAATATCCCATGGTATCCTTCATAAGAGTACAGATCTGAACAATGGTGTTCTGTCCAACTTGGGTCATTATGTTCTGCCTGCTTACATCATCAGGCATTCTCTCTCACATCTTGTCATGAACAGTTGCATTCAACAGCATTTGATATCAAAACCACTATTGGCTTCCGCCATTATTGTATTGTTGAGAGGCTTAGTCGTCTGTCAGGTGCTTTGAGGCATTATGAAAGTGTAAAGAGTTAAGGATTTCTAACTAAAGTTTTAAGGTCTGAATTAGAATTGCATCTCCATAACATCTATTGGAAAAGATATAGACTTCAGAACAATTCACTAAGTTTTTAAAAGGAAACAATTTTAAAAATGCAACAGGATTTAAATATTTAATCTGCCTACATGAAAAACTGCAAAGTTCAGAACTAAATCTAAAGGGGTCAACTTTAAACTGTCAAATAATCGGTGACAAGACAGTATGCCTTCCCCCTCTCTCTGAAGAAGGGCTGCAGAAAACTGGCTGAAGAGATGTGATGGATGCCCCATTCCCATAGCTTCATTATGTACTAAAATACCTAGCAAAATATTTCTAGCTTCATAACTGTAGGCTGACTGTGCCAAATAGTAAGGACAAGAGAGACATTTGGCATTGGATTTACTGCAAACTAGAACTAGTCAACCTTTTTTTTTTTAATTTCAGTGAAATTCATATAATGCTGATGATGTCACTCCACGCTGGAAATCTGCTGAAGCAGGTATCTGCCCTATGGAGTGTCAGGTAAGTGCCTTCTTTTTAGTACAGTGCATGTTCTGTTTGTAAAGCTTTAAAAGATATCCTTACAAACTGAAGACTTAGCAGAGCGATATGTTCACTGTACTACAAGGGGCATTTACCTGACTCTTCACAAGTGCTGCAGTGGAGTTCCATGGTGAAAATTATTTCACCTCCTTAGTGTACACTGGCATATTGCACGGAGCACTGGCCAGAGATCCACAACTTCAGGGGCCTTGAAAGAAAGAAAAGCTCACAGTAAATATTATTTAAGTTGAAAAACAACAAACTACCAAACTCCCTTACAAACTGCCAAATAAACCTACCATTATTTATTTTTTATTAATCTCAGAAAAATCCTGGAAATTGCCCTGTAACTGCAAACCATAATATTTCTATGTCTTGCTAGCAATGAAATTTAATGTTAACTCACTTAATCAGCACTTACACTATAGTTCAGTTACCATACCTCTTACGCATCAATCTCCTCTTGGCAATTTAAAATCATCCTTGCAGGAAATCCAACAATAGTCATGTTTATTACAACCTTAGATTGCCAAATAATGCAGTTGGCTGAGACAGTCACACAACCAAATACTCACACATTCTTGTTTCTGCCATGGATTCACAGGGTCTAGTCTTTGCCCTCTAGCCTATGACCAGTCCCTTGGGAGTGACCTTTTAGCATACTGTACCCCAAGGGGTCACACAATTCCACAGAGACAGGCCCATGGCCTCCAAGACTGGGTATTCCTCTCTCTCCATGGCTCCCTGTAACAAGCCAGACCCTTGCAGGAGGCTTGTGCCCTTTGGGCACAACGGTCTCAATGAGCATTTCCAGTGACATGGGCAGCCTTTTCTAAACAAGGTAACAATTTATTAGTCACTTGGAACACAGAATCTGAATGTCCTTAGGTTAGCAAAGAGAGAGAAAAGTTAAGCCATAATCAGGCTCTCTCTCTCTAGCCCTTTGTCCACCAAGGTGAGAGCCACTGTCTGCCTGTTCCAGAAGCCAACCCTTTAACCCCTGCTTTTCCCATTTCAGTTCTTTGCTCTCAGTCTGGAGTCTGCTCAACTTCCCCACTGAGAGGTGGTGAGAAAACCTCCTTCCTCTTGGTCACTGTTTCCTAGGTGTTAATGTTCTGGCCCCAGAGGTTTCCCATTGTCTTTTTTGGAGTCTGCATTAACAGGGGTTGCTTTCAGCAGGTTCCAGCCAGTTCCTCAACAACCCTATTCATTGCCTGGCCCAGACAGCAAGGCAACACCCACACCTCACGTCCTGTGCTATCCCATGAGCAAACTTAACTCTTTTTCCTCCTCTGAGTAGCAATGCATAGTACACATGAGTTTCACAAAAATATTACAGAAAGTCCCAACTTCATCAGCTCCTCCAGCTGGTTAATAGCTTTTTGGAATTGATTGGCAAGATATTGGCCAAGAGAGGGGTCACAAGGCTGGCTGAAAGACTTCTCAGCACAAGGCAACTTTTATGCTGCAGCATGTAATGTTCTGGCGACATCCTCTCAATGTTCCCAACCAGGATTTAAGAACACCCTAAGAGATAGTGATAATGGAATCCACCTCCCGTTTTACACTGAACCCAGTGCAGAGGTTGAACAAGAGTTAGTGAGTTTCCACCCAGCATTTACTTAACTCTGTCCTACAGTGAAAACATCATCAGTAACACCTATTTGTGTTCCTTGCTATCAAGTCCCAGGTTCTTGCCTAAAGGAGCTCTCACTTTTTTTTAGGGGGTTGGGAAGGGGAGACACCTTTGATTGGACACATTCTGCATTAGAACTTATTCCAAATGTTAGGAAATATGTACCAATTTTTTCCACATACTCTTGTTTTTTTAAGCTTGTGCAGCACAATGAGTAAGAATTCCAGGTAAGAATAAAAAGTTTAAAAAAAACCAGATGATGAGACACTAAGAACTGAGGAAGCTTTTCAGTCAATAATGCGTGCCGGGTAAATATTACTCCTGGAACTCTGCTGTTGGCTGACAGCGTCATGTGATCCTGCAAACAAAACTACAGAACCCTCAATAGCAGCAGAGCATGAAAATAAATACTTAAAAAGGAATATGTAAAACAAACTGGAGTTTTAAAGGACAAGCCTCAGTTTGGAAAATTAAGACTAAACAAAAATACTCTTAGCTGTAGAACACAGGACATACACAGGGTGGAAAGTGAGCAACCATCATGGCCTGCTGTCACTTTTTCCAGCCAGAAGGAAGATACTGTTTTCACTATAAGCATCAACTCCGGTCAAGACACTAGATTGTTTTATTCCATTGTGTTAATCTATTCCATGTTATGTTATATTCCCTATTGCTCCAATCTTTCAAGTAGATGTGACAGTATGAACTCTTGAGCTTGTGTGAAATCTAACTACAGAATGTGGGCTTGTTTGTAAAAATCAAATTCTTTTAGGTGTACCAAGAATCTGGGTATTATACCTTGTATACTTGTTTCCATGAGGAAATATTTTAAGATATATTTCACATAATCTACTTTCAATGAACAGCTACCCCAAAGAAAATCAATGTTCTTAAATTCAAATGAAACTTTTCTAAATATTCTTTGTGGCATATTGTGGCTGGAACCATGATCAACACTTTATTTAAAAGGACACTGCCAATTTGAAATCTAATCAATTACAGAAGTGAGTGAATAGTTTCAGTTACTACATCTGTCCCTGATTTCCTTGGTCTATCACATTTCCTATTTTTTAAAATATATTTTTCTGCCCTTTGTTACTGCAAGACAGACCCACCCAAATTACAGAGGACCATGCCAGGGGAAAGATATGAAATTGATTAACTACCCAAAGTGCTGTCTATAGGCATAAAGTAAGCAAACTGAAAAAGAGAGGACAGATTTTTTCACTAATTTCTCAGAATTATAATAATGTTCTAAACAATAGGTAAAAACTATTCGGTCATCGTGACTTAAAATATATCGTATCCCTCTTAGTCACCAAATCACAGGCCTACTTACATAAACCCAAACCACTACTTCTTTCCAGTGATTTAACTGGAGATGGGCATTTGTCCTACAAAAGAAGCAGTATATTGCATGAAGAATAATGCAGTGGAATGGTATAAACCCTCTGTAATGTGAAAGAGGTCTCTGCAAGAATCTAAGTGTGTGAGATACTACTTTTAAAAATTAGATGCTTATGTAATTTTAATGGTTGATTTTTAAAGAAGCCTTAATTGTGTCTTTATGCATAATGCCACTGTGCAGCTGAGCTATCAAATAGGATTAAGGCAAGACAGCAGCACTAACTTGTAAACGGGTATGCAGAAGAGCCAGTTGTGGGGATCTTTAAGACAAAGAACAATCGGATATATATTCTTTGTACTCTTAATGCTCATCCTCTCCTTCCCCCCCAAACAAAGGAACTGTGCTCCTGGCAGGAGGTGATAGTCTGTTAACAAGACTGGGAGGCAGCCCCACCTGTGTTTCTGCTTGAATGGGGTGAACACTGGGTTACTGGGGTTCCTCGGCTCCTACTGATTTGGGGAGCTACTCGTGCTTCTTCTGGGAAAGGGAGCAGGTATTTGTTTAGAAGCCATATAAATAACTAGGGCAGGAGCCTACAGTCCCTTTCGTAGGGCTGCGAGGTGGAGAATGTCCCTGTTAACTGCAACCTGGAAAGGAGACGCGAAACTTTCACGGTCTCGCCTCTTTGCAAAAATCGGTGTCATCTCAGGAGTTGAGATGGCAGGTCCCCTGCTTAGCAGTAAGCCGGGGGAAAAGGCTCCCTATTGGCGCTCTTGGAGGAGCCTTTGCTGTGTGGCTCTACAGAAGTGACAGCACGCAGCTGAACAGTGGCACAGGGAGTTGAGCTCCATCCAGTCACCCCCCGGGACCGGGACAGCCGAAGCAGGCGAGGGGCTGGGAGGATGCTCTTACCTTGCAGGGGAAAAGGACAGCCGAGGCCACTTTCTCCATGGCCAGGTTCCTGATGCTCGGGGTCAGGGATCCCCTGCACGTGGGGCAGCAGCTCAGTTTCTGCCGGCATTGATTGCACACCAGATGCCCGGCTTGGCACTGCAGGATCGGCGGCAGCACATAGTCGAAGCAGACGGGGCACTCGAAGAGCGAGGTCAGCTCGTGGTGCTGAGGCGAGACCGGCCCGCCGCCGCCGCCGCCTCCTCCGGGGCCTGAGATCACAACGGCCGCGGCGGGTAGCGCGGAGGAGCCGGGGCCGGCGGCCGAGATGGTGGCGGCGGCAGCGGGGGCAGCAGCGGGGGACGGGGCGTGCTGCTGCTTGCCGCAGGGTTTGTTAGCGCTGGGGCCGGCGGAGGACGGGCGGCTCATCGCGGTCCGAACCAACCATCGAAGTGCGGACACTCGGGTGGCCACTCACCGAAAGCCGGCGGGACCCGCGCCGGCACCGGGGCCGCTCTCGGGAGCGGGCCGGCGCTGGCGGCTGAGGAGGCGCGGAGGGTCCACAGTGTAGCCGCTTTCCGGAGAGAGAGGCCCGGGTAGCGCTCGAGGGGGACCCCGCCAGCCGCCGCGCTTCCCGGGCCGAGCGCGCCACGCGCCGATCCTCCCTCAACCCAGCCCGCCCCGCCGCGCCGCCTGGTGCCCGCCCGCCCGCTGCAACACTGATCTGACGCAAGAGAGCGAGCCAGCGAGCGAGGCAGGAAGGAAGGGGCTGGGTGCAGCGCCGGAGCTCGCTCCCCGGCGGGCTCTGCTGCTCCCAGTCCCCGCCGGCCGGCACCTACTGAGCATGCCCCAGCCACCCGGGCGAGCGGCCGCTCAGCTGCTATCCTACGCCCGCCTAGTCCGCTCCGCTGTCGGCTCGGCCCGGGGAAGTGAGAGGCGCCGGGGGCGGGCGGGCGGGGGAGCGAGCCGAGGCGCTGGGGACCTGGGGTAGGAATAGCCCGAGCAGAAGAGGAAGGCATTTGCTGACACTCCAGTGGGGGCGGCCGCCTGGCCACACTGGTGGCGTGTGTGACGTGTAGGAGCGGAGCGGAGCCCCCTACCGCAGGCCGGGGGTGGTGGGGCGAGGGCCGCCTCTGCTGCCCTCGTCTCCAGGGGACCGCGTGGCTGCTAACGTGGCTGGCGCAATCCAGCGGGAGAAGCGGCACCGACAGCGCAGCAGGCGCTGAGTTGGCACCGAGGGCGGGGAGCGGATCTATGGTGCCTCCATCACCGTAGCGTTTGACGGGAGTGAAGAGGGGCTGGGGGCTGCCAGGCGGGCGATGTGCATGGGGAGGGTGACTAATTGCGATAGACGGCGGCAGGCAGAGCTGCCGTGTCTGTGCACCGGATCGCACAGATGTGGGAGTTGGTTAGTCTAAACAACGTCCTGTGGCTGCGGGAGTAAGGATACACCCAGGGCTTGGCGACGAGTCTGCCCGCCTCTTCGGACTCACGGCAGGCGGTGGGGTGCACTTAGTCCAACAGCAAATATTTTTCATGTCACCACCCCCCCCGTTTTGCGCCGAAACACGTATGTTGTTGATTTGACACACCAGGTCATGTGCGTGAGAGAGAGAGACTGATCCTGATAAGGGGCGCAGGTTGTGGGAAACCTAATTTATTTGTAGGTGAAATGTGGCTGTTTGCAGGTCAACAGAGCCACTCCGGTGTGACTCATCAACTGGGGGCTTGATGTAAAATCCACGGCCCATTGCTTTGCTGACGTGCACTCTGCATACATACATGGGGGCGGAGGGTAATGGTCACATGCACTTTCCTTTAAGAGATGATGACTGTGTGGCGTTTGGCTTTAGACACAACAAATCCTACAAATTGGCAGGGGGTTAGACTGGATGACCCTTGTGGTTCCTTCTACCACTATGATTCTATAGTTACTGGAATTTCAAGGGGGAGGGCAAACTGGCTCTGAAACAATTATATAGTGTGGGTGCTGCAAGCTGTTGAACAAAACTGTAAACTCTGTATATAATGGAAACCACTTCAAGCCAAGGAGTGCTGTTGCACCCCTAGTTCCAGCACCCTTGGGGGCAAATGGAGTAAAGGCATCCACCCTAATATTGGATTATTGGTGGTGTGCACCGTAGTACATATAACACACCGTGAACATTTAAATTAATCTCAAATCATGTTACACAAGTCTTTCACAAATAGTAATCACAGCAGATATTATAACTTTGCATGAACACATGAAATAATCACTTCAAAAATTCCTTTGGAAGATTTAAGATCATGTAAAATTCTAAGTGCTTTTGCAATATTTTCTGTCGTCAACATCAGAGATGCAAAGGTTAGAAACCCTAGTTTTGCAAACACTAAAGCACATAGGTAATTTTGAAACTAGTTACCTGACTAAAATTATGCACATGGCTAAGTGCTTGCAGGATTAGCACCAAAGCAAATGTAATTAACTATTATCCAGTGGTTCTTTGTTTATTTCTACAGGTGAGATGAAAGCTGGAAGACTGCTTGCTTTGTCCAACCAGGGAGCATACAACCACCTGACTCTGACATTACTGAATCTGCATTAAAGAATATTGCCTAATGAAATTACTCGTATTTTATTTGATTGTATCTTGTTTACGCAACATCCTTTCAGAGCATATCTTCTTTCATTTCAGTGGGATCAGAGGATCCTATTGTTACCCTGGAACTCTGGGTAAAGACCTAAAAGCACTTAGCCACAGTAATACTGAGAAGGATGAAATGCATCTTGGGCGCTTTTTAGAAACTGACTGATTTTTCTGGATTGTCTCAGTATTTCCCTGTATACAAGCTAAGGCTCTGATGCCATTATTTCAACAACTGCAAATTCCTGCATGCCCCTGTATACGTTTAGCCATTGCAACTACTGTACACCAATTGGTTCTCTAAGCCACAATTCAGCAAGAGCTACCTTAAAAGCCTCTTATTATATTCTCTCATTAACAATGTAATGCATCACCTGATAATGAACAAGTCTGTTATAGTCCAGTTCTAGAGGTCAATAGCTGCAGTTTCTGGAAGGATAGAAAAAGAATAGACTTGTATTATCTGCAGTGCCAAACCTGAATGAAAATTGCAGTATAGTGTTGACTGTCTTTTCTGAGCATTCATAAGATCTTGTGACACCAGTAGAAAAATATAGTAGTCACCTCTGTGATTTTGGTGCTTGAAATAGGTTTGTATTAAATCCATTCTCAGGAGTGGATGCAGCAAAAAGTGCCAGCATGTATGTATGAACAAATACAAAAAATACACCAAATGAGGGTGTAAGGCAAAGTAACCCAAACTTCAATGGGATTGCTCATGTGTAAACATAAACAGGATTGTTTATATAGGTAAGTGTTTGCAGGCTTGGGGCCTGTTTTATGAAATCTAAAAAGAATTAATGACAAAAAGATGTTTGGTGGTGGCAGTGGGGTGTTTTGTTGTTTTAGTTTACAACTAATACCCTCCTGTAGTGCATGAGAATGAGAAAGTTAAACTGATTTGGCTGCTTTCATTGTCCAAATTAAGTGAAGTTAGAAAATCAATTTTGATATTTTCAAAATCCCTTCTGTTTTAATAATATTATAGAAGTAAGGAAGCATTGCTTTTGAGGGGAAAAATAACTTTACAGTTCCTCTTTAAAATCTGAGTGAAATAGAGGAGAAACAGGAACATTTGATTTATAGTTTGTAAAGAGTCAAACTTAAGCATGTATCTGTTTGTTTGTCTTTTTTTTTTTTTGTTCAGTGACCCTCCATGTGCAGAGGTTAAAAACAAAGGCCAAACTACTTCCTGTGTCCAAGTGCACATGTTGAGCATAACCCATCAGAATGACCAGTTAGTTCTGAAGGAATGGTGTAACTTGGGTGCATTTCCTCATCAGCAAAATGAGTGAGTTTTACATACACAGACTGGTTTCCAAAGAGGAGTTGTAATTTGACTCTGAGTTTCCCTGTGCATACCTCATGCTTATATGCTTTTTGTTGTTGTTGTTTTTGTTAGACCTACAGTGTAATGGTATAATTAGCAAGGTTGCTATGGTATGTGCAACTGCATGACTCATTCTTGACTCTAGCCTAGGGGTGGCCAACCAGTCAGAGATGAAGAGCCAAAACATAGCTATAGATACTGCAAAGAGCCAATTCACACTGATCCCTCAATTTTGGCAGCAGCTTGTCAGTTTCACAAAATCACAATATAATTGATATGAAGAATATGTCTTTGGCATTAGTATATGCATTTCTAGTGTCAGTTCAGCACTTTACAACTTTGTTAAAGCATTTTAGTCAACTATTCAATAATGCATAATTCAGTAATACATTGTGAAAAGAGTTTGCATTTCATCTGACTTCCATTAACAATGTCATAGGTGAAAATAATTATAAATTATAAAACTCTCATTTAAACAGTATCAGCAAGAGAAATAAAGGGCAGTCAGCACAGAAAGTTCAGAAACTGAACTGCTTCAAGTAAAATAACTGGAGACAAGGAAGATGTTGTACTGTGAGCAGCTTCTCCACAGGGCCCTGCCCTCTCTTTCCATCCCTGTCAAGGGTCCAGGAAGTTATCAGATTGCAGTAATAACTAAGGCTCAGATTGGCAGTTGGGGAGGGAAAGATGGTAGTGCTCTTCCAAGTTCCCCCCCTCCCCGCGCCCCCGCATATTAATAGTGTTGATACGGGAGATTTGAAATACATTTTATTTCAACAACTTGTAAAATCAGACCATCTCCCCTGAAAGAACTCCTCTGGAACCTTCTTAGTGAGTGACATGGACTATCTTCTTCTTAGTTTTGTGTCAGTGGCTGCCAAAATCACCACCGGACATTTCAGATCATCACAGGCTTTCTCTGATGTATGTTTTCTCAATCTGGGTCTACATTTGAAAGCTATATTGTCAAAGCTATGTTGTTCAGTGCTGTGAAAAAGCCCCACCCCTGACTGACCCAGCTTTGCCACCATAACTCCCAGTGCAGATGCAGCTATGTTGGTAGAAGAATGCTTTGTTGATGTAGCTTATATTGTTCAGGGAGGTGATTTTCCTATACTGATAACAAAAGCACTTCCATTGGTGGAGGCTGTGTGTACATTACAGTGCTATGCTGGCATCATTTTTCTGGAATAGTCTCTATAGTGTAGACATACTCTTAGGCCTTGTCTACACTGGCTGCGGATTTTGGCAGTAGTCGACGGATGATACGCAAGCTATGCATAGGAGCTTGCATATTTCCCGTTGACTTCCTTAACATCTACTTCCTAACGTCTCCACTGTGCTGCACTGACGGGAAATGCCCTCCCGTCGATGCAGTGCTGCACTACTTGCTGGGGTGGATTTACAGAGTTGACTTCCGGGTTCGATTGAGCAAGTCTTTACTGCCGCTCAATCAAACCCACAAAATCGATCCTGCGCTGCTGGCGGTGCCGCCGGCAGTTTAGATATAGCCTCAGTGAAATTATCAAGAACGCAAAGAGGGCAAGGTAGGCAGTAGCAATTATTATTGTTTCTTTTTTTTTAATCAAGCGGCTTTCCCTTTTACAAGGATCATGATCTGTGTGTTCTCAAAATGTCACTCAACCACAATTTACGCAAGATCAGTGAGATCTGAATTGGAATAAGGAAGCTTTTGAAATATATGGTTGTGTGGCTGGGGCTTTTGAAAATTCACTGGCCTTGACTCCATCAGATGAGAGGTCCCTTTACTGCAAGTCATTGCTGCCAGTGTCTGTCATTATTGTAACAGTAAAAACACTGCGAATAGTTTAGATCTTGCAATTTCATGTCTGCAACTACAGAAATATTTCTTCTCTGAATTTTTCAGTCCATATAAAGCTCCATGACTTTACAATTACAGGGCCCAACCGTGCATTCACTGGACACCCAAAGCTCCCACTGAGGTCAGTGGAAGCAAAACTGAAGTGTTCGATCACATTACGCTTTCCTCTCGATCCTGTCCCCACTCTCCTGAATCCTTTGAATACTTAAAACTTTCACTAACTTCAGAGCAAATTAAGTGGCCTAGGCAATTACTGAGGGAGATCCTTGTTGCAAACAACATGGCCATTAGTTGGCAAACAGGAGGAGCAAAAAATGGAGGGGTGGGGGACGAGGAATCAATTATTTTTTGTCTAGGTCCAAATTTCTTCCTCAAGGTATAGTCAAGGTCCGGAATTCAGAGAAAATAATATAAAAATAATAACAATAATGATGATAATAAGTAAATAAAAAGATTTCATGATCCATTCAAAAGCATCTGGTGGTCCGGATTTGACTTGCAGTCGGCTATTGACTACCCCTGCAATGAAGTTTTGCAAGGAAGTTCTCCAGGTGACAGGAGAGCAACCATGTGACCTTCGGGGTGAGTGTTTGTCTGTCTGTTATGTGCTTGCTTGCTTGCCTTGTGCCTGCTTGATGGAAGTTTATAGTGTGGCCTGTTTGGGGGACTGTGTGCTAGGCAAGCTTGAGAGCTCCTTAATAAGGCTCTAGCCTGCTATCCTTTGGTCACTAATCCTGTTAGGGTCCCTTGACATGGTGATGGCACTAATTCAGAGAGAAAAGGGAAGAACACTTAATAAGAGATTAAAGTCCAGGACCACCATGATAGCATTTTCTGAAATGCTTCCAGTGCCATGTGCAAAGTCAGTTACACCGGCAGAACTGCAGGGTCTCAATGTGAGAGGATGGTGTTGGAAGGAGGGATTTAGGTTTATTTGGAAATGGGGAACCTTTTGGGAAAGGAGGAGCCTGTACAGAAAGAATGGGCTCCACTGAAAGCAAAATGAAACTAGATTGATGACATTTAAAATTAAAAAGGTTGTAGAGGAGTTTTTAAACTAGGGCTGGGGGAAAGCTGATGGGGTGGAGGAGCACACAGTTTGGACAGACACATCCCTTAAGTGAAGATTTATTTAAGGGGATACTCTATATCTCAGTAAAGAGGAGAGGATAGAAGTTGATAAGGTACAGGTAGGCACTGAAAAGAAACAGTCAGACAAAAAAAAAGTCGCATTCAATTACATAACATGAAAGCAGACAACTAAATATTGACAAATGTTATAAGTACTCTCATACAAATGCAAGAAGTCTAAATCTTAAGATGGGGGAACTTGAATGCCTGGTATTAAATTAGGATATTGATATAATAGACATCACAGAAACTTGGTGGAATGATGATAATCAATGGGACACAGTAATATCAGTACAAAATATATAGGAATGACAGAGTAGGTCATGCTAGTGGGAGAGTGGCACTATATGTGAAAGAAAGCATAGAGTCAAATATAGTAAAAATTTTAAATGAATCAAACAGTACCATAGAGTCTCTGTGGATAGAAATTCTATGCTTGAATAATAAGAGTATACCAACCACCTGCCCAGGATGGTGATGGTGACTGTGAAATGCTCAGAGAGATTAGAGAGGCTACGAAAACAGAAAACCCAATAATCATGGGAGATTTCAACTATCCTCGTATTGACTGGATACATATCACCTCAGGATGGGGTACAGAGAGATGCTATTAATTGTTTCTTAGGGCAGCTCGTCCTGGAACCCACAAGGGGATAGGCAATTCTTGATTTAATCTTAAGTGGCACACAGGATCTGGCCCAAGAGGTGAATATAGCTGAACTGCTCACCATTGGTTTAACTCAGTATGGCCGTTCTTGTCATAGAGTTCAATAAGAGAGGATCAGGTTCCTTGTTAGGAATATCTTTTGCTCAGGAATTTGTCTTAAAATTAAGCATAACTCTTCAGTATCATAGGAGAGCATGGAAATGCTGCTATATGCAGAATTGCCAGTTCCCACTACAAACCCCAGCGTTCAGATGGTTTTAATTTTATATCTCAAATTTAAATTTAATCTGGAACTTCATATTTTAAGTGTCCATCCAGTACATTTTTATATATTAAAACATTTTAAAGTTTGCTTGTTATTAAGAGTTCACTTGCAAAATATTTTTTCATAATTTCAAAACTGTATTTTTGCTTGTGGTTGGATCTCTTATCAAAATATTTTTCCTCATTTGTGTACACATACCAAATTGTTGTAGAGTTGTTCCCAAATGCATTGATGTGTATTTCTTTGTTTGTGATGTTTGTATTTTATTTTTATTTTTCCTCCCATTTTGAATAGAAGCATTTGTTTGGAAACGCCCTCATTTGTTAAAAGACAGATTTGTGTGTGTATTTGTAATGTGTATATACAATAAATAATGTAGGGCCTACTAAACATAACAGGGAGACTCCAGTTTTTTGGCTTTTAAAAGCTTTTCTATGCTTCCATAGTCAAAATGATGCCTAGTTAGTTCTGTGTTGTTATACTGCTGTAGCTGCAGACTTTCAACAGTATCTGCAGTGTAAAACCATCGTTTTAGCATGTAGCAGAGCAGCTTCTGTGCACATGCAGTCAGTAATTCTGAAAGGTTTTTAGCAGGTCTTGGTACTCAGGTGTGGCACTTCTCAGTGTGTGATCCACTGAGTAGGATTTTACAGTGTAATCAATAATAGCTGAGAAGGAAAGGTTAGTGTTGTCAGTTGTTGGTTTTGTGTGTGTGTGTGTTTCTCTCTGTGTGCTGTCCTGGCTCTGGCCAGGTAGCTGGACCAGCAGATCTACATCAAACTGTCCAGAAAGACTACAGACTTGGTTCAGTGGTGAAGGCGCTAGCCCAGGTTTATTGAAGACAAAGCACGGTACCAGCACCCCATAGACTCTACAAGGACACTAGTATGTGTATACCCATGACAATGGATCGATCAGCTCAGTCAGTGGTGGGATCTTCCATTGCCCCCTCGGTCAGACGAAGACACTCCTCCTATGACCCCTTCTTTTAGACACTGATACAAACAAGTTACGTAGTACCCTTATGATGTGGTTAGTGACACCCTACATCTTGTACCTGTTGGTTCAAACAAAACATCTCCATCCATTATTCTGTCATCCTGTCCTTATCTTTAGGAGTGGTCAGTGTCCTTATAATATCTTCAGGGAGTGTGTTTATACCATAACTTTGTATCAGGCTGTTCTTGTACTACCTTCCTGAAATGTGTTTATGAGAATACCTAATGCCTAGTATTACTTAGGAGTGCTAATGTTTTATCAACACCAGCCATGTACTTGCCAAGTTCATGTTTTGGATGTGAACTTGTAAGCAGGTGTTTGCTTTATAGCAGGGCCTGACTTTTACTCATAGGATGACTTTTGCTGAATATGGTTCAGGCCTCAGGCCTTGTACCAGGCCCCATGCTTCAGGCTCTCTCTTTTTACTACAATTAAGTCAATAATGTTAAGTGTGTCTTAAGTTTGTTGTTCAGAATCCCTGAAATATACCCAACCACAATAGAATAAGCTAAAGATGGCATCTGATAGTTAAATTAAGTCCTATTTATACTACATCACAGCTGGACCAGTCAGGGGAATCAGTTACAAGATACTTAAAACTTGCATTGTAGTTTGGATTTAGCTGTGTCCTTTTAACAGTGCTAAAAGCTTTATTTTTGTACCCAGTTCCTGTGATTTGACTTTAATTTAGTACATGGGGGGCCTTCAAAGGTCTTTGCTTTTGTGGGGCAAATTCTGCTCTTATTTCACACATGAACTCTATTCAAATTAGTAAAAACAACGAGAGTCCTATAGCACTTTAAATTCTAACAAATTTAATTTCTGCAGGCATAAGCTTTCGTGGGCTGTAACCCACTTTGTCAGATGTAAGGAATAGAAATCAGATAGGAGGTATATATATATATACATCCAAGGGTAAGGAACAACAATGGGGAAGAAGTAGGTATAACTTCCCTCTGACGAAGTGGGTTACAGCCCACGAAAGCTTATGCAGAAATTAAATTTGTTAGTCTTTAAAGTGCTACAGGACTCTCGTTGTTTTTGCTGTATACAGACTAACATGGCTACCCCTCTGGAACTATTCAAATTAGTGGAATCATTTCAGATTTAGTGGTGTAGCTGAAATCAGAACTTGGCCCTTAAGATTTAAGTCAGACCCTTCCAGCCAAACTCTGCCTATGCTACCCCAGGGAAGTCAATGCAATTGCATGGAGTGAACATGAGGGCAGAATGTGCCATGTAATTGGATAAGAACCTTGTTGTGTTTTTGTGGTTTATTATGTGTGCTGTGGTATGGGGGGGAGAGAGAAATAACAACCTACCTAAAAATAAGAGTGGAACAATGTGCTGTTTGTAGCACTAGAGCATGGTTTTGTCTAAATCCATTAATAGACATTAATTTAAAAACATGTTACTATATTTAAGCAGGATCCAGTTTGCAAATGTTCAGATGTAGCTTTTTCATTTTTTTCTACCAAACACTCCTGCTAAATAACTAACCCAGATAACACTTTTTTAAAAGACTTTTTGAATCTGACTGAAGTAAATGGGAACTCAGCACCACTCTAAATCAGGTCCTAAGCCAGTTGGGTAGGTACCAAAAGAACATGCAAGTTTCCACTTGGTCACACTGGCTTTTGAAGACAAAGACGCGTGGAAAGGTTAACCCACCTTGACACAAAATAGTACAATACACGCCAGTGCCTAAAGGGCTCGATAAGCCCATAGTGACCATTGTTTACAGAAAAAAGGTGATTCATAAAGCAGTTCATGAAAAAAACAAGAGCAAAAAAGGATACAGACTATTGGAAACAGCTTTTCATACATCAGATAGATGGATGTAAACAAAACAGAGTAAACAGGTATCTAAATAACCCGAGGGAATTAGATCCAGAGCAATACAACATGCTGTGCTGCATACAGTGTAATGTAAGTTTCTGGGAGTACCTTTAAGTATACTTTCACATGTTTATTACATATAAGTAAAGAAAATATCATTTATGGCAAGAAGGTAGCGGATATACAATCTATCTGCAAACACGCCTTTCCTTGTAGGCATATGAATGTATTTTTTGTTTTAGCCAATATTACTGACTTTTTAAAAAATAATAGCTTCCATGTTTCATATACGATACTACTGTATAGTCTAAGGATGGAAACATTTAAATATGATTACAAAGAAAAAAATACAGGCAATATAGGCTACACAGGTGTACCCAAAATTTTCTGTGCATTTGGTAATTTGAGACATTGCATTTTATAGGATTATGATGCCATAGTGGGGGAGAGAATATTGAATTTCAAAGCGTTACTGGAAAAAAGCATTTTTTTGCTAGGCTTGTGCATAGGGGAACGTGCACAGTTAGGATTCCCAACTCTTGTCACCAGTACTTGGATGGTCTTTGTTGCAGATGGGATATGAAGCCTAGGTAAAATCAAAGTCTTGTTTTGCTTTGGGAAATGTAGCTGGCTTGTTCCAAAGGGATGAGGGCTTCTGTAACCTACATTTATTAGATATTGTAGGGGGTCTTCAGATCTGCATGGCCTTCAGAAGGGTCATATGGGTGAGTTTAAAGAGATACCATCAATTTCAATTATCATAATTAGTGGTGCAAACATTTCAGAAGGGATATTAATGCTAGTGTGCCAGGGTTTAAGGTTCAAAATCAGAGAGCAGGATGAGACCTATGTGGTGGGCAGATTATCCCACCTCTGCCCACTGCAGGGCTCTTCTGAAGCATCTGATGCTATTCACTGCCAGAGACAGCGTACTGGACTAGATGGACTGTGGGTCTGATCCGGTCTGGCAATTCCTATGTTTCTAATTTTAAAATAGCAGCTACTCTCTGCATCTTTTTACTGGCTGTTATCTAAAATTAGTGTAAATGATTGTGCCTGGAAGGGGGAAAATTTCCCCGTTTGCTTACATTGTGCATTTGACAGTAATTGAGTCAGTTCTGTTATTTCCTATGGATAGTTAGCCAGCTTTCCATTTATTTGTGTGATCTTTCACACAGCAATAGAGAAGAGAAAAATAGTTAAAAAGCGAACAAACAATCCCCTGCCCCCAAAAACCATGGTTATAAAACCACAGGAACCGGCAGGGGGACTCAGGTAGGCGTAGTGCCTGAAACTACTTTCAAACTCCTATTTTGTGGCTTACAGTACCTTTTTGTCCACTAGTATTTCTTTACAAAGACGGTTTATTTTTTAGATTGCAGGGAGATTGGCTTGTATGTGTAGAGACAGTGTCCACTATGTTTTGAAATGCTTTCAGAACTTTCTCCTGTATTAAAGCTGGGCTGTTAATATTGGGCCATAATCTTTGTATCTTTGGGTGTGCAGTGGCCTAGTTCTTAGGATACAGGACTAGGAGTCAGAAGGCCTGAATTCTAGCCCCAGCCACATCACTTTGTTATTCAGACTGTGGGCAAATCACTTGGTTTCTCCATGACGTAGTTTCCTTATCTGAAAAACAGAAAAATTATACTCGTTCTTTGTAGAACACGGGAGGGAGAGTGTGGGTGAAAATTCAGTATTATAAATGGTAATTAATGATGTATGTACCATCTCTCCTGGCTGGGTGGTGACCATTGCTGTCTTTTTTCTAAATTGCTTTCTAATTCACAATCTCTGGGTAATTGTTGGATATTGAAGCTGCACAGCTAGGTGATATGTAAAGATGTCTGGTCTGGTTCATTCCCTCCTCTAAACTCTGATAAAAGTTGTTCATGGTTACTTTATTTTTCAAGATGCCTCAGGGGATGGCAATATTTAGGTTCAATATTGTGTGGTAAGCTTGTGTGTGTGTGTGTGAGTGTGTGAGAGAGAGGAGGAAAAGAATTATCTGGCAAGTTTGATATGTGAACAGCTATAAGTATCCTATTAAAAGTGCTTTGCACACCCATAGTACCTCCTGGCCAAGGATGTCTAAGTGCCCGGTAAACCTTAGCCTCACAACACAGTTAGGAAGCAGACATATTACCCCCCCACCCCACGTTACAAATGGCATGGAGATGACAAATATCCCAGAGCAAGTCTGTGGCAGAGATGGAAACCCAGATTTCCTGACTCCCAGTCCTGCACTTTTCTGGATGCTGCTTCCTTTCCTTTGGCTTGTGTGAGCCGCTGTTATAATAAATACAATATTGAATGCTAGGGGTAAAATCTGGGTCCCATTGAAGCCAATGGCAAAACTCCCATTCTCTTCAGTGGGGCAGGATTTCACCCCAAGTGACTTCACCCACTTAAGATGCCATGCAACTGGCCCCTAGAACTGCAATTTGTAAGGTGCTTAACTGCTATGATGAAACAGAATTTACAAATAACAGTCAGGAAAATGTACCCACCCATGTTATACTGGGCTCTGACGTGGGGGTGCCACCAACTATAGGTAGTCAGAAAGCTGAATTCATCTCCAGCTCTTGAAAGCTATTTCATAATCATCATCATCCCTGTGTGTAATAAGTTTTCCAGCTTATCCAGGCATTTTCAAGGGCTCTGGTTACACTGTGTGAATACTGAGACTGGCTCAGGTAAGATACCGAAATGAGTTGTGTGTTTCATTATTTACATTGACTGGATTTGTTTGTCAAATACTTTGTCATGGCTTCAAACTTATTGAATTAGGCTCTGATCCTGCAAAGACTTATATACTTGCTTAACTTTAAGGGTCTGAGAAATCCCATTGCAGTAACCACGTCTTCCATTAAGTCAGTGGGACTACTCTAGGGTGGCCACTCATACACCCCTAGAATATCAGACGGTTCCCACCTGTGTGACCCTCCACCCACCAGCATGACGTCACATGGGGACACTGTTTTGAGGATCGATTCATCCCCTCCCTCCCGCCAGCATGACCTCACACACGGCACGTGCAAAGTCCTGCTAGCGGGGGCACAGCAGTACGTTCTTCAAAATGGCTCCCCCATCTGATACCAGACAAATCCATGTCTGGTTTATCTCAGTACTGGCGGGGCGGGGATAGAAGAGGAACGTTAGAAAAGCAGGACTGTCTGACTTAAAACTGGAAGAATGGCCTGCCTAGACTACTCATGTATAAGCAGATGTTTGAATCTCTGCTGGCCTAGCCTTAGTCTGTCTTCAGAGAAGAAATTTCTGTGCTAAAAGTGGAAAGCCACAGTTACTTTAAGTGTGATTAAACTCTTGAATGCAGAATTTCTCTGAGCAGTCAGAGCTGTTTAATCTCCACATCTGTTTTTTCAAACAGGCTTAACTAGTAGCCACTGGTCTCACTATCTCTTGTGGTTGGCTAGTTATTTTTAGTGTACCTAAAAATGTGCTGCCCCCTCAGAGAATGAATGAAGAAACAGTCCCTGCTCAGAGGAATTTACAGCCTAGATTAGATATGATGCAACAAGAGAGATTATAAACAGACACAAAAGGATTTGGGGGCGGAAGGGGAAAAGGAGAGGAAACCAAAGGGAAACAGTAAGATCAGGTGATTTCTCAGCTCAGTGAGGCATGTGCACATCTTGATGTTTCTGTTCTCTTTTTTCCCTTTCTTACTTCTTTTGGGCAAGAATGCAGAGATGAGGGGGCAGGGGGGAATTGAATGAAGAGAAAAAGGTGGTTTGGGGAACAGTATTTGGGAAGATGCTCCAGGCCTAAAATAGAAGTGGAGAGTTGTTTGCAGATCGCAAGTCATGAGCATTGCCTGAGTTTACAAGGGAATATTGCACAGAGCTTGCCCACATTATGCCGGACGTTAGGCCATCTCTTGGTCACTAAAATCACTGAATTCACCGGACAAATATTTGAAGAGATTGCTTTTGGCAAAATACTCAGATTCCTGCGTGTGAGTTTTTGTACTGCTTTTGCTGAAGTGAAGGGTAAATGAATAACTGTATGAGCACCACCTTGTGGAGAGCTTAGATAACATTTAATGGAAGAGATTTTTAGAGCAGGTGTTTCGGGGTATTTATTGCTAAAAATATTTAATTTACATTTTTGGGTGTGCAATAAATGCAAATTATTCTCAGTACTGCCAAGTTCTTTATGGTTTTGCATTATATTGTATTTCTGTCTGTGCACACAATCAAAGGACACCATTCTGATAAGATCTGGTTTTTTATTTATTTCATGGAACAGTTACTATCAACTGACTTTTTACTTTTAGATGTTCAGGTATGTCATGTTACATAAAGTTTGCAC
Organism: Emydura macquarii macquarii; assembly: GCF_026122565.2. Taxonomy (NCBI): domain Eukaryota; kingdom Metazoa; phylum Chordata; order Testudines; family Chelidae; genus Emydura; species Emydura macquarii. Next base: position 5,376,326 of record NW_027130155.1, on the reverse strand, counting down.
GCTTATACATCTAAACAGAGTATTTGTGTATGTTGTACACAGAAAAAAGAGACAAAGAATGACAAGAAAACAGATAGGACGTGTACTGTAAAATGCAGTCACTAGTCCTGGTTTGTCAATGTGCTTGGGTATCTGAAGCAGGAATCAGTCGCCGGTTCTGTAGCAGAACTCTGCTGCTGACTTGTTGACATGAGGTTCTTTATCCCCTCATCCAAATGAAAATGTAGTTTTTCGAAAGGGTTGGGTGAAACTAACCCTTTAGTGCTGTGAGTGTCACGTTCCTGAGGCAGAGACAGTGCTAAAGGACTGGTGCTAACAGTCAGGGCCTCAGACCCACGGCCTTTAAGGGGAGAGTGTTTTTTCTCATCACTATATGTCACCAGAATTATAAAGAAATTGGTCTAGGTATAATGTTATGTCAGAAAAGTCCAACTCCTGTAATGAAGGGGAATTTCAAGAATTTATAGTAAGAATTAACTTACAGTGGAAAGTAATTCCCTGTTACAGTTTGAATGGACTACCAGCTTCTATTTCCTCCATACCTATTATGGTAGCACTCAGTTGGTTAGTTTTGAGGGCTCGGTTGTTCCAGAAATAGATATTCTACAGTAATAGTTTTGCTTTTTTTTTTACTAGCAAAGTTGTAGAGACTCGGCTTATAGGTTAATTTGGTGTGTGCAGTATACTGCACAGAGGGAAGGGACTAGCCAGAGAGCTTCCACAAAAGAACTTGCAGTGATCACTAGGCCAAAGTTAGCCCTGTGTGAAACTGAGCCCTGGTGTAAGGGTGCGACTCCGGTGAAGTCAGTGCAATTCCATGCCCCAGCACTCTGAAACTCCAGGAAGGAATGTTTGAAGCAGGGCGACATTCTTACATTTGAAGTTTTCGGATGGGACTTTCAGATGTGCTCAGAGTTGCCTCAAATTTGCTTCCAGCGGGAGCAAAGTTAGGCCAATGCTGAGTGCTTTTGAAAAATCACATCCTATTGTATTTTGCAACCAAAAGTGGCTCATAAATGAACTGTACCTAGTTTTCAGCTTCGAGTCCTATGCTCAGTCCACTAGGACCCCTGTCTCTTTACTCACAGTAGAAGATTTAAAAAAAAAAAAAAAAAAAGACGTTAATTAAGTGACAGAAGTTAGAAGCGTACAGAATTTGAAATGTGTGAAGCAGCTTGTGTTTCATGCACGCACATCAGATGAACATAATGGTCTTTCCTACTGTCATCACTCTATTTACTCTGATTTTATTTCCACTATGTACAGCACCTACAGGAGATATAATTATTCAATTAATATCACTGCTCACACTAGGAGAAAGGGCTGGTGTTGGTGTGTCTCCCTGCCAAGATTTGCTATGCTCCACTTTTCTCCTTACTCTTTTTTTCGTCCTGCAGCAGTGAGAAGCATGTGTGCATATATCACAAAACTACACCCTCTCCCAGAATTCTTGTATAGCTTGAAATAGTTTTAATAATGAATTTTTCTGTCTCATAAATGATGACTTATAACCCAATGCAAAGTGATTTGTAGTAGACATAATGCCAGTCTACGCTGAGACTCCTGTGAAGATATCAAAGATTGTTCTCTTGGTAACAAAGCATTCTTTTCCTCTGTGGATTTCAGTACTTTACGGAGCCAGCCACAGGATGGTGGATGACACGTGTGTGCAGTCTCTTTCTTCAGAAGAATGGGACAGCCCCATTCCAGTTGATGGCTGCCCCCTCCCACTTAGTTCTGATTGCCATCTCCACAGAAGGAAATCTCTTCTCCGGGTCACTTTCATCTTCACCATGATTCTTTTCCCAGTGATGAGAATGAGTGTCTGAAAGGGCAATCCCCCAAATTCAGTGGGGAAAAAAAACCCCCAGCAACATGAGTCTAATTGCTACAGCTCCATTGACTGTTCTGTTCAAGCACTAATCAGATTTTAAAATTCCACATTAGAAGCCTGATGGAACTGTGCATTAATATCCTGCTCGTCTACGTGCAGTACAGGTCTAGAACTGCTAGGCAGATGCAGCTATTGCAAATGGAAGTCTAGACTCATGGCAGTGTGCAGTTTAAAGTTAACATGGTTGGCACTGCTTGCTTTCCAATATTTGGTCATTACAAAGGCAGTTGTATTAAATGTTCAGGTTTTGGGATCAGAATTTCAGAAAGTGAGGTCTGTGGGCACTACAGGCATTTGGGCACACAAATGGAATTAACCGTAGGTGTAAAAATGAACAAGGACCTCACTTCCTAATAATCTGACCCTAGTTCACAATAGCAGTAATGACCTGTGGGTGGCGCACTTCCTGGCAGTTTAAGACCAGCTGGGTAAAAGATCCTTGGGCTCTCCACCCTTCCCCTGGATTGTAAATAGGATGGAAAAGCCCTTCCCATCACTTGTTGTTATTACCCGGTTATGAACTCAGTGCAATGGCTCAGAATGAAGCCTTGCTTTCCTATGGGTTATTGTGCCAGCCACGAGCTGTTTGGAAGGCTGTCATTGAAAATGAACCAAAGTCTGCACCTGCGGCAGCATGCAAACCTCAGGATATATAGTGTATTAAATCTGAGCAGCCATACTGACTTTTGTATAGCAGTGATGGGGCATAGGGTGGTGGGGAGGATGCAGGTGGGTTACATCTTAGTGCATGGAATGAAGCTATAATCTTTGAGTCACAGTTCCAGGGCCCATCCAACCAGAACGGCAGTCACTGACCCACCTCCTGCAGATCCAGTTCTGGCCCTATTAAACGGCTATACCCCAAAAGGTCTGGCCTCAGTGGAGTGCAACACAGCAGAATAGCAGCAGACCAGCAGTCGTGGCACTCTCCTCTCTTTCTACACCTGTTAGACACTCACGGATGATGTGGCCCATGGGCAGCAACATCACGATGGATCTGTGCCACTGTTACAATTAGGAGGACAATTGTTGTTAAGTCACTGGACTGGGACTCAGGAGATCTGGATTCAATTCCTAGCTTCATTGACCTTGAGCCAGTCATTTTAATCTATCTGTGCCTCAGTCCCCCATCTGTAAATGTGGATGATAATACTTCCTCTCTTCCACCCTCGTCTGTCTATTGAGATTGTGAACTCTGTAGGGCAGGAGCTGACTCTAACTAGGTGTCTGTACAACACTTGGTACAGTTAGGCCCTGACCTTTGTAGGCACTACTGTAATACATGTGATAATAACGTGATCCCCGTCCTGCATGGTGCCATGCTCTCAATTCCTATTAATATTGGTGGGTATTACAGATGTTCAGCATCTCAGAGGATTCTTGGTGTTTATGTATAGATTCACAAAAGGTCAATTCTATTGACAATATTCCTAGACATCTCCCCAATAATAGAGCGTCTGCTCATGAATACTCCCCCCCACAACTTATTGTGTCTCTCAAAATCCGCTTTTGATCTCAGCCTTCTCTTATGCATTGTTGTTTACTGTAGCTTCCCTAGACTATATGAACAGATTAATATTAAACACTGACAGTGATCTGCATTTAAACACCCTCCTTTGATAAGCTTAAATGCCTACCTATTGTTAGATGCACTGTTTTTTTCTGTGATGGCTGCCCATTATATAAGTAAAGATCAAAGATGTGTTCCATTTTCCAGTCAGATAAGAGCAGCCTGTTTGTGCTGAAAAGAACACTGTATGTTCCATTGATGTTGCACAGCCAGATGGGTAATTTAGGAGTCTTCAGCATGCTTCCAACCTGGGGGGAAAAGGGTAGTTCAAACATACCCTCATTATTAATAGGCACTTAATGTCTATGTTGCTTTAAAGGAGCATTAGTTTTACTGCTCTGAATATAGGGTTACTAGGAGGTATTACTGTCCCTTTCTTCTAGTAATATCACCACTGATACCTTTTAATCAGGGAATGAGTAAATAAGTCAAGGTGGCATGAATGATATACGTCACAAATTGAACTCCAGCTCTGATGAAATCCTCCCCCATGCTTTCATGTCAATTGATTTACAGCAGCTGACGATTTCATCCACTAAGTTTTAACTTGAGAAGTGCACTTTGCTTTACGAAAAGTGTAATAAAAAACCTCCAGTAGATCCTAAGCCTGGGAATATATTTATGGGAATCAGCTTTTAAAAAGAACACTGATATGATGGGGTTCTAAATGGTCTAAGAAAGGGGCGAGATAATGAACGGGTTGTAGCCAATTCAACAAATTGTGGCCCCAATTCCACAGTCCTTCCACATTCATTCTAAAGTGCATTTGTGCAATTGCTACTGAAAAGTAGTGCTATTCTGCCAGTAATTCTATGTGGTAATGTAAGCAGCTAGCATCAGCATCTGAAATATGGAAAACAAACAGTGTTATGATATGGTGTAACCATGGTGGGGAAGGTGTATTAAGCAAGGTTTGAAGGGCTGAACATTGCATCAAAGAAAGTCTCTCTAAAAGTATGTAATCTCTTTCTCCCCACCAGTAGGAGTGAATTCTCCAGTCCAGAGAGTTTCCAGGTAGTCCAAGCATTGCATTATCCTCCAGGACCTGCTTCATAATGTCTCTTCATAGTGCTGAAACGTCAGACCTCTGGGCCAGGTTCTGATCTCAGTTACACTGATGTAAATACATAAGAACTCTATTGGGCATAAATCTCATTTCACTTATTTATATAGGTTTTTATAGTGATGTAACACCACTTAAGTTGCTCTGGATTTGTACGGGGTAAATGGAATCCGAATGTGCCCTCATAACCTAAAACAGAAAATAATGGAGGTGCTCTGTAAATGGCACCTACTGCAGTAACATACTGCTGTTGAAAAGAACAGGCCAAATTCAGCCCTAGTGTAAGCAAGCACAACTCAATGTAAGTCTGTGGACTTGTGTTCTCTTACACCAGGGCTGAATTTGGAGTCTCCTGAAAGTCCTTCTATCTCTTCTGGCAGGCTATTGTGAGGGTCACTTGGGGAAATGCAAATTTCATGTCTCTAGATGTGGCCTTTGAACCTTGTTTTTATTGCTTTTACATTATGTTCGGACTCACATGATATATATTTGGCAGTCTCAGACCACTGCTCTATCAACAATTGCCTGCATCCAATGGTCATTAACATTAAGCCTGCTGTGTAAAGATGATTTACGGAGGTGAAATGAGAGATATGACCAATCTAGAGACAGAATAATTCCTCATCTTCAAAGCAAAATCTCTCTGTCAGGTGGAATTAAGTATTGAAGAAGAAGAGAACCCCTAAACAGTTTATAGACTCTAGTCCATAGACATATCCATGCAGTAATGGTTTATTAAGGAAAGTCACCTAAGCTTAACTCTAGCGTTTGATGGTATAAATAATCCCTCATCCATAAAAGAAGAAAAAAAGGTTTAAGTTTGCATTACTGTGCATTCTCTCTTGTCTGGGGAGGGAAAAAAACATCCTCTTATTTGTCTAGAAAATAATGCAAGTCAGCTGAAAAAATGGAATCCGACAACATCTTGTAAGTCAAGTTTGAAATAATCATTTGCTATTGATGTACCTAAGCCTCAAGAGTGCGACAATGACCATAACACATGTAAGAAAAGAAAGAACAACAATATGTATTGTGTCTTCTCTGGATAAGTGCAATTAACCCCAGAGGGTGATGTCTGCATTCATTCTGCATTAAGTGGATCTGTGAAAATATTTCAGTCTTAAAAAGGGAACTAATATAAAAAAACCTTGCCCAGATCCATAAAGGTATTTAGGCTTCTAAATTTGGAACGGGGCCTGGTATCTCAAGCCCTTAAAATACTGTCCCAAAACAGTAGAAGACTCTTCAAGCAGCTTAAGGCCCATCTTTATAAAGGGTAGATGTGTCTTGTTTTAAACTTCCATGGGAGTAGACAAAAAGCAGATGGAAGAAGCATTTTACTAGCATTGACTGTCTACCGTGTTTGATGTGTTACTCTGAGGACTGTAGCTTTCAAGCCCTGGATTTTGTTCTCCTGTGGCATGAACCAGGGTGCAGCTGAAAAACTTTTAAGGGACAAAGGAAAAGAATGGGGAGCACAGGAACCTATAGAGAAGCTCCTCAGATCAGGTACTGGTGGTGGAGGAGTAGGCACCTGAGCAAAGTGTGGCTGTTTTAGCCATGTAAGTGGAAGTTCCTGTGATGCAGCAGGGACTGGACATGTGTAAGGGGCAGGAGTGTGCATTAGAAGTTCAGCATGTGGGCATCAAGCAGTGAGAGGAGGGTGGAAAAGCGTGGGAGATGTAGAGGGAGAGTGCTGGTGTCTGTGTCCAATGGTAACCATAAGTGTGTGGCCAGGCATTGCTCTTTTGTGTGACTGTGAGTGGAGTGTGACTTATGATGCCAATGTTCATGGGCCTGGCTCATTCCTCAGTCCTGGCTAACTGTGCATGGGTGTGTTTTGGCTTAATGCAGACACTGTCAGCATTAGTTCAGATGGGTTTCTAGGAATGTATTTCCATGCTGTTTCTTTCGCGTGATCCTCCTTTTCTCCCCATGTCTCTCCTTCCACTCACTCCACCCACTTTCTATCTTGCTACACCTAGATTATGTCCCTTCAATCTATTTTAATGCTAGTTTTGTGAGTGTCAAAGTTGGCACATCTTAGCTGATGGCATGACGGCATTGAGACAACAACCCTGTAATTACCCAGCCTTCAGACTCTTTACCTCATCACTTACTGCCTGTTCCCTCATTCCACTGCCTTTTTCCAATACCATGATGTGGCCCCCAGCCTCTGTAACTGCCGTGCTTTCAGTATATTGCCAGACAGGAACCTTTCTAAGGCAATTTACAGTTTTCACATGGCTTGTGTTCATTAGTATTTTACCTTAGTTATCTAACTCAAATTAAGAACCCGCCATTTTTTCCCAGTGAAGACGAGCCGCCCCCCAGAAAGGCTAAGTGAAATTTCAGGGGGAAGCTGATAATATGCGTTGTGTACTCACTGTAACAATCTAAAGGCAGGGAATCTGAGCGTAGGACTGCTGGTGCAGCTCAGTGATTTGCATAGTCTCTCACCTGGAGGAGTCTGTAATGCTCCACTTCCTCCTTGTTCCAGTGTAAATAGCCCACCTCACTGCGAGTCAGGACTCCATGCAATAGTTCTTGCACTCCTCCTTCACTGTTAAATTTCTGGAACCCATTAAACACATGTGGACTTGCTCTGCCTGTTAAAATGATGTTGAGAATTGCCTAGAGGGGGAATGACCCACAATTACACTTTCAGGCAGTGGAGCAGAAACTACTCTAGAATTGCTTACTGTTGTTCATCTTTCTCATAGCTCTTCCCCCTCACCCCATACCCCCCGCCGCCCCAATATAGAGTAAGTGGCATAAAAACATGATTTCATACATATCCATCTTAGGCATTTCCAGGACACCTGTCACCCTGATATCTAAATGCCAATAACATAGGGCCTGTCACTTTGCTGTGACAAAGGTAAATATTATTAACCCCCTTTTACAGATGGGGAAACTGGAGCAGAGAGGTGAAGTGGCTTTCCCATAGTCACGTAGTGAGTCGATGGCATAGCCAGGGATAGAACTCAGAAGCCTTGCTTCTGAGCTCAGTGCTCATTCTGCTTTGTCTTGATGGAAGTTTTCAAAATTGTATAATCAGTAGTAAAAAACCAGTTGTGTCTATAGGAATGTGGGTATGGATTCGTGATATTAAGTAATGAAAATATGCGCAGGCAGCAAAATTAAACTCTGCTTACAACAGGTTGCCATCCATTACTTTACCAACACGTTGTTTACTATTAAGGACAACTTCTGTTCTCTTCTCCTTTTCATGTGTTTTGCAAGTGTCCTCCGAGAGGAAAAGCAATTGCTATGATTCTGAACCCTAAGCACTGAAATCCTGCTTGTCACTGATGTCTCCCACAAGTACCAGACACTTATTTTATGCTGCACAAGCACACGTTGCTATTTGCTTTCCCCTAACTCCTGCTTGTACTTCTGTATTATCCCTTAGTGTGCCTTGAAGAGAGACCCTGGTAGGCGATCTGTACCTTCTGATGCCTTTTGATTCAAGCAAATATTGGTGGGAAAAATATTTGCAGTTACATTTGTAATGCTTGCTATGTGAGCATTTTTACATTTTGTCAAAAATCCAAAACTGGCCCTCTTTTTGCAAAAATATCATACTAAAACAGGCTCACTGTCATGTGAACCTTTCTAATTTGGCATGTTTTTAGAATTACTTTCCTGTTTTTTCTGACCCTTTGCCCCCAAAGCCACATAATTTTGGGAGGTGGAAAAATGCCTAACAAAGCAGCTATAGCAGATGTCAGGAGAATGCCTGCAGCTTTACACAGCCCAGCAATGCTCTGGGCAATGAAACACAATGAAACTCTGCAACAGTAAAACCCTAACGAGGGCTCTGAAACCTTATTGCCAGATCTGGACATAGACATCCAGTACACAGTAGTCTGCTTTTCTTCTCTGCAAAGAATAGGTGCCTGATCCTCTGCTGGTGGGAACTCATGTTACCTCCATTGAATGAGGAACTGGCCCATAATCTATGACCTAACATTTGCCTTTTAGCAAAACGCAGTAAAATTTATGACTGTTTTTCAACCTCAGCCACCAAATGATGCAGGAAATCATCACAGGTAACATTAATGATTCAAATTCTAGGAGCTCAGCATTGTAGTTGTATGGACCATGAACTGTAAAAACCATCTGTTGGATAGGGCATGTGGATGCTGAGGCAATGGGCTTTTGAGTGGGGTGGGAAAGGGAAGGGGCTACGCTACAGTGGCATCTACTCTCTGCTGGCTGGCTTGTTCTATTTTCTCATTATATTTTGTGTGTGGTAATATTTTTTGTGACTACAAGTTTAATTGTGGCCGGACATCTAGAGCTTGTGTATAGATGTTCATTTTTATATTTTAAATTGAAATTAAGAAATCTTAAAATATATTTTCGTAACTGGGAAGTCCTTGATGGATTCTTCTTGAAATTCAAAAGACTAGAAGCAATAGCAAAAATAGACCTAAAACCCATACACCAATGTTAAGACAGTCAGTTAGTAGGACATGATTCTAAAGCTTCAGAAATACCTTTTGACAATATCTGGAACCATCTGCTTTTACGTGGGTCTTATTAACAATTGCAAATGTTCGGGAAACCGATTACAGGCATTTCACAAGAACCATTTAGGAAAAAAAATCACATAGTCCTACCTGTCTACAAATGAAGTTTCCAAGACTGAATTGTAACAGATGAGATGTTGTGAAGTCTAGGTCTTTTTGGAGCCTATGGAACCAAAACCAAAGTATTATGGTGGTGTCAACTGAATGATAGGAGTGACTCTGTATGTCAGTGTATGATTGTCAGGAAAAATTAAAAAGACTATACTTCTCAGGGTTATTTTGTTTTCCTTTATTACAGGCATAGCAGTGGTGAGCTAACTATATTTTTACACCCAGTTTTAACTTCTACTAGAGTTGGATCTGAGAGGCAAAATTCAAATTTAGATTCAGATCCAAACTTCCCCAAAGTGTGTGTGTGTTTGGTTCCCAGGGTTCGGTTCTGGCTGATCTCCAGAATATATAGCTTTTATTAACAACTATTATTAACAATTCTAATACCTATCTGTAGGAATTGAACAGAAAAGTTAGTGGGTAACATTTTCAAAAGTGCCTAAGGTCTGGACAACACACCAACTTTATATGGCTATAACTATTTTGGTAAGGGGTACAATTTTTTTTAACCAAAATAGTTATACAACACTGGTGTGGACGCAGTTATATTGGTATAAAAGTGCCTTACACCAATACAGCTTATTCCCTATCCTACATGGGAATAATTATACCAGCATAATGCCCCTTTACACCAATATAATTGCATCTATTCTGGGGCTAAGGGTAGGGGTTTTACCACTTATCTATATTAGTATAGTTAACGTGGTACAACTTTTGTGTGTAGACAAACCCCTTAGTGATTTAGGTGTCTAAGTCCCATTGATGTTCAGTCAGTATCACCACTATTACATGTGATAAGAATTGGTAGTATAGAGAGCAGTTTTTTGCTCCCACAGAGAAATTAAGCTTCCCTCTCCTAATTCCTCCCAGTGCCATAAGGAAATAGACCACTTCATAAGATATTGCTGAACTTGTGCAGAAGGTTTTAAAAAAGACAATTTACCTTTCCAATGTCCTAGAGAAAAGCAAGCTATATAGAAATAAGATCACACCATGGCTTCCTTCACCTTTGAACTGATATAAAACAAACAAACAAAAAAACAACAACAAAGAAGGAATTACGGCAGTTATCCATGACTGGTTGAGGTATCTCTTCTGTTAACTCTTCAGATATGTTCCCCCTGCATCTTTTGCTACAATCTTAGATGAAAATACTGGACCAAATGCTACTGCAGTCAATGGGAGCTTTGCCGCTGACTTATTAAGCACAGTAGGATCAGGTCAAAAGGGATGATAGAAATCTTTCATTTTTATTATTTCATAGAACAAATTACATTCCCATTTGTTTTTTTCTTTGTATTCAGCTTTTAACAAATGATTTTAGTGACTTTACAATTTTTTTGTATTTTTACAAGCCACTTTTTCATTAACATAAAATTTAGGTCCTGATTACATAGAGTATCCCAATCCCATTGAGGTCACTGGCCAAACTCCCATGACTTTCCCTGGGAGCAGGATCAAGCCAAGTAATGCACTGTACCGATTTCCGATAGTGAAAATCAGAAATGATTCATGATCTGTTCATTAGGATTCTGAAGATCACATTAAATAAATGTTATAAACCTATTGCAAGATCAGTTCTTTTAAAAGAAATAGGATAGGTGAGAAGCAAAAAATAAATATAAAAAATTGCTTATTCCTCACTTACACAGTGTATATGATCACAGATAAATTTCTGAGCTGCTTCTTTCTCAAAAAATTCAAACAGCTGAAGCTGGAAGTCAGGAACATAAGAAAAAAATAGAACAGGAGACATTAATTATATCCAAAAGTGGAGTTTTCAACCCACTGTTGTATTTCTTTCATACAACCAAAGGAATGATGTAGGAATCTAATCTGAGTCTGCCTGAACTAAGGCATTCAATTATATACAGGATTACGAAATAAATAGCTATAAAGTTAATGTTTGCCCTTTTTGGGGAGGAGGGGAAATCAGTTGTTAATCAACATGAATTATAGCTTCTGGATTCATATAAAGCCTTTGTGAAGCAACAGAAATACCTTTCAGAGCTCCAGCTCTGACATGGATTTTAAAGGGCTTATAATTTGTAATGTATCATAAGGTAGGGCACAGGTTTAGGAGATTTTATATTCGCCTTTTAAAAAATTCAACCCACTTTTTCCCCTGCAAATTTTGTTTATAAACATATCTTCTTACTTACTCTTTCAGTAAAGTTATCTATTGTGTACTCTGTACTGGGCGTAAAATAAGCATCAGTGGTGACAAGACAGACAGTGGCCTTCCGACCTTCCCCTGCTGTCCAGAGAATATCTCCCAGAGATTCGGCAAGAGCGTTTTCTTGTTCTGTTTGGCTTATTTCACACAAACTGCAATGCAGGACACAAAAGAATGCGAAAGGCATGATAATGCAGATGAACCTACCCCGGGAAAACTCTAAGGAACTGTGTACGCACAGGGATAGCCCTGATTCAGCACTCAGTGGTCAGCAATCAGTGCTGGTGTCTAAATGTAGACAGAGCCATACAGCTAAATGAGCTACAGGATCAGCACAAGCACAGTTACACCAGCTGCTGGCCACTGTTTGCTGAATCAGGGCTGTGCTTGAGTGTAGCGAAGGCTGTTGCAACCATTATGATGTTGGAGGATTATCTTATTATTATAAACTAGTCCTACCTGTGTTCTGACATGATTTACTCTTTCCTGTGTTAGAACCATTTTATGATCATGCTACAGATTTATGATACAGTTCAATGAAGGCTCAGGTTCTAATATTCATTCTCTAACCTGGGTTGCCTCTGTCTACACAGGTGAGACCAAGCTATGTTATGACATGATCAGGACTCTATCAAGTAATAACCCAATCCCTGACACAATAAAATATGTATGTAGATCGGCCTTACTTGAGAACCAAATTCTATCCTACAGGAAAACCTGTGAGAGGAGGCCAGAGGACCTAGGAAACCTTGAAGTGTTTCTGGCAAACGATCCTCTCATGGGGATGAGCTTAGAGGGCTGGGGAAGAGGCCAGAATAGGAAAGCTATATTCCTGAGGCACCTGCCCCTCTGCAGCACGGCCTCTACCTCTAGAATCAAGAATACCAGCTAGAATCAAGCTGCCATTGGCTGTCCATGCCGCACTGTGAGTCAGTGCTCCGAGGAGTCACATTAGCTCCTGCATGGCTATCTGTCGCTGTTAAAAGGGGCTGGGGAGCATGGCTGGAAGAGGTTTCAGGAGTTCTGAGAGGGAGGACCATGCCTCACTGGCTCCCACCCCATTGGATGCTTTCCCATGCTACTTTACTGTATTAGCTACCCTCCACACCTCACTGATGGGGCTAAAAGTCTCTATTAAACCTTTGCTCATGTTTTTGTCTCTCTCCTTTGATTTCTCTGAGGGTGCTAGTGGAGTCTGCGACTGCCAGAGAAAGGAAGATCTGCCTTTCTAGGTGCAGCTTTACAGAGCTATCCCATGATTACCCTCTTTGCCCAACTGAACTGGGACTAAGCAAATTCATGTTAAATCCTGCCTGATCTCTGTGAACCTTGGGCTGCCTTTCGGGGATTTCAGTGCTGCATGGCATTAGGGCCTGATCCCAATGACCTGATCCAAACTGGGATTATTACATGATAGCACTGGGTTTTTTGGCTCATCAGGAAAAAGATTGGGCCTTTGGTTTGACCCATATACTTTCTGGCTTACACTAAATAACACATTATATGAGCCATTTAGTTATTTGCAGGTAGTGTTTAGTGTCTTTGTGCCTGCCATAGAGAAATACTTATCAACCCACATAGCCTGGTTTTCAGCTCCTTTACACCAGTGTAACTCTACTGATTTCAATAGAGGTCTTCCTGATTTACATCCGTGTCAAGAAAGAATCAGGCCCATGGATTCCATGAGTCATAACCTCAGATAGTATAGCGTTATGCCAGTTTACACCAGATGAGATCTGGATTTATGTGGTTATTCAGATTTTGGACCCATCAAGGAAGATATTGGAAACTAGAAGGATTTGCTAAGAAAGGAGCTGCAACACAAACAGTTTAATTTTTCCCTTAAAAGCACCTGTGCATTCCCATTACACTCTATTCAGCCTGTTAGCCAGCCTGAACCCCACATCTGGCTCTAAGCATATGCATTTGTTATCATTAAGAAGGGCTCCAAATGTAGAGGGGGAGGGCACCTGTGTTTTCAGGACTTTCATTTGATTTAGTACTGCCACACTGGTGTCCTTTGCAATGATTGTTGAACCCTGCCTTCTCCTTTCAAACATTGACAAAGAATATGCTTGAGATCAGGGGAGGCTTTTAATTTCAGTTCTCAGTATGAAGGCCAGCCATGCAGCATGGGAACTGTCCATAAGTACTGGTCACCACAAATCAAAATAGGCCAAACAAGCAAGTCCCTTGGCCATAAAACTAAAATGTTTCTGAAAGAAAAATCCATAGCAGATGGGCCAGATTTTGCTCTTCACATTGGTATGAGCTTGGATTTGCAGCAGCATAATGGAGAGTAGAATCTGTCTGTATAACACATAGGACAACACTATTCTTTCTGTTTAAGTCCAAATCATTCAAGTAATTAGAATTTTTATTTCCTGGGGAAGTACAATTTCTTACCTTTGGAGGGAAATATTTTCATCTCTGTTTCTTACGAACAAGAAGTATTTAATGATGTTCACCTGTACAGCCATCAGAATTGCTCTTGCTCCTCCCTAGAAGAATTTCAGAGTTAAAAAACAAAACAAAGAAAGACACCCTCCTCCCCAAACCAAACTCCCCCCCATGAACTAGTGGAACCAAACTAGCATATGCTATGTGGACTTCATGCTAATTCCAGCCTGAGTCTCTGACCAAAGTCTGAGCTCTCAGGTATTGGTGTCAGTAATTTGTCTGGCCTGTCTGGGAACTCAGAATGGCCACCGTGCTACTGACAGCTCTGGAGATAAACTGAAAAGCAAGTAGAGAAAGGCCTTATGGGCCTAAAAATAAGAAATCTTTACCCCAGAAAGGGCACAGTTTTGACCCTGACTATATGCCTGTGCTGGGAAGATGTCCCTCTTCCTTCTGCTGACTACAGCTGTCTGTATGGTGGGTAGCAACAGGAGAGGAGAGCAGCTTCTGCTCAGCCACTCTTTCCCATTCTGTGCAGTGGGCAGGCAGGGGCAGAGTGTGAGTGGAGCCTTGAGTAACTATTTTCCAATACAGCAGCCAGCACAGCAATCTGCTCTAGATATAGGACAGGTTCAGGTTGCAATTGCTACTTTCTCCTCCCCAGCGGCCTCCAAGAGCACCAGAAGGACCAGATTCTCTGAATCACAATCTGATTCCTGATCTGCTTCTGGAGCACAATAGCTCCTTACTCAGGGTTTGCTGCAAAGAGCAACTGAGCCTTAAATTAATGAATTCAGCAATAACAAACTCTTCAAGATTAGAAAATTTCAGCTGGACTTGCTAAAAGCATTTCAGTGAAGTTAAATGGAATTGCCAGAAAGCATTGCTACATAAATAGGGGCTTATGGACAGTCACAACATTAATTACTTTCTGCAGTCTTCTTGCTTTGCTTCTAAGGCCCTGATCCAGTAAAACACTTAGCATGTGTGTAACTTTAAGCACATGAGTAATTACGTTGAAGTTACATGGGGACTGCTCATGTTTTCAAAGTTATGGGTGTGCCCTGCTGGATTACAGTGAAATGTTACCACATTTGTTCCTTATCTGGACCTAGAAACATTTCGGGTCTTCCCTTAAGGGACATGCTTTGAATTGCTCACAGAGAAAATATTGGGGAGCATGCATGTGATTTGAAGCTCTCTACAGTGCATCTCATGGAGAAAAACAACAAAAATAATGGATGGCTATTTAAGGGATGATAAAAAGTTTAAAAGAAATTGGAAATAGAGATCTCAGGATTGACTCTGTGCATTAGGAAATGACAAAAGTCATGAGAAAAACTGGCTAGCGAGGGGCCTGGATGAGGAAGTCTGAAGGTACTGAATTGAAAAAACAAGTTTTATAAATAGAAGAAGGTTAACGAAAGAGTGCTCTGAACACCTGCAAAATAAAGTTGGCAAATCTGTGCAAAATAACAATAAAACCAAAAGAAGACCAATAGTAACTGTATCTGGACAGCTACTGGGGGGGGAGGAGGGGGAACCTTGAAGGAGCAAGACCAAAGAAATAGGAAGGAAAATCCCACTGCTAGATAAGGGAGTAAACTGAATAGTTCTCTGAATGGTTAGATTCCTGTGTGCAGTTTCACTGCCTGGAGGAAGAACAGAGCACTTCATTACAAGTCATACTGGAAATCTCTAAATTAAAGAGGCTGCCAAAGGCACAAAAGGGGAAAAGTGCAGAAATGTCCTGAAACTCTATTTCAGCCCACTACTTTTAGTACTGTTATAAATAAATCCTCTTTTTCTGGTATTTTCTTCAGATTTTGCAGACTGCTCTGTCGTCCTTCAGTCATTGCTTAGCCATGCAATATATTCAACTCTTGTAATCTCTCCTCATAAATCATTCTCTCCAGACCCATAATTATCACCTCTTAACCCATTCTAATTTGTCCATATTTCTGGTACTTGGATGCCTGGAATAGAGCACAGCATTCAGGTGTGATCACGCGGAATTAGAGACGTGTGGAATTAGAGTACATTTGCAAATCCCAGCAGTTCCCTCTGTGATACTGAAGCTACAGCGTCAGTTTAAATATAAGTATTTACCTTTTCTGCCTCCACAGCATAGGACAGATCAGAATATGGGGCGTGGAACTTGAAATATGACTTTTTCCATTCATAGCTGAAGACGTGGAATGTGTTTCCAAATAACATCTTTCGGATCTCCTTCAGATGAGAGGAATAAAGATAGAATGATCCAGAGTCTCATTTATGCTAAGGCCACTTTACACCACTTTGGCAATGTAAAGGGGCCTTCAATAGGAGTGAATTACATTGACATTCACTTTAAGGCACCTTCCTTCACATTGCCAGAGCAGTGTAAGGTGGTCATAGAGTATGTCTACATGTCAGCTGGGAGATGTGATTCTCAGCTCACTTAAATAGCCTAAAAATAGCCATGTGTCCATGGTGGCACAGGTAGTGGCTTGGCTAGCTGCCCGAGGGGTCTGGTGGGAGTGTACTTGGGGTGGCTGCCACCACTGACACATGGCTATTTTTAGGTGTGAGCTCAAGCGGAATTAGCATGGGTACATCTATGCAACCTGGGAATCACACCTCCCAGCTCAAATATAGATGTACTTTTAGTGAGAATTGGGCCCTATGACATCAAAGGAAATGAAACATTTTTGGCTAGTCATGATGACTTGTTTCAGGTTGCTATTACAGTAAAATATAGTAGTAGACTGTGAATAATTTATAGCGCCTAATTTAAAGGGAGCCACTTTTCAGATTTGCTGTTGCTCTTTTCTGCAATTCTAGGGATGAAATTCTGGCCCCACTGAAGTCAATGGTAAAACTCCCACTGAACTGAATGGGGCCAGGACTTCACTTCAGAGATGCAAAGGGGGCGTAAAGCTGGCTTAACTGGCTACTTGGGAAGTCTCCCATGTAAGGTGAAGCATAGAACTGGCCTAGCTGCTCATTCTCACTAGTGGAATGCCTTCATCCCTCTATTCACACACACCTGAGTGAAGCAATTTACGTATGTGTTTGCCCATTCAAAATGGATAACAAGCTGCTACTTACTGATCACTTCTTGTGCTGCATTTCTAGCCAGAAGATACTTAATGGGAATGTTTACCTGTGGTGTTCACCTCGTGAGAGTGTGGCATAGAAAAAAGGGGCTTGGGTTAGCCAAAAGAACATGTTCCACATACCAGTCAGGGTAAAGTGTTCCTGGGCAAACATCATGGGTTGCTCTGTTCACAGGCTCTGATTAAGCAACTCCACTTCAGAGATGGAATGATTTATGCACACAGGCTGTTTTATCCAGTGTGGAGAGATTCATCTGAAGTCAGTGAGACTACTTGTGTAAGCAAAGTTGTTCATATTCATAAATCTTTGCAGGACTGGACCCTTACTCTCTATTTTGTGTGTGTTCACCAATGCAGATCTCTTGACAGAATTTTGCCCTTCATATTAAAGTCCTGGGCTTTATATTAAATAGGTATCGTACATTGACAGATGCCTGGGATTTTTATTGATCCTTACAGCCTCCAGGCATCAACGATCAATTCCCCATCTGGAAAAATCCCATTGGAGCCAATGGAGACTCTGCATGTGGGGGACTGGCAGGGTCATGCCCCAAAATATCTAATGGCTCAAAAAACTACCCTTTTGGGTAAGAGAAAAATGTTACTGTCATCTCCTGAGTTTACGACCAGTGTTCTTAGACCATCCATTAGGCCAGTGGCTCTCAAAGCATGAGACATGGAGGAACACTCGGGGTTGAGGGGGCCAGCCCAAATGGAGGATGAGGTCGAGAGCATCACGCTTCCAGCCCCGCTCTGTCCCCAGACTAGCTCTACCTCCAATCTCTTTCAGCCCCCAGTCCTGCTCTGCCTTCAGGCCCAGCTCTGCCCTCACTCCCTCTCGGTCCCCAGATCAGCTCTGCCTCTAGCTCCAGCTCCTCCCCTCCCCAGTTCTGTCCCCAGCTCTGCCTTCAGCTCAAGTTCTGCTGTGGAGGAAACCTTGTCTGTGCAGTAATGGAGGAGAGGTGTGGACAGATTTCCTTACTGGTCAGGGGAGGGCACACCTGGAAAGGTTTGAGCACCACTGCACTAGGCAACTAAAATAGCAAAGAAACATTATCCTTTATTATTTGCCATATTATCTAATAAACATTGTATTATCAGTTTTGCGGCTTGGACAGCAAGTGTGTTCTGTAAAAACATCATCAATAAATAATTAGCATTATATTCTCCTTTCATCAACCCCAACAAACTATGCGCTTGAATCCAATAATAATCCAAGCCTCACATAACACCAGATAAGATTCCCAGCTCTCTTTGTTTTGGTGAGGTTAAATTACAGCTCATGCTTAATTGACGAGATATGCTTACCATTGCCATTTCTAGGGAGATAGGCAGGCTGCCCAGGTTTGAAGAGACTGTAAGAGGTTTGGGGACTGAAAAAGGGATATTGGATAGAAACTGTCCCTGCCTTTTGGAACTTCTGAACGGAGATGATCCAGATCCAGCCTTGTCATAATCAGATTTACCATTGACTTGGTATTTCTACAGGGAGAAATCAACAGAACTAGCATATTCTTTCAAATGCAGTAGTTAAATCTATGCTTGGTCCTACTAAGTTATTCTTTTTTCTCTCTGTCCTCTTTTCATAACAACATGGACATGATGAAGTAAAAGTTATTAAAAAAGTGGTAAAAGATTAAGAATACATATTTCTTTGTCATATAACTCCAGATAGTTAAAAGGAAACTATAAACTGATCAGTACGCTGGAGTTCTAGATTTGAGATAATACATCAATGGATCTAAAGACACAGACTAACATGCAATTATGCAACACTGTTCAAATGGTGCAGTTTTTGTAATAATTGTTTATTTATCTTTCTAAAGGCTGTTTCAAGCCACATAAATAATTTCTAAAGCTTTCCATTCCTTGCATTGTGTAACTAACACACACACAAAAATCACTTTGAAAAGTCTCAAATTCCCAATAATTTAGGGCATTCATATTTGTTGGGGTGGGAAAGGAATAAAACAAATACTTTTCTACTTACTATTTGGCTTTTCTTTACCTCTTCCTGCAATATTTCAATATAACTTAACTTTGAATCTACCCGTCTTTTGACCTGCTGCACTTTTGGACTGATGTCCATAGTTTGCCAGTATAATGAAAGCAGTCACAGGAGAAGTTACCCAGTGACAATTGAACCTTGAAGAAGAGAACTGCCTTCCGAGCTCTCTGGATTACCAGAGAACAGGAGAAGCTCTTATTCTTATCTAGCTAATAAATCGTCTGAGTCATAGGCAACTACTGGAAGAGAAGTTCTATTGAAAACAAAAAGACAAAGCTGTCACACAGGCATTTTGAATGTTTTTTCAACCCTCTCATCTACAAAATGTTACTTATCTAATACATATTTTTATTTTGTCTTCCTTCTCCTTTATACACTTAGCTTTGAATAGGATTTCTAAAGAGTTTAAATTATTTCACTGTCCCCTATAAGGACATGAAGATAAAACTCCAGAACTATTTCTGTTTTAGAACAAATTTGTTCAGGAAGTCATTTAAGCACAGACTTCAATAAAGGCAATGCCTTTAATGTCAAGTTATCTTATTTTAAATATGAATGATATTTAAGGTCCAATATTGATTTTATAGCCATAAATTATTATATTATCCTAAATACTAATGAGGGGGGAATAGCTATATGTACATATTTATTGTTTCAAATTGCTTAATATGTAGTTTGTCCGTTCAACTTGCATTTTATATGCTTATCAGTGGTTGCCAATAACTTTAGCATATTCTAATGACTACAGTACAAAAATATATAATCTCTAACATCTTCCAATTTAAGTTTAGGATAAAGGTTCAAAATACATACATTTTGTATTTTTGAACAATATCTCTTCTGTCCTGTGTTTTGAAATTGACCAAGAAACTCTTAACTTTTAGACAAAAAAAGTTCATTACTTTAGATTCTTCTGTTACTTTGACTCTAATTATGAAAATTGGCCTTTCAAGTATATGAAAGGATTGCTTCTAAAAGGAAAAATATATAAGAAGAAATTGCCAAAATAGGCTTTTACAGTTTGATGATTATTTTCTTATGAGAATAATATGCTACACATTACATGAGTCATCTCGTAACTGGGATTGCCCTAGTGAAGCAATCACAAAAAAGGGCAGACAAATATAAACTGTTACCATTGAGAAAAACAGTTACCTGGTGAATTGTATTATTGATTTCCAGCCTGCAAGTGAAAAGAAAACACATCTGAAGAATTTAAAGACAGTATTCCCCTAGTACAATTTTCCTTGACTAGTGGGGGGGGGGGGGAGCTTAAAACAAAGGAATTATACTTGCATTTTTAAAATACATTTGATAATTCAGACATAGAAATAAAACATTAAAAATTGTAGCACCCAATATAAAATATTATCTGGTTGTGATAATATGTGAGAACCAAGCAGAATAAAAATATTACCCATGGCAACTAAAAATTTCTCTCCATTTATCTAGATATGAAATTTTGCTGGATATCTCAGCTAATTCTATTTGCTGTAAGCTGTGTTCACCTTTGGATACCTCTTTGTCCAACTGTACTCTGCACAAAAGTAAGAGATGCAAACATTAAAAATCACGAGATAAACTCCCTTGTGTTTAAAAGAGAACTGACCCTCTTTGCACATATGCCTATATGAAGTGTCCTAACCCATCACCCAATAGCAGCAGACTCACTCTCTGGCTATCACTGCCCTGGGTTTACTGTAAGCTCATACTGTCAGATTCTGATTAAACTTTCATTAGAGTTGGACATAATCTGTATTTTTCTGTTCACTGTATATACAGCATGAATGTTTAATCCAAGAAACAGACTTGTATAAAAACAAACTGCAATTATATATCGCTGTCAGAGAAATCTGAGTAATTGACTTGATGGCACTAGGCTTGAGAGAATGTAATCAAAGTGACTGGTTATTTTCATATAGTTCTGTAGGGAAGCCTACCTAAGGACCAAATTTTGATTCTATTCAAGTTGATGGCTAAATGTCCATTTGACTACGAAGGGACCAGGATTTGGCCTGTAATGAATACTTGGTGCTGGAATAAATTTCCTGAGGAAACATATTCACTGAAGAGGTGTCTATAAACTCAGACACACTCAATGAAGTAATGTGTTTGTTAGAAGACCAGCTAGGAAAAAGGAGGAAATTTAAATTGAAGACTGACACCTGGTCTTTGACTGCCCCTCATGTGTCAGTGTTTATAGTTGATGGTTGAAGGAGTAATGGCTGGATATTTAGTCTATAAAATGAGCTTGTGGGAAATACATTGGTTTCATATTTCAAGGGTCATGGAAATATATATTTTTCTCTTGTCTATTTAAGCTTGACTCAAGAGCAAACCTAAGACAAATTTCATTTCAATGAGTTTGGCGTGGCTTCAGGTCAAAACTAGAGAGGAGTCAATACATCACAGCACTGATCTGAATTTTCCCAGGAGATGTACGAATTCAGGGCTTTGTTATAGGCCTATCCAAAGAGCAAACCATGTGAAATTACCAAATTTCCTATCTGAAAGCAGAAACAAGGATATGGGTAGACACAAAAGCAGTTTCACCTGGAACACCAAGCGGAGAGTGTCTCCACATCTGACAATCATAGGCTCTCCCACAGGAATGATTTGTTATGGAATGTTTTTCTCTTCTTCTTCTTCTTCAGACTTCTGTTATTAGTAGGATAGATTTGTTCTACAATCCAAATCTGACATCTATTGTCTGCCTATCCTGAGGCTTATCTAAAACATGTTGTAATGGGGCAGTTTATGCAGACAAGCTGCAATAGGCCAGAATCCTGTCTGACAAAAACTGGCCTCTATGCCAAGGTATCTAGAATGACAAAAGTCAGGTTCAAAGACAAAAAGTGGGTTTCATTTCCCCAAATTGGGAGAGTCCATATTCCTGGAACATCTTGTAGCAGGGGAGAATGAGTCTGACAGTGCAGAGCTGTCCCACGGATACAACCAGAGAGCAGCTTACACCAGGCCAAATTGTGGTTCTCTGAGCCAAGTAAAAGACTTTCCTGTGGGGAAATGCCACTGGGAGTTTGGAAATTGAAATCTTCCCCTCAGTCCTGAGGCGGGGGTCCAGCTTCTGGGCCATGTTCTGGCCTTTTTACACCATTCCGATGGCACAGCCAGCCACATCTTCCCACAGTGGAGTATCCCAAGCAGCTCAGCACTGCCCTCCTATGCAGGCTCTAGCGTAGGTGTGTGTTTGGGGGCAAGGGGGTATGTGGCCAGAGAGCAGCATCTTGCAGCTGCTCTATGTTTTACTGGGAGCTACTCTCAGCTATTAGAGGGAGCAAAGGTGGCTTAAAGTGTCTATGTGCTCTCCACCCTCATCAGGGCCATGAACCCAGAATCAAGGCCAAGACGTTGAACAAGAGGGCAGCCCTTTATATTAGAACATGTCTTTGAAGGGTCAAGTTAGCCAGCGTGCTACTGGCCACAACTTGCCCTCATCTACACCAACTGCAAAGTTGTATCAGCAGTGTATGTATTGACTCTTCCAGGTCTTGTTCCGTCATGACTAGATTTTGTGGTGAAGACAAGCCCTAATCTGACTCAGTCTGGGAGAGCAACTCTAAAACTGACCCAGAGATCAGGAGAGTTTTTCTGTCATATCCACTGCTTTTGCCTTTGCCTCAGGTTTCCTCCCACTTCTCTCCTACAGAGATCCCCCACCCTTCGATGCTACAAAATGGGCCTGAGATTCCCTGCCTGTCCCTGGTGCAGTGCAAATGGGGGGATTCTGCTGTGCTTTGGGCACGCTGTGGTAGGCAGAGGGCCACACAATTTAGCTTTGTGAAAGCCAGGCAGCAGCATCCAGAGCCAAAGCCCTGACACTGATTAGTGCTCACCTTCTCTCCTTAACCTTCCAAGTCTGCTGTGCATAATAAAAAAATGAATAATTAATAAAAGAAAATGAATAAATTACTTTAGCTTAAGGCATCAATAATAAGATCTGTGTAAATCTCAGCTGTTGACAGCATATCCTTCTAGGTGGTAGTTTGGCATTTCCTGATTTTTCTCATGCAAATTCATAATGACTCCCCTGTTTTGATATATAAAATTGGCCCAGTCTCACGGATGAATGTGTTTGCACAACTCCTATTGGACTCAGCAGGAGCCTCAGGCACAGTGGGCTTGTAAGACTGGGTCCAATATGAGCAATTACCTCAAAATCCAGAAACAATGGGTCAATAATCACAGGGAGGTTTACATGCAGAGAGAGGCCACTGAAAAGATGGGAATGCCCAGCCCTTAGAGAGAGTGAAAGGCACCAGAGCCATATATCAATAGCTCATTTGCTGTTATTTCCAAGGGGTCCGTGAAGCAGACCCATGACCATACAGCAAAGGGAAGAAGATGCCTCTGCTTTGTGTCTTCCTCTGTCTTTGTACAGTGCCTAACACAAGCGGGTCCTGATCCTGATGGGGGCTTCTAATTGTACTTGCAATACAAATAATAGTTAATAATAATCCCCACCAATCCCTACAGAATGATTTGGGAACAACTCTGTGAGGAATCCTGACAAAGTTCTTCTCCCCCTTAACCCTTTCCTGTGGGGTTTGAACAGGAAGGGACAATCGAGGCTCATAGGTAAGGGAACAGAGAAGGATCTTTTATCCTAACCCCTCCCTCCTAAAGGCTGTAAACATTTTAATATTTGTCTTGTCTATAATCTGCACTGTCCACCCGGCTCTTAATAAATAAATAAATAAATAAATAAATAAATAAAAAGTGGATCTGCCTGAGAGACTGACTTTACCACTTCTAGGATGTGTCACAGGCCAGTTTATTTGTTACTGTCTTATTCAGTATTTAAATAGCCGATGAAATGTATCAAAATAAATGGAAACCGAATATTACATTTGCCTGGAAAGGAGATGTTGGTATGAAAAGGTTGACCCTTAATTGAAGGTTTCTACAACCAAAATTTCTTGTTATTTTGTTTCTCTATATGCCCCTCTTACAGTTGCTTTTTGTTTGTAAGATAGCCTTCATCAGGGAACCATAACTGTCGAGTGTAATGGCTTCTTATCTGCAGTATAATGGCTTTTGGACTTTGATGTCCTACAGCACTCCATTGTATTGTATATACCCCTCTTTGTGACCCATCACTATGTGCCTGAAAGGACATGCTCAGTGGATGCAGGCATTTTTAGACAGCCCCACTGCCCGAGCCCCATGAGTCTGAGTTGGCTGGCACATGTCAGCTGCGGATGTCTAGTTGCTGTGTAGACGTACTCTGGCCTACTGGTAACCTGACCTGGCCTGCCTCCTGATGCTTGACTCTCAGTTTGCCCTCTGGCCTGTCTCAGACTCCGATCTCCAGGTTCCTGAGTCTTGCTCTGACCACTCGGTATGACTGCCCTCGTCCAACTTGTGACACCAACCCACACTCATGTTCAGTGGAACTGCATTAGACTTACATTTCAAGCTTTGGTTTGCAAATGGTTAAGTGGGTGCTGCTGACTCACTGAGGCAGGTGTCTCATCACTCACCTTGATATAAGAGATGTGGCTGTTTGGAGAGAAAGAATCTCTGGGGTGGGCTGAGCCCTCCTGATGTAGGAGCCCTCTTGTGGGGCGGGCATAAGCTGAACACTCTTATGGTTAATATCACTGTTAGTAAGGCAACAGTGTTTGGACTTTGTTTTGAACAAGTTGTCAAAGGCGCCTGCTCACACAGCTTTGTGTGCCAAGGGAGAGCTGCACATGTTGTTCTTCAAGCAGAATCTGCAAACTCTAGGAGTAAAAAGGTTGTGAAAATATATTTTACCTCCACATAAATCTAAAAAGGAATTAATATTTTAAAAAGGGGTGAATGTGATACAGAATATATTCAAAGTGTTTTTACAGTTGGGCCAGTTTTTGTCCTCATTTGCACTATGGTAAATCCAGAGTAATTCCATTTAAGTCAGGGGAGTTATTCTGGCTACATCTAAACATAACTGAGCAAGATTTAGCTCAGTATTTGTATAATTTTTTTGAAATGTTGTTATATTAAAAGAAAAATGTATCAAAATCATTTACTGGGAGCAAGGATATATATCATACATCACCAGACACCCAAGGTATGTGGGGATTTTGTTTAATTGCTGCCACCATCTCCCCCTCTATGTGGTATTTAGTGAATTTCAGGTACAACATGTTTCTTTATTCTAAAAAAAATCCCCAACCTACTATACATTTTTCAATTCATCTGCCTTAAATTGTTTTAGTACTAATATTAGCACTAAAGTAACATTCCATCTGTAGATAGATCTTAAAGTATTTTACAAAGAAGGCTGTGTCATTGTCCTCATTTTAAAGATGGAGAGATTATCTGACCTACCCAATGTCACTTTTTGAACCAATGGCAGGTCTGCTGACTTCAAGTCCAGTGTCGTAAAGGCAGATGGGTAGGTCCAATGGGTAGACGGGAAAAAAAATTTAGCTGTAGCAGGCTAATGAAAGTCAATGTATTTTTATGTGCTAGTCATAACCCTAAACTGGGTATCTAAAGAAACAGGTCAGCTCAGTTCACAGAATCATTGCAACTGAGATGGCAGAGATCTATTAGGGCATCTTGTCCATGTATATAGCCATGGGTATGTGTTAATTTTAAATACATATGTTTCAAAATGAGGCTTCCATCATAGAAATTTTGCAGCTAAGAAGCCGCAGAGTAAATTCCTAGGCAGGTGGGTTAAGAGGGGTAATAAATAAACCTTGGGTAGTGAAGTCAGAACTACTTTAACATTAACAGATGCCAGGAGCAATGAATTAGTGGTTTAAGGGCTTTTTATAATGTCTGCAGCAGTAATATGTAAAAAGGAATCTGTTTTTCCCACCTTGCACCATCTGTTATTTATAACACAATCAGTAATAGCTAAATTGTTCCTCTTAGTTACAGGAGCAAATTAGTTTTATTTTTAATTTTCTCCCCCCATGTGGTAGGTATTTTATATGAGAATAAGAACTGGGATCACTTGGAAGATAAGTGGAAAGTTAGGACTTTTCCCTATATCATAATACTTGGAATAAATCACCTTTCTTTATATAGGGAAACAAGTTATAAATGACTCAGTGGGTAACCTTTCATTAAAGGCATGCTCTAGTTACTAGAAAACATATCATTCAGTAACACTGCCTGTTGTTATGATTAATTCATATGACTTTATAATCCCTGATTAGCACTTCTTTGCCCAGTGTATTTACTGGACTATGCTTTCCCAGCTGCATACCCCATTGATTTCAGTGGGAAGTTTGGCTTAAATAGTGACAGCACAAGGCAGTCCAGTGTGTGTAGGCAGTCCTGTAATCTATATGCAACAGTGGTTGGCATATTTCAGATCTGATCCTTGTCATAAGTAGCTTCTCATTGCTGTTCTTCAGCTTCTGCACTTTCTTCTTGTCTGTGGGATGACAGACATAGAATTTAGGCACAGATCTAGTGGCCCAGGGAAAGGGGCTGAGTCAAGTACAAATCTTAAGTAGGTGAGATACCACCTGAGAGGGCTGGTTGGCTGGGATCCTCACTGGGAAGCTTAATACTGGTCTGCTCTAGAGGGGCCAGAAAGGAGGTTTTGCATTGTTTCTGTTATAGTTAGGGTGTGTCTAACTAGCAAAAGCTAAATGTACTGGCTAGCCCACCTGAGGTAACTTGAATACAGCTAGAGCGGGTAACAATAGCAGCCAAGTCATCACAGTGAGAGCTTCAGAGCAAGCTAACAAGCCACGTACGTACCTAGGGTCCACGCTGGGCTTGTACTGCTAGCACTGAAGCCCAAACTTGCTCAGGTGGGCTAGCCCGTGCACAGCTTTTGCTGTGTTGACATAGCCTTAGTCACACAAAAGGCCCTAATGTGCTTGACTCTTTCAGAGGTGTATAAGGGGAAAATGGCATTTTGAATCCCCATTCAAGAGCTAGGCCCAATTGCTCTTTTCTGAGCTCAAGGACTGCTTTCTGCTGGCACCCTGAGGACTTCTAGTCACTCCAAAGAAGGTGGGAGGAAATGGGGCTATGGCTATGCTCCTCTCTTCACACTGGCCTGTGGAGCTGCCTGGCTAAAGAAAGGCGAGTAAGTGACTTTACAAAACGTAGATCGTGCCAGACCAAACTGATCTCCTTTTTTGAGAAGATAACAGATTTTTTAGTCAAAGGGAATGCAGTGGATCTAATTATTTCAGTAAGGCATTTGATACGGTTTCACACGGGGAATTATTAGTTACATTGGAAAATATGGGGATTAATATGAAAATTGAAAGGTAGATAAAGAGATGGTTAAAGGGGAGACTACAATGGGTCATACTGAAAGGTGAACTGTCAGGCTGGAGAGAGGTTACTGGTGGAGCTCCTCAGGGATTGGTCTTGGGACCAATCTTATTTAACCTTTTTATTACTGACCTTGGCACAAAAAGTGGGAATGTGCTAATGAAGTTTGCAGATGACAAAGTTGGGAGGTATTGCCAATACAGGGAAGGATTGGGATATCATACAGGAAGATCTGGATGATTTTGTAAACTGGAGTAATAGAAATAGGATGAAATTTAATGGTGGAAAGTGCAAGGTCATGCATTTAGGGACTAATAACAAGAATTTCTGCTATAAGCTGGGGACGCATCAGTTGGAAGTGACAGAGGAGGAGAAGGATCTGGGTGTACTGGTTGATCACAGGACTATGAGCTGCCCATGTGATGTGGCCGTGAAAAAAACTAATGTGGTCCTTGGATGCATCAGACGAGGTATTTCCAGTAGAGAAAGGGAGGTGTTAATATCATTATACAAGGCACTGGTGAGACCTCATCATCTGGAATACTGTGTGCAGTTCTGGTCCCCCATGTTTAAGAAAGATGAATTCAAACTAGAACAGGTGCAGAGAAGGGCTACTAGGATGATCCACGGAATGGAAAACCTGCCTTATGAGAGGAGACCCAAAGAGCTTGGCTTCTTTAGCCTAACCAAAAGAAGGTAGAGGGGAGATATGATTGCTCTCTCTATATACATCAGAGGGATAAATACCAGGGAGGGAAAGGAATTATTTAAGTTCAGTGCCAATGTGGACACAAGAACTGATGGATATAAACTGGCCATCAGGAAGTTTAGACTTGAAATTAGACGCAGGTTTCTAACCATCAGAGGAGTGGGGTTCTGGAATAGCCTTCTAAGGGGAGCAGTGGGGGCAAAAAACCTACCTGGCTTCAAAACTGAGCTTGATAAATTGATGGAGGGGATGGTACGATGGGACAGCCTAGTTTGGCAATTGACTGATCTTTTACTACTGCTGGTATATATGCCAATGGGCTGTGAAAGAATGTTAGATGGGGTGGGTTCTGAGGTATTACAGAGAATTCTTTCTTGGGTGTTCTGGCTGGTGAGTCTTGCCCACATGCTCAGGGTTTAACTGATCGCCATATTTAGGGTCTGGAAGAAATTTTCCCCCAGGGCAGATTGGCAAAGGCTTTGAGGGTTTTTCACCTTCCTCTGTAGCATGGGGTACGGCTCACTTCCTGGTGGATTCTCTGTACCTTAAAGTCTTTAAACCATGATTTGAGGATTTTAATAATTCAGTTATAGGTTAGAGGTTTATTGCAGGAGTGGGTGGGTGAGGTTCTGTGGCCTGCATTGTGCAGGAGGTCAGACTAGATGATCATATTGGTCCCTTCTGACTTTAGAGTCTATGAGTCTATGAGGTTGTACCCCTGAAGGATGGTCCAGCAGACATACTACTTCTGCTGCAGTGGTAGTGTGAGTCCTCGGCAATTCATAAAATCAAGTATTTCAATTTGGGCAGCCAAAATTAGTTGAATGTCTCTGAAAATGTTATAATTGTCCCTCTTCTTCCTTATTAGCACCTGGCTGCTGGCAGGTCCCACTACACATGTGCAGCAGCCACTATTCTGGGAAGCTTCCTCTTTGTCATGCTCTTGCTTTTTCTCTTTTATCCCTTTAACTTCCTTCTTTCTTACCTGTAAGTGTCAGGTCAAATTACACAAGTTTCCTATCGCAGGCAGCACCTCCCTCCACATGGAAGGAGGAATTCTTGCCTTGTGGCCCATCACAGCTCAGCTGACTGAATGTTCTCAGCACTGGCTGGCCCATGTGCAGTTAGCTGTCTGTCCAGTTTCTGTGGAAATGTCAGCACTGCTACCCCAGCAGGGAAATGGCTTTCCACCTCCAGGCTCACACAGAGGGTCACAGTGATTAGAAAATCGATCATTTTAAAAAGATAATACTTTGCATTTCCATAGCAATTTCCTTTCCAAGATCTCAAGATCTCAAAGCACTTTACCCGGATAAATGAATGAAGTGGGAAGGTGGTGTGTCCTCTTACTTCAGTTTTACACCAGCAGAACTCTACTGACTTCATGGCAGTTACTCCTGATTGTTGGGAGAGGAAAATCAGTGCCACAGTATCTGAAAGATGCTATCCTCAACAATGGACATTAACCAGAAGCTAGGATTTTGAGTCTGTCTTGAAATCAATGCTACAGACTTACACATACACAATGATGTGGAAACCTTTTAAAATATTTTCTTTATTCCTCTCCCACCCCATACAACTGCTTCCTGCTTTCTGATCACAAAATATGTGACTATCTAACTGACACAGGGCAAAGGATCCCAAGCAAAATTCCTTGGGCTTCTAGTGCAGAGCACTTGGTGGTGGTCCATGGGAAGAAAAAGCTGGTTACATGATGCTGGCTCTCACCTTTGTTTGCAGCTGCTAAAACACACGAGTAGTTTTCAAGTATTGCTGTGATTGCAAAGAGGATGATGTATCATCATGAATGGGAATGATGTTGGTCCTCCCAATGTAAATAGGAGAGATGGTGGTCCTTGGAGCACTCTCTCTGTTAAGTAGTGCTTCACCTCATGAGAATGTTTGTTTGGGAACCTCAGTGAGGAGTATCTTCCGTTCCATGTAGCTCAAGTGTATTGAAAAAATATTGTCTTTTTTACTGATCACTTTTGGTTTTATTTTTTATTTTACAAATATGGGCCCTGCTCCTGCACTAGGATCTGCTATGGAGCCCACTTCATGCAAATATATCTTAAAAATACACAAAACAAACTTCTTGTATTTTTGATCCAGTACATTACAATTTAAAAGATGTTGCAACCCCCTCTCCCGTAAAGTAGATAATTTTTATAACACACTGAAACAATCAGAACAGAACATCATTTTTTTCATTTACTGTATTTACTCATCAACAATCCTATGAAAATGATTGACAGTTTGTCTGTACATTTACTAAGTGTCCATGTCAAAAATGTTTTTTGGTTGTGGCACACGACGGTGCATTACATCTTACTGACATTGCAATTTACGTATTATGCTTCACGAGGCACTGGGGTCTAGTGGATGAGAAACTGGAGTAGGAGGCAGGAGATCTGGGTTGTATTCCATGCTCTGCCACTGACTGTTTCTGTGATCTTGGACAAGTCATTCTCCCTGTGTGCCGCCATTTGCCATCTTATCCTTTGCCTTGCTTTCTATTTAGGAAGTAAAGTCTTCAGGACAGAGACTCTCTTCCTGTGAGTGAAATCCTTGTTCTATTAAAGATAGTGGGTGTTTCACCATTGACTTCAATAAGGCCAAGATTTCATCCTATGTGTGTTCAAATAATAATTAAACTGACCCTTTTTTCAACCAAGCAACAGGTTTTATTTTCTATTTCTGCCCTTTATAGTTTCTTGGCATTGTCAGTATCATGGTAGGTGTGGTACCTGTGAAATATATGTGGGTTTAAGTTGTCTGCTGTCTTCCTCTAATGCTGTTTACTAGCACCACTGAGAATAAACGAGTTGTCTTTTTTTTTTTTTTTAAATGGAGCTTCTGCTTTTAAAAAAAATCTTTTGCTGTTCAAACTCTTGTATTGCAAAAATCCTTTGTCTGGTTAACCTCAGGTTTTTGGTTTTTTTTAAGTGGGGGCAGCAGCAGGGGTGCTGGAACAATTGGTATAAGGGAGGTGTTAAAAGCCATTGAACCCAAGTGTAAGCCCTGTATATGTTGGAAACCACTTCAAGCCAGGGGGTACGGCAGGTACCCCTAGTTCCAGCACCTATGGGCAGCAGAGAACACATGAGAAACAGGAGGCAGAAAGGAGACTTTTTTTTTTTTTAGCAACTTAGGAGAAGTGGAGGCATATAATAGATAAAGTTATAGGATAGTCCCTTTTATGGACTTAATCCTGCAAGATACTCAGCAACCCTGGGAGGTGCTGAGTACTTAACTCCCACTGGATACTAAAATATGGAGCACTTGTAACTATTAAGGCATTGCAATCAGCTAGGCACGTAGCTTAAACAGTGTAGCCTTATAGTTCGGTTACACAGTCTGTAGACTTTTCCCCTCCCACCACCCGCTCCAGCATGTTTTTTAACATTACTTATGGTCATTGTATTGAGAGAGAAAATTCAACCCCCCATTTAATACTATTTTAGCACAATATTGAGAAAACTAAGCAAAATAAACTCTCATTCTAGTAACTGGAGTATAAACACACCCCGCCTTACCCTTTGGGCAAAAGCCTGAATAAGTGGATGCCCCACTTATTGCACCAGATCTGGAAGACAAATGGATTTTGGCTCTGGTGGATCAACTGTGGAAGTATACTTTGTGGAAACAGCCAATAATCAGACCCAGACAGTTACATTTGAGATTTCTAGGGAGAGCACAATGGTATGTAGTGCATAGGGAGAGAGATGGTCTTGTAAGTAGCTACAGCCCAACCTATACAGGGCTTTTAAAGATAAATATCAACACCTACAGGGGACTGATTCTTACTAGCATGACTCTGGTATAACTCCATTGATTCCAGTAGAATTACACATGCGTTACAACTGCTCAAGCGGGAGGAAACTCAAGCTCCTTTAAGTGAATAGGGAATCAGTATGGTCTATGGAGCACAGGCACTGTATGCCTTCTGTGTCTAGTTCCACTAAGCAGTTATACCATCACATTTTTCTCCGACTGTCACTTTAAATGTTCTACAATGGTAGCTTCATATTGAGCCTGTCTGTGTAACCCAGTGTGGAGGTGACAAAGGCCAGAGACACCAGTGACAAAGTTCATCCTTAAGAGAAACAGTGGTGATGGTCGGGCCATGTGCCAATTAAGAAAGGCACTCTTGGCTTTCAAAGCCATTTGGGACTCCCAGAAACAACGCGAGATCCATAGACTGAGCCTCCATCAGCTTCCTTTTATTCAAATTCAGACCCCAGGCATGCTTCAATTTACCAGATATCTTCTACCTCCACCCTCACAAATCTCTGCCTGCTACAAACCTGGAAAGGTGCCAGAAAAGGAAAAGATCACACCCTGTGCAGCTAAAGCCAGGGTGGGGGATTCAAGAGCTAAAGGTTTAAAAAAAGGGGAAAAACTAGGAAAATGTCCAATGAACCCTACCTGTCCCCAGACAACAAAACAAGACACCCTACCCCCACCTCTAATAATTTGAGCAAAATGTCTACCCACTTAACTCCCCATCCCTTTAATCCATCTGCCTCTGGCAGCAAATCTCATTATAGCCCCATAATCCAACCTGCCTCCTTTGCAAATGATACTGTATCTAAACCAAATCTTATCCACTCAGTATGTGATCATGTAATTAAAGACTGTATCTTAAGGCATACCCACAAGGGAACCAAATTAAGGTTGAACAGGCAACTTTAACTCCGGCATGTGTTAACTTTTGAGTGCTTGCCTTTACTATTTTAAAATGCTCTTTTAATGCAGTTTTTTTGGGATGCAATTATAGCAGAATCTGGCAGCACTGTCTATGGTTAAGTTTGCCTGATAGTTCCTCTAGAAGACCCTGCTTTCAATTGCTTATACATTTGCCAAACTTAAATCATTTGGGCTGAATTTATATGCTGGCTGCCTGCCTCAGGTTTTTTAGCAAAAATGGTTCAGCTGTTTCTGAGAATGGGATTAGGGAAAATTATATTGCATTACCCAAACCGAGATGAATGGTACTCTGTGGATGAATCAGGATGTGTAATGAAGGAGACAGTTGTCTGTAGGACCTCTGCCTCATTTGTTGCAGAAGTTGGAAGATGTGTAGTGAATAAGGAAGGAACCTGAAGACGTAGAAAGAATGATCCCATGATTAAGACAGTTGAATTCTGCCTTGGAGAATAGGATTCTATCCTTGCTTTTGCCACAGGGTTCCTGTGTGATGCTGGGCAAATCACTTAAACAAACTTTTCATAGTTGGTCATTAATTGTGTGTTCATTTCTGGGTGCCCAACTTGAGATCCTGGGGTATGATTTGCAAAAGTTCTGAGTGCTCATAACTGCAGCTGAAGCCAATGGAGACTGTGCTTTGAACATATAAAGTGCCATATAATGCTAAATACTCTGGGGAATCAAACCTTAGCTATTTCCAAAAGGGCAATTAGTGTAAACTTTTCACTTTAATTTCTCTGTTTCAGTTCCCCGTTTGTAAAATGATATAATAATAGTCCTTCATCTCAGACTGGTGTTGTGAAAATAAATTCATTAATATTTTCGAAGCACTCAGATACTACAGTGATAAGCACAACAGAAAAACCCATGAGAAAATTAATAATTCTGTCTACAGAGCAGGGTTTGACCAGTGTGCAGTAAATAAGACATGAGGCCACCGCTGAATGAGGATAAAATGAAATATTGAACAGCTGCTTGTTAACTGAGCATCATCCATCCTCTGCACTAAATGAGACAGAGGTCGTGTGGAAAAATAATATGTGATCATGTAATTAAAACAGTATCCTAATACATATGCACAAGGAGACCAAATTACTGTTACTCAGGAAACTTTAATTCTGGCATTTCCTAACTGTTGAGTGCTTCTTGATTTTTCAATCTTAATGCTCTTTTAACTCGGGGGTTTTTGAATGTGTGTAAGATATATATCTCCATAGTATTTTTCATAGATTAAGGCCAGAAGGGACCATTACCCTCATCTAGTGACTCCCTGCAATAACATAGGCCAAAGAATCTCACACAATGATTTCTGTATCAAGCCCGTAATCTCGGTTTTGAGCTGTAGCATATCTTGTTTTGTGTCTGGCAACTGATGAGTTCTCTGCTATTTCCCCAAGGCTTTTGAACTTGAGAAAGTACATTTTATTTATTTACTCAGAGAACTTTTACAACAGTATTTTCCTGGGCAGATTGCTCCTTAGTTTTTAGAAGAGGATTTTTGGGGGGAACTGACAGCAATTCAGGAAGCACCTTTGGCCAGTTTCTCCATTGTTTATCTGGTGTTGTCATTTACATCTATGCACAGTGGGTGTTAAACACTATCCGATTAGATTCCTCCACTCACTGATGCAGGTGGCAGCGTTTTACTCCCACAGAGCACTTGCTTTGCACAGGTGTAAATGACTACCTAAAGAGCAAGGCAAAGGGGGGATCAGGTCATTGTCCTCTTTCACTAGTCTGCATGGAATGATGCACGAGCCTTTTTTTTTTTTAATTTGAGGAAGTTTGGAGGGGAATAAATGTTTGTTGTCTTTGTTTTCATGTCACTCTGGATTTCAGAGGTGGAAATAGAAATAAGGAAACTGGGTTTTAAGAAATACACATGATAAAACACTTTTAAGAAAATGTTGATTTAGGACTGGATTCTGCAGGACGCTGAGACCCCCCAGCTACCTTTGATTCAATGGGAGATGGGGATGCTCAGGACTTTACTGCCAGGTTTGCCCACGTAAAAATGGAAGACACAACCACAATGTTATGAACACAAACCAAAATGTTATAAATAATGTGATGCTAGATTAAAATATTAGTATAGAGAGTGTATATGGGCCCAGTCTTGCAAGCACTTACCACATGTGGTGGTAAGCACCACCCCTATAGTGTTTGCAGGTCTGGGCCCTAAATTAGTTACTTAAACTACAATAATACATTCTGTTTTCTTTCATTTGGTGTTTGCTGCTTTGTGGTGCAATCGCCACTCTTTATTTGTTGGCAGAGTGGAATTCTTAGTGTTGATATATAAAACATTAGTAGTAGCCATTCTAGTACATCACCACCTTTACAGATATAGGCAAATGCTGTCCTGCTGCTGGAAATGTTTGCTTATATTTTTATTTCTTCCTCCTTCATTTAAGTACATAGGGCCAGATCACCATTATTTATGTTAAGTAATTCCTTATATAATCCCACTGAAATAAATGGGACTACTGTTATGATAAGGTACTACATGATGGGAGTAAGGGTATCTTGACTTAATACTTGGTGAGGAACATGCACACCATACCTTTATCATATTTACTGTGTTGACATTTATTTTAGCTCTTTTCTTGATTTTAATTTCTTTTAAATTAATCATTTAAAACCAGATAAATGTGGTCATTGTTGAAAATGGCTGCTATGAACCTATATGCTACAAATGTTGTTAAAAATCCACATCAGGCTAGTACATGAGATCAACTGCTCCAGTAGCTGGCTGTGAATCTTTAGTTTTTGAAAAAGGAAATTCAAATCCAGCAAGCCGTATTAGCAAAACATTCAGGAAGTACACCAAGGAGCAAGCCAGGATGATCCAGAATGAATTCTCAAATTGTTCGCTGTGAGTTTTAAAGATGAAACTTCCCTCTTCATAATTTGCAATTTTCTCAGAGAGGTGGTGAATTTTCACTTCTGAAGAAAATAGTATCATGACGAGACAACCACAAGAACCTGAAACAGAACAAGAAAAATCACTGCTCCGAGAATTTCCTAACAACAAATCTTTGAGGTACATAAAAATTACCAAGAATAAAATGCCATTTTTGTTACCATAAATATATATTGAAATGTCACTTAACTGACTCCTTCCCAGAGGCTTCTTTTTTAGGACCTGATCCAATGGCCATTGAAGTCAATGGGATTCTTTCCATTGACTCCAGTGAATTTTGGATTAGGACCTAAATAGTCAACCATACCAAGCATTATGTCTAAGGCCTCAATCCAGCAAAGCACATATGCTAGTGCTTAACTTGACTATTATGTATATTAATAGTTCAATTGAAAGTAATGGGACAGCTCAGGTGCTTAAAGGTAAATATGTACTTAAATACTTTGCTGATTAGGGCCTTAATGAGCAACATCCCTTAGCACAATTGTACATTTTTCTCTCCAGCTAAACTAATAGTAAAAATATGCTCTAATTTTCCTCATTCTCTTTATTGCAAGTGGCAGAGGAACAGACAGGGTTTCATGTCCCTAATTGGCTTCTTCAAATCAGGATGATTTCCAGTGGCAGCCCTTACAAAGTGTGAAATGTTGGCAATGAATTTGCTCCTGGAAGAGAAAGGCCATGGGCCTGATTCTGATCTCATGATGATGTCAGTCAGGAGTAATTGCAGTCAAGTCAGTGGTGTTACACTAGTGTAAAACTGTTGTTAATGAGATAAGAATCTCACTATGGTTCTTGCTAATAAGGTATTAACAGAGTCCTCTTCTCCCCACAGTGAAATTCCACTGACTTCAGCAGAGTTATGTGTTATCAATGGAGCTAATGGGAGAGGCAAGCCCAAAGATTCCCAGGTGGGTTCCCCAACAAGGATGCCATTTTAAAAGAGTGCACAGCATGATCATGGTACATAAACTTTAGGTAGTGTCTAGCAATGTGTGCTACTAAGCTATTTGTAGGGTAAATATGCTCATTGTGCAACATCAGTTTGATGCAGAAAATGTTGACAGTACATTGCTTTTTTTTGGTGATTGTCTTCCTTCAAATACTGCGATCTCTGAAGTAAAATAATTTACTTGGGATTATTAGTCATAATAATCCCATTCACACATCCAGAGGTGTGAGACTTCAAATCACATCATCATCTTGTGTTTAAGAAATGGCATGATTTTTATATCTTGATTGATTTCTCATGTTGAGGTTGAACTGTATATCTGGGTTTACTCAATAACTTTCTGAATGGACAGAACATTATCATGCCCCATTAAAATCATAGAGGGCATGCTAGTGCAGCTCTACATCCCCTAGCTGTGACTGAAGTCAATACAGGGTTTGCAGTACAGCTGGTTGGAAAAATTCAAACAAACCAGGGTCTTTGGGAGTTTGCTGATTCATCAGAAACAAAATGTGCTGTGGAGATGGTTTGAATTTGACAAATGGAACCCTGCCTGCCAGGCAAATTTTGAAACCCTACCTAATATCCAGCCAGTTTGCCTACCTGTCTGGGAGAGTGCTGGGGAACCCAGGCTTCCAAGGTTTGTGGCTGCATACTGACTTGGGGCCATGCTTCATCTCCTTTTATAGAGAATTTTGAAGTTTGGGGTTTGTTCAGAATCAGAACGAAACCAAATTTTAAAAGAGCAGAATTCTCCAAAATGGAATACCTCTCTCCATCCAGCTATAGTTTGCAGGTTCAGATCCAATGCAGCAACAGTTCTCTGTACAGTATCATGTTTTAATAAATAGATTACTCATCTTAAGTCATTAAATATGAATAAGTGACCAATTTAAATGCAGAACTATACTGAAGTACTTACATGAAATGAAGCTCCAAAGATATAACCCGACTGGACCATGCAGAGTTTCACAGGGATTGCCAAATGCATTGTACATGAAGAAACCTGTTCCCACCAGAGCAAAGATGAGCAGTACTGTACAGAAGAGAATGACACTTATATGGATACTTGCAGGGATAATTTTGAGCAAATCTGGAAAAACTAAAAACAAAATGGAACAAAACATTACTACAAACATTAAGCAAAATTATTATTTTAGAAATCAGGGCAGGGATTTCATGCTACTCTGTGCTAATTGTTTTAAATTGTACTCCTCAGAACTCAATGAAAGAAGAAAATGAAGTAATCAAAAATTTAATTACAAACAGATTTTCAAGGATGTTTAAAGGAGAAGCACATTATGGAATTCAGAAGTGCAAATTGGCCAAAAGAGAAAGAAAGAGACTGGCTTTACCAAAACCTCATCGCACCTTCTTGATCACATCTAAATACATGTATTAACAATTATTGCCTTTTCTGTGCCCATAGAGTAACTCAGAACCTTATCTTGGGATGTCTTAGCTTTTAAGAACATTCTGTTTGAGAGCCAGCCTTATTTGTGTTGGACTTTTTAGAATGTAAATGTCACATATTTGTATTTTTAAATGGTAAAAATATGCCCTGAATCAGCGTGCTAAATGATCACTCCCTTACTCCCAAACAGTATTAGAACAAACTAAAGCTCTTCAACAGCTGTAAGTATTCCTGCTGTTATACAGTGCCTAACGACTAAATAAAATTCAGACTAGAATACAACAGTGCAACACCCCTGGAAGTCTCTGAGCTAAATTCAGTACTGATGTAAATAGTGGTGCAAATTATATGTTGGGCATAAGTTGGTCAAGAAACAGACCCTGCTGCGTGTAAGTTGCAAAGTAATGTAACTGGCATTTATTTGGCATTAAGTTTTTAATGTCAGTGAAGTTACCCTAGCATAAAACTGGAAGAATGCAGAGATGAATCAGGTCTAGTTTGCATAGGTCTAAATAATGACACAAGGTGCAAATGAGAGGAAAACTAGGTCCAATGGTAGTGATAAAAAGTGTAGCTTACACACCAAGTTGGGGGTGGGGAGAAGGATGCAGCAGGAAAAGGATATAAGAAAATACAGCTCTCACCTCACTTTAACTTATAGGGAATCTTCCCCTTCATTTCCTAGGGCAAAATTCTGCACTGGTATAGTGGATCTCAGCTAACAGGTTCCAGAGAGTCATACATGATTATACAAGGGAAAATTTTGTTCCCACCCAATCCTAAATTGGTGTAAGTTACACTTGGTTGACACACTTACTGAATGCCAAATTGGAGCAATTTATTCTACTTTGCTTAAATCCACTTTCAATTTTTTGACCCAGTTAGAAACCTAATGTAGGTTACATTTACATCAACACTAACTCTGGTCCATAGTCTTCAATAAGTAACAAAATAGTGCTGGACACTGAATTGTTTTGGTCATTTATGTAACTGTAGCAAAAGTATGGAATTAATTCAGAGTTTTGTTTGATGGTTTGGATGAGTTTGGATTTATATTATTATCCTCGTTTTATTCGCTGAACAGGTTATGTTGTGATGAGGAGTCCTTTTATATTGTATCATTATTTACATTGTGTCCTTTAATTTATCTGATGGGCTCCTGTTGGAGCTTTTATACAGCTAAAGAAATAATTTAATTTTTTCCAGCTGAATTGAAAGTTTTGAGTTATACTGTAGGGGAGAGTAAAGCATTGTGTTTTGTGTAGTGTACTTCCTTATCTGTTGGAGACAGAAGGAACTTCCCAGTCAAGACTCAGTCTGTCACTGATAGTGGAAATGTATTATGTGGGCTCTTAGATGTATCCCATAACTTGACTGTTGTATCATAGCTACCGCAGTTTGTGTTTGTAAGTTTGTTCTTAGGTGGTTCTTATAGCTTTGAGTCCAGGAACTACAATTCCCAGGATGCACTGGTGGAGGAAGAAGAGGAGAGAGAGGAGGAGGAGGAAAAAGATAGGAAGAACGTGAACTCTGTGAAAGAGTGAGGAGAATAAATCTTACCGTTGCTGTTATCAAGCTTTCCGAGCCTTCCTCAAAAGGGTTCAGGTACAAAACAAACTTGCAACAAGCATAAAAGAACGACAGAGAAACAGAAATTTAACTTATCCAAGTGCCTGATGATTCCTGCAGCTGTGATCTGCTGTTGCTGCTCCCAGGCAAACTCCCAAGGCCTATATCCTGCAGCTATCTGCAATAGAGGTTTGCTGAGAAGAGAAATGTAAGGGGCAGTGCCTATTCTTTCATAGTGCTCCTTTTTCCCAGCTGGCATCTTCCTCTGCAGTTGTGAATACCCTAGCTTGCTTCCACATTTACTTCCATGACACAACACCTTCACCGTTGTTAATACCTTCCGCAGGAGATTCTCCACTCCCCTGGGAACAACCGAAATCTTATGTCAGCAACTATATGCTTGCTATAGAACTACTTACACTCTAGAAAAGCCGAAAGCCTTACTGTTTCATTGCCATGATCTTGAGGGACAAGGAATCTTCCATCGTCTCTCTCCTGGTACTGCAAGACGGGTATCCAAATAATGCTGCTTTCTGAGACCTAGATGGTCATTTTAATCCTCTACTAAATGTTGTTGCCCAACACTTCAAGTTCTATTCTCGTGTAGATACCTCATCGACCACTACGTAGCTGCATTATGAGAGTTGGGTGCAGCCTTTGAATTTACTAATTTCATAGATGAAATGATCAGAGATCAAATTGTCATGAAGATGACCAGTTCCAAGACTTGTGAATGATTCCTCATGATAAAAGGATTTACCTTGTAGAAAACCATAGAAACCCCTCAATGAGTGGAAAGCGCGATCCATTGTGCTAAGTCACCCTCCATGACACCAGATGTCTTCCAGCCTGCAGAGGTTAATGCAGTCTGAATGCAACCTGCAAAGCTCCTAAGTCTACATCCATGGTGCCTGAACCCTCCCACACATCACACTACTACCAATGCTAAAGATGCAATGACCCATCTTTGACCTACTGTGGGAGGTGCTGTTGGAGTGGACATGCTGCTGTTGCTACTGCAGTTTGGGGGCCCTGCTGGCCTGCCTCCCTCTCTCCCACCCTCCGGGGAGGGAATGAGTGAGTGAGTGGCCCTATCACCACCACTGCTGTTGCTGCTCCTACCACCTGCGAAGGGCCTTTTCTGGCTGGCTACTTACTGCTGCTGCCTGGGAGCCTGCTGCTGCTGTGTGTTGCTGCCCGTGAGGGAGCAAAGGAACACCATCATCATTGCTGCTGGGGGAGCATTCAGGACTGCACCAGGAGCTGTGGAGAGGGCTTGTTCATCTCTGGACTGAGTGACTGTCATCTCTGCTCTTGTGGTGGTGGGGGAAGGTACTGTTTTTGCTGTGGGGAAAGGGGGAAGCGGCGTGGAGCCCTCCCCCCGATCCATCTGCACCCCATCACCACCATCACTGCTGTCGCCCCCTCCACCACCCCCAGCCACCGTCTGCATTGCCTCTTCACCCACAGCTCAGCCGCTAGTCTCCTGTACCATCTGGGACTGCTGCAGCAACAGGGACATTTCCCACCACCCAGGTGCACTTGGGCACATGTGCTTTCTCTCCCCCCGGGTTCTTCCTGCCCTTCCCCAGCTACATTTGGCTGGAGGGCTCCCCCCACCCTCCCATCTATCCCAAGGTAGTTTACCCACCCCTTCCCTCACAGCCTGCCCCACCCGCCCCTTGCTGCCCATTTTGTCCCCCTGACATTTTCCCTTGGGTTCCCTTAGCATTTGTTTAGTTTCCCTGCCCTGCCCCAGCTCCTGAGTGTTTGTTGGTTCCCCTACCTTGCCCCTGTCCTTCAGCATTTTTGCTTGTCTCCCTGCCCCTGCCCTCCAGCATTTGCTGGTTTCCCTGCCCCGCCCACTCTCTGGGAGTTCTGTCTTTCCTTGCCCCACCCTTGCCGTGTGCTAGACCCTTCTCCCCCAAGCCTTTGCTGCTTCTCCTGCCCTCCCTGCTGCGGCCCCCCCCTTCACCATTCCCTCCACCAGTTCTGGGGGCGCCTCTGTCTTGGGCCCCAGGGTGTATGCCCAGGTAGCCGCCATCCCTCCACCCGTTGCCTCGTCATCTGCCCTCGCTGCCTCCTCTAGCACCACCTCTAGAGGCTGGGCCCCCTTCCCCACACTGACCAGGAGGCACGGTGTCTGTTGCCTCCTGGTGGCCACCTCACCCCACATTGGCGTGGTTGGTGGGGCACTCGGCCCCTGTGGCAGCCTCCAAGATGTATGGAAAGGTGGTCTTCTTTCTGGCATCGGAGACCACCACCCAAGAGGCAATAGAGAAGGGCCTTGCGGGTGGGGGGTGTCTATGTCCATGTAGAGCCCCTGGAGGACCTGGGCACGTGGGTGGTGCTTACCTCTGTCCCGTCCTTCATCCCTAACGCTGCCCTGCTCCCCTTCCTCTCCACCCTGGGGAAGTCCATTTCTGTCATCAGTCCTTTCCTACTGGGCTGCAAGGACCCTGCCTTCTGTCACATTTTGTCCTTCTGCCGGCAGGTCCAGAGCCAGCTGTTGCCGGTGGCGGCACATGACGGGGAGGCGCTTGAGGAGTCCTTCCTGGTGCCCCATCAAGGGACCCAATATCAGATTCATTATTCCTTGGGGGAGGCCTGGTGCTTCTTGTGCCAGGTGATCGGGCATGCCTGGAGGGACTGCCCCTTGACCCAGCATGGAGGAGCACCCGGGCCCCCTGAGATCCTGGTGGGTGCCGGCCCTGCCACCTCCGGTGACCCTAACCGCCCAGCCCCTGTGGCCGCCCCTTCTCCTCCTCCTGTGCCTGTCTTCATCTCTGCTCGGGATGCGGGGGTGGCCCCCTGTCATGCCCAGATGAGTGATCAGTGAGTTCTGGGGCGTGGCCTGTGGAGGAGAGGGCAGCCGGGTCAGCCCCGGGTTTGGAAGAGGGCTTACCCCAGGGAGAGGCCTCCTGTTCCCTTGCTGCCCCACCCTGGCCCCCTCGATCCCTGACACCATTGCACTTGCTGCCTGGCCCCACCCCTGCTGGCCAGCCCTCCGCTAACATCTTGGAGGGCTGGGTGCTTGTCAAGGGGAAGTGCCACAAAAGGGAAAAGGCTCAGAACCTCCCCGCCAGCTCAAAGAGGGAGGAAGCCCCTTGAAAATCCCTGAGGGGAGTTGGCATTGACGAGCCCTCTGCTGCACCCCCCAACAAGGTCCAGCGGGTGGTCCGGGGTTCTCTGCTCAGTGTTCCCTTCTGGTTCCCTCAGTTTGACCCTGTGACCCCCAGGCCCATTCTTGTTCTTTCATTAGTTGACCCACGGAATCAGTTGTGTCCTGGGTCCAGTGACTTCTCCCCTTAGGCTGTGGGAGGAGTCTTTAGCAGGCTGAAACACAAACAGGACCACTCTCCTACTGCCCTCTGCCCTTGCTGTATCATGCTATCTTAATCCCTTTTAAATGAAGCTTTTGTTTATGGACTATAACAATGAACTGGAACAAATGTACAAAGTTTACATTAGAGAATCTCTCTTCATGAGTTCTCCAAATGCCCCACTGAAGCTAGGAACTGACAAAGGTCAAGGGTATTTTGGAAGATCAGAATACTTCCCCTAACTTGCTTTAAGTAAATCAAACATTTAATGGAACGTTTTGTGTCTGAAAATATAGTTCTGCATGTAAAAGAGGGAGGGAATTAAAGGGAAAGTAAAAGGAAATAGTGAAGCCTTAAACGAAAACAAAGTGGGATGCCCAAATAAAGGAAGAAGGAACTTTTGAAAAAATAAGTTGTAGAGGTGCTGTTGGCCTTTTTCTGCTCTAATTCATGCTGGTTTTACACCTCTAGCTTCACTGACCGGTCAGATTGCATCCTCTTATGGCTCAATTTTGGCCCATTTTGACCAATTTTGGAGTTTGGAGTTGGGTTACTGCTCTGTATTCCATACAGAGTACTGTGCCTTGTAACAAATTAAGCAACACTGACCGGGAAGTCTATATTTTGTTTTTTAAAAAAGGCCTCAATATTTTGACTACAATTTTGTAGCATGTGCAATTGTGCCCTTTGCCCTAACTTCCTAAAGATACCCATGAAGCAAGCATTTTGGCATCTAACTGGGTACAAACATGGGCACAATTATTATACCTGCAGTTTTGTACCCATACTTAATTATTACTGAAGGATAAAAACTGTGTCTGCAAAACTGGAAACTGTGTTGAGGCTCAGCTAAAATCAAGGTGTATGTGATCAGACACAGTATAAAGTAAATTGTTTTGAATTACATATAGTTTTAGCATCTTTTATACTGGGTTTTAGCTATTAGTTCAAATTATGACCATACCTTCTCAGACTGTGGTGGATAGTGAAGCAGATTCTCTATACGAGAGTAATTGTTGATCACTTGTGTGTGTTTGGAGACAACAGATATTTTAGAACGAATCATAGAACAAACTTAACTGCTCCAGATCCACAGGGGCATGATTAAACTAGGGGTAATAACTCCTCAGAACTGCTTTGCTGCAGTTATAACATGCTGAGAAAGAGCTAAGTAGGAAGCT
This sequence comes from Emydura macquarii macquarii, assembly GCF_026122565.2. Classification (NCBI taxonomy): domain Eukaryota; kingdom Metazoa; phylum Chordata; order Testudines; family Chelidae; genus Emydura; species Emydura macquarii. Next base: position 5,332,431 of record NW_027130155.1, on the reverse strand, counting down.
CACATAAATTAATTTACCTTGTAAAATGTTTACCAGCAAACAGTTTTGTAGTCTGCAATGCAGTAAACATAGAAAAACAGGTAATGTGACATTTATCTCCATGATTAAATTGAAAGCAAATTAATTATAGTTAAGCAAACATTTGTAAAATTTGCTAAGAGCTCTGTTAAATGTAACCTTTTGACTCATTCCTTCATATTGTCTAAAAATATAATTGTGCACTACAGTGAGTCCAGGCACTCAAATTCCCTTCTCCTTGCCCATTACCCTCTCTCAGCCCACCACAGGAAGAACACTTTAAAGCACTATTCAGAAGAGCTGATAAAAACTCTACTTTGCTTGACCAATGTTGATAGACAAAGGCATTATGTAGTTAGGGTTTTCTATCTACTTGCCTTGATAGTACCTGAGAGGTACAATCTCATCAATGTTTCTCTCATTCTATGATGAAGCATGTCCAACTGCAGAATCAAATCTCATAATGTCAGAGTTATTTACACAGGAGTTCCTTAAATACCAGCTTATATATTTCCAGCCCTTATCAAGAACTCTAGGCACTTAACATTTAAAACTAGCCATGTATATAAAGTTCAGTTCAAACACATTAGCAGAATAGTTACAGAACTGCTGTTCATCAGCAACAAACAACCCCTCTGTTAATGCCACCACCAGGCAAGAACCAAACCTTTACTATTTTCAAGACATCAGATAATAGTTATTATTAATTCCTTACTATTTAGAGTCTGATTTTTCAAAACATGTTTGCATGCCCAAAACTATGTATACAATTGCATACCTAATTTGCAAGAACATTTACCCCAATTGCATATATAAATCAGGTATTTGCAAATGTCATTTCTGCTGTAAGCCACTAACTGGCCAGTTTTGCACATCCAGATGCCCAGGTTTCATGCACAGTCCCAGTAACTGCACATGCATAGTTTTGAAGATCAAGCCCTTTTTGTTTATTGTTCTTTATATTATACATTTACCTTCTTACTATCCAAAATAGTACTAATCATAATAGTACTTGTGTAAATGGTATACATTTTAGCACTATACTGATTAAGTTAGCCATAAACTAGGAAAAACAAGGTCTTTAGTTCTTGTGGACTTTCTAAAAGGGTATATCACACATTCTGACACAAATAAGTTTCTCCAGAATTAATTCTTTCAGCGGTAGTGAATATTTTGGGATAAAATACAATACCGCATACTAAATAAGATCAATCTTTATTCTCTTTATTTTAAATAAACATACAACTGCGTTGTATTGATTGTTTCCCTTGACAGAGGCATCTAGAATTTCAAAATTGTACAGGTGATACATCAGGAAAAATTAAATCCAGCAGCGGTGTTGTCTTGAAAGAAAAACATTCCTTCATTATAATGAATGAATTTGTTTTCTAGGTATGAATGCCAAGGACCTTTAGAAAATGAACTGCTGACCCAGAAACTGATGAGAATCAGCCAGAGTAAATGAAGCAGAAGGCTTTTCCCAGCCTAACGGGATTTGCTGGCAGACCAAATTCATTTTACAATTAAAAGAGATATAGTGGTCAGTAGGGAACATTTAATGGGAACAAACATAGAACTAAATCATTTAATCTATTTTCCAGACTGTTTCTTCTCAGACGTTTTACAGTGTACTTCAGTGCATTAAACCGTGGACACATGTATCACAGTACTTCCTGGGACATTTATAATGACTTCTAGAGAGAATGTGTGTAGACTATGTGTACTCCCACAGATATGGAGAATGTCAACCAGTCTCTCTCAGTAAGTGGTCTCTGTGCAGGTGAAATCCTTCCTTAGATGCAGATATTAACTACCTTATCATATTTAAACAAAAAAATTACATATAAATTTGCTCTCTCAGCTAAATAAAAAAGGGCCTGAGTTATTTTTAAAGGGAACATTAACTCCTCCATCATCCACTCTCCGTGAAAGTTCATACAGTCAAAAATGCTTTAGTGACTGATTTTCCAAAGGGGCTGTTTTTGTAAGATGATTTACACTGTAACCTGGTTGCAGCAGGTCACCCTAGCAGGATTCTACAGTTTCAGATATACACTGGGGCCAATGATCACTTCCTGGTATTCTTTTCTGCGGCTGCTACAACAAAATATTTCTATGCATGTAAATAGGTTTACAGTGGGCTCGTAATACAAGTGGAAACCCTATTCAAATAACAATACAATACCACATATTTAATTTAGATAGAAGGAAGACAACTTATACTAGTGGTTCACTTAGGGAACTGGGAGCTAGGAGGCCTGGTTCTATTCCTGACTTTCTACTGATTTGTTTTATATTTTTAAATAAATCACTTAGACCTCAGTTCAGGAAAGAAGTTAAGCATATGCTTAAGTCCAGTCCTACTCAGGAAAGCATTTAAGCACATGCCTGAACTTTAAGTCCCCGGTTAAGAGCCCTTCCTCAGGAAAATGATGCTTTGCTGAATCAGGGCCTCAATCTCTTTGTACCTCATTTTCTCCATCTATAAAACTGGGGTGATAATATTTGCTTGAGTTGAATGTATTATTCTTAGTGCAACCTCTTTTTTTGCTTGTGGAATATGTGCAAACATTGCCAATTTCCTCAGATTTATTCATCATTTAAATGTATTTGATGAATTTTAAAAAAATATTTTCCTATGTGGAGTGATCACAGTTCACTGTGGACATCCAATACTCAGTTCTCAACATTCCACTCTGTGTTTAGTGTATTTAGCTCTGATTAGTGAGATACCTCACCTGGTATTGTTTCTGTTCATTGACTGGATGTGCTTGCGTGCACTTCTGGGTGCAGTTTTTTGTAGGTGTGACGCATAACATTCTGATGAATGCAACTTTGAAATTAATGTTGGGTGAACATTTCTGAGAGTAAAGCTCGTTTGGATGATTGGTCCCAGAAAGCTCACCCAAAGGGTACGTCTGCACTGCAAAATAAAAAAGTGTTTTCTTAACTTACATTAGCTAACCTGAGTTAGCTAGCCTGGGCTAAAAAAGCAGTGAAGACACAGCAACTCAGTTTTTAACTTGGGTTTGCAGCTTGAGCTCAACCTCTAATTTAAATACCAAGTTTCTATGTCTTCACTGCTATTTTAGCCCATGCTAGCTAACTTAGGTTAGCTAATGTGAGTTAAGAAAACACCTTTTTTGCAGAAAGACACGCTCAAAGCAAATTCATTTAAAATGGGAGTAGCTCTTCATGAAAAATTTGTTGCAGTATTTTCCTAGCTCTAAAATCCACTTTAATAAAGCACTTTTGGATCCTTTGATTTATTATTATAAATCATCACAAACATATTAACAGCACTTTCATAATTTCTCTTTGTGTAGAAATGATAGTAAATTAGAAGTGACCAATTCAGAATGGATTAGTTAATCATTTTGGTCATGACTAGCTTCATGAAGCCTGCCATCCTAGACTAGGAAAATATACTATAAACATTTTGTTTTATACTATGAGGACAATGCAAGTGTTCTAATAACTCGGGACCCAATTCTGCAACCCTTACTCACGCTGAGTAGCCCCTATTTGAGTGAAAGTTGACAGAACGACTTGCCTAAGTAAGTTCTGCTCAGTGTAAGCATTGCAGAATCAGACTCTCAGCTGCAACTTTTGCCAAAGCTCATTAGTGCCTTGCACATTCCCAAGCTGCTGGGGAGACAAACTTCCCTCTTTCCCTGTTGCTAATCATGTGAGCCTCAGCTTTGTCCTTAGCCAGTCTTAACAACTCCATTACCTTAATGAACATGAACTAAATCCAGTCACAGTGCTCTGTCATGCTATCTGCATTATCATTTGCAGTTCATAATAGTCTCTTCTACAGATGAAAACTAATTCCTGGGGATTTAGTAGACTGCTCTGAAAATTCATCCCAGACTGTAACCTGCAGGGTAGAACATCAGCATATTGTGACAGCCGGGAAAGTAAGAAAGAGGAGAACTTTTATAAATATATAAATAGACCAGTTATGGAATTTAGACATCAACATTTAATAATAAACTAAATGAATTTGGTCTACTACCTCTGCACAAATAGTATATAGTAAATCATTTCTGATGCATAATCTGGTAACCTTACTTCATCACAAATAACTCATGCAGGCAATTTACCAGTTCTGTTTCAGAAGACTGCTTCCAAATTGTCTTTTGTAATAATAATTTCATGTGGCATATTGTGAGATATGTACATAAAACAAAGATCCAGTTGTTGTTATCCATTTAACATGTTGCTATATATAAACTGTGAGTTCACTTGATCATTTTATTGATCTTTTTATCCTTGAAGATGAAAAGGTTATGAATATTACATGTAAATCAAAACAGTTTCTAACAATCTCTTTCCATTAAACTCTGTATCTGTCAAATACTCAGTTCAATTTGCAGGTCAATTAATTGAACAGCTACTAGCATAAACCCACTATGTTTTCTCAATTAATGCAGCAGATTGTTAGTTTTTGCTGCTATGTTCTTCAAAGGCAGTAAATGAAGCTTTGCACTTTCTAATAAGGTTGCTGTTACCTTACTGATGTTCATTTCAGGAGAGAACATAAGATAGATGATAAATTAGACACAATCATTCTTTCAAAATAATAATAAAAAAATTAAGGGGACCTAGCTATCTGTTGCAATAAACCATAATACAGATGCATTGACATTGTCAATCATATTGTAACTAATGTTAGTAATAAGGTGGTTTAAATAAGACAGAAACACTTCAGAAACAATACCATTTAATCTTAGAATATTTCAGACTTGTTAAAACCTTTAAGTAAATAAGAACACGCTGAAGCATTTGTCTGTTCATTATCATGGCAATGTGCATTAAGGTATTAAATAATTCAAATGTGATTGTTACTTACATGAAAATCGAAAAGGTCTCCCTCCTAGCCCACATTGTCTAACACGCTCCCCGTAGAAAAGTCCATACTGAATTTCACCAATAAACTTCTCCAGTTCTGGTCCGGTAGCATTGACAAGCAGAGCTCCAGTTTTGCACAGTGTTGTTCCTTTAATCCATAACTGAGTTCCAATGGCAGCTGCGATGCCTAGAGCACAAGCAAAGCTTAACACCCCAGCTATGCAAAAAATGACTTTCTTCTGTCGGGCTGGCATAGCTGCTTGCAAAGTCCTTTCCAGGGAAGGAACAAAACTTTTAACAAGACAGCAAAAAGATCTTCATCACATCAGCAAAGCAGACATCCCAGCCAATTCCAAAACTGCAATTTCAATTCAGTGATAGCCCTTCTCCTCATAACATTATAGTAGCATACTAGCACTAAGTAATCTCCCCCAAAAGAAGCTTTTAATTCTTTTTTCCCCCTTTCCCCCTGTATAATACAAACATTTTAAAAGAAGCTGTAAAAGAGAACTGTTTGCAAAGTTTTCAGCATATCCTCTGTGTCACTTTATAACAAAGGTTTAAGATGACAGATGGAATCTGCTGTGTAATTTGATGAATGCTTCTCCTTTTCTCCGTCCTTTATCTGATTGGGTGAGCAGAAAATAACAGAAATAGGTTTGCCTGCCATGTGAAGTTATCAGTTGTCCAATAAGTTAACTTCTATATGTGGTTTTAATTTTCCAGTAATAGCTCTAAAAACTAGCAATATATAGCATTTTTGATTTTTTCACTATTCCTTGTGCAGTACAGAGACTGAGACAGACGTTCCTAGGTGGAATGTCCATTTCTGATCTCCTTTACAACAGGGCTAGTGTGTTTGCTACATAGTACTGTGTTTAAAATATGTAGCTAGATGCCAGCTTCTGGATGGAGTTTGGATAAATATATATTCGAATTTGGGTTTCAGATATAAGCAAATAATTTCCATTTGTTTTACTTTTATAAAAGGAACAGTAGTGTCCCCTAGTAATATGTATTCAGAGCAATTACGTAGTTAGGCCCTGATTCTGCAAACACGCATATGCCTATTTTTTTATGCATGTGAATTGAAGTCAGTGGGACTACTCGTATGCATAAATGTATTATGTGCATGTTTTTATGTGTTTGTCAAATCAGCGTCTCAGATAGGACCAGAAGCATAGGTGAATAACCTGGGATGGTTCATTGACTACTTGCCATCTCAACACTTTTTGTAACTCACTAGAGCTTTGTCCATGCTAAAAGGTTGCACCATTTTAGCCAAACCAGTTTAGAAATGGATTTAATTAGCTCAGGGCGAACCCTTTGGATGGACACTTTTAAATTTGTTTAAGAGCACCTTATATCAATTAAGCTTAAATTGATTCCTTACCAATTTAAGCTTAATCAATTACATTAATTCTTGCACTGGTTTAAATAATTGGTTTAAAAACAAGACTTTTTGGTGAAACTGGTGCAAGTTTGTGCATCGACAAGATGTAAAATGTGATAGTCTTTTGTAAGGGTTAAATTTAAATAAACCTTTGGCTCATGGTTGTGATTGTAGTATGTAACCAAGAGATGGCGCACTGCTTTATCATTAGAATCTTTAGAGTCAGACTTCTATGGTACTCTGAACTAAATGCATACCTGTTTGTAGCAAGCAGTAGCTAATTTTAAAAATGATTTAGAAAAATCTTGGTTAAGAGGAATGCCCTGAATACTTCTAGGTAACATACTGTACGAACATCACAAATACAACACTGAAACCACACACCACAAAAACTCTTGAAAATCATTTGAAAGAAAATATGTAGTTTAAAAATGAAAGAACTGTATGCTTACAGCATCACCTGTTAAGGGAAATCCCCCACCTGTGGGGATTTTATATTTTATTTGATAAGGACCAGATTCTGATACCCTTTCTCATATGGAGTAATACCTTACTCCACAGAGAGTTCCATTAAATCATTAGTGTTATTTGTGGAGTAAAATATTACTCCATATGAGAAAGAGTATCAGAATCTGGCACTAATTTTTTAGTGTTTAATTTAAAAAAGATCTAAAACAAATAAAAAAGAAAACTCTAAGGTTCAGGCTCACAACTCTTGATTTCAAAGAGGCTACTCCAAGAGTAAGATATTACTCAGTGTGAGTAAGGGTGGGGAATCCGGTCTATAAACTTAAATTTAGCCATACTCCAATTGTACTGTGCTGACCTAATTCAACTTTTTCACAAGTGTGAATTAGGAGTGACTCCAGTGAAGTACAGCAGTGTCTGTAGCATTATGTGAATGAGAGGAAAATTAGGTCCTTTCAATTGTAGGGGGTGAGAATTGTTCAATGGGGAAGGGATTTGTGCTGGGTTGTTTTAAATCACTGTATTTTTAAAGTATGTCAAGGGGGACTAGAGTGATTGTTCCTTTTTAGCACATTTATAAATCTAGCAAAAATCATATAAATAAAGCTACTGGTAGATGAGGCAGCTGTTTATTTTCAGGCATCTGAAAACTTGAGGCCCAATCCTGCAAACCCTTGTTCATTCAAGCAGTCCTGAGTGGTCCATGAATAGCACCGCTGAAGTCAATGACACTACTCACAAAAGGAAAGGTTTGAAGTATTATTATTAATTTAACAATGCTGTTGACGTAATGCCTAGAGACCTCAACCAGATATGGGGCCTCATTGTGCTAGGCACAAACTCTCTTTACCCGTTAAATTTTCAACTAATGTAGGGCCATATTCTGATAGCCATACTTCCACAAAGTGGCAGCTTACTCCATGAGTAGTTCCATTAACTTTAATAGGACTACTGACTCCTCATTGCATTTTGAGGAAAAAAGGATATCGAAATCTGGCCCTTGGCAATTAAAGGTGGGATTTTTAAAAAGTGCTTAGCGTTGGCCTAACTCCGCTCTCATTGAAGGCAATGGTAAAACTCCCGTTGAGTCCAAATGGGAACAGAGTTAGGCCAGTGCTGGGTACTTGTCCAAATCCTGCCCTGTATATTGAGCTATCTTAACTGAAACTAAATGCTTTTGATTTAAAGAAAGAGGAGAGCCTTGCTAATCCATATATCACAAATCTGCACTCTCTAATTCACAGAGATATCTTTGTCTCCCCATACATCACCCAAGATTTTATACCAAAATGCTATAGTGATGTTACCAGTAAACCCTCATTGTTTCTAGCAAATAGGCTGAAATCCATCTATTGGTACATTCTTATCACAAGTCATTCAGATAACCTCCAGCTGTTCAGGTGAATGAGTGAGCTGTATTTTTCTCTTGGGGTCAGCCTATCATTGGACAGACCAGGGAGCAGGGGCGTCTTGGGCACCATGTGCTTTCACAAAGAGTCAGTGTCAATGTCAACTAGTCAGCCCACATCTTGGAAAAACCTCCATCCAGTGCAGACACTCCCCGTGATACGCACACTGGGGCAAATGGGTGGGCCTCCTTATGCCCTCTCAAGGCCCCTCAGAATGGGTGCCTAGGGATGTTTGCTCATATAACCAAATACTCCTGCTCCATTTAGGGCTAAGGAGATTAACCCTTTCCTCACTTTTCCAGGGTCAGGGTATAGATACCTCATGAAAGAGACCTACTGCAAATCACTGAGGTTAGTGAAGTTATACTGTTTATAAAACAATACATTTTCAAATATAAGCTCCATGATGTTATGTAAGTTTAGAAGAATTAATGCACTTTGAGGCGATTCAGTGCTGAATTGACTTTTGCCTGCTTTGACAGGTGGGTAAGAGGTTTTTTGTGGTTTTCAAATTTAAAAAATTATAACAAAATAAACAGATAGTTGGAGGCTGATGGGGTGGGATTCTGTTCTCATTGTTGCTATTGGCATTATTCAGGTACTGTTTTCTTTGTGAACTTTCCCAAGGTTTTGTTTTGTGACAAAGAGTCAGGAGTTGCAGGTTGGTACTGTTAACATTTCTTGCTACTGAGCTGTGTCACAGTTGCAGGAAGTTTTGAGAGATTTAGGTCCATTGCTGCAAGCACTGACTACTGAACACATTGTATTCAGTGGGGTTGCTCACAGTTGTAACCCTAAGCATGGTAGAAAGTGTTTGTGGTGTTAGGCTTTATTCATACGTGCTATTTAGACAGTTAGGCCCAGATCCTCAAAAATCTATAGTTGCCTTACTTCCATTGATTGAAATGGGAGTGAGGCCAAATCTCCATTACAAAATGTTGTCAGGCAAAATGTTGTCAGCTATGTTGCTCAGGGATGTGAAAAAAACATACCCCCATGCCAACATAGCTATGCCAGCAACCCCACATAGACACAGCTGTGCTGACAGGGGAAGGTGGTGTTGCTATGCCGACAGAGAAACTCCTTCTGTTGGCATACACTGTGTCTGCACCAGGGAGGCTCTGTTGATATAACTGTACCAGTACAGTAGTACTGACAAAGCATTTGTAATGTCTACAAGGCCTTAAGTGCCATTGAGGATCTGAATCTTGCTGACTAGTTTAGGGCCTACTTTCCTTGAGTTCGATGAGAATGTTTTTGGTGAACTAAGAGTATAGGATCTATCTCAGAATCAACTATCACTGCATGCAATGCACACATTTCACAGCACAATCAATAACTATTATCTGTCTCTTCCCCCCTTATATTGTGTGATGCACTGTACATCATGACATACAGAGGTCATGAACATTGGGGAATGTGTGTGAATGCTGAAGAGAAGTGATGTGTTATCCTGTTAGCAACATCTACAGGACACAGATAAATATTGATTGATTGATTGATTGTAGCAGGGTATGCATCTGTCTCTAAGAGACTTTACCGAAAGGATCAGAGCTATGTGTTGCTGTTTTGGGGCAGGATTTGTTGTACCCTCTGCATTTGAGTTCCTGGGTGTATGATTTAGCACAGTGGTTCTTAAACTTCACTGCACTGCGACCCCTCTTCGGACAACAAAAATTACTACACGACCCCAGGAAGGGGGACCAAAGCCCGAACCCTGCCACCCCAGGTGGGGGGGGCAAAGTCTGAGGGCTTCAGCCCTGGGTGGGGGAGGCTGTAACCTGAGCCTTGCCCCAGCAAGTCTAAGGCCAGCCCTGGTGACCCTATGAAAATGGGGTTGTGCAACCCACTTTGGGGTCCCAACCCACAGTTTGAGAACCGCTGATTTAGTGCATAGGTTTGTTGCAATGTTATGAAAAAAATTCAGTTAAGTCCTGTACTGCATGGGGAAGGAGAGAAATTGGATGTACTGTCCTTCAAATTTTGGTATCATAGGCAGTTGCTTAGATTTATCTACATGGTGTACAGCTTATGTTCTACAACAGAAGACTATTTCATTTTTCCATGATTTTTTCCCTCTGTTAAGAGAGGCATAAACGAGGCTCTTTCAGATTAGGTCCTAGGCTAAATCGTACACTTGTTTGAGCTGATGCATGAGGAAGAAAAGGGCACAGGACAACATTATGCAGGGGGAAGGGATATCTTGCAAGAAGCCTCAGGAGTGTGCCAGCAGCTATGTATCTGTGAGTCAGGACTTGCACCATGGTAATCATGGATGTGAAAAGTAATCTGAGCAAAAAAGGGGCATGGCTAGGCCTGCTGTGCTGCTTATCAGTAGTATGCTATGGTCAGTTCCAGTAGCAGCACCTGGCAGTGCATTGCAGTGGTTTGCTCTGAGCCATCATAGTCTGCTACGGTAGAATGCCTTTTTTGCTGGATGTACGGTCAGCTAATCACTTCTCTCTCCAGGGCACTGATTTCCTGCAGTCAAGGTTAGGAATTTGTGCATTTAGCTTCACAAACCATTGTTATATCTTCAAAGGTATTTAATTGATTTCAGTGGAAGGTAGGTGTTTATATATCTTTGAAAATCAATTCTGAGCCCTTGATTCTGCAAAGTGCTGAACATTATCGATCCCACTGGGGGAAAACCCCAAACTTTTCATACCCCTTCCAGGTCATGGCTTTCCATCGAAAGGGAATAATTTAAACTGACACCAAAGACTGGATTTTCCACTCACATACCCCAGGGTAACTGAGAGGAGAATCATGCCTGATGATTCTTAAACTCACTCAGTCTTTGAACAGGTGTACTCGGTAAGTCAGGACATGAAGCAAAAGCACCCTTCTAATGATTAGAGCCTGCAAATCTGTAGATATCCACTTTATATCCGGGGATGCAGATATCTGCGGACTGTGTTTGTAGATTGGATGTGGATACAAATTTTGAATCTGTTCAGGGCTCTACTAATAATCACCTGAATTCTGTATTCCTGTGGTTTCAGAAGAGGTTTCTGGCAATGTCATGCAAGCATTCATCTGGCAAGAAACAGACTATGGCAATATAGATTTGATTCCCAATCAGAATTTAGCTCTTAAGTTACTATTAATAGGGATTTCTACTTTTCATCTCTTTTCTCCATGCTTTATTCAGTATCCTGGGTGAGGGAAAAGCATGTTTTATATGGAAACTTGCCAAGAGTCTCATTGATGACTCCTAGTTTGGATAAAATAGAGCAGATTAGTCACCTTTTATTTTTACTGTGTCTCCATTAATAATATCCTTCTACTCATCTCAAGACTAAACACTGCATGCTGGGATCTATTGTCTCTGTGGGCTAGAGGTCACATTCAAACTGAGGGCATCTGCAAGCTCCATTGTAGAATTCTGGTCACCTCTCCTCTTTCTGAATAAAATTTCACATTGACTCAGTAGGTACATCATTCAGGCTTAGAAGTACTAATTAAATTACTAAATTAATCTTTATTAAATCTGTCAGGTAGGGCAATTTCATGGAGCCCAAACCAAAAAAATGGTACAATTTTGTGAGTTGTAATTTCTCTCTAAATCAGGTTTCTGCAATGCCACTTTGAACCAAACTAGCTGCTACAGAGTGGCTGGTAATTTAAGGGGAGTTGGGCCCAGCCTAATCTGTGATTGATCAGCGATCTCTCAGTTGAGACTGATTAGCTAGGGATTGGGTGATTGTAAAAGCTAGGGTGGAGAGCTGCTAGGATTATGGAGTTTCTGGGAGAAAGTATCTTGGCAAAGCTATAAAAAGAAGATTGGTTCCTGTAGCAGGCAGGTTCAAACAAGTAGGTGGTAAAGTGAGAACCTATTGGCAATAGATAGGCCCCCCAAAAGATTACTAGATTAGATGGGGAAGAATGATGGGTGTTCTGAATTTCTGTTATTTATATACAGGAAATAAAGTTGAATCCCTGAGAAAAAGGGCCTGACCCAGACTCTATATCTTATCAATTCTTCTTGGGCTGGGGAGACAGCCCAGCAGCCCACACTTGCCAAGAAATGTGATAATTTAATGTGACTCTGCAATTTTGTTTATAATGAAAGGCCATGGATGATAATGGATTTTATCTTCGTGTAGGGAGAAGGACATGAACATTAAAGGCAGAAGATTGTTTACAGTAACACTGCAATGTTCAGAAGGCCTCTAAATATCTGGAAGTCTTGAGGTCAAATTCTGCAATCGTCTACATTGTAGCCAATAGTATATTGGAAAGAAGAACTTGGTTCATCAGGACAGTGTGTTTAAAATGATACTGTTGGTAATATGAAATACAACTTACAGAATTTTGGTTCAATGACTTTACAGTTGTCAGATACACTTGGTGTCTTAGATCATATATCATGTATTGATTTTGCTACCAATTAACTGAGCTCTAGGGTATCAAAGTAATGTTTCACTTTGTATGGGGAAATTCCAAGTTGGCTATTTAGGGCAACTCCATAAAGCCAGAGTGGTACAAAGGGGTTGTCACCTCTGGGGTCAGGATTTATCCTTAGGTTTTCACTTATACTGATTTGTTTTTAATTTTAGGTGGAGTAATCATTATTAAATGTAGGTACTAGGATAGTTCTCCCATTCATTAGGAGAAGTGGCTCTGCACTGGATAGATGTAGTACCATCTATAATTCCATATTGTTCCCCATCTTAGATATCTGTTGTGTAAAATCATCAACTCAGGCCTGGATGCTTATTTGAAATCCCTTGTTTTCTCAACACTGGAAGATATCAATGATGTAGCTCAATGCTAATAGATAACTTTGAGTTAGACCTCTTTATTTATTCAGTGGCATTTAATATCCTTTCTGTACTCTTTGCAAATGTGTGTACTATCCATGCACTTAGAGCAACTGAGTGTGTGTGTGTTTTTAAATCAGAATGAATGAAAAAAATCTGTGTCTAGCTTGCCCCCTATTTAAAAAAAAAAAAAAAGTACATTCAATGGTGATATGCAAAGGCGGCTGACCGTAAATAGAGAACTTATTCAACTGAATACGAGTGACGGCTTTTTCCTACATTTTCACTGGCATTAGGAGGGGTAGTGCTGATGAAAATAACAGAATACAAAACAGAAAAGAGCCACCACTGACTGCTTAATGTATGTATGTCAGGGCCAGGGTGGAACCAAGTAGGGAATTGGGGAGCTGTAATTGTCTATGAGATGTCCACTCCTCTCAGCTGTGCCCCGTGGGCTTCTGCTGCAGCAGCAAAGACTGACTCACAGGACATGAACAACTGAATTAAAATTAAAGCAGCCCAGCAGGACTAAAAAATAATAATAATAAAAACAAATTACATGTGACTCTATTTTTTACGTTTATTGTGTACTATAAAGATGCAGAATTGTCTCAGGAAATCAGTGTATGGATGCTGGGAGTTACTGACCCAGAACTACATACTTATTCTCCAGTGCTTTTAGTTCTCTGCACTGTGGCTGAGGGGTCTGATTTGCATAAAGATTGTCTGGTTATTTTTCAGCCATACAGTGTGTAGATCCCTGCACACTAACTAGCTCAGGGCTGTTAGCTGATCAGAACTCAGGGATTCATAGTAAACAAGCAGAGTGTAAGAGAGCGAGGGAGGAGGGGAAAGGCATTTCAGCACAGTAATAAATATTACTATTTGTATTCTAATAACACCCAGAATGTGCTGACCCTGTCTCTTAATAATATTCCTGTTAATAAATTTGAATGTGCCCTTGATTAACTCAGTAATGAACATACCCTGCATTAAAAAAGTGCCTAGAGTTTTGACCTATGTGTTTATTTTCTATATACACCTTAGCCTTTTTCCTACTATTTTTCATGCTAGGTATAATTATTACCTGGAAAACAGGGACCATTTTTGTTTTAATTTAAATAACAGTGAAAGTTCTGGCTTGATAAGTCTATGGGCATTTCAACATGCTGCTGTTTTTTAATAACAAGTAATGTATGTTTAAGTTGTAGTGGTGGTGGCCAGGTGTCTTTATATTTTATTTACTTTACATCATCCATAACAGTGTCCAGAACTATTATAGCAGCAAAGCCACAATTTCCCATGGGGAGATTACAGTTCCCCTTGTTAATAACAAGTAGTTTAATATGCCTTCTGCCTAAATCCATATATCCTCTGTTAAATTCTGCCATTAAAGTTGTGCTTGTGACACAAAGAGGAATATTTGACAGGGCCTAGGGATTTATATTTGATAACAGCTGCACATTTATTGCTTCCCCACATACTGTTTGTTTTACTTTTCTGTCTTTACACTTTGAACTCTTGGAAGCACGAATTGTACTTTTTGCTCTGTGTGGTAAGCATTTAACACACTGTGGGTACTATTTGAAATCAATAATATGCAGGGCTAGATCCCCAATTGGTGAAATTGGGCCCAGCACCATTGATTTCAGTGGAGCTGTGCTCATTTACACTAGCTGAGGACCTGGCCAATAATGTTAATATTTCTAGTTTAAAGGCTAAATTTCCAGCTGGCTTTGAACTACTCCAAGAACTTGTACTAGAAGATGGGTGCATGTTTACTTTTAAGAGCACAAATGCTTTTGGGAGCAAATTTAGAGGCTGTGGCTGAGTTGTCCCTTCCACCACAGTTATAGTGACTCAATCAAATTTTTAAACAAATCTACATTTCCTGCATTCATATTTTGTGTTCTATTTCCAGATATTTTAGCAAACAAGTTGGCTACCAGCAATGTTTGCCAAAACAGCAAAGTACGAGTCTTCATATAAGAAATTGACCCTAAGAGTTATGCTCATCCTATCAGAAAACAGAAGTATACCTTGTGATATCTATGTCCAATCAGGCAGCTCAAATATTGAATACTTGCAATGAATGTACCAGTATCTGTAGAACTGCCTTAGTCTAGTTTCCTGAAGTCCACTTTTTGATGGCTGGTTTTTCTTCTTCCCCTTAAAAATCACTGTGCATTATTCTCAGTTAACATTGTCCAGTAACAAATGTAATTATAGATATAATTTGAAGATAATTTTGAGCTTGCTTTAGCTGCAGTAGTCATGCTGAATTCATTTGGTATTCATGGGATATCACATGCATCTTGACAGCAATTGCATTGTAATGCAGTATTATCTTCTGAACACTTAGAATAATATCTCCAGCTATCTTTGACATTCTCTGTATCAAGCAATTTACAAAAAAGTCAGCCCCCCCCAATTATTTTAGATGTTGATGACATTTTGTATACAGGCCAAGCAAGGTCTCTCTCAGTGAGTTTTTGCAGTTTTCATACAAAATGTCTTCCAACTTCTGAAGTACATGAAACAATAAATGGCATTTGATAACCACAAATTCATTTTATTGCAAATGCTGTATGCTCCAACGCCATGAATGTTACTCCTAATATGAGACAAGATAAAAGAAGATGCAACAAACCACAAGATGAAAAAGTATGTGGGGGTCTAGGTTTGTTTTTTTTTTTTCCCCTCAAGAGCTTTAGAAGCCAGACATTCCCACTGAATAACTGAGGATGTGTGCGAGGGCAAGTCTGATAATCTAATATTTGTTCAACGAATGTTGTAAATGGGATGTTAGGATTGGATGTTGTCAGATGGGAAGGGACAGTGTTTAATTTTTCTGGCCAATGAGTGGCTGAAATCTGTTTTGTTGATAGATAAGCTGCCAGTCAAAGTATCACCAACCACCTTAAAATATTTTACAGTATAAGGTTGTACTACACACCATTGTAATAATCTTTGTACAAAATATCCTTGTCAGGTAACATTTGAAAATTAATAACGTACTGGTCAATAATATAATGGTAAAATGTTTGTAGCAACATTATATGTAAAGCTGTAAAATCCCCCTGTAGGATATTATTAGCATATGTTCAGAATCACACAGCTCTGCCTAGGGAACAGCTGTTAAATAGGTGTGTTCTAAACAAAGGAATGTGCGTACCTCAATTTACATATACATTGCAAACAGGGTCCTCAGACATCGAGAAGGGAAAGACAGGAGACAAGGAAAATCTGCATTTTAGCAAACCACAGAATGAAACCTCTTTTACGACAAGACCCAATGTCTCCATCTTTGCAACTAGGAGGAACTTTATATAGTGGTAACTCTCAGGAGAATGCATTTCAAAGGATGTCTGAACTATAAAAGTGAGGGACAAAAACATCCCAAGTTCTCTCTCCCTATCCATCTCTCTCTTTTCCACCTAAGATGACAAAAGAAATACTGTAGTCTATGGACTTTGAGAGCAGATCCTGAACTGTTATTGGGACCTTGTGGTAATTATTTCACCTTGCACCAAGTCTAGTTTAAGTGGAGAAAACATTTTATCTTTATTTCTCTTGTAACCATTTCTGACTTTAATGCCTTAGATTTTAAGTGAGTGTAGGTATATCTCTTTGTAGGTAAATAAACTTGTTTTATTCTTTAATCAAAACGAACCCAGTGTTGTGAAGTGTGAGGGTAACTCCATTTATAGTACCAAACTGTTGTATATTGATCTGCTTAGAGGGGCAATGGACCTAATATATCTAGAGTGTTCAGGAGAGGCTGGACAGTGCAGAACACAGGTGTTTTTGGGGAAAATCTGGGACTTGGAGTGTATTAGGGTCACCCTGTAAGTAGTAATCAAGGCTGCTGGAAGCCAGAGTGTGACAGGCTCCTGAGGTCAGAGTTGCTGGACCAGTGCTGTGGTATACACAGATACTCAGGGTGTTACCTGCATGCTGTTTGGTTGTTTGTGAGGAGCCCAGGTTGGAAGATACAGCAGCAAAACATTGTGAGGAAACTCAGGTTGTAGAGCAGGGGTAACACAGCCCCTTACTGGTCTGGATTGCACTCTGGAACATCATAAAGGTTTAGTAAAAAATCTTGCTTTGGCTAGTTGCAAAGATGGAGACATTGGGTCTTGTCGTAAAAGAACCTGAACTGGCTCATAGACTTATATTCTTTGTCATCTTTGACTCTTTCCTCTCTTTCTCTCCACACATCCGGACTGTCACTAAATCTTGTTGCTTCTTTCTACATAGTGTTTAAAAAATCCTACTCTTCCTTTCCATCCTGATAGCTAAAGCACACTCTCATGAATGCTTTTCATCTTCTGCCTCAGCTTCAGCAGCCTCTTCCTCTCTGGCCTCCTTGATACCCCAGTTACTTCCCTCTAGTCCATACTAAACCGTGCTGCCAACACAATCTTCCTTGGCAGATGATCAGACAAGTTGCTCTCTCTTTGAATTGCTCCGTAGGCTGTCCTTTGCCCACCCATATCAAATTTAAACTTATTCTCCCCTTTAAAGACCTGTACAGCTCAACCACAGCCTGCTCCCATCATGTTCCCAGCTGTTCCCTCTTCTCCACTATTCCAGTCTTGTCCCTCTCCCTGTTTCATTCCCTTCTCTTACTCCTACCTTCGTGCTTTTGCCCAGGTGGTCTCCTATTCATAGAATATTTTCCCAATCCCAAAACAATAGCCGCTCCTCTTTCAATCCTCTCCTTCTAAAGGCCAATTTCTCCTACAAGGCCCATCTACAATGCAAAATAGAGTCAAGGATAAAAGTAAAACTTATTTTTAAGTGTATCATTCTTCCCTCTTCCTCCTATTGCTGTCCCTACCTCTGTTTTTTCCTTTTAATTAATTCCTTCTGTCTTCCCTCCTCATCCATCCTCAGTTATCATATATGTAATAGATATAATACAGTAACATGTAAAGTAAATAAAAACCTACCCAAAATTATTTAAAAAACAAAATAACCAACCAACAAGAAATGGTGGCTGTAATATAACACTTGCATGACACTGTTCATAGTGTATATTATATCTTTCCCCCACCTCTGTCTGTCTATCTTGTCTATTTAGATTGTAAACTTTTTGGGCCAGAGACTGAATACTTACTCTTACTCTATATTTGTACAGTGGATAACGTAATGAGATCCAGTCTTGGACAGGGTTTCTATACGCTACTGGAATACAAACATTAATACAGTAATTCCTTCTTATTACCATCTCCCAGCGTGTCTCATCTTTCCCTGTCTATCTTGTATACTGCAAGGACTTAAGGGAAGGTATCATCTTATCTTAACAGTTAATAACAATTTTGATGGGTAGCTGAACCCACTAATTACTTGCAATGTCTGTGCTGAGTGTTCTGTATCAAAATACTGTATACAGTGCATTAAAAAGAGGGTGTGGAGAAGGAGGGGTTTGTGTGTAGAATTTTTTATAAATATCACTTGTCCTTCAAGATACCTGTGTGATTTTTTTTTCCCTACATGAACGCACAGAGTTAAATCAAAAGTTCCTTTAACAACCAAGCAGGAAAGATAAAACAATGACACAAATGAGACTCCTTGAGAAAATAATAGGGATGCTGTTTATTGGGGATTATTCCCTACCTGACTTCATCTGGGCTAAGAACAGTATACTCTTCTGAATGCTAATTTTAGGATCAAAGAAGGATGCTAACCCATTACAGGACCCTGGACCTAGGAAAAGAAGGGGATTTGGATGAGCTAAGGGGCGCTGCCCAGGGCGTGTCTGTGAGAGCTGACAGACACGCACAGAGACAGAGAGAGCTTACTTTTCCCAACCAGAGGTGAGGGTTAGCTGGGCTGAGGGAAATTTACAACATGTTTGCAAGGAAAGATTAGGGTGTAGGTATGGGGGAAAATGCATAAAGGACTCTGTTGTTTTAACCCTTTTACTCTGGGTGCTTTGTACTGTGGGGTGAAAGAATAAATAATTATTTGGAAAAAGCTGGTTTTGTATCACCAGTCAGCTCACTGTCACAGGCTCGCAGATGAAAAAACTAACAGACACCAAACTCAGCTGGGCCTGTTTTGTTAGCAAGGTTGGGAAATAGGAGGGCTGCATCCCAGAGACTCATTCTGAGGGGTTGGACCGTATGGCTCCAGCCAGAGTGAAGTGCAGGGAGCCAGGCCCATTACCTAGAAGGTGAACTCAAGGGACAAAAAGATGCCTAAGGAGCAGCTTGCCTGGTAACTCTGACAAACGTTAAGGAGGTTAACTGCCTTCTCTGTATCAAGAGGCTCATATACACACACTTCCTGGGGTGTTGAGCACTCTTCTTTTAAGGGTGCATGCCTTTTAGATATGGCAGAATACCCTGTCCGTGAGAAAATAGCTCCTTTTTAATAGCCACATCTGTACACTCCCTTCCAGTTATATGGCACCTACTTATTTAATTGACAAAAATAAATTTTAGGGCTCTTAGCATGCAGAGCTAACCTATCTGAAAAAGCAAGTTGGGTTATATGCTGCCTGCTACATTATCGACAAAATTGTTAGCTATTATTCACCAACTCTTGCTGGTGGCCGCTCTGACAATTTTTCCTAAAATACTTACTTAACTTTAGGAAAAACAAATAAATATGCACCTACACATGTCCAAATCATTGTAATTTATTTATGTAGGGTTTTTTGCAGACTCAATAAAAATAATGTACAGTTGTCTCTATTCTTTACTGGAGCTGAGCAAATAAGGTGTTTTGCACATTCTTGTCTTTTTGTTGTTTCTTTTGCTTTTTTTGTTTTTTGTTTTGTTTAGACTTGCTAGCTAGTAAGTCTGCTGCTGTGAAAAGTGATATCTATATGTTTGTAAATATCACTTTTCATAGCCTCCCAACTAGCTACCAAGTCTCCCGTGAAAAGTGATATTAACAAACAAATATCACTTTTCACAGCAGATTTACTCATCCCTGGCAAACTGGGGGACACATTATGTCCTGGATTGGAGGTAGGGGGGCGGAAGTAGGAGGCAATGGATGGGGTCCCCGGGGAGGCGGGAGAGACCAGGGGCGATAGGAGGTGGTGAGCCCAGGACTGGGGCTGGCAGCCACCACCATGCAGCCAGGGGCTGGAGCCAGAGCCTGAAGCCCTACGACTGGATTCTGAGGTCCAGTGGACAGTGCCAAGAGCCCTGCAGCCAGGAGATGGGCCCAGGGATGGAGCCCCTGCCATGCAGCCAGAGCCTGGGGATGGAGGAGGCAGTGGGAGCCAGGGGTGATGAGGTGATGAGAGCGATGGTGAGCCCAGGGCCAAAACCCAAAGCCCCAAGGCATTTGTGGCTCCAAAGGATGGCAGGGTCCAACCCCTGCTGGCAGCTGTGCGGGAGAGGTGGCTGCTTTGCCTCTCTCCACCCAATCACCACCCAGGAGGCTGCAGCCACAAGACAAGCCCCTGGTGGCCTTATGTAGCCACAGTTGCTACATTTCAGAAACATTGATCTAGTCCATGCTAGCAATCAGCAAATCATACTTGTAAACTACTGTGAATAGTCTTAGAGAATCTGGTACTGCACCAAGCATGTCACTTAAATGCACTAGCGTGCCATTGTGGAGATACCTCTTTGATTTGATGATCTGTGATTTGCTACAGTCTTCTGTGTTACTTTGCACACACCTTGTTTAGATGGCTTTGTAAATCAGTATCAGTCGTTTATTGGAATTGAAATGCATTGTATTGAATCTGCTCCTTGGCAACCATCCCAATCAAGTGGATGCGTTATTTATTAGTGTGTTGAAGTGTATTCTATTGTACTCCAATGACTGGAAGTACGTGGATCTGGGACACATGGAAATATTAGGACCTCCAAAATTGCCTTCAGGGTTGTATAACAGACCATAGTTGGTGCAATGCATGAAAGAATAAGACTTTAATCTTTGGACACTAAAATTCAGATGAACACATTCTATATGTGGAAATGATTTTGGTTTTGTTCTAGTCTTTTAGTCCCCTTTGTCCTTGTCACAAAACTGCTGTACAGTTTGGATCAATTCAGCACAAGTGGCAGTTTCTGTTATAAAGATGCTCAGGATGGAAACAGCAGGAATGATGTAGAACAGAAGTGAGATATGCCAGCACAACCATCTGTGGAACGCTTACACAGTACCTACTTGTGCTCCACCCGACTCCAGTCAAGGCCATTAGTCCTTCACTACCATGAGCAATACAGTCACTTACAAATTTTGAAAACAAAAGATGTCCATAAAGAAAGCATATTATTAGTAATTAACTTGATGTTTTCAGAAAATACTTTTTATTTGTAACTAACAGGAGCTCAGGAAAGTCAAAGGACGATAAAAGTGGGTAAAAAATGTCTATGGGGCAGATTCTGCCACCCTTCCTTACACTTACTAACTTACTCCATGAATAACACAATTAAATCTGTGATACTGCTTGTGTAGTAAAGTACTACTCAACATGAGGAAGGGTGGCACAATCTGACCTTTTATCTTGTGACTAGGGATGACTCAAAGGCCAGGATTTGAACTCCAATTAGTAATCCAGGTTTCAAGCTGTATTTCTGCAATGGTGCATACTAACATTTCAGGTCAGTACTGTCGCAAACCTGAAGGTTTGAAATCTGACTCTGAATCCAAATTTTCCCTAATTTCAAGAGGTTTGCAATCCACATCTGAATACAGGTCATTATAGAAAGCAAAGAACTAAAATCCAAATCTGACTTCAGAATTCAGATCTGTGCTTTTGGTTGGGGCCCTCTTTATGGATGACATTGTGAGGATGTTGTGAGTTTGTTTCATGTTTGTAAAGAGTGTGAGATCCTTGGATGGCAAGCAGGATAGCATGCAATGGATTTCTATGAGATCGCCAGACAATTCTGAATTGTAAAAAAGGACACTAAAGGTCAGGATGTGTGTGAAAAATATTAAGATATGTTTGACAAAGATTCAGACAGAAATAAAGAGTGAAATGATATTAATCTTAAAATATGTAAATATGAATGATTGATTTTAATCTTTCCAAAGATATGGATCTTAGCCCTAATCTAGTTATTCTGTGTACCAATGCAATTTGTGAAAAGTTCTGAAGCATTCTTATCTGCTACTGGAGATGATGGAGAGAGATAAACACTGCTAACCAGCTGAGCATGCTCTTGATTCAAACACAGAATCCAATAAACCTATCAAGGAGAGTTGTTCCTGAACTGAATGTTAACTTTTTGATGAGCTCAGACATGTTGATCTTTGGCCTTTTGGTGAAGACTATAGCTTGAAGCAGTATAAGTAATTTAATAATATGAAAATGGAAAAAGATTAAATTATTTAAACAGAGGGATGGATTTGTCAGTTAACAGATTTATTAAAAAATGAGATAATGTGGGACATTACTACTCTAACTGATACCATACTCTAGTTCAGTATCAGTCTTTAAATTCTCCTTGGAGAATTTGTCACAGAGATTAAACTTTTAATTCTGGGATAAAAGGAACGGGGACTAGGCAAAGCATCCAATACCACCAATACCTCAAGTTCATGAGTTCATCTGAAGAGTGACATTGTTAATTTTGCTAGGAGCCATTTGCTCACGTATCTAATGGAATTTTATTTATAAAGTACCTAATCATTGTACTGTCCTGTACTTAGCACCACCACAGAAGCTGGTAAAAGTAGGGGATAAGAAGCATAAAAACTATTTTTCACTGTAAACATATTGCTGTCACAAATGCATCTGCTTGCCTGTAGCAATCTACTTTCTATTTATATTAGGTGTTTTATAAGGTGCCTTCCATCCTGGCATCTATATCAAGGAATTGGAGAGTTTACTGCAATAAAGGAAATGAACAATCCTGACAGCAACTGCATATCTATGGTAGGAACTAAGGGCCTGATTCAGCAAGGTAGGTAAGTATGTGATGGCCTGACTTGTACTGAGTAGTATGTTACACTGGGAGAAGTCCTATTGAGTTCACTGTAATTTATTTATTTATTTTGCAGAATAAGTATTCAGAAGTTGCAACTCATTCTACTGAAGCCTGGTTGTTTTTCTCATCCAGCCTAAGTTCCTGGTCCTGTGGCTCTTCCTCAATGAAGTCTATGGGGCTACTCAAGTGAGGAAGGACTGGGCTGTATAGCTGTCACAGTAACAAATGTACTTAGCATTTATACAGCAGTCTTCTTGTGAAGGTCTCAATGTACTTGACCAAGCAGGGTGAGTATAATTAGCCCCCTATCCTAGATGTGGAAACTGAGCCATAGAGATGAGATCACTTGCAAAGGTCATGGAGTGATAGATCATGGAATGAAAGTCAAGTCTCTGGACTCCCAATCTATTGCTCTGTTTAGAGGAGCATACTGCCTTTCCATAGTCTTTTTTTTGTGATGTAATGGATCAGGGTCTCAGCCTGGTTGTGGCAGACTATACTCAGCCATGCAGGGGAGTAAGGGGAGTTACTCCTCTGCTGGGCCATACTCAGATTCCTCCCCATGGCTGGTACAGCAGAGCAGGGGCTACTTGCTTACTGCTGCTCCTCCCTGCAAGCAAGTGGGTAGTGAGAGGGAGATGGTGTGGCCCCACGATCTCATTGTCACTCGCTAGCCAGAATACCTACGTGGGCGCACTGTGGGAAGAAGAGCCTTCAAGAAAAGAGGTGAAATAACTTACTCCTCTCTCAGAACTAGAGGGAATTGTGACTCTGAGAGTCCCAGTTTTTTCACTGGTTTGCTCCTGAGGTGGTGCAGTTATGCACTGGCCCTTACTCAGGACAGAGTGTGAAGTTACAGTCTAGCTCTACCGGATAATCTCTACACACTTGAACTCACCAGCAACTCAGGATAAAATATTACAGTAATTGCAATATTATAATAGCATTTCATATAGTAAACTACATTTGTTTGCTATTACTCTAGACCTAAATCTTGCAGTCCCTATTCAGACAAAACTCTCATTGATTACAGCTATCTTAGCCAGCTTTTTTCCTGGGAAATTTAACAAATAACAATAAACACCTGAATTACACATATTGACTCCATGAATCTTTTGTGTGAGATGACATAGTGTGATCCATGCCTTTGCCACTTGACAACTGGGCTATTGCAATGCCACTCTAGACCTGATGTCCATTCACAATCTGTGGCTAGGACAGAATGTGACAGCCCACTTAATAAAGAGTATTCTACTGTGAGCACTGGTTGCCAGAACTCTGGGATCCGCATTAGCTTATTAAAAAAACTTCTTGGTGAAGTTTAAGGTGGTGGTTTTGACCTTTAAAATCCTAAATGGCCGGGGAACAGCCTGTCTGAGAAACTGCCTCTTCCACATGCCTTACTACTACAATTGAGATCAGCAGGTGCACTTGGTGTAAAAGAGAGGAGTCTGCCATTTGAGCCTTCTCACTGAAGGCCCGTTTCTGTTGGGAATACTATTTGCACCAGTCAGGAGTAGCCCTATCTATCTGAGCGAGCATTAGAGGAGGGGAGAGGCAGTCTCTGGAAGGAAAAGTGCATGGTGGGGTGAGTGTATTAATCCATACAGGGATGGCTGAGAGATGCCAGGTACAAGAGGTCACAGGCAATCCCAAATTTACTCAAATTGAAACCAGGAGACTCAGTCCTGATAAAACTGGATGAATGTAAATACTTGACCACACCAGCTGCAGCCTAGGATGCTACCTTGATGAGACTGATCAAGGAACTGAGTGCTGAAGAAACAGAGAGCATCTTCAGTTGTTTCTGAATGCAGCTGAACTGCCACATGATTCTAATCTCTATTCTCAATGAATCTATTCTATCTTAATAAAGGGAGATAATTCTGCTGAGAAAAGTGTTAACTATTGAATAGGAGTGTACACAGTTGAGGTTTGACAGTTCAAGTGAATCAGCTGAACAAAATCCAGCTCAAGGCTAGATGACCAGATCTGAACAAGTGAGAGAGCCAGTGACGTGTCTGGATCTGTGATTTTGATTATAAATAATAATTCTTGCTAGGGATAAGTGACATAGAAAAAGGGGGTCTGGGAATTGTGAGGAGATGTTATATTTCTTTAAAACTGCATTGGGAAGACAGGAGTGGGGGTTGAAGGCATGAATCAGGTTTTACAGTGAAGGATGAGAAAGATTAGCTCAAGGGATAATACGGTTTTCCTTATTACAATGGAGTTCCATGTTGTTCTGTAAGACAAGTACTCTGTAAGTCTTTACCATTGTCATGTGACAGCCACTAGGGGAGAGGACCTGCTTTGCAACCAGGGAGGAGAGTCTTCCCCTCCCCCAGCACCTCTTCACTTAAGAGACCCCTTGGGAGTGCACCTGTTGCACAATAATTGTGGGCTTTCCTCCAGCATCCACACAATACATTCACCGGGAGAGGGGACTATCATGGATAGTGGCCTCTTTTCAGCATTGCAAACTACACAGCTGCCAGAGGAGCAAATGTAGCAATCTGCCAAGCCCAAATGCAGGATGTGATATAGGACAAAGACCCAGAATGGTGGATACAAAAAACCATCCATGGAGGAAATTTAAAATGCTGTGGGATTCCTTCCTTTAGTGCAATTGACTCCTGCTGTAATGTATGCAGTGTAATTGTAGCCAAGTTGGTCCCAGGATATTAGAGAGACAAGGTGGATGAGGTAATATCTGTTATTGGACCAACTTCTGTTGGTGAGGGAGACAAGCTTTCCAGCCACACAGAGCTCTTCTTCAGATCTGGAAAAGGTACTCCCTAGCATCACAGCAACATGCAAGGTGGAGCAGATTATTTAGCATAAGTAGCTATAAGTTTATGTTATAAGGGACCATTATAAATGCTTATAAATTATAAGCACATATTGTAAGGGACCATTCAATGTAGAGTGGCCCATTATCATCAAACAACTACAACCCATGCTTGGTGAGGACCCCATGCTGAAAGAAATCTTTCCTGGGCCCCCTACTTCTGGTCCCCAAACAACCCCCAACCTCTCCAAATTAGTCATCAGAAGCAAGCTCCTCAAAGAGCCGGACATACAACTCATAGCAGCAACAGACCCTGCAGAACAATAGATGCAAAACCTGCAGACATATCTCCACTGCCACAGTGATCAACACCCCCCATAACACACCTTTCAAGATCCATGTGTATCACAACGTGGGATAACTCATCAAGTGTGCTAATGGCCCCAATAACTACATGGGTGAAACCAGACAATCGCCGCTTCGCTCTTGAATGAACTCACACAGGAAAATGATAAAAAGATAAAAAGACCACATCACCTGTGACTGAACACTTTTCACACAAACATCACGCTATATCTGATCTATCAGTCCTCATCCTGCATAACATTTTCAAATGATGAGCCTGTAAACTTAAATTCATTACTCTGCTAGACATTAAGTACCATGGACTGAACAGAGACACTGGATTTATGTTTATTACCAAAATCTGTAATCCCTTATTCCCTCCTTTTGTCCTGTGACTGCAGAGGTGATAATGGGCCACTCTATCTTGAATGGTCCCTTGTCCTTCAATATGTGCTAACTATGCTCAACATTGTGTTTCACTGTGATGCTCAGAGTACCTTTCCTAGACCGGAAGAAGAGCTTTGTGTGGGCTTGAAAGCTTGTCTCTCCCCAACAGGGGTTGTGCCAATCAAAGATATTACCTCACCCAACTTGTCTCCCTCTGTAAGCTCAGTTTTAGGATTCTTTATTTCAGAAGTAAATTATTTTCAACAGTAAAAGTGTAGTCAACAGTAAAAGAAGAAGTCACATCAAATGTGTTGACTGTAGGTAAATTTGGGATGAAATGAATAACATCTCTCAAAATAAGATAGAGTGGAGTGCTCTGCAAAGGAGGTGTCTTTTTGCACAATAGCTATGGGTGTCTCTCCCCCACTCCATATAGCACACAGAGGAGTTGAGAAAGCAGTTAACCACCTGTAAGCCACTGTGAGAGACTTCTTCAATTTGCATGGACCATATCCCATCTCCTCATTATTTCTATAGGTGGAAGCACTTGGGGAAAGCAGCTTCGATTTGAAGCAGTAGGAGGCAGCCACTTAACAGACAGACAAAATTCCTGCAGGTTCCCCCCTGCCTCCCTCTCCTCCAGGCCTCAGCAGTGTTCCCTTCCATGTAAGGGCATTTATGGGAGTCACCCAGGCCCCTCAAAGCTGTGGGCATTGAGGGGGAGAAATACTTCTGCTGTTTAAACATTTAACTTCAGAAATAGCCAAAATAACACTGTGCTTTAAAAAAAAAAAAAAAAAAAAAAGTTTTGCTTTGTTATGAGCTGAATTATTAGGCAAGGTTCTGCCACCCGCCTATCTACCACATCTCCAAATGACGGAGATGAGGAGATTAATGTTAAATCAGTTGATTTCTGAGCCCCGCTCACGAGGAAGGGTTTTGCTCTGCTGCCCTCACCCCCTCATTTCGGATGAAATCGGAAGGCAGCTGCCTCCTGAGGGCTGGGCCTTCAAGAAACACCATTTAAAAAGAAATACCCCGCAGGGGTTGAATTGCCCCAGAGTGCGGGGGGGGGGGGAGAATAACCCTCCCTCGAGCTGGCTGCACTGCTTCCCCGGGGCCCCCCCTGCCTGAGCCCCAGCTGCACGGCACGTGCTTGGCGGCAGCAGCCTGGGTGCGACGCTGGTGTGGGGGGTGGGTTTCTGTCTGTCTCTGTCTGTCTGTCAGGAGGCAGCAGCAGCATCTAGCCTCCGTCCCGCCCTCCCGCTCCCTCCCCTGCAGGAGCGAGCCAGACGGAGAGAGGGAGCCTGTCTGCAGAGTGCTGCTCCCTGGTGCTCAGCGCCTGCTCCGTCTCCAACTCATTCATTTCGCCGGCTAACATGAGCGATCATGGCCGCCTTCGGGCTCCTCAGCTATGAGCAGCGAGCGCTCAAACGCCCCCGGCTGGGGCCGCCCGACGTCTACCCCCAGGACCCCAAGCAGAAGGAGGTGAGAGGCCGGGCGGGGGCTCCGCGGAGCTGGCGAGGGGCAGAAGTTTGCCCGGCGGCCACCTGACGGGGTGATGGGCGGCGGGGGAGGGGGTCAGGAGCCGCTGCCAGTCCGGCGGGGGCCCCGACCCCCAGCGCTGATGCCTTCCCGGGGGGGCTGCTCCCAGCCTGGGCCTGAGGCAGCCCGAGCCGCTGCCGCCCCATTCCCCTCGCCAGCGAATCCTTTTAAACTTTTGAAAAATGTCGGCTTGCAAGGAGAGGCGCCCCCCCCCTCTGACTTGCATTTTCTGCGGCGCGGCGGGGGCTCGGGGCTGGGCAACCCGTGACAGCTCTGAGGCTGGACCCGTGTGAACGGGAGACCCCCCCCCCCTCCTCCCTCCGCGCCGCTGGGCCGGCTGATTCCCTTCCCTCCTCCCCGCTGGAGCAGCAAAGCACAAGTGGGGACGGGCGGGCATCGTTTCGAACGGGCAGAGGTTTGCCTGGGTCCATGGGCGCTGCTTTAGCGCGACAAGCAAGTTGTTTGGATGTCTGCTGCTGAAACAAAAGCTCTTTGACTTCTAGGTACCTTGCTTCAGCACGTTGGGTGCCACTAGCAGGTACAGTGCCGTCACCATGGCATGGTGGAGGTAGGCTACACTGCAATTAACAAGCCATTCTTTAAAAATAATCGCTTGTTAAAATAATCACTCTGCTACAATTTGTCATGGGACTTGTTTGTGTGTGTGTGTGTGGTTTTTTTTAACTAACCTGCTTCCCATCTGTAATGTTTTGTATAGGTTAAAGTTACTGTCACTGGTAAACCATTTTACCTGAGAGACTTTCCTTTTCTTACTGTGACCTCATCCAAATGGTAGTAATTGTCCTTATGGGTATTTTGAATATAATTGAGGGGAAGAGGGGAAAACAATGATCATGTATTAATCAGAGAAGATCATTGAAATGCGATGGGGCCCCAAATCCGCCAGGGTAAAACTTTCTGGAAAGTGCAAGTTTTGATGTCCTCCTATTACGAAGGTTTGGTGTGCACTTTTAGAAAGAAAAAATTTAACAAAATCTGCTCTTTAATTGTTAATCTAGATTGTAAAATGACAGATCCCAAGACTACAAGTAACTCTTAGGCCGTGCTTGCTGATGTGTCCAAATGCTTGCAGATAAACCAAACAGAGACCTGAGACTGCGGAAGCAGGGATAATGATTCTCATTTCAAAGGGCAGCTGGTTGCTTGGCCATCTCAAGTGGGAGTTTATTAATTACTAGAAACATTTTCTTAAATCTTAAGCGGTGGGCTCTGAGTGTCCTTCAATTCTAAGGTAAGTGGCAGCGTGAGAAATTCAGAAGCTTGAAATATTTTTAAAACTTGGTCAAAGGAGAGGTGGGAAGGAGGAACCATACTTTCGGCTCTCAAATATTATCAAAACATTTGATCATGGTCTTTATACTGCTGTTGTCTTTGGTAATATAACAAAAAATACATATCTAGAATTATGGTTAATTCCTATATTTAGGAGTTGGGAGAGTAACTCAGGATGCACAATATATTCTAGTTGATGCTTCTCTATAAAGTCTGACAATTAGACTGTCAATATCTGCTTCCTGTAATTTTTTTCCCTTTTGCCAAGGAGATTTCCCCATCTCTCCTTTATATTTCTTTTACATTCCAAGATCTGACTTCAAGCTGATTGTCCCTCTGGCAGAAGAAGGCTGAAAAAAGACAATCTCTAAAGTTCTGGGGTTTTTATTCAAAGCTCATGGAAATCAGTGAGCATCTTTCATTTTTTCCATTGACTTTGTTGGGCTTTGGATCAGGCTCATAGCACTTTGTGTGGTATGAAGGTCATGTATTTCCATTCCCCGCTATTCCTCTCCTTGGTAACTGAATGTACTGTTCTTGTAGCACTCCCATCTTCCACATTTTTTTTGTGAGTTCAGCACTTATGAAAGTTGCTAGCCTGCGTCTTGGAAAATGCAGCTCTCTAGTTATCTACAGAGCAAGTATAGCATGGTCAGCAGCAATCCAAGATTTTCTATGTCACCAGGTTATCATGGCCCATGCAGTCTTTGGTTTCTTTGCTGAGACAGCCAGCAAGGATGCCAGTGAATGCTAATTTTGATTTGTACTAGTAATTTAGATAATAGCTCCATTTTCTAGCCCATTTCCAATCCTCTGAGCCCCTGAGGATTCTCCGAACTCTTGCTTCCTGTTGTCATGTTTATAAATAAAATTGCAGTTTACATTTATTTGAATTATTTTGTGACACATTGTGTGTTTACACATGTTCTTGACCAAGTCTGCAGAACTGTATTTGGACTAAGCTGTGACTATATATACAGCTCAATTTTTAGCTCAGGAATTCTATATATTTTTAGTTAGGAAGTGGATTGATTCTGGCAGATACATTTCATAGATATGTAGTCAGTTACAATAAGAATGATAGTGGCAAGTGTCCAGCTAGTTAATATTTAGAACACACTGCATGGGTGTGTTAGTAAGTAAAAAAATAACTGGAACAGGCCTATTATTATTTGTCATGAGATAATTGATTGAAACATAACTGAAGGGGAAGACTTGCTCATTTTATGTTCATATGTTGCATTGCTATGTGTGTTGTTATACTGAACGCATCCAGTATGAAATAACACTAACAGCATCGCTCAGTCTCTGTTGTTAAAGCATAGACATAATTTTTTACAAGGTAGTAATAAGTTTAAAATGATTGATTCAAGAGAAGTTGGGAGCAAGCTGTAGTAGATACTTTTAATTAGACTGGTATCAAAAACCACCATTTCATCCTTTCCCATATTCACATTCCATCCAGAGCAGGCAACACCTCATTTGTTGATTTCTTATGCTCTGTCTCAAATCTTGTTTTACAGTAAACGAGTGCAAATATGAGGTATTGCAGGCTGTAGGACCTGGTGTTTTTTTACAATTGGTCAGTCTC
Organism: Emydura macquarii macquarii; assembly: GCF_026122565.2. NCBI lineage: Eukaryota > Metazoa > Chordata > Testudines > Chelidae > Emydura > Emydura macquarii. The sequence continues at coordinate 5,301,660 of NW_027130155.1, read as the reverse complement.
TTTGGAGTTAGCAGTTACTTACAAATACAAAAAGGTGGTTGAAGAGACACCTTCAGCTTAAAAAATCACTCTTCTGTCTGAATGTTTTTACCTAAAATTGCTATAAAAGAAAGATTGTATAGTAAATACATCAAAAATAATTTTCATTCAACTTTGGATAGTACTTGGCACTTAAAAAGTTTTACTGTGTAGTCAGCTTCCTCTATTGATTGACTGCATTTTTCACATAATATGGGAGAGAAAAACATTGGAAAAAATGTAAGGAAGACGTGATTGTTCAACTAACATAAACTGGCAGAGGAACTCAGGAACAAGTGTAGTACCTAAACCTACTTGTCTGTCTTTAAAAAAAACAAAACAAAAAACAAAACCCTTACTAGATTTCAAGCTGACAGTGTCCCGTTAAAATAAACACAACTAACATGACATGTTGTATAACACAGATCTAAGGCTGTAGTCATGGCACTTAAACTGAATACTACAATGTGGCATTATGGCTAGGTCCTGCCTGTTTTACTCATATGAATAGTCCCATTGACTTAAAAAGTGTTCTAGGATTTGGTCCTTCTAATAGCATCTTTCATACAAGGTGTATCTCAAAATGATTTACAGAATCAAATGCAAAATATAACAGTGTAGTGTCATACACATCACTATGTATTTAAGAAGTGCCCCTACTAAGGAAGGGTTTCCATTGTCATTTCCAAACTAGAAGCATACATCATGACTCTTCCTAAACTTCAGTTCTCCTAGGTTTAAAATACCTCCCATTACATCCATAACCAAGACTTTATTTCATTTAAGATGCTAAATTGTCTCATCCAGCGTACCAGGGAAACCTCTCCTTACCTGATTCTCTGATGCAGGTTCAGAACATCCCTGTTCTTCTTAAGCCATATTAGAAAGTACATGTAAATCACTCCTTTCTTTCATGCTCTGAGTGTCCATTTACTATGTTCAGTGTGTAATTGTCACAGCCTCTGATACACATTAGGCTTTAAAGTTCAGTGTTTTCCCTTTTCCAGAGTGATGGAAGCACCATTCTGAATAGTTAACCTAGAAAGCACTAATTGCCATATAACACTAATTTAATCTTTCACTCCTTCCCCCTCATCCCCTCCCCCTGTGCAAATATAGCACACTTTCCATTAGATATAACTAGCATAATGGTGTGCTAGTTACATCTGTGTGCTTTTTCATGTTTTAGGGAGTTGTTTCTTGATCACGTAGTTACAAATCAGCTGCACTACTAGTATAAACCATGTATATGCCGGGGGTTTGTGCCAGGGCAGCCACACCACTGTGTAAAATCCCAGTGTAGACATGGACTTACTAAAGAAGAGTTTGGGTGCCTGAACTGGTGTTTTAGCCTGGGAATAGAAGCCCCCAAATCCAATCCCTCCGCCTGTTGCTGTGAGTTGGGCCAGAACTGAAATTAATGAGACATTATACATGCTTATAAGCTAAGACATCTGCTTTTTCAGTAACGTCTGTTACCTTACAAATGCTTACAGAGAGAATTATAAAGATAGCATTACAAATCTAGATGAAACATGTGCAGCTCTGACTCATTCACCTGTCCTTATTGGTACATACTCTGGATTTAATTCTACCTTTTTTTATTTCATTTTGAATTTCTTTTCTTTATCTCAATTTTGTTTTCATTCTTAGACTGGAAAAATAAACACAAGAACAAACACAGAAGCTGATCATAACATCTTTTATACTGTTAATTTTTTATATAGATCATTTCTAAAATGTTTAAAAGTAATCCAGTAAGGATGAGAACACAATCCAGGTTTAACTTTAGTGTACTATGTCTCTGTCCATGGTGAATTTGTTAGTAAATGACACAAATGGGTTGCTGTTCTAATTTTATGAGAGAGAAAATGTGGAATAATAATAAAACAAGCTTCTTCCCCAGCTCACAAATGGTTTTGCAGTTGTGTGGCTCAAAATGTGATTTTTTTTTTTTCAATTGACAGCTCAAAGTATTGCCTAATCACACCTAGTATTTTAGGGGGAAAAGCGTCAAATTACCCATTTTAAAATAAAGGTCAGGTATGTGACGATTCAAAAGACAATTTAAATGTGTACTCTCAGACCTGAGCCTTCCTTTAGATGTGCAGTTTTTATCTCTGTGTTTGTGCTGGTATAGTTTAAAGGAAAAAACCCAGATTCATGAGATAGATGCTAGTTAAAGTCAGTGGAAAGATTTCCATCCACTTCTGTGAGCTTTGAGTGAGCTTTCTGTGAGCTTTAATATTATGCTGTAGTCCTAATTCCCATGTTATTTCATTGTACTGTACAGTTACAATGTACCAGCCTTGTGTTGGAGTTGCATTCTATGCCCATGGGCAGAATCAGTCCTAAATGCTTCATACACGGTCACATAGGGAGTCAGTGGAATTGGAACACACGAGTTCCTGGCATACAGTCCCATTTCCTAACCACTATATATTACAATGTCATAATAATTAATTTCTAACCCATTGTAACTGCTTTGTGCAGTGTCATCAGTGAAATAACATGTTACAGCATGTTAGCACTTTGCACTGTTTCTGTATCTCCTAAGTCCAACTGATAACACTAATTTCTTACGTGTTGGAAGATGACTACACCTATGTTTGAAATCCTATCAATCAATGGAAATAACATGTGTTAGGAGTGTTTCAAGGTGTCATGGTGAATTAACCAGTCATGCATTTACACACAGACCATCCTAACAGCAACTTCTGCAAGTAGAAATATAGCCATTCTAAAGGACACTTTTATTACTAACTTAAATGTGCATGTTCCTAAAACATGTAACAAATGTATTTTGCACTTTAGTGATACACTGCATGCCTGTTTATAGTTAAGGATCTGTCAGGATTTTCATGGTTCAGGTCATGGTCTTCTGTGGGGAAAAACCAACAGGTGGGGGGGGGGGGGCAGGGGCAGAGAAGAGGAGAACTCTCCCCAACGTCTCTATGCTGTACATTGACAAAGTTCAAGCTGTAACCAGATACCATGTCAATGCTCTTTCATGCAACAGTGCTTCAAAGATGTGTTGAAGTGTCCTGAGGCCTTGTGCTGCTCTATGCCACTCGAAGCATCATCAAAGCAATGCATCATGGACTGGGCAAAATGCTTTGTCTTGTAATATTGTACTAAAGAAAAAGGTGGAGATGTAAAATGCTTAAAATAAAAAACCCCAGACTTGATATTTCACATAAGGAAGGGAATCCAGAGCTTAATATGGAAAGTATTTATTGTAGCTGTATTGTAAATAGTGGCAGTCACAAGTGCCTGTTGTTGCTGCATTGTACACTTGAGCCTTCACAGCAAGGATGGGAACAGCAACTGGTCTTCCTTCTCCGGAAACACAGGCCTCTACCACTTCAGTTCAAGAGAAACTTCCTTAGCTCTTCGACATATAGGGCCTATGAAACACACATGAATAGTTCTGATTCTATCCAGTTGAGGTCAGTGGCCCACATATGAGGCAGTTCATTAATGTCTGTTGTACTTTGATTGTAGGGGGCCACAAAACAGTGGCTGAATGTGAATACCATATATGATGCAACATCTAGACACAAAAGAATGAGTAAAGAACATTATTCTGTATTTTCTTTCTTTTGTGGGTTTGTTTGTCCCCTATAAATTAATCCTCTGAAGGATTCTCTAATTTTAAAATTACATTTAAAAAAAATCCCTTGTTTTTAATAACACTATTAAACTTAAATAATTTTAAATCTAATTTGCCATTCACCATTTTTGCTCTCTGTTTACTTCAGACATTTCATTTAGGCTGGATGTCAGAATACACTGGGCAGTTCCCATTTTATTTTTCCCTGTAATTTTCTAGTCATTTACTTTGATTCTCCTTCACTAGCCCAATGATACAGCGACTGAGTAATAAACATTGCAGGAGAATGCTGAAATCTAAAGACACTCTCTTTTGCAATGAATTAAAAACAAATTCATATACAAGTGTATAATCTGAAGTACCTGACAATGATCCTTAATATTGTTTGAACATAATTATTTATGGTGCATTTGTTTCATACACACATTCTGTCTCTGGTTTCAAAAACACTAATTGAAATAGGCCTGTTACGTAATAATTGTGACCTTAGGGACACACCAATGCCAGTTGGCAAGGGGGCTCCCTGGTACGTAACAGTGTAAAACTCAGCTGGTCTAACCAGCTCAGTGAACGTCACATGCTGTTTTCATGATATTATTCTAAAAGGTGTCATCATGGAAGCTATATACAAACTGGTAACATGCTGGTCCTGAAAATCATTGCATGGTGTATATATGTGGCTTGTACAAAGAGTTGTAAATATTTGGCAAGCAATTCATTAGCCCAGTCTGCCCTAGAAAAAGGAATGTGTATTTGCTTGTCTGACCTGCCTGACTGTCAGGCAGAGACAATGAGGTACATAAAAGGTAAACAAAGCTAACAAGCGAGAGAGAAGACATGGTGCTTACACCACAGCAGGAGAGAGAAGTTTTGTCTGGCTGTACTTTTTAAAGACCGTTTCAAAGGTTTACTGGACTATTTAAAAAAAAAAAAAAAAAAAAATTGGGGAAAGAACACCTATATTATCTATCACCTGTGGAGTCAAAGAAACAAGTGCTTTGAGCTCTGTGTGTTGGGTCCTGACTGAAGACTGGCCAGCGGTGCTGGGGAAGAATGGCTGTGATGAGGAAAACTTCTTTGAATAGAAGACTATAGTTTGTTGATTTTTAATCTTCATTTTGTTGTTTGTAACCATTTCTGTCCTTATTCCGTATACTTGGTGTCACTTAAAACTATGTCCTTTGGTTAATAAACTTGCTTTTACTTTTACCATGAACCAGCTTAAAGTGCTTTGATTGAAGTGGGGGGTTTGTCATCCAGTTAATAAGCTGCTATGTACTGTCTCGTTAAATGAGCAGTGAACTCAGTAAGATTTTGTGGGTGCTGCAGTAAGAGGGGCTAAGCACTGCAGAGAAAGACATCGCCACGGAACTTGGGAATTGGAGTTCACGGATTCATACCTGCTAGGCGAGGTTTGGATTGGCATAGTCCTGAAGTTGGCTGGCAAGGCAAGGGAACTGACACATAGCTTAGTAGGAGCAATGCTCTCACTTACTGAGGCTGAGAGGGGTAACCCAACGTGTCTCAGTTGTGGGAAACCCAGCAGATCATCACATTAACATTCTGAAGTCTCTCTTGACAGCGTTTGGTGGGTGTTGCGAGACACTACCATCCAATGACAAAGGCAGTATATGAGGAGTGTAATAATGGACAGAAATAAGTTCAGGACCTGACTTTTCCTCAGGGATGTGGAACAGCTGCAACTTACATTCAAACCATGGAAATTGAGGATGCCCTGAACATCAGCACTCTAATTTATTATCACTATTACTATTCATTAAAAAAGAAAAAAAGATATTTGAACTTCTCACTTGTATAAATGCTCAGCTGTTGTGGTGATGAATGTTGTAAATACATAGATGGATCTCTTAAAATGTTCTGTAAAGCAGTTAAGATGTAATAAAATTTGAGCCCAGCTACGCGGAGGGCTATTTAAAACTACAAACCAGTTTTAAATCTTGATTGGGCTTGTATGGTGCCCTGCTTGACATTTTGAAAAGCAGACTTGACATCCCTCCAGGAGCCTGCAAAATCCAGCGTAGCATGCTGCCCGCAGGCGTGTCCCTCTTCATAAGTGACAGCACTGTGCAGTGTTCCTGTTTGTTATTTGGAGATGGCTTGAAAATCAAGCCAAACCAAGTGACAGCATGCTTAACCTTTGTATATTTAATTGTACAATTTAGGGCTTGCCTACACAGGGAGAAACCTCAGTAGCTGGTGTGCACTAGCTACTCTGCATGAACTCCCTGTATGGACACTTACTGTGCGCTAAGAGTGCCTTTGTGTGCATTATCTTAATACTCCTGGAGGTATACTGAGCTAAACTGCTTGAGGGCACTCTTAGTGCACAGTGTGTCCACACAGGGCACTAATGCCGAGTAGCTAGTGCACTTCACATTCACATGCTAGCTTACTGTATGATAGCTTCCCTGTGTGGACAAGTCCTAAGTTTTACTGATGTTACATTGCCAATTTACATGACATTTTTTCCCCAGCAAGGTTGTACTCTTAGGAACTGATCCTGCACCATTAAAGGAATTGATATATTTCTTGGGCATTAAACAGAGCAGGATACAGTTCTCATTTCTTAAGTTTTTAACCTTCCCAGTATGATGGGTGTTCAATGGTATGAATATGATTGGCTGAATTAAACCAGTATGATATATTTGAATCTTTTGGGGGGTATCCTGTACCTGCATTAACTGACCTTTGTTCTTGGTATATTAATCTTCTATTATTAAAATCAAAGACTGATTGGGAAGAAGTCCATAAAAGTGAAACCACTCCTGTGAAGTCCCATTTAGATCTAAATTTGTTTGAAGCATGGGATTCAGTTAAAGTTCTTCTATCTGAACTGTTGTTGGAGGCCCAAGTAAGGTCAAACTAAAGAACTACAGTGTACACCTTTCACTCGTGGGCCAACAGTATGTATGATATTGGTACACAATGTCATGTAAGGACAGAGTTTCAAAAAAGCAGAATTAAAATGAAAAAAAGACAAAACAGAACCTTTTAAGGTCATCTATGCAATGAGCAGTAATAGTAAAATATATATTGTTTTTCTTTGCAGTTTACTTTACATTTATTTGTTTGCTTAGAATCCTTTTGATCACTTTCATCTCTTGGTTGGTTTACGTTTTCAAGGCTGTCTTGGAGATAGTGCAGATGGGAGGAGTGTTTTAGCACTTTGTTGTATTCATTTAAAATTCAGATGAGTGTTGCTGACTGGCTTCATAAACCCTGCAGAGTGCTCAGAGTTCTCTTAAATTCAAAAATACTGTAGTGAATAATTCCTATGTTACCCTTCAAACTTCCCAGAGACACTCAAAAGCACTGCTCCTTGTTGAGGATAACAGAATTAAACCAAAAGGGGAGATTCTAGATCAAGCTCCTTTTTTGGAAGGCTGTTTTGTCGTCAGTTTCTTCCCCCCCCCCCACCCCCCAAAAAAAAAAAAAAAAAAAAATTAGGCAACTTCCAATTATAGACCATATTTAAAAAAAAATGTCTGGCACAGTATTTGTTTAGTTTTGATGAAGTTTAAAGAGTTTGGGAGACTGTTAGAGCTGGTCTTAATTGGCACATTACACCTCAAACCTGTAAAGACCTAGATATGTACATGTGATTTGTTCCACTTAACTCAATGGGATTACTTGTGTTTTTGAGTTCAAAATGTTCCATTAATGGGGCTGTGCACTTGCATAAGGCATAAATCTCTGTAGGATCAAGGTCACTGTCAAAACTTTATAGTGATGCTAATCTCTCACCATAATACTCCTACTGCAAAAGTAATTCTCCAGAAGAATTAGGTTGAACTACAAAAGGGGCACCATAGCTTCGTTGTAGCAGATAATTCTGTCTCAGTATGAGTAGTAAAGGTCTGTTTCAGTTGTGGTATCATTCACCAAGCTGAAATGGTTGCATAGAAAGTTTCAGCAAAGCAAAATATGGTTCAGATCATTTCTCGTCGTGACACTGTTTGTGCTCTTGGGTCAGGACTACATAGGACAGTGTTCTCAAACTTTGCCATAGAACTCAAGTCTGAGTGAAGTTATCTGTAGTGCAGTGGGAGCACGTTCTTACCTTTGTTTGCTCTCTTAGCTGCACTGGTTGCCTGTTTGTTTCTGTGAGCAATTCAAGATCTTGATTCTAATCTGTAAAATTCTTCATTCACTCTTACCTGACTACTTACCCATCACATGTCTCTATGCACCATCACAACATATGAGATGCTGACAGTTCCTAGATATGTGTTCTGAAGGGCTGGAGCAGAGGGTCCCCAGCTCTGGGAACGCTCTGTTTCTGGCAATCAGAGATCTTTCAAAATTCACTGTTCTGTTTTTTGTTTTTGTCGTCCCCCTGTGTCTCCTCTCCCCCCTCCCCTCCCGGAGGCCATAGAAGGCACAGTTTTTACTCCCATCATTACTCTGGTTATTGATCAGCACTGTGATATTTATAATGGCTACAGGGCTGCTTGTGCTTTCTGTTGTGAACAGTTTCATTTGTTCTTTGTTAATTTGCATCGTGCCCAGTTGCCACAGCAAGAGTGCATGAAAATATAAAAAATGTCATCCCTTCTGTTTTCCTCCAGCTTCAGCTGAAAATCTTCAGGTTTCTAATCTAAGAATGTTTATAGGAGTTCTGGATGGCTCTTAGTGTCCTCTGAAATGTATCATGTGCTCTTTGGATGGTGCAAAATTTAAATTGCTTCTGAAAGTTTATGGTCATTGAGCATTGTAGGGTGCATTCAAATAAATGCCAGAATTACTTCAGAAGTGTAGCTGTGTTGTTGCACTTGGATTTGCAACGTCCATAACTTTTGATGCCAGTGTCTCTCTTCTGTAATACTGGGAGGTAAGGGCGGGTTGTATAGCTCCATTTAGCAATGAGAAGCAAATCTAACTCATGCCCCTACCCTTTCAAAAAAAAATGGAACCATCTTTGGAAGAGAGGCTGATTCCTCAGACACCACTGTGATACGACCCGTGCCCAGGGTAGCCAACTGGTAATGCCAAGGTCAGGGCAGGCTGCAAAAGGGGAGCAGATTCTCCCCACGCTGGTGGGTGGCGCTGAAGCCCGGCTTCCCAACCAGCCACGAACTGCTTCTGATTACCCCACACTGGATATCACGAAGCCAGTCCACAAATGCCCACTGCCCCCTTCACTTGCATTTCAGCTCCAGGCTCCCAAATCAGCACCAGGTCCAGCAAAGAGACCAGTTACTTAAACTCTCTGCTCTTTGCTAAAAAGGTTCGAGAGTCTTGAAGGGTCTAAAGTGGCTGTAGAACAACTTTGATATGGAGAGTAGGTTTCTCTTTTATTGGCCACAGTAAATGCATCTTTGAGGAAGGGTGGGGAAGTAGATGCAAAGGTTACATTTGTGTGTGTAGTTAAACCATTTTGGCTTTAACAATACAATGGAGAAATTCTTTATAAAGACCATGTCATTTTAAAAAATGGACCTTGTAATGCAGCCAAGAACATGAGACCTACGGTAGGGTCATCTGCTGAGTAAGTGCTGATAATGCAAGTCAGTGGAGTGATGGCAACTTACATTTTATGTTCAGTCATTCTCCTAAAATGATGTATTTGGGGAAAGAATATATAAACCTGTTTTGTGTAGGGAGAAATTCTAGTGCCTCACATAAAAGGGCTTTGTATGGGGAAACAGTGTGGGAAAGATGAGAACCTGGGCAGGCCAGGGAATCTTTTTGCCCCTCACTCCCCACCAAAACAAACAAACAAACCAAAACAAACTCCCAAACCAATAACAACACAAGATTGTAGGTCACTACAGTCCATTGACTGTGTGGTGAATACAACTTGTGTGTAACAGGCAGGCTTGTGGCTTGGCACTTCTCTCTCTGTGTCTTGGTAGGTATTCTGAGGATTACAGTTCTAGGAGGAAGTGTGTGATTGTTGAGAGAAGGCCTGCTGGGAAGGGGGAAGCAGAATATAAAAGGCAGGTTTTGTTTGCCAGTGTAGAGAGAAACCTACAAAGAGCAGCATGCTGATGAGGTTCTCCAGTGACTGGGGATGGCAAGTGGATTTCTAATAAGGGGCCATGCTAAAGCCTATGGAGAGGGAGGGGAGACAGATCAGTGTATGAAGTGAGCCTGGCTGGGAAAGTGGACCAGGAAAAATTATGCATGGTGTGGGCAGCTGTTTTGCTATTCTAAGGTGTTAGGGGTTGAGCCTTTGATAGAGGGTGGGCACAAGCTTCTCTGTGATGCTGCCTAATGGCAGCAGTGTATTGATACCATGATAGTCAAGGGGCAAAGGGGCTGTTGTGATACCACTAAAGCAGAGGGGGGAAATTCCAGACTTGTGTGGTTTTCCTTGCATCTCTGTTTACCCCAAAAGGGAATGCTTTTCAATTTGGACAGAGGGTCAAACTACCTCTACCAGTAAAGGCAAGCAGAGGTGTAGATGGAGGATACGGAGCCAGGGGTTCCCACTACCTTTTGCATGTCCTCCATAATGGGGATTTGTTGCTAGTGGCTCTATCTAGTTCCTGGACCTGCTCATCATGCCCTGCCACACTCTTGGCTAACCCCGAGCCCTCCTTACTGCAGAGGTCATCCCTATGGCATATAGAGGCCTGTGGAGTTACACTCTGCTCCTTCTGTGCTTCATGTCCCCTCCCTCTCCCAAATAGTAAACCATATTGGTTCTCTTGTGTGTGAGCCTGCCATGCAGATAATTGGAGGATTTGATCTCCAGGCAATTTATGTTCTTCCTTCCTTCCTCTTTTTATAGGAGCCCTCCTACTCCAAAAAAAAAAAAAAAAAAAAAAAAGAAAGAAATACAGTCAAGTTTGATTAGAAACCTGGAAATCTGGAATGAGGAAGAACAATTTCATTTAACTGGGAGAAAGAGTGGCATAGTGTCATTCTTTCTTTAAAATTCTATGAAGAGAGAAGACATGCAGAGAATACACAGTCCAAGTGCAAAATATACAGTGTGGCACATTAAGACTTGCTTTTATAAAAAATGTTGATGCAAATGATCAAATTTTAAAAAGCTAAATTTAATTTTTTGTAACTTAACAAAAATATGGTCTTTGCAGGATGAACTTACTGCAGTGAATGTAAAGCAGGGTTTCAATAATCAACCAGCCTTCTCCGGAGATGAGCATGGATCTGCTAGAAATATTGTCATTAATGCCTCAAAGGTAGGGCGAGGTTTGTTAGTCTGCTGGAGTACTGTGTTTAAAAACTACTCTGTGTGTGTGTGTGTGTGTGTGTGTGTGTGTGTGTAAAGCTGCCTACAATTTGCAAGTCAACAGTGGTGTTTTTTTTTTTGTTTTGTTTGTTTTTTTGCACTGATTGTTATACACTAAAGTCTTAATATTTTAAAATCATGATTGGATGTTTGTCTAGAAGATATCTTCCAGGAATTATTTTTGGGAAGTTCTGTGGCCTGTGCTATACAGAAGGTCAGAGCAGAAGATCACAAAGGTTCCTTTTGGTCTAAGAATCTATATATCTGAGTACTGAAGTTAATTATAAACCTAATGTAAGAATGTTGAGAATAAATTCTTGTTCTTCAGTTGGTAACTGGTCTTCAGATGTTAATAATAAGGTTGAAAGTAATAGCCAGCATGGATTTGTCAAGAACAAATTATGCCGACCCAATCTAATTCTTTCACTGGCGTAGTGGATGGAGAGAAGCTGTAGATGTGATAATCTTGATTTTTAGTAAGACTTTTGACATAGTCCCATGTAAGTCTCATAAGCAAATTAGGGAAATATGGCCTAGATGAAATTACTATAAGGTGGGTGCAGATCTGGTTTGAAAGACCATACTCAAAGTAGTCATTAATGGATCACTGTCAAACTGGGGTGGGGGGAGAGGAGGAATGGAGTGCAGTTGCACAGGAGTCTGTTCTGGATCCGGTACTATTCAGTATTTGCATTATGACATGGATAATGGAATGGAGAATGTGCTTATAATATTTGCAGATGATACCAAGTTGGAAGGGATTGCTAGCACTTGGGAGGGCAGTTTTAGAATTCAAAATGACCTTGACAAGTTGGAGAATTGGTCTGAAATCAACAAAACGAAGTTCCATGAAGACAAGTGCAAAGTACTTCACTTAGGAAGGAAAAATCAAATGCAGAACTACAAAATGGAGAATAACTGGCTAGGTGGTAGTAACTGCTGAAAAGTAATCTGGGGATTATAGTGGATCACAAATTGAATATGAATCAAGAACATAGCGCAGTTCCAAAAAAGGCTAATATCATTTTGGTGTTTATGTCCAGGAGTGATGTATGTAAAATATGGGATGTAATTGTCCTGCTCTACTTGGCACTGGTGCAGCCTCAGCTGGAGTACTATGTCCAGTTCTGGGCGCCACACTTTAGGAAAGATGTGGACAAACTGGAGAGTCCAGAAGAGAGATACCAAAATGATAAAAGGCTTAGAAAACCTGGTCTAAAAAGTTAGAAAAAACTTGACTTCTTTAGTCTTAAGAAAAGAAGACTGTTATCACATCCCCCCAATCTTCAGATATGTTAAGGGCAGCTATAAAGAGGACTCTGATCAATTGTTCTCCATGTCCACTGAAGTTAGGACTAGAAGTAAGCAATTTAATTTGCAGCAAGGGAGATTTAGGTTGGATATTAAGAAAAGCTTTCTTACTACAAGGATAGTTAAACTCTGGAATGACTTTCAAGGGAGGCTGTGCAGTCCCCATCATTGGAGGTTTTTAAGAACAGGTAAGACAAACACCTGCTCAGAGATGGGCTATGTATACTTGTTCTTGGCTCAGCACAGAAGGCTGAACTAGATGACTTCCTGAGGTCCCTTACAGCCCTCCATTTCTATAATTCTATGTTAGGGGAAAAAAGGGTACTCAAAACTGAATAGTATATACCTTGCAAAATACCAGATTGTAACATTTCAGCCTGAAAAAGGTAATTACTTTTTGTTTCCATTCTTATGTTTTCATGGTTTATAAAGGCAATCATGACTTTCTTTCCTGGTAGGTTAATCATTGCTGGTGTAAAGAGCACCCGCCTTAACTATTTCAGCTGTTTACTTACTGCCTGGAAATCCCTTCCCCATCAGTCATTGTTGCTGGTGGTTTGATTCTATTCTAATGAACATTTAAAAAACAAAAAAGTAGTTTTGAATTGTATTTACTGAAACTTCACATACCTTTTTTATGAAGAAAGCTAAGGGACTGTACACTATCAAAGTACTGTAGTACTCAGTAAAATATTAGTAAAAGACTTCTAATAGGATAGTTACCGCAGGTAACTACACATATTTTTTGAAAACAAGGTTTTTCAAGGACAGCGGAGAATTTTTTCCTCCCCTTCTGTTCTCCTCCCATACTTTTTTCCACAGGGAAAGAAGGTGGGGGAAGGAATTATTTATTTATTGACAGAAAAACTGAAGTTTCAAGTAAAATAAAAAATCTTTATTGCATTTGAAACTTTTAATAGAAAACACAAGGGCTGGTTGGAAAAGTAGGTGATAAGTAATCAACCGTTTTATACACAGAGGCCATGTTGCTTTTATTTGAGGGAATGATAAATATCAAAATATGACATTTGCCAATTGATTCTTTTAAAATATTAAAAGATATGTGTATAAATTGTTTTTATTGACAAAATACTAAAGCATTTGTGTTTACATTCTTGTAGCTTTGGTATCCTCTACAACTGTTTCCTGCAGGCACTTGCTTTTGTCTTTTACCTTTTAATTAGGGCTGTCCATTAATCACAGTTAATGCATGTGATTAATGTAAAACAAATTAACGAGATTAAAAAAGTTGCGATCAATCAGTTTTAATTGCGTTGTTAAACAATAATAGAATATTCATTTAAATTTATTATAAATATTTTTGGATGTTTTTCTACATTTTCAAATATATTGATTTCAATTACAACACAAAATACAAAGTGTACAGTGCTCAGTTTATTATTTTTTACTACAAATATTTGCACTATAAAAAGGTAAACAAAAGAAATAGTATTTTTCATTTCACCTCATAGAAGTACTGTGGTGCAATCTCTATCATGAAAGTGTAACTTACAAATGTAGATTTTTTTTTAATATATAACTGCGCTCAAAAACAAAACAATGTGAAACTTTAGAGCTTATAAGTTGAAGCATGAAGGGGTATATGAATGTTTAGCATATCTGGCATGTAATTACCTTGCAATGCTGGCTACAACTGTGCTATGAGAACATCTCTTCACACTTTCAGGTGACATTGTAAATAAGAAGCGGGCAACATTATCTCATAAATGTGAACAAACTTTTTTGTCTTGATGATTGGCCGAACAAGAAGCAGGACTGAGTGGACTTGTATGCTCTAAAGTTTTTTGTTTTGTTTTTTTTGAGTGCAGTTATATTAAAAAAAAAAAAAAATCTAATTTGTAAATTGCACAATAAAGATTGCACTACAGTGCTTATATGAGGTGAATTGAAAAATACTATTTCTTTTGTTTATCTTTTTACAGTGCAAATATTTGTAGTAAAAATAATAAACTGAGCACTGTACACTTTGTATTCTGTGTTGTAAGTGAAATCAATATATTTGAAAATGTAGAAAAACATCCAAAAATATTTATAATAAATTTAAATGGCTATTCTGTTATTGTTTAACAGAGCAATTAAAACTGTGATTAAGTGATTTTTTTAATCTTGCGATAAATTGTGATTATTTTTAATCATTTGACAGTCCTACTTTTAATTAGTTTTGAATCGAATAATATTGTACTATGATGAGATCGTAACTGTTTTAAAATGCATACTTAAGAAAAAAAACCAAAGCAACCCAACCAGTTCTGAGGAAATGCTCATAGCTGTTAGAATTCTTTTATTCTGCAAGACATAAAGTGTGTCCAATGTCTATTAAAGCCTTTTTGCTGAAATTAAAATGTAACCAACTGGAAACATTCTCCATGAAAAGTAAAAAGCCCCTTTAAAATGGTTTTGAAGTATCCATCTATAACAGCTTACGTTGTGATTAAACACTTGTTTTGAGGTATAAATAAATTTGAATAACTTTTTTTTTTTTTTTTTCTTTATCCCCTCTTTGTTTTTTATGCTGTTGGTAGGGTTGCCGGTTTTGGTTGGACATATTCCTGGAGGTTTCATCACATAACATAATCTTTAATTAAAGATTAATGTTTGATTCTTGGAGACTCCAGGACAATCCTGGAGGGTTGGCAACCATACATGTTGCTTGAACCTAAAATTGCTGATATACTGTAAGATGCAGCTCCTTGAGCATTTTTGACTCACAAGAAATAAAGAAGTATTGGAAATCTCATGAATCTATGCTTAAAGATTTGCATAGACATTTGAACCTTTATATGCTTATACATAATACCTTTCAAGGTTTGAATATCGTCACTGATGATGGAAAGGAATTGAATACTGTCCTGGTCATAACCGAGGGCTTGTGTACATGGCAAGATACTGTGTGGCAAACCAGAATGTGACTCTGCGGTACACTAGGTTGCTGCAAAGCAATATCCTACTTGGCCACTGCTACAGTGCACTGAAAGTCCTGGAGTGAGGCTTAGCAGGCAACTACTTGACAGCACCGTACGCTACATCACACTACCGGACCTTCACTGTGTTTGTAGCAGTGTCCATGTGGGGCGTCACTGCATGGTAAGCTGGTGTGCTGTAGATTGATGCCCTGGCTTGCTGAGCAGTAATTTGTCATGTAGCTAAACCCACAGTGTGTGTGTGTGTGGGGGGGGGGGGGGGGGATGTGCACTCACACTCAACATGCTATAATGATGAAAGATTGAGGAATAGTTAGAGATGTATTACTGTTAAAGTAATTATTTTAGACTTGTATTATGGTCTCGATCAAGCAAAGGATTTAAGCACACCCTTAACTTTTAAACGCATGAGGAGTCCTATTAAAATGAGGCTATTCATGTACTTAATGCTTAGGACTATTCTAAATTCTTTCCTGGGGATTGGGGATAATGCCCTACTGGAAAGACATGGAGGTATGGGTTATAGTGTAATCATCATAAGTGTGGGGTCAAATGCATTTTCTTCACTTTATCAGGTATCTTCAAGAGCCTTTCTTGTTGACTGCTTCGCTCTATTGGCCCACTAGTAATAGTGCTTTGGCACTTAGCATCAGGATACTCCAACTCCCAGCTCCAGGGAATTAAAGTGTAATCTCATTAAATTGATAGTTTAAAGGAGTGTGATGACTACATCTATTCAAATGGAAATCCTGTGTGTGTTAATGTACAACAGAAGCTTACTTACTGTGTTGTCTTATGTTGTGTGTTTTGGTTTTTTCCACCAGATTGGCGCTTATTTTAGCAGCATATTAGCAGAAAAGCTAAAACTTAATACTTTCCAGGACACAGGAAAGAAGAAACCACAAGTTAATGCCAAAGATCATTATTGGCTGGTTACTGCTCGCTCTCAGAGTGCAATTCACAACTGGTTCACAGATTTAGCAGGAAATAAACCACTGACTGTTTTAGCAAAAAAGGTATAAACAGCTTTTCACTCCCTCTTTTTATGTTCTTTAGATTTTATAGAGTTGGAGTATTTATGTATTACTTGACTTATGTTTATATTAACCAATGCATATTTCTGCATTTATTAACGAGTGACTTGATCTCATTCTGTGTAGATCTCAAAGTAGGCTTTCTAAAAATCATTGTGTAGCAAGGGTGTAGATGGAACATCGAGTAGTGAGTGTTTTATAATAAGAGCTATGCCATGGTAGTTGCATATTATCAACCAAGAAGGTTCATTTCTTAACTTAGAAAAGAAAAAGTTAATCTCAGAAGTAGACTGTATACTTTCTTCCTAGTAAGTGGCCAAGACACTCAGAGGTCTGAATAGCTAGGATAATTGGCCTGCCAATAACACCACAAAGGGATACTAGTAGTGTCATGGGTCTAGTACCACAGGGTAGACCAAGCACTTTTGCTGAATGTTGGTGAAGTACTATATGAAAAAAATTCTACCAGTCAGTGTCAAAGATCATAAAAGCAGCCATTGTTATACCAGCAACAGAAAGCTGAGCGTTCACACCTTACTCCACAGTATGAGTTGTTTTGAAAGAAGTGTTCAGTGGATATGTTTCCTTCTTAGATATTGCTTCAAAATGCATTACAAAATTATTCCATGTATATGCAAAAAGTCAGATGACCTCCTGAATTTATGGATTAACATAAAATACCTTCTGAAGTGTATTTTAGAATTAAATAGCCAAAGTCTACAGTAACCCAAGCTGGTTTCCTTAGAATTTGTTCTATTGGATTTGATGTAATGTGTATTTTCTGTTTCATTCCAGGTTCCAATTCTCAGTAAAAAGGAGGATGTCTTTGTTTATTTAGCAAAATATTCTGTGCCCCTACTGCGTGCAGCATGGCTGATCAAGATGACATGTGCCTACTATGCTGCTATTTCTGAAGCTAAAATTAAGAAACGTCAGGCTACTGATCCAAATATTGGTAAATGAACAAGAATTCTAATGTCTAACTGGACTGTGATTGAATGGAACTGTTACTCTTGTTCAGTGTTCTGGTGCTGCTCGGAAAGTATGTAGCAAGGAATCATTTATTAATAGGAGTCTTATTTTTTTTCACTTAGATTTGTTACCCATCCCCCGCATTCCTCCCCAAACCTGTCAAATAATACAAAGTGCTAGAAGACATAAAATATTGCCCCATACAATTTCTCCCCCACCTGGCAAATCAAATCCCAAATCTCTAATCACTTTATTGAAAAGAATACTGTATCTTAATCATCAGCTGGTGACATTCATTCAGATGAGAAGAGCTCATCTCCGGGCCTATGGCCATTCAAGTTCCCCTTATGATGAAGTTAAGGGCTTAAATGGCCAGAGGTCCTTGCATGCAAGGATGAATGTCATCCTGGAGTGAGGCCTGGTCTACACTTACCTTCAAATTCGGCGGCAGTCGCTTGCGTAACTCCCGTTGACTTCGTAACTCCTCTTCTATGTGGTGTCTTCACTGTGCTGCGCCACTTAAGGGGGTGGTTTTAACAAGTCAAATTCCAGATCGATTGAGTGGGTTTTCACTGATGGCTCAATCGATCTGGATAGATCGATCTGATGGCGGCGAATTTGTCGCCATCAGTGAAGTCGTACTGTGAATTGAAATGCTACTTTGAAAAGCCTGAAATGAAATGTGAAAGTTTATATTTTAGGCATAATTATATTAAAATGAATGTGGGAGAGCACTTTTCATTTCACCAGTGGGGGTTAAATACTACCTTCTGGCACCAACCAAATGAGCCAAGTACTGAGTATACAATGTGAAAATCTAAAAAGCTTTCAAGAATACTGAGAATAGCGAGCTCTTTCAAGAGAAATGGGGAATCTGATATGCCTTCCTGCTAAACTCTAACTTGAAATTATATTTGCAGGCTGTTCAAGGCTGTCTGTACAGATACGTTGGCTCCCTGATCCAGATCCAACCTGTATGTCTTTCTATCAGTGTCGTCAGAATAGCCTAATGTGAGCTCTCTGGGCCAGGCAGGGTCTTCCCCCTTCCTGATATGTACAGAATGGTGCCCTTGATAGTGGTTCCTAGGCGCTACCAGAACATAAATAATAATTGGAACAAGTCTGCTCTTGGAGGGAAAGAGCCGAATGTCAGATCATAAAAATGACATAAGCCATTAGAATGGTCCATCTTGTTTCTGCTACCCATCTTCCATTTCCTCTGACTCCAACCCACATTCTCACTGCAGATCTCTTCTGTACTGCAGCACTATGTCTGTCTACCTAAATCCTCTATCTGAAGTTTCCTCCTGTCAGTCTTCCTTGTTTGCAGGTTTGTATTAATTTATTACTTGTATTATGGTAGCATCTAGAAACCCCAGTCAAGAATCAGGGCCCCATTGTACTAGGCACTGTACAGACAAATAAAAAAAGACCAGTCCCCACCCTAGAAAGCTTACAGGGTGAGACGGGACATAGCAGGTGGACAAAAGTATAAAATAGACATATGGATAAGGTAAATATATTAACAGAGTTTTTAGCAAATAAACAGAGGATTTGATGGATACCAAGGCAAGTTATTAACCTCCAGGATTTAAGGAAAGCATTTTTTAATTTAATATTTAAAGTTTAATATTGAAGGTGCTTATAAATGGTTGTCAAACATATCTGCTGCTGAGTGTACCTTGTGAGCCCTGACTTTCTGTTGTGTTCAGTGAAATGTCACTTTAAATCGCCAGCTCAGAACTGTGTCTTGGAATCTAGCATCAAAGGGACTAAAACGAAATATTTAGCCACTTTGTGAGTCGGAGTGTGTGTCGATTGTAAGAAATGAAATAATGTGTTTACAACTCTTCCAGTACCTGGAATTAATGATTCCTTTTCCCTTCCCCCGCCAACCTTTATATGTAATCTAAACTACTAAGTTAAAGCAAAAGCCCTTTGTTTTTCACCATGAAGCTGCAGCATTTCCTTGTCCCTACAGTGAGCACCTGCAAGGTGTTTTGGCTGTCTTACATTACTGGTATTTCATTTAAACATTTTTTTTCAGTTACTATTTGTGGGTTTTCAGCCCCTAAACTTACTTTGAGTAACATATTTTAAGCTAGACAGGCATGTTTTGCATTCTTTAGCAAAAATTTTATGTACTTTAGTTCTCAAATGGGGACATCCAGAAATTTTGAAAAGTTGGGTCAGATATTTATTTCTGTAACTATAATTTACCTCTCTCTAATCAGAGGAGATTAGAGAGAAAACCCAATAATCATGGGGGATTACAACTATCCTCATATTGACTGGATATATGACTTAGGAAGGGAAGCAGAAATAAAATTGAAATGATTGCTTCTTGGAGCAGCTAATCCTGGAACTCACAAAGGGAAGAGGCAGTGCTTGACTTTGTCCTCAGTGGAGCACAGGATCCAGTTCAAGAGGTGGATATAGCTGAACCACTTGGTAATAGCGACCATAATATAATTAAAATTAACATCCTGGGTGGGTAGTGTGTGTGTGTGTGTGTGTGTGTGTGTGTGTGTGTGTGTGTGTGTGTGTGAGACTGATACTGTTCATCTTAGAAAAGAGATGACTAAGGGGGTATATGCTAGAGGTTTATAAAATCATGAATGGTATGGAGACAAGGAAAAGGATAGTGTTTACCTCTTTGTTAAACATAAGAACTAGGGGCACCCAGTGACATTAAGAGGCAACAAGTTTAAAACAAGCAAAAGAGGTACATGGTCATGCAGTGGACAGTCAACCTGTGAAACTCATTGCTATGGAGTGTTGTAAAGGCCAAAAGTGTAACTGGTTCAAAAAAGTTAGATAAATTCATGGAGGATAGGTCCATCCATGGCTATTAGGCAGGATGATAGGGACGCAACTCCAGATTTAAGACTGGCTTCTACCAGGAAAAAAGGCCCAAAGCAGGCATAATGGGTCCAGTTATTTTCCTTTTTGGGCTAGCAATTTTAAAATGCAAATCCTAGACACCTGTCACTGGAGGGGAAGGATGTGACCTGAAAGGATTTTGACAGCTAGGATGGGCAGGCTGATAATACAAATAACATAGTGGGAAATCTGTTTTTCCTCAGCCACTGTGTGTTCTTGGAGGCTACCGCACTCACTCCTGCCTTTCTCTACATCCTTCCTTAAGGGTTTAGGTGCTAGCTTTTCCAACTCGTTGCTGTTTATAAACCCAAATTGGCTGCTTTTTCGGTATAGCCAGGAGTTCCTTATGTGAAGGGGCGGGAGAGAGCTCCTCCCACAGTCCCAGGGCTGGAGGAGCACTCTGCCCTGGCGATGGCTCTGGAGCTGAAGGACTGCTGTCTCCCCTGTGCTGTGGCAGTCGGGGCTCGAGGTGAGAACAAAGAATCACCTTCACTATAGCCCAAGGTTTGCTATCGCGAAGGGCGTTATAGCGACGATCTACTGTATATTTATGGAACATCCCATATTGTGCCCATTAAAATATAACATGACAACCACCTTAATTTAATGGAGAAGTTGCTGGAGGAGAGAGCTGGGTGTAGCAGGGAAGAGAGAAGGCGCACTTGGGACTAGCACAGACACCGTTGGATCCAGCAGCAGGAAGGGGGATGGGAAGTGCAAGGAGCCTAACTGGACAATTGTGTGTCTGGCTCTGTAGTGAACATGTGACAAAATCCAATTCTGCAAGTACAATTGAGCACATTTGCTGGTGGATTAGTCCAAAATATCCTCTTTATGAGGGACAATCAGGTCTTTTAAGAAGTATACTTGAATTTTGGCAGCCTATTTTGTGCCCTGTTTGTCCGTGCTTCTCAATTTCATATATATCTGTTCTTTTCAATAGCTGATAGAAAAACAGGCGGAAAGAGAAAGTTCTTTTTGTTGAAAGAATTAAACTTTTTTTTTTTTAAAAAAATATAACTGGGATGCTAGTAACATGTTGCATTAGCTCGAGGACATGGGGAGAAAGAGGTGGCAGGATGATGATGATGATCTGCAACTCTTCCAAATCTGAGGCATCATGTGCCACACCCATGGAGAGTGTATTCTGGTTGGGAGATGTCTGAGAGCATTTTGCACTGTTGTATGGATACAACTTGATCTGTCCCACCAAATCTTGTCGGTTATTCTGCCTGGGATTGTAGCCAGGCCACAATATGGGCCAATACTAATTCATCCACTGAAGTTATTCCAAGACCACTTTTCCTGCTAGCTTCTTATATTCCACCCCACAAAATAAGATGCAGTGTGCATAGAGCATTCTGGAAATGTGAAGGAGAAAGTGGTGCTTCTGTCATCCAAACAAGTCAAGCAAGAAAGTGCAAAGCATGGGCTCAATCATGCAGCCCTTAAGTCATGTGAATTGTTGCGCTGAAATGACTTAAGAGCTGTAGATCTGGGCTTTATTTTTGATATTACTGTTGCTTGAATGTTTCTGTCATTAGAAAGGATTGTATCACAGGACGTGATTCATGAACTAGGAAACACAAACGAGCAAAACAGTGATCTAACATGAGAACACAGAAAACAAAATAAAGTCGTATTGGCAAAAATACAAGTCTGCAAACTTCCTCTGACTCTGACTTGTTATAAATACCAAGTATTTTTGTGCAGGATCCCTTGTCCTCTCCTCCTGTGTGCAGTGGGATTCTAATTCCTTGAAAGTGAGGAGAAAATCCCTTTTAATTTAAAGGGCAGAAAAAAAGAGAGGTCACTCTTGAAATCCCAAATCACTAGTTGACACCTTTAAACTAAAAAGGATAGTTTTTCAAATCTTTCATGCTTTAAGACAAGCAAATCTGGCTTGAGGTAAGCAAGTGTACTTTCAAGGTGGTGGGCAAGGAGTTAGACCCATATGGCATCTTCAGCAGCTGCACAGTTCAGTTAAAGGGACAGAAAGATTGGAACGGGAGGGTACATATGCCCCTGTGTATTTGGCTGAGCATGAGACTCGGGCAATAGGAATTTTTGAGTTCTAATCCCAGCCCTTCACTTACTCCCTGTATGACCTTGTAAAGTCTCTTAATCTGCTGTGACACTTTCCCCATCGGTAAAACATGGGTACAGACGATTACTTCGTTACTGAAGTGCCCACAGTGCACGAGTAAGATGTGGTCCCTGCATGGAGAAATTTACAATCTGAACAGACAAATGAGACGTGCTAGAAATCCCAGGAGAGGGTTCTATATTAGAGCATATATATTTTTAAATTTAATTTGGAGATAGCATTTGTGCTGTCATGGACTGGGTTTGAAAAGAGAAAGGTGCCTGGCATACTGGGAATAGAGTGTGGGGTCAGCAAGGGAGAAGACACGAAGATGGGGAGAAGTGAAGTGAGCAAAGGAGAAAGAAGGATTCATGAGCAAGGGTGGTGGTAGTTGAAACAGAACAGTGAGGCAGAGGAGGTCTATGCAGGAAGGCAAAGACAGCAGTTGAAATTTGATGGGGTAGGTGATATGAGGTTGAGGGGGGATTCAGGGTGAGGTGGCAGTGTTGAAGTGGCAAGGGAATAAGTTTATTTTAGTAGTTGCATTCTAAATGGTGTGGCGGGGAGCAATATGGGAATGGTGGAGAGCAGAAAGATGATTATCAGGAGGAGAATCAACACATGGACAAGCACTTCAGTGGTAGGGACGAGTAGAAATTTGGAGGTACTGGAAAAGAACCAGTAGGATTTGGTAACTACTTGAATATTGGGGAATAGGAATGGAGAGGAGCTGAAAATAAAAGGTGGTGAGCTTGGCTGAAAGGCAGTGTGATAGCAATGGAAAAAGGAAGGAGGGAAACTAGTGTCTTAAGAAGAAAGAGTTTGAGTTCTTTCTATCATACTTGAAGGGGGTTGTGACAATTGCTTAATGTTTGCTGTGATTTTTGGGATGCAGAGTATAGTAGAAGTGGTAAATAATTATAGCACTACTATTCCTAGGCAAAAACATCCTGGTGCCGGTACTAAAGGGGGAAAACAGTCCCTTAAGAGAATCTCTCACTTTCTAAGAGACTCAGACTTTGGAGTTTGGTTAAAGATAAAGTTAGACAAACTCCCAACACTAGAAAATAGGAAAATAAAGTCATCCAAGCAGATGTAACTCTGTCCTCGTTCCTGCCAACCTTCTATTCTTTCCACTGTCTCATCTAGATTTTTGGAGAATCTCTCTTTCAATCAGCACTTTAAGAAGTTTTTTCAGCCTGTGACAGTTTGTCTTTTATCACAAAATGAATTGTCATGGCATTCTGAAAAAAGCCATCTTTAAATCTAAACAGATTTTTTTCTTAAATTGTGTGACAGCGGTGTAAGATTAATTTAGGATTGGATAATTTTTGACACTGTAAGATTATTGCACTCATTACTATGGATGTATTTTGACTGCACATTAGTAGCAGCAAACTCCCAAAGCAATAAACTTGAGCAACAGTGGCAGAACACAATGTTGTATTGAATTATGAATTCTCATTCAGGAGTCTAAATATGAAAACAGGTGAGAGCAATAGATGAGACACTGGGGAGCTAGAGTGTCACAAAAAAGGCATAAATGCAGAAGGGGGAAAAGCATTGTTTCCAGTGTAATAATCAGTGTATTTAATAGAGTGGCTGTAATGAAAACCAATGAAACAGGAAATTGTTATCCTACTTTTAGTTCTACATTTGGTAGGTGGGACTCTAGTTTTGCATCTCATCCAAGATGGGACCTGGGGCGCAGTGATGGCTTGCAAATGTATTGATTTAGTACTGTCACCTACAAAACTGGCAAAATGAGTGTGCTGTGTTGTCCTGGGTTTTCTTTAGTGCTGTCCCGTCAAACTTCTGTTCAGGTCTGACCTTGCATATTCTGTGCAGTCTAAGGCTGGCACAATTGCAGCTTGAGGCAAGTTTGTGCAACACTGTTAAGATAGATTTCCTAAGATAGTGTAGTAAATGATAGAGATGGGGCTGTGCCATGATGCTTAAATCAGGCATTGTCCAAATTCTGAGTATGTTTGGACCCAGCGTTCAGCTTCAGGCCCAGATACTCTGTAGTATGTAAGACTGCTGGAGTGCATTTTAGGCCTCGGTTGAAATGGGAAAGCATCCCATCACCAGTGACGGGGGGGTTGAAAGGTTCATGCCTCTATTTTCTGTTCTTGTTTCCTTAAGTAAGGCAGTGGAGCCCTCTCCTGTCACTCCCTGATATTGACCTGTCTGGTCAGGGGTCTGTGCCTCTTGTCTGTAACTGACAAAAAGTGCTGTTTGGTGGAATAAATGTCTGCCTTTTTTCTCCCTTCCCTCTCTGCTGCTCCAACTCCCTCCATCCTTTCTTTACTGGAGAAGCTCATCTCCATCTCAGTGAAGCAGACCTACAACTTTTTGGGGGACTGACCACCTTATTCACTGCATCCCCTAACTCATTGCTAGCCCCAACTCCCCGTTTCAGTCTTATCTCCATACAGGGCCCTAGTTATTGTGTGACAGAATCTCTTCTTTCGCCCCAAGCATTTGGGGTTGGGTAAGCATTGCAAAAGGGTCTTTCCCAGTGCTCTCTGTGTGTGCGTGCGTGCAACAGTGCGTCCTCTGTTGCCTATCTCCTGGCCGTGGAGTGTAGGGCTCAAGGTTTGCATAAGTAGGCACTCTTTCTCCTCCCTTTAGGGAAAAGGATTGGGGCGGTGGTGGGGTATATACAGCAGGGATATTTGTAGAATTTATAGCAGAGGATCCCTAGATGAGAATCTTTGTTCCCCCCACCCTGTTCTCAGTGATGTATGTATTTTAATGCAGCTGCTGGTGGGTAATTGGGCTGCTGAATTCATATCATCTCCCTTTTCCCCTCTTCCTTCTGTGACAGCATATCTCCTCAGCCTGGAATGAATACTGGTAATGGTGCATGTAAACCAAAGAATTCTCTCAAACTATCTTAACCTTTTTTTTTTTAAAGAAAAATAATTACATTGAGTCTTCTGAGCAAAATCAGCGGGACAGATCTTCAGTTGATGTAACTTGTGGCATAGTTCCAGTTTATGCCAGCTGAGGCAGTATTTGTGATGAAAATTTTGTTCTGCTTACTGGAAAGAGCGAGCCAGTGGTTTGTAAGAAAGAAAAATATATATTTCTGGTTTCAATTCTGTCTTTGGTCAGTTCAATGACGACAACTAGAGGAGGCACATGGTTATCAGAATGAAACGAGACAACAGAAGTATCATAAGGCGGATGTGCTTAGTTGTTGGTTCAGTATTACGTTAGTGTTCCAGCACAGATTTCATTTGAATGTACCAACTGGGTGCTAAAGGTTATATTATACATGCAAGTTTGCTATTTTGCGAAGGTTATTTAGAGCTTTCTGTGAATAATTATACAGTACATCACTGATTAGTTTTTGGCAGTCTTCTAAGTGTTTCTGGTCTGTGCCTTAAGTAATGAAAATGATTCATTCTCTACGGTTTCTAACTCAGTGGCACTGAGGAACTGGTAATAAATTGCCTTGGGAAAATTATCCTTTCACAGTGTGACATGAAAAGAAGCGTGAAATAGTGGATTTGCAATAGTTTTTAGAAAACTCAGTGAGTGTTTTGAAGCAAATATTTACTAAACATTCTCATATAGTTGTTTTAAGCTTAAACAACACAGAATTATTACATGTTTTTGTACCAAGCCACTGGCTTTGGAGAGGAAAAACCTTCCCATAGATGTTGATGGTAGAACTCTTCTGTTAGAAATTCAGGGGAAAAGATTCAAATGTGAATAAGTTAGCTTAAAGCCTGAGGAGCAAATATTGCATAGACCACAGTGAAAACTGTAGCCTTTCAGTGGGGAGTCCCTGTAGCTTTGATAGTAAACAGGATTAGACTGTCAAAGCAGTGCTTTTATGCATTCATAGAAGATTGTGCTATTCTCAAATATACTACGTGCTGCTTAAACATAACTCTGTAACAAACGTTTCTTTCTTGTGGGATATGAACAAATGTCCTTAGTCAATTCAGCTGTACTATTAAGAGGATGGAAAAGAGGAAGCCTAAGATAGGTAATCCTTCACCTAAATTATCACCTTGCATTAATTTAGGGCTTGTCTAGATAGTTAATGCATGGCAAGCTGGGATGTGAATCTGTAGTGCAATAGAAAGTGTGTATCAGCTGTCCAAGTGGACCCTGCTACAACACACTCCTGCTCTTACACTAATTTTAAGAAAGGAAGTTCCACTATATTTTGTGTATTGTTCTCATACTGTGTCCATATTTCTTTGGTTATCTGATTAAGAATGACAGGAACGCAGCAATCACGTCATATTACAAAACTCTTACACAGCATTTTGCTGCATTGGCCACCTCACTCTAACTTTTAGAGTGAAACACTCAATGAGGTGAACGGTGGTGGATTAATTCACTTCATTGAGCATTGTTCTGTGTACGGCAAGATCAAAGCTTGTGATGTCGGTGGTTTGTATTCACAGAAATCCTCTTCATGTGCACAGACGATAAATACTGAATTGTGTCCTCTGAGGTGCGCAAGTCATACAAAGGACAGAATCTTTAAGATGAAAGGGTTGTTTGGTCTCTGAAAGGCAAGACATCAGAAGACTTCACTAATATTAATGTAAGGTCCAACAAATGGCTCATATGATTTCAGAGGAAATGGTAGGAGTACAGACAAGAGCAGCTGTCAATTGAAGAGCTAAGGTTTTGGGTGTAATGAGCTAGAAGGAAAGTTTTGTGGCTAAATGTTTGGTTCTGGGTGCCTCAAAATAGACATTTAACTTCATATTCAGCCACATGTTTTACGTGTCTATGTTAAGACACTTGCATTTCAAAGTTTTGAGTCCAAGGGAATTAAACATAGATTAGGGGGAGAAATAGTTCGCCATAGCTGTCAGCTGTGTGGTTGGAAATAATGGCTATTTTCTGAAGCAAGAAAAGGTACAGTTAATAGAAGAAGCTGTTTCGATAAACTCAGCCAGGCAGAGGAACATACCACCAAAAGGAATAAAAAATATTAGTAGAAATTGGAGTCATATTTTGAGTAGCCAGAAGTACTGAGATTAAAGTAATGGGGAAGCTCTTTGGTTAGCAAAATTCCTATGGGCTAAAACTGGAGGGTTTGGGTCATATCTCAAAAGTTTGCTTGGAATACTGAATTTTCTATGAAAGCTTGACCCCTCCCCTGACGACAGGGTGCGGTAAGAAGCTCTGCTGCCTCTATTTCCCACCTCCCCAAAATCCTTGGGAAAGATCTTCCCTGGTAGTGGGCTGCCTGCCTTACCTCCCCATTCAGTAGCTTCCCTCCTATTTAGTACTGTGAAACTGGAAATTCTTCCTATTTTGCTTTTTTTTTTTTTTTTTTTTTTTAAAAGCAATTTACTTCATTTGGGGGTCTGGAGGAGACTGAATAATTCAGGTTAGGGAAATTGCATTACACACCTAGCACAGATTTGGTCCTATAAAATATTGCAGAATATATTGATCACGCAGATAATTGATGATTTTGTTTTTAATCCTTAAGGCTTTTATATAATCAAACCTGCATTTTGTGACTTAAACTACTTGATGGTGACTTTTTAAGTTATATTCACTGAAGTTGGTGGTGGTTGAAGGTTTTAATATCCATCTCTTTCCTATGTATAAAGAAAGGAGGAACACACTATTTGTTTTGTGTTGCTTTCTCTTGTTTATCAACTCAAGTGGCCTGACATTTGCTGTAGCATCTGCTGAAATCAGTTTTGAAGTTCTGCATCCCTGACACCCACCCATCCCTTAGCTTAGTCACTATTGGCTCTGACTGTTTGGTCAGGGAACATCCTCTCAGAGGTAGGCCCAGGTGGTATGATCATCATGAAGTGCCAAGCAATTCTCACATGTATGTTCAGGTGTAGGTATGGTCATTTTCAGAGTTGCCTGGGAATCTTCCCTGCTAGCAGATTGGATTGGTCTATAGGGTATCTTCCCCTTTCTCCGAGCACCTTGCAGGGCTCACATGGTAAGACAGCTGACATCCCTAGAGGCCAGAGCTAAGGCATCTTACTATTGTGCAGTGGTATAAGGCAATCTCAGGGTGTAAGCCTGGCTCCTGGCGTGGGTGGAGGACTAGAGTGAGAGTTGTGGTTGGGAGACCTGTGATTGTGTACGAAGAGGCTGTGGGCAATGAACAAAGACTGCAAGGACTGGGTGCCCCTAAATAATTGGTTAATTTTGATTTAAGGTTTTGGACAGAGGCCTTTCAAATAAGTCTAGAGCTCTATTGGCAGTGCTGCCAAGTGGCGTAAGCAATGTGCCACTAGCTCTTTGAGATACAAAATGTATTGAAGTTGACCTTTTTATGCTTTGAGGTTGTCAAAGGTGACCTAGTGGGTGGATTTCTGTCACTGGTTTTGATATAATTTAGTTCATCTTAATTTTCTTAAACCCCACTAAAACATTCTGCACTGGTGAATCATTGGTTGGATGAGGCTAAGAGAGAAGCATTACTGCTTGCTGTTAATGTCATGACTATATGACAAGCAGTACAAGATGACTCAAATCTGTGATTGCATCTTTATTGTCAGTCTGACTCGAGAACCTTCAAAGCAGTCTTGTCTTGATGCATTTGACACTGCACTGGCCAGTCTGTTGACCTAATAAACTGCTCTAAGAAGGTTAGGTTTTAGAAGACAAACTAAAATCAGAGTTGTTATACATCAACTTCAAAGTATTAGAAGAGGAACAATTTTATTTCCAATCATTCTTGTGTAAAATCTTGTTTAGTTTTATTTGTTTATAATTCTTTGAAGGAAAAAGTAAGACTCCACATTGAAGTAATTAATGGTGGTGTATTTATTCCTACACTTCTGTTCAGGTTGCTTTGTGATTGAATATTGAGCCTTGATGGAGCAGATGGGTGATTCTCTAAAGGCATAGTTTTTATTTGTACCTTTAAATTACAGGTGGACACATTCATTAAGCTAGCATGCTAGTTACACACTTCCTGGTGTGTACACTTTGAATACAATGCACAGGAGATGGGCACACACACAAACTATTAGTTCAGAATTGTGTTATACCGTTGCTGCTTAATGTTTTGAAAAGGTATTTTGACTGTAGAGGTAATTGAAAAGTTAAATTTTACTAGGAAAAATCAAATCATCACCTGATAAAGTACGATATATGTCAATTTTTAACTGTAAATTTATTTCATAGAATGGACTCAAATCTCAACCAGATACCTTCGAGAGCAGCTGGCAAAGATTGCAGAATTTTATCATGTGACCTCAAACCATGGCAACGGTTCTGTAGCTATGCCTCAAGAGGTGGAACAAGCTCTGAAGCAGTGGGAATATAATGAAAAGTTGGCATTTTATCTGTTCCAGGTAACTTTGTAAAAAGTGCCTTTTGGGGGATGACTGTATTAGATAGGGTCCAATTTTACAATGCATCTAGAAAGAACTGATCACTTTACCATTCTTTCCTAATTTACAATTAGAAGTTTACAACTTGGAATGAAATTTTTAAGTTAACATGCACAAGAGAATTTTAATGTTCCTCCATATTAGGCTTACAAGGTTAAATAAATTCAGATTTAGGGACAAACTTTCAACTTATTTTTAATTGAGGGCCTGATTTAGGATACCTAGGGTCTGAGTTTTCAGAGCTCCTGTGGTTCTTTAACTCGAGTTGTGGGTGCTCAGCTCTGCGGAGGATCATACACTTCTATGTCTCTGAGGCTATACACCAAGAATGAAGGCATCTAAAAATGAAGTCCTGTTTGAAAATTGGGGCCTCCTTTCCCCTTACTGTGGTATATGCACAGTTGTCACTATGACAAAGCTGCAACTTTCTGATTTTACGACCTCATTAATTTTGCATGAAGTGGATTAAAACCTTTTATAATCTAGTAAGTAATGCACATGGTTATCAAATTTTCAGTCACTGAAACAGATGAGCAAATTAATGTGTTAATTCAGGTGCAACCTGCTGATAGCAAACTTGTAGCTTCATATTTGGTAATGAAAGTTATTTGTTCATAATGGGATAGTGTAATTCAGCTCAACCATAACCTTCAGGTTACTGTGGGGAGGGATAGGTGGGGGAGCAGAGGGTGTTCCTTCCATAAGCCTACTTTTCTGCCCCAGTGAAGAGGCAAAGGTCTGTGAGAACCAGAGGCAGGACCAGGAGCCAGCAGGGAGCGGCCGTCTTAGAGAGGCTGTAATACCCTCCCCCACCACTAGAGGGTGGAAGAACACTAAAGGGTGAAGCAGTTCCCTGATCTGCCGCTAGAAAGAAGCGCTGGACCCACTGAGGTAGAGGAAGAGCTTTGCCACAAGGGGGTAAAGCTCAAGTTTCTTTTAGCCCTTAATTGATTGATCATTTGCTTTGCTCATTAGACCCTGTGGTCTCCATAAATGCATTTTCAGCATGTATTTGCTGGTTTTGATTCTAGTGCTTGTCCATACATATTTCAGTGCACTTGAGTTGGGGTTCTTTTGGCCAGCAGTGTCAGCTGTGTGCTGTGCGTATGGCTTGAGAGTCCTCATGTCTCCAACCAAAGGCATAAAGGGTAGGGTGACCCCAGCTGCCTCTCGGTTCCTTCTCTCTGCCTTTGGCTACGAGTCAGATTTGCAATGTCTGAGCTTTGTTGCTCACTGTGCAGCCTCAACCCCCCATCCCTTTTCAGGGACCCCTTTCAAGACAGCATGCTACATCAGGAGGTGCAGTCACTTCTAAATCTCAGAACAGTGGAAAAAGTACCTCAAGAACACGGGGAGGGCTTTTACACTCATTACTTTCTGATTGCCAGAAAGGAAGAGGGCTAGCACCTTATTCAGGACCTGGGACAACTGAACACCTTCATGCACAAGTTCAAGTTCAGGTTGGCAACTATAGTTTTGGTAATTCCAACTCTAGATCCACAGGACTGTACATAGCTCTCACCTCCAAGATGCTTATTTTCATATAGTGATTCACTTTGCCTGTAGAAGGTATCTGAGATGTCAAGTGAGCAATTCCCACTACCAGGACAGCAATCTACCATTTTGCCTATTGACAGCACCAAGGGTATTCACAAAATGCCTACCAGGAGTGGGGGCTTACCTCAGGAAATGAGTCCAGATTTATCCATATTTAGATGATTGGCCATTTGCAAAGGTTTCACACTCCATACTACAGAATTGACAGGTTTCACACTCCATACTACAGGTTTCACACTCCATACTACAGAATGCAACTTTTCATCCCTTAGATCTACAAGTAAACAAAGAAAAATCAATATTAACTCCAAGTCAAAGAATGAGAGTTATAGGAGGGGCTTTAGTTTCTACGATGGCAATGGCCTACCTACCAGAAGAGAGGTTTCAGGTCATCTTAGATCTGTCCACCTACAAGTCCCTCCCAAGGCATCTGTGATAACTTGTTTTAGACTTCTCAGGCATATAGTCTCCTGCACATACATAACTCTGCATGCCAGACTTCACCTTAGCTGCATGCAAGGATGGATGAAGTTTGTATAATCAGCCAAACAGGTATCATCCTGCATATGTCAGTACATGTTCCCCCAGAAGTCCTGTCGTCATTAAACTGCTGGAAGGACCCTCTGAAGTGAGTAACCTTCTCTTCAACATTGCCATCAGATGCTGGTAACAGACGCTTCCATAATGGGTTAGGGAGACCATTAGGACAACTGTCAAACATGAGATATCTGGACACCTCAGGAACCATGACTTCACATGAACATCTTGGAGTTAAGAGCCTTTTGCTGGGTGTTCACAGTTTTCCTCCCCCTCTAAGAGTACTGACAAGTCAAATCTTTACAGAATAAATCAGCCATGATTTATATAAACAAACAAAGGGGAGTAAGATCCACCCCTCTGTCAGGAAGCTGTATGCCTGTGGAACTTTTGTATCCACTACAGGATTACTCTAAGAGCAGTATATCTGCCAGCATTACAGAATAAATTGACATAAATTCTCTGCTGCAGAGAGAGCTAAGTGACCACAAGTGGTCAGCAAAGGACAACATAGTTCAAAATATATTGCTCGGGTGGGGGTCATCCAACCATAGTCCTCGTTACTACCAGACAAATCAGGAATGTCAAAAGTCCTGCTCTAGAGTCAGGGATCCCTGTCAAGTGCATGTCTGAACCCATTTCTGAAGTGGAAGCTAGATAAATTCAGACTGGAAATAAAGGTGTACATTTTTAACCGTTGTTGTAATTAACCATTGGAACAATTCACCCAGGGTCATGGTGGATTCTTCATCACTGGCAATTTTAAATTCAAGACTGGATATTTTGCTAAAAGATATTCTCTAAGAGTTACTTTGGGGAAGTTCTATGATTCATTATACAGGAGGTCAGACTAAAATGGCGTGGCCAAACAGCGGCTTGTGAGCTGCATGTGGCTCTTTTAGCATTAGTGTTGCTCACAGAGCCCCTCCAGACCTCCCTCCCCATTCTCTGCCTATCAGATTGGGAAGAGCTTGGGGCTTCTGTCCCATGGGGCATGCTGGGGTGCTGGGCTCCTTCCCTGTGGGGCTGAAGCCCAGCAAGCCAGCAGGTGCTGCCCTAACTTCTGACTATTATTGTATGCGGATTTGGAGGGTCAGTAAGTTTGGCCACTCATGGGCTAGATGATCACAATGGTCCCTTCTGGCCTTGGAATCTCTGAATATATTAATGTTTGCTTACTCTCCAGTTCTATTAATCTGAAGGGTTCTCTGGAATCTTGGCTCAAATTTAGCCAGGATGATCATGATAGCTTCAGCACAGCTGAAGCAATTCTGGTTCTTGGACCTAAAGAATCTTTTCATCCAACCTCCAATGCAATTACCTCTCCAGCGAGATGCAGGGTCTCAAAAAAGACATTCAGTTCTTCCATCTGATCTGTGCTTTCTGCACCTCCTGGCATGGATGTTGGCTGGCTAACATCAGTAGAGACCATGTCCAGCTGAGATACAAAACCTTCTCATCCATGGTAGAAAAGACACTGAAGCTGGCTTGCTCTGCCAAGTGGAAAAAAGCCCTCATCTGGACAAAAAATGCCAGTTCTCTCTAGCTCAGATACCAGATGTTCTGGTCTCTTAAGAACCGTGGACTTTTTGTGAGCTTCCTCAGGGTTCACCTGCCAGCCATCTCAGCTTCCCACTCTCTAGTTTAGTGGCATTCCATATGCTCACACCCTATGATGGCTAAGTTCCTTATAGGTTCCTAGCCCACCTTTTGACGCATCCCTTTGATGCTTCACCTTTCCATCAAAACAGCCTTTCTGATAACCGGAACATCAGCCAGAAGGGTAGGTGAGATACACGCACTAAAGGCAGTGCTCCCATATATGGCTTTTCATAAAATCAGGGTGCCCTTGAGACCTCACCCAAAATTTATAACAAAGATAGTGTCTCTTTCATCTTAACCAGGTTATACAACTACCTGTATCTTTTCCTCAAAACACATTCAAACTAGGGGGAAGCTGAACTTCGCACTCTACTGTTCATAGAGCGATTTCCTTCTATGTTGATAGAACTAAGACATATAAGGTATCCCCCCAGACTGTTCATAGCTTATGAGGACACGGTGAAAGGTCAGGCCATTTAAACTTTGTACCCTATCCCTACCCTCCAGCGTATCTACCATTCCTCCAAGCTTAGTGTCATCTGCAAATTTGCTGAGGGTGCAGTCCATCCCATCCCCCAGATCATTAATGAAGATGTTGAACAGAACTGACCCCTGGGGCACTCTGCTTGTTACCAGCTGCCAACTAGACATCAAGCCGTTGATCAATAGCCGTTGAGCCTGATGACCTAGCCAGCTTTCTATCCATCTTATAGTCCATTCATCCAACCCATACTTCTTTAACTTGCTGATATGAATACTGTGGGAGACTGTATCAAAAGCTTCGGTTGCTTCTTTGAGAAATGTTGCAATACTAGAAATACATCAGGCACCTACTGGGTGTTCACTGCACACTTTTAACTGCATTACTCCATAGTGGAAGTGTCAAGATCTGAAGATAATTTTGGGAGGACGGACCTACGGTCATTGTTTAGGTGGACTGGTGGCGCACACCTCCAATAATCATGGTTGTTGCTTGTGAGCCACAAGCAGTGGAATATGTATGAATAAGTACACAAAGAAAATATGATATTTACCTTACAGTAACTGTGGTTCTTCGAGATGTGTTGTCCATACATGTTTCATGACCCACACTTCTTCCCTGCTACTACGGAGTCTGAAAACACCTGGATCTGTATTGGGGGAAGGAACTGAGGTAGTTAAAATCATCCTGTCCTTTATGCCTATATTCAATGCACGATGATATTCAGGGTGCAGGCATGGCCCCTCCCAAGAGACACTGCTGGTCAAAAGAATCCAAACTCAAGTGCACTAGGTGCATTTGCACCAACTGTGACTATATATGGAAAATACATCTCATGTAACCAGTTATTGTAAAGTAAGTAACTGTTTCTTCCTATCTCCTATTGTAATTTAAAGTAATTTTGGTTTACAAGAAGTTTAAAAAAAAAGTGTGTCTAGTAAATAGTTATTGTCTAGACTAACCAGTGTACAATTAGCATGGGACTAAAGGCGGGTCACATGCAGGGATCCATTCCCAGCATTTGAGGGTTTCTTGATTTCCCATTTGCAGAGTACTAGACTATACCCTCAGTGCTCAAAACAACCACCACCACCAATTGGTATTGAATCAGTTTTCTGTTCCACAGAGAACTCATTTTGAGGAGTTCCCATCCTAGGTGTTCAGCCATCCCCTCCTCCTGAATGGTCCACTGTGCACTCCGATTTGCCTGGCCTGCCACTAAGCACCTCTTTTTAGTCTGGTTATTAAAAATAATAGTAAAAAGGAATTCTGTTGTTGGGTAAATCAAGAAAGGTAGCGGAAGGCTGTGCATGGAGAGTGTGTACTCCCTGCAAAGCTGAAGGTCTGAAAAGACGGAACTAAGATTAAAAATAAGTTTCTCTGGTGCCAGAGTCAGGTTTAGAGCTGGCATGGGAGTGAATATGTGAAGGAGGTGAGGTTTAGACAATCTGGTGAACGTGAACTGTGTGCATAGTCCATTCCAGTTCACAGTTGCGCCTTCATCTACTAGGCTCTTCAAGTAGCATTTGGTTCTTGTATGTTTTTCTTTCTAGGTTAACTTTTAAAAATCTTTGAGAGTTTAGTGTCTTATTGTCAAGCCTTAAGTTAATTGTGATTTGAGTCATGAGATCAAAACCAAGTAATATAATACAATACAATAGCATTTGTAACAAAATTATGAGGCTTCTTATGTGTTGCTTCCAATTTAATTTTTGATGCAATTAAAAAAAATTATTTCAGGAAGGCATGCTTGAAAGACATGAGTATTTGACATGGATACTAGATGTTCTGGAAAAAATCAGACCTGCTGATGATGAACTTCTTAAACTCTTGTTACCGCTAATGTTGCAGGTACAGAATGTGATTTAAAGCTATAGTTTTTTTTTTTTTTTTAAAATCTATTTTAAAATATCCTAAGTAACGTTTTTTTATTTGTTGCTCTTTGGTATATTTAAAAAAAACCCTGCTTATAATACTAGTGTTCTATCTATAAATGTACTGAAATCTTTTCCCAGGTGCTTCATATTTGGACTAAACTGAAGTTTTATATGCATTTTTAATGCTTTAAACTTCTTCCTGCCGTGAATGAACATGAATTAGTTTTTCTAAGTAGAAAAACAGAACCAAAAACCTGCTCTTTCAGGACAGAAGAGTTTTTAAAGAGCCAGAACTGTAGAGCAGTGTTTCAACTATGTTTTCTGTTTGAGAGATCTTCTAGGTGCATTAGATGATCCCTTCTAATATGTGTATGTTAGAGATGAGAATTGTAGTGAAAAGTACATTGAAAAGGCTGTTTTGCTTAATATATTATGCAATTTTTATTTCAGTATTCAGAAGAGTTTGTTCAATCAGCCTACTTGTCCCGTCGCCTTGCTTATTTCTGTGCCAGACGACTGTCTTTATTACTAAGTGATACTCCTAACCTCATAGCTGCACACTCGCCTCATATGATTATTGGACCAAACAATCCTCCTTTAGCAGCTCCAAGTCCTACTACAACTGGTCCTGTGGTGAGCCCGGTACAGCTAGCCTGTTCGGATTTCTTTTCCTGCCCACAACATCGTCCACTAGTTTATGGACTTAGTTGTATGCTGCAGGTAGGTAGATGTTTTCAAGACTCTAATAATTCTCATTGCAATGTATTTGGGAACTTGATTTATGGATCTGGTAACAGGAAAAAAGCCTTATCGTTGTCATTTTATAATGGCCTATGGCAATTATAATCTCATGGTTGTTCATTGGTCAATTTGAAATTAGTGATGTCAATCACATGTCTAATGTATAGGTGCCACATTGGAAAAACCACCAATAGGTTTGGTTCTTCTGTCAATTTCAGCTAAGAGATGAAGATCTGAATGAGCATGGAGAATGAACGTAAAGGTGGTCTCTCCAGGTTATGGCTGAGGTTTCAGCAGGACTGTGGGGGAAAAGGCTTGTGCTGGCTATGGTCCAAGTTGGTACCTGTTATGTGGAGAGAAGCCCTTTTCTGGTAGAAATAATCAAAACCTTCCTCAGGGAGAGCACTCTGCTAGCACTCTGGAATACACGGTCGTCTGGCCTGTCCTCAAGAAGCTAGTGCTTGACATCAGTGACCTTGTTAATTTCTGCCTGGTGTCAAACCTTTCATTCCTGAGCAAAGTCAAAGAGAAGGTGGTAGTGGACCGACTCCAGCAGTAGCTAAACGCAGAAGATGTCCTAGATTCCTCAAGCTTGGCATGGAATCGAAACAGTGTGGGTCGCGTTGCTAGACAAATCCCCATGGCAGAGAACCAAGGTGAGACGGTGATGCTCATACACTTGCCTTCTTATCCGCCTTTGACACCATTAATCATGAGCAGGTAACTCATTTACATGTGCTGGCAAGAGGAGAACAAGGCTAATATAATTTCTTTCCTTTCTAAAAAGGCTCAGTGACGATGAGCAGCTTCTCCTCCTTTCTGAAAGTTCTGACATGCAGAGTACATCAGGGCTCCTTCCTACTACTGCCTCTGTTTAACATCTACTTTGACATGGGTTGTGATGCCAACCATATGCTGATGACATGCAGCTCAATGTAGCTCTCAAACTTCACTTTCTCACAAGCTACGGCACTTGCAGGAGTTGACAGCCTGGATAACCAGCTGTCTCAAACTGAACAGAGGGGAGACTGAATTAATGCTAAGTGAAGCAGGTAAACTGGGAAGTATCAACACCTCTTCATCCATCAAGGGCATATGACGACTGTACTAGGATAATGCACAGCCTGAGAACTCATCACTGATTTGGGAAAATCAAATTGTAGCTAGAAGAGACTTTCCACCCCCAAGTAGCAAGACTCTTCCTGTTCCTCTTGGACAAGGAACTGCCATAGCAGCTAATTTGTTTGTCTCCTCCATACTGGATTACTGCTGCACATGCTCTTTCACAGCAGAGAAAATTCATAAAGCTGGTAAACAGCAAGTGGCTTATTTCCCAAGTGGAACAATCCAAAGAGACTGTTATGCTCTGCAACCTGCACTGGTTCTCCTTTTACCATCAGATCAATTCTGGATTTGATACTGATTCACAAAGCCATCAATGGGATATGCCCAGGTTATTTTCAAATGACACTTCTCCTGCAACTTATTTAGCAGGCCACTGTCGTTGGAATCCAGATCTGGATTTATGAGAGCGGGAGATAGAATCTCTCAACAATACAACCAGCCAAGGCCATGGAACCCATTACCTAAAGAAGCTGGAAAGAACCTTATACTAGCTATTTTTCAGATCATGCTTTAAGATCCATCTCCTCTTCACCAAAAAAATTTCCAAAGAACCAGGGCAAAAGAAAATCAACTGGCAAGCTCAAAAGTAACTTGGAACTTATGTTCCAAAAGTAATCTAGAGCAGGATGGGTTGCTGACAGGAACCCAGCCTCGGTGTCCTGCTTATATCTAGATGATGAACAGCTCTCATGGTGGATGAAATCTTACCCTGAGGAAGTCGGTGGCAAACTCCCATTGCCTTCAGTGGGGCATGATTTCACCTGTTGGTTTTTAATCCTTCTACAGCATTACATGCTTCTCTTTATAAACAAAACCCTAAAATGACACCTATCTTGCTAAGTTATTCATGTGTCATAGG
The DNA here is from genome assembly GCF_026122565.2 of Emydura macquarii macquarii. NCBI lineage: Eukaryota > Metazoa > Chordata > Testudines > Chelidae > Emydura > Emydura macquarii. Next base: position 5,263,445 of record NW_027130155.1, on the reverse strand, counting down.
CAGTGTCTGATGGAAATTAGCCTTCAGTGGTGTTCTTTGATGGCAATATGAAGGCAATACAAATATAAATTGAGCAAGTATATATTTAAATGCAATTTTCAATTTAATAATAAGGAAAATAACATTTTAATTTAATTTCCCACACTGATGTTTTTAAAAGCAAATGGTTATGCAAAGGCCTCTTTTTAGTCATTTTCACTGCAGTTGTGAGGCCAGAAGTGATCTAGTTGATGAGACTATCTCCTGTGGTTGGTGTTTAGCTGTGACCCTGTCTATTGCAAATGTTCTGAAAAGATGACTTCTTACTACTTTACATTATTGCTTGCAGACTGTAACTCTCTGTTGCCCAAGTGCCTTGGTGTGGAATTATTCCACAAATGAAAGTAAGAGCATGAATCCAGGCTCTCCTCTGGATTTACTTCAAGTTGCTCCATCTAGTTTACCTATGCCAGGTGAAAATTCAGCATTTAATCAACAGGTAGGCTTGTTTTGCTTTTTAAAGGGCAAAAGTCTGTATTCTGTATACCTTCCAAAAATGTAATAGTTCATGCTATGAATTTAGGTATGGCTATAGTCTTGGTTTGGGATTAGTTATGTTAGCTTTGAAATTGTATTGTTTACGGTGTACCATTTGTTTGGTAAATATTTACGAATGCTGGGATTGTTTGAATTAAAGTATTGTGTATTTGAATTGCAGTATTATTAATGCTTTCAAAGTAAAGATCTTGAGTTAGTTGAAACTGATGTTGTTCAATGGCACAGAACAGCAAATAGCGGGAGACTTGTTGCACCTCCCAATGAAGTGCAACATTTGTGACCTGAAAAACTTTCACTCCTTTAGCATTGTTGGGTTGAATACAAGTCCTGGAATGAAGCTATTTCAGAATAATGTTTAAAAAAAACCAAATCAGTTGAACACACCATTCTTGAGGGTACTGTTTTCTAATGTAGGAAACACTGATACACTGTTGGATACGGATACCTTACTGATGCAGAGAAATGTGCCATGTGCTTCAGTTGAGAATCATGGCTTCCCAGTCACTAGCTAATGTGCAACAATAATCTTTTTAGGTTCGGGCAAAGATTTATGAAGTAGAACAGCAGATAAAACAAAGAGGTTGTGCTGTGGAGGTGCGGTGGTCTTTTGATAAGTGCCAAGAATCAACAGCAGGTAATGCAAGTCAAATGCAAAGAAAATGTTAGAAATGTTGAGTGCTAGATTTTGTATATTTCTGTTTGTGCTTGATTACATCACACTGTCATTATTGTTAAGCATAGATTTGACAGAAGGACATAACAGGTAGCATGTTTTTGTTTTGTTTTTGGATTGGCGCTGTATTGTTAGCATAAATGTTAGTGGGGAGAGACTGTTACAGTTCAAGTTCTGGGTCTGATGAATCCTAAGATCTTGGATCAAGTGGCGATATGAAATATGGAGAAATAGCCTCTTCAGACAATAGGGCAGTGGTTCCCAACCTTTTTAAGTGAAAGCCCCACTAGTTAACACTAGGTAAAATACACGCCCTCTCACCTCCCCGACCCACCCCTCACTGGCCATAAACACACACAACCCCTATAAATCCCTATAAATGATGATAACACTAAATTACATAAATAAATAATAATAAATTACTTTTACCTGAGTAAAAAGCTAAGTCTTCCATAGCACAGCCGCCACTTCATGCCCAGTGTATCCCTGCCTCTTCCTGTCCCTCATGGACTGAGGGTAATGGAGGTGGGCCCTGGTGAGTTGGCTGGGGCTGCTCCAAGCCCCCACCAGCATGGGGCTGCTCCTCTCTGGCCAGGCACTGAGTCGGTACAGGGCTGGGGGGGGCTCCTTCTTTGCTTTGGCCGGCGCGGAGCTCAAGGCTCCTCCTCTGCTCCGGCCAGCATGGTGCTCCAGGGGGCTATGACTGGCCAGCGCAGAGCTCAAGGCTGCTGTGCCTGGCATGGAGCTTGATGGGCTAAATGACCTCACCGTTCCCGAAGTCTCATGAAGAACCCCCTGTAATCTCTGGCGTCCCCTCAAGGGGGTCCCGCTCCCCAGATTGGGAACCAATGCCATAGGGGATAATCTTCCATGACTTTCCTGGTGAGAGAGGGCTTAGTAGGTTAGAGCTCCTGAGGGAAGCTATTTAACCCATCTAAACTGTAGGGTTGGTCACTGTGAAAAGGGAGCATATAAAGTTCCTTGGAGGTGCAATTATTCCAAGAAGGGCAGTGAGGATATCACGTAAGGACTAGAGAAACTTGCAGTTTTAATTGTAGGATTTTGCGTGTGCATAGATTTCTGGTAATGGTCAGGATTGGGTTAATCTCTAGATATATTTTTAGAATACAAGGAAGTCTTGCATCATCACTCTTTTTGCTTTTCAGAGGCCAGGGGGGAAGTTAATTTGGTTTTAGTCATGTTTGCTGGGGACAGGTGTCTGTCGCCAGATCCACCGCCCCAATTAGCACTTTCATAGTAACATAAATCACTAAATTCAACTTTCTTCCTTTTTTTGGGGGTGGAGGGGGAATTAGTTTTGTGTCCATTTCTCCCAGATGTTGGTGCTGTATGTATCAAGTGAAGTCTTGGATTTCACATAGAATTTTTCTGGTAAACTGTTTGGTTACTTTTTAAAAAAAAAATATCTAGGGGTCACCATCAGCCGAGTATTGCATACATTGGAGGTCTTGGATCGACACTGTTTTGACAGATCAGATTCCAGCAATTCAATGGAGACTCTTTATCACAAGATTTTCTGGGGAAACCAGAATAAGGATAACCAAGAGGTAATTAATGTTCTCCCAACCCATTTCAGAAACTGTAGGCTCATGAGTCCCTTATTCATTGCAATTATTTTATAAAAGTTTGGCCCTAAAGCTTCCTGTCTTTGTTTAGTTTATTAATGTTGGCTGATAACGTTAGGAGAAAATGGTTCCCCATTGTTATGATAGCCTTCTTCAGAGTGATATGACCTAAGCCTTTATATTTATAAGGAATACTCTTTCTCCACTGGAGCATAGCTCCTTCCCCCTGCATTGTGAATGGAGGGAAAGGAGAGATTCCAACTCCCCTTGTTCCCTGAGACCATCCCCTCCAAACAGGTATAACTTATTTTATTTTTTGTATAATCTTCTTTAGGGATCCCAGATCACATTCCCCCTGGGCCTGCTGCAAGAGGCTTACTGGTGCTCAGGGGCTGACTAACCTCTGCAGGCCGTGCCTGGGGAGAGGGAAATAGGCTCTGCAGAGGGCAATGGGATCAAACTTCTGCTCATAATGGATTAGTCCAGCATAACCACTTCAAAGCCTTACAGTTCCAAGGATCTGTCAAAGCTGCCTGCAGCCTAATAAACAAATACTGCATTTCTATAATTTTGCATCATAATTCTATATAGGGTATATATGGGTTTTGTAATGCGGATTCCATCACCATAGTCTCTATTCTGGACACCAGCCATAAATTTTTGATAAATTAATTAGATTAAAATAAAATATAAGAGTTAACTGTAAGGCATATATAGGGGCAGTAAAATCCTGTTTCAGTGGGAATTTTGCTGTTGATTTCAGTGGAACTAGGAGTTCATCCATGGGGGGGGGGGGGGGAATTACCACCTTTGATGTATGTTGTCCTCTGCACACTGACTTTCAGGGAGCTCCTACAACTTAAAACCAATAAGTGTGTGGTAACCATGAGTATAAGGTAAATCATAGTCTCTGTATTAGTTAGTCCATGTACTTGATACAAAATTTAGGAAAGTGTAGTTGAGCCACTAGGTGGCAGTTTGTTATTAGGCAGCTTTATGGGCTAGGCATATTTACTTATGCCATCTTTACCTCTGTAGGAGTTATATACTCAAGAGGTAATAGATTTGTACTGAACTAGAATGCCTCCGACTTATATCTTGATTTCAATCTGTTAGATGCACACTGTCTTTATGCATGCAACCGTAAGCTCTCAGTCATGGGCTTATGCTTGTACTCCTCTATTTTTAGCTAGCAATTTATATAACGTGGCCTGTCCTTGTTTTTTATGCTACTCACAGTACCAGAATATCTGCATGCTAACAATTAGTTAAAGCAAAATTCAGCATGAAGGGCTATATTCGCTATCCCCCAGCAATATGAAGCCACTGTCGCATATATAGATTTTCTTCCCTGCTTCCGTGGTTGATGAATTGCAAAACTTCATCTTGAAAATAGTAAATTATGATAGTGTTTATTTTACACTCCTGGAGTGTCCCCAAAGTGCTAGGCACTGTACAGAAATACAGGGAAGACGCAGACCCTTCCATGATGAACTTAGAATAAAAACAACCAAGAACCAGATGATACAACATACTCGCATGTTTGGGGTGGTGCTTCGCCACCAACACATCTTATTGGTTCCATGGAGGATTTTTTATGGAACAAGTAAAAATAAATATGATTTTTATTTCTTGCAGGTGTCATGGAACAAGTGGTTCTTAGATAGAGATTTTCATGAGGATAGGGGAGTGGGATAAGCCAGTTGAGGAAGAGCAATCCAAGCATGAAGGTAGAGTGACAAAACAAATGTAGAAATAGTTGTGGGAGAAATGAATGGTGGGGCATCAAGACTGGAAGAGCTTAGTAGCAGGGGCAGTGTGACAAAACGGGTGTGGATAAGCGAAGATGCCAAGTGAGAGTCTTAGGAAGGGTCTTGAAGATTAAACTTTGAAGTGGAGAAGTAGGGAGGTAATGTCAGGTTGGGTGAGACAGATGGATTTAGCAGCTGCATGAACATGTTGTGTAGCTGAGAGGGGGGAATTGCGGATGACCTCCTTAGAGTGGATGATGGAGGGGTGGCATCATTGATGGAGAATGGGAAAGTGAAGAAGTGATGGGATGAAAAACGGGTTCAGTTTTGGCTATGTAAATTTTGAATTACAGTGAGGCATGCAGGAGGAGGTACATAAATGGATTAAGGAAGGCAGAGGTCAAGCCGATTTTGGAGAACCATCAACATAAAGGTGGCATTTTGAAACGCAGAGTAGCTTGCGTAACTTCCGTCGACTTTGGAACTCCTCTTCTTCGCAGTGCCTTCACTGTGCTACACCGATGGGAAATGCATTCCCATTGACGCAGTGCTATGCCACTTGAAGGGGTGGTTTTAATGTGTCGACTTCCAGATCAATTGAGCGGGTCTTCACTGACCACTCAATCAATCTGGATAGATCGATCCAGCGGCAGTGAATTTGCCGCCATCCGTGAAGACGTACCCTGATTGTTCCTGCTTTCTGATTGATTGTACCTGTAACGTAGCAAGGTGGTGGCCTCTGCATTACTAACTTTGAACAAATTGGCCCGAGAAAACAAAAAAGCTCTGGTGTGATCACAGACCAGAGCCTACATACTCTCTTTGCCTTATGGTTGATTTCATGCCAGATACAGTAGATTTATCAAACTGTTGGTGTGCAGACCAAAAAGCAATGTCTGACTTGTAACGGTGAGCTCTTTTCTGTGCTATAGTGGTCATACTTGGGTGAATTCTTTACAACCAAAGCATGTGGTCTGAGCTCTCCTATTATTTTTATCTGAGCTTATAATATGTTACTGAAATTCATAAGGTGTGCGTGCATGCGTGTGAGAGAGAGAGAATCGTACTAAGCACAGTGACTAATGCTAAGTGCTTCTCCTATCATTTATACCAGTTCAGCTCCACTGACTTCAGTGGAATTGCTCCTAATTCTTAGCAGTGTGAGTAGAATTGGGCCTGAAGTATCTACGGTACTACATTGGTAAATATGACTGAAACAGCTGCTTTCCACTGACTTAACAGCAATTGCCAATTCTATGATAACTAACCTACAAGCAAAAAATTACATCACTATATATTTCCCTAGATTTTAAAGTCTGTGTGTCCATGCAGGTTAATGTGTCATTTGAGATTGCATGTACATCTGTAGAATTGTTGTGCTTAACTAAAAAATGATTAGTGCTATAAATATTGTGATGCAGGTGTAATATTTTAAAATAAATATTGTGTGGGCAACCTCCATTCCAGCCATGCAATTTTAAGCTAGAATAAATGTTTACTAAAATCAGCTAGATTTCAAATGATTGCTTAATTACAGCAGGAATGCCTTTAATCCTTCCTTTTTAGCTGCTAAAATGCCCTCTGGAGATTTGGATTAAAAGTAGGGCTCTTAGAAAGATTGAGACAGTATCCCACAGAGGCAGACTAATGCCCAGGAATATATTACCAATTTCTTTTTGGACCTCAGATGAGTAAGTTTGAACAAGCCCCTTTGCTGACTGCTTAAGAAGATCTGAAAATTGAAATGCACAGAAGTCATAAATTATATTTAACACTCAGCAGCAGGTTGCTTGAATTGCATGACTAGCAACTATCTGGTTTTAAAGTACTCCTACAGCTTCCTTTTCATAGTTGTGCATTGGAATTTAGTTTGGGCCAAATTATCAACCTAAGACACAGCCTAAATAATGGGACTGAGTACTGAGCTGTCCATGGGATTGTGAATAAAGGAATCCTCATCCCCGGCCCCCCCAAGGCTGTGGAATGGCTTTGTGGACACTCAGGGATGCACGCTGAGCTTTTGCACATAGTGTGCCTCCATGCCTGACCTTCCAAGACTTGTCAGGAAGGACATCTGCCAGGCACGAATGTCAAGAGTCTGGCCAAGGAAGCCATGATCTGCACAGGGAGTGTTCCTGTCTGCATAGGCTCTCCAAATGCTTCCTCATCTCCCATCCCTCACGATGAAATGGAAAGGCACTGGTATTGCTATGTCCGGAACTCTGTGAGAGGGAAGGAGATGGCAGGATTTTCCCGTTTGTGAGAGTTTCTCTTCTAGGTAGCTTAATGGTATATAACATACAATAATGCTGTAACTAAACCATGCAGCACCCACCCATGACTTGGAAGTGAAAATTCAACTGAGCTCATCAGGCAGCGTGGTCCAATGGATGGGGCACCACAATGGCAGTCGGGAGACTGGTGTTTTATTCACGACTGTCACTCAGTCTGTGACTTTAGGTGAATCATGTAGGCCAAAGTTGTCAAAATTGTCCCCTAATTTGGGATGCTCAGTATCTAGGTATCCTGCTTTTGAGACGCGTATTTCCAATTGAGGCCAATGGGAATTGTGGGTGCTCTGCACCTCTGAGAATTTAGAATGTGATTTATCTTGGTATTTGTTGTGAGACTTCAGCTCATCAATATGTCATTCTTCCCATGCTCGGCCACCGTTTATTCTGAATACTGAAAAGCCAGACAGGTTCCTATAAGTCCCCCCTCCTCCTCCCCACTTAATCTCTTTGCATTGCAAGAAAGAATCCAGATACGGTCATGGAGGAACTACCTACTTTCAACGTATTGTCAAGGGCCACTTCTGTTGGATATCTTAGTCCTGTGGTGAGACACCCTAAGTGTAGGAGTCTGAGGGAAGTACTCTGACCTGAGTGAGTTTTTCTGTTTCCACCCTGGTCTTACATCCCTGTAACTCTTTGACTGTATTTGAGTTACTTTTGATTTGCCATGATATAAATAGGAGGGGAATTGAGCCCTCTGTCAGATACTGTATGTAAATAAAAGGTCCTTTGCTCTTTTCTTGTCGGTGTGTGTAACTTCTCCTCACCCATTATAATCCATCTCCTTTCTCTACAGTAAGCATGCTCTTTTTGCCTCTGAGTGTGACCTACTTTTGTGCTTCCTCCGGTCCTTTCTGCCTCTTGACATTAGGAAGGACAAAAAACAAAAACAAAACAAAAAACTGCACTGGCGTGCATTTGTGGGGGGAGCAACCAACAACAATTGCTGCTGGTAGTGAAAATGGCAAGAGCATATAGAGGTTGGGTGGAAATGCCAAGCATGGCCTCTCTGAACATCAGCACCATGCTCCTACTCAGTTTATGAACTGCTGGATGGAATTGATTAGCTGCTTTACTTGATAAGTGCTGGGGTTGAGGTATTTCTGTTGAGCTGCAACTTGCACTCATTTTCTGTCTAGATTTCAGAGTCCTATGCTGCAGATAGGCAAGTAACTATATTGCTTTGGTTTTTGTTAGGATTTTAAACAAATACCTCCTTTTTATATTTGATTTGGCTTATTGCCCTAAATAAATATTGCTCAAAATACATCTAGGCAAACTAGTGTAGATAAAGCAATAACTAATCTAAGCCTTTGTTAAAACTTAAACCTAGATGAGAATGCTTTGGGTGACTTTTTTCCCTAAACAATTTGTTTTGAAAATGTGTGTTTTTTTTTTTTTTTTTTTTTTTTTGGTTCCTTTGTTTTTTGTAAATGGCAAAAAACCCATCAACCCGTCCGGCCCCCCCCACCACAAGGCAAGCCCGCCTCAACCCCAACCACAAGGCAACTCTGCAGGCCCCCTCCTGCTATAGATAAGATTGATAACATCGCACATCTCCTCATTCTCGTGTGACTCAGACCATGTGTCACACACAAAGCGTTTATATGTTAGTGGGCAGACAACTGCTATGTTTTCAATAGTTTTGATCTGTCATCGCTTAAACTGTGGAAGTGGGAACACTGCAGCATCTTTAGCTGGACGGAGAAACTTAACATTAGATATCCCAGTGTATTGTGATGATAACACAAGTCTTTAGCTCAGTGTTTTTTATTTAAAAAAAAAAAAAAAAAGGTAGATTAAATCATTCTTTGGTAACTGGCAAATCTATTTAAAAAAAACCCAGTCAGGGCAGTCAAATACCAGCCAGGCAATAACCCTATTTGAAGATGAAAAGCACTATAGAATGCCCAAGTATTATTATTATTGTTAATGAACATAAAAATGTCATTGATTAATTATAAAAATTATAAAAATGACCTACTTCTATAAAACTTTTTCACATGTTCTGTCCAACATGTCCTGAATAAATATTTGGACTGGGGCTCTCCCTATTATCATGGGTGCAATAATGATCTTTTCACAAATTAAATTATAAAAGGCTTTTTATCTGTTGACAATTGTCAGTGAATTTGTATTCTTCCCATGTCAGGAAATCATCAGTCTGTTTTAATGCAGTACAGCAAACACTCTCATCTTAGCTTTGGTTTCTCTGGATTTTGTTGGGTTGTCACAACTCTCCATAGTTGCAACTTCCTTTTAAATAGAAGAAAGGGTAATTTTTAAGAATGGTTATAAATTTAGCTTTTAAATTTTCAATATCTTGAGTAATAAAATATTCACTTTTTAATGTTCTTCTAAGTATGCCTAACAATAGGAATGCTCTAGGAAATGGCCACGTTGTAGAGTTCATTTTATCGTGTGGAAATTTATAATTGAAAAATATATGAAATAATCTATTTTGAAAGGGACATTACTGGATTTAAATTGGACATTACTGGATTGAAAATATAAATTATTGTAGCTCCAGAGATAATTAAAAATGAGACAAGATTTTCAGAAAGGGTAGGCTTCTAAACCCCTATTTAGGCCATAAGTGACCTGATCTTCAGAAGTGCTATCTGTCTCCCACTGAGGTCCCATTGAATTAACTGATATCTGTGAGAGCTCCTGGGTTCTCATAACTTCTAAAGAACAGGTCACTTAGGACTTGATCCTGCTTCATTAATGTCAGTGGGAGTTTGGCAATGACTTCAGTGAACATAGGATCAAGCCCCTCTTTAGGCATCCAAATGTAGATTTCGGAGCTGAACTTCAGGCACTCATTTTCTTTAAAATCTTGGCCAAAAACTTTTTAGAATAGCGTCTGGGGATTTTCATTAGCATTCTGCATATCTTGCACACGGAAAATAGCCTGGTCATTAACTTTTGTTTATAATCAATTTTGCTGTTACATTCTCATCACCTAACCACTGCTACAGTGTTTGTTACAAACACAGCAACTTAATATCTCTTTTTCTTTTTAAAAAATCTTTCCATTGCCAACAAGAAAAATGATAGAAACATTTGTTTTAGATTTTATAGAATCTTGTATATACAAAATCTAAAGTATGGGTCAAATTTGATCTGAGAGTGTCTCTTTAATTTAGGCAGTCCCGTTGACTTCAGTGGTACTCCTTACATGTGCAAAGTAAAGCATGTGTGTTTGTGTTTGCAGGATTGGAACCTACATAAGACCAGTCACGCTGGTCTGATCAATGGTCCATCTAGCCCAGTATCCTGTCTCGGACAATGGCCAGAGCCCGATTTCTCAGAAGGAATGATCAGAACAGGGCAATTTTTGAGTGATTCTCTCCCCAGTTTTTGGCAGTTGGAGGATTAGGGACACATGAAGCATGGGGTTGCATCTCTGACCATTTGCCTAATAGCCATTGTTCGACCTATCCATGAATTTATCTTATTCTTTTTTTGAACCCAGTTATACTTTTGGCCTTCACAACTTCCCCTGGCAATGACTGTGCACTGTGTGAAAAGTACTTACTTATGTTTGTTTTAAATCAGCTGCCTATTAATTTTATTAGGTGACTTCCAAGTTCTTGTGTTATGTGAAGGGTAGAATAACACTTCCCTATTCACTTTCTCCATATCATTCATGATTTTATAGATCTCTATCCTGTCCCCCGTTGGTCAGCTCTTCTCTAAGCCTGAACAGTCCCAGTCTTTTAATCTCTCCTCGTATGGAAACTGTTCTATACTCCTAATCATTTTTGTTGTTCTTCTCTGCATCTTTTCCAGCCTAGTTCAACAAGCAGTGGAAAAGCAGAAATAAATTCTGAGCAAGGTTATAAAGTTTGGTAATGCAATCAGCACATGCTGAATTACTGTTTGTTTGACATTGTCTGTTTTTCTTCTCTGCCTGAGAAATTCCAGCATGAAATTTTTTCATGTTTAAGGGACGGTAATGCGCAAAATCATTTTGTGAGGAAAATTCTGCCCTGTGACATTAATAACTGGAATAGTTTTTAAGAACAAACTGATCAAAGAATTTCTATTATTAGAAAAGTTTTAAAAGGACAATATCTTCATAATTTTTTTTTGAGTCCAGTCTTTTTTTAAGCAAATGTGTAATACAGTGTAGCATTTTCCCTCTAATTGAAGGTTTGTTTTCAATCCTACAGTACCTTGGTATAGTGAGTAACGGCTCTCCCGTCTTCCTTTCATAACTTTCTTCCTTTTGGTGGTCACTGTCATGATGCTGTTGAAGGCTTTTCTTTTGCATAAATACATACACTATGTACACTATATTATTGTCTTCTAAGTGACTTAGAATGAAAACAATAAAATTATTACCTCTGTCAAAAATAATTTTATAGCATTTGGTATATACATTGAGAGGCAGGGGTCAGGGTCAGAGTCAGGTTAGAGTCGGAGACTGGAGATCAAGCAAAGTCTGGCATTGCAGCAGGTCAAAGTCTGTGCTCAGACAATTTCCTGGGGCAACCCCTGGTGTTAAATAGGGCACTTACCCAGCAGCCCTCTGGTCGGCTAGCATCACTCTGGGTCTCTTGGGCAGCACTTCCTGGATTGCCTACTCTACATACTGTGTGCTGGCTCTGCCTCTGCATGGCCTCCCGGTGGCCCTCTGGCAGAGTCAGTTTCTAGTCCCTGGGTCCTTACAGGAACAAGGATTCTCAGATGAGACCCAGAGGAATTAAGATGAAATCCAGAGTCTGGTCACCTTTAGGAGATGCCGTTTGAATGTTTTTAACTAAACTACAGTGTAAATCAAAATTCACAGCATCAGAAGGCAGGAAGTTGTGAGGTACAGTTTTTATGAGATAATGTGACCTTTATGGCATAAGAGAGGTAAACTATATGAGAACTGGTGTGCTATGCTTTTCACTGTCATAGACATATTGATCATATAGACAATTTGTTCATTGTGTTGTGCACTTGACATTTAAAAAATTCTATATTTTTGCACTCTAATTATCCATTACTTTAAACTGATCAAATAAAGACTTTGGGTGTTACGTTCTTAACACTTATACTTATGCGCACTGTGAGTAGTTTCATGGATGCCAATGACACAACTGTGACAGTACATAAATGGAAGCATATACATAAGTCTTCAGGATAAGGGCCTAAGAAATTGAGCTATTTTATACTGCTCTTCATGCATGTAAATTTTATGAAGAGTTCATTGTTTGTAGGTGCATGGAATTTGAATGAGATTTGAATTTTGAGGTGGGTAAACATGTTAATGTTTTTCAGGTAATTGGAGCCTTGTCATTTTGTTCAATAGAGATTGTCTTTTGAATAAACATGTTTACTGTGCTAGTGAAAAGTATGAAACTGTAGAATCAGTGCTATGGCTTTTGAGTTTAATCACCTGCCACCAACTAATGATCCTTTTTTTTTTTTTTTTTGTTGGCACCTTGCCTTTCTAAAAATTTAGATTCATTTTTGGTAGGTATATAACCAGGATTTATTTTTATATTTGGCCTGGCAGTTGTACAATATTAACATATAAATGACACACTTAAAATCAGAACCAGATGTCTGCCCCTTTTCAGTTTCACAGAGCTATTTTTCTAGTTTATTAATGCTAGTAAAAATAAACCGATAACATTTTGAAAAGTCTTTAGTAAGAAGAGAAATGATGGTCTCTTTAAAATATTCAGATAACTCTACTATAAAACCTGTTTGAATTCAGAGTGAAACTGGAAAAGATTTAATTTAATCTGCAGCTGCCTTTGTCAACCCCAGTGCTGTCCTCAGTAGGGTAAATGCATGTTTGTTAATTTAATGCAAAATATACAGAGTATACTTCCAGCAGAATTTTAAATTGGACGTGTGTAAATACTGTATCACTCAAATGCAAGAAGTCACAGCTGTTCTTAAGAGCAACTTCATAAAAAGAAATTTTAGCTTTCACATTACAAGGCCAGCTGGCTCTGTTTCTTATCTCTTATTTGGGGGCAATTGCCTGAGCAAAGTTAATTATACAAGCTTTAGTCAAATAAAAATGTGCAATTAATGTTGTTGACATATATATTAGCTAGGAATGTTCTTTTATGTGTTTTGTGTGTATAATATATACACACGTATGTATAATAAATCTCATCGTTCTTTTTATAAATCTGCCTCCAGGATTAGTTGCAGAGTAAGAGGTTTTAGTGTTCTTTTGTTTTTAATCAGTGTCTCCTCTCATTTAGCCTCCGATCTTAACTTTCAGGTTTGATAACACTGACTGCAGAAGAAGATAAGCCTTTCTAATGAGGATTAAAAAAAGCACTATAAGAAAGAAAAAGGATTTGAGTCAATAAGTCTTTACCCCTGATTTCAGTTGGTACAGTACATAACTGAAGCTGTAGTTCCTTTAAGCCTGAAGAGATGCTACAGTGTAAATTACTGCACTTCTTCAAGTACTTAGTAGAGATGCTGTGTGTCCGATAAAGCAGGATTTAGCAGTTTTCCAGCATCTGAATCATAGTATCAGTAGACTCAGGAAGATAGGTTTTGTGGTACTGACCTTTCCCATCTTCCTGAGAGATATCTTTGGATGAGCTTCGATGTGTATCAGGTACTATTATGGGAAAGCGTTATTATGCAGGCAGGAAGGAACCAGTGATGACCTATTGCATTAAGTAACAAATGTAATGCAATCTTAAATATAATTTGTTTCTCTATGTAGGGGATCTGTCAAACCTGTCGAGTTCTGTTGTCTCCATAATAACATGTAGAGTCTGTGTGTGTGAATCACTGTCCACTTGGACAACTGAAAAGAACTTTTGGACATTTGACAAGGGTCCTCTGTGATCATCATGAGCCTGTAACAGGGTGCTTGGGGCGGGGGTGACCCCCCGGCTAGCTCTCTGTTGCTCCAGCATTTATACCTGAGGGGCAGCAGAGCTGGTTAGCAGGCCGGTGGCCTGATTGTCTGAGGGGGAGGCAGCTGTCAGCCTATGAAGGCTTAGCAGTTGCCCAGGCTTGATCAGACAATGGGCAGCAGCTGCCCCAGCAGGGTTTATATGCTAGCCCAGAAGGGAAGAGGGAGGGCAGAGAGCGAGGGGAAGGGAGTGTGGAGGCTTTACCGGTCTCCCTGAACAGCCCAAAGACTGCTGGCTGAAGCAAGGCACTGTAAGGTGGTGGGAAGTCACATACATCTTGTAAATAAAAGCACCGGTGATTGCAAACCCAATGGTCTTCAAGTTCTTTGTTGGCCAGAGGGGAACTGAAGTAGAGGAGCTGCGGCAAAGGAATCCCTTACAGAGCGCTTATGTGTGTTGTCATGTTTGTGATCAACTTCCTGCTTTTAAAATCATAACATTCATGTTCATAATAGGAACTTATAACTGTTCACAAATAAAACTTCATATATAGTGTTTAATGTTTTTTCTGCTCTTTATTTCACTGTCTTTTCTTCGTAGGTTATGTTGAAACATTAATTTGACCATATTTATCCGAAATCTGAGATTGGATATTTATACTAAACCTCAGATTGGATAACTTGATCCAAGCTAGCAAGAGACTAGGGCATTGAGTTTGGGGGCATCACAAGTGGGCTGGCCACATGGCCAACTTTCGTTTTTCATGAGAGTTTTTAAATGTGGTAAAATAACAGATGAATGTGTCTCATGGTTTTGACCATCACAGATACTTTCTGACGAAAATGTTTGCATATTATGTGTGTAGATATACATTTTGTAAAGAGCAGTAGTTTCATTGTATTTGTGCTGGGAGAACTGGTGAATGTTTTTTGGGGCAAATCCATGGAAAATGTTTCTTAAGTTCATTTCCCAGAGTTTTTGTCATTGAAATTTCACGTGTGTGCGCCCCAGGTTAGACTGAGATAGCAGCATCTAGGGATGTTTGCACTCTAGTTCCATCTCCAGAAGTGGCATGCAGGGACCTGTTCAGGACTTGCTCTTCTCGATTTCTCTGCAGTTTATTGTCTTGTCAGCTTCTCTTTCTGTGTTTCCTCCCTTCTGTTTCCCCTAGCCCTGATCACTAGATGCCTTGATTAGTCCAAAGATACTAACTGACCCTACTGATGTTGCAGCTCATAGAACTTTTCATGACCTGCATGATTCTACATTTTCTCATTTCTTTAAGGCTTGACTGTTTCAGAGGTGCTTCAGTAGGAGTTGTGGGTTTAAGTGCTGCTGAAAATGAAGCACTTGATCTGTTGATACTAAGAGCACCTGTCCTTTCTGCTCGCTGATGAGATAGAGATGATCTATAGGAGGGGTAGGGAACTCCAGCTAGGAATTCAAAGGAGTGCTGCTGTGCTAAACACAGCAATGCTGCAGCTACAGGTGATGTAAGAAACTTTTCTGAAACTCTTATTTAAGACAGCACCTGGTTGAGCTACAGAACCACTTCTTTCAATTTTTTACTTGTTTTCTGTTGATTGCAGAAAGGGGAACTGGTCAGTTGTAAAGTTCGAATTGAGATACCTTAGGGATTTCCTGCCTGGTTTTTGAAAACATGGTGTATAATTATTTGTAGAGGACTGTTTCCACCTGCAACAGGAAGACAGATGGCTTTGATCCTTGCGGTTCCTTCTAACCCTATGGTTCTATGATTATCTCTCAAAATGAAATGGAGCAAAGAAATATTTTGCTATCCTACATTTGTTTGCAGGAGTCTGCATTTTATCTTCATGGTTTTAAGATGTTTTAATCTCTCTTTCTGGCCTGCCCTGCTTGAGCACAAATGTAATATGTGGAAATGTTCCATACAATAAGTAACATAGCATCATTTTTGTATGTCAATGGATTTTATGCAAATAATCATTCTTCTTAAAAATATAAATCTTGAAACAGTTAATCTTCAGTGCTTGGGATCTGTAATTTTTAATAGCTCTGAAAAATGTGTTTATTTTCTGGCTGTTCATGTATGTTACCCTTTTACATTTTAAACTCTTCAAACATAATCTTGATCAATAATCTAGAGGAAGTAGTAAAGAGCACACTTATTTAATTGCAGATTACACTAAATTTGTACTGTTTCAAATGCTAAGTGAAGACAGAATAGTAGTAGTATATACTGTATAGATGCAGAAAAGTTAAAAATATAGGCATGAATTACCAAAAATGAGGTGCAACTAGTTAAAGGCAAGGCAACATCCAAGAGGAAAAATATTTAAAAAATGAAGGTATTCAGTGTGAATGGAGATATTTACTAATGCCAAAAAAAACCCCTACAACAAAAACCAACAATGTATCAGGGGGTGATAGTGAGAGCAAATTGGGTATGATCTTGCTGTGAGATGAGTGTGGAGTTTTAAAACTAGTGTAGTTTTGTGGAGCAATGCTCAGAGGAATCACATCACAGATCAGTGACGTCCTCCTTTATATGTCACTGGGGATTTGGTAGCTACTATATTGCATTAATTTCTGGGTACTTCAGTACAAAAAGATGCTGATAAACTAGAAGTAATTCTGAGAAGATCAACACAAGTAATTATAGCGAGAGTTCTGTAGCACCTTAAAGACTAAACAAATTTATTTGGGCATAAGCTTTCGTGGGCAGAAACCCACTTCGTCGGATACATCTGACAAAGTGGGTTTCTGCCCATGAAAGTTTCTGCCCAAAACAATGAAATGGGTTTCTGCTCACGAAAGCTTATGCCCAAATAAATTTTAGTCTTGAAAGTGTCTCAGAACTCTCGCTGTTTTGCTAAAAACAGACTAACACGGCTACTCCTCTGGAACACAAGTAATTACGGGGCTGGAGATATTTCTTTGGACAAAGTTGAGCCAAAGTTAAACACATTCTCTCTGGAGAGAAGATCAAGGTGATGATCTGTGTTCCTGCTAGGTGTTCTTGTTTACACACTTAAAGATACCATTTTTTAATGGAAAATTGGATTTTGGATTAAATTTTTCATGAAGTGTCAGCTTTCCATAGAATTTAATTTTTTGCATTTCAACAAATTTTTTGTGTGGATATGTCGCTACAGCATCTTATGGGAATTATAGGTTGGTTGCCCTTGCTATCCTCTATGGGAAACACGAGACACCCAAAATACAACCCCCGTAGGATTATTTTCCACACAGAAGTATTTCAGATTTCAGTCCAAGTTTTTTTTTACCTATTTCAATTTTTGCCAAAACAAAACTTCCTGTAGGAGGGGAAAACTCCATTTAATTATTTATTTGTATTACTATAGCGCTAGGCACTGAATAAACCCAAAACAAAAAGATGGTCCCTACCCCCAACAGCCTACAATCTTAAGTATGAAACAAGAATCAAGAGACGGGTACCGACAGACAAATGGGGAGTATAAGGAAAGGAGACTGTGTGGCTTAGTATGATAGACAGTGGTCTTAGCATGCCCGTTGCCTAACCACTGTCACGTTTTTTTGTAGGCATTGTAGAAAAAAAGGAGTTTGAGGATATTGAAGGAAGGTAATGAGGTAGGTGGGTGGATATTTATGAGGAGTTCCTTCCAAGCATGAGGTGAAGCATAAGAGACTTCTAAAACTAGTCTGGACCAAGTGTTATATGGACAAATGCAAATGGGTCTGTCTTACAATGTCTTAACTCTCTTTTTTTTTTTTTTTTTTAATTTTTAGGTTAATTTTTAACATATTTAGTTCAGTCAGTCCACCTTATCTGATCTGGGTGTGGGGATTTGTATAAACAGGAAATAACCAGAGATCAGTGGCATGGTAACCCCATCCCTCAACTCTAGTGGAGACCATTCAATTTCAGTATAATTCAATTTTGTCAGCTGGCTAGTCATTTGGTTACCATTCTCCCTTGTCTCCTCCTGCATTCCCAGCATGTCTCTCTCCATCTATTAATGCTTCTGTTGTTCCCCTTGTTGCCTTCTCCTACTGCCACCATGCCCTCCCATACCCACTTTTTTCTTTTGAAGATAAAACGTGTGTACACATGCATCAGTAATTTCTAAAAGTTGTTTCACATGCGTGATACAAAATGCTGGTACAAAGTAAATCACTAGTTCATCACTACCTGGTTCCATACTGTTTTTAGCCAGCAAATAAATAAAGCAGTGCTATTTCTGTGCTAGTGAAATTACAATTTATTTTGTTTTTCTATTGATCAGGTTGCCCCTAATGTTGAAGCTGTGGTGACATTGCTTTGTGAATGGGCTGTGAGCTGTAAAAGATCTGGCAAACACAGGGCGATGGCTGTGGCAAAACTCTTGGAGAAGAGGCAAGCAGAAATTGAGGCAGAAGTAAGTTGTTCTTTTTAGTTTTAGAATAATATGTTGTCAGTGCACTTAAAATGAGCAGTTGAGGAGAAATTAACTTGATTTAACATATAGCATATTTAAATTGTTGAATCAGGCTTGGCAAATTTGGATGTTATGCCACCAATTTGTGGTTCTTGAATCATGGCTTAATTTTGAATGACAAAGCATTTGATAAAAAATATACCTTAAACTAGCTTACATTAGCTGCATTACCATTTATTATTCCTGTCATGATTGACTTCCTTGTATTAGGAGTCCATATGTAGTATTGTGTGTGGAGTCTTGCCATCTAGGGTCCCTTGTAGAAATTAGTGTGTTAAACTGTGTAGGCAGATGCATGATTGATTATGCATACTAACGATTGTGCTCTGGTGGCCTACAAATCTGGAGAATTCTAAAAACCAAATGGGCCATTTGAACCAAAATGTCTCTGAAACAGAACTAATGTTATGTAAAACTGCCTAATTTTTTCAGTGATTCTGGGAGAACAGCGGAAATGTTTCACATAGCCACAGGGCTGTGTCCTTGGCTGATGTAATTGGTGTAATTTACATGGATTTAAGCCAATTTACACCAGTTGACATTTGACTCATAATATTTCTTCAGCCTCTCTACAACTTCTTTTCTTTATAAAATTAAACCCTTGCCATACCGGGGATCAAATGAAGATGCCATGCTTACTGCAGCTATTTACTAGTCTACTAATTGAGTATCTCAGATCCTGTGGTGTGGTAGCCCATTAGTAAAGATTGACTTTTTAATGGTGATTAGTGTAAACTGTTTTTTAAGTCCTGTCTAACAG
Organism: Emydura macquarii macquarii; assembly: GCF_026122565.2. Lineage (NCBI taxonomy): Eukaryota > Metazoa > Chordata > Testudines > Chelidae > Emydura > Emydura macquarii. The sequence continues at coordinate 5,244,569 of NW_027130155.1, read as the reverse complement.
TCTGTTTCAATAAATGGTTCTACTAAAACACTATAGCATGAGGGGTATCCAAAAGCAGAAGGCAAGGCCATTGATTTAAGATCCAACAATCTTTTTAATGCAGCCAGAGTTCTCTTATAGAAGTACCTCTTCCATCAGAACTGGCTACCGATAGCACCGTATGCACAAATGCTTTTTTTTACTTTCACTCTTCATCTGCTCTGTGCTCCTTCAAGTCACTATCCGCCCTGCAGCCCAAGCAGTGGGGGAAGTGAGAACCCATTACACCAGCAATGGGTAATGCATGCAAACAAGAAAATTAACTTCCTCTGTTTAAGCTGTAATTACAGCCTGTTTGTATAATCAATTCTGAAAATTAAGTTTGTTTGGATTTTACTAAAACATTCTAACTATAACTATACAAGTGGTGATTCTGTACAATTCTCAGGCACTTCTTTTCCATAATTATTATATAAGGCTTAAATAAGCGCTTTAGAAATACCTAAGGAGGTGGGAAAACGCTTTATTTCAGTCGTATTTCCTGAGAGATTTCTGGGCTTTAGGTGGATACTACATTGTGAGGAGAAAGAGAAACATGGTCATATTTAGAATTGCATGATATGCTAATTGGTATTTCTTTTTTCCCCATTGTGTAGAGATGTGGTGAGTCAGAAGTGCTAGATGAAAAAGAGTCTATTTCTTCAGCTTCTCTCACTGGCTCCAGCCTTCCTGTCTTTCAGAATGTCCTACTTAGGTTTTTAGATACACAGGCTCCCTCATTATGTAAGTATTAATTCAGCTCTGTTCCAAAATAGGACAAGAGCAATTGGTCTTGTGTCCAGCTGCTGAATTTATTCTTCTTTGTTAGAGCAGTGTGTTAATTTGCAGTTTCCTTGTGATCCTCCTTGCCCATTTTCACATGATCATAATTTTCCAAAATCTTTAGCTTTTGTGCTGAAATCTTCCCGTGCTTTCTGTGCCCAAAGGTGATTTTTTGGAAAACTTGAGTAAACTTCTTTTATCCATGTTTGAGTTGCAATATGAGAATGGGAAAATACACTCTTCATACAATAATACATAATATAAAGCAAAAAGACTGACCATCTTTGATTTTATGAGGAATTCAAAATGGCTAACTTGTGTATGGTGTATATAATTAGTTCCCAGTTCTTAATGTGGAAAGAAAATTGGTCAGATTACAAGCAAGTGGGGAAAAAAATCACATTTTAATAGGCATGTTAAATAGCCATCACATTTCTTAGTCTAATTATTAAACTCCTTTATGACATTTCATAAATTTCTCCTGACTTGGAAGCCTGGCAAGCACATGGGCTGCTGACACCTTTTGCATGAAGATTATAAATAGCACAGTCCTTCACAAATCTACGCTCTTAGCAACAGGAAAATGTGTTTAAAGTTTGTTATAAAATCTGCTTTTTAGGTGCAAATGGTCCATTTTGGTGAGGGCTGCCCAGAGCCTTAATAAACACTCCTAGGTGTTTACACTCTCAGGGATTGAGATCTGTTGATGTTTTAAATGATATGTTGGATTTCTGTCACTAGGGACTCCTGTCCTGGGCTGGGTTGGAAGGCTGGCTTGTGAATGTTTTTCTTGCCTCATCTGCTTCTCTGTGCTCTCCAGTGTGGAACAGATCAGAGACAGGGATCGACATTCCAAAAAGAGTTATACATTTAGTTAAAGAGAAGATGAGAAGAAATGGGTGGGAGGATGGCCTCTTCCTATCTCCCTTGCCACCAATCACACTAAGGATCTGAGAGTCAGACACCATGAATGGAGGGGAGGAAGAGAAACAGAAATATAGGAATATCATGGGGAGAAAGAAACTCGAAATTTTGGGGAAGTGAAGGAGCGAGAGGAAGACCTTAACTGGGAGAACATTGTATATGGGTATGGGGAGGAGAAGAGAGGACCCCTTCCCCAAGCCTATTGACCAAGTAGAGTGAGATGTGCCTTGAAGATACAGAGAGGAGATGGGCATTCTGACCCTCTTCTCCCTAAGATACAACCTCAGTTTGGAAGAACCTGTGGGGGAGGAGACGTATCAGGGATGGAGGATCAGTGGCTTGGTGAGGTCCTTCTTCTTAAGCTTGATGTTTAAGATGTCCTAACGCCTCAGAAAGTCTGTTACTTTGTTTCTGACAACTAAGTATGTATTGCTGTCATAAAGTGCCATAGCTAAATAGCTGCCCTGTTGTAATACTTATTGCTTGGAGACGATTGGCCTACGGTAGGTTCTATCATTAACAATATTATACAAGGTAGAGCAGCTTTGATTCTCGGCCTCAGATCTGTTTCCATTCAAGCCAGATACTAGGAAGCCATATAGTCCTTCCTTCATCACTTTCCCACATCCCTTCCTCCCTTCAGCTCTCCTTCCATGTCCCTCTTAATGGATCCCTTTAATGAGCTTTTATTAAAGCAGAAGGTGAACTTTCTCCTCTGGTTAGTAGCAGTAGAGCCGGTCCCTCTTTTCACAATGGCTAGGGTTTTTACTCAAAGTATTTCCAAAGAAGAAAAGAGAATGGAGACTGATCTTTGAGCTAATATTTCTAAACATGTTCATAAAGCTTCAAAAATCCAGCATAGTGATTCTGGCAACTATAATTGCTTCACTGGAGAAAGGGCAGTGGTTTTTGGCTCTCAATCTACAGAGATCCATATTTCCATATAATGGTACATCCTTTGCACAGGAAATATCTATGATTCACTATAGGCTATGATAATTTCCAAGACCGAGTGCTTCCCTTTGGTTTCTCCTCTGCCCAAGGGTGTTCTCCAAGGTCCTGCTGGTAGTAACTTCTTACCTCCAACAGGAGGCAATCCTTGTCTTCCTGTATCTCAACAACAGGCTGCTCAAGGAACATTCTTATGAAATAGTGCTGTCTTCAATCCAGACAGTCCTTTCTCTGTTCCAAGAGTTGTGTCCCAGCATAAAGTAAGGAAATTCACGTTAACGCCTGTAAATGAGTTTATTGGGGATTCTTTGGACTTGTTGATAGCAAGAGTGTACCTTCCCTCAGACAGGTTCATAGCCTTGTTAGGATTGGTATGGACAATTCAGGAGAGTCCTTGGATCACAGTAAAGAACTGCCTTCAGCTCCTGGGGCGCATGGTAGCTTGTACTTTTGGGACTGATTATGCAAAGCTATGTCCCTGTAGCTTCCAGTGTTGGCTCAGAACGACCTATTCTCCAGTCAGACACACCTTGGACTGACTGGTGATTGTTCTTATATAAGAGAGGAACTCCCAGGATTGGTGGAAAGATCAACGCAGCATCTTCACAGGCATTCTGTTCTGTTGCCCAACTCCACCACTAACTTTAACAACAGATGCATCACTGTTCGGATGGAGAACTCATCTCAATGCTTTCACGACTCAGGACAGATGGACAACTCAGGAAACCAATCTCCACATCAATCTGTTGGTACCCAGGGCTCTCAGGAGTGCCTGCTTTCATTTCCTACCTTTCATCACGGACAAATTAATCAGGGTCATGGTGGACAATGTGTCTTGCACGTTCTATATCAACAAGCAGGGAGAAGCAAGTTTCCCCCCACCCTGTGCCCCAAACCCATGAAGCGAGGGGTGCATAGCTCATCAGATACAAATTTCAGTGCTCTACTTTCCAGGCATTCAGAACAACGTAACCAATGTCCTCAGCAGACACTTCTCGCGGGTCTGTGAATGGGAGCTAGACTGTCAATTGCTTCACAGTATATTCCAAAGATGGGGTCTGCTGGAAGTGGATCTCTTCATCACTTCCAGGAACAAGAAGTGCCCTCTGTTATGCTCAAAGACAGAGTCCAGACCACCATTTTTTGGGGAACACCTTTCTTCTGTCCTGAAAGAAGGGTCTACTCTATGCGTTTCCTCCAACTCCACTGATACAGGGTTATCCTAATAGTACCAACCTGGCTGAGACAAGCTTAGTACCTTTACTTGCTTCATCTATGCATCCATCCACTGCTCAAGCTCCTGACCACTCCTTATCTGCTCTCAGAGGATGTGGGTCACTTCACCCCAATTTAGGTGTTCTCTGCCTCCAGGCATGGTTCTTTGATGGTGGAAAGAATCTTCCTGCACTGAGTAAGTACAACAGGTGTTACTGAATAGTAGGAAGAAGTCAATCTGTACTATTTATCTGCAGAAATGGAAAAGATGCTCTCATTGGTACTGTCACTGCCATTTCCTGTCTGGGTCTATGCCTAGTCATCCTGGGTTATCAGTTAACTCAATTAAGGTCAATTTGGCTGCAATAGCCACTTCTCTTCTGGTGGTAGAGGGGGTTTCCACGTTTGCTCATCTTGTATCATCTAGGCTTATTAAGGGTTTGCGGAATCTCTATCCCCAGACAAAAGACCATACCTCGACTTTGGGAAGTCAACCTGGTATTCAATTACCTTATGCAACATCCATTTGAACCTATGGCAACCTGTTTTTTATTCTGTTTATCTGTGAAGATGGCCTTCTTAGTAGCCATCATGTCAGCCCATAGAGTTGGAAAGATTGGTGGCTTGACGGCAGATACCTTTAAGGATAAGGTTTCTTTATGCCCAGATCCTAAATTCTTACCTGAGGTTCTCTTGGAGTTCCATCTTAACCTATCTATTCATCTACCAGTGATTTTCCTGAAGCCACATAACTCTCTGAAGGAGCCCTGTTTTATACCCTGTATATCTGAAGGTATCTGGCCTTCTTAGATAAGACCAAGCAATTTCCATGGTCACCCAGGCTGTTCCTCTCCTTTGCAGATGGATCCAAGGGATCCATGATTTCTGCTCTAAGATGAACAAGATGGATATCTGGATGTATTGTCACTTGTTATGAAACCACAGGCATTCATCCTCAAAGGGTGATAGCAGATTCTACCAGGTCACAAGAGAGATCCACAGCATTACTTAAGAATGTACTGGTGTCTGAGATGCATAGGGCTAGTATGGTGGCTTCAGTATGTACATTTTCAAAGCACTATGGTTTAATCCATGCCATCTGATCTGTTGTGGCTTTGAGTCCTACAGTACTATCTTCAGTTTTGGACTCCATTCTGAAGCTTCCTCCTCACTCTGGGGAAACTGCTCAGAAGATGCCTGAAGTGGAGCATACATAAAGGCAATACATGAAGAAGAAGAAAAGGTTACTCATCTTGTGCAGTAATTGCAGTTCTTTGAGAGGTGCCCCCTATGGGTGTTCTACTACCCGGCCTTCCTTTCTCTCTACTTCAGACTGTTCTCTGTGGAAGTGTTCAGGTGGAAAAGGAACTGAGGGTGGTTTGCCTCTACATTCCTGCATAGCCCCGGTGTCTGGCATGAGGAGGCACAGGATGCATGTGTGGGCCGACCGAGTACTGCCAGCGGAAAAATCTCCGATCAAGGACTTGAGGGGTGCATGCATATCTGAAGTGGAGCACCCATAGCAGGACATACCTTGAAGAACTGCAGTTACTGAACAAGGTGAGTAACATCTTCTTTCCTACTGGATAGCTTACCACAAGTCTCTTTCCACCCCCCCAGTGTTTTCAACCAGGATGGCTGAGATTCCCCATTTCATAAGAGCAAGCCAAATGGTAATTTGTCTTTTGCAGATTGAAGGATACCTGCACCCTTGATCTTTGTTCTTCACCTGAAAACAGGGTCCTTCTCCCCCCTGCTGTTTACTTCTGCCTGTTGATTTCCTTCTGAAATCTCTGCAAACTCTTCATGAACATTTGACTTGTTATGCTAATAAATTTCTGTTGTAAGACACAAAATACACAATGGTCCATCAGGGAGATAAGAGTGTCTCATCTCCTGTCTGGAGAAGTTTGTCTCAGGGCATGCTATGTTTGATTGACTTGCCTTTAAGTGCAAAGCCTAGAGAATATAATTTTCAGCATCCATGCATAAATTTTCATTATTTTCCATATGTGCATCTCACAACAATGATGATGATTAGCGAGACATGCTTTCAGTTGACTTCTTACATTACATTCTTTTGATGATCCCTGTGCTGCTATGTATCCCTGTGCCCTCTGCCAGTTGGCATCAAGAGGTCCTTGGGTGTCACACACTTGTTTTCAAAGTAGGGGTGCTCTACCTCTCATTCTTTAGAGTGTGGTTTTTTTTCCCCCCCCCATTCTGGGGATTTAGTTGAGAGAGCTAAATTTTGAATTACTCATTTTATAAAGCTCATTTTTTTTTTTAACCTTTTTGGTGATGTTTTGATGTATCTTCTCCTTCCCTTCTCTTTTCTATCTGAAACATAAAACAAAACTATGTAGAAATCGTTCAGCATAGTAATTGTGGGGTTGGGTATTTGCCTTTTTGTTAAATTTGCTGCAGAATGTATTGTATTTGAATACTTTTGAGATACTGTTTGAGCTACTCAGTTTCCAAAAATGAGAATACTATGCAGATATCTATTAAAAGAGGAAGAATTGCTATCTTCTAACTGTACTTTTTTAGAAAAAGATACTTCTCTCATTCCTCCAAACTACCACCTCTCTGCATTTGAGGGTTCTACTTTTGAAGCAGTGTGCAATTTTATCTGTCCTTTGAACAAAATATTTTAGAACTTAGACTATTTTAATTTTATAGATGACATTTTTTAGTGAGCTTTGGCTTCTTGTCCAGTTCAGGAATTAATGGGAATTTTCACTTTAGTTTTGCAGGTGTATACTTCTGGTAGTTCTATTTTAAAGTGATGGTGTAACTGACCTGTAGCAACCTAAGTGATAGTGTACTTTATTGAGAACTATAACAAATATAGTTGATAAAAGGTGCATTGGGGTGAAAAATAGAAGAAGGCCTTTGTTTGCCAAAAGTCGAGTAACCTAACCAAACCTTGCTCATTCATCTGTAAATTTCTTAATTTTACAGCAAATTATTGCTGTTTCTAGAACAATTGTATTTTGAACTAGTTCCAGATTATACAGTGTAACTTCACTTTGTTTTGGAATGTGCGCTGATGAAATGAGTTTGTGGTAGCTCCCTGGCTGGAGGTTTTGTTTCCTTTTAAAGAAGTTGTGGTAAAGAGCTATCATCCGGTACCTCTGCATGGTTACAAACATGAAATGTTTGATGTGTTACAAACTCAGTAAAATTGAATGTTGCTGTGACAAATGCAAATATGAAGTAAAATAGTCACCTTCAGAAATGATTATTCATTCTTGATTCTTTGTCAGCTAATAGTAACTTATTGGCAAAAATGGATGATTGATTATTTTTAAGAAACTTTCTCTGATACACATGAATGTTTAACTGAAATAATAAAGTTAACATTGATATGTAGTAAAATGTTCTTCCAAATAGTTTTCTAAAATAATATTTCAAAAGGATTTAAAAGTGTGTGTTTAAAAAGGTGTTTAGTAAGAACATAATTTCATATAGTCACCTTAAAATGCCCCAATAGAAACATTATAAAATCATGAAGACTCCTTTGGCGAGGTGGGTGGTAGTGGTGAGTAAGTGGAGTTGGGGGAGAGAGGGAGAGTGTCCATTTTTACAACTTGTGATATGCTCATAAGTTGTTAAACATGGTAGAAATACATTAAAAAATGGAGAGCAGTGAATAATCTGCTTATAACACAATATGGCAGAAGTCTGTGGAGTAGAATGCTTTGGAATATGCTTCCAAAAGAAAGTGCTTCAGAGAGATGCCCTGAATGGCAACAAATCTACATAGGCCAGTTATGCAGCACTGGATTAGAGTTAGCTTATCATAAACAGAAGAAGAGCAATTCTTAGAAGACAATAATAAAAAACAGCTGTTGTTAAGACAAAATATAAAATATATTGAAAGCCTTTGCATTTTTGTGGAATTGAAGAGTAAATTTATGTTTTAAACTACAATTCACTTTTTTTGGTAGCTGACCCAAACAGTGAATATGAGAAGATAGAATTTGTGAATCTGGTGCTGCTCTTTTGCGAGTTTATTCGACATGACGTTTTCTCCCATGATGCATACATGTGCACTTTAATATCACGTGGAGACTTGTCAGTCACTGCAACCACTCGACCACGCTCACCTACTGGAGAAACTGTGGATGAACACTATTCTAAGGACCATGATGTGAAATTGGAGGTAAAATACACATCTTCCCTTATTTCTCTTGCATTCAAGATTCAGCATTTGTAGCACCCTTTTAAAAGCAAACTTCCATACAAGGAATGCAGCCCTTCAGATCTGATCTGTTAACTGGAAAAAGATGAAAATGAAAATAATCTGTTGTATTTGGAGTCCCAAGCCAAATTCATCTGTGTCTCTTCACTTTGAAATACCCCAGCTGTAGTGCAGGTATAATGAATTCCCTTGAGCTGAAGATAATGATGCAAGGATGTGCTTCTGATACATATACAATCCCAATTGGAATCTGAGTTTCAGGAAAGCTGATGAAACTAAATGGGGAAAGGTTCTCATTAACTTCAGCGTGCTTTACATCATGTCCTTATTTTGCTGAGGTGAAATCATCCTGTATCACTGTCCATGTAAAACCAATGGCCTGTTTCTTGCGAGTTTCCCCAGTTTCCTTTTCAGCTCCAACATTCTCACAGCCAGATTGAAACTTGAGGACATAGGGTATGTTTGAATTATGTCTGTGGTGTCCACAGGGACATGTGCACCAGAGGAATACTATCCCTCAGGGGAGGGCAGGCAGCAATACTGGTGGAAGCAGTTTTGAGTTCTATCGTGGTCCCCATGAGCAGAGTCACCCTAAGAAATATGCTGATTCTTGGCGAACAAGATGTGTATCCATCTTTGTTTCCACTTCAACCAGTTTGCCCTTGATTATCTTTGGTATATGGGTATGAATTAGAAAACGTTTTTTATAAATTAGGGAATACTGTGAGTATTGACAGTAGGAATGGTTTGTTTTTGCCTGATTTTGAATAACAAAAAATTTAATTTTCAAATGGGTTCAATGTTTGTGTTTATGATGAATCAAATCACAGTTTCCATTATAATCTGACTGTTTGTTTCTCTCTCTGATGATTATTAGGAACATAGTATTATGGAACATATGGGCATTGACTCAGGAACCAATAATATTTTTGATGACGTAGACAAGAGTGACTTTAAGACAGATTTTGGTTCGGAGTTTCCAGTAGGTTTAATGTTTTTGATTTTCTGCACAATATCCATTTCTTTGCCCCTTGCTTGCAATTTGCACCAAAAATGTGTTCTCCATGATCCTGAACTAGAACTATCTTATTTTTGTTATATGGCCCATATTATTTTATTTCCAATCCTTGTACTGTTACAGGTATTGCATCATATCTCCATTCATCCACATGTTACAGCATCCATTCATTTCTACATTGGGGAGTTCTCATTGATTTCCACAGTTATCCCTTAAGCCATCTTCTGTATATCAGATCACTGCTTGTCTTAAATACACACTGTACAAATACTTGGGGTGATATTGTGTAATATATTTTTAAAATGTCAAGCCTAATTCTCTAATCTCATGATGGTTCCTGAGCATCTCAACTGAGGACAGATAGTTACGCTCGTGTAAGATGAGTTCAAATAGGAGCCTAATCAAGCTTATCATACAGTGGCTGAATTTTGAATGTTTCAGTTACAGTACACTTAAACATTTGTTTTACATGACTTAGATCTTTTCTCCAATGCCTGGGGAGTCTTGTGAGAACGTGAACTCTTCTTTAGACAGAAGAATTTCAATGAACAGTGAGAAGTCAGTGAAAAGGGACAAACTGAGAGAACTAATTTTCCCATCCAGTTATGACCTCCTTCGCCATTTGCAATATGCAACACACTTCCCTATACCTCTGGTAAGTTAGCTCTTTACATTTTAATTTTATATGTAAATGTATAGATTGAAGATGGAAAAGCACTTTGATAAAATAATAGAACTTCATGTTCTTGGAGGGTGAGATTTATTACTTGGCAGAGGTCTGGGGCACCACTAAAGCTTCTGTTAATCCTCAGTCCTGCTTAAATGTTGAAGGTGCTAGATCGATGGGTGTAGGATTTACAACAGTCCCTTATTAGAAGTGACATCCCTTATTTATTCATCTCTGTACAAAAACATTGGGAGTTGCTGAGTGTTGCAAAAAGCAGTGAGAAATAACCTGGGTTAATGTAGGTGAACATTGCTTGCTTGCTTGTTTTATTTATTTATTGTGATTATGATGATGATATTGGGAGGAGGATTGGGGCAGTGATGCTAAGAAAACAGTCCCTTATTTTTGAAATACAATGTTGGCAATCAGTAGGTGAATGTAGTATAAATACTTAAATATAATGCAAAGCTTATTTTACTTCGATTTGTGGAAATTCCCAGGATTCCCTGGAGTAGTTTTTTTTGTTTTGTTTTGTTTTGTTCTCCCACCCCTCCCTGCTCTCCTTCCTGGAAAAAACTGGTTATGTCAAATGTGGCCATTTAAACAAATATATGCAGCAATGCCACTAAGACTGGTTAACAGGTGTTAACTTCATATTAATATTAGTCTTTACTATTTGTTTCATTCTGAAGAATTCTGTGTTCTTTAGGTTTCCTATAACAGGTAATTTTAAAAAGAAAAGTTACTTCTTTTTCTGGTTTCTTCTTGGTAATGATGATGGAATATATTTTAAATTCTAGAAAACATGTGTTTAAAAATTAGGTTTATTGTACTTTATTATATTTTGTTGACTAGAACTTTCTACTGCCCCCACCTGTGGATTTAGGTGAACAATATGTGTTCCTGCATTAAGAATAAGATTTCTACGCTCCTCCCAAATGACTCAATAGGCTTTATTTGGAGAACTGTATGGATCTTGGAGGGACAGAAACCTCATCTTGCCAATGCAGTGTAGTTTTGTTATCCTCTGCCTCGATGCCAGTACAGTCTGTGTTGCAATTAAAGCTGCACTCTAGACACAGTTCCTATAAAAGTGTTTGCAACTGAGGACTTAATGGCCTAGCCTGCCTCTCCCTGGGCCTGTCCCCAAACTTCTGTGATAGACGCTATGCTGACTCTGCATGACCATCCCTGCCGCAGCTTGCCCATGCAGAGTCGTCCTCCCCTCCCCTTTTGTCTATCGAGTCCACAGCTGCCCTCGCCTATGGTGGCTCTACTAAAGTGAAGACATTCAGCAGCACCTGCTACAATGAGTAACTGACCCAAAAAAGATTGTAGTTACAGTTACAGTGGCACTAATTTTATTCTTAATCCTGTTGTGCAATGCATTGTATTACTATGCAGGAATGCTAACCACTCCTGGGGCACAAGATAATACAAGATATGGCAAGGTTCTTTTTTGGTTGTTTTCTATTCCAGTGAGCTTTCCGGGTAGTTGTTTAGCTACAGACATATGCATATGAAGTAATAACATATGGTGATATGCTAGAGGAAGAATATGGGTACTGCATTAGAATACTCATGTAGGGGTTATGGATCAAATAAGCAATTACACTGAACATAAAACTGGGTACTGTTAGTCATTGGAATTTTCATTTTCTGTAGAATCAGTTGACTGCTGTCTGATTAATTTACTGGTACATAGGTAACAGTTTTTCTATTTCATTTACTGAGTCATAATTGACAGTATAGCTGAGAAATAAGGAGATCAGAATGTATAAGATTAATAATGGTGAAATGTGTAGGACTGAAGAATTAATGTAGGGTTTTCTTCCTTGAGTTTTTCTCTCTCTCTTTTTTTTTTTTTTTTAAATTAAAGGGCATATAACTGTATACTCTTGAGAAATGAAGGGAGCTAGTTGACATGTATCTGCACACCCAGAAAACCCAACCATCCCAACACATTCCCTTGTTGGCAACTTCCGGAGAGTGGCCAAATACTGCATAAGTTTGGAGGCTGAGCATGTCTCAGTCTAGAAATGTTCACTCAAAACATAGGAAAACTGACGTAATTTAAAAAGACAATACAAAATCACACCAACTATTGTAGTTCTCAAATCAAGAGGTAAAATGTGATATGACCCCTATAATAATCTCTTCTTTTAAAAAAACTAGAAGCTTCGGGTTGAATTTTCTTACTCTTAAATTCTTGCTCTTAGACTGTTGGATGAGCTATCTGTCCAGAGTCATTCTGGGTGCTTGTTTACAGATGGGCAAAATGCGAATGCATTTTGCAGATCAGTAAATGAAGACAATCTCGTTTTTGTTATATTTCTGAAGTATTTTTGATTTACCATTAGAATGGATCCAGACTGGTAACAACTTGTATTTGTCTTTGATTATTGGGTGTTTAAGACTTTTTATTTTCTAAATGTCTTAGATGTTAATGCCACTTAGCTGTTTTGTCGCTGTTGTTTTTCTTTAAAAAGTTTTATAAAAATCAGGAACATACAAAAAGAAAAATTGAATATTTTACATTCTGTGCAGTTTGTATGGACTTGTCTGTCTTGTATGTCTGTCTGGACTTGTATTTTGTCCAATTTACCCCCATTTAACCCGAGAAGTTTACTCTAGCAACTTACATATTACCATAATTTTAATACTCAGTTAAGTAGCAAAATGGGAAAGAAAGTGAGTATTACAAGATAAAAAAATTATTTGTAAGTGACTCGGGGTGCGATATAAGCTGATACAGTACATTTTAAATCAGTGCAGCTTAAAATCACTTTCTAGAGAAAGTAGTGTCTTTTGAAATGTGGTTAGGTTAATTATGGCTGTGAAAAGTTTTTGCAGCTTATCATTTGCTGTTGAGCATGTTCTTCCTTGATTATGCCGAGTAAATTTAATACATTACCATATGTATTCTAGATTGAGGAATCCTGGACTCACCTTTATTAAATGTTTGAATCTTTTTGATAAATTGCATTATAAAACAACAAGTTTGGATCATACTTCATTGGTATTTTTTGTGTAGGTCTTCAGTATCACTATAAGTTCTTAATTAAGCTGTCCGTTAAAATATTCCTATAACTAGTATCAGGTCTTCTGATAGCCCAGAACTGTGTTATATTCCAAATCAGTGTATGAAGCTGTAAAATAATAAGGTGAGCCAGAATCCATTATTAAGCTTTCCTTCTGTCCAAGGTTAGGGTTTGGCAGTAATTTTATTTACCTTGTTAGAACCATGTTCAGGAAACACAAAAGCAGATACACTACATGTGCACACATAGCATAGGTAATCTAGGCTGAAATACTATAGTACTTTTGTATACAATGTGCATCTTTTTCAGTGTTCTCCTTCTTCTGTGAGAGCCTTTGTTTCTTTATGTGCTGTAAAAGTCTCAGTAATTTTCAGTCTAAAAGTCTTGGAAAGATAAAAATACAAAATAGGATCAAAACAGAGATTTGACACTGCAAACAGCAGGGTGGATTCCTTTGCTTTAAAGAGGGATTGTTTCAGAAGGCAGTCAGTGATAGCATCATTCTGGCTCAAAGTATAGGGAATCCGAACAATGTGGTAAGGAACGAAACAGATAATGTAGCCTGCTGTTACTAACAGTATATTTACCTGGGCTTTCTTGACATTTGCATAACTCTCACTGTATTTGTTTCGGTAAAGTTGTCTGACAACAAGAAAATTGGAAATAAGGATCATGGCTGAAAAATTCAGGAATATTGCTGTACATATGAAATTAGTAAACACATGCCAATCTTTTCCAAATTTTGTTTTTAAATCAATACACCCCACAGTAGGCTTTTGTTCTATTTCTTTGATTGGAATCACCATGTTAGGCACCATCATAAGGAGAACCATTATCCATACAACTGCAGATAACATCTTGGCGAACCCGGGTTCTTGGATTCGATAAACCTTAGAATTGTGCATTAGCTGAAGGCAGCGGTCCATGCTTACAAATCCCAAAAATATGATTGATAAATACATGTTAATATAAATGAGGCAAGCTGTGACTTGGCAGTGGAATATCCTCAGTTTCCAGGGAGCAATATCTAAGTCAACAATTATTTTAACTGGCAATGCCAGAGTCAACAGGAAGTCAGCTGTTAAGAGGTTAATTAGATAGATGCTCATACATTTTTGTTTCTGATCCTTTTGAGTGAATGCCCAGAGGGCAAAACAACTCCCAATAAATCCAATGAGGAAAATTAAGTAGTAAAAATAGGTAAATGGTTCCAGTTGTGTGTAGACACTGCAATTTGAAATATTGCTTAAGGACATTTTAATTATCTTGTAGAAAAGTAAGGTGTGTTTTTCTCCTTAAAGATAGCCAGAATCTAAAAAAAGGAGAAAAGTAAAACATTAGGAGATGATCAATGTGAGAATTTTGTTCCAGTATAATTTCATAAAAATGTGTGATTAGACTTGGTAATGATTTTCGTGAAATTGAAATATATGTACCTCCCCGTGTCTGACATGGCGCACATTAAGTTGCATGGGTTTCATTAATGTTTAAGCAATTTCTTGAAATATCTTGCAAACACTTATGCTTGAGTACCTTCACTTGTGTGAGCCGTCTATTTAAGTGAATGGGACTATTTGTGTGCGTAAAGTTACTTGTGTGTTTGCAGCAGACCTGGCCCTAGAGGTTTTTCTCCTCAGGATGGAAAACATTTTCAGTGCCCCCAGCAGCTGAACCAAAAAACAAACCCCAAAATAAAACCACACAATACAAGATGAATAGAGCAGCAAAATAAATAGGCCTAGTGGTGTGCTTCCCCTCACCTGACGGTGGTTTGACACCCCTACCTGTTGGGACTCAGGGTGATCACCTGTCCCCAAGACTGGCCCTGGTTTTGCTGATCGGAGACCTAGTTAGTTAATTGGAGCCACATTAAAATGTAAGTTTTTAAAAAAGATGACACACTTACTTAAAAAAAACAAACACACAAATGAACAAAAAAACTCACAACAAGTTAAGTTAATGTTTGTAAAAATATTTTATATATAAAAATATTATAGGAATAGTAAATATTAATAATAATCTGTCAAAAGCAATATAAGGGTCTATCCAACAGGAAGAGACAGCAGAGTACCTGTACTCAGTACTAAATATTTCTAAAACTGCTGATTCTTCTAGTTGAACAAAAGAGAAATATATTTGATGAATATTTTATGTAGTTAAGAAAACCATTAAAAAAAACTGTCAGTCATTTGTTTGCTTCATATTTTTGGGCTTCATTGGATATTTAGGGAAAGGAAAGTATTTACTTAGATGGAAACCTAAATATTATTTTTTAACTACCTGAAACTATCATTGTACATCAGTATTTTTTTTCAGCTACACTGGCATTAACTTTAGTTGGAACATGTGGACTGGAGAGGAAATGAGTGTGTTAAAGTTTCTGAGAAACAAGACGGAAACAAGTCTTAGAATAACAGCTGAACTGTAACAGCTTCCTATTAATATAGTACAGTCATTATTTGCTAAATTCTGTTTGTTTTAGTGATCAAACATAATTCTAGGTTAACTGTTGCCTGAGTAGTAACAATTAACAATGAGTCAATATATAGTATAACTTAATCATTTGGTCTGTGTGTGTTGTTTATATAAAAATGCAAATATTTGAAACTACTTAGTGCCTAGAAATGGAATACAATCTGTAACATTATTATGATCATCCTTATGCAAATGGAGAATATTGCTGTCCAAAAAAAGATTATTAATCTGAGATCAAATTAAGTTGAATGCCCACAAGGTACAGAGGAAATAGTTGGTTTTGTTCCTGAGCTAACAGAAAGTGGGAGCCAAACTCCCGATATATGAGTGAATTAGTGGTGTCATTTCACAATGACCATTTTACTTGGTTTCAGATGAGCTGTGGAGTGACCTGTATCTAGTGCTCTTTGGCTCAGGAGACAGCCCTATTGGAGGCCTTTTTTATGTGAAAGCAGGGTCTCCCAAGGGCAGGACATTCAAAATGGTTAAAACAAAGTAACAATATGTGCAGTGAAAAATATTAGTATGTTTAATATTTAACCTATTAGCATATTATTTAGTATTTTATACAATATATTTACCTAGATGTATATGGACATATTTAAACACATAAAAAGCATTTAAAATACATACCTGCCTTTTTAGATTCTGGAGCCTCATAGGCGTGAGAAGAAAGTTGGTAAAATGCTTGATTAGTCTCAGTAGGCAGTCACATTCTCAACTGATATGTTAATCTTTTCCCCTTTGTGCGTCAGCCTGTTTTTAAAAGAAATGTCTGTGGTTTTTAAATGTGTAGATTGACGTAATTAAAACCAGCACTCAAATTAGTAAACCACATGGAAGTTACCTAAAGGGGTCATGATAGAAAAATGTAAGTGTTCACGGAACAATCCAAAGCTTCTGTTTTTTTCTTTGGGAGAAGATGTTCTAGAACAATATTTTCTTGAACTGACGGCAAACTAACTGCTGCTGTTATGGGGCCATACCTTGCACAGACCTCTACACCTTTTAATATCCATTGATTTCAGTGAGATGTTGAGGGCACATTGCAATTTGCAGGATGAAAACGAAATAAGCTGTGTGCGTAGAAGGCATCCAGTGAAAGAATGGAATTATAAACTCTGCTATGCTATTTTACCTCTTTGCCTCAGAGGACCTGTGTTGGACCATCAACGATGCCATGCACTTGTTAATATGTTGGAATAAAACTTAAGGTTAACAAACATTGATTTAAGTGAAAATGAAGGATTAGTGGCTTCCTGAGCACAAAACTGTAACCTATTTTAAGACCTAAACCTGAACTGAAACTTTGAGCTTGCCTAGATGATGTGTGATTTTTAAAGTGCGCTAACATGCTGGGTTCTAACTGCCCTGTGTAGACTCTGCTGGTGCCCTTTAAAAGAGTGGTTCTCAATCAGGGGTACGCAGCGGTCTTCCATTAACTCATCTAGATGTTTGCCTAGTTTCACAACAGGCTACTTAAAAAGCACTAGCAAAGTCAGTACAAACTAAAATTTCAGACAGATAATGACTTGTTTATATTGCTCTACATATACTATACATTGAAATGTAAGTACAATACTTATATTCCAATTGATCCATTTTATAATTATATGGTGATAATGAGAAAGTAAGCAATTTTCAGTAATAGTGTGCTGTGACACTCTTTTGTATTTTTGTCTGATTTTCGAAGCAGGTAGTTCTTAAGTGAGGTGAAACTTGGGGGTACACAACACAAATCAGACTCCTGAAAGGGGTATAGTAGTTTGGAAAGGTTGAGAGCCACTGCTCTAAAAGGTATCCTCGTTCACGTTAATGTAGTCCAAACACTCATGTGAAGTAGGTACCGTTTTAGAGTCTGCCAGCATGGTCTATACGGGGCAATTAGAGCCCAGCATGTTAGTGAATTTTATAATTCACACACTCGTGGCATGCTTTGCTGTGCTGTGTAGGGAAGCCTTGTCACACATTCACTTGGATTCCCCTTTCTTCCCCACACTTTTGAATGTCTTGCACTTTCAAGTTATAACTGGAACTAGAAGAATTAGAAGTGCGGGTATACTATACTTAAGGGCTGGTTTTATCGCGTGTGATTTGAAACCAGGAGCAGAAGTGTAAGAAATCTTATGAGTATAAGTCTTTTCTTGCAAGAGTTACAGTCCGGTTTGCAGACTTAAAACATTTTAGGTGCGTCTAGTAAGCATCTGGATGTCTTTTTGAACCAAATCAAAGTTCCAAACCTTCTGAGGTTTGTCCAGTCACAACAAAAGATAGATGGGTTGAGAGGGCAGCAAAAATCTTCATATTTGCTTTTTGGAACTGGAGGAAACAACCCAGACAGTAGAACAAGACACTGAATTTAGACTAGTGGCCTGTGATACTGACAACAGTATAGAGCAGTGTTTCTCAACTTTTTTGATACCAGGTACCGGCTTCCTATACTGTGTCAGGGAGATCTCAGGGACTGGTGCCGATCTATGGACTGGTTGTTGAGAAACACTGGTATAGAGAAACTAAAATGTATAGCAAACTCGCTGCATTTATAGCTGAGAGAATCATCAAGATCTCTCAGAAAGTTTGAATGACATGCCAAATGGAAGTAGCTACTACTATCAACAAAAATACCCTTATTTCTTAGAGTTGGGAAAAAACCTTTGCAAAGAAACCACGCTGTGTGTCTAGTTTCATGCTTAGTCAGAAATTCAAAACTCAGACCCTGTTTATCACAATGTTTGCAAAGGTTCATAAACTTTTTGAGTGATCCTGGATTCAGTTTTGAGCAAATGTGGGCTGATTTATGGCTTTCCACCCAAATCATGCAGAATTGGTGATTTCATGTTTTTGACATGAAATCCAGTGTGCTCAAATTAATTTTATTTTAAGATTTTGGGATTCATGTTGAACCCAAATCTCAGAGAAATTCCCCAGTTTCTAAAAGTAGAAGAATCCCCCTGGATCCAAAAGGAGCGAAATCTCTCTAGTTTCCTGAAATCTTTCTACTTATTCAGGAGAGGAGAAGGCATGGAATTACAGTACCTCCAAATTAATAAAAATGCAATTTATATATATATATATATTTATATTTATTGTCCTCGTTTCTGGATCAGCATCCCCTCAGCATGTTCCGCTGCTTGTCAGTCATTGAAAAAATCAGTGGGGTTCATATATGAACTTTGTACCATGATCAGTGACTAAGCTATCCAGTGGTATCAAGACACTTTCATTTTAGGCCCCCTTCTAGGAGACAATACATCACAGGTCAAAGCCTTTTGTGTAGGAGGAAAGGCTAAGACTTCCTGGGAAGTTCTTGGTGGGCAGGTGACTGCTTCAGTCACAGGGGTTCACTTTTGCCATGCTTGTTGCTGTCCTGAATCCCGGAAGGATCTCTCTTGCTTGTCTTTTGCCATGCACTTTTAAAGATGGACTGTGTGAGAGTAGGAAACACAGGTAGGTCTGTAATACAGAACAATGCACAGATAGGCAGAAGGCTGGCAAAATGATGGTTAGGTAAGCTGAAAACAGTATTAGAATGGCTGTATTGGTGGACAAGGGCAGTATGAAATGGAGATTCATATGGCATTTTGGTAAAGGGAGAGTTACAAGACCACTTACACAGTTGCACAACCACATTACATGTGCAACCCTGCTACTGTTGGGATGCAGGAAAGCAACATACTCAGAAGCTTGTTCAGGCCTCAGAAACAGAGTGGTCTTGCAGGGCCTTCACAGGGTGAGTTACTTGTGGGATGAATTTGGCCCATTGTCTTTGGATCCTTGTCTTACGTACAATGTAAAGTTGTATTATTTAATGTTAATATAGATGTCACTTTTCGATTTCTCTCAGCTGTGTGTGTGTGTGGGGGGGGGGAGGGGGGTGAGTTGCCTAACTGCAGAGTGTGCGTGCGTGCGCGCGCGCGCCTGCGCAATGTTGGAAGACACCCACCTAGGAGCTGGCAACTGTCATGCTAATGCAGTTTAAGAAATTTGAAATTGACATTTGTGTTTGTAACATTAAAATATAGAAAGATTTTTTTTCTATTATATATACACAGAGAGTGTGTGTGTTTGAAAATGTAATTTAATGAGGAGTTGGGAAATCTTTATTTTTAATCCTGGAATTTATCTTGATATTTAAATATTTACATGGTCTTAGGTGGTGATCACTCTTGCGGATGTACTAAGTGCTTTTATTCTTTCAGCCAGTTATTATGAGAGCTGAGTTTTTAATATAAACATCAGAAACCCAATAATCAGAGCAACAATAAAAATGAGTCCTGGAACTTTCCTTTATCCCTTTCCCACATCCATCTTTGTGATTACAAGGACACCGTTTTTAGTCATGAAGCTTAAGGAGAATCGTTGAGAAATTTTATTACCAGCATTCAACCAGGCAATTCTTATGGAGGTTCTTTCATTTCTGGTTTTGTTTCTGTTTGTTTGTTTGGTTTTTTTATGAGGAATCTAAGTGAACTCTGGCACTGTTTATACTGTCCCTAGTCTCTTCAGTGAGGCTTCTGCACATCTTTTTGGGACAGGAGCAAAGTGCTTTGTTTGTGTTTTTTAACCTCGACATATACCAGCTAGCAAGTTCAGCACACTGTGTCTTTGAGCTGCTCATAACTTCTGTTTGACAGATGTCATTTTTACCCCACGATATATTTACAAAAATATTAAAAATTTAGATCCTGATACAAGGGAGTTATATAAATTGTGAACAGGATATCTATTTTGGGGTTGAAGATGGAGATTTAACTTTTTGAGTTAAAAATAAAGAATGGTAAAATATTATATTATAGTTCAATATATCTCCTGTGACTTTAAGACTGTAATCCCCTTATGGAGGGGCCTTTGTCTTGTTTGGCACACTGCACTGTGGGCAACCAAGCTGCTGTATAAAAATGGTCATGAGCAGGGCCTGTAAATGACCTAGTGCTGCACTTCATGGCAGCTAATGAAAACTGCGTAATTTGTGGTAGCAAGTATCTTCCTTGACAGGCTCTGGTGTGGTGTTTTATAATCGGTAATTCGTTATTTTAATGTTTACACAGTGCTTTCAAGATGTACAGTGCTATGTAAGTGATCCTTATTAGTTGATGTATTAAGAGAGGTTCCTATTATATATACATTCATAGAAAGGATGCATGATTATAATTTAAGAAAAGAAGAAAACCAATCCTTTTGTTTGTGAAATCCTGGCCATGCTGAAGTCAGTGGGAGTTTTGCAGCTGACTTTGGTGGAGCCAGGATTTCATCCTGTATGTTGACAGTGTTTGGGGTGAGCATGAAATTAATTCCCATTTTTAGAGTTTAGCCTTGCTCCCGAAAAACTCTGGTGTTCTGTTGGTGGTAAAGGGATTTGATGTCTAATTTGAAGTTCCAGTCCAAAGCATTAACATAAATAACCCACTGCATGTTAATGGGGACATTGACATTTGTCCAGTATAGCCTGTACTTCATCACTACAGGATAGAGCCGGTGACTGAGGTGACCCATAGGTTAAACTGTGAGATTTGTGCGTTCTACATGTATGAGCTTTCTTAGGCAGATTTATGTGCTCATATCAGATCATCACCCCAAGGTTTGGAGTGGCTGAAAAAGTGACTCTTAAGCAAAAGATGGTTTGGAATTCCATTTAGAAATTAGGTTTAAAACTTTATAAGCACTTTCATTTTCACAGTGCAAAGGTGTGCTTTAAATCTCCTTTAGCTTCTCATGCTGCTGGTTACTTTTACCTAGGAGAAGAATGGAGACGGTTCTCTCTGCAGTAAATACAAAATATATTTCAGTCTCTTACTTCTCAAAAGAAACACCAGCATTTTATTAGTGTGGGATGAGGAAGACAGCGCTTCCATGGGTACACTTCACGTGTTTCTGTAGTTACCTCAAGTGACCAGGTACATTTCTGTTTGGTTCTGAATCAGTGGTAGCTTGTAGTGCAGGAATTCTAGAAAGAAAGTTCCGTTTTTGGATGGTTAGTGAAACCAGGCAGGGTGCTAGCTGATACAGTGCCATGAGTGCAAGACTTCTGGCTATCTAGGGACGTCGCTGGGATAGTCTGCTAGAGGTATGTTTCTCGCTTTCTGTGAAAAGAGCATGGCATGTTTTCCATTTTAACATCCTAATATGTATGTAGTCATTCCAAGTCATAACACGTCATCCTGTTGGGGTGGGGGGAAAAGATATTTCCAGGTATGTTTGCATAAATTACTTTCAAGTAATGAAGATAAGGTTTTACAAATGCATGTGACAGAAGAGGTTTTCATGTCGCTATACCAGTGCTCTTTCACTGACTCTTTTGTTTAGATAATGCAGCATATATAAGGTGGAACTTCTGCAAGGCACGAAATGCTCTTGCCATAAGTTGCAATAATAAAATTAAAATCATCCACTAACTAGTAGATTCTCCTTGACAAATCTGGATTTCTCTTGCTAGGAGGGGATAGTCTACCAATGGAACTCTGCTCTGTAACCAGAGTGAAACGCGTCAAGGAGATCCAAGGTAACATGACAAATAATGTTTTCTGATCTTAAATAAAAGTTCAAACTAAATAAGGGCCCAAACTATGACACTCAGATGAAAATCTAAACCTGTGAAAAAAATGGGGATGGGACCACTTCCAGTTCAAACAGTAATGTTAAGGGGATGCTAGATGGTGTCCCAGAAATGAGTTTTTTACTTTCTAGTCCCCCATGGAAAATCTGGTGTAGGTTAATAGTGACAAAAAGCCATTCCTGTCGGTTGGTGGTCTCAAACCAGTCCATGCTGGACATGGCCTTGACAAACAGATTAGGGATTCAGTGAACACAGTTACTGATGATCAGTACAGCCCAGAGCCTTGTCACCAGGATGCCTTATTTTTAGTTAAAAATGGATATTGGTCATGAACTAGTCTTTTACCCTGAGAGACTGTCATTTCAGAACCGTGGTAAAGCAAATTGGAAGGATCTTTGTTGGAAAAGCTCAAGTGTTATTTCCAGTGATAAAGATTTTGATGGTGTAAATGGGAGCCCTCCCTATTCCAGAGCTGTCATGTAGAATCTTTTGTGAACAGTATATTCACTGGCCTACTCCCCAAATTATAAAATCCAAGCAAACAAAAGTAGCTGCATTGAAAAAGAGTTTTTATTTTTTATGAGAAACACAATAAAACAGTGAGACTACACACGTACAAGTGTGTGTGTGTGTGCGTGTGCATATACATATATATAATATATATAAAATGAAATATGGATATTTTTCAGTCATTTTGTACAAAGAACAGTGCCAGAAACAAAGCAAAATACCAAATAATTTTTTCCAGGTATACAAATGTCCTGTTTTAAAGAGAAACTAATAGCTCTGAGTTTTAGGTACAAACAGCTAGTTTTAGTAGACTCTCCTCGCCTCTTAAAAAATCACTGTTAGTGAATTCACAGGCTCTTTGCCTTGCAAGTTCTTTGGTGCAGACTAAACTGCATGCCAAATAGGTTTGCTCATTCCATAGATATAGAAATGACTCAGTCTCTGCTGATCTGAGTGGGTGTTTAGTTTTTCACTTACTAACTCATTGGGGTGGGTCACTATTTTCCCATAAATTTCATCTCTACCTTCCTGTAAAAAAGCAGAAGTTTGTGTGTGTTTTGATACTTTAATACCTCGTATTAAAGAGAATTGACCGTCTCTTCTAAGGACTTAATCCACCCTCTGATATGCTGGCATGCATTTCCATGTATCTTGTAAAACTTACAGCTATGCATAGTATGAGTAAGCTGGTGGCTTGACAAGCTACTGTATGTAATAATGTGCATGGTGTTACCAAAAAGGACTGTGTTCTGAGAGTGCAGAGCTGTTTGAAACTAGTCATTGGAGAGCATGCAAGTGATACCCTTTCTGTATTATCTCAGCCTGTAGAAATTGGGATAAGACTGGTACCTCTCAAATTCTCCCAGAACTTGGTGGTCCGAAATGAAAGAATGTTAGCTTCATATCTAACTCCGTATTAAACAAGGGGCTAAACTATTTCAGTAATGATTTGTGTGTTAATCAGTAGACTGGGACACTTATAAAAAGGCCCATTAAAATATCCTTTCTTCATTATGAAGAAGTCCTGTAGCATGTAGTAGAAAAATACTTTTCTACAGGTTTGTAGACCCATCCTATGTTGTTTAAAATAATGCATTATATCTGTGCTGAAGAATTCTGTGGGATGGTTTCTGAAAACATAATATCATTTTCTATTACTGTCTGTATGTTGTAGGAATCACTCCTATTGATTTCTATAGTTTTGTTGCTATTAAATTAGATAGGAATTTTCCATAGAGTTTATAAATAGATTTTCATAAAATTAAAATTAAATTAAAATTGCCTCATGTCCCCATATCTGCCAAGGATTCCTCAAGCTCTACACAGAGCCTTGAGGATCTGAGCTATGTTACAACTTTATTCTTTCCTACCTTCCTTCAACTGTCCTGAGATTGGCTGGATGGAACTGTCTCTGGAGTCCATCATTTCATCCCTTCATTTTCCTAGAGATTAATACAGGGCTCTCTCTTTTTGAGGTGGGGGCTGAGTAAGCTGATTTGTCCCTTACCAGTCACTACAAAACAGTGTGATGCTGAAGTGAGAGGAGAGAGAAGATCTATCTCCTCCATCCCTGAGCAGGGCACATCACAGATTGGTGTTTTTTTTTGTTTGTTTTTTTGTTTTTGTTTTTTTTTAATTCAGCATCAGTTCCAAAAAATAGGGGAAAAAATGAGTTTGAGTTGAATGGAATCTGAAATAATTGAATCAAAAAAGTCTGTTTCAGGTCTGTTCCGGAGTGAGAATTTGAACCTGGGTCCACCACATCCTAGATGAGTGCCCTAACCACGGGGCCAAAGATTATGAATGGGGGATGGTGGCCGCAGCAGCAGTGTTACTCTCTCATCTTCCTCCTGCTCTTCCTCTGGCGGTTTTGTGAATGCCAAAAACTATTCATGTCAAATTCACGAATAGCTGCTGGTCAACTGAAACTACATTTTTCACTGAATAAGATATTTGTCCAAAATATTTTGCCCAGCTCTGCTATTCAGCCACTCCCAACCCCTTGAGCTAGCTTGCTCCACTTATGTGCTGCAGGTTGGCTTCCTTGGAGGTTAACAGGTTGCAGCTGTTTTGCAATTCTGCTGGTTAATCCTTGCCACTCATAGAACCCTGGCCTGGATCTCCAGAGCTTTCTAATCCAGTCATTCCCCTGCCTGTCCTAGGACTCAGACAGTTAATATATTCCATTATAATAAATTACAGTTTGAAGTAATCTGGAAATAGTGCATAGTACAGTAGGTGGTAATGCTTTTTTAATATGGAAAACAAATAGCTGAAATGGTTTTTATATTGAAACCTTGTGTTTATTATTGCATGTGCTCTTGATTTATCCAATTTCTTTCTTATCTGTTTGCAGTCTGGAATAATTTTCTATACTGCATGTTATAAGGGAGATGTGAATTTTATGAAATAATTACACTTTCATGAAGTGTTTGACCTTCTGGACCTAGAATTTTCTTTTTCACCTGAAGTCATCTTCAGGTGAAGTTTTTGATATAACTTTGATCTAAAGGGTTTGCAGAGAAATAGATAAATAATGGGATCAAGGCACACATTTGCAGCCGACAGTAACAGAGTGAATTCTTTTGCATAGAACAGATTTTTCCTTGCCTGACAGGTGAACTGAGATCCAGTTTGACTTAATGTGTATGGAATTCTGCAGAGATGGTAAGGCACAAAACAAATGACAAATACAAACATGATGCTGAATATATTGCGATTGGTTTTTTCCCTAGTTACTGTTGAATTTCTACGGAACTTTCTGTAGGAACTATATATTTTTCTTGATATCGCACTGTAAAAAAGGATTAACAGAAGGAACACAATCCAGAAAATCCCTAGGCAAATATAATTTGAAGCCTTGTGCCACTGCAGCCCAAGCTCATTTTTAAGAGCTACACACTTTGTGTAATTATTCTCTGCAGCATTTTGGTTAGTTAAAATGCTATTTGGAAGTGATATAAATATGAGCAATGCCCATATGACTACAGATATAATCTTGCTGTAATTAACTGTGTGAACAAAGGAGGTAAGCAACGGCTTTACGATTTTGTAGTACCTGTCAAACCCGATGAGGCCAAAAAACGTTATCCCAATGTACATATTTAGGTAAAAAATCACAGCAGAAAATCGGCAGACAAAAATGTTGATCTGCCAAGGCCCAATTTCTGAATCGCTGAGAATTTTGAAGGGGAAAGTCAGGCTCATGAGAAGGTCAGCAACAACAATGTTCTTGAGATAGACGACAAAGCTTTTCTTGCTGGGAACATGCAGGAAAATCCATGCTGCTACACCGTTTAGCAGGATTCCTCCTAGGAAAATGAATCCATAAGCCAGTGGAATGACTTGCTTAGTTATTATTGATCCGTAAGGGCAGGAGTTTCCTGAAGTGTTTACACTTGAGTTGGACATCCTGAAATATTTCAGTCAGTGTTCCTGAAAGCAGAAGGAAAATAGTTTTACCAGTGAGATAAATTGGATGTGTTCATGTTGCAGTTGTTTCCATTATTATAAAGTTAACATTGGTGTCCTTTGCTGTATCAATAATATGCTCAATATATTTTTCAGGAACCAAAATAATAACATTTCCAGCAAATGTGCTTAGTATAAATGTTTAATCACTGATGCTGGTTCACTCTTTTGACTATGTCTGAATGTGTGGTATTGCTTTAAATAGGAAAACAAACAAATAGCTTCTCTCAGTCCTTGACACCTTTCTGTGAGTGGGAGTAGGTGCATGTTGCACACCCTCAGCCCTGTTCTTGGACAGAAAGTTTATTGCACAAGAAGTGGGGAAACTTGTGGGACATCCTTGTTAAAATACCAGGGTGATCATTCACTTTAGTGGTCTCAACTTCATACATTTTGGGAAGAAAAACCTGCCCTGCAACATTACTTATGTTAAAAGAAAATCTGGAACAGAAGTTTTGTTAATTTTTCAGTACCACTGATTTCCCAGCACCTAAAGTACAGTTTGTCTTGTGAGTATATGTTGCCTTTTCACTTTAACAAAATTATACATTTTTAAAACACTGAAATATTTCATTTTTTTTAGCCTTTTGTGTACTACAAAGCTCCATAGCAGAATCTGTGGAATTCTGTTCTGTAGGATTAATATGTAAGGCATGATTTCAGATGCTTAGCTGGGGCTCCCTATTTTTTATCATGTAGTGGAGACAAGGTTGGTGGATATGTCCCTGCATAGATCCATTGCCCATTAGGGATGTAGAGGCTGCTACCGTCCTGAAGCTGGAATAGCAGCTGCATAGTCAGTTGATCCTCTGTTACTCTCTTCTGGTCATGACCCCATGGAAATACAAAATCCAGTTACTTGAGCCAGGTACTGGGAACAGGATTTGGAGCACAGTATATGTGGCTTAATGACGGGAGAGAGATGCAGTTCTGGAGTTCCAGAGGCCAGTATACTGTAGATACCCTGTATGTTGTTAGAAGGTGTGAGGGAGGGAAATGTTGCTTCAGCAAATTTTATATTCTGTATATTGTACTTGTAAACAAGAGGCTGGTGAATAACACTAGATTGGTTTCTGTTGAAGGAAGCCTTATGTTCAGCTAGCACAGCTTGCTCTAACTTAGTTTGTTGGTAGCCCAGTATATAAGGATACACTTTTACACTAGCATAAGGTATAAGCTAGAATTGTCTTCTAAGGCTTCCCAAACTTCATTGGCTCCAGAAAATCCCATCTGCTGCCTGCTCTGCTCTTGCTTTGACATAAAGTTTCTGGGGACCTATTGTCCTTGGTATGAACCGAAGAACCAATATATTGCTGCTGTATTTGGCAAACTTTAGGAACAATTGAGGAAATGAAGGTCTGTGAGGTCCCTTTGAAAGTAGAGCTTTTGCTTGTTATCATAAGCTTGGTTTGAAATGGTCACAAGTGAACCAAATGTCAAGAATAGCAGATCCATGGGATCCCTGTAGCGTGGGAGGCTGGAACTCAGACACGACCTCACAGTAATTTTAAATATGCTACATGGGAAATTTTCTTAGAAATAGGATTGCATGGTTGAGGTCACCTTCTGCATACTGCATCTGCAACATCCCTTTTAAAGAGATACTGTCAGGTTTTAAGTCTGTCACCTTTAACGTGGAGCCCTCATTAGCGCTTCCTGTGGAATAGGGTGGCATGTGGCAAGGGTTCCAAATTCTCCCAGTGGCTGGTTCAGAGGCCCACAGTTAAACCTCTTCCTAGACACATACCCAAATGTAAACAGGTCTAAACTCTAGCTAATTAGCCATTTCAGCTGGGAAAAGAGGGTTGTTGGGGGGGTGGGGGGGAAGGGGAGGGAAAAGGAGAGGTGTAGGTCTTGTTTGACTGTAGTCACAGTGTGAATAGATAGGGAGGATCATTAAAGGGCAATAAGATTTATTCACCTACAGCTTCGGAAGAAATGATTAAATATAGGAAGATTAAAAAAAAATGTGCTAAACTTTTTCCAATGTAGATGGCTAAAGCTAGATACCTAAATCTCTATTTAGGCACCTAAATACACAGCCTGATTTCTAGATAGGCTGGGCACCCCCAGCTCTTCTTTTAAATCGATGGAGTTGCAGATGCTCAATATCTCTGAAAATCAGATCACTTTTATTTAGGTATTAAAGCATCTGTATTTGGAAACTGTGGCCCTTGGGTACTGTCTTCTTCCCTAAATTCTTGTTTGTACTGTATATTTTCTGTTTAGACTGTAAACTCTTCTGAGCAGAGAACTGTCGTGTTTGTTTGTCAAATGCCCAGGATACATTTGGGTGTTACATAGAAAATGAGCTATATGCAGAAGAATTTCACTAATGACAAGTGGGTCTGTATCTAGTAAAGAGTTTGGGCAAGTTCAGGAGATGGTCCTTACGCAGAGGCTGCAGACTCGGGAGGGCTGTCTTGATGACGTTGGTACAAAGATGTGAGAATAGAAGAGCTTTGTATGTTGTCTCTAGCTTAATTACAAAACGGAGGACTCCTCAGAGGAAGACTACACTTTCAATTTGTGCTTAGTTCAGTTTGATTTTAACAGTTACGTAGTTCATAAATATGTTATCTAGACTCTATACAAGCTGGCTATATCTAGTGAATGGTTGAAATCATACACAGGACACAATCTGCAAGTCAACTGAAATAAGTGGCATATCCTTACCTGTTTTACTCTGATTTGATAGGTTGTAGTGATCATTTACTGAGGTGGCAGTGTTGTGAGTGAGCTTTGCATCCCAAAGGACAGAGACTTTTCCTTTCCTGGGTTATCTGTACTTAGGACGAAGAAAAATATAGTTTAGTTTTGTGTCAGATGGTAGCATATCTCCGTTAGTATTACATGGGGAGTTGATAGTAATCCCTGTATTTAAGTTGCCTAATATTTAGCGTTCTAAAAGATCTGGAGCCCATTTATTGAGAAGCTCTACTACCTCAGTGGTTCGCAGGAGAAAGCCTTGGGCTAGAGATTGTTGTTTTGCTCATTATAGGCAATTCCATTCAGGGTTGGCTGAATTATAAACTGATAAAAATTGTCATCTCCCTGCTGTGGCTTGTGAAATTTTGGTAGTGTCTCAAAATAACTAAATAAGAACATTCTAAAAGCCAGGTCCATGTTGCATGGGAAAACCAGGGAGCTGCTGAAGCAGCTGTAGTGATGGGGTGTTGAATATAGCCCCAGAGTCCCGTATCTTTCTCTGTGGACACTACATGAAGTAGGAGCTCACTACGTTTTCAGGTGAGGATGAGGAGTGAGCTGGACTGGACTCCTTCTTTAAGCTGGCCCCAGCACATAGTGCTATCAGATTATGCATCTCCCTCTTAAAAATTTTTTTCAGCTGAGGTCATTTTAAAAAAGCTTTATAACAAACAGAAAACCTTTAGTATTAAAAGCATTTTCTAAAACTACTATATGAATGTTCTTTTTAAATAGTGCACCATTAGAAAATTCACTTAGTTGCTATCCTACTTCTATCCTCATGAGAGCAGTAATGCCTAAACAGACTTTATCCTTTTTTACTGCTTATAATGTATTGGTATCGGAAACTCTCATCCTTGAACATGAGTTCTTAAAACAATGTGTAGTTCTTGTTGCCAAGGCTGTTCCTTGGTTTTCACTTTCATTGTGGTCATATACTGCATATTTGATTTGGGTATCCTCTGAAGATGATGCTAGACTTCTCTACTATGCATCTTGTAATGTTTATAAATGTGCATTTGCATACACAGGTGTCTGTGGATGGTGCTTCAAATATCAATTTTAGGCTTGCTAATATGTGTAGCAAGTTTCTCTGAGCCAATGTGTGCCACCACCACTCTTCAAAAATAAAATTAAAAAGCAATATCTAATGTAGTGGATCCAATATCAAAGATCTCTACCACCACCTAATGTAATGGACCCAAGTACAATAGCTGCTCCACTAAATAACTAAGTTCTCTCCAGTAACTCATCATTTTCTACCCTTCTATGTTTTGACAAAAACCTGAGGAAATAAATGTGAAGCTGCTGCTGCCCTGGAGATTTGTGGTATATGAACCTGTCACCACAAAGCCATTGGCCTCACCCTTTCCGTTGCATATATTATTGTTCTGTGGTGGCTCGTTGTTCTGTGGTGGCCCAGCTCCACCAAATGCAGGGGATATGCAGTCCTTCATACTTGTTCAATAGCTGTCCCCCACCTCCGCAACCAGAATGTCTTAGTTCTAGTGTGTTAAGGGTTTTAATTTTTGTCTTACATTTTAGGTAGAAGTAGCCTCTGCTAATCTTAGAATTGACTGTATGTGGTCTTTTCTTATCCAAGATGGTGGTTCATTGGGAAACTTATGCTACCTCCCATTCGATCTTAAGTGTGTGGTTGAGGGATCTGTCAGCTCTTTGGCAGAATTCTCCTGGAGATGAGGATGATATAAAGCCAACTGAAAGTAGGAAAACAGTGTCTTTCCTTGCTAATAAAGTTGCTGTGTGAGAAAGATTGGTTAAACAATTTAATTAACCAGTTACCTCTACTAGCTTTTTCTTGGTTCTTTGGAGGTGTGTGCCTTAGATAAAGTACAGACTGTACAACTATTATGAATTTGAGTTTCATTAACCAAAATAGCTTTGAAAGCAAATGATAAATTATGGAAAGCAAAATAAAGATGATCAGATGATAGTGTTCACAATGTCAAAAATTGAGCTCAGGCTGGGATGTTACGATTTTCAAGAGATAAATAAGTTCAATTAATTCAAGGTCTCCTTACAGTCTTGTCACAAAGGCAAACTTTTATCCTAGTTCTTCTCTAGTCTAGGTGGTGGTTTTGATATCAACATGAAACTATGGATTTTTAAACATAGATCCAAGTAGGATCAGTTCATATATGAAACTCTGTGCAACTGCCAGTTACACAGATAATCAGGCTTTGTGGTCATTTAGGCTTTAAAACATTTTGTTTGTTTCACCTTAAGGATTTAACTTCATATTGGCTTCTCAACATACCATTTAAATGTATTAGTTTATTTAATATAGAACAAACACTTTGTTAGGTATACATCTGTTAAGTATTATTTATATCTTATTAATCTATTTCTATTTAAAATAGCATTGCCTGAACTGTACAATAGTTTGTGGTCAGGTTGCCCGGACAATGAGACTTCCTCAAACTAAAGGGGTCTATTACAGAATGCTTTTAGGTGGCTTTAATTTTCTGATATAGTTTCTTAAACCTTAATTAATACCTTTTTAGATTTATTGAATATTATACCTTGATTCTGTAAAAGGTAAAAGAGGAAAACACTTCATAGTTTAGCAAGAGTTTGTGGTTATCTGACTGGTTTGCTGTTGTAGATATTTAACCTGTGTGAAACAGAAACAGCATCTGCTGTCTGACATGCTCTAAAGGTTTAGGGCTAAGATATGCCAAGATTCTGGCCTATATGTGTATCTATAGCATTATTGTTATTAGTAAGCACCACATTTCCTATATTACAGCTATCATGTAATTTCTTTCATGCATTTGCTCATGTACGTTGAGTTAAAATGGTGTGTTCTAATTTCTAACTATCGAATTTCTCATGTAAACATTACATACTTGCATATTTGTTTTTTTCAAATGCATGTCTCACATAACTTGATATAGTTCATATATCATGCACATACATTAATTGGTTGTATAAAGAAAGCAAAATTGACAAGCTAAGTTCACAAAAGTTTGATTTGGTCAAGCATATAAACAGCCGTTTCTTATTGGGCTACCAATTCACTTTATAGTCTTGCCAAAAATTTGAAAAGAAAGTTATGCAGCTACATGATTGAAATGCTTGCATTTCTTCTATATTAATATGCCTACCCCCACCATACATGGATTCCAAAACCATTAAGACACATTTCCTAATGTATTACAACTTGGCTGTCAAATATCAGAAGTCTAAACATACAGTGCATAACCTCCTTTTAATTGAGTGCCAAACGATATTTGTGCAAACAGTCAGGCAAGTGACACAACCTTTGCTTTTTATGTGAGAGCTGAAAGACTAAGTTTATTTTTTCTGCTCTTTTCCCTGATTTTTAAGCATTCCTTTTCTCATCCGGTCTCAAATGGCTGCCCTCAGTACAGAAGACGTTAGCAGGCTATTTTTTTTAAACAAGTGCAGTTGCTTGATCAGTGAATATGCTATACAATTCATGGGTGCAAGAATTGTTTACAATAGTTATGGGCTCTGGAAACCTCTCTGAATAGGAAAATGGGGTCTAACTAGGATAGCAAGAGCATACCAAATTTGAGTGCTCTGATGTTGTGAGAAATCTTAGATAGAAAGGAAGTAGAGTTTGTTTGGCTTTTTAAAAAAACAACGTAAACATTATACAGCAGTTACAAATGATACTGCAATCCATGTTTTGAGGCATAGCACTTTTTAAAATACATTTTCTATCATAGTTGGAGCATAGGAGGTGACCTGGACTGTGTGTAGTCCCCAGCCAGCCAGGGGTGCTTGAGTGCTCAGGGACAGAGCTCAGATCATCCTGTTCTGAAAACACAGGTCCCTACCACTGGAGCAAATGAGACTGCCCTTTAGTTGTCTGCAAATCTCAGGCCTTCAGCAGCTGAATAGTTGTGATTCCCTTTAGCAGAGAGCCATGGTACAACTACACACTAGCCAGTGCTATGGACCTATCTATAGGAGAAAAACTAACTAGTCTGGATAATGATATTTAGCCATGTGATCTCCCTGGTCTGCCTCATTTGGTATCGAAAATGGTTTAACTGCTTGAGAAGATCCTGGAGTTTAAGGCCAGAAGGGATCACCAGATAATCTGGTATGACGTTCTGTACATCACAGACCACCAACACCACCCCGCATCCGCACACTAAACCCAGCAACTGAAATTAGACCAAAGTATTACAGTCCACAGGAGATTAAACTATTATGTGCCACAGGCAGAAAATAGGAAGGACCGAGGTTCACCAGTGCCCCAGACTCCTGCAATGGCGGGGAACTGAAGTGAAATATACTCAGATGTTCTTTGGCAAATGACCCGATGTCCCACACTGCAGAGGAAGGTGAACCCCCTGCCTCAATATTATATTGCTGCCAATCTTATCTGGGGAGGAAATTCTTTTGAGACCACCCTCAGTGAGATTCTGTGTGTGAGAGTAAGGACCAGTCAGCTAAGTAACTATGTATGAGAGAATTCTCAGTACCATCTCAGATCACCGGCCCACCCCATCCAGTGTCCCATCTCCAGCTGTGGCCATCACTGACGCTTCAGACAAAGGATACACACCCTCTCCCTACCTCTAGCCTCCTCCCCCAAAAGAACACATCTGGAGGGAAGAGTCCTTCTTGACCCCTGCAAGCAACCAGCTGAAGTGGACATTTTAGGAACAAAATAGAGGAGGCAAAATAGATCTAACATAGTCAAGGTAAACCATACTTTTTCTATAACTAACTTACTTGAGTGAAAACTACAGCTGCCTTGTCTACAGTAGGATTTTAACGTGTGTTAACATGTTAGCTATTGTATTTAAAACCGCACCATTTTTCCTAGTGTCGACATGGCCTTTGGGGGTAGAGGACTAGAGAGGGGACCTATTGCAGAAAAACATTCTGTAATACGTTGTTTTCTTAAAGTAGAGAAGGTCTATGATATCCCCGTGGTTGATTTAAAAACCCAATCTCTAGTAACATGATATTAAATAAACCTCTCTTCATGACTCTGAATTTTCTAATTTCTTACCACAAGATGCTAAAAATTTTAATTCCCATCATAATTTCATCATGGTTTCATCATAACTGACTAGTTTCACAGAAATACAGCTATTTCAGCAGCATGTTGACACACCATTTTTAGCCATGCATCTCTTTAGGAGTGTGCAGTGTAGACATACCCTTATGTTGGCATGTAGAAACATGCACTGCATGCCCCACCCCCCAGTACAGGTATAAATAGCAGTGTAGATGGTGAGGCACTACTTAGGTGAGTAAAGACGTGCTTGAATCCATAGGGTATGTACCTTACATGGCTCTCTGTATGACGAAGTAATGCCTCCCCCATCTACACTGTTGTTTTTAGCAGCAGCTGTCCTCTTCCTCCATTGCTGGAGTCTTTCCCTGCCACAGTGCGGAAATGCTTTGGCAGGGGAGTCAACAGGAAACTACAGTGCCTCCCTAATACTGGAGCCTTTGGCCACTTCCGGAGCCTTTCACAGCCATGTGTAGCTGTGTACTACAACGTGGATGCCGTCTGCTTTTCGCTGTAGCATGTGACTACGCATACCCTACACACTGCCACCACTGGTGTGCAGTGTAGACATATTCTGTGCATAGTGTGCTTATTTTTTTATATTCAACTAACCAGGGATGATAATGAACAATGAAGATTTACTGCGACCTAATATAAAAATCTCTCCAAATTATAGAGATGCTTCTTCAACTGTCCATAGTGTGGTCCTATTTTCCTAAGGACAAATTCAATAATGGAAAAACCATTTTCAGTTTGTGTTTACACTAGTTTCTTATTTTCATAATCAAGCGTATAAAACATCTTGCACCCTGATGACTGCAGTCCAAGGACATCGTTTTAAAAAACTGCTTTACACTAGGTAATAGAACTTTTTAATGTAAGAGGACTTTTCCTTCAGTTCGTGAAGATTAAAGCATAAAATTACCTGGCTAATGTAATGGGCTAGTACTAATTTTGTGTCAGCAACAGGTTTTGTCTGTCAGTTTATAAGCATATGTAAATGGCGAGGCATCTAGTGACCTCTGCTTTTCACACTGTTCCTAATAGTTTCATTAAGCTCTTGTGTTCCCTCCATCTTTCATTGTATCCACCTGTGCCTCTCATTTTACACTTAGATGTAAACTCTGTGGGGCATAGACTGTCTTGTTACATATTTTTATAAAACCCAGCAATCTGGACGCCCAGTTATTGATTGGGAGTCCATTAGGTCCTACATTAGTATGGAAAATAATTATTTTATTTAAAATTGTGGGCCTCAGATCATCAGATCTTGCTCAACTTGCTCTGTCAGTGTGCTTTTTTACATTTAATACAAGTCAAAAGTACTATGGTACTTTTACTGTAGGTTCCTAAACCTTGTGTTTTAGTGATCAGTAATTTCTTGCTTTCTCCTTTGCTAAGAGAATAGATTCATATTGTTTTTTCTGATCTCGTGACAACATTTGCCACAAGGCAACATCTACATTTTAATACCAAGGAGAGTGAAAGTTTGTATAATATATACAATGTATTACTTCAGCCATTTAAAATATTTTGTGTTTGTATTGGCTGGTCATTCCACTGGGTTGTCTCAAATTTCAAGGCCATAAAAGGAAAAATGGGAATAGGCAGTTCATCAAATTATAGGACAAAAAAGTCCAAATAAGTTCTTTCACCATAAGATGTAGAAAACATTACTGAGAGAGAGGCTAGCAAATACACAAACATGTTCAATGCAAAACCTCTATTTTAAAAAAAACCCCAACCATTTATAAGAGGAACTGGATTGACAGACATGGAGATACCATTAGAGGACTTAATTCTTCACTTTTGTATGTTATCTGGCTACCCTTTTCATGAGGGACCACTCTTTAAGTGTTGGAAGATAGTTCCTTCTTCATGACTCACTTAATCCTTGGCATTTGTCTCTAAACCACCATCAGATGGAGATTGCTCTAGGTGATTGCTGACCTGGGATGAATTTGAACTGGTGATCTAAAGGCATCAAGCTCAGTATAACACGACCAATGCCTGGAGTTATCCAACACCTCCCACTGCCCCCGTACTTCTGTCAAAGATAGTAATAGAAAAAACACAAACTATTCCTGTTTTCTTGGTAATATATTCTATGTGAGCTTCCTCAAATGCAATATTCTGCTTCTTACAGTGTTTTCCCCTGTGGTTGGAGATGTAATATAAATTAGAGGCTGTGCTGGCTTGACCTCATACAGTACAGTTTTAGAAGGAATTGGTCTCATATTGTGGCTTTTAAAGGTGTAATTTTATCAAACCGTAAGGAAGGGAAGTCTTGACCTTCATCCTCCATATTCTTTTGTTCTGGCTATATTGTCTGTGTCTGTTTTTGATTATAAACACCTTTGGGGCAAGAACAATGTCTTCCTTTGTTTGCACAACATTGTCAACATTCAGAAATCCAGAAGAAAATGAATCTGACTCTTCTGGGTGGGTGGGTGTATGTGTGTGTGTGTCTGAGGGTGTGAGGGTGTCTGAGGGAGTGTGAGGGTGAGAAAATAAATTGGTGGTTGCTTCTGCAAACACTTGCTACCAGGGATAGTACCTTTCCCTGCAGCTGGAGATTTGCAAATTTAAATTAGAGGCAGCGTGGGCCAGATCTTACAGCTCAGTTTTGGCAGGACTAATCCGGCGAGTTGTTCCATTAACCTCTCACAGAAGTAAGCGTTATGCCCAACAGTAAATATCTAAAGCCCTGGGATTTCACTTTTGTCGGGATTGTAAATGAATGCCAGTTTCCAGACAGCTGTAAAATGGCTGTGCCTCTGAAGGTATGTCTATACCACAAATCAAGGTATAATTGCAGTGTGGATATACTTACCTGTACTAGTCTTAATTCTAGAAGTGAAGAGGTGGGAACATGTACCGGGATGTGGATCAGCAGCCCAAATATGTACCTGGAGTCCCTTCTGCTGAGGCGGCTAGCCTGTTCTGCAACAATTTCACTACTATGGTTACCTGAACTAGTTAGATTACAGCTAGTGTGGGTATGTGTACTTCTCTACTTTAACTCTAGTGCAGTTCTGAGGTAAAAAGTGAATTGAGGTTTTGTTCTGTTCCCCCTCTCCCCAAACCACAATGTTGCCAGATGTTCAGTCAAGATAGTGATGCTGTATGTATTTAGTCATTTTTATGTCCTGCTAGATCAAATAACTGATTCTGACTTGGAAGAACACAGGAAATTTAATTAAATTTCTTGCATGATTTTCAAAGATACTGAGCACCTGCAGCTCCCCTGGATTTCAGCTGGAGTTGTGTGTGTTCAGAACTTCTAGGCCTTAAGTAATCAAGTAAAATAGTTAATACCATAGTTTGTATTAACTGTCCATATTTTCTTTTTAATACATTGGCATCTGCAGGTGTTGCCAATAGGCAATGGGAATTATATCTTGTGGGGAAAAGGATTTGAGGTACAGAAGGATAAGTAACTGAGCTAGTTAATCTCATT
Source organism: Emydura macquarii macquarii (assembly GCF_026122565.2). Classification (NCBI taxonomy): domain Eukaryota; kingdom Metazoa; phylum Chordata; order Testudines; family Chelidae; genus Emydura; species Emydura macquarii. Next base: position 5,207,544 of record NW_027130155.1, on the reverse strand, counting down.
AGTTTTTCTTATTGATATTGCTATGTTTTCTTACTGTTCCCTATGACTACTACTGTAAGGTAGAAGTTGATAGGATGCAGCACCATTGTAAAATACTTTATATGGGAGATGAAGCAGAGCTTGCTGCAGTCAGATAGGGCCAAATTCTGCACTAATTTAAGCTCAAGGGATCTTCACTGTTTAACAGTGTATATTAGCATGGAATTTAGGCCCATGGTTCTAGATGTAATCAGTGTTGTATAAACAGTTATATTCCCAGTATTTATCTATCTCTTTTCCCCTCCAGGGGACACTAATAGTTCAATGTGCTGAAAAGAAAACTTTGTCTTATTGTTTGCCTGGGTAATGCGCAGAATTACAAAGATGACTCTCTTTTTAATTAACTTGGCAATAGAAAACATACCACTTACAATAGGCATGTTTAATGTGAACATTCTTTTATAGTGGAGACTTTACAGACCAAACTTGTTAAATTAATTTAGGTTATAACTGACACTTTACCACATGCTAGCTTCCAGTGAATTTGGTGTTCTACTTTCAAGGAGAAGATGAACTGTATCTACAGCAATTGATTTCTATAGACTTCTGCTTTTCATAAGAAAACTTTTTCCTTCTTTTTTATAAGAAAAGCAGGAGTGTATAGAAATCAATTGCTGTAGAAACATTTCATTTTCTCCTGAAAAGTACAACACCAAATTCACTGGAAGCTAGCACAAAGTTTATTTAGTTGGGCAGGGTGGACACCTAAAAGGTAGTTTTTTATTGCTCATTGCAGCACGCATTTGTAGCCAGTTCATTTGTTCTTACTGTCCAAGATTTCCAATCGGCATCCATCCTTGCTCTCACCCTCCTTCCCCAATTGTAACATTGCCTCATTTTACTGATTGCTAGAGTTTATCATTTTCTTTTTGGAGAGTTAGTTTTGTTCTTGTTTCTGAATTTTGGATTAGGCTTTAAAGTAATTAAAAAAGCATTTATGATTAAAGGTCTAGATCTATGCAAACCCATGTACTTGCAGGAAGCCCCCCTAAGGTCAGGGGTACTCTTTGTTTCCATGTAGATCTACAAATGGATCTACCCTAAAGATTGGACTTATTTCCAATATTTGAATTAAGCTTCGAAAAACTTAAGGTATCTCATTAATTGGAAAATAGAAGGAGTAAGGGGAAAAGTTGAATTGAGCACTTAGTGTGTACATGATGGTCCTGACCTTCAACATCAGGGGATTAAAGAGATACAATATTTGGCTTTTAGAAATATCAGCCATATCAAAATTTTGCTTCCTTGCATGTAAGCTTACATGTAAAGCATGTAAAATAATTTGTATACATTAACATTTTTATCGTCCTTGAAGATGAATATTTGAGGATGCAAGAGGTATTTTAAAAAATTACAAATGAGGAGTTAAAAATACTCCTTTTTATAATTTCATGTCTGTTGAATAATACTCCTAACTCTTTTCATAGAACTCTCTTACTTAAAATAAAAGCATCGGAGAATGGAAACAAGTTCCTTAATTTTAAATATTTATATTCTGTTGGTCACAGAAAACTAAACAAAAATTTGAAGGGAAAAAAAAGCATAGCTTAAAAGAAGAAAAGGGGAGAGACAACCACGAAAACTCCACACTTTGGGAAATAAATCTTAAACTACATGTGAAGGTGGAAAAGTCCTTACCTGTATATCTGTAGGAGGTCAGACTAGATGATCATTGGTTTTAAGGTCTGAGTCCTTACCTGAATGGATGTATGCTATTCTAGTGTGTCATTATGAATGTCATTGTTAATAGAAGTGGAAATGACAGCCTGTTTTTCTTGCTTTCTGGATTATAGCTGCGATCTTATGACTATTCATGTTATAGTTTTGCCTGTGGTTTGCATGCCATGTGAATGGTTTTCTGTTCACATTCACTTCATCATTTATAAGCATTTTCTTAAACATAACTAATAATTATAAATATTTGCATAGTAACAAAAATGTTAGAACTGTACAAAATATATTTTTAAAAGATGTAAAATTAAAACAATCTTTTGATAGTAGAAGCAATTAAATATAAAACTTTACACACAATTCTTGTTGCTAATTTAAGCCTAAACAAGGAGAAATATTTCAGGAGAAAGCATATGAATGTATTGGAATATTTTACAGCAAAAAGTATTAAATTATAGCAATTTATTTCACTTACCAATTATTGTTTAACCTTCTCTGTGGTATTCACTAATGATACTTCTTAGCAATCAGATATGCTCTCAGTTCTTGATTGAAATATGCTTCACTCTGTTTTCTGCATAATCTTCTTAAGTAGTAAGAAGCTGTTACTTTAATTTCCAAACTGAAGTATTTAAAGGCTGGTTTGTATTGTCCTAATGCTTAACCAAATGTGGTTTAAATGTCAAGTACTGCAGATGGCCAGTACTATTTTATTGTACTTACGTGCTTCCAGGAGGATCAGCACTGAATTGTATTCAGAAGTTACAAATTTGGAAAGTTTGGCAAAACATTAAACGATATGAAGCTGAGCTTTAAAAAAAATTGTTCTCATGCCTAGATATGACCTTCTCTAAGAAGTTACTAAATAGCTTCTGTATTTATTAGTGGAAGTCCTCTACACTGGAGGTCACGGGTTGTATTGCAGTTGGTTGGGCTGTGTCTGAAAACCACAAATAAATATTTTTGGGAAAAGCATGATACATTTTTGGTTTTGTTTTATTCTAAATCTTCTGGTTATGCTAAACTTGTTGCCTGCCTGCTCTCCACATGCTTTACTAGTAGGCTCCAAAATAAACCACAAAACCTATAAAATTAACAGTGATACAAATGCATATGTTGCTTACGTTTGATTTTCACTGTTTAGTTATTTTCTTGGGAAAACTCAAAAACCTTCAGTTTGTATTTTTTTCTTCATCCTCAAAGCTTTCTCTTGTATTTCTTTTCCCACAGGTTCACACATGAAATATATATTCATTTTAAAGAAGTAAAAACCATGTTGTTGCAAAGTCAAGCACACAAAAAATTAGGAAATGCCAAATTAAGGTTGCCTGTGCAACCTCAGTTTGGCTCTGTTGTGCATATGCATTATGATTGTGTTTCAGTACATGATCGCATAACCATTTTTTCCCAAAAGCCCTTTTGCATCATTTAGTGCACTGAATGGATAGTGCATTAATTGAATGGTTAGCTATTTAGTTGCTTTTATACTTGCCATTCAGTGTGTGATCCCATGCCTCATTTATTACACAGCATCCAAACTCTGCTCTGCTCTGAGTACAGAATTACTAATTTCCTCATTATTGTAATATCGGAATGCTTCACAAACATTAATGAAGTTATCTTCACAACACTCCTATGAAATAGGAGATATTAGCTTGTTTTACCAATAAGTAGCTGAGACAGAGGGATTAACCAAAGTTGTCAAGTGGCCACTAAGTTTGGATGCTGAAATTTGAGATGCCTAGATACCGATTTTACATAGCATTTTGATAGCACTTTGTGTTCAGTGCACAGCGCACATAGGTTTTGGTTATAGTTGTGAGTGTTCAGTGCTTCTGCAAATCTGACCCCACATGTCTCAAGTTGGGCATTTCATAAAATAAGTAACGTTCAGTTAGTGGCACCTAAAAATTTTTGATTTTTGACTTCACCAGCATCACATAGGAATTCTATGGCAGAGACAGCGATAGAATCAAGTTCTCCAGGGCAGCAGTAACTTTCCCTAACCATAGGACCATCCTCTCTCTTTCTGCAGTCTCCTTGCCTCATTCACTACACACCTTTGAATTTCGGTAATGAGGCAGGATCCCACAGATCACAACTTCCTTTATTACACACCCCTGATTGATTACCTGAGCCGTGTCCTTTCTGTGCACTGGAAGAGGAAAGGGTCTTGAAGAAAAAATGGCATGTAATCATGAATTAAAGACTGTAACATAATGGTTATGTGCAAGGGAATAGGTTGGTTGCAAATTAAGGTTGCACAGGTAATCTGAATTCTGACATGTCCTCACTTTTCAGTGCTTTACAACCTTAATGTTTTTTAACATAGTTTCTGTGTGTATTTCCCTAGGTTTATAAAAAAGAAAACTAACCCTCCCCCCACTCTGCCCCCAGAAATTCTGTCATGTGGAATCATCCCAGCTGTCACACGGGTCATCAGCAGGGTTGGAGCCTTTAAACCCACAGCACAGACCTCTGTCATTTGACCTGTGGAGTCACTGATAGCAGTAGCAGGTTGTTCTCTGTGCAGTCCAGCACAAGACTTTGTCAGTGGGTTTCACAGGTATTTGCTAGACAGCAGATTAACGTTGACTCAAAAACACTGGCTGTTCCAAAATCTGGAAAGGGGAGTATATTCTAGTGGTCAGACTCCTCTGCCTTTCCATCCTGCCTGTCACCTCTGCCTGTGCTCCTAACATGTACTCCCTTGCAGCCTGTCTCTGCATTGTTTCTCCCTTTGAACCTCTTTCTTTATCCCTCTAACTTTTCTCTCTTTGCCCCCTCCCTGCCACTGTCCTTATTGCCCCTGGAACTTGTCTCTGCTTCCTGCCTTCCCACCCCCTGCATACACACCTGCATTGCAGTCAGGCTGCTTCCTCTTTCCTCTGGTGCCAGCATTGAGCAGATAGTCTCCCTGCTCTCAGTTCCTATGCCTAGCACCTGCACAGCTCCAGCAGCTGGGAGGAGTAATTTTAGAGGCCTTTTGCCATCTTTGGGAAAACCTATCCAGATTTGCCATCACATGACTGCCGCCATGACCCTCCTGCCACAGCTCCAAAATATGGTGGCACTAGAGTGTCTTAATGAAACCGTTCTAAAAGATTTTTTATACCTTGTAAAACCAGTGTTTTTCCCCCTAACCTTGTTGTGGGAGGGAACTACACTGTATTTGCTGAAACAATAAAAAATGTCACTCTGAGGCAACCATCTGGCAAGGGAAATTTCACCAGGAATGGTTGATGATTGGTAAGGTTACAAGCAATTGAAAACAGGCTCTCAAAATTGAAAATGTCAGGCAGTCTTAGTGCCAATTGTAACTATCAGCTCTGCCTGTAGTAAACCAATTTGTTGCAGTATAACTTTGAAGAAAGTTATTTGAAAGGTAATGAGTTAGTGCCAAAAACTCAGCCTGGGACAGTAAGATTCCTTTTTCTTTTTCCTCTTGTAAGTAACCCTTCAAACTCTGCATTGTGTTTTTAGTCTTTCCTTCACTTTGTTTTCTCTGAATCTGAATCCTGCCTGTGCCATCAGATGTCACTCAGAGTATGGAATGGTTACATTGTTGTGTTTTTTTTTATAGCTTAACTTTTTTACTAGGGATAGGTGGTTGACCTAGAGGACCCCTGGACTGCATTTTATTTATTCCACCCTTTGACATGTCCGGTATGGGTGGCCCTACCATGAGTTAAGCTTCTGTGGGCAAAGTTTCCAGTGTCATTGGAGCGCATGGGCCTTCCCACAGCATCAAGGTGCACTCCGAGGGAAGCCTGTTTTCTCTCTCTCCATTTAAAACATTGATTTTATTTTAATCAAAGGACACTTTACAATGTCTTGGATCTCATTTGATGTTTCTGGATGGCTGTATACCTAATGTGGCTTTTGAGAAGAATCTAGTGAGTGTCTCTGGTCAGACGCCAGTCTTCATGAGGGGATTGCTGCATGATCTAGTAGCAGTACAAGCTATTTCTTATTCGTAATAGGGTCCACAGATCCATGACGTTGGGTCTCTGCTCTGTGCAGCCTTGGAGCTAGACCAGAGCTGTCGATCTGTGGCGGGGAGGTGTGGCTCCACCTCTGAGAAGCCTGCCAGTTTTTGTCCACCTTAACAGATGCAGGCAGGCAAACAGCTCTTCCTTTCTGTAGAGAAAATAAAAAAATCAATAAGCTTAAAATCACTACGCTCTCAAGGTCTGCCTTTATCAGCAGAGGGGAGTCCCTTTTTCCCCCATAGTCACAGGGACACTGTACCCTCCCCGCTTACCCATGCAGAGGTGCAGCAAGGTGGAGAAGACTAAGAAGAGAGGGAAGGTCAGAAACTGTGTTCTGCACCTCCTCACTGATTGAGTGCCTGCATGGAGAACTGTGCCTGTTCTGTGGAAACTCAGGTCCCTCTTGAGTGCTCAGGCAGGGATAGGGTGTCTTACAGCTTCTCTCCCTAAAGCAAGAAAGCTCCACGGAAGCAGTGTTAGCTCTTCAGAGCAAAATCCTCTGAGGCCTCCATAGGCTGTGGTCCCCCCCTCTTTCTGTGTGGGGAGCTTCATCAGAGGGCCATGGAAACTTCCCTTCCACCTGCTGGAGCCTTCACTCACATCTCAAACTATTGTATTGGGAAGCCGTTGTTCAATCCTTCCCAACCATGACTCCTGCAGTGGCAGGGTGCTACTGACCTGGATCCAGGGTAAGAAGAGCCCAGTAAGAGGCCTTTGGGCCCAACCCCTCCACCTCCTTTTTGCAGCATATGGGGTCCCTCTACCTAAGGTTGATGCAGCCTGTTTTCTAGTGAAGGACACAACCATTTCCATGGAAGGAGACCTATTTCTATAGGACTGCACAGATAAGAGAATTGAACTGGCAACAAGGAAAAAAAATTTGAAGCATCATCAGCTGCCCTTAGAACTTCATTGCATCTGCTGGTTTTGCTAAAGTGATGGAGGCCTGCGCTGACAATCTCATTCAGTACTGCTAAGGTACAGAAAAGCCTTTAATCTGGGCACATCTCTTGGAAAAAGCAGTCCTTAGTTGCTACAGTTGTGTCTGAAGTCTCCTTGAATGCTCTCTGTACTCAGTTAGGTCTATGGACTACAGTGTGGTAGTGTACTGACACATGAGGCTCTGAGTCTGGAAGTTAGAGTAAAAGGCTAAACAGCTTTTAGCTCATTTAAGATTCTCAAGGGGCAAGCTATTTATGAGCCCATGAAAAAACTGATTGTGGACTCATTGGAAAAGATCAAGAAAGGCTGTTGTCCCCAACAAGCAGTATAGGAGAGATGACAGACCCCATCTCACTGGTTTCATGCTAGCTAGTGCAGAAAGTCTGTCAGGAAAGGACTCAGCTGCATCGGAGAAAAATGGAACAGATGCAGGGGACCCCGAAGGGGCAGAGGTGAAATTTCCAATCAAACCCCATCCGCCTCTAAGCAAACCACATGACTCACTCAGTCGAGGGTGGTGCATAAATTGGTGGTGGCCTTCAGTACTTCAAAGGGGGTTATTCTTTGATCCTTTCGGATATCCAGGACTAGATATATCCTGGGGATCCTCAGAAGAGATGGGATCTACAGACAGCCATCCTAGATCTCCTACAAATAGGCACAAGGGAGCCTGTCCCTTCTGTACAGAAGAAACAGCTTATGATTCATCTTGTTCCATCATCAATAAGGGGGACTTACTGGCATTAGTAGATTTGAAAGGTGCTTCTCTCCATATTCCACTTCAATGTGTTCTGTTGCAAAGGTGGCCAAAGTTCTCCTATATGCCTTCCCTCCCTTTCATCTTCTCACCAGAATGCTACAAAAGATCAGGCAAAAAGCAGTAGGAAAAACAATATCACTGTTCATTCACACATTCTTACTGATACCACTATCACAGTTCCGCACATTCACACTGATAGTGCTAATCAGCTGGAAATGGAACAGCCACTTAAAAAAGCCACAATGACAAGAGTGGATCAAGATTTCAAAAATAAAGGGAACAGGTTGGTTTTATTTATTTATTAATAATAATAATAATAATAATAATAATATTTCCCCCAACCCTGGGTTATCACTACCACTTTACAATATTAACTCAGAAAATCACTCAGCACTAAAGATGAAAGATTTACTTTTTGAATTTCATTCTGGATAATTAAACAAGGTTAGTATCACTCACTGTCTGACAATCACACACTAGCATAATGGTGTAATGACTGGATTGCACATGATATCCTCGTATACAACTTTCCATTCAGTTTGGTTTTGTACTCTGGGTTCCAGTAATGCAGAAAACTTTAATTTTCAAAAATATTGTATTCATCAGGAAAAAATTGTGGAAACAATTCTTTTGGAACTTTTTTTAAACAAGATCTAAATGATGAATTTAAGTCAATCTGAGAGTGTCCCTTTAAATAAAAAACCCTAAATTTAATATTCTGTCCAAAGGCAGATTACATTTCACAAGCTTTGTGTTGTCTCCAAATGTAAACATATTTTTGGGAATTGAGTTACATTAAACAAAGCAAAATTAAAAAAAAACAAAAAACAAAACAAAAAGACCTGTAAAAGCAATTGCTTTGTAACAACAAACTTTCTTTAGAAAGTAGGATTCTAGTCTATTGCAATAAGACACTGATAACATGCTGACAGCCAATAAATCCATGCTTCCAAAAGTGACTGTTTTCATCTTTCCTTTAAAGAGATAAAAGTACAGAGCTAGACACAGTCTTAAAGCCATTAGGCTATCTAGGGGGCTAAAAAGAGATTTGTTAAGATGGAGTTCCAATAAGTGAGGTTTCTTGAAGCATCAAGGCCTGTGATCTCAGTTATGATGGAGGAAATATGGAATAATTCCACTTCACTTGCAAGTAGTCTTGGATGTACATTGGCGTAATTAAGAAGAGTAATTGGCCCTACTTTATTACAATTTTTTGTTTATATTTTTTATTGTGAATGACACTGGGTCAAAATAAAACTGATTTATGCTAGAATACTTTGCAGTCAGAAACATGACAACACACTGTTCTAATTTTCCTTTAGAGATTAATAGAACAAATTATGTCAAACTGTTATGACATCTTTCCTTTAATCCTTTTCCAGCTGCTAAGTAACAACAATTCCCATTCCCATATGGGCAACACAGAAGGATAACATTTAAAAGGGAAAATATAATAATTGAAAGGCTCAAAATGTGCTATTTTCTGTTTCAAAATATCCTCTGCTAAGAGGAAAAATAAAACCTCCATCACCTCTCCAAAATAAGGGATACAACTTTGTCAAAATCTCTGGCCTAACTAATTACTGACTCGTGATTTTGTGTGCCCAGCTTGAAAAGTTTGAAAGGGGCCTGGCTTGCAAAGGGCCAAAACCCAGCATTTTCTGAAAATCAATCCCTTTTCAGATGTTTCTAGTTGGGCACCCTAAATGAGTAGTCACTTTTGAAAATTTAGGTCCATGTCCCAGGCTGAGTGACCTTCAGCTTCTTCTGATATTACAATGTGACTAGAACTCATTAGTTTGTCATACTGTGGTGGTGATTCCTCAGCACAGATAAAAGTATGAAGAAGAGCTACAGTCCTTTTCAAGAGCTTATTTTCAGACAACATCTTTTTAAAACTTTATATTATTTTTTATCCTATTGTCAGTTTCTCTGAACAGTCAAGGTCTGACCATGTAAGATTATGCCCTCCTTATTGGGAGTTGTCGGTGCTCAGTGTCAGTGAGATCAGGAGTTGAGGGCACTCATCATCCTTAGGAGGAACTTGTTACTTTTTAAGATCAGGTCATTAATTCAGACCAACAGCCTTTAGATAATGCTTGTAGTAACAGCAGAGGTGCAATGATAATACAAAGCTATCCACACTATCACACATCGAGGTCATTTCAGTTTTGAAACAGCAAAGGTATCATAGTCACAATGTTGTTTGAGATACACGTGCTTTTGGGAGTAGTTTGACAATCCGAGGCCACAAGCATTTCCCACTGACCAACACAAGTCTGTGATAGATGTCTATTTTCTATAAACGTTGACTGCCCTCTGAGTAACTCGTGGTTTCAGTTCACATGTGATTGGTAAATCTTTTGGACAGTTCCTGTTCAGAGTTTCAGTCTCTGAGTCTGGTTCTGATGTCACTGACACCTGTTTTATTCTGGCATCACTCCAAAGACTTCATATACACGCATGTGAGTGTATCAGCTTTACAGCACTCAAAAAGTTAGCCCACATTTTTAGAGGTATTTAGGTATTGCGCCACTCAGCATTACAACACCTAACCGATTTTGGAGGCCAAATCTCATTTTGAAAAGGGATTTAGGCAATTAGAAATCAAACTGCCACTGAAAGTCAATGCAGAGTTATAGTCAGGTTGGTCCAAGGATATTAGAGAGACTAGGTGGGTGAGGTAATATCTTTTAATTTGGATCAGCGTATGTTGGTGATTGAGACAAGCTTACACAGAGCTTTTCTTCAGGTCAGTCAATGGGATTTTGGCTTCTAAGTGCCTAAATTCTTTTTGAAGATGAGATTTAGGCTCCAAAATTACTTGGGTGTTGTGGTGCTCAGTCTGGCAGCACCTCATACCTGTAATAATTGGGATCATAGTCAGTAAACATGTCTGTAATAGATGAAAACAGGAAATTTTTTCTGTGCCTTATCTGAAAGTTTCCTTTCTTGAAGTAATGAGGTCCACAGGTCCATGATATTGGGTCTCTGCTCTATACAACCATTGAGGCAGACCATATCTGTTAATCAGTAACAGAGGAGGTGTGGCTTCGCCTCGGAGAAACCCGCCAGTTGAGACAGTTCCACTGACTTGGAAATCTCTAACCACTCTGTATCAGTAAAGAAAATTAAACTTTAAGACCAAACAGAATAATCCTTTTGTAGAGCAAGGAATTCAAATGAATAACTAACTTGGAGTACTAATAAATAATCCCATGCTTTCCCCAATGAACAGTTCATTCAGAGTGGGTTCACTTGTGGACCTTATTACGCCAAGAAAGGAAATTTTCATATAAGGCACAATTATGTTTTCCTATTCTTGTTTGTAGTGAGGTGAAATGAATCCTGTGACAGTGGGATTTTCATAGCAATGCTCACTCTGAAGTCAAAAGGGGACTATATATATACTAAAATCCAAGCTCAAACATATACTGTTAGCCATGCTTGTCAGAGTTTAAAGTGTCCTCAAGCCTGGGGTACAGGTTTTTCTGTGTGTATGGAAGGGGGTTGGGGTAGCACCTGCACTAGAATCTGGGTTAGCTCTGCAGTGAAGATACTCCCTTAAAGACTGAGTAGCTGTGCCAGCAGTGGGAATTGGGAAAGTGTTTAGGGTCTTACTGCTGCAGAGTGATAATGAAAACAGGTTTTTATTACTACAGAGAATTTGAATAATGGTGTAACACTGGGCTGCTTGTCAAAAACCTGGAAATGAAGTGCCACTGGACTTCCCCTTTTGCTGAAGGTCATGGGGATGCGGGATGTATTGGGAAAGAAAGGGTGTTCTGGACTAGTCCGAGTCATCTTGAAGATCAGGTGATCTGAGTTAACTGCAGGGCTGGAAATTAAGTTGTGGTTGGTTTTGGATTTCTATATCTATTTCTATGAATGCGCTGCCTTCACGTGCTGTCCCATCAGACTGAAATGAGTTACAGCAAACAGCAGCAGAGAGATCATGCTTGAGAAATCCTTGGGTAATTACCTTGTGGGTGAATCTGGTTTCTTATATTTTATCAAAAGCACATTATTATGTTGCCCGTCAGCACTGTGTGAGGTAGCAAAGGCAGAGGGCAGTAGGAGAGCGGTGGATGGGAGATATGTGAGTCCCAGAATGCTCAGGGCCTTGTTTCCTACTGCCTAACTGAGCCATTAGGGGGCAATTAGGAGCAGCTGAGGCTGCTCCATAAAAGCCCTCTGCTCCAAACAGTCAGTACACGAGCTGGAGGAAGTAGGAGTGCCGTGCTGAGCAGAGCTGACCAGAGCAGTGCTAGGAGTGTGAAGTTGTGTAGAGGACTGGAGAGCAGAATCCTGTTGTGGAGTGGCCAGGAGGAAAGTACCGGCTCAAGGAGCCAGAAGGACTGAAGGAGGGGGAAAAGTAGCCCAGGGGAAGAGCGTGCAGTCTGGAGAACAGTACCAGCAGCACATAGCTGATAGGGCCCCTGGGCTGGGACCCGGAGAAGCGGGTGGGCCCGGGTCCCTACCCCCTCCCCTGGGAAGACTAGGTGACGGGCAACTTCCCGGCCCACTACAAGCAGGAGAGCGCGAGACCCACTAGGGGGAAGCCGGCCATCAGCCACAACTGGTATTTCATTCTTGGTAGAAATGTCTATTTTCAGCTCTCCGTTTGTTCAGCTGCTACTTCACTTAAAAAACAAAAAACACCACAAATGTAAGTTGGCAAGTATTTGGTGAGGAGGGTCAATTCTGCTGTCATTTCAGCAAGTGAAGTTGCCCCTCCACCTGCAGAACAGTTTCATGTGCTGCTTCTGTATGGGGAAAGGGGAAGAGATTTTGGGAGTAGAGGATTTGTTTGGGTGTGGATTGTAGAGAGTGGGGGTGCTAGAGTTAGAGCTAGATTCCTTTATGTTACTATATAGCTGAATTACACTAGGCAGATTATCTAGATGATCTGGTCAGAGAGTTTTGTCAAGAGAAGGACCAACCTGTACTTCCTCTGCCACCCACGTGCCATTAAGGCTAGTTTTTTTTTTTTAAAGGAGCCTAAAGTATGTTATGTGCCCTAACCGTATTGAAATTTAAATGGCATTTAGCTCCTATAGGCGTCTTTGATAATTCTAGCCATAGGACCCAGTTCTGTGAGGTACTGAATGGCATGAACTCCCATGGACCTTGTAGGAGATGACCAGCATCTTGCAAAATCAGGCCCAACTTTGAAAAGTTGGACATGCACAGTATATTCTTAAAAGAAGTGTCATCTGTGTTTTTGTTCTGTGTCCTTGCTGCCAATGTGAATAGGGTAGGATTCATGCCAAGATGTATACTGTAGTCTAACATAATTTCGAATGGTAAGTTATTTTGGTTAAAAGGGTGCGTTTAGTAAAGGACTTTAGTGTAATCATTAAAATTTCAGGTAAGTAAGATAATTTGCAGCATTCTGTTAGTATCTTAAGAAGTAAAAAGTTCACAGGAATGGAGTAGGTTCTCATGTGTAAAATAGCCATTTAACAGTATAGTTTCTGTAAATCAAGGAAGATTAAAATAGGAAAGGCTTAGTTTAAACTAAGTCATACCAACTAATTAAACGTTTACTTGCTTTAATTCTAGAGAGCAAAATATAGTCTCAGGCTCAGCACACTTCCACTGAGGAGCTCTCCTTTAAAAATAAATCACACTGCAACATACAATGAACTGTGTGTGCATTTTTAGTTAAAGGATATTGCTTAAATAGGCAAAAGCCTAGAAATTCACAGTTAAGGTTGAAAATATCCCCGTATTCATAATGTGCTGGATTAAATGTTGAAGCACAAATAACTTAATGTGTATTTAAAAAGAACAAGAGAGCGATTAGAATTCTTCCAGGGTGGGGTGGGAAGTCTCTACTATCTGCATATAATTTGAGCCTGTTAGAGTGACTCTACACAGCTGTACAAATCAGTGGGTCACTCCATTCCCATTATGCTAACATTGACATTTTCCAAACTATTAGCCAAATAGATACTTAAGAGGATCTACAGATATGTCTGCTGTCTCCAAAGGGTTAGAAAAAGAACAGTGATAAATGTCACGACTGCCAGGAGACCTCTGCAACATGTAACAAACTCTGGATAGTCTTAAGAATGACGTCTTGTTTTTCTACTTTTGTCCATTTGTCTTTTTTTTCAAAAGTGGGATAGCTATGTATGATTGTAGCTTTAAAATTCAGTTTTGTGTGAATATAGCACTTGTGAAAGGGTGTCAGATTGACAACCCTTGAGACTGAATTCCACTGTCTGTCCACAGCACACATATTGCACAGATGTACGACAGTGAAAATTTCTCTCTGCTGTCCCACCAACATTCCTCATCCCTCACCTGCTGGGGCCATCTCTAGGTATGAGAGGGAGGGTTAATTCTCCTGCTCATGTGGTCCTTAACTTGTCTGCTGGCGTTGCCAGCTAGGGTGTCAGTTATGGTGTTCGATCTGTGACAGAGAACCCTACTGCTCGGAACTGGACTGAGGCTACGGCTACACTGACAGTGGCAAAGTTGCCACCGTCACATCGACTTATCTGGTTCGCCTGAGCGGTCAGTGAAGACGTATTAGCGGTCAGAAATGGATGTATTAAGACCACCTTCGCAAGTGGCGAAGCGCTGCATCGACGGGAATGCGGTTCCCGTCAGCACAGTGCAGTGAAGATGGCGCAAAGAAGAGGAGCAGAGAAGTTGACGGGAGTTATGCAAGTTTTTTGCGTAGCTTGCATAACTCCCATCGACTGCCGCTGAATCCCGGAGGTAAGTGTAGACAGGGTCTAGGATGCCCAAAATCATGTATCACAGGCAGCCAAACAGCTGTCATCTATTAGCAATTATCTGTTACTTCTGATGTGTCCTCAGGTTCCATATCCTGTTACCAAACCCCTGGGGCTATGCAGAGTCAGTCCTTCCCTCCTTAACAATTATTTATAATGCAGATGTTGTTTCTGTGTCGATAGCTCTCTTGGGGGGATAAAGGCAAGATGTCCGAAATAAACATTTTTAGAGAATAATCCGAACAGAAGGCTTGTTAGTTGGAAATGCATATGTGGGGCATTTTGATTGTTTTTACAATACCAAAAGCTGTGTCAGCAAAGTTATTTTTTCCTTCTGTCTTTGTTTTTCCAGGTCTGTGTGTGTGTTCATTCTTCTGGGGGGACCTGAGGGAGAAAAAGAGAGAGAGAGATTCATGCAAAGAAACTGTCTGTAGATGGTTGGCAATGTCAGAGTTCAATTGCGAGAACTTTCCCTCGCAATACACACATGAAGTGTAGTCGTATTTTTATTTACTATTAAAAGGTTCAGATAAGGTTCTGTGAAAATGGGGTTTGTCTCTGGAACGCCTCACCATAATTACTACTCAGTTTGTTGCTTGTGAAATCTAGTCGTGGACTGAATCTTGCTCACCTTACTCATATGTGTAATACTATTGACTTCATTGAACTTTGGTCACATGAGTGAGCCATGCAGGGTTTGGCATTTTGTCAGACCTTCTAATTTCTAAAGCACTAACGCCCAGATTTTAAAAAGTATTTAGGCCTTGCTCTGATCAATATTGCAAGGCAAGTGACTTAGACAGTTGTCCCATTTTCAAAAGTGATGTAGGAGCCTGCATCCTATTGACTTTCAGTGTCTAAAGCTGTTTATTTTTAAAATGCTATAGCAGCGCAGCTGTAGTGCTTTAGTGTAGGCACTTGCTACAGTTTCCATCGCTGTAGGTAATCCACTTCCCTGAGAGGCAGCAGCTAGGTTGATGGAAGAATCGTTCTGTCAACCTAGCGCTGTGTAAAGTGAGGGTTAGTTCGGCTTAAGTATATCTCTTGGGTGTGGATTTTTCACTGTGCTGATTTAACATAGCTATGCTGATTTAACTTTTTAGTATAGACCAGTCTTAAGTCACTTAGGCCTTGAAATGCTGAGTTGAGCAAAGCCTAAATATATTTAAGAATAACTTCTGCAGGTCTCCGTAGGTGCCTGATTGAATCACACTCCATCCCTGAGGTGGAAGCCAAATCCCTCCTACTTCTGCTAATGGAAATTTGACCTTTGATTTTTATATGACTCTGGCATAGAGTAAATGCAGAAGGTGAAGGTCTATCTCAACATGTTTGACTTTGGGTTTTTAACTCTAGCTTTGTAGAAGTGTCCTACAGTTGGCTGTTTGTATTTGGCTTGTCAGCAGATGGATCTGTAGAACTTAATCTGGTTTTAGGACTTGCTCTAATAATCTTGTTACACTTGGAAATGCACACCATGAGATTTAGGTCTCCCTGGACAAGATGAACTCCAGCTGAATTGCTCATCTGGCTGTGGAAATAGATCCAAAAAATTTGACTTTTTGAGATGAATGGAATCTTTTGGGTTGTAGGTTTTGAATTATTAAGTTTTAGGTTAGATCAAGAATTTAATAAAGTATTTCAATACTAGCTTTTGCTAAATCTTTACTCTACTAATGGGTCTCATAACTATTTTTTGAGATGGATGTGAATTACTTTAACAATGCCCAAAAGTGTTTTGGGCACCTCCCAATACAAAAACCCCATGATATCTGCTTCAAGCATCTTACCAACTAAATTCAAGTCTGACTCAGTGATTGAGGATGAAAATAGTAGGGTGGGAGAAGGGAAGGAAGGACAGGAGTAAAATAAACCATATTATTCTATGAAGGCTAGTGCACAGCATGTTGGGTACAAAGAATTATTGTTAATAGGTTGGATAGATAGCATAAGTAGATGGAAGGTTTAATGGGATAGTTTTTTGGTAGGCCTTGCAGAAGAAATGAGTCTTTTGGAGGGATTTGAATGAAGAGAGGGTCTGCAGACCCCTCTTGGGAAAGGTGTCGCTTGTGAAGTGTGTGTACCTGCAAGATGTCATGCATTTTACATGACACTGGAGTATTTCTCTTTGATGTCATGCTTTTTCTGCTATAGCAGAATAGTATTATTCTATATTTTAGCAGAATAGTATTATTCTATATTTTATATGCTATATAATACTATACCTCTAATGTAACCTAGAATCAGTGCTGCAAACTCTTGTGAATTTATTGCAAGTGATGTGATTATGGTCTCTGCAGAACGCACTCTCACAATGATGTGAAAAGTTCCATTCTTCACACAATTCCCACCTGGAAAGGAGCAGGCAGAAATGGGAGCAGCAGCTGAGTCCTTTTCTGTCCGCATGGCTGTGTGGGGAGGGATCCTCTGCTCTAGGCTCACTTATCCCTGTTATATTTGGGCTTTACCCCACCATTCCACTTCAACTGGCCTAACCCCTGATTGTCTGCATGCTAGATTACCGTTTATGGATTAAATGAAAAAACTCATCTCGGTGCTATGGAAATTTACAAAAATTAAGCTCCAAAAGTCATGAAATTTCAAAAGTTAAGTTTTCTACAGCAGTAGGACACTGCCCTTGTTTGTTGTGAATTAATTAAGGCCAAGATTCAGCAGTGCATCTGTCTTCAGCTAGGCACTTAAGCATGTCTTTAAATGCAATTTACTTTAATTATATTTAAACAAGTGCTTAAAGTTAAGCATGTAAGTGGTTTGCTACATAGGGGTAGGTAGTCTCATGGCTTTAAATACTTTTCTCAGTTAGGGACTCAGGCTTTAATCCTACAAGATGGTTGACAGCTCTCAGCTCCCACTAACGTCATTGGAAAAAGGGGATGCTCAGCTCCATGCCGGAGTACAGAGTAACTTGCTGGCTGGAGCCCTATTAACATATCTGATGCACATGTTTACATTCCACAGGGAAGCTGTCACAGGAAATATTTGGATGGAACGTGGCAGAATTATCTTTGTGACAGAAACCTTAACTTTTGGTGCTCCCTAGCTTTTGTGAACTTAATCTCTCAACCTTTAATGCTTTAATGCTAGCGTTTTGCTTGCAGTTAGCCTGTTCTTATTCAAGTGAAGGGAGAACATAGTGAAAAAATGAAAAAAACAAGAGTTGTTAACCTTGTGTGGTTTGCAAGTTCTTTACAGGCTTTGCTAGCAGAACTCGCAAGTGCCTTGTCCTGCAGTTAATTGAGGGCATGCAAAAATATTCATCTTTGTGTGCAACAGTATAGCTAGTAGGCTAACAGAATTTTCTCCTGTGCCTTCTCAGTCATGGGATTTCAAATTAACTTTATTTAAAAATGACTTTTTCAAACTAAGCTAGTGAGATGTTGTGTAATTTAGCACCCATTTGCTAATACCACTCTACTGCTCATTAAAGTCTATTGGTGTGTCAAGTTGAAAATTTCAATTTAAATTTCAATTTCCATCTGTTTTAGGGTTATCAATGCAAAAATTAAAAAAAAATTCTAAAGATTTTTTTTTTCTTTTTTCAAAACATAATGTATTTTTTCATCCTCTGATAACTTCAAAATGGCTAAATGGATTTTCTTCAAGTGTCCCCCACAATAGATATTCGTCTTTGCTGAGAGAGTCTGCAGATCCATTGCAACTGGTCTTACTGTGTACTTGCAGCACCTTGGAGAAAGACACCAGAGCTATCAATTAGGTCTGCAGTGGCCACACCCTTGCAGCATTCATCAATTCAGTCTGTGTCCAGCAGCTGCAGGAAGGCTTTATCAGCTGCCAGGCTCAGAGCAAGTGGAAAACAAAAATAGCTTTCTTATTCTTAATGTTTGGCTTAGTGGATTCAAAGTGCTGCTGGAGTGTTTACACTCAGGGGCTCTTCAGCAAGATTGCTGGAAAACCTCTTCCATTATTGCTGCTGCAGCTTCCAGCACAGCATGTCTATGCAGGCTTCTTTGGCAAGAATACCTCCCAGACTACCAGAGGATTAGAGAAGCTGGCAGGAAATGGTGCAAAAATTCCAAGGCTGACAGGACCTTGCTTATGATGTGGGTTGGCCAGTCCACGCTGGCTGTGGTTAACAGGACCCTGCTTATGTGGTGAGTTGGCTTGGTCATGCTGCTTTCTAACTCTCTTCCATCCAATCAGTTGTGGAGGGATATGGGGTAAGGGAGGAGGGAGCAGCAGCAACAAGCAGGTAGTAAGGGGCTTCTTGGCCCACCACTTATTTCTGATAATTTCTCTGTCTCCTTTAACAAGGTGCGAGTTGGCTCTTATGTGAAGCTGCCAGGCTCACTGGGATTCAGTGAGATTCACTATGGGCATGCCATGTATCTGTTATGTAACATCACCTTGCTCAGGCTTTCCCTGGCCCTCCCTTGTTCTGGGGCTTATGTAACATCTCTAGAGTTCAAGAGTTGTAGGAGCCCTCTTATGGATTATCTCACTTACTGCTATAGCATGCACAGCAGCAGATGCTGATCTCCCTGCAGGTTCCCTCTTCAGTGATATCCTATTATCTCAAGACATGAGGCTAAAGGGTGTGTGTCCAGGTAATAAGGAAGGTAAACCCTTTCACAAACAAAACTTCCAAGACTGTTTTTCCAATAAAACAAGGAACAAGAAACACATGACCCTACTTCCTCTTTTTCTTCTTCTTCCAATGTAAAGACTCTGAAAGGGACAAGAAAGGGCCCAGAAAATGTACAGGGCTGCCCATATTCATCTTTCTGAGAGCCAGGCTAGATTTTTTTGGACTGGGTCCAGAGACCTCAGAGGAGGAACCTCAGAATCCATCTTTTGAGAATTAGTATTTTTAAACCATTCTTAGAAGTATTATGTAGAATCTCTATTCCTCCAGATATGCTTCTGAAAAAGGAAACATGAGAAGAAGTGAAAGAGAAGGAGAGTGAGTCCACCCACAGGCAAAACTACTCTGATTTGTAATCCCAAAAAAGTTCATGCAACCCTAATGTCTGATTGATTAAAGAAATGCCAAGTCTTTATTTAAAATAATATTATTATAATAATTAAAAAAAGCCACATCACCATAGCAGGTCTTTATACTTCTGTCTCCACATCTTGGCTGGAGTCATGTACGTAGTGAGGCTCTCTATTATCCACTATGCCTTTCAAGAGTCAAAGATCCTCTGGACTGGGACTTATCAGTGGCTGTTATGGGAGATTGCCCTCTCATCCCTCCTCTCCTTCCCTCTCCCCAAAATTTACGGTAAGAACAATGAGCTATAACTCGGTCACAATACTAACTCTGCCTGAGAGAGAGAACCCATCCCAAGTAAAGCAGGTACCCACTACATGTTGTGGAGTAGGAAGGGGATAATTTTAATTATTGGATGCCAAACAATTTTATTTTAAAAATTATGGAAAATATTAGTTTTAGAGAAACAAAAAATGGGAGACTAGCTCTTATTACTTGTTTCTCTTACTACCAGATCAAGGAAAATCAAAATGAAAAGATGGAATTATTGGTGCAGGCTATTCATGAAACCATCCTAGAAAAAGTGGAAACATGGATAATTCCTAAAGATGAATACAAAAGAATAGTACAGATAGGGACAAAATCAGAAAGGCTAAGGCACAAAATGAGTTACACGAAGCAAGGGACACAAAGGGCAATAGGAAGAGGTTTTATACATATATTAGGAGCAAGAGAAAGATGAAGGAAACTGTAGGTCAACTACTTAGTAGGGAAAGAGCCAATAACAAATGATATCAAGAAGGCTGAAGTGTTTAATGCCAATTTTGCTTCGGTCTTTGTTAAAAAGTTTTTTATAAATTCATAGATTTCAAGGCCAAAAGGGACCATTGTGATAATCTAGTCTGACCACCTATATAACACAGGCCAGAGAACTTTCCCAAAATAATTCCTAGAAAAATATCCAATCTTGATTTTAACATTGTCATTGATGGAGAGTCCTTGGTAAATGGTGTCAGTGGTTAATTTATACTTTATTTCTAATCTGAATTTGTCTTCCACTTAATCTTCCAGCCACTGGATCATGTTATACTTTTCACTGCTAGATTGAAGAGCCTATTATCAAATATTTGTTCTCCGTGTAGGTCCTTATAGAGTGTAATCAAGTCATTCCTTGACTAGCAAGACCTCACTAGAAACACACTTTCTTGATGATGATTATCTTTTACAGTCACATTTTGAGACTTCTCAGTTAGCTAGCTTTTAATTCATTTATTATGTGCCATGTTAATTTTATTTCGTTCCAGTTTTTTAGTCAAAATGTTGCAAGCTACCAAGTCAAATGCCTTACCAGAAGTCTAAGTATATGACGTCAACACAATTACTTTAATCAAATTTGTAATCTCATGAAAAAAATAAGTTAATTTGACAAAATCTATTTCTTATAAAATAGATAGGTTAATGGTGACTAGTTACTTACCACAATTAATAATAAGGGGAAAGGAACACAAGCCAAAAATAGGGAAGAAACAGGTTAAAATATTTAGATATGCTAGATGTATTCATCCTAGGATACTTCATGAACTCACTGAAGCAATCTTGGAACTATCAGCCATTATCTTCAAGAACTCATGGGGGATGAGTGAGGTCACAGAAGACTGGAGAAGAGCAGACATAATACCTATTTTTAAAGAGAGGAACAAAGACACCCTGGGGAATTCTAGACCAGTTACCTCAACTTCAATACCTGGGAAGATACCTGAACAAATTATTAAACAATCAACAGGGAAGCACCTAGAGGATAACAGGGTGATCAGTAATAGCTAGCATGGATTTATCAAGAACAAATCATACCAAACCAACCTAGTGTCCTTCCTTGACAGGATTGCTGGCCTAGTGAATAGAGGGAAAGCAGTAGATGTGATGTGAGTAGATTGATTTATAGTGAGTCTTTTGACACAGTCCCACATGACAGTCTCATAAGCACACTAGGGAAATGAGGTCTAGATGAAATTGCTGTAAGGCTGGGTGCACAACTAGTTGAAAAACTGCGCTTAAAGAGTAGTTACAAATGTTTCACTGTCAAACTGGGGGTCTTGCAGGGGTCAGTGTTGGGTTTGGTACTATACAATATTTTCATTAATGACTTGGATAATGGAGTGGAGAGCATGATTAAAAAATTTGCATATGGGAGAGGTTGCTAGCGCTTTGGAGGTGTAGCCTGATCTACAGGTTATATATGTTGGTTACTTAAGACTCCCCAGTTATCACTTTGAGGGTTGACAGGTTCTTGTCCCAAAGTCAGGCCCAGCATTATTCAAATTATTATGTAGTTGGGAATCCCAATGTGCACAGTTGCAACACTCACACTATAGGAGCTCTTCTATATTTACCAATAGTTTATTAATACTTTTAGCATAGTTACAAACATCCCAACTCAGCAAGGTTGATATAGATACTACAAAATATACATCTGCACATCCATGGATTCACACCATTCCCTGTAGAACAACCTGAAATGTTAGCCATCATCTTCCTCATTACCTTTCTCCTCCTCATCAGTGGCCATGGTTCTGGCACCCCCTAAGGACTACATCTCCTTTTCTTACTGCTCCTAGGCTGGGATGTAACTTTTATAATCTGAAATACTGATGCCACTATGTTTGCATATTCAGTAGAGTGTTTTCCCTTTTCTCTTATTTATATTTTCTCACATTATTAATGCTGGAATGTCCTTCTCCTATAGGTTAGTTTATCAATGATTTCAATTTATCATATATGTCAATTCATTAGTGTGGCCTTCTTGTGGTTAGGTATCTGTGGATGTAGCTCATGTACCTGTTATTTACGTCAATTCATTGCCATAACAGATTTATGGTTGGACACTTGGACATTCTTGTGGTTGGTTGTTTTTGTGGTCAAACACTATATTTTCAGCTCTCCAAGGCTTGGGGTTTTCCATTGGGCTGTTTATCTGTTCAAAGTTCATAGGCCTCAAGTCTTATATTAACCCACTGAAGCTAATGTCTTACAGGATACAGGCCTGTAGGTTCCTTGCATTACTGCTGAATATAATAAAAGCAGCTAAATATAATGAAGTGAAGGTAGTGAATATAGTAAAGGCAAGCTAGCCCTATGGGCTGCAGAGGGCAGGATTAGAATTCAAAGTGACCATGACAAATTGGAAATTTGGTCTGAAAAACAAGGTGAAATTCAGTAAAGGCAAGTGCATAGTACTATACTTATGAAGGAAAAATCAAATGCACATTTACCAAATGGGGAACAATTGGCTAGGCAAAAGTATTGCTGAAAAGGCTCTGGGGGTTATAGTGCATTACAAATTGAATAAGAGCCAACAATATGATAGTTATAAAACAGGCTGATATACTGGAGTGTATTAACAGGAGTGTCACATGTAAGACACAGGAGGTAATTGACACTGGTGAAGCCTGTTTTAGTACTGTATCTGGTCCTGTGTCCAGTACACTTGAAGAAAGCTGTGAACAAATTGGGGAGAGTTCCGAGAAGAACAAAAAATCCCAATAAACCTGGCTTATGAGGAAAGGGTTTAAAAAAAAAAAAAAAAAAAAAACTGGACATATTTCTTCTTGAGAAAAAGACAGATGTAGGACCTGATAAGACTTCAAATATGTTAAGATCTATTATAAAGAGTGAGAATGGTGGTCAGTTTTCCGTGTTCACTGAAGGTCGGACAAGAAGTAATGGGTTTAATCTGCAGCAAGAGGGATTTAAAATTAATTAAGAAAAACTTTCTAATTATAAGGAGAGGTTTCCAAGGGAGGTTGTAGAATCCCTGTCATTGGAGGTTTTCAAGAACAGGTTAAAAAAACATCTGTTCAGGGGATGGTCTAGGGGTCTTCCAAAGTATAGTTACCATTGTATTTTCCTTAGCCAGAAAAGGGTTCATGTATACTCATTCTGAGGCTAGGGGAAAAATATATTTTTACCTATGTTAAAAAAAAAAAAAACTGGTAGCATCCTTTTCTTTGAAGAATTCTAGTGTATCCATTCTTTGGAGCAGGGACTTGAAATTTGGCAGGAGGAGATGGCTTTTGTGTTAGGGATATGCTGCTTGGCATCAAAATCTGCCCAAATTTGGCCAAGTTATAAACCTTTGAAAACTCAGTGGGCACATGGTCAGTAAAAATGCCTTAGATTTTTTAGCAACTAAAACCTCTGAAGATTCAGTCCTCGCAGACCACAGTCAAGCCTCTCGCAGGTCATGTGTGTGACTGAAATGAATGTGGAGGCTGAAGACCAAGGACCAACTGAGCTAGGAGAGTGTGATAGGGATGAAAATCCTGAGGAATGGTGACTGGTAATAGGCAAGTAAGGAGAATAAGACTGGGACAAGGAGCCAGGCAGAAGGGTCAAGGTTGGGAAAATGGGCAGAGGAGTCTGTGCCCACTAGTGCATGCTCCTATCCAGAACCTGGAATAGAACTCAGGATTCCTGAACCTCATCATTCCTCTGCTGTCGGCAGAGATCTGGCAAAATGTTTTATTCTCCTCTAGGGCTGGTCCTCATAGAAGATAACAATTTACAACTAGTATCAATTACTCCATTAGCACAAGTGGCAGAGGTCAGTGTGGTGGACTGAAGGTTGCAATCCTACTATTGAACCGTGTGGGTATCAATATGATTCCATGTGATGAAATTTTTTTTTCAGTTTCAGTTTTAAAAAATCTAGGAAATTATATATAATACACTCCCCCCCCATGTTAAAAGAACATAATTCAGCTTGCAGTCAAGCACTCAAAAGTTCAGAAGGAAATTCTGAATGTTTTCATTTTGATAATGTTAAAACTTTATAGTATAAAGTATTATTTTAAATGTATATAATATAAATAACACATGAACATAATGAAATTCATATAATATAAAAGTAAAGATGAATGAAACAATAATCAAAATGAAATGTTTTGGCATTGTAGAAATGAAATGAAAAAGTTTAAATGAATTGTTTTGACTTTTTCCTATCAAAAACTTTTCTGAAATTGATATGCTCCCACAAAACTTTTAGATTTTGGTGAAACTGCATTTTCATAAGAGATGTTTGTTCTGTCAGATTTGTCAACCAGATGTAGTTTCTACATTAAAAAGGTGATTTTATTTATTTATTTATTTTTTGTAGAGCAAAGCAAATGCATGATGAACTATTGACACCTTCTGATTGTGCAGTTTAAGTACACTGCATAAGATGCATTTAAATTGCCAGCCCTCAGAACATTCAACAGTGGGGGCTTGTAATAGATTGGTTTTTGTTTAGACTGATGTTATTTTTTACAAGCTGCTTGTACAATAATCAATTTGCTGTAATCCCCACTGAAATACATATTATTAAAGAAGAGAAGATTCATATAAACATTACGCAGTTTATTGAACTTGACACAAACAAGCAGATCCTTTTTGCTCTTAGTAGCCAAGTTTCATTTCACAGCTAATTTTTTCCATTATGATGATGATGTTTCATAATGTTGCATAATACTATTAAAAAAGAAACAAAAATCTCCCAAACTCTCAGCACCCCACACTGTCATGTGGGCTACAGTGTCTGTATTTACAGTGTGAAATGTTGCTGTTTAAGCAGTTACACACTTCAGAAGATTATTGAAGTAGTAATTATTGTAAGCAATCAGCAATGGTAATAGTAATCCCTACCAGGTAAAGTTGGCTGAAAAATTTTGAGTTTTGAAATTTTCCAGTTGAAAAAAGGAACAAAATTTTCCATTTTTCAATTAGCTTTGCTGCCCCCAGGGAATTAATTACTACTCTTGGGTGTACTGCTTTGTTTTTGTCTTCTTTTACTTAGTCATTCAGCTGGCAATACCATGAACTAGTAATAGAAAGGTAGCTTGGTCTGGTGGATTAAGTACAAAAAACTGTGACTTCTGAATTCTAATGCCAGATCTGCTGCTGACTCTGTGTGCCTTCAGATAAGGTTATCAATATTGCTCTGTTGGATTGATCATTTGTAAAATGGGAATTAAGCAATACAGAAAGAAAAAATATACAAAGCACCTTGTCCAAACCAAAATCACTCCTATAATTGTCTGCTTTACAGGACAAAAGTCATGACAAAATCAATCATTTGGAAAGAAAACATCCCATTTTAAAAAAACCTGTTACTTTCTCTATGTGACATGGAGTTGTAATAGTCAAATATTGTCAAATTCGCTTGATTTCCTTCCTTGTAAGGGGTGAGAAAAAAAGAAACGTGTTAGACACAGAAATATAGGTATTACCACATTAAATCAGACCAGTGCTTCATTATATCTAGAATTGTATCTCTGATAGTAGCCAGATGCTTCAGAGGAAGGTGCAAGAAACCTTGTCGTGGACAACTGTCCCCTCATGTGAAGACATTTCTTCCTAATCAAAGTTAGTGGTTGACTTTTGAGCTAAAGTATGGGAATTTATATTCTGTCTAAATGCCAGTGCTCTGATTGGGTCCGTAAGAAGTGAAAGGAGAAGGAAGATCAATTATGGAGATCTGACTATGATTGATGCCTCATTTGAGCCATGTAACTGAGTGGGCTGGGGACCTTTCCCACAATAAATACAAAAGAAAGCCAAGTCCAAGTTGCCTAGCAAAGCACAGCAGGGCGTCTGAACACAGCCGGGGGAGCTAATATCAAGCAGCCCAGTGGAGCATACATGCCTCACTGGGAGGAAGTCAAGCAGAAGGAGCCCAGCAGAGCCCTTGTGTGTATTTAGGAGCCCAGACATCATGTGTGATTGTATTTTGGGTAGTGTGTGGAAGAGTACCACTATGTTTTGGTTTTCCATTTTGACTCCTAAATGTAAAACTCTGGGTGTTCTCGTTATCTATACAAATGTTTAATATCTTTTGAGTTCTGTTAAGCTTTTGACTTCAATGATGTCTTGTGACAATGAGTTCCAAAGGTATTTTAATAAAGGTATTTTCTTTTATTATGTCTAAATTGCTTTACAGTTCATTTGAATGCCCCTTTGTCCTCGTATCATGAGAGAAGGTAAATAGGAGTGCCCACTTTACTTTCCCAGTACATTACTTTATATAACTGTCATGTCCCATTTCATTAGTCTCCTCTCTAATCTGACATTCCTGATCTTTCCAACCTCTCTCTGCCTCTAATAATTTGTGTTGCTTATCTCTGAACTCCTATTTCTGCCACATTGTGAGCAGAACTGAACAAGGGTGAGTGTACCCCAGGGGTTTAGATCGATGACCTATTTTCTATCTTATTCTTCATACTACTTAATATATTGTTTGGCTTTTGAATGCTTCTGCATATTAAGATGTTTACATTGATCCATTTATAATGACCTCTCGGTTTCTTTGAGTGGTTAGTTAATTTTAGTACTTATGGATATGAGTAATTCAAATTATTTCTTGCAACCTTGCATCTTTTTTTTTAAATTTTGTTTTAATTGTCAGTACTGAATTGCACCTGCCAGAGTGCAGCCCCTTTGAGTAAGTTTATCAGGTACTTCTAAAGGTCCACACTGTTTAGTCTATTCTTGATTAGCCAAAATAACTTTGTGTCTATTTGACTTTTTTTTTTTTTTTTTTAAAGATAATTGATAAATGTGTTATATGGTATTTATTGACTTGAGTAAAGTATTCAACATGATTCCTGAGTATTCTTCCTGAGAAATTGAATTTGGACAGGAAGATGGATAATGCAGCTGTCTAAATAAATAACAAGTTAATTTAATGATACACTATGCTGTCATCTTGAGAGGGGAGTATCTAATAATTCTGCGAGCGTCAAGTATTTTTAAAAAAGGCTTAGAAAATGGGCACAGATCAAACTAATGACATGGTAAGAAATGCATGGGAAAGACAGAGAATACTTTAGAGGCCAGAATAAAAATAAAATGTGGACTTGATAAACTAGAGAAATGGAAGATTAAATCAATAAAATGAGATTCATGAAGGAAAAATGCAACATTGTTCATCTGAGGAGGATGTATCAATTGCACAAATTTAGAATGGGAGAATATTGGCTAGTGTTAGAGAGAGAGGACTAAAAATCTAGAGTTATTCTGAGTCATATTACAAAATTTAACACAGATAAATTAGAGGATCCACATAAGGGCAAAAACTAATCATGACCTCTGAGGAGAGATTAAAGAAAATTAATTTGTATAGCCTGTAGAAAAGAAAAGATTTATGAAGTCCTTTGTGTATGTACAAGTAGTTCTCAAAGAAAGTGTGCATGTGGTGAGGAGTCGAGGTGGGGATTTTTTTCAATAATCACCAGATATGGAACAGGAAGTAAAGAAAGGAAAATCAGTGTTGAAGAGAGAGAAATTTGTAGATAATAAACAAAATTTCAAGGGAGGTGTGGAAGTTCAAAACCTAACTGTTGAGATATTTAGAAAGAATGAAGACTGTGATTAAAGAGGGGTGATCTAGATACAAAGTCTCTTCCATAGCTTATAACTGTCTGTGCTTTCTAAATTCCATTTTTTTTCTCTTATTTAAAAATCCAACCCCACTTTTTAAATTCCCCATTCATTTTTTACAGATCTTGTTTTATCTAGGCATATGTTTTCCCCTGTTCCAGCTTTGCTTCTTTTCTAGCCACAGAGTGACCTATGTAAATTTAAGCTTGTGTTTTGTCTCCTCAGGATTATTGATTTTTACACAGCCTCTTTATCTCTCAGTGATAAAATGGCATTAGCAATTTAAACATACGGAAAAGATGCAAGAGAAGCTTATAAATCAGAATATCAATAATGTAGAAAATAAATGATAAAAGACAAAGTAGGATATATTATTGTTATCCACAATATAACCCTCATTCACTCATGTGACCGTAAGCATTTTGTCCCAATATGATATATTGTTCACTTACTCTTTTCTAATTATTTTAAATGGTCAAATGGTAGGTAAGTTTACTGCTATTTGAGTGCATTTTAAAAGTAGCCCACATTGCTTTGTCTGAGGATAATCTGATGGTCAATATATGTCATATGGCTAAAACCCTGTACATTGCTTTGAAAATATACCCTTAAGAGCATTGTTACTTTATAATGTGGAGCATCTGAATTAAATGTGGGACTGACCAGTTAACAAACTTGAGTTTTGTCAGTGTTCATTCGAGGTAAAAAGTGTTGGCTTACAAAGTTTGCCTGGGGTCCTACTTAATAGGATTCTCCACAAATTCTTCATTCATCTGGAATAATTCATTAGTTAGCTCCCTTCATTTTTGGCACACTCTAATAAACTAATTGATGCTCACTGCTCTGTGTAGCTTCCCCTCCTTCCCCCGCTTCCCATCCCTGCGCCAATTGTGTAAACTCTCTCTTTAGACCTCCACTGTTGTACTATTCTGGATCACATGTATTTCACAGTTTGGGGTGTCCCTGTGAAGGGACGATATGTGGATCCCATGGCACAAATGGTATTGTGGGAGCTCTTCTCTCAAGCGTGAATTTCACCTGCTTGCATGCACACTATTATATTTTTCCTTAGCTAAAATAGAGAGCTTGAGATGCATGCGTGAGTGAGCATATATCTGGACCCTTATATGCTGAAATAGAGTACTCATTTTACAAGACAAAAGTATAGAGAAAAATATATATCTGTTCCTGCAAATGATTTGAAAATTTAGGGCCCAATCCTACATATGCTGAGATTCCTTAGCTCTCATTGTCATCACTGGGCGTTAAGTTGCTCAGCACCTCACAGGAGCAGTTTCTTAAGTTTGTGTTCATGTTACGCTAAGGAACAGTGTGAAACCTATGCAATCTTTTTGTTTAGTGTTCAAACGTTCATAATTCAATTTTCAGTAGCAGTGATTATTTCAGATGAATCTTTTATTTTGCCTACCATGACTACTTTATTGCGCTTTTCTCAGTAAAGTGTGGGGCATAGGGATGGGGACAACTGGGGTGACTAATAACCTTGGTTTTTTTGTCTATTGACAACAATCTTTCCTTCTTTAAAAAAAAACAAAACAAAAAAAACCCGAAAAAAAAAAAAAAATCAAACATGGTCAAAGAGTTCAGTTAGGTCATCTGTCTGAATTCCATAAATCGAGGTGAAATGAAAAGCTCTGTTTCTTTGATTAATGTGGTGGGTTTGAATCTAGATAATACTGATTGACACTTTATAAATCTTGGAGAGCTAGATATTTTGAAATAGAAAAAGGTGTGTCCGCTAGATGGTGCTGTGTAACTTGTTCAGTTGTATAGTAAGCTGAATCTGTTGCTGAGCCTCTCACCTGTTAAAAAATAATTCCTGCACCTCTTGAACACACAAGTAACTTCTTTAGTACTGAGGTGAAGTTATTACAATCTCCTTTTGTGCATCATGCAATATAGCATGATATCTAACACAGAGGAAAGTATAATACTTTCAGCTTTATTTCATTGTATGATTTGATCTGAGGCATTTAAACATAATTAAAAAGTAAAAGCTGGAGAGCAGAAAGTTACATCTAGGGTATGGCACAACAAAACAGGAGTCAGTTTCCACCAAGCTCCAATCATCCTATCCCTGTAGCTATTTCCCTGCTAGTTGGTTAAAGAATTTGACTCCTCAGCTGTACTTCTGGAACAAAATGCTGTACTGTAGCTTTTGGTGAAAAGACAATATATGGAGCCGCCTATCTGTCACCCCAGAAGCCAGGCCTGGTACATTCCTATCATCCTTTTAAGATCTAAGATAGTAATGGACCTGCTCATGCTCTATTCCGCAGATGTGCATGGGCATGCTCCTAGTCCAGCAATCCTACATATATGCTGTTGCCTTCAGGCAGTGGTGATGGTGTACTTTCTGCTCAGTTTCAGCGTTACAGCACAAAACATATTGCCTCTAATTCCACTGGCCCATTTTGCCCTGTACCAGCAATATGACCTGTGAATTCTCTTAGTCAGTATCATGGCGTTGCCCACCTTCTTGCACCACTGTTTAACTGGTGTTAAAGGCAAGATGTTGCCTTTAGTGTCTTGCTCATTTCTACAGAGAAGTAGTGCCAAGTGTACATAGGGATTCAATAAGAATAAAGATTGAAGTTAAAAATTTTCCTTCCAATTTTTGTTAAGTGGGATAGTCAATGGTGCTAATTAAACAAACTTCAGGCCAGAAGAAATAATATCACCTGTTAGTTAGTGAGACTCCTCTTGGTCAGTAATTTCAGGTACATAAGTTCTTTTGCTTAATTTGCTGCTGCTTTCTGATGGCCTAAAAAACTTCTATCTGGTGAATATTAGAGAATCTGTTATCCGGGTCTTTCAGCGTAATTTTTTTTTAAATTAAGGATAGCTTTTAGAAAATTGAAGTGGATAAGATGCAAACATCTGCTCATCACTAAATTAATATGCATATTGAGATTTTGTTTGGCTAAATATATGTTATGCACACAGATAATCAAAAGAATTATTTTATTATTTGCATGCTGTACATATATATATTCTTGCAAATGAGCAAAGGTCTCCGTGAGGATAACCTCACACATCAGTGTATTCATGATATATGCGCACTTCTGATCTTCTGACACTTTGAAGTGACCTGATACTTTCACTCCTGGTTCGCATATTTGATTTCTTGAACAGCCTTCGTGAAAATGATCTACACATGAAAAAGTAGATGATTGGATCTAGACATACATTACATGCAGACAGGAAAAGTGTCATTTCCTTGCAGTAATACAGAATTTTATGTGCTGAATCATCTAAGAATTTATCTGTTTGGCTAAAAGTAAAGGGTATTCTACACAAATGATATGGGAGAAAGCAAGTGAAAAATACAGCCACAACTACTCTTATGCTTTGGTTGTGTTTTCGTTTTCTACTTGATGAGCTAATAAACTGCTTGCTTGATTTGTATATATACCTGGATATTGCAATGTAACATCCTATTAGTACTATAAGCACTACTACAAACATACAGGTATTGATATAAATGACTGCTTCGTGCCATTTTACTCCCAAGGGAGTTTTAAGTTTTATGCAGTCATCTGTATTTTTCGTTGTTGGGTATCCATTGGTAAGAATCAAATTTGGTAAGGCTAGAAAAGCCATAACTACCCAAACACATGCAGACAAAATCTTGGTGAAAGTAATGCTGTACATTCTGGAATCCCCAAATGGCTTTACCACTTTCAGATACCGGTCAATGCTAATGAGTCCAAGGAACACAATCGTGGCATACATATTTGCATAAAACAAAACTGTGGAATATCGGCAGAGAAAAAAGTTAAAATGCAATGGTCCCAGTCTTGAGTCCTGAATTATTTTAAATGGAAATGTCACTGTCATTAGAAGGTCTGCAACCACAATGTTTTTGAGGTAAAAAATAAAACTTGTTTTATTTCTGATGTGGAAGAATATCCATACTGCTAGACCGTTCAGTAAGAGGCTTGCCAGAAATATGACAAGGTAAAGTACTGGCAAAACAATGGTTGTAAATTCATTTTGTGTGGAGTTCCCAAGTAGACCTGTTGTGTGATTAGTTGAAATACTGTCGTCTTGGCCCAGATGATAATCTGTAGGAATGAGGGAAAGAAAGAATATAAGTGTGTTTTGATAGTGGTAAAAAGGATTGTAGCAGCTGTTCTCCAGGGCATGTCATGTTATTGTGTTTGACTGAGCCCAAATGATTCTTAGATGAACCTGTTTAGAAAACCTGAGCTACTTTAGTACAATATCCTTTAATACTTTACATTTTAAAATAAAAGCATCAGGACTTGTTAGCCACCATAAATCAGAATACTATAGGCACTAGCTGTTCCATGCTGCTGGAACATAAGCACACTTCTGCAATTTAATTGATAGGAAAAAACTATGAATATGGCTAAAACTGATCATTCATTTTGACCATCTCCTTCATTGGTCTTTTTCTATAGAATACTTTGGCCTTTAAAGCATGTTACAAAAATCCCTACATCTATTACTGCATTATAGGTAGGGATCTCATACATCCCCATTACCAGCCTTACATTTACAAGTTAAGAAATTGAGGCAGAAAAGTTAAGGGGGGAGGTGCTCATAAGGAGTAGGTCTGCTGAGCTTGCTACAGAATGTATCACTCTGAGAGGTTGGATAGCCTGACTGGAAACTGATCTTTCAGAGCTCCACCTGCCCCCAACCTCTCAAGAAATACATACCATACATCCATGGGGCTGTAGCGCCAAGCCCTCTTCCTGTCTTGAGAGGTTGGAGGCAGGTGGAGCTCTGAAAGGTCAGCTTCCAGCCAGGCTGTCCATTTCTCAAAGAAGGAAGAGGGCTTGGTGCTATAGTCCCATGGATGTTTGGTATGTATTTCTTTGCACTGTACAGTTGATGCTGGCACCTGCCACACAAGAATGGGTTGTACTGATGGGATTTTTCTCCTCTGCACCCTACAAGAGCTTGTAGGATCAAGTTCTAAGAGACTTGCTGAGGCCACTGAGAATTCCAGTAAAAGCTGCTGAGATTGGAATTTAGGGGTTCCTCTTCCCTGTCCAGTGCTCCCATTTTGCTTCTCATGGGTGTATTGCTTTTATTTATCTTTAATAGCAGGCCGCATGAAATATACCGAAAACATCATGGGTTTGAACAAATCTATTTTGTATAAACTGAATGCATGGAGGAATTGTTAAAGGTAACTTAGGGCTTTCATCACTGGCAGCTGAGCTGTTAGAGCAAATGTTTTTCTAGTCGCTTAAGAAAAAATCCTTCATTGCCGTATTATCAAAAATCTCAGGAGACAGTTCTCATAAGAGAAATACAGTAATTGAACTTCTGTTACTCTGGGTAATTTTTTAAGAAAATGTTGTGCATTTGCAATCACTTTGTTAAATTCTGTTCTAAAGTAAAAAAGAAGTGGGATGCACACATGCACCTGAAACATTTTTTATAACCTTGCATTGGCTTTGGTAGCTAAGAAATCGACACTGATCGTCATTAAACCAGAGTGTACTGTTACACTTACAAATACTTTCCCACTTCAAAATTCCTGCCCGGGTCAGTTTAACTGTCTCTGCAATTAATTTTTTGTGGGATAAATGAGAAGACTGAGGCAAGAGATGGGGAATAAACCTGTGTGCTATCTTTCAGGTGGAAAATATCTTTCTGCCCTCTGAGTGGAACCTGCTTGGGGTAGGGTCTCTTGGAAGAGAGATGATGGCCTTTGTCTGATCAATGATGTGCTAGGATTTAAGCCTGAATGGAATAATGCACTGAAATTGCAGGATCCTAATGGGTACTTGAGTTGCATGGGAGCTAGTCTCTTCTGTGCTGCACCCTTGTCTTGCAGGGCTCAGCTAGGGCAGTGTGAGAATGGGTGGTTTCTGTTGGCACAAGATTTACATTAGATGTGCACGGCCATAGAATTTGTGGGTGGATAGTTTGATGGTTTGTCATCCATATAAAAGGCCCTGTGATCTAGTAGGTAAGTAAGCAAGGTATTTGGCTGGAATCACCCAGCTAACATGTTTGTTCTTAGCTGCAAGGACTCTGCCTACAGATTTAGCTATGATATTTTACTGTCATTGTTTAATGAAATTGTGACCTATTTTTGCCATTATATTTATAATCACACTTCTACATAGCACTTGAAATCTCCAAAATACTGTACAACACTTGTTAATCAAAACAGTATTCCTATCAGACAGATAAGGGGGCATTATTATTTTCATTTAACTGATGGAAGGAGATTGAGATACAAAGGGTGCAATTCTTTGTTCTATTCACTGGCACAAAGAGGCCATGAACCCAGTGGAACCAGTCAATGGGAAATTCTTCTGTTGTAAGAAAGATCCACCAGGGTAGCACATATCAGGACCCTGTCCTGATAAAAAGAAAGCCAGACCACTTCTATGCTCTGGCTGTTCCCAGCTGCTGGAACAGCCCATAGGTCCATAGGTAACCAGACACATGCCAAAGCAGCTCTCTGGAGGTCATACAGCCCTTTGCTAGCCTTTGACTACGATGGCTTTATGCCACTTCTACTGCTTGCCTGCATCTGCTCTGTAGCAGAGCCAGAACTGAGAATTGAGTCAAGAGAGGTAAAGTGCCTGAGACCGTGCATCAAGTAAGTGGCAAGGTGAAGTTCCTTTCCCTGTTTGTGATTTTGATCAGCAATGGGACATTTTAAAGAATTGTAATGCTGCTTTTCAATTAAAAATTAGAAGGAAAATTAAATATTCATAGAGACTGTACTGTACATTTATGACCTAAAATACTTTGTTTAGATTACTTAGTATTCTAAATGAGAACATAAATGATGGCAGACAGACCATAAGGAAAAGTGACAAATCTAATAAACATTTTGGAGCATTTAGCAAGCTAAATAAGAATGACTCTAACTATGCAGAGGAATGTTTGTATCAGTCGATTAAAATTAATTATGGGCCAGCTCCTGTTAAGTTACTGATTGACCTTAACTTCCTTTGACTCCAAGGGGAGCTGAGTACTCAGCATCTCACAGGATTAGGCCCTGTGTTTTGCAGTGCTGATATCATGGGTTGTGAAGGTGTGTTAAGATTGAGCCTACACCAGCTGTGCAAGTCAGAGTTTACCTGTTATACTTACCAGTACACTGGGAGTGAACTGTTGATTTTAATTATAGGTTGTTATCTTTTGACTCCTTGTCATAACAGAACATTGCCTTTTATTTAAAATATTTATTCACCCAGAATTGAGAAGGTGATCATTCTGTTTGTCCTTATTAAATTGCTGAATATGAATCTCAATTTACTTAAATACATGAAAGAACAAAATGACAGTCATTGTGGATTTTAATGTTTTCACATAAATATTTGTGAACAAACTTCTAACATCAATTTTGCAACCATTAATAATTTAGATAAATGTTTCTTTTATGGCAAATAATATTGGTTTAAAATTGCCTCTACCTTGATCTTCTGTGGTGTATTAAATCAGATTGGAAACCCATTGAGGAAATGTTTGGCAATATTTGGATAGCCTTTTTTTTTTTTTTTTTTTTTTAAAAAGGACTAATTTTTTAAAATATTGCTCTTGACAGTAGCTACTCCCAAACAGGGAATACTGTAAACTTTTGTCAGTTAACTCAGACTTTCCAGAATTCTTTCAAATTTACCTGGGTCTTTCCCGTATGATAAATTGAACACCATTATTTTTGTTGCTGTTGATTTTCAACTGAAATGTTTTTCAGGAGACACAGGGTTCATGGGCCTGGGACTCAGCCTGGGCTGTACCAACTTGAACGTCTGAAAAATAGAGGAAATAAAAAATGATTAAGAATAAGTAGAAGTTTTAGTGCGACCGCATTTCAGAAATGAGAAAATGCCAACAGCTGGTTGTCTGAACACTTCATAGGTATTCTTCAACTTAAATATTCACTAATTTTTACTCCTGTCTTCCCTCATTAGTACACCTAAGCGTCTTTTAAAGTACTGTACACCATTATGGATTGGTGTATAAACTTTTATACAATATAATAATATAATAGGCAAACATAACTGCCTCACTTTGCTCAGTCTGTGTGTTCTATCTATTGAAATGCCTTTGATTGCTACTTCAACAATTGTATTTCTTCCTTATGAGCTGCCCTTAAAGTTGACAACATCTGCCTTGATGAAGTGTCTCGGCTTTATGCCCACCCCTTGTTGGATGAACATATGCTTGAGTCTGTTCTCAGTTTTGGAATTCCCAGTGGCCGGTTTAAGCTGCTACACTTATGTCACTGGACCCTCTAATTACTTTCTGTCTCAACATATTAAACCTTTATATGCTCTCCATGGACAAATTGCAAGGTATAAAATGTACCGGAGTAAAATATTGACTATTTTGTGCTATGAAGAAAAATATTTAGGAAAATGTATGTTAAGTGTAATATCTTTTATTTTTCAAATTAAAAAAATGTAATACACAGCCACAGTGTACATCTGTGGCATTGTGTGCATGAGATGTTATCTGTTGACTTAATATATGGAGTGTGGTGTTTGTTTTATATTTTTTTTAGTTGGAAATTTTACATTTCTTGCTTATTTCCTTCTGGTTTGCATGGTGTGTTTGTATTGTGTGGCCTGTTGGCAGGTCAGCTAAAATAGACAGCTAAGAAATCTTGGGCCTGAAGAGACTTTAAGTGGAAGAGTGAGACACTACAATGGCAATATTATGATGTTTTGACACTGAACATAACGTGTATTCAAGTTTAATTATCAGAAACTTTACTATTGATTTATGAAATAACTTTGCAAATTGCTGATGTTTTTGTTACAGTAAGTAATTGTAATAGATCCTGGCTCTCCAAACTTTTTTGTGTGTGATTGTTAGGGAAAACACATCGACAGCCCATTTCTCAGCAATAAGCAATGACACCTTTAATGGCTGTGCTTCTCACAAGTTGAAAGGAACCCCAAATCACAAAGCACAGAATCAACAAAATCCACTGAAACTTACCTACGTTGGAGGCCAAAACAGTATTGAACTAAGTTTTACATGGTTGTCACCCCTTTACCATGGACTGACAATGAACATATTTTAAGCTTTCACTACATTGTAATAAAGCAAATCACTTTCTTCCCTACTGCTATGTTTTAAGTACAAACTAAACTTCAGCCCAAATGTTTAAAACTTTATTTTAATTTTCTTTCTTATTATCTGCTACTGAGGTCCCTTGTGGGACATTAAAAGAGATGGGGGATGTAGATGGCAACTTGATATCTATTGGACATAGGAAAAAATGTTACTGGTTAATATCACCGTCAATTGTAATCGTATCAGTCTGCAGCTACCATCGTCCAGGGTCCAGGAGACACAGGGATTAAACATGGGGAACCATATTAAGGGAGTTTATAAATTCTCCGTGGTGTGGCCTAGCTGCCTTTTTTTCTAAGTTCCTTTTTATTCATATAAGCCTCCATTCATGGTCGTCATTCTCCCCTTCCCTCCCCCCCCAAGTCGTTCTGCTTTGCTAGGATTTGATCACAGAATAGCACAGGAAATCTCTCAAGGGTCAAACTCACTGGTGGTCAGGTCTATGATGATACAGCTGTAGCCTGGCAGGCACTCTGGATACAATTTTGATTTGCAAAGAATCA
Source organism: Emydura macquarii macquarii (assembly GCF_026122565.2). Classification (NCBI taxonomy): domain Eukaryota; kingdom Metazoa; phylum Chordata; order Testudines; family Chelidae; genus Emydura; species Emydura macquarii. Next base: position 5,170,396 of record NW_027130155.1, on the reverse strand, counting down.
CTCCGTTAAAAATAAACTTATGCCTCTTCCCTTGTCTGATAGCTACCTCTTTGAGTGGGATTCCTTGACTAATTCCTTAAGGAACTAGCAACAAGTAACTCCATATGCCTACCACACAGGAAGGTTCTGCCTAGTGGCTTTAATTCAACATAACAGGTGTATATTTATCTTTTATAAAGGAGGGGGAAGAGGAGATTACCATGTTTACGAGACAAGGGGTCATCTTTGAGATGCAAGGACCACAGTCCCATACTTGCAGGAAATCCTCTGTCTGTGTATCAAGGGCTACACTGGTCTTGAACACTATCAGAACCTTGTTTTCTTAAATTGCTGTGCAAGCTCAATTATTGTTGTGTGTGCTTGCTTAGGTTTCCTCAGATTTCTCCTTTTACCCTGTATCATTCATTCTCACTTCTGCTTCTCAGTAAGAGAGCGCCATATGGCGATGCAGGATTTACTTTCAAGAGAGGCAGCAATGGCAGCCCCGCCCAGGAGAGATTCTCAAGCTCTTATTTATTCTGAGCCAGATTCTGATACCCTTACTCTTGTTGGGTAACATTTTACTTTAAAAATCAAATAATTTGAAGTCATGAAGTGAGGTACCACTCAACGTGAAGAAGGGTACCAGAATTCAGCCCTTAATTTTATAGTTAAGAATGTCTGTATTGGGGACCAGCACACCTTGGACTAGAAATGGCTAAATTACTACTTTCATACTGGATTCCACCTGGACAACCATTATTCTTATCATTCCAGGGAATTACTTATAATCCATAGGTCTCCGACATGCTTCCCTGCATCTACTGATGACTTTAGCACCAACAATACCTCCTGTTCTCCCTCAGCAACCTACATCTCCAATGTCCCCACTTTCTCCTTTGGCCTCCCATAGACTTCCTGAGTTCATGGCAGTTGTAGCAAGTCACCTCTGGAAACAGGATCACAATCATGGCCTATCCCCACGAGTGGCTATTGTGAGGTTGTCCTTTACGGTGACAAAAATGGCAGCATCCTAACTCTATCTGTTCAGACTATGGGTTTTACTAGTGAATCGCAAAGAGAGTTTGTTGATTCTTGCCCAGAACTTCGATCACATGAAGGGTTCTCTGCAAGACAGTCCTCAAGGACAGCTTTTCCAGCTGCATAGAGCATGGCCAAAGTGAAGTCATCCAGGAAGTTCCAAGTCCTGTAGCACTGTTTTTAGAGAATACAGCTGCTCTGGCCTTACTGTACCTCTTGACATAACTTGAGCTTGCTTCTGGCTCTGGACCCTATAATTGCTCCTCCTACAAGTCAGCCAGGAACAAACCTTTCGAGAATCAATAAATATCCCTCTCCTGTTTAAAACTTTCTTGTTCTTTGTGTCTAAATGTCTTTGTTGATTTTAAAACAGTTATAGGAAGTACCAAAACATGGACAGGAACCAACAACAATAATAAAAGAAACAACAATAAACACTGCACAGAAGTGAAAGTCTTGACTGCTTCACCATCTCTCTGATCAAACATTGTCCCCTGGGAATTCCAGGGCTTGAATCTCTTAGAGGGAACCCCTCTAGCTGATGAGCTTCACTACTGTTTCTATTGTGATAGTACTTAGAGGCTCCAATCAAGACCCCTTTGTGTTAGGAGCTGTACAGATGCATAACAAAAAGATCATTCCTGCCACAAATAGCTTATCAATTTGTATAATAATTATATGTCTAGTTAGGATAGCTTGTGTTTTGGGGTAGTATAGCTGTGAGAAAATTATCCTGCTTAGCGTTAAGGCTCCATATAAATGTTCTAAAGAGAAGAGAAGGCATCTTTGCCTTCTGTGGAATTCTGTCAATTCAACAGTGTTAGTCAGGAGACACAATTTACATGTAATTAGGTATCTCAGTTAGGAGGGTGGGTTTGATGAACAAGCACTGTAGGCTTATCTTAGGCTACGGCTACAATGACGGCGGCAAATTCGCCGCTGTCAGATCAATTTATCTGGATCAACTGAGCGGTCAGTGCAGACCCGCTCAGTTGATCCAGAACTCAACATACTAAGACCAGCTATAAAAGTAGCGTAGTGCTGTCAGCGCAGCACAGTGCAGACGGAGAGCAGAAGAGAAGCTCAGCAGTCGGTGGGAGTTATGCAAGTTTTTTACGTTCTTTGCGTAACTCCCGTCGACTGCTGCTGAATCTTACAGGTAAGTGTAGACAAGGCCTTAGAGTCTGTCCTGGTGTACTTCTGGTCCTCTTTGCTTTAAAGCAGCCCATCTTACAGGAACTGTAATGCTGCTCATGATGTGAAAAGAAACATAATATTCCCAAGAGAATTCACACACTTTCACATATGTTTTTCTGTTAGATTTGGATATAAAGACAGTCCTTCCTCTCCTCTCTATAAAAAGGAGAACAGGGGGCAGCTTAATAGAATGATACAAGGTCTTATCTGGTTGGTTACTGACATTGTCCAATCTTGAAATGGACCCTTTTTCTTCCTTGTAAATGATGTTTCTGTGATGGACAAGGTTGGTCTCCATCTTCTTACCCTGGTTTATTGCCAGTTACCTAAGCTTGAGTGAAAGTCTTTTTTTTCTCTCTAGCCAATTTCATTCCACCCAGGTTTTTCATACCTTCTATCTTATATCTATAGCTTTATAGTAAAAATTCTCCGGTTCCATTGGTCCTTCATGCCTGTGCAGCTGTGACTCTAAGGGTGCAGTCGAGCCTGCACCTTTCCTCAGCTGAAACATTAAATCACAGTTTTTAGCATTTTTGTGGTTTATATCCCTGGTTGATTGGCTGTGCATATGTATGTGTTTAGTGTCAGTAAACTAAAAGGTAGGCAGTTGCAATAAATGTAGGTTAAGTACATATTGTTGCATAGATGGTGCAATCTTTTACCACCAATGTTGATAGACTAGTTTATGTGCATGATTGATATAAACTCATATAAGAATTTAAATAATAGGTTACAAGAGATTATATAGAGTGATATGGCATGAGTCAATAGGGTTTTTAATGACTACCGCTTTGAGTTTCCTGACCTGTTTAGGAAATGTTGTGCGGGGAAGAGAGTTTTAGAAAATATTGTGGGGGAAAATCTGCATCTGTAAACCTCATTACTCTTTTCCTGGTCTTTATTTCACTACTTTGCTATTTTATCTTATAACTGTTGTTTTCCCTGGTCTAAGTTGCATATGTTAGGTCATAAGTCTGAGATCTGTTTAAATTTTTTTAAATGTGAAACTTGTCTACCAGAGTATAACTTTATTGATATATTGAATTTTCCAGTTACTCCAGTCATCAACATACACTTTGGTTAGTAGTTGAATTAAGTGTTTAACCACTGGAAAGAAAGAAGAGATTTAATATTAAATTTACTGTTGGCTAGCTATATGCATGTTCATTTTATTGCCTAAGAGAACCTATTCTTTACTAGTTATTTAATGGAAAACATTAATATACAAGATTTTGAAAAGAAGATTGTTTAGGTTGCAATGTAATACAGCATATTTGTGCACATTCCTTTTACAAGCATATAAGTGATATGTACAAAGCCAGTCTTCCCCAGCCTACAGCTCTTCCCTTGTTTCCTGTTTTACCCCACTCCCTATCTCCACCACTGGAGCAAGCCTCAATGCTTCCTTTGTTTCCTTCTTCCCCTCCCACCTCTGTGCCTTTCTTGATTCTGCCCCTTGTGCTTGGAATGACCTCTCCAGTCCATTACCTTCCACCCTTGCTCATGTTCTCCATAAAAATACACTTCTTCCATGTTGTCTATAAGAACTCTTAATTTATCATTTAAGGGGGAAAAAACAAAGAAAAAACTGTAATGAGATTGTTGGGATGTTCATGCACCATAACAGAGTGACCATGTTATCTTATTTCTGTAGTCCTTGTACTTCCTCACCCCTAACTGCTATTGTTTGTTACTTTTGCTAGCCATGTAATGTCTAAAATGGACAGTCAAAGACCTTGTCTTTGTATTAAGAGATTAGCACACTATTGGGAGCTGTAGAAATTACAATAAAAATTCAGTTACTCCATTAAAATACAAGTGAAGTATAGCATACACATTGTGTGATTAAAATACCAGCTGACATCGTGTGTTAAGAGGTTAAGAAAAAGTTCAGGGCAATGATTGAACATGGAAAACTAGGAGGCTCAGGGGAAGGATTGTGGAGGGTTTTGTTTATAAAAGGGAATTTTGTGATAGTAGATTGACAGTCTAGAAAGTCCGAGTCTTTTTATCCACAAAGAAATAATGCGGCCTGGACAAGTTACCGTGTAAGCTTCTTCTAGTACCTTAGCAATGTGCCTCAACTCTGACCTGGAGGGACCACCTCTCAGCGATCAAAGAGCATTCATTGTACATATATGTACAATACTTGGCGCCTCTGCCGAGACTTCCGGAGGAGTTGTCAGTTATCTCTGCCCTGAGCCATCAAGTATTCACTCAATATTTCCTAATTTTATTAGAAAACTTTATTAGAAACTCAGAACCAGTGAGAAGAGGTGGCTGTTGAGATGGGATTGAAGAGAGCCAGGAAAGCTGTTCTGTGGTGAGGCCAATTTGTGAGGAAGTTCTACTGCTCTCTGGTTGAGTGGTAAAGCATAGTGCTGGAGGAGCTTAAGAAAAGATTAGCTCCGGGTTGAGGGGAAGTCCAAGGAGGAACTTGAAGACCAAGCAGGATATTTTGTACTGAAAGCAGAAAGGAACAAGAAGTTTTCTGCCACCACTCTGATGAAACTGCCGTTCAGAGAGATGATAAAGGAAGTGTGTTACACCCTGGGTCAGATTCTGTCACCCTTTTGGACTACAGATTGGCTGCAAATTCGTGGGATCCTGCCAGCTAAGAATTTTCTCTGGTATGGTGTCTGCCCAGGCCCACCAACAGCAATTCTGGGCCCCAGGGCAGAACAGTCAATGGCCCCTCTAGAAAGGGATGGTTGAGGTCTGTTTGGGTTTCCACTGGAAGATTTTACTTATTTATTACGTGCCAGGCAGGTTCCCGGGTGGCTGAGGAAGTGATATCTGCTACTCAGCTTCCTGGGTCCCTTGGGCGCTACAGGGGGATCACTGATGAACCCAGGAAGCTGAGTAGCAGATACCACCTCCTCAGCCACCGGAGAACCTGCATGGTGCATAATAAAGCTCGACTCGGGAGGGGCGGAGAGTGCTAGCGGCAGGAGCCTTGGGACAAATGGGTGTGTGGAGGAGAAGAGGATACGTATCTATCCTCCCATCCTCCTGGGCCCTTTTAAATCATCAGGCCCCTGGGCAATTACCCCTCTTGTTTCCTCCCCCCACCCCTTTGGTGGTCCTGTGTCCACCTCACCTGGCATAGAGTCTGTGTAGCCAGCCTTTGTACTCTCTCTTTTCCCGTCTGTTGTAGAGAGCATTTTGTGTGGTATGAAGGGCCACTGGTGGAGTGCTACTACACTTCAGCTGTTCTCAGCAGGTGGACAGCCCCTTGAGGGCTGAGCCTCACTGTCCTGGTTTGGTGCAGCCTCTCCAGACACTTGTAGCCTATCACATGGCTTGTTTAGTGTCAGCATGGGAATTAAGGAGTTGTAGCTGGATGTCTTATGGCCCTCGGTCTGCTGTGCCCTACGAAGATTGGATTGGTTGAGAGTTTGGACCTCTCTATCTTGAGTATTTCTAAGGTGCCTATTGAAGCACCTAGTATCTGACACTTAGACCGAAGCCAGGTCTACACTAGGAGTGCTTTGACCGTATAGCTTTACCGGCATTCTGTGGCTCGGCTCTAGGATACCTAGAAGACTGCCTAAAGCTCTTGAATGAAGAACATTGTTAACAGCTTTGCTCCTCTGGCATAATGGGACTCAGCAATAAGGGTAAAGCTCGTATGTGAGGGAGACAGAATAAGGTCCCTCCAGAACTGAGGACCAATATAAACCGCACCTTTCACTCCAACTGCAAAGTACATTTCTCTGATGTGCCTTCTCTAACATAAATACATAGCAACATGTATATTTAACAAAAAAACAACCCTCCCCCAAAACCCCAAGCCAAGACATAACACTGCATGTGTTTCTTCTTTGGGGCAGGAATGAGAGAACAAATGCATGAGATGTTCAGTATTGCTTAATGCGCTACAGTAAGGCACTCAGATACTATAGTGTTGAATGAGTATAGGAACATACTTAAACTGGATTAATATACTGGCAAAGTGCTCCTATTGTGGACGTACTTTATACTGGCAAAACTGCATTTTTGCTGGTATATCTTATACCAGGTCCCCCAAGTGAAATAAGCTATGCCAGTGTAAGCACTCTTATACCAGTATAATTGCACTGATACCAGGGCTTTTACTGGCTTAGTTATGTCAACAAAAAAATCACACCCCTAACCAATATTACTATGCTGGCAAACCATTCTTGTGTAGACATGCTCTTTGTGCCAAATTGTGCTCTCATCTATGCTGGTTTAAATTCAGAGTAAGTTAGTTCATTCCAGGTTTATACTCATGTAACTGAGTAGAGCATAACTCTGCCCAAGCCCATTGTGGACAAAGGCTTCCTGCATAAGACTTACTGTAGAGCAACAGCAAGATAATACCGTATGCAAGTGAAATTTCAGAGTTGGTAGTAGGTATTGTTATAGACCTGGAAGTTGTAGGAGGCAAAAAAGGATTTAGAATCAAGACACCTACATCCCTGAACGTGACATGAAGATAGAGGCTTTTGGAAGGTACCTTTTTATGAGGGCTGTCAAACGATTAAAAAAAAAAAAAAATCCCAAGTCTAAAAAAAGTCACGATTAATCGCTGTTGTAATAGCACTGTTAAACAATAGAAATCCAAAAATATTGAAATAAATGGTAGTTTTCAACATTTTCAAATATATTGATTTCACTTGCAACACAGAAAACAAAGTATAAAGTGCTCACTTTAAATTATTTTTATTACAAATATTTGCATTGTGAAAAAGGCACATTTTCAGATTTTGGTTTGGTGTGAGCATGTGTGTTTTCAGGGGTGGGGGAAGTGTATGTTGGGGGAGCACTGTCTCTGTTAGCTGAGCACTCAAGAGCCTGAACGCTTTCTCACCCAGCAGCAGCTGCTGTTGGCAGCACTCACTCCTAAGCCAGCAACAGCAGCAGACAAGCTCCCCCTGTTCCCTGACCCCAGTGCAGTGGTGACCAGGTATATGAGAGGGGGAGGACACCTCGATGTCAGCCTTCCCTGCCCCCGCTCTGCGTAGCAGACAGGAGGTAGGCTCCTGGTCTAGAGTAGCTTGGCCAGGGGTGGCTCCATGGGAGGTGAGGAGGTGGGAGAAGCAGTGGAGCAGATTGGCGGGAAGAAGTGCGTGCTGAGTTCTATCTCCAGAGGTATGCGGTTAACACCCATTTAAAAAAATGTTTGTTTTATAGTTAATCACATGTGTAAACTGCGATTAATTGACAGTCCTAATTTTATTACTCAGTAGCATTTTTATTTTGAATGTACTGATTTGAAGGAAGCAATGCTAGAACCAGGTGCAGATGAGAATGAGGGAAGAGTTGAAATGCAGAGAACATTTTAGGTAGGTTCTCAGTAGAATTGTAAAATGAGTCCATCACCCAGTGTCACTAAGTATAAAATCTGCATGCCAGTTTCACAAAGCTTGGATAAAATACTGTACCTCAAATTCTCATCTTTACCGTCAATACTGACAGAACTGGCGTAGCATAGTGTTTTGTGTATTACTTTGGCAGACAAAAGAATTGTGCTATATTAACGGGAATGACTATTTTTTATTATTTCATCCTACTACTGAATTCAGTGTGCCTGGAGGTATATCCAGCAACATGCATGCACAAGGTACATGTCCCCAGGGTATGTGACTATTTCCCCAGATTAAATTTTATGTTGTGGGGAACCTATTTTTTCCCTCAAAGCTATGTTTATAATATTTCTACCATCACTAAGCCATAGGTTCTTTCAAACCTCAAATTTACTCATGTGAAATTTCAGTTTTTCCTTTTTGTAATATCAGTGATTTAGTAAGAGCTTATTTGAGCTCCTAGGTGGCTGACTTCTTGATTTACAGGACTTTCCACAGGTCAGGTGCGGAAATGGAGTAATGTTTGCTAGTTACATTTGTTTGCAAATCCTCTTCCCTCAACGCCTCTTTCTGCTGACAAAGTACTCTCTTCTCTCATTGTTGACTAATATACTTCAAAATTTTCTAATTCAGATGTTAACTTTGACTTTCCATATTGATTTGTTTGCTACTTTAGTTTCTTACCTATTGATTTCTGCTAGGGCTCAATTGATGAAAAGGTTTTTTTTTCAGGATATCTTTGTTTCTTCTCTTTCCTCTAGATCTGTTGCTCGTTAGAAGTTCACTAAACATTTACTTTTAGGAGCACATTATTTTCTGTGCAGAGGATGTGTTTGGTCCAACAAAGCTGTGTTTATGACCACTGATTTAATACTTTCTATGTAACCCACTTGCAGAACCTAGCTATTTGTGATTTTATCTTTCCCTGGAAAATGCATAACAGCTTGATGGTGATGTTGATGAAATATTTTCAGTGCTTTGGTATGCTGGCGATAACGTCCGTATTTCATGGTCACAGAGTGAAGTGGAAATTGCTACTGCATGTTCAACGTGGGTGTTAGTCTTTTGTGTTGTGCCATACTGGTTCCAAACTCAGTATTGTAATCTGCTCTAAGCAGATGATCTTGTACGCAAAAGAGGGCAAAATTACAAGAGAAGCAATGCTAAAGCACATCTTTCTTAGGCTTTGTTTGCTATAACAAATGGATTCAAGACAGCCACCTACAGCATGATCAGGTGTTCCATTATGCAACTGACAGATGGCTTTTCCTGTGAAGGACAGAGGAGTGCAGTTGGATGGTGGCAGACTTTGTGATGGTCTGGGCTTCCCCTCTTGAATCTGTCAGCCCTTTATTACGTCATGGACATGCATTCATTCCTATGGTGGCCCGAGCACAGAGAAGAAAAGTCACTCCCCTCTTCCTAAAGGAAGATGCTGATAGCTGTCTTTAGCCATTTCTACTGCAGGTATATGAAAGTGCTGCTGCGGCCTTATAAAGTGGCCTTCTTAGAACCTACATTGAGAATCTCTGCCATAAAGGATGTAACTTTCATACTTTCAATGCATTTGACTGTCTCAACAAATATATGATATATATCAGAATCCTGGCCTTTGACTCCTAGAACTCTCTCTAACCATTTATTTCTAACTGATTTTGTCCCCTTGAACTCTCCTTCTGCCTTGTTTTGCTTCTCTCATTCTTTTCCTTTCCCTCATCATTAATCTCTCCTACTCATTTAGCACCTTCCCCAGAGTTTTGACGTGCATTCAAAGGGGGAAGGAAAAGACCCTTTTTGATAGACACCAGGACAAAACCCTAAGACAGATAGACTATCACTGTAGTAACTCATTCAGTTTCCTTGTTTTGTGACCCCCCCCTCCTTTCATCCTTTTGTATCTTATGTTTAGGTGACCCCATCTTTTTTCATGTCTTCAACAACCACTTTATGTGAATGATTTCCAAATAAACTTCACCACCTCTGCTCTGGACCTCTTCCTTTGTTCAATCATACAGCTGCTTTTCTTTCTGACACTTTTTGGGTGTCCTGCCACCTGTTCAAAAGTTGAACTCCTTCCCCCTTTCCTGCCCCCCAGTTTTTTCCTCTCTCCCTTTCTTCTTCATCACTGCTGGTATTTAATTATCCTCCCCATTACCCACGCTTGATACTCTTGCTTCTTCTCTTTTCTTCTCTCCCCACATCCAGTCTGTTGCTAAATCATGCAGGTTTAAAATCTAACCTTTCCTCTGCTTCCTTTCTGCTAAAATTCTTGACCATGTCTTGAACATCTCCCTCCTTCTTTCTGACCTCACTCCCTTTGATCTATCCAAAACATGGCTGAAAGAATAAGCTACCTCTTTCGCTGCTTGGACTATGTAATTTCCCCATTTGAATCCCTTGTATTAGCTTCCCATTACCCCTTGCATCAAACACAAATTTCTAATTCTTCCTAGCAAGGCTCTTTACATGCCACTTTGCAAAAATCTCTGTATGGTCATTTCATCTTCTTTACTTTGCCCAAGCCTCTCTCCTAACCATTTCCTTCACATTGTCTTCATACTCATGTTTTCATGTCCTCTTCCATGCTGCTCCTTAGCCAGGAACAATCTTATATGTCAAACAACCATCCTCTCATGATGCAGATCCTTCTTTAAAATATGTATAATCTGTGTAGCCTTTAAGTGATTTTTTTCCAAAATCTATTCTAAAATAAAAATTATTAAACATACAAAATAGCTTAAATCATTATTAAGGTTGGAGAGTTGAGCACTCAAAAGTTATGGAAAAACTGGATTTATGATTGCCCGGGTAACAATAATTTTGGCTCCTTGTGCATCCATCATATGCACTGAATATGGCATGGATCCTGTGGAATAAATAGTATATGATCATGTAATTAAAGACTGTATCATAGTGCATATGTGCAAGGGGGCTGAGTTAATGTTTCATGGCAACCCTAATACTGACATTTCCTAACTTTCAAGTGCTTGACTTTACAACTTAAATTTATTTTGATATAGTTTTTTGTATGCAGTTTCCTAAGATTTTTTTTTATGGGGAAGAGCAAATTCTGGAGATTTGCCATAGTTTATATTTCAACGAAATCTGAATTTTGAGTTTCATGGGACAAAGAAAATACAGCTGTGTGCACTAAGATGTTTTGCCCTTGCTGTATTTCAAAGGCCTGTTGTCAACAATGTGGGGAGAGAGGAGGAGGGGCTAGACTGTTTTAAGAAAAGGTTGCAAGAATATTTTATAATGGGAAGTATATGACCGCTAAAATATAGGAGTCTCTACCTTCACTATCAGCAGTTGGACTTCTATTCCACTTCACCCAGTTGCCATATGAGGAAACAAGTTGTTTGAAAATGACATGGAGGACTCCATAGAGACACTTCATGTCCTTCCTTTGTGGTGATATGGAACCCTTCTTCAATTTAAAATATTTTACAGTATTGAATGTAGCACACTTTATTAGATCATAAATTTAACATCACAGACTACATTACAGCTCTCCTGGCTGACTTCACCGAATACATTTAAACCTATAAATGGCATAAGAGGGAACTTGCTTCATAAAAAGAGAAGACAAGACCTCAGGAAGTCCAGTGGAGGAAGGAAATTCCTCCATTCCAGTTAATCATGTAGTTCTAGTAATGTACTTTTTTAGTAACTGTGGAGTCCTCTTTCCCTTCTTTGCAAGTAGTGTAACCAAATGCTTATATTCAGGACACCAGATACTTATCTTTAGAACAAGACAAAAATTCAGATTAAACATATGACATGCCTGCTCCCCTATTCTGATGCCCTCTGCTGATCTCTGTTCCTTGTACAGTTTAAAAGAATGCAGGGCTCAGTGTTGCATTGTCTTCTGAATAACTTTCCAATTCTGTTGCTCATGCAGTAGTAATGCAGTCTAGGCTGTTCCAAAAGCCCAGAGTGCCTGGGGACCTCTGGCGCGTGGAACAGCTCAGACTTCATTGCATGCTAGTGCATGAATGGGTGACTTGGGCAGGTGTTGAACCATCTGGGCCCAGAGTTCCCTCCCCTCCCTACCCTAAAGGAAGGCACCAGCAGTTAGGGAGTGGGGACTGGGAATGAGACTGCAAGGTTGTAATCTGAAAGGAAACTGGAAGAAAAGGAGGCGGAGGAAGAGAGACAAAAAGGGCCATGGGAGGAGCAGGAAGTGCAACACCTGTGACAATCCATCTATTTGTTTTCTCTCACACCTGGAAGACAAAAAGTTGTCTTCTGTTTCTAAAACGCATTCACATCCCTTCCCCGCACCTCCCCTCCCCCCTCTCCACCTCCACTCCTGTCCCATTTCCTTCACTTGCACACGCCTCTAGCCTTGGCTCCTCTTACTCCTTATAGGAATCAAACCACATCCTCAAACCCCCATAGGATAAGCATCCCCTCTCTCAAACAGACTGGTCTCTTCTTCTCCTAAACCACCTAGGGCAGCATCCCTGGCATCAGGATTAGCAATGAGAGGAGTGGTAGGAAATCTAATTTACAAGTAAATAAAAAAATGAATTAAAGACTTTTGCGAGGTGGCTGATTTCTCACTGAAAGAGTGCAGTGATGTCAGGAAATGCTTGATTTGAATCCTAATTTCAGTGAGGTACTGACATGGGTTTCCATATGATCAGGCTGCTACAATTTATTCTGAACACTGAATATATAATGTCATCTGATTGACATTTGTAGTGAGAGTCCGGGTAGAGGTTGCTTTAAAGCAAGCTGCAAAACCTTTAAATACCAGTTAATTAAAAAAAAAAAAATAACAACTTTACCCCACAAAAGCAAACATGTAAAGCAAGAAGAAGCTATAGAGCACTGTAATACCTTGGCACAATTCATCACACAGACTCATTTTTAACAATATAGAAATGATTTCACTGTTCCCTTTAAGTCCTTGGTACCTTAAAATAATAAATCAAGTGTGTAGAATAATCATAAAATGATATAGGTTTTTTGCAAGTGTCATGGAATGACAAATGTATTTTGCCTCCTGAACTTAGAGACGCATCAGAAGTACAGCTCATGGTTTAAGTTGTTTAATAGCTATGTGGTTCTTCCAGTGACTCTTAAACTTAACAAGTTTTAACATGATTTCAGAAGATTATAAAGGAAGGGAATCCTTATTCTTTTTAGTATAATTAACAGAACTCAAATCTATTTTTCTCTTTTATGAAAGAGGCAAAAAGAATTGAACGTAAATCTTTTCTAACTAGTTTGGAAATTTGTCGTTTCTTTTCAATATCAGCTACTTTCCCTTTAAGAAACAGCACTTCAGTTAGACTTTGAGATCCTGCACTTACATAAATATTGTAAGGGAAACAATCAGTAGAAAAATTATTAATCTTTTTAACTTTTGGAAATAGAAAATACAATTTTTCTTCATAACATAACATTGGTAAAAACTCATTACTGGTAGAACTTTAATGTTTCATGTTAATGTGATGCTTAATTTATCTTTCTAAGCACTTTTTACCAGTAGCATTTTAACTCCCATTCTCTCCTCATTTAAAAATGGTTAAGAACAAGGTGATATTTATATTTTTAAACATCTAATGAACACCTTCTAAGACCCTTTTGACAGCATTAAAATGATTTACCTGTCATCATTATTGCACTCCGTTTGCCTCTTTGTTGTGTTTTCAGGATGCATTAGGCTCCTCAAAACTGCATCTTGTAACTAAAACAGACATAAAAGTATATCTTGCAAAAAAGTAGTAAGAGAAATCATCTCTGGATGTTAAGATTTTTTCACTTAAAGTGATTTATTCCACCTTCTGATTGCTTTTTGTGCCACCTGATCAGAGTCAAAATTCTCCCGGCCAGGAACAACCGAAGCAACTGGCTTTCTTATTACTGGGAATGACTCATATGCCAGTGTAGGTGAGATCTGCAAACTTCCTGAGTCTGGAGTAATACTAGCTAGCTAAAGAAGCAAACAGTGATTCACCTGAAGCAGTGGGTTTGTATCTTTAAAGCCAGAAGCGTTCAAATAGGGAGATGTGAAGAGTCTGAAAGCATGTTTTACAGTAACCTATGTAATTGTTCCCATGAATTTCAGTTAATACTACTTAATGTTACTTGTTAATTACTTTTATTCTGTCTATATTTAAATATCCTTAATGTTGTCCTTTGATCAGATCTTCTGTTCAAAATGATGTATAAAATGAAAACATTATAAACAGATTTTAACTAAGGAAACAAAACTTTCCATTCATTTCATACTAATTACTACAAGAGCATTCTTTTGAGGATCTGAGTTTTACCTGTGCTTCTTGCATCTCAACAATTAAGGGTTCCAGGTACACACACAGGCAGATTCAGATACACTTTTGTTTAAATTAAAAGTGAGGTTAATGGCTGTTTTTTATTGAGAAAGTTGGAGAAAGGTAACTCGGGACATAATTTATTTTAAACCAGTAGAAGAAGAAGGTGGTTAATTCCCCTTTTCTCCAGTCCCTGCATGGTCTACCAGGCCTCCTGAAAAAACTCTGCCCTTTATTAGAACATCTCTGCAATTACCACAAAAGTCTCTAATAGTGAACTTGTTCCTACCTAACCATGTCCGAGAGAGGAGACAGTCCTCCTCCTCTTCATTTCGATGTCTTAAACAGACCTCCTGCTTAGCCTGCTTGGAAACAGTGCTAATAGCAGGTGTGTCTAACCACCAGCTTAACGTGCAGCCCCTTTCCCTGTATTAGTGAACTGTTCCATCCAATTGCCAGTGTCCTGTCGTCGTGTCTCCCCGCCCCCCTCTCCCCCCCCCCCCCAAAAAAAAAAAAAAAAATGCCCACACCAGTGTCTGAGTTGTGAAATCCATTCATCTATGCACTTGTGCTTTTATTCAGTTCTGGTCAGATGTAGGTAACCTCCACCTGCTTCTGCATTTCTCCACAGAAATAGTGGGTGCTTCCATTTCAGGAATTTCCTGGTGATATCAATTTCTGAAGGCCAGATCCTGCATTGCAAATGAATGTCTCATAAAGTAACACATACCATAACATAACACCAGCTGGCCAGTTACACTTTTTGATGATCACTCTTTAGCTACAGCAACCCCTTGCGATTGCACTAGTTTTGTTCCAGTGTTATCAAGTGCTAGGATCATTCCCAGTGGGTTTTGTAGTGCTTTCCCCAAGTCCATGCAGGGTGGGAGGTCCTTGCTGGCATTGTTGTAGACACTCACTAGTCTTGAAGTCTTACTAATGGGTTATCCTTATTAGTACAGATTTGTGAAGTTTTTCTATAATGCACTCAGGCCTGTATCAATTCTTCTTTTGGGGTATGACTTGCCTATAAAATGTGGGACAGATAGACGTGCACGTGTATGCATGCTCCCATACATACACACATAATTACATGAAAAAAATTAAGCTAAATTTCTTTGACATAGTTTTAATACTTGTTAGAGAGGTCCAAGGGTTTAGTTATTGGTACCCCATAAATACAATAGATGGATATTTTTTTAATAGTGATTAGTTACAACTGGTCATGCTATAAATAATGACAAAGACTAAAACAGATGAATGCATCTGTTTGGTTTTTTTGGCTGAACGTAGTGCACTGTACAATAACTTTCCTTTGAAACTTTATATGTATTTTGAGATATCAGTGAAAATTAATGGACTATGAGAAGGTTAAAAATAAGATCCTACATGTTTTTTAAAATCCAAATGTATGCCAGTTCTCAAGCTGAAGCTTGTCAAGGCTAGTCAACGTCTAAAGGGAATATCATTGGGTTAGTCATGAAAGTCGTGTGAAAGAAATGTAAAACTTTGATGAAAAGAGCGGCTGAAAACCAACCCCATAACTTCATTATTATTCAGATTATTTAAAGGTTGAATTTGCTTGTATATATATTTTTCTAGTGATTATAGAGCAATTCTAATATTTCATAAGTCTTGAACAACTTTATTACAACAATTATGTTGTTGCTCCATACTGAATCTTTTTATTGTCATGTCTGAAAAATACAAATAGCAGGTTTATTTTTAATACACATTAAGTGCCTGGATAATATACATGTGAGATATTTAGGGTGTTTTTAACATAGGAAAGTGGTGGAATGAACCACAGTTGCAGCATAGGCATGATTCCTCAGGGTTTGTAAAGCTAAGTTCAACAAAAGTTCTGTGTTCTGTGTTGCTTCAGCAGCAGGGGCCAGAGTTGTGTGCCTTAATGTCATTCTGAAACCTGAATTTTGACTGCAAGTTGCAGATTGCTTCTACATTTAGTAACACTTATAGATTATTGTGGAACATGAAGACATGCCTACTTCTGTACGTAACTATGGAAAGTGGTGTCTGTTCATGAGATGTTGACTTTACCTGAGTGTGCACTAAGGGAACAACGACATAACTATATCAGAGGAGGTTCTCAGAGTTTTTGTATAGCACTGTCCACTAATCTTCCTTCAACTGGTAATGCACACATTTTCTGTTAATGCCTGTCCAGGCTCCTCTAATGGACATTTGTAGATTTTAGCTCATGACAAATATTTTTCTGCTTACTACTTTACTGAAGTCATGTACTTTTACCTTTGTCTTGACTCCCACCCGAACGATCTCAATAAGAACCAACATGTGCAAAGTATCTGTTTGTCTTCCCTCCGTCTTCAGCCCCTTAGTTTCTTCACTTCAGCATTAGTGGATCACTAATTGGAGTTATGCCTCTCAGTTGATTGGTTCCTCATTTCTGAAGGAGAACTATACAGCTTGTATTTTTGGCTCAGTTGGGTTAACTCCTATAATATTAGGATTCTGCCAATATCTGCTTTAGGATTGATTTCACATAGCACTTGTAAACTTGGGTATCATGTATGTTAAACATCTTGTATATCTTCCTTGGATTCCCAACTACTGTCTACAACACAAGCTTTTATCTGAGAGTATTGCTTTGCAGTGAGAGAGGTATTGTTGCTTCGTTGGAAGGGTTTTAACTACTGTTCTATAAAAAATAGGGCATATATATATGAAGTCTAGAATCTGTGTTTTATGAGCTCTTTATGAACTCTTAATGTCTGATGGAGTCATTCCTGGAGCTGAAAAAAATCTGAGATCTGGTGATCTGAGAAGTGGAAATACCATGCAAAGACTAGCTCCCCTAGTCTTCCTTTAAAAAAAAAAATGGAAACAAAGACTGTATTAGGGCTCATTCAAATAAGACTATATATGGCAGTGGCTGCCAACCTGGGGCCCGAGGGCCAAAAGTGGCCCACCACTCTCCTCCCGCTGGCTGCAAAGGAAACCGCTGCCCAAGGACCCAGGCGGAGAGAGTTGCCGTAGGGCTACAAGACCAGTGCAGGCTCCTTGCTGCAGCCAAGGGGATGGGAGATCAGTGCTCCCCTCCCCCTAGCTGTAGCAGAGAGCACAGCAAAGCACTCCACCAGGATCATTAGGTGTTGGGGTCCCTCCTGGAACCAGAAGGAGGGGAGCGCTGATCTCCCATCTCCCTGGCTGCAGAAGGGAGTCACTGCCTAGGTACCCAGGTGGAGTGCATGGGGCGGGCTACAGGATGCATACAGTTTCCCTGCTGCAATGAGGAGGATGGGAGATTGATCAACAAGGAGGCTGTCTCCTTGCTGAACTCCTATCTGGCTGCAGTGGAGGGTGGTGGTGGGCTGCTGGCAGAGCAGCCAGGGCCCACCATGCTTGAGGAGGGGCAGAACTCTAATCATCAGTGCCTTCCAGTTTGGCCTGCACTTAGCAGACCGTCCTTTGATACTATAGATATAGAAATTTGACATTCAAATTAAAGGAAAAACCCTTCTTGATGGTTCAAACCAAAGGTACCTAGCATGAACATCTTAGGCATATTATTTTTTTCTTCCTGTGCGGCTGCTTTACCAAGGAAGACCAGGGTATTTCTTTAATATTAGTTCCGGTGCCTGAGATACTCCAGACAGCCTGTCAAATCACATTTTTTAGAAGGGTTAGGTTTGGAAAAGCAACCAAAAGTGTGAAATGTTTTGTTTAGATTTTATCTGAATTATGTAAATTATGCAAAAGAGAGCTGAAAAAGAACAGACTTTGTGGTGAGGTTTCTGGTATTTCCTGCTTGTGGTCAAGTCAGAAGTCTCTCAAATGTCTTGTCTTGTGGTATTAAAGCATTTACGCTTCCAACTTCAGATAGGAGCAAAAAGAATGGAGGTAAGCTGTGAAAATGGAAAAGTCCTTTTAAAAAAAAAAAAAAAAAAAAAAAAAAAAAAGTTGCATGCATGCGTGTATGTGAGAGAGAGTATGAGTGTTTTTCAGGAAACTTTTTGGTTTAGGAGGAAGTTGATCTCAGATAGTTTGTCCATTCCTTATTTTAATAAATACAAAGTTACCTCCTTGGTTTATCAATCGCATGCCAAGTTGATTGAGACAAGGTCATGTGACTTACAATGAAGAAGCTGTGGGTTTGAATTTTTTTAAGCTATGGGGCATTAGATTTCCATTATAAACTAGTGATAGGCAAATCAAAAAAGTTTTTTGGACTATCTGTACTTCTTGAGTTGTGTTGGGCTGGAAATCTCAGGAGAACATGATTTTTTATATTTCCAACATGCTAAAGGCCAGTTTTTCTCATGGTATTTTGACAGTTTGTTTCCTGTTCTCCAGATGGAAACTAGAATTGTAAAAATGTGGGAAAAAACTCCAGGAGAATCTGCAAACATTTCAAAATCTAACAGATGCTTCTTTCTAAAATGGGCAAAGATTGGGTGTCTCTTATTTTTGCAACCAGTGTGCCCTTCTATACTATAAATGTTGGTATTCCTACCTCCCTGTTACTGTCTTAAAATGAAGGCAGTTAAAAAACAGCTGATTCAGACTTCTGTAAAACCTTTGGCACACCCCTGTTTTAAGAAACAACTCAGTTTAAATTGTGGTTACACCCACTACCAGTTGCAGGCTTCTTGCTACTTGTATTGTGAAGTATATGCTTCTAGCTTATATTTGCACATGCTGTTAAATAACTTGGATTTTTTTTGTTTTGTCCTCCCACCATTTGTTTTTGATTTCTCGGATCCTTCTTTGAACCTCAACTTTGAGCTGATGGAAAGAGCTCTGCTTCTGAGTGGATGATGGATAGTTTTTGCCAGTCACAGAAAGCTTTTCTCTTCTGGTCCAAGAGGGCTGTGATTGTTGTTGTCAATCCAGTCCTGATGGTGGTGGATAGCAAGGCCAATGGATTCCTCATAAGTCTCATGGATGGTCTGTGTTAGGGCTTCCCAATCTTCTTTGACACATGTGTTATCATTTCCAGGTGTGCCTATGGTCAGTTTTCTGCTGAGGTGTGCTTGCAAGTTCTCTTGGTGCACTGAGGATTGAAGTCTTTGGATGTTGTATTGCCATCTGAGTGATTTGGACTGCTTTCTATGTTTTGGTGCAATCCTGATGGACATGACTGACCTCACTAAGTGGTGGTCAGTCCACCAATCATTGGTTTCTTTCATGACACTGGTGATTTGGCCATCTCTTAGATCCTGTGTTCTTACAGTGACATAGTCCAAGAGGTGCTATTGTTTTGAATGGGGATGTTGCCAAGTTGTTTTGTACTTGTTGCTTTTAAGCAATTAAGCAAATAAAGAACAATAAAGCATCAGTTCCTGATAGCCAACCAGTTGAAGCACTGAAAGCAGAGAGGAGAAACACTGACCAAGAAGTTCCATTTGCTGTTCCTCAAAATCTAGCACACTGAAGAAATCCCCACTGATTTACGCAATGCTAACATTGTCACCATTTTCAAAAAGAGAGAGAGAGCTGACTGTGACAATTATCGAGGCATTGCCCTCCTCTCCATCAATGGGAAGATTCTTGCTAGAATCTTATTGAATCATCTGCTCCCTCTTGCAGAGGAAGTATTTCCAGAGTCCCAGTGTGACTTTAGGCCATCACAAGGCACCACCGACATGATTTTCACAGCTAGGCAGATTCAGGAAACATTTCAAGAACACCACCAGGAATTATATATGGCCTTTATCAATCTGACCAAAGCCTTCGACTCAGTCAACTGTGAGGCTCTGTGGAAAATCATGTTAAAGCTTGAATCTCCAAGCAAAATTACCACCATTTTAAGACTCCTTCACAACCAGATGACTGCATCCATCCTGTGCAGTGGCTCTGCCTCTGAGCCGTTTGCTATCCAAACTGGTGCAAAAAAAGGTTATGTACTGGCACCCGCTCTTGTCTTCATTTTCCTAGCAGCTATGACCATGCTAATCCAAGACAATCTGTCACAAGGCTTTGGCATCCAATATCGGACTGATGGCAACCTCTCTTGCCTCCGTGCCAGAACTAAAGTAATATCGGCAACAATAACCGAACTCCGATATGCAGATGATTGTGCTGTAGTTGCACATTCAAAGTAGGCTCTACAAACAGCCTTTAATTGCCAGCACAGCATTTTCTCTGGAAGATCATCAGCATAAAGTGGGAGGATTGCTGCACTAACGTCAGTGCCCTCACGGAGGCCAACATCTTCAGTGTTGAGGCCCTGATTATCCAGCACCACCTGAGGTGGAGTGGGCAGTGCATGCGCATGCCTGATGCACACCTACCAAAATAATTGCTGCACTCCCAACTCCCAAAGGAGAAAGGAAACGGAGGGATTAAAAGAAATGCTTTAAAGACAACCTCAAGACAAACATCAAGAGTTGTGGCATTGACATCACTCACAGGGAGACAGTAGTCCAAGATAGGGATAAGTGGTGTGAAGACTTGTCAGAGAAGGAACAACCACTTTTGACGAAAATAGCCTTGCCCTGGTAGCAGAAAAATGCCAGAAAAGAGAGGACAGACAACTGTTATGCAGCAATCATGGCCCCACCCTGCCTTCCAACACCACTGCAATGTCTGCCAATGAGTCTGTGGCTCAAGGATTGAACTCCTCAGTCACCAAAGGACCCATATAAAATAAAACCCATGAAAGAGATCATCCTCGACCACTGAGGGATCGCCAACAACAACACTGAAAAATAAATGAACTTCCTGAAAGTCATGGAATTGTTTACATTCAGTGTTCTGGTACAGTTCATTACAAAGAGATGTCTGAATTGCAATGTTTGGTTTTGAATTGGATCCAAAGTTCCCCAAAATACAGGGATGGGTGGAGGGGCGGGGAGGTTTTTAGATACTCTGTTGTGGTTTGGGCCCAACTCTAATTTACTATGAATAGCTTATTCATTTTGTTAAATTTAGCTTTAGCCGCAGAGGTAATGATTATGACATATGAGTAGGATCAATAATGCCTATTCCATCTTCTGTCTCCTTTCAACCACCTTTCTTTAAATATGTTATAAAGCTGTGAACAGTGTTTTAATCCAGGCACTACTGAAATTAATAACAAAGTTTGTATGTTCATTTTTGCCAAAAGCAACCAAAATAATTCTGCTGAGGACTGGAGAAACAATAGCAATAGCAATGTTTACTGAGAGGAATGAACTGATTGAAAACTGTGATATAGCGAAGGCAGAAGGCTGTAGGAAAGATGTGATATTGTGATATACAAGGGCAGAGAGCGGCGCCCGCCCACTGCTAAAGGCCCCTCCCCCAGCCTAAGGGGAGGAGCCACTGAGCCTGGAACGCAACTGATTACTTGGGACAACTAATGAAAAAAACAGGAAGGGACGTGAGGGTCACAGGTTTAAATGAAGGGAGCTAGAAGGGGACACCGAGCAGAGAACCCCAGACAGCGCCCACTGCTCCCGGAAGGTGTCAAGGGAGCCAGCGGACGCTGCCCAGAGGAACTCTGCCCGGATGCGTGAATACACAAGGGAATGGAAGTAGTCCCCACAGTCGCAGAGCACCCCCCCCGGCCAACCTCCTCTCCCTGGTGTTGTAGATGGCCAGTTTGGCCAGGGCTAGGAGGAGGTTGACGAGGAGGTCCCGCGACTTCATGGGGCCACGGATGGGGTATGCATAAATGAACAGGTGCGGGGAGAAGTGCAGCCAGAACCTCAGCAGGAGATTCTGGAGGAGCCGGAAGAGGGGCTGCAACCTGGCGCACTACAAGCAACAGAAGCGTGAGACCCACTAGGGTGGAGTCGGCTGTTTGCCACAAAACATATTGATAATAGAGAAGTTCAAAATGAAGAACTATTGAAAAGAGTGTGTTCACAGACCTCAAATGTACAAAAGTATTATAGTTCAGGAAGGTGCATTTTGTGGAATTAAAGTATCTAGTGAATAACTAACAGGTATTAAAATACTAAATAATATTTAAATTCAGCCGTTTAGTGGGATTCCTAAATGCTGCTGTCGTTAAGGCACAGCAGTCTAAGAGTGCAAAAAGCAACCAGCGTGGCTGTGCAAAGTTACCTTGGAAATCAGAAATTCTAAAAATAACCTAGAGGGAAAAGGGGAAGGCAACCAGAAAATGATACAAAACATCTGATGCTTTAAGAGAAAAATAACGGCTGAAGGGAAAAAAAGAAAGGATTAATTATTGTTATCTAAAGAAAGGAAGAACAAGAAAAAACAATGTTATAAATAAGTGCCTCACTCCACTCCCTCTGCCAGGGTGGTTAGGGCACTGCCCAGCTACTTAATTAAAAACATCATAATCCACAAATATAAAATAGATAATCACATACTGCACAGCCATTAAAACAGAGCTAAGAAGATCCTCTGCAAGGGCTGACAGGGATTGAAATGGAAAACACTCTAGCAATTGCGGGGTTTGAATTCTGATGTATTCTGCCCTCTCAGGGAAACTCTGCAAGATTGTCACCTATCAACCCAAGACGTGGTTAGAGCCAGGTGGAAATTTTTTTTGCGAAAAATGTATTTTGTGGGACTCTGACACTATTTGCTGAATTCAGCAAATAATTTCAGCCAGGAAAAAAAGGGCAAGAAAAATGTTAACACTTTCAAAACAAAGCGTTTTGACGTTTTGAAAATGCCCTTTCATGTTGACCTGAACAAATGTTTTTCATTTCCTCACCTGAAATGTTAAAAAAAAAAAAAAAAAAAACATCCCCCCAAAAAACCCAAAAAGTTTCATTTAAAAACTAACTGAGGTTTTGGGGGGATTTTTTGGTTTGGCTAACAAGCAAAAAAAAATCAATTATTCACTCAGTGCTGAGGATAATAGTCTCTTGGACGGAAGGTGGTATCAGAGGACAGGTTCAGTGTAGCCATTCAGAAGGAATTAAAAACACCCCAGAAACTTGACAAGTTTAATATTATTTTATACCGTTTGCTTTGTTCAAGCTTAAGTTTCAGTTCCCGAATAAAACATCTTGACATAAAGTATCCTTTAATTTCCTGTAAATATTTTAGTGCAAATTACAGAAGGCTAAAGTTACACCAAATCAAAAGTCTATGTAGATATTCCAGTGTCCAATGGGATTGTTGGATTTTCCCGAATTGTACTTCTAATTTTTTTCAGTTTAACACAGAATGCTTTTTCTGCAAACTGTCTGCACAAGATTATGTATATCAAAGGATCCATGCAAATATTTGTAGTAGCTAGCCAAAGAGTACTTTCTTTAGCAATGAATAATAGATTCTGTACATTGCAGTCAATTGTATTGCCAGTTTGACTTAGAGTGTATGGTACTCTAGAAAAATGATATGGGGCAAAACATATGAAAAAGACAGCTACAATAATGAATACTTTCCCATTAGTCCTCTGTTTGCTTTTGCTATCTTTCTTTTGAGTTTTTATATAAGACTTGTATACCTTTTTGGTAATAATTGCATAAAATAGAAGCATTAGAATTAGCACAGTCCAGAAGATAAACTGACATATGTAATTGACAGCTGCATGCCATTTCAGTCCTATGTGATTCTTCAGAGAAGCACATTTCTTCACAGAGAGGGGTGTTGCCTTGTTGCTTGATAAAATCATATTTGGCAAGGAGAGGACAAAGAAGAAAAGCCAAACAAGACCTGAAAGAATTTGTGCAGCAGTGACATTTTGCACCCAAAACTTCCCAAAAGGTCGCACAATCTTCAAAAATCTGTCAAAAGCAATAAGTCCAAGTAGTACTATGCTAACATACATAGTTTCATAAAATATCACAGCTGAAAAGCGACAAACATAAGCTTTAAGTTGCCATGGTCCCAGTCCTGAATCAGTAAGAATTTTCAGAGGAAGCATAAGAGTCATTATGAAATCAGAAACCAATGTGTTTTTGAGGTAGACGATGAAAGTCGAGGTGCTTGGAATTTGAAAGAAAGCTCGAATAGCCAAACTGTTCAATATAATTCCAGTGAGGAAAATAACAGTGTATAGGATTGGGAATACTACGTGTGTAATTCGGGTGTCTCTTTGGCATTGTCCAGAGAGAGATGTTGTCCCATTGGTGATGTTGATGATACTCCAGTTCATTGTTAAAAACAGAACCTGAGGGGAAAAGTGGTTTTTAAAAAAGTAAGACATTTTATATTTAAAATATGACATGCTACTGACCTGTGCATAATGCATTCAGAATATCTTAATATACATTGCATTAACTACATCTGTTGACCGAATTTGTTTTCTATTTCCTACAAATGTTAAATCTGTCTTTTTCAAGTTGTTTTCTTTATTATTTCCTAATATATTAGAAATAGCATATAGTACATTAATGTAGTACTCTGTTAATATACTATAATAGCTTATGTCACAGCAGAGTGGCTAGGAGACAGCTTATCTTTCCATGAAACATAAAAAAAATGAAAACCTATTGAGTTTAAATATCAAGGTTAGGGCTTAAAAGCAATATGCTTTAAGGGGGATAACTGTGGTGTGGGTTAAGAATAACATTCAGGTTTTTAATGTTTCTAGCTTAATGCAAACCATATTTTGTTTCTTAGCACAATTTTAAAACATTAATCTGAGCAAAAGACATAAACTATAGGTCATTAGCATAGTCTATACATCTCTATGAACATAGCTATTGTAGTTACCTCTATAAAGGATACAATAAAGAGAAATTCTTCTTTGCGTTGAAGGAATACTTGGTTGCTGTTCCTATGCTGATTGAAGCTTTCACTGGTATGTTAAGAATATGAAACATGTCTTCACAGTGACACATAACTGGGTTTTTAAAAAAAAATTTCCTTCCTCATTTTCATGTACTGAATTAGTTAACCTGTTCTGTGTCTACCAAAATAATTATTAGCTTTCATTTTAAAATAATATATTTACTATAAACTAGAAATGGACCCAAGTCCAAAAAACTAATGTGGAATGAGATTGAAAAGACTGCAACTTTTATATAGTAGAAAAGGTGAATCAGATTGTTAAGATAAAACTACAAAATAAGGGATGGTACAGAGTACTAGATTATTCAGTCTCTCTTCATAACACAAGAACAAGGGAACAGCCATACAATTGAGATGTGACAAATTCAAAACTCATAAAAAGAGAACCACAACCCACAGTTAGACTGGAATTTTATTGTCATGTGATATCATGGAGGCTGAGACCTAAGCAGGAGTAAAATAAGAAGGATTATCCATTTATATGGATAACAGAAATCTCCAAATGTTATAGTAAAGTTTGAGTTTTGCAAGGAATATAAACCCTCAAGCTTTGGGTTATAAGGCTACTGTCATGGTTACCAGGCTAGCTGCATCTCTGTTCCCTCTCTGGTCTCTGAGTACGCCCTCATAGGTTGCAGACGTCATGCCTGTATCTCTCCTTGGATGGAACCATGTGATTCTCTAACTCTTGGACTGAATCCAGGGCTGAAGTACTCTGTGTATCCACTGTTCTTACCCTCAAGTCCTACTGGGGTTGGTATTTGCTGCTGTTACCTTTGGCGTCTGTATCTATTGGATTATCTTCTTACAACAAAAGTGATATATGTTTAGCCATAGGAACAATGCATAACTTAAAAGAAAAGGATTTTAAAACAGAAGGTCTACATACTATGTCCATCTATGTCTAACCATCCTCCTGAGGGTGTCTTCCATACGTCTAACTCACCAGGACCACCACACAGCGGTCCCTCTGTTATCAGCCTAAAAAATCTGTCTCGCACTCTTGTGTCTTTACCACACCACCCTCTTTTCACAGAGACTGGTTCATTCCTGGGGAAACCTGTCTGGAAAGCCCATCAGGGGGTAACACTAGAGCATCCCAAGTGATGAACTGCTCTCGTATTGTCTCAGAAGTGTTTGCTGATAAGTATTTATCAGGACCCTTCTCCCTGGGTGCATTTCTGGGTAATCCTGTTATGAATTAACTAAATATATGCCTACAGTAAGCAACACAATCACCAGTGAGGAAATAATATTCATAAATTATTTCAGGCAGCTCCAAATCTGTCATACCCACCTCTAACTATTGCAAAATAGGAGGAAATTTGCCCTGTGTGCAGGTTATCCCATATCTGCCTGCTGCAGGATTTAGTCTTTTGAAGCAACTAGTACTGAAGCCAGTCAGTGACCAGATACTGGACTTGATGGACACCATAAGCAATTCTTATATTCCTAAATACAAAAGTTCAGCTCTGGATTCTTATTTCCAAAAATTGGGTGGTGGGATTATTTGTCTTTTCATAATAGCAATTTTTGTGCATATTATTTTAAAAATATTGTTGCCGGAAATAATTTTCACTCAAGTGGGAAAATAGTTGAGTGGCATTACAACCATTTCTTAGAACATGGGTACCTAATGAACAAATATATACACTTAAAAAAAAAAAGGGGGGGGGGAGAGAGAGGAGGAGGGGAACCGAAAGAAATATTGTATTGTATTGTTACCATCTTTCCCTTTAAATAATTCCTGGTGCATAATTTAATCTACACAGTAATAGTTCAGTTAGTGTACTGTTCATTAACTCAGTTGCATACACCTATTT
This sequence comes from Emydura macquarii macquarii, assembly GCF_026122565.2. Classification (NCBI taxonomy): domain Eukaryota; kingdom Metazoa; phylum Chordata; order Testudines; family Chelidae; genus Emydura; species Emydura macquarii. The sequence continues at coordinate 5,144,050 of NW_027130155.1, read as the reverse complement.
TTTAGGAAAGCAGTTTCCAGTGTTTTGTTACAGATATACAGCTGTAGTTATTTCTGCTTCTGGTACAGAAGGACCATAAAATTGTGTGGGGAAGCCAGACCACAGAGGGTATGTCTACACTATACAGTAAGCTCAGAGGCCTGGTCTTGTGGACTTGTGTTTACAGGTCTGTGCTTAAGTGTCCACACTGAAATGGAAGCCCGGGTTTCACAGCTGTGCTGGCATGACAATACTGCAGTACGCAAACTTGAGTCAGAGCTTCATTGTCTGTGGGTGTGCACTATCATATCCCATGGTTCCCAGTGCCCTCACCAACTGAAACAGCTCTGGGGCTTTTCTCACAGTGGGTTCTGAGAGAACTTGCCTGTCCATCCCACGGCAATTGGCTGGAAGCATTTTGGGTGGCTGTAGCCTGCAAACACATCCAGCTGAGTCATTTTATGTCCACACACTTCCTTCAGACAGAGCCAACATGAATCCACCCCTGGGGAAGGATTTTTCTGTCTCATGCTGTCAGTCCTATTTTGGGATACAGACAGAGCATCTGTGAGATGCTGGTGGACATTCAAGTAACAGGTTTTTGAAGTGCCAAAGCATCTCATGGAGGAGGATATTCACGTGCCAGCTCCCAACCAGCTGATGCTGCTTATGTCTGTTGCTTTAGCTGCAGATTCCTGCGATGTAGACCGGTGCTTCTAGGGCAGGAATACCAGCACAGACAGGTGGCATCACACCATCATGTGGACCTGCGATGACCAGCATTGGGTCCAGAATTTCAGTGAAGAAGCAGACATTCTTGGAAGTCTCTGAACAGCTTTCATGGGGCCTTCAGTGCTCGGGCGCACGCATGAGGGGGTCCAGAAGCAAGTTGCTATAGGCATATGGAAGACGGATACATCACACTGCTACAGGTGTGTGGCTAACCACTTTGGAGCTGGCAAATCAACTGTGGGGGTGGTTGTGAGGTGATCAGGAATCTTGATGCACCCAAAAGTGACAGGCATTACAAATATTCCTGAAATAATTGCAGATTTTCAGAGTATAGGCTTCCCAAACTGTGCCGGGACACTTGATGGGACGCATGTGTCCTCTTCAAGGAGCACACAAATACATATAAACCACAACGTTATATAACCATTGCTATGCAGGCGCTGGTTGATCATAGGAGCAGATTCATGGACACTAACGTGGGATGCACCGTCAGTGTGCATGATGCCAGAGTGTTCGGGGATTGGGAACTTTACCTTCATGGAGAAGCGGTGACATTATTCCCACTGAATGATATTGTTACAAATGGAATCACTGTCCCCGCTGTTGTTCATTGGCACCCTGCCCTTTGTTGACATGGCTTTGGAAATCATGCTCTTTTTTCAGAGGACCTGGCAAAAGAAGGTTCAGCTATACACCCAGTAGCTATAGAATGGTGATGGAATATGTATTTAGCAGAGTGAAATCCCATTGGCACAGCCTTCAAAACCATCTGGATGCCAGTGTCATTAATGCAGTCTGCATTGTTGTGGCTTGCTGCACTCTGCCCAGTGTCAGAGAGGAGAATGTGGAATCTTTTACCAGGAATGGACTCAGGACACTGTTGGATTGCTGAACCAGTATACACAGCCAGACAGTGCATCTGTCATGACTAGTGGTGGGTCCACAGAAGCAGTAGAGATCAGGGATACTTTGGGTGCCTGCTGAGAGTTTTTAGGGACTCAGTTTATGGGCAGTCTTTCAGAACAGTGTGGGTGCAGCTGATTTATGAGGTCTGCTGTATTGTGTGGGAGGGATATGTGAGGCTATTGATATGAGGGTGATTGTGGGGCCCAAACCCATCCTTCTAACGATCAGTGAGTAGCTAGTAAAAATGTCATGATAGCTGCTTGTCTTAACTTTTTTCCTGTTTTTGCAGTGTGCATTTTGAAACTATGTGGTGTCAGGGGGGGCCTAGTAGAGAAATGGTATGAATTCTGCCCTGAACAGAAAAACACAAAAATCCCAGTTTGTATTAATAATTTCATAGGCCTGTGAGGTGGAAATCCCTCCCATCCATATAGTAGCAATAACGAACATAGCAGCAGAAATTTACCATGTTTCGGTCCATGTTCTGATGCCAGTCCTGCAGCAGGCTACTCTTCGGAACCATCTTTAAATTAGTCCTCAGTGTATGGACCCAGAACGTGCTGTAGCTCCTCTGGCGTCACAGCTTCTTCAGTTACCAGCCTTTGCACCAGGGATGCTTCTGGCTCTTAATCCTGCAGCTGGGTCTCCTCCGGTAGTGCCTGTGATTGGGGGTGGGGTGGGGTTGGTTTATAAGGTCATCACTCCCTCTCAGCCGAGTGGCATGTACCTCTGGCTGTAGGTGTTTAGTGCACTTCCCAGTACCTATTCAAATTTCTCGTAAAAGCGTTTAAGAAGATGGCGATTTCCCAGAGATGCCACTAGCATCCTTGATTCCCTGGTAGTCTGTCTTCAGCTGCTTAATTCGCTCTCTGCATTGTTCTGCTGTCCAGTCGATCCCAAATGCCGCCAGTCGTGCTGATATAATTTCGTAGACATGATCAGTCCTTGTGCTCTTGCTGAAGTCAGATGTATTGCTTGCTTTGCAACAGAGGTTAAGCAGAATCAAGCTGTGCTCCTCAGAGCAGCTAGCAGTGTGTTTGATGCAGGGCTTCATCTTGCTGCTGACCATAGCTAATACACATCAACACTGATTGTGTTCGTTTCCAGTTGAGCAGTCCACATGGAAAAGAAGGGCTAAATGCCAAGTAGTTGCATTTGAACCAGGATATCACTTCGGGTTCTTGGGAAGTGTGTGGCAAGTTTTGGATTTGAAGGGCTGGGAAGCACAGCACAGGGGATAGCGGGATAGCATTGGCAGATTCTCCAGGCCTAAGTCTGGCAACCTGGACTTGAGCTACATCCACATTACAAAACACCTGGGCTCTGACCCATGTCACAGCGATAAACTGACCACAGGCCTGAGTCCAGAGGGGTTCCTGGCCCCAGTCAGACTAATTTCTGTGTGAATGGAAAGGGAGGCTTGGGCTTAAACCTGAGTCAAAGTCCAGGCTTACTGTGTAGATATACTCCTGTATACCACAGAGGATTGCTGTGCAATAGGTTCTCTAATAGAAGTATGGGGAGTATGGTTAATGGGTCCATCAACCAGTATCCTCACTTTTCTTTTTCGTGGCTCTCTCCTCCCTCTTTCCCACCTGATGTGTAGGAAAGCCAGTAAATATATTTTTTTTCTTGTCTTTACTTCAGTTAGAGAGAAGCGCCTATAGGATCAAGCTGCTGAAAACAGCAACATAGCCAAATATACTGGCCCTCCTCTATGTATGATGCCTATGACAATAAGTGTGTAATTTTAAGTTGTTCCTTTTGTTCTGTCCTCACATCTCTCAGTATATGGAATATTTTCCAATATAATAATCAGGTTACACTACAACATTAGTATTAGTTTTTGTGTGTGAATTCCTGTGTGTTTCAACACAGTGCTGAAAGATCTTTAAGTGAAACTTTTCTTGACTGTTACACTGCCCATAACTCTCATGAGTTCCCATAACTGTTTCACCAGTAATAGGAAATCATGTTAATAGTCCTGTGTTAAGTAAGTGCAAAGAACTACAGACTTGCTCAACTACAAAATGATGAAAGTTTCCCTGACATGTTTGTGAACCATATTAAATAGCTGCGTTGTGTGGGAAATTGCCTTCAGAGAGTGAAGGGAACTAGAGGCAAGAATAACCTTTTTTAACATTGCGGTGAGGGACTGGGCATTAAAGTCTGCTGAATAATCACTCAAGTTGGCTTTATTTTTAATGTAGGTCATAGGCAGCCTTAAATCACATTGTGAAATCATACTTTATTTAGATATTTTTGCTGATATGGCACATGTGAGCCTAAACGTGACCATCTGCATCAATATGAATGCTGCTGCTCATTCAGATCTCTTTCAAAGGCTGACTGCAGCCTGCTGATGTGTTCAGGTGACTGCTGTTTCATCTGCAGTCCTACTTCTTAGAGAGAGAGAATCACTAGCCCAGCAGGGCACCATGTGAAACCCAGTTAACCAATTTGTTGTCATTGATGTGGGGAGCCCTCTATTTGAAGTGGTTGTAAAAGCCATTGTGATGCATGAACTTCTTTTTAATAATCCTATTTGGCTTCCATGGAAGCCAATGGCAAAATTCTCATGGAATCAGTGATCGTAAACTGCCCTTTAAATACATTGACTGCGTTGTTTTTGTGGCGAAGACACTGTGTAAGCCTCCTGACTTTAGTGAGTGTAAATACTGCAGTGTGTGTGCTGTGTGCATCAGAGAAAAGCATAGTTTTAAAGATCAGTTTATTGTACATGAAGTCTGTTGTGCTAATAGTGAAGATCTTTACAGACTCATTGAGCTCCCAAATCTTCTACAGTAAAATTGGCTGGTTATTAGCTACTGTTATATCCCCTAGGGCAGTATGGAACTTACCAGCCTCAGGCTGATGAGACACTATCCACTGTGCTGCTCTGAATGATTGTTCACACAGATTCCACTCTTGGTGTGCATGTGCCAAATGCAAATAAAATTGTATTCTTTTGACCAGCGGTGCCCAATGGACCATGCCTGTGACCTAAGTGGCGTTGTTCCCCTCCTCACCTAAGGGCATAAAGGACAGAGTTGGCCAAACCACCCCTCAGTTCCTTCTTACCACCCAGGGCAAAGAGAGAGATCCTTTGCTGTGTCCGTTGAGTTCCAGAGGGGTAGCCCTGTTAGTCTGTATTCAGCAAAAACGAGAGTTCTGTAGCACTTTAAAGACTAACAAATTTAATTTCAGCAGGCATAAGCTTTCGTGGGCGTCAGCCCACTTCCTCAGATGCAGTTGGTAGAAATGATACAGCATTACTGTGTCTGCTTACTCTGCATGCTGTGTGGTTTCCGTAGCTTTGTATGATATATTATCATAGTCAGTGTAGTATTCTTTTTATGCCCATTGGCTAAATAAATAGTGTATATAGACTAGCTATGTTTTAATTAATATAGGAACCTCCCAGAGTAATGGCAGAAATGAAATCACCGGTATTTTAGATCTGTCCCTTGTGGTGCTTCGATGCCCATCAGTGCCTGCTATCTTGGAGGTGTCCTGGGGTGATGTTCTGTTAGTTGCTTTTTCTCCAAGTTTACCAGAGAATGAGGGAGGCAAGATTGAAACTTTTTCTGTTTTAAAGAAGTCGATTCCAGCATCCTCTGTCTCCCCCCAAGAGGAGAGCTACAACGTAGCCTCAGACATGGATTGGGTCAGTTGCTTTTGATCAGTGCCCTATTGAACCGAATAACACTTTGAGGTTCTGGGCCACATCCACTCATGGACACCATTTGGCCACTCCTATGTCGACATCAGCATCAACATCTGAGAAGAGCAGACAGAAGCACCCATGTAAGGATGAGCCCATGTGCACGTTTCCTTTCTGTCACCTAGCAAGAGATCGAAGGGTCATGACCTGCAAGACTCATCTCGGCTCCTACTTCAAAGGACCAATAGGCTAAGAAAGTCCATTTTGGTACCCTGGCAATGCCTTCCAAGTTAGCACATGCAGTAGCTTCTAAATCAGCAGACCATGCTGCCCTCATGCTAACCCATTGGCACCAATCCCTGCACTGAGTGCTTTTGGTGTTATAGCAGTACCTTCCACTTCTGTGCCAACTACCTCTGCAGTACCTGCTGCCTCAGTACTGACTGTCCGAATACTAAAACCTTACACAGTGCCCAGTGACTTACCAAGGGGCCTGGCAGAGGTGTCACCTCTGACTGAAAAACTTAGAGAGGTGATCACAAAAACCCCAGCCTTGGAGTCACCAGTGTGACAGGTTAGAGTGGTGTCTCGTGTTCCAACCTCCCCTATACAGAGACAGGTTACCCCTGACAGGACAGCCGCCCTCCTCAAGGAAGATCATTGCAACAGATGATCGACTCCGTTCCAGTAATTCTAAAGCTCTTGGTCTCACTAGGTTTCTAAGTTTACACACACAAATCCACACTCACTCCAACTCAGAGCGTGGAGTTCGCAGTAGCACTGTTTTACTCCGAATCAGCGAGACCTACTTTCCCCAAGAGAGATTTCAAGCATCAATCAACTTCAAGCCTACTCAAGAATCAATGAGAATATATCTCCAGCTTCTAGGACACACAGCCCCATGGACTTCTGTCACACAGCATGCCAGACTTCACTTCACTCTTTGCAAGGGTGGTTGAAATCAGTGTATCTGTCTAGCAGACACTGCATGAACATGATGGTCACATTCCCACAAAATGTTCTCACCATGTTAAAATGGTGGAAAGACCCTCTTCAGATGTGCAATGGAGTACTCTTCTCTGCACCTCTTCCTAGAAAGACTCTACCTGTCTAGGTTTCAACAGTTTATTGCACAAAACAATCCAATAGACATCATTTAGAGAATTGTGCAAAGATACCAATTAAGAGCCAGATTGTGGCTGGTCTAATGCAGCTGTGCAGGGAAATAAGGGGAGAGGTGCAAGGTGTCCCTTTCCTTCCCTGTGCCTGCTACAGGCATTGTGGGTAGCAGTGTAGGAGGGAGAACAACTTTGGTGGGATTGCTATTACCCCTCCTGTGCAGGTGAGTGGGGAGCAGGCAGAGCATTGGGTTTTCCCATTCAATGCACCAGCCACCGTCCGGGAGAACTAATCAGTTCTAGTGTCAGAGCGTGCTCCCTTGACACCCAACACTGCCTCATCTCACCAGCTACAGGTAACCTCTTCCCTGCTTTTCACTACTTTGGTCTTTGTGTACATGCATGAGTGTGCACACGAGTGGAAGTAAATGTTGTTTAACAAATCATTGAGAAATTTGAATTTCATATGATATTAGGTTCAGAAAGTAACATGAACTACCAGACCCATCTAAGAGCAGTAAACTACACATTCCCCTCTCCAAAGTGCTACCCATATTTTCTTCTGAATTTTGTTGTACAACCAGAGAGGGGAAATGAAGACATCACTTACATTATTAGTAACTATATTTTATATTTCGCTTTGGCAGAATTTAATTTTTATTTTAATTTCAGCAGATAATAGTGATTATTTTAAAGTATGTTTTCTGATAATTATCTATTTAAATTTTTCACAGTTACAGGAAATTATGGGGGGACATCAGACAATAATTTGACGGTAGACATGGAGATTTTAAAAAAGTTAAAGCTTTATAACTGTTAAAACACATTGTCAAGATCACATGTCAAATATACAATGCAAATATCCTTAGATCAACAGTCATACCTGTTTTTACTATTTATTCGCTAGTCCATTTGTAACATGCCTAATTAAAAAGCCTAAATCACTGGATTTAGCCCATAAAGTCTTACTTTGCCTATATGCACATTTTGATTATTATCAATGAAAATATTTTGTCATTTTTTTATGTTTATGATGAAATGGACATTGACTGATGATAAATCTAATCCTTCCAGGCCTATTTATAATGACTGTTGGTATGATTTTGTGGCTCAACAGAATAAACCATAAAACATGTATAGTTTTACAAGTTCAGTACTAACATTATATACAAGTGAAGAATGTTTTAACAGGTTAGTATTTGGCCTCCATCGTGTAAACAGTTACTACTCTGTGAGCTTCCAGTGTTGATAGAAAGGATGCAGTAGGTAATGTCTGTTTGTAGTATCAGAGCCTTACATGTCAGTGAAAGATTTTTCAGACTGGGAGTCTGGTTAATAATTGTTGTAAGTAACCCTTGGTAGACGTACTGCTGCTACATCAACCTAGAGTCATCTGCAGTCAGAATTATGTACAGAATTGTTATTGAAAATTGCATTCCTGATTTCCCCATTTTCCAAACCTAAAATGCATAATATCTGTAATTAAAAACCAGAGTTAGAAATCTAGTATAAGGGAAACAAAAACTGCCATTAACTCTCCTCATTGATTTAATGTTTTCAGTGCTTTCATCCCATGAAACTCTGGAACTATTGTGTAAAATTAGTTTTATTGAAAATTGTCAGATTCCATTTATATATTGCTCACCACAAACCATGGTTTTTTGGCTGGTCTTCCATAATATATTCTGGGGTACTCAAAGGTTTACATTTAGTCTAGATAGATTTGCTTAATATACAGTGTTTCTTATCAGATACAGTTATTGATAAAATGGCCAGTAACTTTAAAAATGCAAACATATAATGCCGGCAGTGAAATGTTGTTCATTCTGCTAATTTAGTACACATGAATAGCTTATTTTTTCCATATGCTTAGTAGCTTGGCATTTGGATGCAATGTGATAGCATTTTTTTTTTTAAATCTAGCTTATTGGTATTTTCTTCAGCTACATTTCTCAGATTTTAATTGGTTTGGGTGAAATCCTACTTGAAGTCCGTTTGTTTTGTCATCAACTTCAAGGGAGCTAAGATTTCACCATTTCTCTGCTGAGCCCTCACAGTTCATAAATTCATCCACAGTATTCTATGACTAAAAAGGTTTTTTTTTTCCTTTATAATTGTTTTAATAAGTACATAGGCCTTGATCCAATATGTGCTTAAACTCCAGCTCAAGAATAGTCCCACTGAATTCTGGGAGACCACTTGTGTGTAACAAAACATACACTTAATTACTTTGCTGGATTGGGACCATAACCAGTAGTTCCTCTGTTCCAGTGAGTTTGTGCCTCTGTCAAAGAACCTAGATTCAGTTCCCCGGGAAGTAATTGGGAGTTTAACCATTGATTTTATTGAGAGTAAGACAGGGGTATTTGTTATTAATAAGCATGTAAATAGGCTAAATAGCAAATATTATAGGTATGTTGTAGCTTTACAATGGCGTCTCATCACTACTGTCTCCATTGTTCTGCTCCTTGATGCGTTTGTGCAACATATGTAGCAAGGATTTTCTAAAGGACTTACAAAGGAAAAAATATATGAATGGATCTAGGCACGCATTTAAAGATGTCAGCCAGAGTGTACTCTCTTTTATATAGAACAGTATGTTCTGAGCGGAGCATTCAAAAACATCTCTTGTTTGGCTCAAGGTGTAGGGAATTCTGGTAAAATGGAATGGCACAAAACAAACAAAGAACACTGCAATAATGATAAATACCTTCATATTTACAGTTTTTCTGGACACCTTCCCTGTACATCTTGTTCTTTTATATGATTTGTACAGTTCTTTAGTTATCAGTATGTAACATACAATTATGATTACCAAATTAATCCAGAAAATAAATTGGCAAATGTAGTTCACAATTTCATGCCATACTAACCCCAATTCAGATTTCAAGAGCGCACATTTCTTCACCGTTTCACGCATGGGTTTTTTATTTGTCAGAATCATGTTAGGTAGTGAGAGAAGAAACATAAATATCCATATTCCTGTGGACAGAATCTTAGCGCCTAACAGGCTGCTAGTGCTTGATGTTTTAAATGGTCTGGCAGCTTTCTGATAGCGATCAATAGTTATTAGACCCAGAAACAAAATACTAATGTACATGGTGAAGTAAAATATAACCTGTGTGACCTGGCATACAAATCCTCTCAGAGCCCAAGGTGCCAGTTTTGCGTCACTAAGAATTTTGAATGGAAAGGTCAGGATCATGAGGATGTCCGAAATGACTGTGTTCTTAAGGAAGATGATGAAGTTAGATTTACTGGAGATTTGAAAAAACACCCGCATTGCCAAGCCATTCATGACAATGCCCACGAAAAAGAGAACAGTGTAGAGCAAGGGGAAGAGAACTTGGCTGATTTTGTTATCACTGTTGCAGTTGCTTTTGTTTCCAGGATAGCTGAAGTTGGATGTGGCTTTCATTTGTCCTTTGATATCTTTTCCCCCTGTTAAAACAAAAGATGCGAGGTTATCATTTATCAGTCAGAGAACTCCAGCATTCATTGTATTCAGGGAGGATAAACATCACTGATATAAAAGTTTTTAAGTTGGATTTTTTAATTAAAATACAGGTTTATTTTTTTTTAAATGTAAGAACATAAGAACGGCCATACTAGGTCAAACCGATGGTCCATCTAGCCCAGTATCCTGTCTTCCCACAGTGACCAGTACCAGGTGCTTCAGAGGGATTGATCAGAACAAGTAATCATCAAGTGATCCATCCCCTGTCGCACATTCCCAGCTTCTGGCAAAAAATGTAACTTATTTACTTTAATTTTGAAATTGACAACTTACATTAAGGCATAAAACTATTGTAATCAAACTCATTTAAATTAAATTAAAAATATAGTATTAAGCAGAACATGTTTGTTTGCCACATTTTATAACAAGTTAAATCACTGAGCAGGTGGAAGTCACTGGCTAAGCACCTGGAGCAGTGTTTGTTGAAGTGCAAACCCAGCTTTTGACAGCAGTAGCATCTTCTGCAGGTACAGAAGATCCCGGCATTTGCTTGGGTTCCTAGCTGGCTTCTGGTGCCAGCTCCAGAAATCTGTGCATCCCTGCCCTCAATATCTGCATAATCTCCCCTTTCATTTCAGTTTATTCCGCTAGTTTAGTTCAAGAACTAATTCATTCAAAGTTAAGAAGCCTATTGGGAGTTGAAAAAGCAGGAAGGCTTGTTTTCGCCTTCCAATCTAAGAATAAAAGCTGTATGTGAAAGGATGAAATCTACTAGCTCTAAAATCTTGAGGGACACAGTGATCAAAAACGATTAGTCCAATTCAGTAACTATAGATAATACTTCCTTTGTTTAATAAAAGAGTTAGTTTTAAATACAGAACATGTTTGATTTAAACTTTTTTTTTTCTATACAGCATCTTTAAGGTAGTTTCATTTAATTAAATAAATAAATGCTGCTTTTGTGCATTTTTAATTGAATTTGAATTTCCATCCAAATAGACTAACACACATCACAAGCAAAAAATTAACCTAATAAATAAGAAATGCATCATCAAAATCCACCATTTTCTAACGTAATAAAAATGTAAAATTTAAAAATCTGAATAAATATAAATTAAGCTGTATAATTGTTTAAATAAATGTGTATGGCTATACATATCCTCTTGATTAGCAAAAAGAAGCACCAAATTTAGTGTAAAGATTATCTTTGGTTGAAAATCAATATGTTCTAATGGTTACCAACCAATGAGAATCAATCTTTCTTTAGGAAAACTACTAAAGGTACAATACAAACTATGATTAAAATCAATTATTTAAATCAAGGTTTCCTGCTTGCTGATTTAAATCATAATTAAACCTAATGATTTAAATTAATCTACCCTGATTGTATTCTAGTTATTTTATTTATATGAATGTTGTTGGGTTTTATGCTACCATAATGTCTTGTGAATTTATCATCACAGCATGGATGACAGATCTTCAGATACAGAGCTAAATTTAGGGGTTGTTTGTCTTAAAATAATTTAGAGTAAACCACCATCAGTTCAGACAGACATAGGCATTCTTAGACTCAGTTAGACTCTTAGACATTGGTAAGTTGGAGAAGTTTGCATGTCAAGAAGAAAGTAAAAGAAAGTTTAAGATAGGGTGAAGGCTAAGGAATTTGAGCCCTTTTACCGCCTTGTCTTCCTCTCTTTGACTCACAGGGTCAAGGAGATGATGTGTTAGGGTTATGGATAAATTACACACTACTACTTCCTATGGCTGATGTAAATGTAGAGCAACAACTATAATTTTAATTAAAAAAATTACACACTGGTATCAGTAAATGGCTGTTGAGTCTAAACTGGTTTGACGTACATTGAGGGTTTGGGGGTAGAAGGCAGAAGAAGATTTAAGCTGCCCCCAGAGACACCTCCTTTAGTCTCATCTCTGAATATGCCGCACAGAATATTCCTTTTGGAGATATGACTTGGAAATACCATGTTTCCTAGTACTTTCTGTGGAGAATTGCTAAGCGAACTCTAACTATCTGTGCATTGCTAATGCCACCTTCTGGATGACCCAGGCAAGGCACACCACACAGTTTTGGATTAAAGGCTTTTTGGACACAACTAACAACTCACAACAGCACAAACGATGAATCTGGGGGCAATATGGGACTATCATTTCATTTTTGCCTGTGTCTCTCCAAACCACAGGTTTCAAATGGGGAAGGAAAATGTTCTTCCTGTTTTTATTTATTTTGTTTTTTACTATCGGGGTGGGATTTGTGTGTACAGTATTCGTTGCTTTTGGCTACAAATTCAGTATCAATTGGATTAGCAGAAAAAAGTAAATCACATGCAGTGCTCAGTATATTACCTACTAACTTTTCTCTCCCACCTGAGTCTTCCATCCTAGGACTTTTGCAGCGCTATGAACCTGTCCCCTAGCCTGGTTATTTTTTGTTGCTTTTCCCTGTTACCCCTAACCCTTTCACATTGTTGCCCCAGTTTCCCTCCGTTGTTTTTTTTCCTTTCCTCTCTCCTCCTGTACTGTCTCTCTTGCTGCTGCCCCCTCTTGCTGATCACGTCTCTGTGCTGTCTCTTGACCTCATTTTGTGTCTCTTCTAAAGGCCATTCTCCCCCCGTCTTCCTATGCCCGGACTTGTCTCTCTCTCCTTAGTCATGCTGCACCCACTAAAGCCTTTCCCTTCAGAGTGCAGATGAAGGGAGAGAGGAGGAACCTTTGGATCATCTCTCCTGCTGGCTGCTGCTGCCCAGGGATGGGAGTGGGCAGGCGAAGGTCAGCTCTATCCCAGCTTAGTCATGGTAGACTGGCTTCAGATTCCACTTTTCCCCATCAGCTTCAGCAAGATAGCAGGAGGGGACTCCCACTTAGATCTGAGGTCAGGAGGCATCTCTAGAGCTGCTCCTTGTCCTCAGTACTCCATCTGCCCAACTAAATAGCTAAGGCACCAAGGCACCTTCTCAACTCTCACACCAACTGCTGAACTGCAGAGCTTGGGGGGAGGAAAATATATAGGGACTGCTTTGCCACTGTGCAGTCCCCACTGTCAGGCAGTCTATTTAGAGCCCATCATAATTACCTGCAGTCACCTATCATTGCTGTGGGACTTAAACCTTTAGGCCCCAGGAGGTGTGGTGCCCCAAACTGCAGGTCCCTTAGCAGCCCATTTCTTGAGGGAGATTTGAGCACTAGCCTTGGACAGGGATGCTTTGAACCTGTGTCCTAAAAGGTTTGCTTCTCCACGTACTGTACCAAGCCTCTCACCTCAAATACCAAACCGTAGCCCAAATTTTGGGACAAAGCATGAAGACACCATGCTGCAAGGGACTCCTGTCCTGCCTTCCGGTTGTCCCAATAACATGAAATAAAAATCTCGAGGCACTGCTCAGCTGCCTTTTGCGTACTCTGTTGCTGCTGGTCCCCAGCCAGTTATCAGACCAAAAGTTTCTTTAAGTAAACAGGTCCAACCCCTCAAATGATGCATCCACAGGAAAGCACAAACCTGCTCAAGGCCCGACAAACCCGCCATTAGGGAAAATCTCGTCCTTAGTCCCAAAACAGCAACGGGAGTCATGATTCGCATGTCAGCAGGGATCAGCTGTCTCAGACTTTAAATGTGAAAATCATGCTGATTCCACAACCGGTGTCTATGAACTTGACACTCAGTTATTGATATTTAAGACCAAGATGTCCCAAAATCTGTCATGTTAAAGTGTTTTGATATCCTCAACTGGAAAACGCTATATAAGTGTCAAGTATTATTATTTATTTAACTACTTATTAATTGTACATTGCTTTCTCTAGTCTTTGTAAGGCAGCCCAAATATTTTTGTTGTGCTAAAAGGAAAGAATGATAAGACAAGATGTAGGATGGGAAATGCTTCTATGAATCATTTGCTTTAACTACAGCTAGCAGAATGTTATGAACAAACAAAAAATATTTACACAAAATTTAGTTTGAGATGTCAAAATATTTACCAACAGATCCTCTCAAATAATTGTATATGATGCAACTTTATTTTCAAAATTGCATATTAGCTTATTGCCACAAACAGGAACATCTGTGATCTATGTCCATCAGAAAAAATGACAACCTCACTAATTTGCTTATTGATAAAGATGCATACTTCATAATATGTGTACAAATGGCAGTCCTCTTTCCACCTTTCTGCAACGATTAAGCTGTGTTGGCATTGTGGCGTAGCAAGGATTCGCGTTAAATCTTTGTTCAAACGTCAAACTATTTAGCAGTGTGCTATGAATTATTGTCACTAGGAATTAAAGTACACTTCTCAATTAAATTAACAAAGTGCTGCTTTGTTTTGGTGGCTGGTTTACTCTTATTTACAAAAGTAAGAACATTGGATTTCTCAGCAATTAGTACCAAAAAAATGATGGTCTACTACATAATTCAAAGATGTTTGGAAAGAAGAGTGGAAAAACCAGATAAGGAAGGTTACAAGAACAAAGTTTTAACTGAGTAGTACTATTCAGGCCCTTCAGTCAGACCATTATAAAAATTACTATACTTCAATATTATCCCAGTATGATGGGGGTTTATAAATAACTTTAGATGCTCTGAGTTGTCAGATGATATATGCATATCTCTGGTACCTTCATTATTAAAAAGTGCTCACTTGTATTTCCATCTGTAAATGATTGTATGAAAGGAATTTATGAAACAGTATATATTTTAGAGTGTATATATAACTTTTAGCTGCAAATATCAATTGTAATTAAATGACTATTACATAGCTTGAGGGATCAGAAAAGAATATTATGAAAGAGAAAATTACCTTAATACCATAGAAAAATGCTGAAATATTTTTTCCTGTGATGGGGAGTTATTCCTGGCAGAGCATCATTTGCTCTTTTTTTCTTTCCTTTTTAAGCCTGAGACGAAGAAGATAGCATTAGTTCAGTAGCTTTCTTCAGTAAAAATCCTTCAGGTAAACAGAGAGAGAGAAGGAAGTTGTCGTCCCAGCTTTAGTACTCAGAAAGACTCTCTCCAGTTTTAAACTGTTGCGTCTTAGCTGTCCAGACAGTTTCAAATTCCAAGTGACGGCTTCTGTTTCAATTTCCTGTAAAAGAGGGAAAAGAGACTTGGTTAAAAAAAATTATACATTATCCTGCTTCTTTCAATCTGTTGAAATATTTTGTGAAAACTACAGATCATGTATTTTAAAAGCTTTTATATAGTTGTTACTTTGTGCAGCTCCAGAAAAGTTCAGATTTAAAATAATATGATCAATTTCTTTCTATCTTCTGGTGACATATGTATTATTACAGAAGATGTTCAGGATTGTATTTTTTGATTATTTGCTTAGAAAACATGTAATTGTGTTTAAACAGAAGGGCGTGTTGACTTGAGCAAAAAATTATATTACTGTACAATGTCTTGATCCTTTATGTAGATTACAAACTATTTCATATAATTTTTTCCAAGTTACTAATGCATTTACTATAGATCAGCATTATATAGCACTTTTTTATAAGGAGAACAATTATCCATTAGATTTTAAAGAATCTCTCTCTCTCTCTCAATAAAATGAGGTCAGTTTCTGCTTATTTAATAATTTACATTTTAAACCTTAAGAATTAACAAAATATAGTTTTTCCTCAGTTAAAAATTTTATTTGTGCATTAGTAACATAAATGACACCATGGCTAGCCATTTTGTGTTATATTTTCATTGGAGATTAGGATTAATAAATACAGATTTTGAAAAACAATAAAAAACAAGTTTGTGAGAAATAAGCTAAACACGTCTTTGTAATAGTTTGGGGAACGTATCTATTTACAAACTAAGAATTCTGTTTGATGAACTCTGTATGTATATCTATATCAAATGACAAACTCCATTTTCTTTTCTGAGCACCGTTTTACGTCTGTTCTGTGACTTCATCTTGGCTCTGTCTCTTCCATGTTGAGCTGGAACACAGAAGAAATTTTTGTACCTAGCGGAGAGTTAACAGTGGAAGTCTTTAAATCTTGATAATGGTCCAGTCAAATGGAAGTATCCTTGGACAAAGAAACAACTACTGCCCAGGGTGAAGCAGTTGTTCAAGTATGAACTCCCAAGTAATTGGTGACCAAGCAACAAGGTGCCTGATAGGGAACTTTGATCACCTGTCAGAGTTTTGAGGCTGACCAGGGAAGTCACCGGACAGGGGTGACTGAAAGTCTATAAAAAGAAGTCTTGATCTCTGGCCGTTTGAGAGAAGAGACCAGAACCAGGAGGCAAGGCTATACAGGGGGAGAAAAAATATTCGGGATTTCCTAGAGGAAATTTCCCCCCAAATGTTCAAGAATGGTAAGGAAATTGAAGCAGGGAATTGTGTATAGCTGTTCCTTAGTTTGCAAAGATCTGTACCTCTCTTCTGCTGTGTAAAATAAAGAATGATTGTTTTAGAAATCCTTTTGCAAAGTCTGTTAATTTACTTTGATTATCACTTGCTCCGAAGCAGTAAACTATAAATCAGAGTGCCCACAAGGCTGGAGCTCTGGGAAAGTGTGCTACTGGGGAGCCTTTGTGGGGATGAAATCAGCACCTGGCTTGGGTTTAGGGCAGTTGGACCATGTGGTCCTACTCCAAAGCGGGGCTGCCAGTTAAAGTGCCCAGGAAGTGAACCTAGAGGCTACTGGGAATGAGTGTTGCCTTAGTGACATTATTAAGTAAACTTGCTTACAGCTGCTGCTATATAGGACCAGGGCCGAGTTTACAGTGGTGCCATAGTCCCAGGCCCACACTCACAAAGGGCCCTGCCTCACTCCATTTGCATTCTGCCCTGAGGCCCTGACCTGCTTGGCCTCTTCCTTACCCCACATTTGCTTGCCTCCCTCCCTCCCTCCCTTCTCCCCCCCCCCCCCCACCCGCCCTGCTCTGCTCTTGCCCCTGGCCCCTCTAAAAAAAATTAATGTTTCCAAGTGCATGTTTGTATGAGTCAGCAAAAGTTAGTATTGAGTTTACGACACCTTGTGTGTCCAAGAGAGCCGACATTCATAGCTTAATAAAGTTTTTTTCCAATCTTCTGGCAGATTTTAGAGATATAAATAAATGGGCCAATGAGGCTATTTGAAAACATTATTTTGTTCTTGCATAGCAATTTATGTAACTCAGATCGCAAGCAAGTGCAAACATGATCACAGCCCATTAAAAGCACACGCCAGGAATAACCCGAGTAAATTCAGAATGTTGCAGTTTCAGCTAATATTAGCTGAACCTTTTAAACCTTTGCAGCTTTCTTTAACAGCTTATTTCCTTTTGCTGAACTGGGTCTCCATTTGACCCAAATGCAGATTGAAATAGCCACAGTGAATTCATAAAGGAACTCTTTGTCTCAGTCATTCTATTTTTGTGTCTTAAAGATTCCTTTTATATAGCTAGCACAATATACAACCCGGCACAATGCTGAGGTATTTTGACTTCTCTCAATATTTTCAGAATTAGCAGATCCCAAAGTTAGAAATTAAGGAATAGTGATAGATGAAGGCGCAAAAAAAAAAAAGGTGCTGTCTAGATTTGGTTGTCCATTTAAGTTCATTTGTGTTCTCAGACTACTTCATGATGGAATGACCACCACCACCCTCTGTAATGGGTTAGAGATGACCCAGTAACAGTCTGTTCTGGTGTTAAGCAGGGCTGTGTTGTTGCCCCACCCTTTTTCTTCATCTAACTTGCCATACTCTTGATTCTTAATCATGACTGCCCTTCTTCTGGGACTGGGATTGAGTATCGCATGGATGGCCAGTTTTTC
The DNA here is from genome assembly GCF_026122565.2 of Emydura macquarii macquarii. Lineage (NCBI taxonomy): Eukaryota > Metazoa > Chordata > Testudines > Chelidae > Emydura > Emydura macquarii. The sequence goes on along the minus strand of NW_027130155.1, from coordinate 5,126,425 downwards.
AATCTGCGGTGTCTTCATTCTAAAACTCAGGTCACCTGGACTGTTATTACTGACCTTCTGTTTGCTGACGATTGTACTGTTCTCGCACACAGTGAGGTGGACTTGCAGTCTACCCTAGATCTCTCCTGAGGTGCCTATCATAGCTTAGGACACTCCCTCAATATTGGGAAGACTAAGGTGCTCCACAAGCCTGCCCCAGCACAAGTTGTCCCCCTTTTCCTACGGATTGTCATCAGCAGTGAACCCCTGGAAAACACTGAGCATTTATCTTACCGTGGTTAGCCACCTCTCCCAGGCAGCCAATCTTGATGTGGAGATTGAACATAGGATCCGTTGTGCCAGAGCATCCTTTGGAAAATTGCTCCATCATTAAGGTGACCAGATGTCCCAATTTTATAGGAACAGTCCCGATATTCAGGACTTTTTCTTATATGGACACCTATTACCCCCCACCTCATCCCGATTTTTCACATTTGCTGTCTCATCACCCTATCCATCGTGTCTTTATTGACAGAGATCTGTGGATGGAAACAAAGATCCTGGTCTACAATGCAGTAGTCTTTCCCGCTCTTCTTTATGGGTGTGAGACTTGGGTGACATATCAAAGCCATCGTTAAGTGTCTGGAGTGGTACCAACAGCGTTGCCTTAGGAAGATTCTTTGTGTCAGATGGGAAGACCATCACACAGATGCCAGTGGTCTCTCTGCAGCTAACATCACCAGTGTCGAAACGAATATTATGAAACATCAATTTCATTGGGCTGGTCATTGTGTGCGGATGGCTGATACTGATCTTCTGAAGCAAGTCCTCTTTTCTTAACTTAGTCATGGTAAGAGGACCCGTGTGGGACAGAGGAAATGCTGCAAGGACACCCTGAAAGTATATCTTAAGAAGGGAGGTGTTGACTCCACATATTGGGAATTGCTGGCTGGCAATGGACTGCAATGGCATCACACCATACATCAAGCCTCAACCCGTTTTGAAGTGAATTGCATTGCTTACGAAGCTAAGAAATGGCAGAGGAGGAAGGAAAATGTACAGCACCCCGGCTAGTAGTTGTGCTTTCTCTAAGCAACCACCTATTACATGTGGAAAAATATGTAGAGAATGAATTGGACTCCTTGGCCATATTAAGTCTCATCAATGACTTCCCCCAGCAGACATCATACTCAGTTCGAGGGATAGCCACCACTGCTGCTGCCAAATTAAGGTCTGACTTTAGAAAGTGCCATGGGTTAAGTGGTCAAAAATTATATGGGGTTATGAAGGACCAAACTATGTTCACTTATGGGGAAATGTTTTGAGCATGTTTATGCCTGCATTTCTTGGAAGTGGATAGTTGGTCCACATGATTGTTTTCATGTTTGTCAAAAAGGATGTATATGGACATATAAAGGCAAAGCATCCAGTGACTTCATTCACTTCGCTTAAACTCCTGGGGTGGGATGGAGGAAGGTGGAGAGCGAAAGGGAAGGGGGAGGAGGGAGAGCAGCGAACGGTGGGGTGGAGGGACGTTCTGGTGCTCCTGCTATCATGTCCCATGGGGACCCACAATATATTTGGCACCAAGCCCAGAAAAGGTTAATCCGACCCTGTATAGCACAGAGGTGATATTTTGACCATGTGCTTAAACGGGAGAACAATGGATACACAAAATGTATCAAAAGTCAATTAGAGAAAAACAAGCCCTTAGTATCAGGTAAAGGGTAAAAGTGGCCTGATCAAGCATGCCCCATCAGTGCCTGATCAGTGGTAATAAACGAATTAGGAAAGAGAAATAACATGAAAATAAGCAAGGAAAGCATAAGTCAAGCCAATTTAAGTGTACGCATATGTATTGTCTGAGTTGCATAAGACACCATAATTCGTGATGGTGATTGGAAGAGAATAAATGAATATGTAATTTGGATGTATATAAAATGTGGTAAATTATAAGAGGCAGTTGGAGCTCCATAGGAAAAATCCATCATGACCTTCATATGCCCCAGAAGAAAGTAACTGGCCACTGTCTTTTTCTGTATGTCAGTCATTTCTTACTTTAATAGTAATTGTAACTACAAGGCATGTGTGTTTCAAATACAGATTTGAATGAATAAACCTGAGCTTCTCAGACGTGTGTGTGTGGCATTCCACCCCAACAAGGCCAAAGAAGGAGACAGTGCTTTGAAGCATAAAAGCACACAGGGCCCCGCCTGTTGGTCCAAATCCAACAGCATGATGAGTGTCCAACGGGGTGCTTGACCCAGGCTGTGACAATTCCACAAAATGATTTAGATTTTCTTTAATTTTTGTCTGATTTGCTTCTCCGGGTTTCTAAAACAAAATTGAGTGGTCAATGATGAGAGTGAAATGTCATGAGAGCTTGTGGGCTGCATTTAGAATGCGGATTCACAGAATAAATATTTGCAGAATCCAGTAAACAGTAAGTTCACCGCTGACTTCCTTCACAGAGGTATTGGTTCAGTGCTCAGATAGGTGGAGAAGAAATGGATATGTTTAATCTTTTTCTCAGCTTTTTTCTACCATGTTAATTTTTCACTGGTAGCAATGAGAAGTTGGCACTAGTTTGCCTAGGAAACATGCTAGGATATCCTTATGTGAATCCGGGGTGTGAAGGGCAGCTTGTGTAGAGGTATTCTATATGTATTGGTCCCAGAATCCTGTACATCTCTTACCCACCGGTGTTGGTATTTAGATAGATCTTTTGTTTTGAAAAATTATCATTTCACCTTATCCTACATAAGGAATTGATCTACTGATCTGTGTATTTAACAGAACGCTTCTGTGAAAGCATATTCATTCACTCATAATAGATGCAAAATGACAGTCCAAGTAAAGCGTGTGGTGTTTGAACTTTCTGCAGCTCTGAATAATGAGGGAAAAATAATTCCAGCACAGCACTGTTCTGGCCGAATCTGCTCTTCTAGGCAATTATTAAAATGTGTTGGGTGGTGATATTAAACCAGACTGTTAAACATCTGCTGAAATGCTGCTTAAGAAATTTTGTTGCAGGATGCATTTGAAACAGTCCATGTGAACAGGGTTATAAATGAAGGATGTCTGAATAGACGGAACATGACTACTTTGTGTATGTTTGAATGATCATTCATATAATTTTAACTGAGCACTTCACTTCATGCACTGTACAATTAATAACATGCACAACATCCTATGTGGTAGGAAAGTCATTGGAAAGGAAAGTCCTTTTTATGGATGGAAGAATTGAGGGTAAAAGTGGTGAAGTGACTCCCATGACCATGAAGCGAGTAAGTGGATGTGCTAGGATTTGTTTCCAGGCTTGTGTGCTTTCCTTTAGCTTGTATGCTGCCTCTTCAGTCAAATTCTTTTTTTGGAACCATGCCCAAGGTTTTTTCCTGTTTCAAATGGCATTTCCTCTAAAATGCATGAATGGAGCATTCCAGTAAACTCATGTTAGGTTGTTTGGAGATGATCCTAAAGCAAATATACTTTCTGTGCAATATATTGTAGCTTAAAGGATAAAGTCTTGTTGTACTGATTTATCACTGGACTTGTGTGGTTTTTCAGCTGTACCAATTGCTGTTAGGATCATATTTGTGCTGGTTTCTGGAAAGGAAGCATCACTTTTTGATTTATGTTGTATCAATACTGTTACGAAGCTGTCAGATGTGATGGAAAATCCGAGTCACACATGCTTACAGGGTGATAATACGAGTCTGTGGCACAGGCATCACTGCAGAGTTTATTCAGATGCTGAACAATTGTTACTGAGAAGGAGGCACAGGTGTTGTGATGCTTCCCAGCAGTACCCAGGCTTGTGAGGCACTTCGCTACCACCTGCCCTTAGCATAAGGAAGTCTTGTCTATGCCTGCTTTGGATCAGCTCTCTGACACCACAAGCCTCTGGCAACATAAGCATGTCTTCCAGGCCTCCACAGGCCTTGCTCTCTCTCTCTGTAGGTTAGCGATAGGCACACACCAGCCCAGGACTCCTCTGAGTGTCCCTCTGGAATACTCAACCGCTGATCCTCTGGACACTCAAAGGAATAGTAAACACCGCCTTCCAAGATTCAACTCAGGCTCATCATTCAACTTCACATATAGCCATGCATATATTCTTGCTTTCATTTCATATATATAAACTTATTCTTGTTATAAAATGAAAACAAGAATAAGTTTATTTATAAAAAATGAAAACAAGAATAAGTTTATTACCAAAGAACAGGTGATTGGAAAGTAAAAATATTGGATGCAAATGGTCTCAAATAAAACAAAATCATAACACTCGCACTCTTTTCTAGAACCTAAACTTATCTTCTGCAAGCTTGCTTACTCCAAATACTTTTCCCAGCATTTTCAACCAGGCTGGCTGAGATCTTTCGTAACAGCAAGCCTGTTGGCATCTTGTCATCACAGAGTGAAGGATGCCAGGGTGTGTCTCTGCATTTCAGCTATACCAGACCAGACTTTTGATCTTCACCTGAAAACAGGGTGTCCACCCAGCCCCTCTTGTTTCTCTTCCTGTTAATTTCCTTCTGAAGTCTCTGCAAGCTCTTCATTAGCATTTGACTCAGTATGCTAATAGACTTCCACTGTAAGACGCACAATGGTCCACCATAGAGATAAGTGTGTCCCACCTCCTCTCTGGAGAAGTTTATCTCATAGCATGCTACCTTTGAGTGACCTGCCTTTAACTGCAAGGCTAGAGAACATAATTTTCAGTATATATGCAGAACTCCTCATATATTTTCTGTACATACATCTCACAAGATTATGATGACCCATATGACATTCCGTAGAGACCTGACCACCGTTGGCATCGAGAGGTCCTTAGATCACAGGTTCATTGGGGCTGCTTTTTGCTACTGAGATCTCTGCTGCTCAGTATAGGATAGGGTGAATAGGGAGAGTTGGTGAGGGGTATCGTGCATACTGCACAGTTCCATATTTACAGATCTGAGTTTAAGTAATTTGAGTTTCAAAAGTGCTGCGTACGTGGCAGCTCCAACCTTGGCCAAATTAATCTGTACTATGTAAATACATTATATGTAAGTGAATCCAGTTTGTACTTCGTGTTGGAAAGAGAATTAATTCTCTCTTCTTACTTCTTAGCAGCAGTCAACAAGGGAAAACAAAAGTTGCTTAATTTGCTTGCTTTACTTGTTTCACAGGATGAATCTTCTAGTCATGAATGTAACCAGCGCATGATTCTTCTTTATGGTGTTGGCAAAGAGCGTGATGAGGCAAGGCATCAGTTGAAGAAGATTACCAAAGACATCCTGAAAATCCTGAATAAGAAAAGTACTACTGAAACGGGGGGTAAATACTTTCCAGAGTCTGTAATGTATAATGTAGGAACTGCATAGAGGAAGGTCTGGTTAGAGCCAGGCAAATTTGTAAAATAATTTAACTTTGGCTGTAAAGAGATGAATCAGCCAAATACTGGTACTACACCTATAACATGAAATACCTAGAGTTAGACCTGCCTTATAACGGCACTAGTACAGTTAAAGGTCATTTCAACTTTGTCTCTATATCCATATTAATAACTTGGCTGCAAAATATTATTTCTAGGCTAAAATCTGGAATACAAGATCTCATCCTGGAAAGGATTTATGTTCACTACTTTTTTAGCAAAATTGTTTGCATATTTTTGGCCTTTGCTAAATGTCACTTCTTTTGCACTTGAATAACTTTAAAATGTTTTTCCCCAAAGTTGCATCATGTTTTGTGCTGTGAAATGTTCTTTTTTCTGAGCACGGTAGAAAACTTGTGCGAACAATGTTTAATGTGGTCATATAGAACCAAGCATTTAAGATTTTATTTAATTTGTGTTTGAACCAGTAAAAAATGCAAAACTAAATGAGCTCTGTTTAAATGTAAAATGACCAAAATAATGTTTTGTCTGTTAAGTTGGGGATGAAGGGCAAAAATCCAGGAAGAACAAACAAGAAGCATTTCCAACTCTGGAGACTGTGTTCACAAAACTGCAGCAACTGTCATATTTTGATCAACATCAGGTGACATCTCAGGTACTTCCCTTGCATAACGTTGTACCTATATAAGTTGCGCTGTTTACATATCAAACCGGAAGAAAACTGTATAATAAAAAAATCTGTTCATACATAATATTAATTTTAAATGCAGTAGTATTTTAAAGGCAAGTGAAATACTGCTTCAGTATTTTTAAATACCTTCTCCAGTATGTTTATTTTGTATTGGAAAGGTGCTAGCAAAGCTTTACTAATGTCATGAATGTTGTAGAATACATATGAAATATTTGGAACTCTCTCTACAATGTTCAGCTATCTCTGTGCATAGAATGTTAATTGATTGCAACATATTTACTGCTCATTGCTAAATTAAATGCTTCTTTTCAATTCATCAGTTTTGTGCAGTATGCCACTCATAGGTCTAGGGCAAAAATTATCATTGAACTCTATTAATTAAAGATGGTGAAATCTTTTTCATGTTTCTGTTTAACGTGTGTGTGAGAGAGAGATTAAATCGTCACTTGGTTAAAGATTTTCATAGAATTTAAACATTTTAAACTTATTTTTTGCTTCTGCTATATTAGCTACTTTAATAAATAACCACAACTAATGTCTAAATTGTTTTAAATTAGAAGTGCGCTTTCCACAGATAGATTTTTATAAGGAACTGAAAATTTGTTTCCATTTAAAACATGCTAGCTTGTCAACATTTCAACAATTATTGGTAAAGTGATTAGCACTAATTATTGTTATAAAGATTCCATTAATACCAGTAAAATTTCCTTTAAATATATTTTTACTAACTGAGATTGGCACAGAAAACAAATCATAATGGAAAAGATGGCATACATTCAGTAGATTTAAAGATCTTTCAGAACATATTCACGAGGCAAGTTTTTTGGATGATTTTGCTGTGTATGTTTTGTGGTTGATTGATTTTGTTAGTAAAGCATCTTAGTAATTAACCATAATGATCAACAAAATAAGTATGAATTTTGAAATGGTCAGAATACTAAAGATTAAAACACACAGATTCAACACTACTCTTAAATTCAAATAACACTTTAAAAACATTCTTGTGAAATAATAAAAATTAAATTGCAAAAGTTAAGAATAAGTTGATCTATTTAGGCCACAAAGCAAATTAATTCAACACAATTTTGTCTTCTTTTTGCTGGAATAGAAAACAAAACTGAGTCAGAACTGAGTATACATTATAATAAACCAGTAAGTAAAAGCTCTTCTCAGTTATTAGTGACTAGAGCATTCCTCTGTTGTAAGGCACTTTTATTATCTGATGCTCAATTATCAAAAATTACTTACCTAAATTGATGTTAGAAATGTTAATATTGAGGAAAAGAAATATTCAGTTGCTGTAATGTTTTAATGCACAGATGTTTTCATTTTCACAGATCTCCAGTAATGTTCTAGAACAAATAACTAGCTTTGCTTCAGGTACATCATACCATCTTCCTTTGGCTCACCACATACAACTTATCTTTGATCTTATGGAGCCAGCACTAAACGTCAATGGGCTTATTGACTTTGCTATACAGGTAACACTTTGTTCCTACATATATCAGCACAGGGTTATAATGTGACTTTTCCATAAATGGCGTATGCCTAACAAGTAGCTTTGCAGCTCGTGTAACAAAGTGGCTTGCACAACAGTGACATGCTGTACAAAAAACCATTATTTGGTGCTAGAGTAGATTTTTCCTCTCACATTATAAATAAAAAATTACCTTCACTTAGAAATGTTTAAAATGCTGCAGAATGCTGTTATCAATATTAACATATCAGAAGAGATATTAAACACATATCTGGCTGTCTGTGTGTCCCAAGGGTAGGACACTGTACTGGGAGTTAGGAGATCTGGATTCTTTTAGATCTGCTGCTGTCTGACTTTGTGCAAATCACTTCACCTACCTGTGCCTCACTTTCCCTATCTGTAAAATGGGACTGCCAATACTTAACTTCCCTTTTTGCTGTCCTTGGAGATCTATGGATCAAAAGCATTATATAAGAGCTTGTTGTCTGCAACTGTGCTTTTATTTTTCTTAATAATTGGATAATACATTCCAGTTGTTTTTAAAATGTGCTGTATTTATTGAAAAATAGCAACTCCAGAACATCTTAGTCCAGAATGTCTTATTTAATATGTTTTTCAATGGCTATTTCAGTCTAAAGCACTTCTCTATCTTATGCAGCTGTTGTCTAGACACAAGAAACTTTCTGCAACTGTGAAGAACAATTCTTAGAATGTGTATTTTTGGTACAGTTTCAGTTTTCTTCTTGACTTCTAACTTTTTTTTTTAATAAAAATGAATATTCACATGTTGTGTGATATTTTAGTATCTTTTCTCATTTATGATTCTTTACAATGTTTTGTATAGCTTAATTTGGAAAGAATATTCAATTCAGTATTTATCTTATACTTTAGCTGTTAAATGAACTGAGTGTGGTGGAAGCAGAACTACTGTTGAAGTCATCCAGCCTGGCAGGAAGTTACACAACAGGATTATGTGTGTGCATTGTTGCAGTTTTGCGTCGTTACCATGCCTGCCTAATTCTAAATCCAGAGCAGACTGCACAAGTTTTTGAAGGGTTTGTAGTTGCTGTATTTTTTTTAAGTTTATTTATGACATGCATAATTAAACTGACTATTTTAATAATATCATAGTTACATTAGAACTATTCAAATATATGTTTATATGTTAGCTGTATGCATTGAATATAAATAAATCAAAAACAATTTAAACTGCTGCAAAAAAGTTCAGTTTAAGAGTGGTTTATTTTGGTTTAGCTCAAGCTGTTAAGGAATTGACTTAAGATAACTTGATATAAGCTACTTGTACACTGAAAAATAAGAATTTTACACCAGTTCAACTAAATTTTTTTTAAATTATTTATATGAAATGCAATAGTTTCTCTGCAGACTTTTGCACTCATTTAACTAAACTGGTTATAAATATTCTTTAAGATTTGAAGTGATTATCTGCCCTATTAGCGGTGGGTAGTTACAGAATGGTTCGCTCAGAGGTAGCATAACTTACAGTAAACCCTTGCTATAATGCCCTTTGCAACAGTGAACCTTGAACTGTAGTGAACGTGGTCTCTGGATCCCACCTCCAGCCCTGTCTGCTGTGTCAGGGGGCTGAGAGCTCCTTCAGCCCTTGAGCTGTGGCAGGGGGCTGAGAGCTCCTCTGGCCCCAGGGCTGCAAGGGGGGTTCTGACAGCATCCACCCCAGGAGATTGAAGGAGACTGACAGCTCCTTCAGCCCAGAGCTAGGGCCAGGATAGAGTGCTCCTCTGGCCCAAGAGCCAAATGTTCCTCTCTCTCTCCTGGCCATGTCCCTTGGGGCTGGAGGAGCTCTTGCTCTCCTGGCCCCGGGGTTGGAGGACACTGTCAGCTCCTGCCACAGACCCAGGGCTGAGGAACTCTCTGTCCCAGCCGTGGCCCCGGGGCCAGGGGAGCATTCTGCCAGGGCCACAATCCTGTCTCCTGCCCATCACATCCACCCTCTGCCTTGCTATAACAAACCCCTGGCTATGCCAGACAAATGGCTTGGATCCCCAGGGGTTCATTATAGCAAGGGTTTACTGTGTGCTGCTGTTTTTCCTTTGTGTTACAATAAGTTCCCAATTGCTCCACTGTGCTGGGCCCTATACAAACATCATATACGACAGTCATACACCAAACAGCTTACATTGTAAATAATGACAGAAGGGTGAAAAACACCCTGGCCTCTCAAGTAGGACAAAAAAGGACTTACAGTAGATAACTGTCCCAGTATAAAATCATTGATTCAGAGGATACTGTGGTCTTCCATCCTGAATAATGCCTTATTGACACTCACTATAGACACAGGGAGAGCCAAATAACCAAAGAAATGTATGCTTCCATGTATTGTTACAGTGATATTAGCTGAAAACTGAATTCATTGGTGCAGTGTTTAGTCCTTCTTTGTGCACATTGAGCTTATGGTGTGTTAGGTTAGCAGTTATTGCATACTTTTGTATCATTATTATTAGGGCACAGTGCTGTAAATCTTTTATGTTTTCCATGACCTTGATTGTGCAGTGATCTGTTTGAGCAGACCCGTTTGGCCTGTGTTGAGCTCTCTTGATGTCAGTGGGATCCCCTTGTATGTAGTTCGCTGCAGGATTGTGGCCAATATGTGTAAAATACAATGAACACATAAATATTTTCATTTTAAAATTGTGACAAATAGGCTTAAAATGAAACGTGAGGATGCATTCACTTTGACTCTTTTGTGGATGTAGACCATTGTCTAATTACTGAGATGTGTATGTTAATTTTATAATATTAAAATGTATAATAAGGTTTCAGAGAGACAAGGTGGGTGAGGTAATATCTTTTATTTGACCGACTTTGGTTGGTGAGAGAGACAACCTTTCGAGCTTACACAGAGCTGCTCTTCAGATCTCGGTCAGGTACTCAGAGAGCCACCACTAAGTGCAAGGTGGAACATGTCGTTAAGACAAGACGTTAACACATTGCAAGAGACCATTCAAGGTGAAAGGGGCAGTTAATAAATTTTCAAGAGTCTGAGTTGGAATTAATCTCTGATTTTTTTTTTCTTTCCAGATTATGTGGTGTTGTCAAGCATGTTGTTAATCCATCAGAATGTTCTTCCCCAGAAAGATGTATTTTAGCTTACCTCTATGATCTCTATGTGTCATGTAGCCACCTTAGAAGCAAATTTGGGGACCTTTTCAGGTTAGTAGCACAATAACTGTAGAAACTACTAACAAATAGGTTTCTGCTTTTCAGTGTTGTATTAATGATCTTTTAATTCAGTTTATCTGCTTTAAATTAAATGCACGTTTTCTACTTTCTGGTTTTTCTTTGCCCTGCGTGGGAACCATTATGCCCATGCAGACTGTTTCAGGTTTGAAGCACTAGGTCCTGATCCTGTTTGAGTGCTCAGCACAGCAGGCATACCTCTGTGCTCAGTGACACCCATTGAAGTCAGTAGAGCTCTACGTGGGTACACACATCCACCTGCATGGAGCTTAGTGCAGGAGGGATAAGTGGATATGTGGATAAGTGCACATGTGCTCGGGCACACATACAGAATAGGGATAACTCTAGCGAAGCAATTTCATTCTGTTAATTATAGTTTAATTTTCATTAATTTAAGATATTCCATAACGTACTGGTAAATCTACTATAACAACTATACCATCGTTGAAAATAATGAAGTCTTAGGTGACACCACTATAGCACTCTGCTTACTAAATCTTTCATTAGAAATACAGAGAGAGAGATCAAAAAGTGTGTGTGATTTGTGGGATGCTACACTGCAAACTTTCAGTTCCTTATTATAAATTGGAATTTTACTTTAGCGATCTTTCATCTGTGAACTTGCTTGCTGTGAAAGTTACAAACCAGCTTAGTCACAATTTTTTCCACATTTATTCATGTGGTTTTGATCTGCATGGTTCATGTTTGAGGTTTGAAGTGCACAGTTATAGAGAGAGCTCTTAGTAAGAGTATCTGTAGATGTTGTAAATGGATTTATAAATGCACGTGAGTAAAAAATTGCTTAGTAAAAAATTATGAAATAGGGTAGCTTCCTAACTACAGATATGTCTTAATTGTAAATTAACTGTACATTCATTCTACTGCTAGCCCTATCCCCTTATTTTTCAACTCCGAGAGCTACAGCTTAATAGAACATATAAAATGGCAAAAAAACAAAAAACAAAAAAAAAAAAAAGAACCCCATCAGAACACAAAAAACCACAAACAAAAATGTATTTTATTGGTGTTCTATAATAATATTTTAAGTGGCATGCTAATAACATGAGTTCTCACTGCCTCTGAACCCAGCACTTCTATGACTTTCCAGTCCAGTGTTGTTAGAAATGCTTATCTTAAAATGCAAACCCTCTGAACACTAGTAATTATAAAGAAACACAGATGGTCCCTTAACTATAGCAGTGCACACGAGTTACTAGCAGTATACTAGTTTATTCTTTGACATACACTAATTGTAACACACAATAGTCAGCTACTCCCAATCATTTTTTCGGCTCTTTTCTACAACAGTGCAGGTCCCATGGGTTCTCTCTTTCGATACATTGGAAAATGCATTAAAATTCTGTATTTTAAGAAAATGTTCACTTTATACGACACTTACCGTCTCTTGACTTCAGGTTTTTAAAGGTGATTTCTCTGGTATCATCCTAAACAGCTGACATAAAGATGCCTACTGAGGCTTCCAGGCTGTTTTATTTATCAATGTTCACTACACTTCCCTTTTTTAACTGTCTCTTCACGTTTTTTTTTTATTATTCTTAACTTATGACCACTTCCTCAACATAACATGTTGTCAGAAATGTAGTTTGCAAGTCCACGGTATTAAGATATGATTAGCATTGTGACCATTAGGAAAGAAGAAGCATTCTGATTTGTGTTCCAATCTAGAATAGATTTAATATAAAAATTTCTGAAGTACCTAAGTCCCATTTTCTGAAGCATCTAAGAGGAAGGGCCATTCGAAAGTCAATGGGATTTAGGATCCTGAGAGGTCAGTGCTATTGAAAATGCTATCCAAGTCCCTAATTGGTTATGGTCTCCTTCTGCTCTGTATGCATGCCATGTTTATGTTCTATTTCAGGAAGCTAATGGTGTTCCATAAGCCTTTTCATGTATTAACAAAGGTTGAGCTGATTCTGGCACTTATTAGATTATGGTCAGACTGTAACTGGTGCTGTATGGATGTGGGGGTTGGAGTGTAATGACTTGTGAAAGGGCCAGCCACAATGTGACTAGGGAGTGAAGCCTCTATGCCGCATTTCTGACAGTACTGGCTTCTTTGGACGGGCAGATTGAGATGAGGGCCATGCCCAGTGTAACTGGCCAGGCTCAAGGGGAACTTGCAGCCTGCATTTTTAAAGAGTGGTAGAACTAAAGCTATGTCCTTCCTCCAAGTCTCAGAAGGAATTCTGGCTGAGTCTCTCTGAGGATCCTACTGCAAAGTGGGCCCCAACCTGCCAACATACAACTGAGTCTTTAAGACATAATCTAGCCTTAGATCTCTAAACAGCTCTCTAATGATTAGAGGTATGTAATAAGAAGCCCCATTTTCAGAAATGGTAAGCTACTTAACTCAAGGAGAGGAATTTTGTTAGTATTGCAAAAATAAATGCCAGATTTTCAGATGAAAGTCATGGGGGCTTTTTTACATTCTAAACGATGATTTTTATGGAAGTAGAAGGATGCTGAACAACAGCGAAGTTCTGTAGGCTTGCAATGAAGTTAAATGTGGATGCAGGTACAATGGCTGATTTTACAAAATGAGAGAAAACACAGAGGATGGAGAGAGATGTGTTTTGTCAAACAGCTAGTAAAATAAGCGGAACTGACATTCAGCATCTTCAGCAACAGGCAGTTCCTCCTTACATACCAAAGGAGTAGCTGGTTCTACAGGTCTGGATTATTTGCCACCTCTGGTAGTATACTTTTGGCTCCAGGTTGCATTTACATTCATTTTATTAATTTGCTTCAACAGAATGTGTGCCAAAGTCATGGTGTTAAGTAATTAATTTGTTTATTCATTGAAATGTATGGCTACTTTGATCTATTCTATAGGCTAAACACACAAAATAATACAAAAGGGATGCACATGTAAATAACCACTCTAGCTCTCAGCCAACTTTCTCCTCAAAAACTTAAGGGGAGAGAGAAAAGATTGGCTTTATCGTTGTTTCTGTGGTGTCCATATTACTTTGGTATCCCAAAAATGATAAGCCAATTACATCCCTGGTACTAGTGGAGTTGCATGAAGGATAAATTTGGTCCAGTGTTATAGTGTAGCTAAGAACATAAGAATGGCCATACTGTCAGGCCAATGGTCCATATAGCCCAGTACCCTGTCTTCTAACAGTGGCCAATGCCAGATACTTCAAAGGGAAAGAACAGAACAACCATCAAGTGATCCATCCTCTGTAGTCCAGTCTCAGCATCTGGCAATCAGAAGCTTAGGGATGCCCAGGGCATGGGATTGCGTCCCTGACCATCTTCGCTAATAGCTATTGATAGACCTATTCTCCATTAACTTATCTAATTCTTTTTTCAATCCAATTATAGTTTTGGCCTTCATGAATCCCCTGGCCATGAGTTCCACAAGTTGACTATCCATTGTGTGAAGAAGTACTTCCTTGTGTTTGTTTTAAACCTGCTGTCTATTTCATTTCATTTCATTTTTTTCACCCTGGTTTTTGTTTTATGTGAAGGGGTAAATAACACTTCCTTTTTCACTTTCTCCACACCATTCATGATTTTATAGACATTTACCATATCCCCTCTTAGTTGGCTCTTTTCCAAGTTGAATAGTCCCAGTTTTTTAATCTCTCCTCAAATAGAAACTGTTCCATTTTTGTTGCCTTTCTCTGTACCTTTTCCAATTCTAATGTATCTTTTTTCAGGTGGGGCTACTAGAATTGCACGCAGAATTTAAGGTGTGGGCACACCGTGGATTTAGATTGTGGATTTAGATTATATCTTCTATTTTATTATCTAGCTTTTTTCCGATGGTTTCTAACATTGTTAGCTTTTTTGACTGCCATTGCATGTTGAGTGAATGTTTTCAGAGAACTATCCATAATGTCTCCAAGATTTCTTTCTTGTGCCCGTAGCATCACCATGGCCTCAAAATCAGTGCCTTTCTGCCTCTCACGAAAGGCTGGAAGCTCATTTTCCTTGTTTGAGAACGGACCACAGTGAAAATCCCAAGAATAGCTTACAATTTAAAATAGATTAAATGAAATATTTAATGAGTTTGTTAGAAAATGGAGTTAAAATTAAATTAGAGGTAAACAGTACTGAATTACACCCAGCCTCTGGTTGGCAGATAAAAATTTTGTTTGCAGGAGAAATTAAGTGCTCACACCATTAGAAAATTCCTGCCTCTGAGGTTATGCCTTCACTGCAGAGTTAACCTAGGTGGTTGTCTCCGGCTTAGCCTATCCCGGGTGTGAGGACCCACACTGCAATGACATATCCACATTACTATGTCCTCACTGGTGCTGCACTCATCCATGTGTGTCACTAGAATTTCATGTGTCCCATGTGTGTCCCATGGTTCTTTGTGCCACTGCATTAAGCTAAGCCTTTCCATTCATTGGAAAGAATCATAATGGGACAACTTATCTGTCCTTCTGGGCAGGGGGAGGAATTATGGGAAGGCATTGGAGGGCTATCAGCAATCTAGTAGTTTAGCCACATCCTCACTGCAAAGTGGATGGGTTACCAGCCTGAGGGATAACCTCACTCAGCCTTTAGCCCGGAACATGCCAGCTAGCCTGGAAAAACATTAAACTTGGGGCAGAAGTTTTTATATGTGGACAGAGGCAACACCTGAATAAGAGCCTGGGTTAAATGTGCAGGGAAGACACACACTGAGAGATTCGTTGTGTTTGATCCCAGTGTCTGAACCCCATTTCCCTGGTGATCACATCCATCTTTGAGGTGAAAACTACATTTCTGACCTAATAATACTTTTGAACTGGTGAGACTACTTCCCCAACTTATATTAGATCCTATTTCCTTTGTAGTTTCTGCTTTACTTAGTCCTCTTCACCACACCAAAGTTGCACCAGTTTAGTTAAATCAGTGCAACCCCCTCTGTAGACTCCTTTAAATTGATTTGAGTGTTTTATATCAAATCAGCTAGCACTAAACTGACATAAGGAACTCTTAAACTGATTTCTGAAGTTAGTTAAATTGGTGCAATTTACTCATGTAAATGAAGCCTTAAATATGGAGTCACAGCCAGCATCTCTTTAATTAATGCAAATGTCCTCTTGAATCTTTTCAATTATCTGTGTTCTTCACACAATGGCTTCTTTCTTGCTGAAGGAGGCCCACTAACATGTTAAGATCCCTAGCCTAGACTGTCTCTCTATCTTTTGTGTTTATTGTTAATGTCATAAGAGCATGACATTCTCGTATCCTCTCTATTTATTGATTGTGTCAGCCAAGAAATCATGGGTGATATATCTAGTTCACGAATTAAAAAATTGTGAAAACATATTGTCTTTCTGGAGTGCAGAGGTTTTTTTTTGTTTGTTAAAAAAAATAATTTTGGTGGCATTCTGATATTGCTTGCCACTTCATTAACCCCTTACGCCCACACACACTCCAGTTCACAGAGCCCTGGTCTACACTTACTGGAGATTCGGCGGCAGTCGACAGGAGTTGCGCAAACTACGCAGAGTAGCTTGCGTAACTCACGTTGACTGCTGTGCTTCCCTTCTGTGTGCTGTCGACACTGCGATGTGCCCGTCGACACAGCACTGTGCTACTTGAGGGATGGTTTACCAGTGTCAACTTCCTGATCGATTGAGCGGGTCTAAACTGACCGCTCAATCGATCTAGAAAGATCGATCTGGCAGCGGTGAATTTGCCGCCGTCAGTATAGACATGGCCTCAGTGTGTTTTGAAATGTAAAGCACTCTTCTGAAGCAGCATCAGCATATGTTTTACAGGGCATGTTATGCTATATGAAATCATGACCACAAAAGAGGTGAGTGCTCTCTGATTCATCTGCCTGCTCAGGCTTTGAATAAACCTATTACAAAGCTGTTATGGGAACTTGTCAGTTGCAGGAAAACTTTGATCAAATTGGTTGCATGCCATTGGGTTTGTCAGACTTTCTGTAAAAAAAAAAAAAAAAAAAAAAAAAAAAAAAAAAAAACCACAGCTTTCTGAAAGTGTGTATAGAAGAGCAATCCAAGTAGGGTGAATTTACTTGTGTGCTCCAATGTCTCCTAGGAGAATATGATAGACTTTCTGGGATTTAACAGTGTCTCTGCCAGCTCTGCCAATAGTACTTAGGGCAGTCTTGTTTTAATCTGCATAAATATTTCAACAACCCAAGAGAAGTGAATAATGTGTTTTGTATCTTCTTCTATTTTTAACCCTTAGCAGCGCCTGTTCAAAGGTAAAGCAAACCATATACAGCAATGTACAGCCATCAAACTCCAACTTGTTATGGGATCCAGAGTTCATGTTGGATTTTATCGAGAATCCCTCTTCTCACAGTGTCAACTATTCAATGCTAGGCAAGATCCTGAGTGACAATCCAGCCAATCGCTACAGCTTTGTCTGTAATGCCCTAATGAATGTATGTATGGGGCACCAAGATGCAGGAAGGTAAGAGAGATTGATTCAGAAATAGAACTGTAGAAGTAGTCAAAATAAGTGTTAGTGCTGCAATGGAATGTAGTATCTGGGATATTATTAGATTTAACTAGGGCTGTTTATGTGCATGTTTTTGACGTTTGCTCTTTCCCTTCCTTCCTTTTTTTTTTTTTTGGCTTACTTTTGGTATTGTCTTCATTGTCAGAATTACTTTTTATTGCCACTTCAGTGTTGTACTGTTCTTTTGAATAGGTTTCCTTTCACTTAGCCTCATACTGGTTTGCCTAATGTTAAAAGAATTAATAACAAATGGTTTACTACATGTGTGGGCTTATTTGCATCACCAAACAATAGTAAATAGTAAACAATATAAATAGCAGCCTCTTTGTAAAATTGCAAGAAGAGGTTTGTAGGACATAGGCACAATTATTAGCTTCCTAGCAAGAGGAGACTTGTTATGCTTTCCTCCCGTTCTCATGATTCTGACACTGGATTCTTATCTTAGCATAATCATCATCACTTCCTGGTAGTATCCACATTGTCAAGGAATGTTGAGTTCCTTCCCCAGATGTATAATATTATTAATTAATTGAATTATGGAACTCCTCGCCACAGGATGCTGTCGAGGCCAAGTACTTAGCAAGTTTAAAAGAGGGATTGAACATTTAATGGGTAACAAGAACATCCAGATTTGTTGTAACTAATTCATTAAAGAAGAGTTTTGGAAGGGAAATAAAGTCTCATGCTTCAGAGTTTAAACTATTCTCTAACTATTAATGATTAGGATGAGACCTGAATGTGGGTCACATTATCCCATATCAACCTGCTATGGGGCTTCTTGTACCTTTTCTGAAGCATCTAGTTCCGGCTGGTATTGAGGCAAGATACTAGACTAGATGGATCCTGGATCTGAATCAGTCCGGCATTTCCTATATTCCTATTGTTCCATGGTATCTGATCCCTAAATGGAAAGTACCTATGACAGCAGAGAAGAAAGGAGACTGATGTTCCTGTCAGCTCAGTTTTTCAAGATGATTAGTTGCTGAAGAGAAGACTCTAAGGGACTATCGCAGTGAGTCCCAGCCTTTTCTGATAAAGCAATAGACTGGTTAATGATAGGGAACTTTTTCTTCTCTCTCCGGTCACCTTTGGTACTGTCTTTTTCTTTGTCCAGTTTCTCTATTTGGTCTGTTTTTGCCTCTGTTGTTTTTACCTCCTCATCTCTCTCTCTCCCCCCACCCCTTTCTCTCTCTGGCTATGTCTAAGCTATGAGCTAGGGATGTGATTTCCTGTTTCTGTACGCATACTCATGCTAGTTCTCATTCAGGTAGCATGCATATAAATAACAGTGTACTTGCAGCAGCAGCAGAAGCATGGCTCAGCTGTGCTGAGTTATAAGCCTGCCTGAAACTGGTAGGTTGTACTCTGCACTGTCATGCTACTACTGTTGCTACACTGCTATTTATACTCTCACTAGCTCAATGTAAGCTAGCCCAAATATGTGTACACAGCAGGAAAATCACACTTCAGCTTGTATTGCAGACATGGCTTCTCTCTCTTTCTCATTATTCAGCTTCTGTAAAGATCAATGTGAGAGCAAAAAAGGAAGACAGATGGCTTTCAGAGAACCTTCTTTGTATTGCCCATAACTACAGAATTGTATTTGCACTGGAAGAGCAAATCTAATATCATGCACCTTTTGAACCTCCTACACAAACGTCTTCCTCTGTGTGCCCTGCCCTTGTTGCCCCACCTGAGAGTCCGGGATCCTCCAGGTTAGAAAACATGGAAGGATGCTATTGAAGGATCACTGTTACAGTGATTGTTTCAGCATCCACAAAGGACATACTAAACTCAAATTACTTTACTAAAAGAAGAGTTACCAAAAGTGTTAGGTTTTGTGGGGACAAAACACTGTTTTTTCCCATCTTATTAACATTATCCTTCAACACCCCAAATATGGTCCTAAGATTTTCCCTCCAAATCAAGTATACCTCTTCTAGGACAGAAGAACAGAAAGATCTTCTATGTGATGATTTCCTTTACTATTTTCCTTTATGACAAACCAAGAATTGTCTCCTTTAGGCTTGCATTTTGGTATGGCCTTGAATAGCTCTTCAGTGTCTGGACCTCATTTCATTATTTAGAGATCAGCTTTCTCTAAAAGATTAGTTTTTTTCCCTCTCACCGTTACTTCCTTTTCTTAGGATCTCTAACAGTGGGTAAATGTTAAAACTAGGGTGACCACACAGCAATTGTGAAAAATCTGGCCGGGGGTGGGTGGGTAATAGGTACCTACATAAGACAAAGTCCTGAATGTCGGGATTGTTCCTATAAAATGGGGACATCTGGTCACCCTAGTTAAAACTATTCCTTCTATCCAAAAATAGCATTGGATTTCCTTGTTGGACTTATTTTTCTTAATTCTCCATTCTGCAAAATCTATAATGCAGGTAGAGATGAGCATGAATTTTACATCTGGATTTCATCTCCAGTTTCCTCAAAATCAGAATGGTTCAGATATGGAGTTCTGGTTTGTCTCCTATTAAGAAGAGTTAATCGTGAATTCAGATCGGGATTCAGGGGCAGATGACAAACTTTCCATGTTGAAGGTTGTTCAGATTTAATTCTGACTGTTGCCTAATTCAGATATTGAAAACTGTCATCCTGAAGGTCCAAGACTCTATAACAGGATTAGCCATACCACGATGAGTGAGTTTTTTAAAGTGGTATCTTGCATTTTGGGATCATTACAAAATACAATGTTCACCATCTATTCCTGTAATTTATTAGAGATATAATTTCCACCAATCAGTCTTTCTCCTTCCTACTCCTTAGTTTTGGTAAAGCTACTGAAAAGCCACTGATGGATTAAGGAAGAGAAAGGGAATTATGGACTACTCTTTATAGCAGCAATCTTTTTTTTTCCCTTTCTGAGTGACACTCATGCAGTAGATCATTCCTTCTCTTCCTCCCTAAAGAGCAGATTGATGTTTTGTCATTTTACCATCCATACCTCAGTCTGAGGCAGTTTAGGTAACTGAGGGAGTATTGGCAATGTGGAGTAGCTGAAAGGAAGTGATTCATTAAATCAATAAGAGGAACACCCCAAGGTTACCAAAGTAGTTTCCTTCTGGAAGGAAAAAAGGAACTGAGCCAAGGGAGAGTAACCCACATGTCTTAACCAGCCAACCTGGCTCTTAACATTGCACTGAATCTCAATTAATTTAATCTGTATGTAATCCACAAAGTGACAATGACACACTTCATTTTGTGTCTCCTTCTTGCTCCTAAATCATAAGAATAATTCTAGCTAAACTGCAGTGAGGGATGGTTTTCCTCACAGTTGATAGTTGGCAGAACTTCCACAGTGGCCTAGGATTTCTGGGGCATTGTGCAAAATATGGTGACTTCTTAATTTAACTTTCATTACAACATGGTCCAGTTTTGAGGGGATGGTTTGGCAACTTGGACAAGGCTGGAGCTCTTCTCCCCATGCCACCACTGCAGGTGTGACAGCTGTGTCACCTGGAAGAGGGAGCAGAGTACTTGTCACTATTGAGTGGAGCCAGGAAGGGTACTTGGTTCACTAAATTCACCTTTCATGGTTGGCCAGTGGGTGGGGGAAGGTGATTGAAGCATGCTGGGAGAGAGACCGACAAAGGAGGTGTGACTTACCAGGGTACAATCCAGACTAATGAGTAGCTCTGTCACCCCAGCTCTCTAACTAGTGATGCCCTTTACAATGCTTTACTTTTGTAGTTTCCATTGTGGACTGCTCATAAACAGTCTCCAGCATGCAAGTCACTCCCAGCTGTGCGTGCGTGCTTATGCATGCTGTAGCCAGCCAGCCACAACTTGGCTCTTACTAGCTTTTGTTATACTGCAGGGTGACCCCAAAACATTCACCAGTATTCTATTTTCTCCCAGAAATCTGTCTTATGCTGCCCAGCCATCTCCTGGACAGTACAAGTTTATGTGAAGTCTGTTATTTTTTTTAATAGAAATAACATGCATAAAACTTGCCACCTGCAGTGGAGTTTCCCAAACACTTCAATTTAAGCACAGTCAATTAGATAAAACAATAAAATAAGTCTAAAGAGAGAGAGAGAGATTAAGAAAGTACAAGTAATGTGTCATAAGTCAGAAATATTACAAGTTAAAATGCTACTGGTGCCTAATTTAACAAACTATATCAGATTCAAACCAAGTTTCTCACCATATAGTTTCAGCAGTCTTACTGACCAAACCTTCTAGGTCAGGACCCCTTCTCCCAGAATCCAATGAAGGCTTCCTCTGTTACTTCAGGTGCGGAGAATCAATGGGCAGCAAGGGGAGAGTGCCTTGGGGTGTTTGCCCCTCCTTTTTATAGTGTCAGTCTCCTCATGAAAAGCATTTCCAGCTGAGATTCAGGAGACAGAATCTATGTGGAAGGATAGTCCCTGATGGTTTTTTCCTCCTGTTCGAATTTCCCTTGTCTCCCCTTCCTGCTTGATGACTCTATTTACTGCTTAAATACAAATTAAGCAGTGCACTCATACCTTTCTTTGTGACAGACCCTTTTGCCAGCCTCAGTTTGGAGCATGTGTTGTTAACACCATACAGTGGGATATTATAATTTCTCATGCAATGTTGCCACACACATTTTATCAGAACACTATTGCTCAGTAAATTATAAGTTTTCAAATGATATCTTGCGATGTAATTTATACAGGATATTACAACGGTATGTACGGGGTGGACATGGGTACATTCTGTCACAGGAGTATCTCTACAAAATGCAGTGCCCTGTCCAACAGCAGATTAGTCCCAGGCCAATCACTGGGCACAATGCACATACCAGATGTTCTAGTTAGCATGAACAGGTGTCCACAACTGGAGAGCCCTAGATGAAATCTGAAATACAGATCTGGGTTTATCTATCTCCTAAATATTTATTGCTAATGAGTAGTTTTCGTCTGTTAACTTGTTTTCTCTTGTCTTCTAGAATTAATGATATAGCTAACCTTTGCGCAGAGTTGACAGCATGCTGCACGGTGCTGAGTTCAGAATGGTTAGGTGTTCTAAAGGCTCTTTGCTGTTCTTCAAATCATGTCTGGGGTTTTAATGATCTGCTCTGCAGTGTGGATGTAAGTTCAAAGTATTTTGAAATAGAAATACCAGTTAAACATATCTATCTTAAGTTGACTCTAGAGGAGCCATCACATAGTATCTAAACACTATACGTTGTTGAACAGATTTTAGAACTGTATCTGTTTATCTTTTCAAAGCATTGTTTTCCGCATTTTCATTGTTTGTTTCATTTAAAATAAATTATGGACCACATATAGAGATGTGTTTTTACTCAAATATATATATATATATATGTATGTATTTCTCATTGCACACTGCTGTAGATTGTGGGAGTTACCTCATGTGAAAGACATACCTATATACATATTTTACCTCCCAATCATTGTTTCCGTGAATTTAAACAATCCCACTCTTAAATAGCATGGCTCTGGGCTGGCACTCAGTCATAAGGGTGTAAATCACTTAACTAATCCTAACTCAGCATCTGTAAATTATAAGAGCTCTATTGAAGTCAATGGAGTTATGACAATTTCCATCAGTGGATGATCTGGCTTGATATATTTATCCTAGTACTTTAAAAGATTAGTTTATTCTTTGACCATACATGTTAAAGAACAGCTCTGTAAATCTAGGATTTTTCTTGCTGTGGGCTAACTGCTAAGGAGTGAATATATATGCCACCAATTTCTATTTGAAAATAACATCTGTTCCAGGTTACATAAATCAATTTACATCTGCTATTCATTTCATTAGAATTAATGTATGAAGAAAAAATCAGTACATTTTGTAATTAACTTAAATCAATAGAAGTTTGCCATTGAAAATATTTGGAAGATGTATTAAAAATTGGAGGAAGCTTCTTATTTATGATGATTTTATTTTTTGTTGGTAAGCCAAGTTTGTTTTTATAGTTAAATAACTTTGTCATTAATCACAGCAATGAATATTTGTGTATTGTAATGTGAAAGCATTCCAGTGTTATTTTTATTTCTAGGTGAGTGACCTTTCATTCCATGATTCACTGGCCACTTTCATTGCTATACTGATAGCTCGGCAATGTTTTTCTCTGGAGGATGTAGTTCAGCATGTTGCGCTTCCCTCTCTTCTTGCAGCAGGTAAGAAAATATCAATACAGACATTGCAAACTTTGTTTGTGATGTTTTGTTTTGTAAAACTTTCTGTTGATTACAAAACTTTACAGCTCATTCTGAAACCACTTGCTGATGGAGAATGCTATTGCAGCATGTTACGGGCAGGATGCTTTCCCAGTATGTTTATAACAGACTGGCTCGATAGTAATGCTAATGTCAGGGTGAATCAAAGAATCTGTGTTTGATAAATGATATAAAGTTAATATAAAATGCATTCTACTTCTTTGACAACACCATCCTTCTCCCTATTATCCAGGTTCCCTATCTCCAGCTCCATATGGTTTATGAATTCTTTGCTCCTGCACACAACCCATCCAAATTGTGTCAATTCTGCCTTCACAGCATTTCAAAGATCTAACCCTTTCTTCTAGTCCCTATAGCTTAAGATACTCATCTAGTTCTTGGTTGCCTCCAGCCTCAACTACTGTGACCACTTCCTCTGTGGCCCCCTCTTGCTCCCTTCTAGTCAATTTATAGTTCAGTAGGTACAATTCTCTGCCTTGCCAGCTGATCAGACCATATCACAAAGTCCTTGGAATCCCTCCACTAGCTCCTTCTCACCTTCTGCTTCAGGTTTATGCTTTTCATCCTTGCTTTAAATACTCTGCACAATTTCACCCATGTCTTCATCTCTGCTCTCATTTGACCACTGCTCCCCTTCCTTTTTCCTCTGCCAATTAATTCTGCTTAATTCATCTCTCTTCTTCCAAAACACTATTTAAAGTTTTTGCAAAACCTACAAATGCTGACTACCCTCAAATAAAATGCTCTAACTACATTTGAAATATGATTCTGTAAGACAGAATTTTTCTGTGGGTCTTCCAGTGAATTCTGATTTCTAAGCATCAATGTCTTATGTCAATGTCCTGTTTTTCATAGCCTGTGGGGACCCAGATGCTGAACCTGGGGCGAGAATGACATGCCGACTTCTGCTTCATCTCTTTAGAACACCCCAGCTCTACCTGTTACCCCAAGCAACGGGTAAGTTGGCAAGCTGCATGTTCTTTCCATTTTGAGAAATGAAGTGAATTCTGAAACTTCTGCATAGGCCTCTTACATCATAGTTTCATTACTCTTTTCCACACTTGGGTTTGAAAATTGTAGGCAGTATTAGATAAAAGGAGCAGAGGCCAAAGAATCATTGGTGTGGCAGGGACTGACCAAACCATTTCAGTGAGCAAAATTCTGCCATAGAATATAGTGTTCTTTGAGAAGCTGAGTAATGATTGCCTTTGCATTTTTTATTTTCACTTTTTAAAATTGTGTATGTGCAATCAAAATATTATTGCATTCTTAAATATAGGTAAGCAACTCAGCAGCACACTTTTCTGATTTATCTGAAAAAATAGTGCCTTTAAAGCCAATGGTTATGCAAATGAAACAATTTCACCGCTGATACTATTTCCTGAAGTCAGTTGATTATGGACACTTGAGAATTAAAATGATTATCCTGTCAACCTAGGACTCGAGCCTTTGTTATAGTAAGTTTAACAAAAGCTCAGTTTAAATATAACTACTATGTATAGTTCTGGTGAAGAAGACCAAACTGGTAGAAATCATTTACTGCTACTATGCTCACTCCTCTTTCAAATTCTGAAGATGTATATCTCCCGAAACAATTATTTTGTGTATATTGTAAATTATTTTGTTTATATTGTATCGTGCAAAATGTTATGAGATCATAATGCAGACTTTCTTAATACATACATGCAAGTAGAACTAACAAAGCGTGTGTATTCAACCTCCATTTTCCCATTTCCTGACTTTGGGCCTGGTCCTCTTCCCGCTGAAGTATGGAAAAATACCCACTGACTTCAGTGGTGCAGAATCAGCCTGAACTATACCATTGTATTAATGTACTTTGTTGCATTTATGTAATAATTTTGTTGTGGAAGAGGATGAGAGGGAGATGAGGGGGAGAAATTTCATAAACTGGAAGAGCTGAAACCAAAATAGACTTTACTGTCCTTGATAACTTAAAATTCAGTAATTTAAACTTGTTTGTTTGGGACATCATCTTAAGGCTCTCAACCGAATGCAGGATCAGAACCCTACTTTACTCGATTTAAATGACTGTAACTAGTTTTGTTGTTAGCACGCTACTACAGTTTCATTTTAATTAACTACAGCTTCAAGCAAAACAGCATTTTACCTCATTAGTCAGTCATTCATGCGTTGTACTGGATAGAAAAGTTCTTGTATAAAGAAGTCTTCCTGTAAAGAGTAACAGTACTACATATACCTCTTTCTCCTCTCTTAGGGAAGTCATTCCCAGGAATTCGCTCTTCTTGTGACCGCCACCTTTTAACCGCTGCTCACAACAGCATTGAAGTGGGAGCCGTGTTTGCGGTCTTAAAAGCAATTTTGATGCTTGGTAAGATTATTCAGAGAGTCATGTGTGAAGATCTTCAATTGAACACTTATCTAAAAAAGGAATAGATTTAATTCATTTTCTCGAGAATGCTCCTGTGATTGGGAATCTCTAGTTATTGAAGTATCTGATTGAAGACAAATTTGGATTCTTCCTGTGTTTCCTTGACACCAATCAGTAGCGTTTCCCCCCACAGGTCAAGAGACAGAAGTTTTCTCTGGTGAGTCTGCCCCCTATTTACTTGACTTTAAGCAGGTGTGACTCTCTTGCACACACTTCCTTTCAGAAAGTCACAGTAAATTTTAACTTGACATCAGTCTTTTTGTCTAAAAATGCTTGACGTTTCTAAGGAGAGTATCTTGAATCCAATTCTTAAGCTTCACTTATTCCAATGTTTGGACCTCAATAAAATCCTAATGGCTGTTGAGTTTCTGACGTCTTGAGAGAACCATTGCTGAACAATCTTTCCAAAGTAGAGAGCCCACAATCACTCCAATTGTCCCAGTTCTTAAATTTTACTTAAGCCTAAGGCTGCTCTAAACTAAAATACTTCGCTGGCATAGCTATAGTGGCATATTGTATCAGCAAAGTGCTTCTAGGGTGGATGCAGCATATGCCAACAAACTGCTTTTGCCAGCATAGCTTATTCCAGCCCTCCTGAGCCAAACAAGCTCTACTGGCAAAAAATCAGAGTACATTATACTTGGGGCTTTTGCTGGCACAGCTCTGTCAGTCAGAGATGATCTCTTGTCACATCCTTGACCCAACATAGTTATCTTGACAAAAGTGTATCCTAAGTGGAGATTTGTAAAGTATGGGCTGGTCTACACTAAAACATTTTGCCAGTGTAACTTATACTAGTGTAGTTAAACAGCAGAATATTCCTAGAATGGATGAAGTTTTATTGGCATAAAAGTATTTACACTGGTTTAAGGGACAGTTATACTGGCATAACAGCATCCACATTCGGGCTTATGCCACTATAGCTATACTGGTTAAAAAACCATTCCCTAAGTGACATAGGGATCATTATAACTTTAGTGTACACCTACATTTATGGTGGAGTTAAAATATACTTTACTTTAATTAACCCTAAAATATACTTAAAACATCCATACATCATTGCTGTTTGTGGTGATGAGATTAGAATTCTTATTTTGCTGCATTGCTGAGGTTTGAATAAATGACTAACTCGGGTTGCATTATGCATTGCAATGCAAACTCTGTAGAGGTATACCGTCACATTGGGAGTTTGTGCCGGTTAAAGGCTGTATGCTAAAGAGATCTAGAACACTCATTTCTCCAGCATGATCCCACCTCACTCCACCCTGATTAATATTCAACATATAATATTGATTTTTTTTTAGAATCCCTTTGCATATTTCAAATTAATTCCTTAAAAATTGTACTTAATTTATTGAGAAAAGCATCAGGTACACTATACCTAATGGGGTTACATGCTAAATAAGTAATTAATTTGTGGAGCAGAAATCAGTTTTAGAAAATTTAATCTCTCCCCACAGTGAAAGACATAGCTATATAGTGAACTGCAGTGGAAATATATTCAGGTTAGTCCTTTCACAAATCTTACTGCAATGTTTTTGGTTGGATTCAGAATAGTAGAATTTTTTTAGCATCCCTCTGAACTATAAATAACTTATATCATCTGTGTGGCTAGGTCTCCCCTGTTGGTATGTGATTCACAATTGGAAATACCAGGCCTGATAACAGTAACACCATGTTTATGGTTCTGGGGTATAAGGAAGGCAGATTCGGGACCCCGTGTCACACATATTTTGTCCTGTTTTGTGTCATCCTGTCTGTTTTTAGGCTTGTTGTGTTTGTTTATGCAGTGTTATGGTTATTGTTGAAGCACTGTAGATTGGATTATAACGGCATTACCAGAGTTAGGTCAAAGCCCCACAGGTCAGATGTGATGTTCCATTTCTGACCAATTTCTACTAATTATAATGTGCCAGATCCTCAGGTCATTAGGTATGCCATTTACTTCCATGGGAGTTTGGCTTAGAAGAACTGAATAAATACTGTGTAAATATCTCATGCTTAGGGGCCCTATATGTTTTAATTTATTAATTCCCTTAATTGTTGGTTCAGTTCTGGGTTATGTTAGTTTGGGGGGGATTTTTTTTTAACAATATTTCTTTTTTCCAAGATATTGTTCTCCTGCTTTCAGTCCATTTGGAAATAGTTTACCGGGGCATTGATCTTTTCTAATAAAAGTGAATACAGAATTACGGTTTTTAAATGTTGCTGTGGTTTGTTAAATGTGTAAGAATTTCAGAAATGTGTGTAGGGGGATTTTCTGCTACCTACCAACACTACCTGTGCCTTTCATGCTCGAAAGAGAGAGACTGGATATAGAAACTCTGTTTATAATTATTTCTCATAAGAAGTCATAACTGTAGTACTTGATTGGTGGCAAGTCTCCCTTCTTTCCATAAATGTTAATGCCAAGTCCTGCAATTGACTGCATGGGTACGACTCCACACAAATGCAGGAATATATGGCTTTACTGACCCTCCACATGGGCTCAGGGATCCGGCTATGCAGAATTAGTTGAAGGATCAGAGCCTCATCTAGTTCAATCTGTCAAATAAACTAATATATCAGCAGGTTGTGATCTATTCTATACATAAGAAGGCAGTGTTGAAATACAAGCCAGTCCATCATAATGAGCCCTCTAATTTTGATGTGTAAAAAGTACAGGTGGTTTAAATCCTGTTAAAGAAAGATTCAATGTAGTGCTTATTGGAGGATGACATTAAAGGGATACACACTGGGGATTTCGTGTGGTGAAACCGATCTTGTTGATACTAGGAAACCTTACCCCAATCTTCCTTTTTTTGCTGCCACTGGTGCAGCTTCCCACTAGTAGTGCTGGGAGAACTAGTGTACAAAAAGCATTAGCAGCTGCTGACGTTTTAAGCATCATGTTGTGCAGACTTGTTCTGAGCAACCGAAGACACCATGGTGGTAAAAATGCCCTTGGCTGCTTATAAGCTCTGTCTACATTTGCAGTTTCTTTGTTACTATCGCTGGTGTTGCTGTGGCAGCAATGGTGGAATATTTTAGCAAGAGAATCACACCGTAGAGACAGCCAAAAAGCAAAATATGGTGTCCCTGTTTTAAATGAGTTGAACTGGAATAGCTGAGAGACTTTTAACCGTGAAGCACAACAGAATGATGGACAGATGATTGGATGACAGTTTAAAATGGACGTTGACTGGATGGGGATGTTTTATGGAAGATTTTGTTCGTGGGGCTGTGGCAAAGTGTTTTAACTGGCTGAATCATCCAGACTTCCTGTGCCAGATTGGTTATTGAGGTTGCCATTAGATCAAATTGTGCTGTTTGGTAAGTGCTGGAGAGAGAGCATAGGGCAAGCCAGTTAAATTCCACAAGAGTGTCTGCTGAATTCTAGAATGGATATGTTGTCCCACTAAGTTACACTTCACCTGGAAACATGATTACTTTCCTACATAATGCATGATGTAAGAAGGTCCCTCAACAGTTGTGAAATTATATTGAGCTTTTTGGGGCTTATTTCTCATTGTTAAAAATAGTAGCTGCATCTTGCTTTGTGAGAGAGCTCTTGATCCAAGATTTCAAACTCTTCAAAAATTGTTAGTTGTCATTGCAAGATAGGTCTTTATGCAAATATTTACTACTTCTGCTTCTGCCCAACCATCTTACTTTGCTTAGTCTGTCCCCTTTCCCACTGCCAAAATTAAATATTCAGATCGAGTGTGTGCAGTTGTGCTGATGATTTGCAGAAAGAATGGGTTATTCAATGTTTGCCCTTTCTGACAGGGCTCCTTCAGCATGCATTGCCCTTTTCCATTCCCAGGGAAATAAATCTCTTATCAAGAAGTTCATAGTAAGGTGGGCTAAGGGGACCACCAGTCAAAACTTGTCTCTTGATCTATGGAGAGTTAATAAATCAGAGTAAGAGAGGAGACTTGAAAAAAGGGACACCTGAAAGGGTGAGTAACTTAACTTTTCCTTATTTTACAGCCAAATCAATTTGTACTCTTTTACTAGGGTAGGAAGGATGTAGTCTCTTTATTTATGTTTGGTTTGTGTAATTTTTTCTAGTTCAGAAACAGTAAGTTTCGTTTAAATGAAAATATTTGAACCACAATAAGGAAATAACGTTTTCAAAACTTATATTTTTCTAATAGCCAGTTTTTCTTTGTTGCCTACTGTCTAATCTGGGTAGGTGCAGAAATGAAGTTTGCACTGTTTCTCAGCTAGGATATACCTTCAAATGCTTCCTTAACTGAATATGCAAATTAAAAGTCTCAAGACTTCAGTAAGGTGTTAACCTTTGTACTCTTGTGCTTCTGCTGTCTAGGTGATGCTGAAATTGGCAGCAGCGGTGTTAACTCTTTGAAGAATGAGGACTTCACTATGAGAGGTTTATTAGATGACCTTGATGATGAAATTTGGGGTGCCTCACACACACTGAAATGTGGAAAAGCTATTTCCATAGAAACTGCTAGTCTAAGTGAATATGCTAGATATGTACTAAGAACTATATGCCAGCAGGTAATTCGTAAAACTGCGCTTCTAGCTTTTCTTTATAGAAAACATACTTTTTGTCAAAAACCTGTCATGTAAGAGGCTATAATATGTTTCAGTGCAAAACAGACATGAGGTTGTATTGTACAATTTTTTCATACGATATTTGAATATGAGTTCTCCCTTGTATTGCCCAGCTTTGACCAGAGGTCATTTAAAAGTCAGTGGACTTAAACCAGGGATTCATTTGGCCAATAGTCTATCTTCCTTTATTTTCATTAACTCTTTTTTCCAGTTGAACCTCAAACATCTTTTCCCTTTGGTGGCTGAAATAGCAGGCCTGACCTGAGAAATGACAGTGCTGCTACATGAGTTGGTTGGTAAAAGGTGTACATGCAACTTTTGGGTATCATTTGGTAGCATTAGTTAATTATCAAGCTGCATTGAGAGTGCTTAAGGAAACAAAAGTTGGAAAACAGTTGAAAGTGTAGTGTACTTTTAAGGGTTCTAAATTATTGAATGAAGGTGACATTTTAAGTGTCTCAGACTTATGTGGAACTAAGTTTTACTTTGTGAGTGTCTGCATATGGAAAATTTGTTTTGTGTGCATTGCCTCTGTGAAAAATGAGTGTTATATTGACGAATACATTATTGAATACAATACCAACTGTTTGATTACTTACAGGAATGGGTGGGGGAGCACTGCTTGAAAGAACCTGAGAGGCTATGCACGGACAAAGATCTTATATTGGATCCTGTTCTTTCAAACAAGCAAGCACAGAAACTACTTCAGCTTATCTGTTACCCTCATGGTATTAAAGAATGCACAGAAGGTGACAACACTCAGAGGCAACATATCAAGCGCATACTTCAGGTAGTAAAATTATTACAAATTACTTCTGTAAGATATTAATGCTCAGAGTTTCATTCAGCAGCACCATTAATTCAATGCAGATGTCATGCAATTCCCAGTATTACCAAAAGTTCAGATATAATGACTCAGAACACACACCCCCCCTCCGGTCCATCTTGAGATTTTTGAAAAAATGTGGTTTTGGCCTGTCTTTTGCCCATCTCCGCCCCCTGTGAGAGAGAGAGAATGTGTTGCTAACGCCAGCTCTCCCAAATCTGAGTATTGTGATTTTGTCCCTTTGCTGCCCAGAGCTCTTGATGGCTTACTGGTTGTACGGTGCTTCCAACTTCTCCCCAAACCCCAGAATTTGAATTAAGTAGTTCTGTGTACCCCAGCCCACATCTGCCTGTAACCCTACCCCCACTTCCATCTCCGCTCCTCATTCATCTCCTGGGGATCTTGATTCCTCCTCCCAGGCTTGGGTGACAGCTGCAGTGGGGTTTTCTTATGCCCTTCCCGGGCTTGGGGGTGAGGAGCTTCAGGGACTCTTCACCCCCTTCTTTATCTTCCCCAGCCTTGGGGCTAGTCAACTCCAGGGTCACTTCATACACACCCCTTTCCCTTTCCAGGCCTGGTATTGGAGGGAGGAGGAGCAAAGTGGAGACTTGACCCATAGTTCACAGAAGAAGAGTGGTGAGGAGGGAACAGAACCACTCTGAGCTACTGGGCTCTGTCTGCTCCTTCCTCTCCCTCCATTTCTTTCAGCTCCTATGGGGAAGACGTGGGCCTCTCCCTGGTTCCTGCAGCAGCCCTGACTGGCTGTTCTTCCCCAAGCGTCAGGGTAGTGGGAATAGCAGCCAATCAGAGGGGATTTTCTCCCCAGGCAGGGCTGAAATTCATGCAAGGACTGGAGCTTCTTATGTCATTGTGAAACCGGTTCCAGTCCCAACCAAAAGCACGGGATCTGGGAACCCTGATCCCTTTCTACCTAGTTTTTGTGGTTGATCGGTATTTTCTGTCAAGTACTTTTATTGACCAGCAAAAGTTTCTATTCAAGGATACTTTCCAAAATCAAATCCAGGTTAGTCCATTTATCTATTTCATCATCTGTTAGAAGCACAAAATATATTGGCTAGAGTTTCGACACGTAAGCCATGTCTACTGTAGGAGTGCTTGACCATTATAGTAATATCAGTGTACTATACTGGCAGAGAGCTCCTGGTGTAGGTGTAGCTATATCAGCAAAGCTGCACTTTGTAGCAATGTAGTAAAACCAGGCCCAACAAGAGAAACTAACTATATCGGTAAAAACACACTGCAGACTTCTGCTTTCACTGCTGAGTCTGTCAGGGATCACGCCGCTTCACGGACAAACCTGGCCATGGCGGCAGAATTCCGTAGTTTAGACATAGCCATCCTAGTCACCAGAGCTTTTTTCCTGTTATATCAACATACTTTATCATACTATAAAGCAGAAAAAAAGGAAAGTTTAGCATAAAGCTTGTTTACTGGTCCTAGAAAAACATAAGGCATTTTAGAGTTAAAACTCAATCTGTTTTTAGCCTATCCAACTGTGTCAAATTTGTAGCTCAAAACCATATAGTATGTAACATCACTATCCAAAAAGATACTCATTATGCAAAGCTGCGGCTTTGAATTTCTTTGCTTTTGTGAGTTTGTTATACTCGAGAGATTTTTTTAAGTGTAGATTATAAGAATTGGAACTAATAATTTTAACAGGCATTGAAAATTTATTAAAATGCAATGGATCTGTGAAATCCACAGCTGCACAAAATTTGGACAAGGGTTTTCAAATGAGTAAGAGACTTGAGATGAAAAGAGTTTAGAGAAACAGTAAGCAGCCTTTTAAAGTATTTAGATTCCTTGGAGAGATCAGAAAAGAGAGAGAAAATCTGTTCTGAAGACTCACTATCATAAAACTAACTCTGAATCTCTTTCAATCAGTTCAGTCTCTTTCCTCTTTTTTGCTGCTGCTGTCACTAATGGCACTCAGAAATTTGTGTGATGGTAAAGTATTATCCTGTAGATATCTGGGCACTGTTCCCAACAACAGAATGATTCACCCTTGATGAACCCAGATCTGGAAACATGTCAGTTCAGAGTATAGTCTATTAGGGTGCAGTCACATCGTGCCTGCAAACCCTAATTATTCAGATCCGCATGTGGGAATTATTATTTACAGTAAACACTCAGCAGGCATAACTTCCCTGGCTTTCCAAATATGCCCAAGCACTAAAATGAATGTTTAGGGCCAGGGTACCCCATGTTGATACTCGTGTAAAGAGTCCCTACCCTTCATGGTCTGACGTCTCCACAGCACCTCTCACACCCAATGCCACACAGAGTTCTCTAGAGGAGTCAAAGACCCACTTGTGGAAAAGACAAGAGCACTACTCTAATAATTCCCACAGCATCCTAGCAATCAACAGGGAAGCCACTGAAAGGTGAATCAGTTCTGGGGCTGTATTAACTGTTAGGTGAAAACTTTCTCTGTGCTGTCTTTGAGGTGAGTTCCAGGGCAGCAATAGCTGGAGTCATGGCTGGCGATACAGCTCTGCTGCAGAATACCTGAGCCAATGCAGAGGCATAGGGTTTTTCACACACAGCCCTGAACTCCAGCCAATCCCCCAATATTTTTATTTGTATTACCATAGCGCCTTGGAGCCCCAGTCATGCACCAGGACCCCCTATCATGGCCCAAGGAGCTTACAGTCTAAGTATAAGACAAGACAACGGCTGGATACATGCAGATGTGACAAAACAAGGGGAAACAAGAAACGATATTAGTCAGCATGATAGACGGTGGACAGGGACCAATCCCCATATCCAGTCTTCAGGTGGTAAATCTTGTCCTAATCGTGGAATTACATTGAGGTTCTGTTTCCCCAATTGATGTGGGGAAAATAAATGAAAAGCACTTATGGATTACTGCACCTATGTAAAACCCCAGCGTGTCAATGGGAAAATAGTCTCTTCTCAATTAACGATATACATTAGCTGGGAGGTGGTTTTATTTTTTGTGTTGATTTGACTTGAAAATTGTTTAGCTATCCATTCAGGTTCTTGTCTCTTACTCTTATGGAAAATTTGACAGTGGAGAATAACCACTTACAGACTCCTTAGAAAACCTAAGTGACAGCAACCTACTCTACATCATTTTTTCTGTGTAATCAGGGCCGGATTTCCAATTAGGCACAGTAGGCATGTGCCTAGGGGTGCTGGCATTCTAGGGTCACCTAAACAGTGGCAGATTACCACACGGGCCAACAGGGTCCATATTTGGGTGCTCCTCATGTGTGCTGGAACTATGGCCCCATCCCCTGCTGCTCCTCCTCCTCTCTCCCGGGGCCCTGCTCCTCCTCTTGCCCTGAGACCCTGCCCCTGGCCAGGCCAGAAGCCAGAGCCCAGGGGTGAGCATATTCCCTGGAGCTGACTGAGCAGCTCTTGCCCCTCATCCTACCCTGTGCGGAAAACAGAAAGGTCAGTTGTGTGTGGGGGGAGGGAAAGGTGCCCAGAAGATGCTATGCCTAGGAGCGCATAAGGTGTAAATCCGGCTCTGCATGTAATCACAACTTCCAGGATAGACACAGTAGATTATTTTCAGTACATAATAGTATTTCTAGTGTTCATTTTATGCGCAATAGATAAGATCAGGAACTTCCATTGCATCCAAATGACTGTATGTAAATAGTAGGAGATACTAAAGCCAAGAACACAGTAACTACGAGACAATGTTTAGAAGAATACAGAATTGTTTTAACTTTGTTATGACAGTGATTTCAAGCCTAGTGGGCTGTTTTGCCATCTACTTCCTCCCTGAATATGTCTTCACTAGAAAATTGTATCATGTTTGAATACCATTGTGAAGAACTGAGTTAGCTAACATGATTTTGGTCAGAGTGAGCAAGGACAAATCATGTTCATCCTCTTATCAGCTAATTATGATCACACTCTGTTGGGGTTAGGATTTAGTCATATTTACATGTTTCCAAGGATTAAAAGAACAGTGTGATAACCTACTGTATTGACATGATTTTGATCATTCCAATTAAGAGATTTTTAAAAAATCTACAAAAAACTTGACACAAATATTTTTCATTTTAATAATTTTACTCAGAACTTAGATCAATGGACTCTCAGGCAGTCTTGGTTGGAACTCCAGCTGATGATCAAACAGTGCATGAAGGAGCCTGTAAGTATTTGGTTCTTTTAATGTATTTATAATATTTAATAAAGTATGTAAAATTTGTACCTAGTCCCTGAGCAAACATACCATGAATATGCTAGTTTACTTATGTTTCACTGTAGGGTTCTGGGTCTGTGGCTGAAATGAACAGCTTGTTGGATAATATTGCAAAGGCGACAATAGAAGTGTTTCAGCAATCCGCTGATCTAAACAATAACTCTTCTAACTCTGGTATAGGCCTCTTCAATCCAAACTCTCTTGGAAATGCTGACACAAGTAATACAAGACAGAATGGTAAAAAGACATTCCTAAGGTATTTTTGTGTAGCACCTTTTTATTTGCTTTAACTAACACAATGGTTAATAATGCATAGATTGAAATTAAAACTTTGAAACTTACAAAGGCTTGAAATGGGAATGTTCAGGAAATGTTACCTGAAGGTCACTGGTTTTTACTTTTGCTTAACTGTAAACATTGGTGTTCTATGGAATTTTTGGAATGAAGCATTTGTGGCTGCTCAGAGAAACTAGCCCAGAAAAACTAGATCATCTGTATCATTGCATTAGTTAAAATGACTGAGAATGATGTCAAGAGTAGATGGAGATTTTTGGATGAAATAAGTTTGTGATTCTGCTTTTAGCTCTTCTGAACGTCGAGGCGTATGGTTGGTGGCTCCCTTGATTGCAAAACTACCTACCTCAGTTCAGGGTAGAGTCCTGAAAGCAGCTGGAGAAGAGCTGGAGAAAGGTCAGCATTTGGGATCGTCCTCAAAGAAGGAGAGAGATAGACAAAAGCAAAAAAGGTACAACCTTTGAAAAAGTTTGTATGCAACTTCAGAAGGCATGTTGAAAGTAGAGCTGTGGCGGGAGGCTGCCTTTTTGCAGTTGTAAATCTCCTGGGTCTCCTTTAGAGGTTACAAATTCCCAAACCAGCTGTGGATCAGATCCAGGTTCCATTTTATCTAAAACAGTCAATCAGTTTCAAGAATGGAGTAGAGGGAGAGAGGGAAAGACTTAGCCCATTTCCAGATGTGTGTACGGTGCTTTGTTGATTAAATACTATGCAAGTTTCAGTAATAAAGAGTTGTGAAATGGATAAATATTTAATACCCCCAAATCACAACTGCCCTCTCTCACCTCCCTCCAGCACAGGGAATTTTCATTAGCATTAAGATGTCAGTCTCAATTACTGTGGAAATGTTGCATCTTGGCAGTGTAATACCTAAGTTTACACACAGAGGTGGGTCTCAGAAACTAGCCTGTTTAGCCTAAGAAAAATTGATAATCTTGTACCAGGACCTGCACTACTCCCTTGTACAATTACCTTGAATAGTGCAATTAATTACATCCTTTAACTTCAAATACTTACCAAGCTCTCCTTTTGTGTGGTTGTTCCAAGAAACAATTTTTGAAGGTGACAAATTCTCTAAAACATTTAATTGTTCTATATGCAGGCAGTTGAAGTCACCCATTGTTGCGACATCATTATATTTTGTTACCTTTTTGATTTCCCTCAGCACTGTGTGCTTAGCATATTTTTCCTGATCGAGAGGCCAGTAGTATGGCTTTTCCAAAACATTTATATTCTTATTGCTTCATATTTTTATCCATTTGGACCCTGCTATAAGGTTCTCATTAGATTCTATGGAATAATTTCAATATAGAGTTATTTCCCCACCTCTGCAGTCTAACCTAACCTTCCTATATAATTTATAGTAATTTTCTTTTGTCATTGCAACATATTTCAGAAATGCATATTATTTCATTATGGTCATCTTCATTGCCAGGCATACTGCTTGGTATAGAGATGTATAGGTTTGGTTTCATTTTATTTGCTGTGTCCATGTATTATTTAATTCCTTTGTCTTGACACATACATGCTTTTTTTTGGAATTTACCTCTCTGATCTCAAGCTGGTTCCTTTACCAATTCAGCTGTAATTTCTGTCCTACCCTTTACTGGATGCAAAGATACCTTTTTGTTATTGACATCCTAACAGATTTCTTTGATTAACTTGAGTACTCCTCAGTACTTCTTTCTTTTTCTCCAGCTCCTAGTTTAAATAATCTCCCAACATTTGCCAATTTTCTGTTTCAGTAGCAAGGTTCAACTTTGGCTAAGATAGAACCAGTTCTTTCCGT
Source organism: Emydura macquarii macquarii (assembly GCF_026122565.2). Classification (NCBI taxonomy): domain Eukaryota; kingdom Metazoa; phylum Chordata; order Testudines; family Chelidae; genus Emydura; species Emydura macquarii. The sequence continues at coordinate 5,088,940 of NW_027130155.1, read as the reverse complement.
CTAAGTGCTCCCTTCCCATAAAAGTTTCCTAGTGCACAGAAAATTTAACCCCCTCCTTTTTACATGATAGTCTCATCCACATATTAAGACCGGGAAGTTTCTTCTACATAGTTATCCCTATGCATAGAACCAGAGCCATTTAAAAAAAAGCTATAATAGACTCATATCTACTCTTTTTGTGCTTTTGGGTTTGTCTGCACCAGAGCAGGAAGGTGTAATTTCCAGCTTGGGTATAGACATACCTTATAGTGTGCTAAAACCAGAAGTATATCCATGACAGTGAGAGGTGCTAGCCATCCAAGTATGTATCTTTGGTTTCAGATGGGATCATACTCAAGCCCTCTTGCCACTTACACCAGTATGGATTTGCTTCTATTTTTAGTGCATTAGCTCAATCAGAGCTAGTGCGGGTATATCTACTTGAGGTAGAAATTACACCTCTAGTGCTTCAGTGAAGGCATACTGTCTGAGGCTTAGTACACACATACCGGGAAATTTGGTGGCAGAGTAGCTTGCAAAACTCCTGTCGACTTCCTAACTTCCCTTTGGTGCGCCGTCTCCACTGCGCTGTGCCAACAGGAAATGCGTTCCCGTCAATGCAGCGCTATGCCTTTTGAGGAGGTGATTTAATTGAATCGACTTCGGATCAACAGAGCGAGTCTTTACTGCCGCTTAGTCGATCCGGGTAGATTGATCTGACGGGGGTGAATTTGTGTGTACAAAATGTGTACATACCCTGAGACACATCTGCTTATTTGATAAAAAAAAAACCAAGCATTTATTGCTGCTTGCATGGCAGAGCACTTTGCATAGCACTATGGGAGAGTGTTAAACTCTATTTTGCCTTATACATCATCCACATCATTGTCAGATAAGCTCCTAACTGGAGAATTTTTGCTATTAGTTGCAGTGGTGGTGATGATGGAAGAGTTGGAGGATGCAGTTTGATTTTTCAGATCAGATTGAGTTTCAACCCTAGCAATTATAACAATCATCATTTGACTTGTTTGCTGAGCAAATTTGTTATGGAAGTTATTGAGAGAACAACTCGGGGTCACTACTCAGCCAAATTCACACTTCAATTTCAATAGAAAAGATTTTATGCGTTGGTTTTTTTTAATAGCTTTGGAGTTTTTCTGACTCTTCTAGTTACTTATCCCTTGAATTATAAGAGCAAAAATTAAATGCCAAATACAGCTGTTGAAATGAAGAGTGGTTCTTAGAAGTGCACATGTTGAAATGAACATGTGCATGTGAGTTATAATATATAAGGGTGCACAGAACTATCAGTAAGTGTACACATCGAAGGATATGCCTACATTCTGAGGTAGGGTGTGATTCCTCTGCTTGTTATACACATACTCACACTAGCTCTCATTGAGAGAGTGCGAGTATAAATAGCAAATAGCAAACCTGCCTGAACCTGTACTCTGTTGCCTCAACCCTTGCTACCATGGCCACACTGCTATTTATACTTAGGTTAGCTTGATGAGAGCTAGCATGAGTATGTGTACACAAGCAGGAGAGTCACACCCTAGCTTATAGTATAGACCTAGCCTAAAACACTGTTAAAAATAATTGCTTGAATTGAATTTATCTGAATGCAAAGGCCTCTATTGAAGTTTGGTTTTACTACTGCATGTTTCCAAATTTGTCGCTATTTCTGTTTGAATATATCTGAATATATATCGCATAGTCACATTGGAGCGAGTCTTGAAGTCCTTACTCTGACACAGTACCTATCCCCTTTAGTGATCATTTTGCTGGAGCTTTGTCTTCACAGGTATACTTTTAATTCATGTTAACTAACCTTTGTTAAAACCCCTGGATGGTTTACCTGGACCCACTAACATGGATTAAAACTACAACTGCTTTGTCTTCTCTAGGATTTTAACACAGGTTAAATAGCTGTTAAAATCCTATTCAGGACAAGGCAGGTGTAATTTTACTCCACGTTAGCAGTTTGAAGTAAATTTTCAGAAGTCTGGGATTTACCTTGCCCAGCTAACGTGGATTAGCACTACACCTGCTGTGTGTTAACATGGGTTAAAAATGCGTTGTGTTTTCCAGAGTTAGGTTTGATTATCTCCTGCAGGATGCTGTGCATCTTCATCTCCAGTTGACTGAACCCAGGTTGAGGGTTTCAAGACGATAAGTGTAGGTTCCAAATAAAGACTTCAGGATTTTGAAGTTAGGCTTCTGTTGGCCTACTTGATACATTGTCTGCTTTACACTTTGTTTAATTTCTGGTTTGTGAGGCTGTTACTTACTAAAATAGAAACTGAAGAAGATCTGAGCAGCATTTTCTTTTAGGGGAAAATTATAGGGAAGGAAGGGAATGGAGACGGGAAGTATCAAAATAACCTTACTAACTGAATCTTATGTGTTTGCCTCTTTTAAAGCATGTCTCTTTTGAGTCAGCAACCTTTCCTTTCTTTGGTACTTACTTGCCTTAAGGGACAGGATGAGCAACGGGAAGGGCTTCTAACATCACTGCAAAATCAAGTTAATCAGGTAAAACAAACACATACTACTGAGCACCCTTCATTTGATATTTTGTGCCATCAGTTTTATGTGTATCGGGTCGTGCAAAACTAGGAAAGTTCTAAATCACTGATTTCAGAAATGAATTGTCAAATGAAGGCGAAATCAAAGGTGAAGAAAATTTTAGCTTATCCATTCATAAGAATGAATCAGTGCTCCTTTAACAGCAATTAAAAAAAAACTTTTCCCTTTGTACTGACAAATAACTTTCTTAGAATGTTTCTAAAAATAATAGAACAAAAATGTAAGTAATCCAGGACCTGATTTCAAACCTTTCCTGAGAAGCAATGGTAGATTGTTTTAATGAGAAGGAAATCCCTCCCAGTGCTTTGTGTCTAAGGAGTTTTATAAAATCCTAAAAAGTTTGATTTTTCTGGAAAAAAGCGGTCTCTTTCTTGAATTAGATGCATAATTAGAAATAGATAAATTGTTTATAAAATAAATAGCTAATTTAGGGCTAGTGATTATTTCATTTCCCAAAGCAAAGCAACCCTGTAACCTTTCTCATGTAACTTATGCACACACACATGCATCCTCCCTGCCACTTCATTCCCACTGTAGCCCTCAAGATTGTAAGCTCCTGGAGGCTGGGACTGTCTTGTTATCAGTTTGAGTACAGTGCCTGGTAAAATGGAGCCCTGCTACCTGTTTTCAGTCTTTAGATGCTACCACAATACACATTTATAATAATAAGCTTCCCCCATATTCCCACCCAAGACAGATCCAGGCCCCAGCTTTGCTTCCCAGCCTCATTTGGTCCATTCCTTGATGCTGCTTTTCTCCATTTCTGCTGCTGCTCCCTGGCCCTCCTCCTCTTTTTATTTATTTATTTTTTTAAACTACTTTTATAGGTTCTCATCTAAATCCATCTGAACTCTGACTTACACCCTCTTCCTTGCAATCTTGGCTTTGTTGATCTATGGTGTCCAATAGGACAGAATGGTGGAGTGGCAACTGATGTTAGAATCCAGGTGTCTAGCCCACGGTGCTATAATCTTTGGGGGAAATTATTCTGATAAGAGAGTGGATGACAAAACTGCTTATTTTATCTTTGAAGGAACAATAGCAAGATATAGCCTTACAATCGAAGCCAACAAATAAATATCGCATCTATTCCAGCTCTTTGTAGAGATAAACATTAAATGGGGGGAAAATTATCAAACCCAAATTCAATGAAGGCATGAAGAGTAAAAGTGAGAAAATCCTTCCATAGTTCTTTGTAAATAAGAAAACTGTATCATGAAGTGATGGGTAGAGATATTTAACAGTTCAAGGGGAAAAGCTCTACTTTTATTCAAATGGTTGTTGTTCTTAGATCCTAAGTAACTGGAGGGAAGAACGATACCAGGATGATGTTAAAGCCAGGCAGATGATGCATGAAGCCTTACAGCTACGTCTTAATTTGGTAAGAAAGATGCATGAATATATTTCCCTTCACATTTATATTATCTAAATTAGAAAATAGCCATTTAACAGAAATTACTTTGCAATTGATGGTAAGAGGCGAGAGAGATGGAGAGTAGCAAAGTCTATCTGCCTGTCTATCCGGTTTTGTGCCATCACCATAGTATCTTAGCAATTTCTACCTCAAACAGCAATAGCAAAATCCCTAGCAGAGTCAACTCTTTTTTTTTTCTTTCTCTTGTCCTTTCTTCCCTCTTTTCCTCTTCTCCCTTTCCTGCAATATTTTTGGAGAATGTCACAAATGTGCCACCCTTTTCTGGAAGCTGAAAGCCACAGTCTATACCCACCAACTGGCAAGCATGTGTTAATATAACAGAAAAAAATTTTGGAACTAGGCACTTGTTATAGTTGAGATTTTCTAAGCTGACTAGAATAATCAGCCACACGTCAGCTTTGAAAATTTCTACCTGGACCTCCAACTGCTGTGTAAAAGGTAAATGAGAGGTGGCTTAACACCATTTTCTTTATTTTTAATGTAACTCCCAAAAAGTGTTTAGCACAGCAGAATAACCAATGCTTGGATGCAACATGTAAATCCAAAATGGGGAAGCACCAAAATAAAACAGAATAGCTGAATGTAATCAGGGAGCAGATTTTAGCCAAGAAAGAAGGTACAGTGCTATGCAGCCCTACAATCTATAAGGCCAACCCTGCTCCTATTTAAGTGAATGTCACAGGTACCTACCATGGATTTCAGTGGGTGCAAGATGGGACTTAGAACCATTACTCTGCAAACAGTAAGGACATTCCTTGTACAGTAAAACCAGTGTGGAAATAGTGGTCTTTAAAGCTTTAGACTTTACTGACGAAGACTGGATTTGTCTACAGTGAGAGAAGCAACAATAAATCACATGGCTTCAGACCAAAAGTTAGTTACTGATCTTCCCTTCACTATAATCATGACAATGGAGATTGACTGACAGGGCATTGGGTATGGAGTCTCAAACTCTTCAGCAAGTGGGATAGGAGGGACATGTGCTTCCCATGGAACAGGCATCAAGCAAGTTGTACCTGGTTGTAGCCATTCCAATCTAACTATGAGCCAGTGTCGTTGATCAGACATGGGCTTAGTAATACCCTTTTCTTCAGATCTTTCATCTTTCAACAAAAGCAACATTTTTAATCTAATTTTGGACAAAGAAAAGAGATAATCCTATAAGGATTTGATTCAACACCTTTTGGAATCAGTGAGAATTTTCCTGTTGACCTCAGTGTTGGTTCGGGCATTAAATTTAAGACTGATATTGCTAATCTTTCATTTTTCAGCACTTTTGTGCAGTGTTATTGTGTTGAAGCAGGGAGAATCAAGTCTTATTGCCAAAGAATATATCAAGTTAATGCATAAATTACTCAGTAGAGAAAAAAAAGCCATGAATATAATTAGGATTCAGCATCAAATATAGTGTAACTAATAAATATTCAAAGATATAAACATGCATCTATTTGAGTTATCTCCATCTTTTATGTTGTTTTCCATGTAGGTGGGTGGAATGTTTGACACTGTGCAGAGAAGTACTCAGTGGACTACAGACTGGGCACTTCTGCTCCTTCAGATAATTACTTCAGGAACTGTTGATATGCAAACCAACAAGTATGTCTCTCTTATTATTATTAGATAATTCATTAATATCTATAATGTTTTGAATGAAAATATAGTCATATTTACATGCTTATTGTAGCTTATTGTAATCACAGCCCTGATCTGGGGAAGCATTCCTGTGGGGGACAGCACTTAAGCAAGAATTTAAAATTAAGTACCTCTTTAAATACTGTCCTGAATAGGGATTCACTTAAACACATGCTTAAGTGCTTTACTGAATCAGGGCCTATTATTTCTAGTGACCATTTGTATCAGCAGTTTATGTGATGTTACACTATGCAGTGGCTCAGATTTGCAAATATTTGTGTGCACATATTTGACCGTGCATGTGTGCATTAGGTGTTGTACAAGCTCCCTGGAGTTCATGTGTGTGTAAATATGCTTGAAAAGTCCTTACCACACCATCTACATAACCCTTCCTCCATCTTCCGTCCTCTTGCTAGACTTTCCCTGGTGGGAAAAACATTCGCTCTTGTTTGCAATGCCGCAATCAGAGAGGAGGACCTGGTTCCATATGCCTAAAAAGTGTCAATAGTCTTTGACATAATCTGTTTTCAGAGATGTCTTGACAATCACGTTACTATAAACATAATAGAATTTTAAATTTTGAGTTTACTAGATGTGTGATATTGCTTCTCAAGGTGCAGCGTAATACTTGTCTTTTTACCTCTTAGTGAATTATTCACGACGGTGCTTGATATGTTGGGTGTTCTGATCAATGGAACCCTAGCCTCTGACCTATCCAATGCATCTCAAGGGGGGTCTGAAGAGAACAAAAGAGCATACATGAATTTAGTGAAGAAGTTAAAAGTAAGTTTTGGATCTCTGATTTTTAACTGCACTTCTGTTGAATCACATTCTAGGCCCATCTTTTAATTCTATCAGTTTTATTGAAAGTGAGGTTGAAAGGAAGAGGAAAGAGAAGAAAATAGAGGAGCACTAGAGATAGTAAGGAAGAGGAGAAGTGAATAAAAATGGTAATATGGGGAGACAGAGTTTTGCGTCCTCTCCTTTAATTGTACTGCACAAGACACTTCAAGAGCAAGTGCCCTAGCAATCCCTGAAAGAGATTTTATCATCATCCTTTTAGCCATGTTTGAGACTTTTAAATCAACATTTCACTTAAATCCTGTTTATATTTCTGTATTCTGTTGAAATAAAAAGGAAGTGCAAAAGGCAATTTATAGATGTGACAAAGGCCAAATTAAAATACATAATTAAATTCAGCAAAAGTACAAGGAAGTGATTCATCTAGGAACATGCTGTTTTTGAATTGTGAAAGCATTGTAACATTTGAACTTCTCTTTTTTGTTAGAAAGAGCTCGGAGACAAGTGTTCGGAAAGTATTGACAAAGTTCGCCAGTTGCTACCTTTGCCAAAACAAACGTGTGACATTATCACCTGTGAACCAATGGGATCTTTGATTGACACCAAGGGAAACAAAATTGCAGGATTTGACTCCATAGATAAGAAACAGGCAAGAGTAAATGTTTACCTTAAAATCTCAGTTTTATTATGACTTTCTCATGTATATGAAAGTCAAATAAACGGTTTGATGTAATTTTTTTTACAGTATACGACTATATATTTGAAACTTATGGAAGTACCGTGCTTCTGTTGTAATGTACCTCCCTGGAATTATCGTTTTTAATTTTCTGATGCTTTATCAGTCATAATGTAATCTTCTTTAAAAACAAGAAACAAATAACTTGTCTTTCTATGAACACTCATTCTAAAAATGGCGTAATATTACCAAGTTGTGAGGAGAAATGGATGCTCTTGGTAGATCGAGAATTCTCAACGTCATGGAACAATACCTTTAAATCTTTTTCAAGATAATTGATCTTTTTCTGGTACAAGAATGCTTTAATCATTACAGAGATAACATACATTTTAATTTGAACAGTGTGAAAATTCACACACAGTGGGTAGCACATCCTAGATTTCATTGCCAATGAAAACTCAGTCAGTCCTCATCTAAGTTTACTGATATTTGCAAGTTTTTTGAGAAACTTGGATAGATTTTGTTTAAGGTGGAAGCAATGGAAAATGTGGTTTTTACATAGTCTTATGTAACCATAAATCAAAATTCAACAGTTTTGATTGTTTCACTTCATTTTTGATTTAATCGATTTATAAAACTGGGGGTGCAAAACCCACACAAACTAAAATTGTATGAAAGGTTACTATGAACTCCTACAAAAAAACAGCCCCAGAGTTTGTGATTATGTTAAATTACTGATCTATTTAGTTTTGAAATTGTATTGTTTCATTTTACAGTCTGGGATCTTGACTACCATCTGATATACAGTTTGCCAAACGGCAATAATCTGTGCCTTGGAGGGGACTAGCAGAGTAGCTCTGAGAAAAATTGTTGCCCCACTGGGACACAATCATCCATCCTCTCTAACAGCCTTTCCTAAAAAGGCCTCACCACAGAGTACATCGGACATACAACTTAAGATGGGTACACTTTTAAAAATCATAGAAGGGGTTTGGTAAGGAGGGAAAGGAGCCCAATTAATTTCATTTTCCTGAGGGAGAGAGTGGTGTCCGCTTTTCAAAGTTTGGGAAGTGCTGCTCTATAAAATAAGTTAAGCCATGCACATTTATTTCTCCTTTGAAGTAGAGTGTTTTGGGGGCTAGAGTGGGAAGCTTCAGTTACCGGAATGCCATCATATGAAACTGGTGTGTTGGGAATGCATTTCTGGGATGTATCTTATTCCAAACATTTCATAAATGAACAGTGCAGACCAGTTTCCTTGGATGACTAGTCTTCAGAAAGCTGACTAGCTTTATGTAAGTTTACATACTTTTCCAGCTAACTTTCAACTTGAAAATGAAAAGCTAGGACTATTTTTTTAGTTCTGTCTCTCTTTCCAAGGGCAATTCAGCTTTTTTATTTTACAACCCAGGTTCTATATTTCTTAAAGTGTAGTGCTGACATTTATTCAGTTGTATTTTAAATATATGTACTTAGAGAGTGTTTTGGTCTAATGTCTTAATCTGGTGATTAATAATTTTTGTTATTTAAAATTTATTAAAAATGTTAAAGTATTATTTGTAGTGCTTTCTGGTGAGGCTGTTGCATGATAGATGAAACCTAAGAAATATATTGGAAAATAACCACATTTTAAAAAGCTCTGTACAGCTATCAACATACACAATTATGAACATATAGCTTGATTCATTCTAACAAGTGCTAGCCTTGGATACCCCCCACACAAACATGTATTTGATAGTTTTTGTTTTGAGGAAAATATAATACATGCACACAGAGGTTTTAACCATAGTGCACAAAAGCAGGTAATTCACATTATTTTGTTAAGGTATCAGTTTAAGAACATTTGTACTTTGTATTTTGAAACAGGGTCTTCAGGTATCAACAAAACAGAAAGTGTCTTCTTGGGATTTATTTGAGGGTCATAAAAATCCTGCTCCACTCTCCTGGGCTTGGTTTGGTACAGTTCGTGTTGATAGGAAAGTGATAAAGTATGAGGAGCAACAGCATCTTCTCCTATACCACACACATCCCAAACCCAAGCCACGAAGCTACTACCTCGAGCCCTTATCACTTCCTCCAGAGGAGGAAGAGGAAGAGCCTACTACACCTGTTTCTCAGGAACCAGAAAGGAAATCAGCAGAGCTGTCAGATCAGGGAAAGCCTACGACAGATGAAGAGAAGAAAACAAAAGGCAGGAAAAGAAAGACAAAATCAAATTCAAGAGCTGATGTAAGTGAATAGAGGGTACAGTGTTAAACAATAATTATGTGAAGGCTTGATGCGGCAAGGTGTGAGTGTCTTCACCACCTCCAGAAGTTGCAGGATAGAGTGCGAAGAAGAGAATAAATGGTAAAAGTTCAGCAGGAAGCTGAAATGTTACCAGACAAGTCTGCCTAAAGGATTGATATATATGAGTGCACTGTAAATTAATAATACTTGCAAATTAATATGAAATCTACTAAAACATGCTAGACTGGATCTTAATTATTGACAGTTAGTCAGGATCATTAGGCATACCCATGCATGGTTATTATTTTTTCCACTTGTTTGCATTAGAGAAGCCACCTGAGTTATATTTTGGATACATTTCTAAACTTCCCAATATCAGGGTGTGTTTGGAACGTTGGCTTTGGTTGAAGTGGTTGAGGCCCATCTCTAGTTCGTATAAAAGGGACATGGACAACTTGAAACAGATCACTTGAATCTAATATATGGAAGCCATTTTAATTTTCCACGATTTGTTGCCATTTCTTACCAGAGTTTCCAGTTTTATGTTATATTTTGTGTGTGCAGTGGGAGAGGGTGTTGCTGTATGAGACTGACATAAACAACAAAGCCCAGTGCACAGTATAGAACTTCTGATGAGGCAGACTTAACCTTCTGTATGATCTTTTTTTTCACCTAACGCCAAAACTTGTACTTCATGATTGAATGGCAAAACCACAATTTCTAAAACGCTTTCTTTACATAGTAACAGTGTTTTAATACTACAGTCCAGGTGTAGTGGTATTATGTAAGCCTAACACGAGCTTGTGAATGTGATGTAGACGCAGATGCTTTCAGTAGTGGTAATTTTAATGTATGGGATTTTTTTGCCTTTTGTGATGCTTCGCTTTAGATTCCCTATGTTATCTGTTGATACACTATAAATTGTATTGATGTGCTATAACCAATGACAGCATGCGGAAGATAATTATGTATAAGATGAAACAGGCTGGAACATTTAAGAGAAGCTGTCATTCTTAATTACCTGTGGATAGTTTGTGACTCAATCTATTTTCTTACAGCATAGTAAACTACAATAGGAACAGTCTTAAATCCTTAAATAATTGAGTAGGAAAACTGGCATTATTTATGAGTTAGTAGGGTAGGAATGTCAGTAACGTTCCTTTTTATGGTATGTTTAAGGAATATCCACAAAACAACGTCCACAGAGTGCCTCCCAACTATTCACCAATTTCCTCTCAAATGATGCACCATCCCCAGTCTGCCTTGTGGGGTTATAACATTATGGGACAACCACAACAGGCTGGTTTCTTTGTTCAGAACCAGCCCCTTCCACCAGGTATGTGTGGGCTTTGGAAGTAAATGGGGATATATTACTTGTCATACAATAAGAATATTACTCCTTGAAATAACAGTAATAACTTATTTTTTACTTTAGTTTTTTTCACTTAAGGTGATGTGACTGCTGCAACCTTGAGTTTTAATTCTTTAGTTCACTTAATACAAGAGCTTTGCTCTCTCAACTAAAAAAAACTTTGAGGATCATCTCCATTAATTTATTACATTTGCATTTTATCACTGGGTAAAAATAGATCACTGAAACATGTTAGAGAAATTCTGGCAGAATGCTGATAAATAGTTTAATACGGGAGGTATAAGAAAATATAATTTTTTAAAAATTCATGGTATTTTCCTTGTCACTTTGATTTATGATGTGTATTTTAAAACTAGTTGAATCCTAATTTTTGGTTTGTTGTTATAAATTGATCAATGTCCAGTATAAGTAGATGCCATGGGATAATACCCTTTAACGTTTGCTTGCCATGTGTGTTTGTATAATTTATTATTTTTTTGTTTTTCATTTCATGGTCATGTCCAATGAAAATATTTTGCATACTTTAAGGGAAAATACAGCAAATCTTTTGATGCTGTTAAAATAGCTACAATATCATGAATGAAAATTATACAACAGAAAAATTTGTGAGTTTGGTTACAAATATAGAAACAGAAAATATTTTTCTGATGTTTCAAATATAAGTAGATTTTATTTATTCTAGGGAAAAGGTCAAGAAAATATTAGATGATAATTGTAAAAAAATTAAGGAGATAGAGTTAAAGAAAGCTGCAAATGAAGTCAATTTCCTTCATAATAAACACACACATTAATTTTGTTGGGCAGCACGCAGTGAATAAGAGATATTTAGCCTCTAGACTATCAGGGTAAAATGGACTTACTCTTTTGCAGTTGGTCATAAAATTGTTCATTTTCTGTTTGAACTGTCATAGATCATTTATTTTTAAATTTTTCATTATAAAATACATGTTGTAGAGCACATCGCTTTATCAGGAGTTAGCTTTCATAGACTGCTTTCAATCTTCAAAGCTATTTTTTCAAACTATTGGTGTCATGAACTCAGGAGTTCATGGCTTGCAGTCCTGTGATCTTAAGCTTCTAGACTATACCTATGGGCACAATCCAGCTGTACCCACCTCAGTCAGGAGGTTGTTGGAGTACTGGAGTATGTGTGATTTGAGAGCTGGAATAGCTGGTAAGCTGCATTATAGTTATGGAGATCTTTTATTTATAAACCTTCTAATTAGAGTTTGGTTGAGACACTGGAGAGACAGTTCCATCCCCCTCCCTCCTTTCTTTCTCCCTATCTTTTTTTTATATATGTGTATTCCTCCTCCTCTCCCTTTCCTTCCATTTGCTGGAAGTCATTTCTCCCTGTATCATGTTTTTATACTTCTGTTACCTCTTTTGGTCTGAGCGGCTAGCCAAAAATTCCAGGTCTAGTGAGTTGTTCCTGTTGGAGGTAGAAATGAATGGAGTCTGGTATTTTCTTTTTTACATTTTTGTTTATTTACAAAGAATGTACACAGTCCTGTGTCTCTGAACACAGAATGAATCAAATAACAAGAAACAGCATCCCTGACCTAAAAATATCTTTCCAGATTTCTTCCAGGGTTAGACACTATGCCAGGGATGGCCAAACTTAGACTCTCTGAACTGCATAGAATAATCTTCAGAAGTTTGAGAGCCGGGGTGTGCCTGCCAGGCCTTAGGGCTTCAACCCTGTTGCAGGGCTCAGGTCATGCCTGCTGAAGCCACGAGCCCTGGCAGGCGCCTCCCACAGGGCAGAAGCCTCGAGCCCCACCACCCTGCCACAAGGCTGAAGTCCCAAACTCCACACTCTAGTCCGATAGGCGGAGAATGGGGGTGTGTAGAGGGCTCCGTGAGCCTCACTTTAACTGTAAAAGAGATACATGTGATTCCGAGCCACAGGTTGGCCACCCCTGCACTATGCTTTCAGATGCTCCCTGAGGCTGTCTGCCTCTGTCTGTCCTCCGTTTCTATGTGATCTTTCTCTCCCCATATCCATGCATTTAGCCAAAGGAATACTCAACCAGATACTCCTGGATTGGTTCACACACACCTTTTGTCTTAGGTGGGGCTTATGCTTACAGTTAGGGTAACTGAGGAGTGAGTTCACACCTACCAATTTCAGTGGGATTTTAACTCCAACTGATTACAAGGTTTCTTCACACAGTATCTAGTAGGGGTCCCAACGTTGCTAAAACCAGTGTTGCTGGGCCTAGTGTGGAGGAGGACAAACTATCTTAGCTATACACCACAGAGAACCATGAGGCTGAACCTTTGGTAAAGATGTATGGTGTATGTACACACACACAGCACAGTGGCAAATTGACCATCTACAAGAACTATTTAGGAAACTGAGCCTCTCAGAAAATGGAAATTTGCAAGGAGTAAAAAGGGAATATAACCCCCCGTGCCTAAATCTCCCTGATAATTCAAATAGGCACTTTTCTGTGCCATTCTGTTCACAGTGATCATAAACAACATAATTTTGATAGTACAGGTATGATGTGTAGAATTTTGAGCATGTCTAGAATTTAATGCAGTTTACTTGGATCTGCCCCCTCTGAAATCTTTCCTAGAAAGATATTTCCACTGATTTACTCCTCAAAAGATTCTGATGGTCTCTTACTAAACGACCTTTGCATGTTTCCCAAATCCATTCAGTATTGTATTTGTTGCTTTGGGCAAGCACTTTAGTTTCTTTTTTTCCTGTGTGTCTGTTGCATATTGAACAGTTATTCTGAAGGTGCTTGGATACAGTAATTGTCTCCTATTTCACATTTACATCCGAGGTACTCAGATATTACAGTTTTGGGCACCAGCTCCATTATTAGAACCTAGAAAAATGGTTAGACTTCCAATAAAGCTTCCATATTCTGAAGGTGCTCTGCTCTTTTTTTGTAAGCCATGCTTACTTGTTAATTGTTCTGGCTGAGAATGTTAACCACAAAGGCTCTTGCCATAATTTATTCTGCTGCAGATCAAAGAAGAATAGACAGATTAACAGTGACCTGTCACTCCTTTTGCTTTAAAAGACAGGGAAAACATTTATAGTTTCTGTATTTTAGGTGGTTCCAGATTGGATCCTACAGGTTCTTTTGTTCCAACAAACACAAAACAAGCCTTGTCTAACATGCTACAGAGGCGTTCTGGCACCATGATGCAACCACCCTCCATACATGCAATTACGTCTCAGCAGCAGCTGCTCCAGATGAAACTACTGCAACAGCAGCAGCAACAGCGGCTACTCAGGCAGCAAGCCCAGACAAGACCTTTCCAACAGGTTTGTTCAAACCCCAAAATATGGAGAGGAAGTCCTTTGTTTCAGCTCCTATAATAGTTACTTGCATATAGGCCTGTGAGGCTGGCAGCCATCTGAGGTTTCTTTGATCTCAGTTAACTGCCAGAGCAGCAGGTCCATGTACTGTGTCTTGTTCCACCAGGACCATTAATTTTTAAGCTTGAATTGCCAAACCAACTGTTTTGTCTGTGTCCTTTTTAATTTTACCGCCAATCTCATTAAATCATTGGCCTGTCTTCTACTACTTAATGTCTTTTAACGTTCCTGTGCTAATCTGTTTAATAAGTGTATGGATATTTTAAATGTATGTAAGATCAAGCCCATTTCTTGCAGAAAGCATGTGTAGAATTGAATAAGTTTTTTAAAGCACTACAGAAGGTAAAGTATTATCAGAGATTACAAATCCCTACGGCCCTATTCTGATATCAGTTACATGACACTTATCTTATAAACCTGGATATTACTTAAAACTTCAGTAGGTGATAAAGAAGATCTCATGGACACTATGCCTGCACTGCAATTAAAATCCCACCACTGGCCTGTGCCGGCTGAATCGGGCTAAGTAACTCTTTCATTGTGCAGTCCGAGCTTTGGGACCCTCTCACATGTTAGTCAATTTGCTGTGCAAATGTGGTAAGTTGCAATTCAGCTTCTAACATCGTGTATGCCTTTCCTGTAACCTTGAGACTGAATTTGAAATAGAAGGGCTCCTTTGAATCTTCATACTGATATTGTCAATATTACAGAGTATTTTGGGAGAATACAACAGACTTTTTATTGTTCTTGGAGTTGCATATAATTTTAAAAAAACACATCACCTTAGATTGTTTCTAAATTCCCTCAAGGTAGGAATCTGAGAGAGCTTTTCACATTCATGCTGCATGATCCAATATACTACCAGATTGGGAAAACCAAATTTGCTCTGTTTCTGCTGTTTAATAATAATGTTCATTACATTTAAGAACTCCAGAATTTCCAGGGGGAGTCATTCACACACACATTCTCTCTCTCTCTCTCTCTCACACATACACGTGTATAAAAATTGCTGGCATTTCACTTACTAAAATGTTTCATAGAGTGCAGTGAACAAAGGTTATACATAAAACCACACTTACCTGCTATGTAAGTATGTGGGAGATGCATGGCTTAAACCTACTTTTCTGGAGATTGCTGCAGGAATCTCCTAAAGCTGACGGTGTAGTCAGAACTAAAGAACAGTATTTAAAATGAAATTGGCTTCCAGACCCCTATTATCAAAAATTCATGTAATAATACTGAGTGATTTGTCCTGCCCTTTTCACATCTTGTCCTTAGTGGTGATTGTGTTTTCAAATCTTTCAGAATCTGCTTCTTGGGCATTCTTAGAACAAAAACTTCATCTTTCCTATAAGGAAATCCTTGGCATCAACAAATACTCAGTGTAGCCTCAAGCCATACTTTTTTTATATTGGTTTATTGCTCATAGGGAGTAGTACTTTTTTCTAGAAAATGCATTCTTGCTAGTCTGCCTTTGTAAAATGCTATGTTTGTCATCTTGTGCAAGTGACTATGGATGAACAACAGCTCCTGGTGTACAATATACACAATACAAATATAAATAAAAAACAAATAAAATAAAGGCACTCAACAATGCTGAAGTCCTAAGAAAGTTGATGAGTAAATTCTACTGATTTTCTCAGCATAAGCTGCAAGTTCATCACCAATTGTAGTTGATGGTAACCATATATAGTATCCATTTGTGAGTAAAATTTGCTGAGAAATTTTGTTTCCCTAAGAATAAGAGCTTCTCATATCTGATTATTCTTGTTGGGGGGTGGAGAAAAAAGATTCTAGTCAACTTTGGTAGATTCCTTGCAAAACTAGATCAGCAAATTTAGTTTGTTGAAACAACTAAATGCATCACATTTCCATTTCTCAAGAAGATATTACACTTTTCTCCATAAGTGAATTTAAAGTTTATGAAAAGTGCTGACTGGACAATCCTGCAGACACCTGCCTTTTTTATCCACAGAACAGGTGCAACCCTGTCAGCAGAACTGCAAACTCCTTTACAGTATATCACCGCATTATATAACCTGTCAATCTGAGTTATCTATCTAGGAATTTATGCCCAGTTCAGTGTTTATATACAGGATATTGGTGGACAATTACTACCTGTATGTGAACCAAACATAGAATGACCGGCCCTTCCCAGAACTTTATTTTGTTTAATTTTATAAACAGAAAGTGTGTACTATGTCAAACATAAACTACTTGTCTTTATTTTTAAGACCCATTTGGCCTATTCCCATGCTATAAATCATTCCATGTGTTGTTATGATGTTGACTCCTGCTTCCTGTCTGCCAAAGATGCCTGTCTTGATTGCCCATTTGTCAAACTTTCCCACAAGTATCTACATGCTTTGTCTCATGCTGCATGAAAGGAGCGCCTGTAAATATCTATAAAGCTACTTCATTGTCCTCTTTCAAATTCCTCCTTAAACCTCTCCTCTTGTGATGCCTACAAAAACCTCAACAATGATTAAAGAGCTGGTATGCTGAGACAGCATGTTGATAATCATCTTGTTACCTTGTGCTTTCCCCATATGTCTGTTGTTTCTTGTCTTTCACTTAGATTGAAAGCTCTGTGGGACAGTGACTGTCTTTTTCTTATGTGCTTATAGGGTGGCTAGCACAATGGGATCCTTATTGCCCTTTTGGGGCCTTGAAGTTCGACTGCAATACAAATTGTAAATATGATGATATATAGCACTATTCACAAGCAGTGTCTTGGTGTTGTACAGTCAGAGAGAAACTCTTTTCGTTCACTTCCCATGCACTGCTCTATACTTCTCAGATGGAAAGGGGAGACATTCCTACAATGTTGTGCTTTCTTCCTTGAGGATTTTCTTTCCTCATGTCTGTTGTCCTTCAGCAAGGGGCTAGTTACTAGCATTTAGTCCATGCTGTACAAATGTCCTGCATGCATATTTTCTTACCTAAACTTAACCTCTCTAGCCATAGTTCAAGTAGGTCCAGCTTATTCCAATCTTTGTGTTGTGAGAGCCAAAATGCTTGCTGTAAGTCCCTGAGTCTCTCTCCCATGGGTCTCAGGGCATGTCTACACTACTGAGTTTTGCCAGTTTATCTGGGTTGTCTAGAAGTGTGAAAAAATCACACCCCTGACGTATTAGTTATGCTGGCAAAAAAACCCGCCTGTGTATTAGCAAAAGAATCCTTTTGCTGGTGTAGCTTTTGTCATTTGGGGAGATTGCTTAACCATAGCAGCAAAATAACTCATTTTGCTGGCATTTGCTGTGTCTTCACTTGGGGACTTTGTGCGGCTCTAGTTATACTAGCAAAGTCTTTGTAGAGCAGACTAGCCTTCAGACATTTTGGGTGTCATCCTTAGTCTGCTGACAACCCACTCAGCTCCCCCCTCCATCCAGAGGCCACCATCTTAAAGATTTAGGATCCCCTTTGATCCTAGGTTTTGGTTGGGAGGAATACACCTCACCGGAGAAGATGGATCCAGTCAGGGGTATGCCAATCAATACATCCCCCATTGTTTTCTCAAGAAACCTTATCTTTTGTCATTGTTTCAATTCCTTTTGGCTTCTCCCTTACCTGCCTCATTTGATTCAACTCCTGGCAACTAGGCAGGTTGATATCAAACTAATAACTTGAGGGGCCATTTACATTTACAAAAAAATACTCCCACGTTCTGCATAGGGACCATGAACTACATCACCATCTGATTTCAGGCTTATAATCAGTTATGGATATTATTTCCTAAACTAGCTGCTTGCTGAATATATCCTTGGGCTGCTGGAAGGTGTACACCAGGGGTAGTCAGTAGGACAACTGTGGGCCAAATCTGGACCGCCAGATGCTTTTGAACGGATCCCCAAAACTTTTTATTTAGTTAACGTTGTTGTTGTTTTTGTATTATTTTCTCTGGAGTCTCGACCTTGACTATACCTTAACCAAGAAATTTGGACCTTGACAATAAATCACCCTGATGTATGCCTCCTTTCTCAAAGCTATAATCATCTGTGATTTTTTTAAAACATCCCCTCATGTAGACAGTGCCAGTCATCCCTTAAATCATTTTATTTCTTGTGGTCATGGCAAGCCTCCATTGCAAAGTGTTAACAGTGTGTGAGAAATTAACAAGATTCTGTGGGTGATTTTGCCTGAATGCCATTTAATACCTGCTCAGGTGTTACAACTTTTGCAGATCATCATTGAGTTTCTCTGCAATGGATGGAAATTGCAGCAGAGAGAAGAAGGCCACATCTACACTACAGGCACCACAGCTGTGGCACTGCATTTATGCTGTTATAGCACCGTAGTGCAGAGGCTTCCTTACTGTGATGGAAGGATTTTTCCAGCACTGTAGGTAATCCAGCTCTTCCATTGACCTAACTGATCTACACCAGGGGCTATGTGAAGTTTTCACACCCCTCAGCACCGTAGCTATGTCTACATAACTTGTTAGCATAGACCAGGCCTCAATCTCCCTTTGGGCTTGTCTACCAAGAGCCATAATGTGCACTACAGAGGTGTGGTTTCTAAAGTGCAGTCAGGTGTTGTGCACTAAGGTCCCTAAGTTCACATAGCATTTGATAGCACTGCATTAAAGCACACTGGGTAACTTTTAGTTTGCACCAGCAGGGTCTCCATGGACCAGTTAGTGTGCTTTAGAAATCAGATCCCCAGAGTGCACAGTCCTCCACCATGTAGATAGGCCCTTAGGTTATGGTCCAAAGTCCATTCAAGTCAAGCATAGTACGTAATCAATCCTGTTCAAGTCAATCATATATGACGTCCATGGTCATTGGATTGGGCCCTTACACTGAAACTCTTTTATGCAATTGTCTATACACAAAGTTGCACTAACAGTTAACTAAAATAGGTTTTAAAAACTGATTCAGTTAAATCAGTGTAAAACCTCTAGCTGGATACTCTTAAATCCATTTAAACCTGGCTAATAGATTTAATTTAATTTGGTAATGAACCAATTTAAGATGCATTGATTTAAATCTGGTGTATATTGATCTAAGAGTATCCACGTAGGTGTTTTGCACTGAATTCATTAAACTAGGTTTAAACCTTTTAGTTAAACCTCTGCAGCTTTATGCTTAGAGAAGGCCTTTGCAACATGCAACAAGAAGGCTTATTACATACAGGCATTTGGGTTGGCCACTGCCAAGATTGTGTATGATGCTAGGCTCAGTTGGCTCCCTTTGTGGTTTAATCTGTTTCCTGGCACTTTTATCTGTGGTTTAATGTTCCGCTTACAACATTTGTCTTTCAGACATTTTAGTTGTGTCTACACTAACCTTAGTAACAAAATATTCCTTTAGTTGTTAATACCAGATGACCTGCCTCAGTGGTAGTGTAGATAAGTCTCCTCTGTCTGCTGGCGTTTTTAACACCACATAGTTTAGACCTGGATTTAGAGGTTTAGATTTGGATTTAGATAGAGGATTTAATGTGCTGGTGGAGCTGCATAGGTGTCAGCAGCTGCAGGGAAATGTTTGGCAAAAGAATTTGAGAGTAGATCAGCCCTTTTAAAGTATAAATTATTTTCACGGGCTTTCCAGGCACATGCTGTGGTACAACTGGAAATTCTTATGAACTCTGTGCAGTCTTTTCCTCCATAGTTCAGATGCAGTAGTGGGACTGAAAAATTAGCCAGCGTTACCTAAGTGGAAAAGAAATGGTCGCCTCAGCATTTGCAGTATTTCTTTGTGTTTCCCTGGACTTAGTATAGGAAATACCTTGAGAACTGAAGAAAAAAGAGTTAGCAACTGCAAATCTTATCTTTATTTAAGGCATTGGGTATCTTTTAGGCATCAGCAGCATGAGCTGTATTTTTTTTAAGGGGTGGGGAAGCGAGTAGGTTTTCTTAAATATTTTTACTTCTGTATGTTGCTGCCAGCTGGAATATTGGTGTTCCTGCTCATTGACATAATTAGCACTGTACATTTCACAAAACATCTATAGTATGCAATTCTATAGGACCCCCTAGATTCCTGTAAATAAATCTAAAAGGAGCCAACACTTTTGCACTTGTGGGACTGTAAATACCATTCTATTAAAAACTTTTTGCAACAGAGTAAACACCGTTCTCTATTAAAAAAAACTATTATTTGCTCCACTAATTTCGCATATTAATAGACAATAAAAGCCTACTGTGATTTATAAGGAATCTATAACAGTTTATAGACAGTTCAGAATTCCTGTACAGAATTCTTGTAGCAGTGTTAAGCTTGATTAGCACCATGAAATACCAATAAGTGATTTTTAGTGTTCCTGAAGGATGATTTTCTGACAGTAAATACAGATAGGTATAAAAGTTTTTGTTTCATTAAGGGGGAAAGTATGTCATTTATTTTTTTTCTATTAATTTTATTACATACAATAAAGAATGAAGGATTAATATGACAATTGCATTAGACATTTGTAAGTTGCTTTTTTGTGTTATTTTGGTGAATTAATTCAGTAGATTGTAAATAGGTGATTGCTATGATTTAAATGACATTTAAATTAGTTGATATTTATTAGTATGTTAGTTGATAATCTAGCACCATTTCTTTATTAAAGACAAACAATTGCTGATGCAAATAGCATGTATTTTACTATTTGCGATTAAGAATGCATTCATCCACTTTTGTGTGGAAAATGTCTGTAGTATTGACTCTAGACTTTGAGTTGGTTTTAATGGTAAGTGTAAAGATTCAGTGAGGGAATCAATGTACTATAAACACTTGATGTAGGGGACCAGCCTGAGTTGCACAATCAGAGTATAAGTGAAGTTTACATATGTTATGTTAGGAGGATCAGAAGATAATCAGCCAGCATAGTTGAGGAATAAATATAGTCCTTGTGTGTGTTAATCTTGCTCTGGGTCTAGGAGGTTGTGATTGTGATTGAGATGTAAATTGACCCCTGTAGATTTATCTGCTACAAAACAAACTCTTTTTTTGTGATGCCTGGATATCAGTATTCTGACTGTTTGTAGGATCATCTTAACCATATTTTTCTATTCCCAGGAGATCTGATGTTTCTGTGTCAGCTATGGTTAGAAATGCATCACTTGCTGATGACTTAGTGGTTATGTTTCTCCTAGTCATAGGACATCAAATATTTGTTTTTATTAGATCAGTCTGATAATCCAAGACATATTGCAGAAGGCAGTCCACAGATAAAAGTTTACTTATCTTCCATGTTTTTGTTCTGAGGGACATATAGAATATGTATGTTCTTCCAGGGAGGAAATACACTTATTTTCATGATGACATTTAAAGTACTGTAAATGCAGGAAACAAACTTGTACTGACATTATTTTACCATGTTTTTAAATGGCAATATTTTGTAAAAAATTGGTTTAAAAAAGTGAACAGTAAAGAACTTTTCTAATATGGTCTACTGCAGATTTGTATTGCTTCAGCATGAGTTAAAATAGTACCAAATAAAGTACATAATTTGATAATAAACATAGTTGCTCACATGGATATTTTTCTGTGAAGTGCATTACTACGGAGTTGCGTGTCAGGTGCAGTTGCTCCTCATTGCTGTTGAGTAGCTGATGTTTTTGGTCTGATGCTGTAAAACTACTCCTTTCCCTCAAATCCCATTGATTTCAGTGTGTGTTGAAAATGTTAAGCATCTCTCAGTAAGTAGGTGCACAGCACTTTTGAGGATTGGACCTATGGAGAAGAACAAGCACAGTAGTCACAAGTATTGTTTCTATTAGCGTGACCTGCACCTCCTCTAGCTCTCATATCCTCCCTGGCCTGTTGACATCTCCCCTTGTGTTCGCTCTCCAAGGCCTGATAGCAATATCAGCTTGTTGTGAGTGGACACCAGAAACTCAGCATTTTAACTCCTCTCCTTGGAGGTTCTGTTTGGGGATTTGTGCATGAAACTGTCCACACAACTGTAATCTTAAAAATGTATATTTATTAAAATAGACGGTAAAAATGTAATTAAAACAAAAGAAACCCCATTTGCTTAACACACCTACATTTACACTTCTCATAATCGAGATAAGGCATTCTCAGGTAAATTACAGAAGAAAAAAGGGAAAGGTTGAATTATTTACATGTCTTGAAGGTAATCCCCTCTCTGATGAGACTGGCAGTCTCCCTTTCCGACTAAGTATCAACTTTTCTCTGATGTCCCCAGGTACTGAAGTATTCAGTGTTGTTGTAGCCATGTTGTACCCAGGATGTTAGAGAGACAAGGTGGGTGAGGTAATATCTTTTATTGGACCAACTTCTGTTGTTGTGCTAAACAATCTATTCCACCTTGCATTCAGCTGTGATGCTCAGACTACTTTTCCCAGACCTGAAGAAGAGATCTGTGTGGTTCAGAAGCTTGTTTTTCTCACAAACAGAAGTTGGTGCAATAAAAATTATTTCCTGTATTCCCAGTTTCCAAACCAGAATTCTCCATTTGCCTGTGCCCACAGTAGGGTTTGGGAACCTGCTGTATTCTCTGGGAAATGGACCAGTGAGGACATGAGGACCCATTTATAATGATCAATAGATGTCTTAGCTACTTAACTGCCTAGCCCAATGACCACATTTCACAAGTTGTCTGGTTGTGTTTAGCTTTGGCCAAACCTGTTGTTTAAATCCATCCAGCCAATTTTTTCCTTTTGCAAAGAATTTAGAGTTACGTTCAGGTCCCCAGGTCGTCTGTGATACCATGAAGCTTTTTACTTTGAAACTCATTTATTTTAAATAGCTCATTTGCAAAACTGAGATCTATTTGAAATCGTTCGTCTCAGATCATATTCACCTATCATGTTCTCAGTTGTTTATCAGTTTCCTCCTCAAATGGCAAAAGGATTAAAAATGAAAGGGTGTAAAAAAAAATCTGATTCTAATCCTCGTAAAGATAATACATTTGGTAACTGGATTGTATTGCTGCAGATGGTGGGATGTATAGGTAAAGTAATAATTATTTTAAGACGCTTATGAAAGAATGTCACTAGTCTTGCCTCATCAATGCAACAGCCATGTTGTAAAGGTGTCGTTTAAACTGAAGTCATTTATGTATAATAAGAGTGTTTTGTGTTAAGGGAACAACTTCTCTAATGAACCAAAGCTAATATGTATTCTCTGTGTTGTTTGCTATTTTCTCGCCTGTCCTTTTCCTTTAGGATGTCTGTAACACTGCTGTAGCTCTTCAAGAAGGCTTTGACAACATAATGGTAACCACACTGCTGTCTTCAACTTTATTTTTCTTTCTCACAAACATGCATTTCTTTCAACGCACAAGCTTTACAATTTGCTGTAAATGAGAATGATATGCTTTGAGCTCCAACTCTTACTCAGATAGTAGAGTGTGTGCATGTGTGTAGATTACATATACACATGTGCACATGGAGTATTCCTTTGACACGTTTCCAGTAACTTTATCATTAGTTTATTATTTTCCTTTTTCAAATATTTCACGCTTTTTGTTGTAAAAGATTAGAGGAAGGGCAAGATGTTTCTGATGCCACATGCATTTAAGCATGACCCATATCTTCACATACTGCTCATATCTTCATGCTGATTGTTGGTTTTGCTCCAGTTTTTTAACTTCCAACTCTTCCCTGCTTTGAGCTTCTGTGATAGCGTTAATCATTTAGTAATATGAGATTGAGGGCATTCTGCAACAGTGTTCCTGGTGCTGCTCCCTGGACTGACAGATGAGCTGTAAAAGTAGTATGGGCAACATGCTTCTCAGCACCCTAATTCATGCCATCAAAAATTCCAATCAAGCACTTAATTACATTCAGATTATGGGCATGTGCTAGTTCCTGCTCCTACTTAAATGGATAATAGTTCTGCCATTTCATCAATGGAAGCAGAGTTCTCCCTTATCCCTCTGTACTTGGAGCCCCCAAAATGCTTGTGATCTCAGATCTCATGCATGCATGGACTGTGCACTGCACTGCTGTCATATTACTGAGCCACCTAGGAAAGCAGATTTTCTAATGAATGTATTTTAGATTTTATGGGTCAAGTAACAAACTATAAGTATAGCATGTTGACATATGAATGCTAAATATTGAAACATAAACCCTTTCCCCCAGTCCATTTCAGAAATCAGAAGATAAATGATGTTTCATGATAAATGTAGTGTGTAGCATATTTTATATTTTTGTATTAGTACTGCATTTTTATCAGAAAGCTAGAAAATGTGTACCATTTTCTCCAATAACATTTTATGAAAAGGTATTTTGTCTTTGGGATGTCTATTATACAAGGGCCAAGTTTTCAATAGAGCACAGCTCCCATTTAGGCACCAAGATAAATTGCCAGGTTTTCAAAAAAATCTCAGCATGTTGGGTGCGTGCTCAGTAGGGTGACCAGATGTCCCAATTTTATAGGGACAGTCCCCTTGTCCCAATTTTTCACACTTGCTATCTGGTCACCCGAGTGCTGAGGTCTTTTAAAAATCTGCTACTGAGTGTCATAGTGGGACCTTTTGAGTGCTGAGCACCTTTGAAAATCTGACATTTAAAATTTGGAAAATCTGACCTAAATGACTTGTGAGCAGACAAGGGGTAAAATCCTGACACTGTTGAAGTCAATAAGAGTTTTGCCATTGTCTTCAGTGGGGCCAGGAATTTCACCCCAAATCATTATTTTTTTAAAAAAAGTTTAATAAAATTAATTTGTTCAAAAAATTAATCCATTACTGTGGCTTGGTGTGGTTCACATTTTAATAGCTGTGTTGAGGGCTTGTAAGGCATTATTGATTGGGAAAATTATGTTTCAAAGTTGGTTGCATGACTTCCTTCCTGTCCTGGGGAACTCTGTTTGTGTTGCTTAAATATTGAAAGAGAGAGGCAAACAGAATTAATCTTTGTTAAAATGTCTGGTGGATGCTGTGATTTTAATATTTTATATATTTGCAATAAATATTTTTATTTACTGGAGACTTGGCAGCAAAGGGATATAGTTTGGCATCTGTGCAGTTAATAAAACATGCCTAGACATATTATGGGCATACACTGGAGACTTTCATTTTACACAGATGTATCAAGTATCAAACCATGACATTTATGGTCTAACTAAGTGTTAGTATTTCGTTTTCTGTTTCCAAACACAGACTTTGTTGCCAGCCTGACTGAGGTAGCTCAAGCTGCTTTAATGGTCTATGTCAATTCTATTGCCATACTATAAAAGATTACTTATAACCACACAACTTACCAGACAGTGTGTTCAGTTCCAGTTGCAGTGAGTTTTGCTGCATTTTTTTCTATACATGATCAGAACGTAAGATACCACGGCTTCTACTGTAAGCTTGCATCAGCTCTCAGAAGAGCTCCTTTTTGTTACTTGCATGCACGATTCCATTTCTCACCAATTAACTTGCATGCTAGTCTACTCCTGACTAAATAATGCCTGTTCTGATAAAAACAATCACAGAATTCTTGCTCACAGTGTTGGAATTTGCTCTTTGTTTGCCTGCTGCTCTAGATAAAATTGACCTGTATCCTGCCTTGCTAACAGCTTTTTGTTTTAAAGTTCACTTTTGCCTATACCAATAGCTCAGGTCTGATGTAGGTAGGGCCTTATTGCTCAAGTAGACTCTGATCATAAATAAAAATATACTCTGCTTTGTAACTCATGAAATTTCTGGGCTTCACATAGTACCTTTTAGTTATTGAGACAAGTCTGTGAATTAATTTTGTGAACAAGAGTAATTAAATTTGGGAGTTCCTCTCTACAGCTTAGTTCTGTCTGTGAAATCATGCGTCTCCTCAGCATTTTCTTAATGAATTAGGGCTCAATCCAATTTCCACTGAAGTTTAAGGAAGTGTTTCCATTGATTTCAATGGGAGTTGAATGGGGCCTGTATGAAATGAGCACTTGTATCAGTGGGCAAAATTCCATTCTTCAGTGATTTCATTGGCAGTTGGACATATGTATCAACAGAAGAACCAGAAGCAATGATGACGAAGGGGTGACATATTCCATTGATTCTCAAAACACATTATGTACTGTGCCATCTGCAGAACCCTCTAGTGGGTTTCTGTTGTGTCCTTTTAGAAGCAGTGTTACTGATTGGAGGAGATATTTGAGCCTTTAAAAGCAAATCCCCAGCACAGTTCCAGGTTTCTTCCCATTGCTTGTTGTTACAAGCGTACTCCTCTCTCTCCGTTCTGGAATCTTGATTTATTTAAGTGTGGTCCCTGAGTTATGCAGGGCAGACAATGAGCCCGTTTCTGATATTTTGTCCCCAAACAAGAAGGTAGTAAAGGTGAGGGACCTGTTACCCTTCCTCTGCTGACAGCTTCAGCCTGAACTACTAGAAAAGAATGTGGGCATCTGGTTCAGGCCTTGAGTCCTTTCTCCTGCTCTTTTCCTAGGGTAAACAGGAAAATCTGAAATCTGTTTTCCTAGGTTTCTTACTTCTTGGGGTTGGGATTTGTCTGCCTCTCCAGCCAAACTAAATTATCCCTTCTCGGGGTAATGTCTCCCTGTACAGAGTCCACTCAGACCACACTGATCTCTTTATGCACCAGGTCTATTTTCCTGATGCTTTTGTGGCAGTGTCCAAATAGTAGTTAAACTGTGGGCCTGTTGTTTACTTATTTTTATATTTACAATCACATTACAATACTTTGTATCGCTTCCAACAGTGTGATCATTAACAGGATGAGAGTGAGTGATGAAGAAAAATTCCTGTTGCTCTTGAGGCTTTATCCCCAAGTGGCATTGCTCTTTGTCTCACTGATGACACTCATGGTAACATTGCAATTGACAGTGCATTATTGTCCATGTAACTTTGAATGATAGTGCCGGTATTTTGTTTAAATGTGGTGATAAAAGATTAGAGATGTTTTGTTTTGCTTTTGGGGTTTGTTTGTTTGTTTGCTTGTCTGTTTTTTGTTGGGGAGATTGAAGATCAGTGCAGACGCTGAATGCAAAGCTCTTAGGGCCCAATCCTGTAATTTTACTTATGTCTACAAATGTTTGGTGACTTGAGTCCTTAGGCACGGATTTTTAATGGTATTTAGATATTGCCGCGCTCAGCGTTGCAACCCCTAACTGATTTAGGAGCCTAAATTTCATTTTCAAAAGTGATTTAGGCAGTTAGGAACTTAAATTTCATTTACTGTCAATGGGATTTAGGCTCCTAAATGCCTAAATTCCTAAAACAGTTAGGGATTGCAATGTTGAACCAGCAACACCTAAATATTATAAAAATCTGGGCCTTAGTGACTAGTACAGTTGTTCAGTTAATCTGTTTGAGGTTTCAGAATCACAGAAAAATATGTTTCATTGTACCTCACTCAACTTTTCACTTGCAAATTGGTCACATGCTTGATCCTGAATTTATGCCCAATGTTAGTATTTTCTTCATCATTCTTCCCTTTGAAACCTATAAGAATGGCAGTTTAAATTTATTAGTGTTTTTTTATTTGTCGGGGACAGCACCGCTAATGTTCACTTTTGAAAATTAAGTTGTAATGAACTCTGCTATTGCACCACTGACCTCAGTTGCTTGGATGCATTTAGTTTGTCTGGACTGTAACTGGCCCTGTCACAATCCATATCTCTACATACAAAAGACAATTTTAAATCAACAAATGGGGCTTTTAATGAGCATGATTGCTGCATGTGTTTTCAGGCTCTACTGGAAATGAGTGCATTGTCTGTCTACCTATCCCGTAGGTATTTATATTTCACCGTAATATCTGAACGCCTTATGATATAATCATAGTCCTTTATTTTCATTGTTTCTATTATGAGGGCTAGCTCTTACACTAATTGATCAGAAAGTTATTCTTTGCATATTAAAACAAATGAGTCTCAGTGTCTTGATAAGTCTCCTGAAAAATTCAGTACACTGCCCTCAAGAATTTGTTACCTTTCGTCCAAAAGGGCCAGTTGTATTCCAGACTTTATTTTTAAGTAATCCCTACAGACTCTCTACTGACTTGATGATTGTGGGCTTTTTCATGCATTGCTGTGCTACAGTAGTGTTTCTGAGCTGAACAAAGGACAACTTTTCTGCTCACACCCCCCTCTCCCACCCTCCCCAGTAAGATGTAGATGCATATACTGCTCAGTGGTTAGTTCAGTATCAGAAAACAGAATTTTCTTGAACGAAAAAGGTAGGAAACTGGTTAATTCTGTTCATAAAATAAGTGTAAGACTTGACTGAATGAGCTATTTGTGTCCATGGATAGAAGCAGAAAAAGACTTTTATTTAGAATAAGCAGATTTGATTTGATTTGTACTTTGTCTTTCAGGGGCAACCAATAGATCAGGCTGCTATTTTCGCTCAACAAGTACGACCTTCTTCCCAGCTTCCACAGTATCCAGGGTTACAGCAGGCACAGGTACTGAGCTACTGCTATGGAACACTTGCCTACAGGCTGTAAGGTAAACACATGAAATTCACCTCAGTGTAGAGAGTCCAAGCACTGCCATTATATCCCTTTGAAGGCCTGGACTAAAGGCTGAATTGGGACTTAAGTGTAGGTTCCTAGAATTTCACCCTTAATGAAAAGTTATTGAGAGTTCTTCAGTTCCTACCTAGTTTAGTCAAACAAATCTTTTTGGCAGGTTTCTAATATTTTCCCAATGACCTCCCCGTAAAGTCTATGTGTATCGCAGTATTGAGTCTGAAATTCAGGCTGGTTACGGTGAGCTTGGACCCACTGATTTTTTTGCTACCCTCATGTCACGATGATACTGATACTGAAAAGAAATGGTACTGAAGATCCCAGATATCACACCTGATTAAGCATTGAAAAACTAGGCAAGATGGAAATTAAAACTGAAATGAATGTGTTCACACTGTAGCTGAGTGAGCCTATTAGAAAAAAAGAAATACACTATTAAAATACAAGGGTAATTGCTGTTTGTGTAATTATACAGCTGAATGTTTTACTGAGGGTTCCATTGTCCAGATTTTACTTTTTAATAAAGGTTATCTTTTTTCCTGTAATGCTTAAGGAGATTAACATGTGGCCGTTGTTAAATTGTACCATGGGCTGTTTTCCATGCAGACTGTGCCTCATGGATACACAATGTACAGTACTCAGATGCCTTTGCAGCAACAGCAGGCTGGTGGTGTAGTGCTATCACCCAGCTACAACCCCAGAACGTATCCAGCAACTCATTCTAATCCAGCTCTAATGGAAAGATTAAGACAGATGCAACAACAGCCAAGTGGGTACATTCAACAGCAGGCTGCTGCTTATATTCAGCCTTTAACAGGCACTCAGCGGTAAGGCTTTAAATGATCTTTTGGTTTATTATATTGCAGAGTGTGTGCAGTCTTGATGGCTCTAATGTTCCATTTAAAATTATGTCCATGAATCAGAATGAGGTTAATGGCAAGTCTTGCTACTGTTACAGTTGTTCTCCCTCCCACTTCCTGCCTATTGTTTGTTAGTCACTTGTTGCTTCTCATTTTCAATTAGATTGTAAATTGTTTGGGCACAGACTGGGCCATCCTCTGTGTTGGTGCAGCAGCTGGCACAGTGGAGCCTTTCTGTTTATAAGTGTATTTTGGGTACATAATACACAGAGAATTTACCAAGGTGTAACACTTAATACCATAATCTGGTTTACATGCATAAATCCTGCAGGATCCATGGGGAAATAAATGTTGGAAAGTCTATGAAACACAAGATGTGCTCATTCATTCAACTAGTGATGGGCAAAGGCACTTTGCTTAAGTTTGAATGCACTAGATCAGGGGTGGGGAACGTCTGGCCCACGGTCCGTATACGGCCCGTGAAATCATTTGGTCCGGCCCGCAAAATCATTAGGTATGGCCCTGGCGACGGGGGGGAATTCGGCGGCGGCGCGGTTTCGCGGTGGTGGCGGGGTTCCGTGGGGGGGGGGCAGTGCCCGCCGCTGAAACCCTGCCGCCGTTTGCCCCCCACGGAACCCCGCCGCCGAATTCCCCCCTGTCGCCGAATTCTCCCCCGCCGCCAGGGTCACCATCAGGCCCTTGACAGAAAAAAGGTTCCCCACCCCTGCACTAGATCAACATTTGAAAATTCAGCTCAGATGTAGTGGGATTTACTTTCTGCCTAGAAGAGACTGTCAGAAAAGAAGTATTAAGGAAAAGACGGAAAAATCAAGTGGGGAGAGGGGGGGGAAGAAATGAAAATGGAACAGAAAGTGGGTAGAGTGGAAATTAAATTGTTGGAGAGAGTGGGGGAAGAGGGAAATTCTAATAAAAATATAGGACGGGGATTTTCAAAAGTGCCATGCATTGGCCAAACACTGCTCCTGTGGAAGTTCAATGAGAGTTTTACCATCAACTTCAATAAGAGCAGTGTTCGGCCAATGTCAAGTGCTTCTGACAATCCCACTGGCACAGTATGTACCAGCCAGTGTGCCAGAGCCAGCCTATCTTTTAGAGAGTTTTTCTGTCCCTAATAAGGAACACATTTTACTGTTCAACTAGAAATGCACATTTTTATTTGGATAATCCTTGAAAAAACATGAGGTTAAATTATAGGTGAAAAAGATTCACAAACTCACAATTGTTTGGAAAACAAAGTTTTCAAGATTTGCAAAATCTCAGGCTCCACAAATGTATCCATCCCTAGTTGTCATGCGATAGATATGATTCAAAAGCCTGTCTTTAAAAGAAAATGTTAAGACTTCCCAAACTGTTGAAAACATCTCTGAGGTCATTATAACTGAGGACAGAACTGTTGTTTGGCTTTCTTTATGCTGCAGATGTTATGTTTCAAAGTCAACATGAAGCACATTGATTCTATTTATTAGTTATGTAAGGCATCACACAATCAGTATGACTAATCGGAACAAAGGTTTTAGAGACTAACATGTACAGTACCTAATTTTAATTTTGTATAATATGCTGATTTGTCATTATCAAGCTCTAAGAATAAACCTTCGTTTGACCTAGGAGTGTAAAATATTTCTAAAATATGCTTAGTAACTTACAGCCTGATGCAACTCCCAGTGAAGTCAATGACAGTTTTTCTATCAATGAGACAGAATGGCTTAGTGGATAAGGCATTGAACTGGGGATCAGGATTCCTGAACTCTGTTCCTGGCTCTGCCACAGACCTGCTGCGTGACCTTGGGCAGATCATTTCCCCTTCTGTTTCCTCTCTTTCCTATTGGCATACTTTGTTTTGTATTTTTAGACTGTAAAGACTTTGGGGGCAGGGACTGTCTCGTTACGTGTTTGTACGTTATCTAGTGTGACAGATAGTGCAACCCAATGCAGTATCTTTGGACCCGGTATTAAATTTATGAATGGTTTATGTAGGTTTGTGTCCTACTCCTGGGGGAGGGTTACCACAGCTTCTGCATGAACTAAAAACAATAGGGGGTGACTACCCCTGGGATTGTAAACAACTTTGGAGAAGCACTAACTCCTGGGTGATTTGCATATACTGGTTCAAACTGGGTTTTTCACAGACCAAGCAACAAAGAGAAAACCTGGGGTATTTAAAGAGTGAGTTTAAACAGACTGAAGGGCCTTCTTTCTGAGTGAGCAAATGGTCAGGATCTTTGATCCTGAAGGACGAGAAGGGGTAATGGCCTACCACATCCCTGATGTGGAAGATGGGCGAGTTCTGGTATGATTACTAAGCCTTTAGCGAGTTTTATGGTTTTATCTGTTTTCTCTCTGATGCTTTGCCTAAAAATAAATATATCCTGCTGAGAAGGAGCTGTGTGGTAACGTATAACTGCTGGCATATGCTGGCTATTCTCCTTGGCAAAAAAGCAAGCATGGGCACTGGCCATTAGGCAGACTGGCTTGCTGGGGATATCACAGTGTATGGCATAGGTCTGTACAGCCTTAAACCTTGGTCAGAAGGGAGTGGGACATGGGTCCATACCCAAGTCATGGCTAGAGGCCTTAGCATGACTGGCACTTTTGTGAGGTGACCATGGGAGTGGGGGGAATACAGAGGTAGTTATCCAGAAACTATGGCATCTAGCCCAGAGGTACTCCTGTAAAAATAATAATAATAATAAATAATAATTACTCAGTGGGAGTTGGATAGGTTCATAGGAGAAAATAAAAAAGCTTTAAGAGTTGTTGCTGGTTTACATAAACTCGGCATTCATGAACTTTTCTATTTTTTAGTGGGTGAATTGGTTGCTAAGAAACTAAGTGGTTATCAGCCCTGGCTAATGACATTATTTTAAATATATTGTGGAAACAAATTAATTTTACCTTAAAACCAGGATCAGATCTCATTGTGCTAGCTAGAAGCTGTACAAGTAGAGTAAGAACGGTCATTGCCCTGAAGTGCTTGCAGTCTGTTCTTCTTCACAGTTCAATTTAAATGTCATCAGCATTGTTAGAAAATATAATCCTGGCCCACACATTGTAGAGTAACTGATGTTTATCCGTAAGATCAAACATCCATTTTTTTCATCTCAGCAACAGCATCAAACCTTGTGTCCAACTTTTTCTTCTGTTGAGGAAGAAATAATTTCTATCATCTGATGACTACATAGTGAACTGCTAACAGCAAAGCATTAATCATATTGGGTTTGTTACAAAAATAGTCAAGCTTTGGTTTTCTCCCTCAGTGTTGAACCAATGAGAGATCCGCTAATTTGGATGTATTTACAAGTTTTTACTGTGACATTGGCATGTCCTTACCTCACCTGCTTCTCATTACTAAATTACACCACTGTTGGAATACACTGACCACAGTTTTATTTAAATGACTTACACATAAATAAGCACTAATCATCATGTGGAAATCCATCTTATGCACGCCATCTTGAAAATTCATCCCACACTAAATTCTATCCCACATATTCTGGAGTAACAGTGATTTATCAGTTAGGGAATAACAGCCTATGCCCTGTTACCTGTCACCTGTTCTTCTTTCTCTGTGTGAATTCAGCCCTAAACCATCCCCAGATGAAATTTCAAAATGTGCCTAAATCACTTGCAATTTAAGCACAGTATCATATTATTATGGAGGGAAAATTTAAAAATATTTGTGTTTTAAAAAAAATCTGTTTAATCTGGGACTACAGCCACTAATATGTATTAGTCAGAATTGTATGTTTAATGGATGGTTTTACTAGAGGGCACAGATAAGATAGTTTGGGTTCATTAACTGCATTTCCATACATTAACAGGTTTGGATTTCTTTTACATTTAATCTTAACTCTGAATGTTTTGGGCTTATAATGCTTGTTTTGGCAATAATTACATCATTCTTGCAATGCTTTTTATTCCAAAATATTGATATTCTCAACCTCAAGTTCATCTTAACATAGCTTTTGTCTGGAACTAAATCATAAGGCCTAGTGGAGAATGCCTGCTTCCTAGTTTAACAATAAATGTTACATACCATGTAGAAGCTGGCTGCTCATTTGAACTCTGAAGAGTTGAATAGCTGGATAACTTCTCTTTAGTTTAATTAATACACACATAC
Source organism: Emydura macquarii macquarii (assembly GCF_026122565.2). Lineage (NCBI taxonomy): Eukaryota > Metazoa > Chordata > Testudines > Chelidae > Emydura > Emydura macquarii. The sequence continues at coordinate 5,055,509 of NW_027130155.1, read as the reverse complement.
AACAACATATTACTATTCAGTTCAGTTATTAAATAATAGTATTGTAGATGTTTCCATTGGATACATTTTTTCTAAACATTCTTGCTTGAAAATACAATCTTCCTGTAAAACTTGCATTTCAAGTGTACAAGACACAAATTTAAATCCAGAGAGTTGAACACTCAGACTCATTTGATCTTTATCTGTAAATTAAATATAATTACCCTGAAATAGATTCTTCTCATTCAGACTAGCTCATCAGCCTTTGCAACAGAGTTCCTTGGTCGCAGGGGGACTTGATACTGTACCAACCACAGCTGCTCATCCAAACCTTAACTCGGTACAGCTTCCTCAGGAACAGATGAGACAGAGACAACAGCAAATTCGACAACAGCGACTCCTTCAGGTGGGGCACTTGGTTGTGTTAATAAAAAGTGTATTTGGGGCCTTATTCTCTGAATCAGGTAGTGGCTTTAACCTGGATCTCCCGTGTCACAGGTGAGTGCCATAACTGCCATGCTGTGGAGTTTCTCTCTCACTCCCCTTTCTCCTAATCTAGTGAATAATTATTTATACAAAGTGGAAAAGAGCTCCAATAGGAGAGATTGAGAGAGTCTCATCCCAGAATAGATGATAGCCTCGTGGTTGTTCTGGGGTCAGTCTCTCTCTCTCTCTCTCTCTCTCTCTCTCATTTTGACCAGAAATACCAACCTGGACCTGAAAAACCTCACAAGGAATTAGCATTTTTCAGCAAAAAAACATTTTATCAAAAGATTCATGATGAGCTATAAATCAGAGAGTGTTGCCTTTTTTCCTCCCCAGTAACCTTCTCTTTGCCACAGGATACTGAGCTGCGACAATCTCAATAATCATGGCACAATATAATTTATATTTCTAGGTTATGTGTATTCTTATAATCAAATAGTGTAATATGCCAGACTTAAAGTAGGGTGGAAACAGCCCCTGTCTATAATATTTTGCATAATCTGATTTGATGATGTATCCTAATTTGGCAGTTAAATCTCAGTTTGGCAGTTAAAAACCAAAACACCACCCTGGGATTCACGTAGAAGGAAAAGCAACACACATTAAAAATATTTTGTATTCTTGGTGACTGGTATAATTATTTTCATGCTTTCACTCTAATGCAGTGGTTCTCAACCTGCAGGCCACTTGCACCCAATCAGCACATAGCTGCATCCCATGTGACATCCTCTGGGCCATACAGGTAGTATATATATTGTATAGCTGTGGCCCACATAACACACAGAGAGCATATGCAGCCCACAATGGTAAATAGGTTGAGAATGGGTAGACTTATGTGTGCATACAGTTAATAGTTGAACATACCAAATAGATAGACTTTGAATCTGTTTCTGCAATGATGTTTCTTCAATAGATATTATGAATGTTGTATTGTAAATATTCATTATTTATCGTCCAGAATGTGGCCGGCACTGTGCAAATAGAGAGAACGGCAGGGTGCAGCTCCTAAATATTATAGTGAGGAACACGCCGTCCTCAACCAACACTAAAAACATACACAAATCATAGCTTAGAAAGATAAGTTAGTGAAAAAGCAAACTCCATGATCTATATCCCTGGAACAGTGAGAGCTGCTATGCCTTCTTAAATAAAAAGGCTGCTGGTGCTGCTGTTATTGCTATTAATCATTTGTATAATATAGCAGATTGTACCATGTTACCATGACAATGTTCTTTCAGTTGCAGCAGCAGCAACAGGGTCAGCAGCAGGCACTTGGTCTTCAAGCAGTGCAACCACAGCAGCCGTTGGTAAGCAGGCCTGTGAAAACCAGCTGGTGTAATGTGGGTATGAGGGGTACTTATGGGGTAGGTTTTATTTCTCATGGAAGTAAAGCAGTCTAGGAGCAGTGCCAGGAAGTGTAGTATAAGCTTACTCAGACTGCTCTGCCTTCGCATATCAGTGCTGATGTGCACAATCCTGTAGTTCCATCCATGGTCCTCTCTGACAATCTTGTCAAATGGTGTGGTCGTTTTATGATGTGCTAAGACAGGTTACCCAGTGACTATCTTTCTTTTTTTCTTTTTAATGTAAAGACCAGATTTGAACATCCGTCATGAAACAAAAGGCTTGTGTATTAATCATTTGCACCACCTAGACTACCTAAAACACAGCATTTTAGTTTATCTTTTAAAAACACTAGTTCTGGGACTGGAGTATCATGAGCTACCCAGTCACCCTTGGTTGTCAGGGTTCAGTTATATTGGGGAAGTTGGAACTGCTCTTGCTCTCCTCAAAACTTTGATAGATAATTAATGGATGCCTGCTTCTATCAATCTGGAACCTTTCATGAGCACTAAATTCATGTAATTATTTTAAATTCATTAGTTCTACAGGCTGAGTATATCATTTCAGGGTGTGTATGCTGATGATCGGCGTGATTTTGGAATGACCATACAGCTCACATGCAGTGATTATCCCTGACCCGGGCTGATAAAGCCTTTATATTGCACCAAACTATCTTAGATTTTGCATATGCCACAAACTTAAGAGCAACTTTGTGGAAATGTTTGAGAATTTTAAAAAAATGTTATTGGAACTCTCTCTGTTTTACTTTATTTCCTTCCACCTGTAAAAACAGTTGCTCAAGGACCCTGAATCCTATTATGCAGACCTCGGAGACAGAGATAAAAATATAACTAACATATTTTAAAAATCTCTCAAATTCTTATTTTTATTCTAGACATTAAAATGTCACTATTTCAAGCTCTCGTATAAAAGCAAGGGCTGATGTACCATTGGAAAACTGTGAATCTCTTCATTCCTGGGGTGTAACCGATCATTTATTAGCCTAGAAGGAGTAAGATACCTGAACTTAACCTTTATTGCACCAGGACTGAATGTTGGCCATATATTTTGTATATACTATGTATTTTATATGTTTCCTCATGGTATTGACTATGCAGAACTCAACTTTATATAATGTTTTTTGTCATTGCTAATGGTTGTAACCTTACATTTTTTTATATGGATTTTTGTTTTAAAACTTTTATGTGAAAGCAGGATAACATATATTATTGAAGCCAATTCTGAAACTGTGTGCACTCTAATATGAATTATAGAATCCACTTTGAATTCTAAGGCACTTTATATTTTCCTTCGCCAATTTAAATATATTTGTATTATATTTACATGATTGATGGGCTCTTCTGATGGCTGATTTTAAACAGTGAAAATTCCACTCTCCTATTTAATCAAAAACACTAGTTTGTAGCGTAATGCCTACACATGACTTTAATACAGAAAAATGGATTTATATCCTGTAGAAGTTGTTCTCTTGATGTACAGCTAATGTGTACTAAACGGTTAAAATATAGTCTCTCGTGTGCTTTGGTAACTAAGAAATAGGTGCTTGTTGCCTAACATTTCAATGTGTACAAAAAGGATACAATATTGATTTAGTTTACTGGAGGAAAGTCCCATATACAGAACTTGATTTGTGCCAGAACACTCTGAAATGCTATTCTGATGTGTTTGTGAGCAGCCAGAACAGAGTAATGGCATAGTACCGGAAGTGTGTTCTGGCATATTGTCTTTTCTTTTTTTTTAAAGACTCGAGCACACAGTTAATTGTGTAGAGAAGCATTTTCCTGATTGGTCATGTATTGCAGTTGCATAGAAAGGACCATCTAATCACAGTAACTTTCAGAATATTTCCTTGTTAGTCTTAAACTGTAGCCTTTCATTACATCTAAAATATGAAATGTCTTGCTAAAAACACATGAATGACCTGGTCTCTTCCCGTATCATCAGGTAATTTTCTATGAACATGTTATTTTAACATATACTACATTTGTATATTTACACTGGAATTTTGAGAGCCTACTATACATGGTCATATGTGCCTTGTAAAAGTAGCTAATTAAAGGAACTCAAATTAAAAAGATAAGCCATACAAAAATGTGGTGCCTACCAAAAGTGCCAGGTGAGAAACAGGTTAGCAGTCTAAATGAGCAAGTTTAAAGAAAATATCAGCCCTTAACACTAAATTGTGCATCCAGAGTTTTTGAGTTTAAGTTTATGTATTCTAGGGAACCAAGTTACCCAAATTGCATTGTGTTTAGTTTGGATGTTAGAGAGTCTAGCCCTTTTCTTAGGTAGCTGGTTTATTATCATAGCTGTAACTTGTGTCTTTTGTCTGTGTCAGCTCCTCCTGAAACTCCAGTTAGGAGCTGAAGGTTGTAACATATAACATGCAAAAACTACTTTTCATTAGATTTACAGTATGATCTTTGATGTGATCAATGTCTTTGAGCTCATAAAGTGATAGTGATTGCGACATGTACTGTACAGAGAAAGTGTTAATCATCTTAGAGGCAGAATCACAGTCGTCTGCCCTCACTTCGGGCAGTGAAACATAGCAGGGCTAGCCTTTCAATGAGAAATTTGTTGGGGAAGAATCAACCTGGCTTTTAGAATTCTATCTATTCCAATCTATTAGAATTCTTTGCGGGGGTCAACAAGCATGTGGACAACAGTGATCCAGTGGATCTAGTGTTCTTAGATTTTCAGAAAACCTTTGACAAGGTCCCTCACCAAAGGCTCTTATGCAAAGTAAGAGGTCATGGGATAAGAGGGAAGGTCCTCTCCTGGATCAGTAACCAGTTAAAAGATAGGAACAAATGATCAGTTTTCTGAACAGAGAGAGGTAAATAGTGTTGTCCCTCACAGGGTTTGTAATGGAACCAGAACTGTTCAACATATTCATAAATTATCTGGAAAAGGGGGTAAACAGTGATGTGGCAAAATTTGCAGATGATAAAAACCTACTCAAGATAGTTAAGTCCAAAGCAGACTGCAAAGTGTTACAAAGGGGTCTCACAAAATTGGGTGACTGGGCAACAAAATGGCAGATAAAATTCAGTGTTGATAAATGCAAAGTAATGCACATTGGAAGACGAAATCCTAACTATACATATAAAATGATAGGGTCTAAATTAACTGTTACCACTCAAGAAAGAGATCTTGGAGTCACTGTGATAGTTGTCTGAAAACATCCACTCAATGTGCAGTGGCAGTCAAAAAAGCTAACAGAATGTTGGGAATCATCAGGCAAGGGATAGATAATAAGACAGAAAATATCATATTGCCTCTTTATAAATCCATGGGACACCCACATTTTTAATACTGTGAGCAGATCTGGTCGCCCGATCTCAAAAAAGATATATTGATATTGGAAAAGGAACTGAAAAGAGGAACAAAAATTATTAGGGGTATAAAACAGCTTCCATATGAGGAGAATTTAATAAGACTGGTACTTTTCAGCTTGAAAAAGATGACTAAGGGGACGAGGATGATAGAGATCTATAACATTTACTTTCTCCACACCAGTCATGAAAGGAGTGTTGTTTACTCCTTTTTATAACACAAGAACTAGGGGTCACCAAATTAAATTAATAAGGCAGCAGGTTTAAAATGAACAAAAGAAAGTATTTCTTCACACAACGCACAGTCAATCTGTGGAATTCTTTGCCAGAGGATGTTGTGAAAGCCAAGACTATAACAAGGTTCAAAAAAGAACTAGATAAGTTAATGAAGGATATCTCCATCAATGACTATTAGCCAGGATGGGCAGGGATGCAAAACCATGCTTTAAAGTGTTCCTAGCTTCTGTTTGCCAGAAGCTGGGAATGGACGACCGGGGGCAGATCACTTGATGATTACTTGTTCTGTTCATTCCCTCTGAAGCACCTGGCATTGGCCATTGTCAGAAGACTGGATACTGGGCTAGATGGACCGTTGGTCTGACCCAGTATGGCTGTTCTTATGTTCTTAATTAACATACTAGCAAGCATATTGGCAGAATTAATGAGTCCCAGGGAGAGGACTGGAGCTGGGAGAAGGCCAGGGTGGAAATTACTCTTTGCCCCAGTTTTAGCATTGCTGAAGTAAATCAGAGTTAACATTGGTTTGGAACCATGGCTAAAGACAACCTACTATCACCAGCCAGGGCCTTCAATGGACAGGATCTTCTTTGTATTTTCTTGACAGTGAACTACACCTCCCAGCTGTTTGAAGATATGGGAGTCCTTGCTTCATCAGCTTCACTTTTCTTGATCTGTCTCACACATTTACAAGGTATTTTTGGTAGATTGACTAGAATGTTGTTGATTTTCAAGGATAGACTCAATTACTAGAACGCTTCAATTTCTAAAAGATATTTATACTACATGTACATATTCTCCAATTTCTCCCACCATCAATCATGGCAGTCCTATCTGGGTGTTGGGGAAGTGTTATGGAGTGTGGCTTCCCGGTAGTGACCCCTGCTGGCCAAGCATGGCACTGCCAGTGCTCCCTGCCTCAGTTTCTTTCCTTGAGGTGGGTCTCCATACCCAGGTCAGTGTTGGGGATGTGGCTTAGCTCTCTAGCCAAATCACAACAGACATAACCTCTTTTGGAGTAGCAAAATTATATGTAATTAATGAAAAATTTTGGATGCTTCTGTTATCCTCCTAATCATACATTAGGCTTATAGTCTGGAAAATATGAGCATTCTGCAGGTCAACATGAAGCAGTCCAGGGAAATTGCAGCACATGATAATTTTTCCCCATTTTATTCACTAGGAAAAAATTATTACATTTCTCAAATAATAAAATCCTCTTCTAAAGTTCTGCTATTGGATACTGGATCCTCTGGAATTTCTGTAACAAGAACTTTTTTAGGAGCAATGGTGGGTTTTTTTTTGTTTTTTGTTTTTTTAATCAAAACTACTTGACAGCAGAATAAACCAGGGAATGTAAAGACCTGCATTCCAACCCATCTAATAATGTTTTACATAAATATAGATGATGATAATTGTGTATCTTTCCGGAGGGGTAATAGAATAATGAAATATGAAGTTTGCAAGTGCTGCCAGCATGCATAGTATATGTGCTGGAGTGGAAAACACAAGTCAAGTGACAAGCGTGGTAGTATTTCACCACTGGAGATCAAGGAAACTTTAAAGGACTGTTTAGAAAATACAAATAATATTTTGAGTGGTAACCTTTAGTTTTAAAAACAAAAGTAAATTCGTGGTCATGTCCTCATGCAAACGGGAAAAGTTCAAAGGTGGGGTGCATGTGTGTGTAAAATAAGTATGAAAGGGTATGTCTATATTGATGGTGGCACTGTTGGCACCACCAGATTGATTCTGCGGGATCGATTGAGCAACAGTGGAGACTTGCTCAATTGATCTGGAAGTTGACGCCATTAATCCATCCCCCAAAAAGAGTAACGCTGCTTTTACGGGAGGGTATTTCCTGTCGGCGCAGCATAGTGGGGACACCGCGGTAGGTAGACGTTAGGAAGTTGATGGGAGATACGCAAGCTACTCTACGTTCTTTGGTTCTAATGACCGGAAGGACACCTCCTTTCTTCTCCCCCCCCCCTTTTTTTTTTTGGTTCTCATTTGGTCTAAGATTAAGGAATATTACCCTGTTTTGCTATTTACCTTTGCTTGAAGCTGTAGGAAGCTGGGACTGGAAACATTTTTCTTTTGTAACCTGGTTTACAAAGATTGTGAACCCAAATTCCAAGGAGGGGTAGGCTGGCAGTTCTATCACAATATTTCTTTTGCAAAGCCTTTCACACAAAAGATATTCTTATTGAGTGAAGATTTGACCTTCACCTAATGGTCTGTTTAAGCTGTATTTGCCTGTGTCTGCTCTACAGTGTGCTGCTTTGGCAAAGACTTCTGTTGGTGAAAGAGATGAGCTTTCAAGTTACACAGACCTTGTCTCTTTCTCCAACAGAAGTTGGTCCAGTAAAAGATATTACCTCATCCCTTTTGCCTCTCTAATTAGATTATGGAAAGCTTTTGAAGCCTCAGTGCTTTGGGCATCTAGAACTAGATTGACATACACTAGAAAATTTAATGTAGAGAAACAATCCTGTATTGGCTGGCAGGGATATAGCAGGGCTGATCTAATACATCTTTACCATATATCACTTCTTTGCATTTGAGAAACATTTTAAAAAATCACTCTCCTCCTGGGAAATGACTTCGGTATTAGGCAATCCTATTGATGATCTGTGCAATGTACTTTCATTATTGCAACTTTTGAAGGCTAATGATGGCTGATGTGCTAAATTAATGGGAAAAAATCTTTTTGCATTATGGTGTTCCTAAAATAATAATGAAGATTAGATTAAATACCAAGGATACTTGCAAACACGGAGAAATTATGATGGAATCCTGGGACATGTTTTGTTACCAGAATATATGGGCAGTTACCTTTTTGTTTTAAAACACTTAAACTCAGCATGAAGATAATTTTATCTCCTGAAATAAATATATATTTAAGATCTATTTTGGCCCTTGCTGTTTTGTCTCCTTAATGACTGTTAGGTCTCAATCCTACAATAAAATGAGCATTCTTTCCCTGCTCCTACACTGCACTTAAGCACATGCATAAAGGTAAGCACATGAGTAGTACTTAACAGATGTGCTTAAGTGTTGTGTAAGATCAATGCCAGAGTGCTCAGCACTTCATAGGATTGAGCCATTAAAGAGCAATTAGCCAAATTCTGGTCTCTGTTACACTGGGGTGATTCAGTGGACATTCTCTGGATTTACAGCAGTATAATTGAGAGCAGAGTTTAATCCAGAGATTTTACAGATAGCCTGAGCCCATTGTACGGTATCACCACCATTGATAACAGCTGAATTTTAATGTGATTGATGAATTTTCTCTTTTTCTGCCACATATTCTAACTTTCTGCTTGCTCTGATGTCTGAGACATTGCAATTTATAATGAGTCTTTGAGAGAGTGACAGAAGTAAGAGAGAAATACAGTAATCTTTCCAAATATACAGTGAATATTCGTTGCTTGTTTTGTTAATTTAGGGCCCAATAATAGTCATTTCCAAGGTTTCCTTGTGTGATAAAGGGTTTACAGTCTAGTGTTTGGAAAACTGAAAGGAAAGTATCACTTTTAAAGAGAGGGTTGACACAATGCAAACATCAGTGTAATTAAAATGCATATACCATTGTAACTTCTTATTCTAATGTGGAAGAATAAAACTGAGTTTTACCAATTGAAACTAATCAGAATAACCTTTTGAATTCAGGTATCAGTGCGGACAAAACAATTTACTCAGTTTCTCCCATCCTGTAATCTACTTACTCAAGTTGCTATTAGTTGCATAAAGGAACATCTGGAGTTGGGGCACGTTTTCCTTGTTCTAATTCAGCAGCTTGATTTGAAGATATATTTATGATCAGATAACTGGAGATAAAAGCTCTTAATAGAGAATGTTTTTTCTTTAGAACTGCAGCCAGAAGTTTGGAAAATAAAGTGGTGCTAGTCCTACCGCGTCTGTTAATCTGAAACCCAGGCTCCTATGTAGAATTGCTAGGCAAGCAATGCATGTTGGTGGAAAGGCTAGTATAAGGCCAAATTCTGGTCTTGTGCCAGTATAGGTATACAGCAACTTCACTGAAGTCAGTGAAAGAACATTGGTGTAATCCCAGAGTAACTGAGAGCAGAATTTAGCCTTTTAAGATTTATCTCCTCCCAGTTTTCTACTGGTGTAATTCCATTTACTTGAAAGGACTTGCACCTGATGCTCCTTGGCGTAAGCGAGATCAGAATCAGGCTCATCATTGTTAATTTGTTTCACATGGGCAGAGTTGATCTGATCCTGAATGGTGCTGGACATCCTCAGTTCCCATTGAAGTCAAAGGGAATTGAGAACACGATCACCACCTAGCAAGTGGTGTGCAGAACCATGGAGGATCAAGCCATTTCGTGCATCTTTAATTTTATTTGAAGTAGTCTCATGGTGGGAAAAATCATCTTTTCCCCCTGCGCCGCCTGTCAGTACCAGAATTTTGTTTAAATATTACACTTGATTGAAGTGCAATTGTTATTTACAAATGATACAATCAAATAAAACAGATCTTTTTATCAGCTTTGGACAGGCAGACGGTAAAACCACTTAAAGTACTTTCCTGGATGAATGCCAGCCACTGCAAAGATAGGAAAGATGGATGGTCTGTTTGCAGAAGAAGACTAAATCTATGGCTTGTGTCTGGCTGGAAGCACGTGTAATATCTTATAACCAAATGTGAAATTTAAAAGGTTCCAAGGACTCAGGAAACACAACACTCTTTGTTCAATGTGTCTTAACCATTTATTATAAGAAAATTTGTCATGTTCTGTCATCATAGATCTTCAAAAATGTCTCTTCCTAGTTGCTTTTGTTGCCAATTGCATATGGGATTTTCAGGAGGTCAGATGGTTTTCTTTTCTTTTTCACAGTTAACACTTACAGAAACAGAAAAGAAACATCTGTTTCTCCCTAGGGTGTGATAGGAGAGTATGAGCAGTTTTGACTTCCAGAATGCGAAAGGCAAATACATATATAAATTCTCCAAAATTAGCTCTTTCTCCAGGGAACAATAGCCTCAGTGACGGCAGGATCAACACAAGCTCTATAGCTTCACTAGCACATTTTGTTTTGTTACGTAGACTCTTCTATCTCCTTGTCTGCTATTTTCTGTGCATGCCCAAAGTCTCTTGTATTGTGTTTGCAGTACTTCCCAGTGTCTACACTGCAGCTGAGAACATGCTTCCAAGCTTGGGAAGACAGACAAGTGTCAGCTCTGCTTAAGCTAGCATGCTTTTTTAAAAAGAAAAGAAAAGGCAGCATGGATGGTGGGTGGCTTGAGTTAGCTGTCTGAGTATGTTCTCAGGGTTTCTGGGTGGATTTGTATCCTGAAGCTACACTTGGCGACATTGCTATTTTGAGTGCACTAACTCAAGCAAAGATAGCACTTCTGTCTATCTGTGCTGGGAAGTAGACTCCCAGCTGCAGTGTAGACATATTAGTGACACCAGTGGGACACCAGAGATTTGGAGACATAAACTGGAAATTAAAGAGAGGTGATGAAGGAGGAACCGGAGAGAGACTGGAAGAGGTCCTGGTCTGTTCTCCTCCTCCACTGTCTATAAGAGGTGCAGTTCCCTTGAGAACCAGTGTGATAGCTGTTGGGAGGCTTTTCAGGGTATTATACATATTCAGTCCTGATGTTTGTTACCAACCTCCAGCCTAAGTAGTAAGCAGTTTGTGAGCCAGGTAGTCCAGGAAGGATTTCCTGTGTCTCTGGTTCGTTAATACCTATGTATACTGTGATATGTTAAATTCAGTGTGCTAGTTATTTTGATATATATAAATTGAATTTTAGTGTGTATCTTAGCTTTCCCTTTGTGTTTTGAGAGATGCATAGACTATGCTCCTTTGATAAGACGTTGATGTGTCATCCTGAACTGTATGAGCATTTTTCATCTTCTCTGTTGCAGTTTCCAAGACAAGGTTTGCAGCAGACACAGCAGCAACAGCAGACGGCTGCTCTAGTCAGACAACTCCAGAAACAGCTCTCTTGTAAGTATGCCCATCTATAAGAGGCATCTATTTTTCTGCAGTTTCTTTTGCATATTTAAAACAAGAAACATGAAAATGTAAGTACATCATGCTATTGACACCTACAGTTCTGAGAATGATGTAACTGCAGGCACTGAAAATCAGATTCGGTACATGACAAGAAATATTTTTTATTTTATTTGAAATAGTGGAAAAACTTCCACTCTGTTTCCTTTTTTACTTTCCTCCTCTTTTATTTTTTTTCTTTCTGGAAATTTTAGTACATTTAGAAACATTTATTTTTGATTGGAGATTTTTTATTTCCCGCAGCACATTTTTTTTACCCTTTTCATCCACTGGAAAAGGTTTGAGAAAAGTGGGAGAGAAAACATTTTCTCTCACATCTTGAATTCCCTACCCGGCTTTTATCTCCTCACTAGAAAAAAAAAATGCCGCCCCCCCCCCCCCCCAAAAAAAAAAAAAAAAAGTGAGGTGGGAAATAAAAATGAAATTCTTCTAAATAAATTGAGAGTTTTCTAAACAAAATTTTTAGAAAGTTTTTTAAAAAAATTTTCAAAGTGAGACTTTTTGAACAAAGCAAAAAAGGTTAGTTTTCTTTTGAAAATTAAAATTTCAACCAGGGCTTATGCAAAGACTTACTTTTAAGAGACTGAAAAGGTTGAGGCTTTAATTTAGGGAGGAAATGAATAACGAAGTTATATAACATAACATTGTACTTAGAGGATATATTGGGCACATCTTTCTGAGAACAAGGTTACAGCCAGTGAAATTGAAAGGCAGCACATTTAAAACTGATATAAAGAGCTGCCACTTTACACAGCACATTAGCCACCTCTGGTGCTTATTGACACACAACAGTACTGAGGTGAACAGCATTCCTGAAAGCGTATAAGATGTATGTGTCTAGTGAAAACATCCTAATTTACATATTATATAGGATTAAAAAATGTAAAAGGAATGTAATACATATTATGCTTCAGGATATAAACCAACTAGAGAGCGGTGGGGGTTAGGAAAAAACATCCCCCATGGGCAGGTTATTCCATTAAGGATGTCTAGCACCTTCCTCTACAGTAGTGCCAGAGACATGATATAAAACCATATTCCCCCCTCCCTCCCCCCGGTCTAATCCAGTATGGCAACTATTGTGTTGCTAAATAAAAATATTAGATTTTACTGTAATCATTTATTTTAAAAGCTTAATTCTTCAGGACAGGTCAGTAAATGTAAGATATAAAATATACTGAGTACTGGGCCTGCTATGATTACCAAGAATTGGGGCATTCAAATTTCCAGTGTTGTTCAGTGCCACTGAATTACCCCATATTCAGTGCCTACAAATCTTTATTTATGTATCTATTTTTTAAACAGAAGCATTATTTCAGCAGGACCAGTCCCTATAAGAACTGAGGACAGAGCCTCTAGTTGAAAAATACGTCACTAAATTACTATTCAAGTGCATATTCTGGATAGATACTGACCGCTCATGTCTCCCATAGAATTCCAGACAGAGCAGAGGTTGCTCAGTCCTTCTAATGATTAGGCCCTACATTTTTAGAAATAAGCTAGTGGATTTTTTGTCAGAATACTAACTTTATGGATTGATAAAACAATTTAAATACTGTGCTGCTGTTTTCAGTCTAAAAAGCTGTTCAAAACATAAACACATGTTTATTCATTGGCAAGCTTTTCACTGAAGTTTGGTCTATCTGTGGCTAGCTAGGTGTCAACCTATTTGTTAATGGAGTAGCCAGTTCAGCAGAGAGATGTATGCTCCTGTTGTATTAATTTAAATGAAATATATAGCTCAAAGGTGCTAACATAATTCAGTCACTGTAACATTAAACAGTGTTAACCAAGATGCAGGGTTTGGTATATAGAGACCTCAGCCTGCCATGACAAACACACTATTAAAATCCTTTTAATCTTTTATTAAAGATAAAAGACAGAAGGAAAAAACAGTTAAAGCATGTGAAATGTAAAGTATTTAATAAAGCTTTCATTTTAACAACATCCCTTTTTTCCCTTTCCTTTTAGCTGGAGAGAGTTTTTAGAAGGGAAAAATCCCTTGTTTGATGGACTTTTAGATGATATCGAAGTTGGTAATAACTGTTCTTTGGGGGAAAAGAGAAGACGTTGGTTAAGATGGGCTGGAGCTGTTCTTCTTGCTGTTATGATTTTTAAATTCTGATCCCGTTTTATCCCAGGTGGTGATAAGGGATTCTGCTGGAGCTGGTAGGGTGGCAAGGTCATTTGGGTACCTCTCTTTGGCCTGGTCTGGTCAAGATATCTCTCGGAATCTGGACAATGAAGACCTGGGATCCCAGGAGGTTGGGGGGAGGGGTGGAGTTTGCTCCAGTAGCCAATTTTTCTCCCAAAGTCTCTTTCTTTAAGGACCCACAAAGTGAATGGTGGGCAGACTAGCCATCCCCTCATTATTTTGCCCACTAATTAGGTCTAGATTCCAACACATTAATTTTGGTTCTGATTTCTGGTTCCACACTTCTTTTGTTTACCAAGCATGATCTCAGTTCAGACCTTGAGTTGTATCAGCAGGCCCTTTTGTTTGGACTAATTCAATCTTTCTGTCTCCTTTTGTACATTTTCCAATCAACATTTGTTGTATATTATTGTGGCATATTATGAACTTATACTCGCTTTTTTCAGCTATACTCATAATTAGGGTAAACCTCTAGCCCCAGTTATCACAATGCCCCTAAAGTCAGGGCTGCAGAATGGACTTACACTTGGGTCCCAGAGGAGAAGTGTTTTTCATTACTAGTTAAGAAAAGCATTTTGGCAGTTCCATTATTTTTTCTAACAAAAGGCAAGTATCAACATCCTGCCATATCAAGTATGTGTGATTAGGTAATATTGTTTTGAATGGCCTCATTTATGTTATGCAGAATACTACCATTCCAGGGTTGCTTCGTATACAAGATAGCAGTGCCGGAAAATTTTTCTAAACTACATGCAGAGGGGGAAAAAAAAAAGAGGGAAGAGAAGAATAAATATTGTCTACTAGTAATAGCCAGTAAAGTGTTAGAATCTCATAATGTCGTATTTTATAGTTTAATTTGTTTTTCCTTCAAATCCTTATTCATAAGGTTCAGGCTGGGAGCAGGAGGAAAATATAGGTACAGTAGTTACCAGTCTGCAGTCCTAAATTAGCTGGAGTTTCCAGACTTAAAAAATCATGACCCCACTGAAATCAAAGGCAAAGCTCCCATTGGAGTCAGTGGGGTCAGGATTCCACCCCATGAGTGAAATCTACTTTGATATCTTTTTTTCTTTGAGATTACAGGTTTGGTTGATAAAAGTAATAGAGCTGATGTAATATACTTAGACTTCTGTAAGGTGTTTGACTTGGTACCACATGGCATTTTGATTTAAAAAAAATAGAACAATATAAAATTAACATTGCACACAATAAATGGATTAAAAGCTGTATAGGTCTCAAAATGTAACTCTAAACAAGGAATCTTCATTGACCAGGTCTGTTTCCAGTGAGATCCCACAGGGATCGGTTTTTGGCACTATGCTATTTAACATCTTTATCAATGACCTGGAAGAAAATATAAAATCATCACTGCTAAAGTATGGAGGTGACACAAAAATTGGAGGAGGCATAAATAATGAAGAGGGATAGGTCATTGATTCAGAGCAATCCAGGTCGCGTAGTAAAATGGGTGGAAGCAAACAATATGCCTTTTAATGAGACTAAATGTAAATGTATATATTTGGGAACAGAATGTAGTGGGTCTGTATTGTTTCAGTCTGTGTACAGATCCAGGATGCCCTTTTGCACTGGTTCACATTTGGAAAGTTTCCTTCAGAATGATAAGAAATAAGAACTTGGTGCTCAATTTTTCTTCATGCAGGAGAGTACTAAAGGGGATGAAATTTCCAAGAGATTTTTCTTGCAAAGATTTTTGTCCAGTTTTTCTTTTCTTTTCTTTTTTTTTTTTTGGGGGGGGGAGAGTGGGACCAGGGTTTACTCACCCACAAATCCTGCAGATTCCCCCAGGGTTCAACCACCCACTATTTGTCATCACCCGTGACTCCACTGAAGCCAAACTGCCCTAAGACAATCCTCGCCTGCTTAAAGGCAGGCAGATCCCCACCATGGAGGAGGCACAGCACAAAGTAGTTATTGTCTGGGACCATATTATCTTTTCTCTCAAATCTAGGGATAGGGAAGGACTTAGGTCTATCTGCATTCATGCTGCCCACCTGCAGGGCTTGGGAGAGGATGTGGAATACTTTCTTGGAAGCACTGAGACACCATTTCAGAAAGGGGATCAGGGAGAGACAGGTGGGGAGCCCCCCCTTTTTTAAATGAAAGGTTAATTCTGCAGAAACTGATGAGGCCACCAAAGATATGTGGGTTATCCAGGAAGACAAGTATTATAAAGTAGTCACTTTTTTTATTTTATCAGTTTAGATGTCTCATTTGTTTGCATGCAATTATTGTTTGAAAGTTCATCTTAAAGACCCATCCTGCAATCCTGGGGCAGGCAAAGCTCCCCTGGAGTTTTCTTTGTGGTGGGTGTGCAGAATTCAGTCCTTAATTTGCAACTGTTCAACATTGAAAAATCCTCATTTTGTGAATGGATTGCTCTGAGACTTGTTTATTGCTTAGTATGGTGATTTGAAAAATAGGTATTTATTTCTTCATTTAGTATTATGTATAATGCACACCACACATGCAAACACTTGCTTTATTTTGTCATTTAGGTAACCAGCCACAACAAGGGGTGAACCAATATGGGCATTCTTCACACTTCTGAATCTGGAAGGTGGGAACAAAATGTGTTATGTTTGCACAGAAGAAAAATCAAAATTCAATGCACTAGTTATTGCTAGAAAGCAAATTTTTAATTTTTTCTCTTTAATTTTTTTCAATATGTATTTTTGTGCTGCACTTGATGTGAATATGTAACAAAGTGAAAGATTTTTTTTTTCTTTTCTTTTTTTTTTTTTTTTTGCATTTAACTGGAATTAAATGTATGGATTTGTGGGCCTATTTGAAGAACACAGTTGTTGCAAATGAATTTGGTGCTTTTTAGGGTACTGTTACTTTTAAAGAGGATAAAGAATGTTGGGTTTATTTATTTGTGGGAAACATTTTTTCTTTTTTTAAGAACTGCACTGGACCAAACTACTGAATTGAAAGACACTTCCGATTTTGGCATAAAGGTTGATTTGTTCATTAAAGTGTTCTCCTCTTAATTCTTCAACAGTAAAATTAGCATTGATTTAAATCATATTAATTTTGACTATGTCTGTAATTTTCATAAGCACTTTATAAAGTTCTTTGTTTAAAAGTACCCAATTTTCTCTTTCTTTCATTGTGAAAAGAAGGTGCTGAAGTGGGTTTCTTGGTTGTATTAGAACTTCCTAAAGTTTATATAAAAAGCCACAGTGTAATGTTAATAAATCTACTAGAAGTAGCTGTGCTTCACATTTTTCTTTTTAATGCAAAGCTCATTGGCAGTGAACCTTTTGAAGGGTACAAAATGTAGTAACAAAGGCCTGGATAGCCATAACAGATTTCGCTCTAAATCATTTAGGGCCTGAACAAGTCCTTCTGAAATCTGATGGCAGTCTTTCCATTGACTTCAAAGGGAATTGGATCTCTGGGTCTCATGTGCTAGGTTCAATAAAAGCCTCTTTCCAGATTTTGCCCTTTGGAAGCTTGTGCCAGGATGGAAGAGACCCCCCCTCCCCCAAATCCCTTTTGCTGTTTCCGCAGTGCTCTAGCTGAGCCTTGCATCTGTTGAACTTCCCCTAGATGAGTTCTTCCTCTAAGAGATGTATTTATTATTTATTTTGTATGGTAAGTACTTAAAATTTTGAATTTGCTTCTTAATGTTGAGTGGTAGTCTTTGTTGTGTAATGCATACTTCATTTATAAATTTGGAGCAAAAGCACAAGTAAGTTATACATTAAATTTATTACAAAGAGAGAGAACTATTTTAACCTTGCTCAAATATGTGGTATATTTGTTCATACAAGAGTGAAAAAAAAATCAGAATAAATTTACTATCGGTTCATGTAATTTAAGAGTTATTCAACATGATATTTTTTTAGAATTAGATGCACAAATTTTGAATGTGAAACATGCAGGGCATTTAAAAATATACGGGAATTTTGTTCTCATGTTGTATATTAACTCATCTTTTCATCTGCCATAATATAAGTGTACGATATGGTATCATAGTCAGATATTCATTGAATAGAAAAAAGTCTACATACAGCAAGCATTGTAGAAGAACTGTATGACAGCTCAGATAATTAAATTTTCATAAATAGTTTAGTGTGGAAAACTATAATATCAATAATTTGTATCTAACTCTGACTTCCACACGGCAAAGTCTTACCCATGCAAGCAACCACTAGGATGGGTCAGCATCTTTACTGAAATAAAATTCTTATGAACTGTTTTGTACTGCTGTGAAAATTATTTAACTAAAAAGTTCTTGACTTGACTATCTCAGTTGGTATGGACCCTTATTGAAAGAGAAAGGCCACTCATTCCCCTAAATGACTAGGTTGTCTGTTTTGAAAAGTTAACGTGTCTGCAGTGGGGCTTTGTGGTTATAATTGCAGGCAAAACTGGGAGATGCAGGGATACTTAGTATTTTGTTTGTTTACAAATTAATGGCATTGAGAGTGTCAGAAGCACAATACAATTTTAACCGTAATTTCTCTTTCATACTTGTGTTAAACAAACAACAACAAAAAACCAGATTACTGTATAATAAACTTTCTGTAGTCCCAGGGACATAGTCAGCAAAAGTATTCAAGGCTGCCTGTGTCTTGCAAAGCCTCAGAAATTCTTGGGTCTTGACTCTGCTTGAGTCCAGGTTATTTAGCAAAAAAAGAGGTTAAAACGAAATCTCTTTAAAAACAAACAGGCTGGCAATTTTTTGATCCTAAGGTTTTGGAGGTGGCTAGGACGCTCATGCAAACAACATTGTCACCAACTCATTATTCCTAATTATTCTGAACCTCACAGCAAATCAGAGTAACTGTCCTGTGTGACTACAGACAGGAAGATTTATTAACCCCACGTTAGTGGCAGGTCTTCGAATGGGCCTAATTTTTTGCTGCTTTTTAAATGAAAATATGTTTTGGTTTCCTGTGTGCTAGGATGACTTCCTTCCACTGTCCCTTCAGTGGTTTACAACGGACATTGGATTATTTGTTAATCCTTTGGGTTTACAGTCCTTTAAGTGCTCTTCATTAGCTGCTAAGGGCATTCCTGAGATTAAGTAAACAGAATCATTTAATCCAGCCAATTTCCCTCTACGTCCCATCAGTAGTAGGGAAGAAAGGAACAAGCAGCTATCACAAACTTCTGTATGTGGCTGACCTCAGGAAGTGACCGATCCACCACGGAAAAGTCAGCTAAAAATTAGGCTGTGGCCTCTTTTTAAAGTTCTTCCCCAGCTGACTAAAATTTAGTCAAATGGGGTAGAATCTACACTCAGATCTTGGGTACACCCTGACCACGTTCTGCTTGTCAAGAGCCTGATAGAATGACCTATGGGTTAATTCAATAGATGGGTTGAGTGGTCTGTTCCTTTGTTAATGTACAGGGGTTTCTATTATGGGGCCTCTTTTATGTGTAATGGCTTATACTTATTTTGTCTATAATAATTTTAAATATTGTGTGACATTTTACTGATGTAAGGTACTAGGATAGTGTTACATGGCAGCAACTGCTCTACACTGTTTCCCACATCCAACAGATTTTCTGTGGTTACTGCTACAGAAGCTAATGTTTCCCACAGAAGCATTAATTTCTGCTCTGCAATCTATGATCCCTGTTGGAAAGGGTCATAGAACTCCAGTTGTGGCCATGGGAACCAGGGGCAGCAAAACCAGCCTACCATGTTGCTAGTGTGGAAAGGACCTCTGGGAGTAACACTTACGGGCTTCTGCTCCATGCATATGTCCCAAATCTGTGAGTTTAGGCTCAGCATTCCCTGCAAATACTCGGGTTCTGTAGTAGTGTTAGAGGTGGTGCCCCGACCCCTCCACTGACATTAACGCCTATCTCAGAAAGACAGTGAGTCAGTTTGTGACTTAAGCTTTTGAGGTTTATTTGGCCTATGGAGTCCAAAAATCTTCTCTGGTGTAGAATGCCTTAGTGGCCATTTCCTGTTGTCGTAAAAGCCTTCTTCTGAGCTTTAGGAGGCAGATGTTTTGGAAGACTATTTTCTATTTGATTGAGCCCCCCTGCACTCTAAATTCTTATACAAATTGATGCACTTACTTTTTTAATTTGAAATCTTTAGAAGCTGTGAGCATGTGGTGAAAGGAACATTATACCAACCTACACTGTTTTAATAAACCGGTTTTGTTGCTTTTGAATGTTTAAATAAGGATAAATAGAAATCTTATTGGCTATTTACAGAGCATTATTAAATGTGTATTTGTATTCTTCCAAGAGCCCTGAAAGAATAGAATGTCATATTATTAAAAATAGTTCAACACTTGTTTTCTGTGAAATATTTATAAAAGAACTACAAAATATTCATACATATCAGTAAGGCAATTTAAATCACAATAAAATGTGCTCTTTTTGTTCTTAAATATTTTTGCATTATGTGTTCCATGCTTTTCATAGTGATACAAGATGGGACAATAAGAAACTAATATTAAAAAAAGTCCGTACTTTACTGAAGACTTTTCAGGTACATTTCTGGAAAGTAGTTTTATTTTGATGTTCAGTGTGTGTTGGCAAATTAAAAGTGCCTTATGTTAGTTTTTAATTGAAATCCATTTGGTCATTGAGTAAATCAGTGCTAATTCATATTGCAAGATTTTTTCCCATCCTTTCTCTTTTGCATGTTCATTATACATTGATTACTGTTAATGTATTTGGATTCATCTGTATTCCCATGGCTGCCTTTGATTAAACATCTTCCACAAACTTCAGTCCAGATGGAGACTAACAATTGTTTAGACTGTATTTCTCATTTCAAACGACCTGAATATATGTTGCTGTGAAATCGCTGCCAAGCTGATTCTTAGCTATGCACTTGTATACACCAGAATCTGAAGATTTTGGCTGCTGAATGACTAATGTCCCTTGAGGGTGAAGAAGTTCACTTCCGGATGACCTGCCTTTAGTACCAGGGGACAGCACAGAGTGGTCGGGCAGCTCCCATGTGATTTCTGGTTTTGGTATCCCCAGTGCCATACAGTTGAGCTGAACTGCTGTCCCAGCCATAGTGTGTATACTCTGTGGCAATCTATTTGTAATCCGTGGGGGATAGGCTATAGTCATTACAGGAACAGTTATAGATGACTCTCCTGCATTGTTCTGAGCCTTACACACATAGTTTCCTCTGTCATGAATGGTTGCTTCTCGGATAACTAAAGTACCATTTTCAAGTAGTATATATTTCCCAGTAATTTGAGGCCGATCTAGCACATAGCCACTTGGAACTGTCCATATAATGTTTGGTTTGGGGCTTCCATCAGAGAGACAGTGAAGGGATAATGATTCCCCACTGATGCTCTTTATTGGTCCCCTTGAATGAGTCAGAATAGTGGGCTTCTGGCCAACTTCCAAAATGGTCAGCTTTTCAATGTAGCCCACTTTATTTCTAGCTGCACAGCGATACTTTCCTGCGTCATCTCTGGAAGGATTATAGATGATTAGTGTACCATTACTGCCTATGTGATACCGGGAAATTCTGGCTCCCCTGGAAAATCGGGTGCCATTGGGTAATATCCAGATGATTTCAGGAGGAGGGTTTCCATCCACAGAACAATTTAATCTGACTGTTTTTCCTGGTTTTGCTATTATTTTTTCATTGAATGGATTTCTGAACATTGGTCGTCTTAGCATTTCTAATACCTCCAACTGCACTACCAATATGCTTTCTCCTCCATCATTACGTACCACACATATAAAATCTGCTGTGTCTGAAGGCCTTACATTCCGAATTTCAAGTGTCCCATTTTTGTGTACTGTTATTCTGCTCCCATAGTATGGAGCTGTTAGGAAAATATTGTCTGGCATAATCCACATAATTTGAGGGGAAGGAGTCCCTTCTGCCATACAGTCTATTTGTTTCTTTGAGTGCTTTATTGCTGTTACTTTAATGACAGTTTTGTTTGTATATAAACCATTTATCCTAGGTGGTTTAGAAACAACATCCAGTTTATAAAGTTTTGTATCATCCCCCCCAAGATTACGGGCAACACATACGTACTCCCCAGCATCCAAATGTTTTACCTTGCTGACTGACAACGAACCATTAATATGAAGTAAATATCTGTCAGTTGAAGCTGAGATCATGTCACTGGAAGGTAGCAACCAAAATATTTTTGGCTTAGGTTCTCCAACAACCTCGCAGTCAAATACTGCAGTATCCCCGGCTTTTACTTTAGCATATGTCTTGTAATTTTGCTTTATACGAGGTGCAACTGTTACAACTGTAATGTGTACCTTCATTTCATCTTTTCCCAGTGTATTTTGGGCATAACAGGTATAGTCTCCCTCTTCAGCTATTCCAACCTTACTGAAATACAGAGTTCCATTGTCAAAAAGAATGTATCTCCGAGACCTGCGTCCACTGTCATCTGCTTGCATCACATTATTAATCATCGTGCCATCTGGCAAACTCCAGGAGATCTCTGGTTCAGGGGACCCAGAGGCTTTGCAGTCCACCCTGAAGTCCTTCCCATATGGTACCTGTTTTTTAAAATACTGTTTTTGGTCAATCTTTGCTGGTTTCATCGTCACACTGACTTTCATTAGTATCAGGTCATCTCCAATTTTGTTTCTTGCTACACATAAATAGTCACCTGCATCCTTTTCAGTGACTGACTCAATAAACAAGGATCCATTAGGATTAACATGGATTCGACTTCCCATTCTAGAAGAGGAAAAAAAGAATTGTTTAATATGTAGCCATGTGCTAAAGAAGAACACTAAGCCCCAATAAGTGACATAAAGACATACGGCCTAAAGGTGATGAATATGCTGTAACTTCTGTATCTTAAAATTGTGCCTATTCCATGCTGTACATAAAGGTACACAATTAATTTTAAGCAAAAATAAAGATACATCAATATCTTTCCTAAACCCTGCTCCCCCATTTCCGTTAGGACTAATTTATCTTCCCCCTTTGACCACTCAAACCCATCTCGCCCTCCCTCCCACCTCCCCAAAAGACTGGAAAAATAAATGTTATGTGCCATGAAAGTCATCAAACTTGGGCTGTCAGATCAACAGGGGAAGAGAGATCCAGAATTTAGGGGCCAGGTCTTCAACCAAAGCCAAAAAGCAGCTAGCATAGTTCAGAGAGTTGTGTACAAAACAGACAAAGTTCTCCTTTACCCTGTCTCCTTCCTGGAGTAGTTGTGTGTATTGACATGTTCCCCCTGCATTTTGTTAGAACAACCTGATGGCTGCTCTAACACCAAGGGGCTGAAAACACAACCCAAGATCAGCATGGCATAAAGGGCATCAACTGTTTCCATGTTTCCCTACAGCAAGGAGACTGCATGATATAGCAGGCACTGCAAGATCATCCTGACAGTGAGATCATCTCTTGGTTGGTTAAACTGAATTTAGAACCAGTTTAAGCTAGCAGAGTGACACAGTAGTTAGAACGCATTGCATCAGATAATGTGGGCCTTGGAGTCTGATTCTGATCATACAACAGTATTTGCTCTAATGTAATTCTATTGACTTCAGTGGAGATTCTTTGGTGTCACAGTGGTGCAAGTGAGAAGAATCAGGCCCTAGGGAAAACTTACTTTCTTGTTCACTACAGAAATGGTGAGTATTATGCACTATTGACTGGGAATTTATCCTTTTGTAGGGGGTGGGGGGGGGGGGGGGGCTGGATTTTCTGACAGTTATGGGATTAGTTCTGTATTCCATTTGGCTAGTAGCTTTTTTTACTACAATGTTTTGCATTGTTGTCCAGGCTTATATTTGCCAAGCCAATTCCTAGTTTTAGTGTCTATTAGCATACTTTGTATAATTTCCGAATACGTTTTCTATTGTAAACAATACCATTTAAAATTCTACCTTAAAAGAGATATTAAGGAGTTGTAGATCTTAGCTTCAGAAGGCAACCAGCTAGCTAACACCTGCTACCAAGGGTCTCTCTGGTACCAGAGCCATACCCAGGTTTATAAATAATTCGTTTTATAGTGAATGTATAACATAATATGGATAAATATTCATAGGATGAACATTAAAGACCAAGTATCCAATCTTTTGGATATATATCAGTGTACATATATATAAGGCAACATAATTAATTTGAAATGGGAAGCTATTTATTACAGCTACCTATTTATTAATACATCCTTACTAGGTTATCTGTTGTAAAGTGAGAGTCACATATTGCCCTTCTGCAGGAAAAATGCCCACAGGCAAGAGAGATGAGTTAATTCTGTCACTTTACAGGTGCATAAGAAAACCTCCATCTACAGCCAAAAATATGTGGATGTTTGGGGGACAAGGCTTAAAGAAGTTACATATGCCTTATAAAGGGTATTTTGGAGCATTGGTTTGTGACAATATGCCTGCTTTTTTATTAGGGTTATGCCTTTGTTGCACTCTGTATTAAAAGCTGTGTTTTTTTCCCTCTTCATCTCTCTCATTTCAGCCTTCTTCAGACTACCTCGCCAGCACTAAATAAAAAATGAGTTAGGCTAAATTATAAATGTTCTTCACACCAGTGTTTCAGGACCAGCACTCGTCTGAATCAGGTAATAATCGTTCCATGCTTGCAGAGCTTAAGAGCACCATTGTACCGAGGTACCATTTCTGTGGCGTTCTTAAGCTCTGCAGCATCAAGTGATCTCTTCCATTTTATAATATAGCTGGAAACTGGAAACGAGGAATATGTGCAGTTATTTGATACCTTCAATAGACCTAGCCTTTCCTAAGTGAACCTTGTAGCTCTCCGCTTTTTGGGAGAAGTTCTGAAGTTAGAGGGTTTGTAATTGTGGAAGTTGTTCATGTAATCAAATCTAGTCTTTGCTTGAATTTTTTGCTTGGTAACTAAGTGTCAGAGTATGCAGCAGTCTCTGGAGTTGTAGGATGAAGCCCCTCTCTGTGTCCAATAACTAGACCCCATAGTTTTGGAATTACAGTCAAAAATTGTATTTTGTAACAGTTTAAACTGTCTCAACTTCTACACCCACAAATTTAGTGTTTATTATGTACAAACTGTTTTAAGTTATTTCCTAAGGGGTAAGCTTTTTATTTTTATAAAATAAATTGCTAATTGTTACCAGTTTAATATTCAGATGATACCCAACTACATCACTCTGAACAATCAGTTTGCTTGGCACTACGTTCATAAACTATTACTGTCACTGCTAAAGTGGTTTGTTTCAACAAGCAGTCTTACAAAGCATAATTAAATTATTATTACCAGATACACCAGATTATAATAAAAGTTTATTGCATTTATCTGCAGCCATTGTGCTCTGATGCCAATAATTTAATTGATTTATGTTAAATCTCTTTTGTAGTGCACATATAAACGCCTAGGAGGTACAGTAAAATCCTCAAGCTTCCTCTAATGCATATATCCTGCATCTGTGTCAATTTTTATATTACCATCCAAATCCCACTCAACGGATACACATATGTTAAGGATTTGGCCCTAAATCAGGACAGAATAAAATGACCTAAATTCAGCCCTTGCATGAATAAATTCATCTTCACTGATTTAGTGGGCCTGCACCACCTTATGATAAGGTTGAATTTGTGCCACTGGTATTAGAAATATAATAATAAAATTAAATTTTCTGTCACTAGAGATGACTAACTTTTGTTACAGGTTAAAAAACAAATAACTGGCTTCAGTAATACAGAGTATATTAGGCACTTATGCATGGCAATATCACAGGGTTGGCGCTCTCAGAAAATTATTTCAGTGATTTGTGGTTTGCAATGTTAAAAGTAAGCACCAGAAAAATAAAGTAAGCGCTCAGTCACAAAGAAATATTCCTACCTGTGCCACTGGTCAATAACTGCCTTGGAAGGCAACCTCCAGATTATTCTGGGCATTGGCTCCCCAGTAGCTGAACAGTTCAGAAGCAATCTGTCCCCAAAATTCAACTGAGTCATTTTCGGAGATGCAGTTGCTATTCTGGGAATTGTATCTCTCTGTTCCACCGTCAAATTTACCACCCTTCTCTCTGACCCGGTGGAGCTTGTAGCTATGCATTCATAATTCCCGCTGTCAGAAGGAGCTATGTTTCTTATGTAGAGGGTTCCATTGGAGAACAGGAACAGTTTGGCATTTACAAAGTGCAAAGGCTTCACTACCGTTCCATCAAAGAGAACCCAGTGAACACTGGGATGAGGTTTTCCTTTTGCAGTGCAGGGGAGTTGCAAACTTACACCCATAATTCCTGAAATGTACTGTCTCTTTTCTTCCAAAATAATGGGAGGTGCCACAATCACCTGTAGTTTTACTGTCAGCGTATCTGTACCAGCTGGATTACTAACCATACATATGTAAAGTCCTCTGTCATAAACAGTGACTTCCTTGATTATTAAAGTGCCATCTGGTTGCACCGAAACTTGCTTGCTTCCTGGAGAAGATTCTGAGACATGTGTTTTGTTTGCTAGAATCCAGGAAATGGTAGGGATGGGCCTACCTTCAGCTCTACACTTCAAAGCCACAGGATTTCCAGAATGGACAGTGATCACCTTTGACCTGCCCTCGAGGATCCTAGGTGGATATGCTACCACAGACAATGTGACCAGGAGCCGATCTGAGCCATGCTGGTTGGCAGCAACACACAGGTACTGTCCACGATCCTGAATGTTAACGTTCTGGATGGAGAGGGTGCCATTGGCAAATACTTCAAACCTGTTGTCACGCTTGCTTTTTGATACATCAGTCCCTAATTAAACAACAACAACAAAAATATATATATATATATATTTATATTACATCAAAAACGGTTATTTATTTATGCTTTTTGTCTAATACAGTAATATTTGCAACCAAAAAAGCACGTCCATTCAGCTGTGTCTAGGTTTTTATCCTGCACTCCTCACCACCATGGTATGTGAGCACACTTTCTTTAGCCTAGCCTACTTTCCTTAAAAGGGCTAAAGAACAGTGACAGGAACAAGAGGAATAATAGGGCATGTATTTATGTATATTGCGAAAGATGTCTTAAGGGACCAACAAAAAACGATTACTTAGTGGAGGTGATCTTCCAATAAACGGAAGCTGAATTGCTCAGCAATGGAATGCAAGCTCTTATTACAGGTGGATTCTTAATAAGGATGGTCTTCTGTATAGGCCTCACTATGCTATTGTTTAACGTATGTTAAATATGGTAAACATTGTTAAATATAAATTGACGTTTTTCTGTTTTCTCTTTCTTCAAGAGCCATTTTATAAATACAATGAGACACTTCAGGATGTGTGTGTCATGCTGGGATATTACTGCTTTTCAGCCCATGTAGTATTCATCTTATTGCTTTATGCCTGGTAGCCCACCTAAAGCATGGCAATATTCCAGCATGGTGCACCTGTTTTATTGCTGGTATTTATTAGAGGACAACGTTTTAAAGAAGACTTAAAAAGCTTACCTGATGATACTTTAGTCCAATGAAATGTTGGAAGGGGATTACCAGTCGCTTCACATGGGATGAAGGCATCTGAATTAGCCAAGACTGTAAAAACTGCCAGTTTTCCTCCGACTATTCTAGGCTTTGCCAATCTATTTCTGTATAAGGAGTCTAGGGCTATGAGGTGGTTGTTGGTTTCTTGATCAGCTGTCTTGTCAGACCAGGTTTTGACAAAATTGTCCTTGTCCCTTCCCCATGCAGGAGTATATTGAATGGAGCTCTGTGAGGATTTTACTATAGTCAGGGTATTAACTGTTGTTGTTTTGCCTATTTCTGAAACTTCAGGAGATGGTTTATGCCAAAACTTGTTTTCCCATCGGGGAGATAAGGTGATTTGCAAGACACTTGCATATGGTGTGACTGTTATTTGGGATGCTAATGGGGTCGGATGCTGTATTCTGGGGTTGATTGCATGGGTATTTACAGCAGATTTGGTACTTAGTTCAGCTCTATCAGGAAATGTTGCTTTTGCTGTATGTTTCTGCTGA
This sequence comes from Emydura macquarii macquarii, assembly GCF_026122565.2. Classification (NCBI taxonomy): domain Eukaryota; kingdom Metazoa; phylum Chordata; order Testudines; family Chelidae; genus Emydura; species Emydura macquarii. The sequence goes on along the minus strand of NW_027130155.1, from coordinate 5,027,979 downwards.
ATAACTTTTTGTCCCATTTTTTGGTGTGGTCTTTTACTTACCATTACAATAGTTTTGTTTTGTTCAATAGACACTGATTTAGATGTTACAAAGGATGAGACAGGTAATATTGGGGTGGTGTTGAAAGGCTCCAAAGAAGGTGATGTGGTTGGGATTGCAGTGGCAGGATTTTCAGTAATGAGAACATCAGATGGTAGTTTAACAGGTTGAATGTTCTCAGCTGTTGTAATTCTTGTTAGTGCTTGCGTAGTTGTTGCAAGTGAATCTTTAGTTACATCTGTTGTGCTAAAATTCTGTGGCTGAGGCACAGCTGTAATTGGGATTGCACTTGTGTTCCTATAAAAAGACTCAGTGGCTATGGGGATGGTGGGCTTAGTTAAAGATTTAGCTGCTGTCAGGATACATAATTCTCTGTTCACTGATGAAGCAGTAGTGCTATAGCTTGTAGTAATGCTTTGTGAAGTCATAATCTTCTGGGGCTTTTTCCTCCTTTGATCTCTCCTCCTTCCAAGTCTGAGTGCTTTAATTTTAGTGATTTTATTTTCAATATGGGCAACAGTAGTAGATCTAAACATTGGCATTGGTCTTGTTGCATTCATTTTTTTGTTGATAACAGTTGCAAGATTAGAAAAATAGGCTGAAGATGGAAGTTCTGCAGTAGTAAGAGATGAAAGGGGACTATGTTTCTTTGACGTACTATTGTCATGATCGATAGGTTTAGTTAGGGATAAGAGATCATCAGTTTGATTCACTTCCACTGGAATAGTTGTTAAATGTAAAGGAGAAACACTGTCTGTGGATAGTGTTGCAATTGTTTTAGGAAGCATGGTTGTTATTGCTGATGATGGCACTGTATTTGTTCGTTGTCTGGGTAGCTTCTTCAATAGCTCCTTTTGAATGTGTGTGTTTCCAAAGAGATGGTGCCAAGGAATTTTTCCTCTTAAAACTTTAGAAGAAGTTCTACTTTTAGTGGTTGGTGAGATGGATTTAACATTTGAAGATGTCTTGCTACCTGCAGAAGTTGTAGTTTTCATAGCAACACTAGGGGACTGTCTTGCAGTTGTAGAGAATTTGATACTGAAAGATGAGATTCTGTCAGTGTATGTTTGTAATGGTGCACTGGCCTCTAGTTCTCTTTGCAGGGTACCCTGTGTACTTTCCCTATAGAAAGGCATTACCGTGGAAATTGTTTTTTCTTCTGCAGTGGGTCTGTTTTTCTCTTCAGCCAGGAATGCTGTGTTTTGACTTGTAGTTGTAGGTTGCTCTGATGTGAGTTCTGGTATATCCACTTTCAAAGGGGAGGGTGTATATGTTTGTGAGCTAAGCAGTGAAAGAGAACTGCTGGAAGAAGTTGTGGGATGTGAACACGATAGACATTTTGTGCCCAGCTCTATAGCTGGAGGCAGAGTTGTACTTTCTCTAGTGGAGTCTTTTCTCACAAAATTATATCTATGTCCTCTGATAGCTGGAATTCGATCAGGTCTAACAATTCGTCTTCTACCAGAAATTTTCCTTCGTCTTCCATATCGTTGTCTTGACTGTGGTGTGTTAGTTGTAACATCTCTAAATATCTGAATCTGTTGATGAGTAATAATAGTTGACCCTGGTGGTAGTTTAGGAGTTATTATTTTTTGAGTACTGTGAAAGTAAATGTGATCAAATTCATTATTTGGCTCACTGACTGTCACTACAGATATTTGATGATCTGATTTAGTTGAAGTCCTGTCAATAGACTCAGTAAATAAATCAGATTTTTCAACTGTGTTCTGGGAAGTTACGAGGCTGCTGACTTTAGTAACATCTGCTGTTGGTGTTGTAGATGTGATTTTTAAATTCTGATTACTTTCCCCAAAAGACACCAATCTGTGTTCAGCATTAAAGACCTTAGCTGTACTATTCACTAAACTAGATGATGCTAATGACTGTATATTGGTTAATGATGCTTGATTTAATTCAGAAGTTTCCAGCAAGTTTGGTCTTGTGACTGCAGGCTTTAGATCTGAATATAGTTTTTTACTCTTGGGTCTTATAGACTGTGTTGTAATCCATGGGCTAACTGTTGGAGCTACTGCCTCTGTAACCATGACAGAAGTTGTTTTAGAGTTGGTATTACTCAATGTAGTTTCAGGTTCTCCAGTCACAATACTTGCTGAAACTTTTTTCAGAGTAGGTATGGTAGGTGCTTCAGTTGCTAGTATAATAAATTCCTCTTCTGGAGGTATATGGTCACCAGATGTTTCTTCCTTATCCCCAGACATCTTTGAGGATAGATGGACTGGTGTAGGCGGTTTTGTTGTGGCATTTTCTTGTTTTTCTGGAAAAGTGGAATTCTTCTTAGTTTTTTCCAAAAATGCTGCCCAACGCTGTGGGTCAACTCTCCTAGCTGAGGAAGTGAATGGTCTTCTGTGTCCCCTAAATCGTCTGTTTATTTTGTCCCCATTGTGTCTGTAAGTCATCTCTCTATAGTTATTCTGTTTATTCGCAGTCCATATGGATTGATTTCTAGATGTAGAGTCAGTAAGTGCTTTACTTGATACTATAGTTTGTACGGTAGCTAATGGATACTTATGTTTTGTAACACTTAAGAGCTTATGTTTTGTAAGCTCTTCGTGGCCAGATCCAGCTCTCTCTTCATTTTCTTCTGGAGCTGTCTTTTGTTTTTGTGAAGCGTCCTCATTCACTTTAACCAGCACTTGGAAAATCAAAAAATCCATTCCATATTGATTGGCTGCTACACACCTAAAATAGCCACTATCTCGTTCTGTCATCTCTGTTATTTTTAGTGTACCATTGTGGAAAATATGTTTGTTTCTCACAGATTGATGAAGAACTGTGTGCTCAGGTAGGATCCAACTAATAGATGCATCTGGGACACCAGCAGACTGACATGGAAGATAGAGTGTGTCACCAATGAATGTGGAAAGTTGAGCTCCATTAATATCATTGTGCTGCACGTAAGGATCAATCACTGTGATTCTAAATGTTAGGACAGCTGCATCATTATAATTTGTGCCTATGCAGTGATAAACCCCCGTGTCAAAACTATCAGCTGTCCGTAGCGTGAATTTTCCATTTTTAGCTATTATGATTCTTCCATCTTCACTGACATGTGGAGCTCTAACTTTGCTCCCATCAGCTAGTATCCATTCAATGGTAGGAGTAGGCTCTCCAAATGCCTGGCAGTCCAGTTCCACAATCCCACCAACTAAAATGGAGTGTTCCATTCTTGTCTTATTAGTTCTTGAAATTATGGCCCAGCTGCGTCTCAGCTGTTTTTCATCAGCAGTGGGCAAGACAATTTGAGCATCAGTTACATATCGAATATGTAGCATGCTGAGTGTGGTTGCTGTCCTGTCTAATTGTAATGCCATCTGGTCTTGCAGCAACCAAGGAGGTTCAGCTCTCAGTTCACTCTCTACGTTGGTAAAAACTTCTTCTTTTTCAGAGTGGGTCTGTTTGTACTTGTAACTGATGTAAGGCAGTTTGGTCAGTAAGAGATTCCTTTCGAGTTTCAGGGGAGAATCACTGTATAGGGCCAATATGCTCCACAGCTGTTGAATGTGTTCATAATCAATACCACAGACCAGAAATGTTGAAAATGATACTTTGAGCACTTTATTATCCCCAGCTTTGTCAAATGAGATTGGGGACATTTCTGTGGGTTTTTGAACACTGCAAACCAAGGTAGCTTGATTTCCTGTTTGATCTGTCATGTTCAACATCATGGTTCCAATGGGAGCTATAAAATCTTTGTAAGAGATAGAAGTGAAATCCTCTTCATCTGGCACAGTGATGTTTTTAAATTTCAGGGAAGGGTCTATGGTTGGCCTGCTACAGGTGAAAGCTGCAGATGGGATGTTAACTAAATGTTTGCCTTTAGAATTTCTGGGATTGGCACACACCGGACATTGCTGGGCACTAGAAAAGCCTCTGTCTTTCTTGCACTTTATAGTATCTAGGGGGGAGGAAAAAATAATGTAAGTGTTTGCGATACTAGTTCCAATACCAAAACAACAACTTATAATTTTCTGAAAGATCTTTCCCTGAATAAAAGGCTATAAAATACTGACAGTCATGATCTTTAATGGATTACCAAGCTTTATTTTAAACTATTTCCTATTCCACTAGTGAAATCTTCAGCATGATCATCACTGCTGTCACAGCGAGTTAGCATGCCACAACTTTGCCTTGGAAGGCTACCATAGCTAGTGTAGGAGGAGCTGTAGGAGGCATTGTGCTATTGTGCCCAGATCCTATTCAGGGAGGCAAAAAGGAGAAGAAACTCCTTGTGCCCTCTTCCTCACTTGTGCAGACTCACTGCTGTTAGGCACAATATGGCCCTAATTATTTGAGGCTCAACCCTATGAGGGAAGCAATTATTACTTTCCTTATTTTAATTACAGCAACAGTAAACCATAGAGAAACAAAGGGACTTGTCTAAGGCTGCCTTTCTTATCCTTTTTCCACCAGACAATCCTTCCATTTTATCTCAGTCTTTCCAAAAAAAAAAATCAGTTGTCAGGCATGTTTGGCAACATTGTCTGGAAACAGTTTGTCATGAAAACAATTTATCACAGAAATTTTTCTGAAGAAGGCTGCTTGTTCTTGTAAATTATAATTATTATTCCTGACACTAAGATTGCAAACCATAATATGTGCTTAAAATATAAAAACTAGAAAAATTATTTGCTCTGGTAATCAAATTGTAAACTGAACTGAAAACATTATACATTTAATGCATCTCACTATCCCCATCCCACATAAAATATGCCTCAGTCCAGCCCTACAGGGAACCACCTATAAAGAAAAAGGATAATTCATTCTCCTTTAACATTTTCACCTATAGAGAGAGAATATAATGCGTTCTTGAACATTCAGTCTTTGGCACTGCCAAAAAAGGTTCCCTTTAGAGACAGCTGAGCTTGGAAATGTATTGGGACCTCTAACTTCAGTTCATCTAGGCCACTAAATAACATTCAGAGGTTACCCTGTCTGCGTGCGCATGTTGCTAGCTAACAATAATGGAAATAAAAGAAATGCATGGTAGTTTAAGGGAATAAAGTACTATGGAGCCTGGTATGGTAAGGAATAATATTTTAATCAGCTGACAAGGAAGTCCTAGGAGATGAACAGAAAAAGTCACAGAATAAAGTGTTACACTTTAAAAAGTGTTATAATAGTAATGACCAATTTCTTACTCTTCATAAGTCCCCTTTAATTATTAATTTGGCAAAAAAAAAAAAAAAGACTCTGTACTATCATGCCTCTATCCGGACTTTACTCATTGGTAATCATAATACTTTGCACTTAAATAGTGCAGTTCAACAAAGTATCTCAAAGAACTTTCAAAACCTGGCAGCTATTTTCTCCATTTTATCAGGTGGCTTAGAGAGGTTAAGGTCACACATTAAGTCAGTGGCAATTAGAAACAGAACCCAGATCTCCAGGTTCACACTGTAGCTGTAGCCATAAGACAATTATGCCTCCCTGGTAAAGACCTCAAGGGAAGTCACCAACCTAATTAGAATGTATAGACAAACACATTTTTCAGCTCGTACTGTACCTGGCCATTGTTCTGCCCAGTCTGCAAACCATTGTAGATCACAATCACAGGACCAGGGATTTCCATGAAGGTATATGCTCTCAAGTTCAGGCATGTAAGAAAACATCTCTTGTGGTAGTGAAGTTAAGAAGTTGTCAGACAAGTATATATGCTTTATGGAGGATGTTTTAAATATCTGGATGTAGCGCAGCGTGACAAAAGTGTCTGGATGAAGCTGTATAAGTAAATTTCCTTCCAAGTGCACCAGCCTGAGTGATGTAAGCCCATAGAAAACTTCTGGGTGTATAAATTCAATTTGATTGTGGTCCACATGCAGCCGTACCAAGCTCTTGAGACCATGAAAAGTGTCCTTCTGAAGTTTTCTGACTTTATTATAGCTCATTTTTAAGACCTGTTAATGAAAAAATAGTGATAAAAGTCTAACAAAAAGCTACATTATTTTGATATTGTTACAACTTTGAATTATTATTACTTTGTTAGGTGAAAGTACCTATGTACAAGAGTGATGGCCACTATGGGAAAAACCCCATATATATAATTATTTTTGTCAATGTGGTTATGGTCAGACATGACTTCAAAGATACCTTCTTATTCAACAGACCAATATATGTGTGCACTTTATTCATACAAATGGTCCCAATTAAACTACTTTTGTGAAGAAGGTAAGCAGGGTTTGACCATAAAATAAGTGAAAAGTGGGTGTATATTTTTTCTCCAGTTATTACTACAGAGCCAATACAAATATGGGAGGACAAGCTGGGATTCTGTTTTGGCTGACAAATAATGAAAAGAATTGTTAAATCAGCCTCAGTTGAAGAAGCTTTATTATGAGAGATAATGTGCTAACCCAAGCTCAACTTTCAGATGGCACTTTGTTTGCAGACTGGCAGTTGGAAAACCATCTTTTTACTTGTAAAATGAGCAAATCTGACAAAAAGTCATTGTGTGCTAGTAAATATGGAACTATAATGCCATTTCTGCAGTCATTTTTCAGGTTGTAATGATACTTTACTACCTTCCCAATCCCCACAAAGAACTGGTGAAGCCTTTATGAATTACTGAATGTTGCAAATTAGTGAGTAAGCAAACAACACAAAAAGCAACAATAATGCACAAAATCAACTTTCTTCAAGTATTTTCCAAATAATATTCAGTTGTAATTATTTATAGTCACACTTTGTCTTCTACCAGTTAACAGCTGTGGTTCAAAATTTTAGTTGAGAAACATGTAACTATTCGGGAACAGCTATTTCTGAATAACTCCAGGTGTGCTCTGAAGTCCAGCTGTTGGAGCTACCCTTGGTGAAATATGCACTTATATTCAGAGGCATTGCAGCAATCCTACATGGCTCCTCATCTGGAAAATAGAAAGGCTATACTTTTAAATTAATACATGAGAGCTGCACACAGAGTTGGTCTGAAGATAACTATATTTTACTTAATGTTCTTATATTTCTGAATGGCATCCATTGAGTTGCTCCAATGGCAGAATTGCCTCTGAACTTGTAATCCATTTTATGAAAACAATGAACTCAGTGTCATACTTGATTTTGCTATAACAATCTTCTAATAAATCTTTGCAGAGAGGTGCTAAGAAACCCACTTGGTTCTGTGTGCAAATGATGGGATGTGCAAATTAGTGAAGATCTACTGTCATATGTTCACTAATATTTTATGTTAAATACAAAATAAAGCTCAAATACTACAAACCTGTCTCATCCCCAAGTACAGGAACACACTGTTATAACATCAAGGAACTGCAATAGCCTTTGGTATTAGAATATAGCATTTTCAGTATGAAACTTTCTTGGCTAAAATAAGAGAAAGCTGCAAGACTATAGCATGCTGGCAGGAGAAATAAAATCTTGATGGAATATGATTCTTCTAAAAATGTATTTATTTAGTCCATCAAATTAACAAAAGATAAACTTTTCTACCGAAGATGTAGTATGAGGAACTTTTCAGCAATGCTCTCCGTCTGCCTTTTGTCTTGGTGGACATGATATAGATATACTAGCGAGGACCATGTTGGCAGATATCCACCACACTCCTCAGCATGGTATCTCAGTCCCTAGCTGGGACAGAAAGAAATTTCCTTTGTGGGTACAGTATTGCAAAATTAAGTTCACTGGGAAGGGGAACAGCATGATTTCCTCTGACGTGTCTTTCACTGCGATACATTAGAAATAGGATACCAGACTACATGGACTATGGATCTGTTCCTATAGATTTGAACCATTTGTGATATCTCTGTAGCAAAACTAAGATGGGGCCATCTTCCATTTTCAGTTCTTACCTGTAATGCATTTAAATCACTGAATGTCTTGTCAGGGATTGTGTGGATCTCATTGCTGTGCAACATCAACAACTCCAGTTTCTCCAGGCCAGAAAAATCTGTTTCGGTTAGTTTAACCAAGCTGTTGTAACTGTAACAAACATTTCATTCCAGATCTGGGTTTAGTCAGTCAGCTAAAGTTCAAAAGTAAAAAACAAAAGAAAACTTTCTTTTGCAAATGCATAACAAATAATTTTACTTCTGATTTGACAAGGCAAATTCTAAATGCTTTTTCCATCTTAGCAGGTAAAACTTAGAGATTTTGCTAGTCTGGCATGGACTGATTCCTGTGGACTGTATTCAAGTAGGTGGGGGAAATATCTGCAATAGATGGCTGCAAGAACATGAGGAGGAGACTGCCATTTTTGGATTCTTGTGTAGGAGATGAAGGAGCTTCAGTGCTGGTAGATGTCTACAATAATGCATTGAATTTTTATAGATCTTTTTTCAAAATTATTCATAGCTGGTGAAAGGTGGGAACAGCTGGACTTTGTTCCACAGAAAATATAAATTGCCCCATCGGTGTGCCTTAACAGTAGCTGGAGATGTAAGAATGTCGTTCGCACACTCTGTCAGTTCAGTCATTGCTCTCTGCTGTGACTGTAAATAAGAATGGAGTCATAGATTCAGAGGCCAGAAGAGGCCATTGTGATTATCTTGTCTGACCTCCTGTATAACACAGGCCTTAAAACTTCCCCACAATAATTCCAATAGAACAGAGCATATCTTTTTCTTTCAAAATCCAATCAATTTAAAAATTACCAGTCATAAAGAATCCATCACAACCATTGGTAAATTGTTCAGGTGGTTAATTACTCTCGCTATTAAGAATGTATGTGTTATTTCCTGTTTGAATTTGTCTAGCTTCAACTTCCAGCCATTAACATTTGTCAGCTAGATTGACGAAACCATTAATACATTTCCATAAGTGCCTCCATAGGTACTAATGGACTGTAATCAAGTCATCTCTTAATCTTCTCTTAGTTAGACTCAAGGAGCTCAATCTATTTAGTTTATCATTATGAGGCATGTTTTCTAATCCTTTCATCATATCCATGACTCTTCAGTATTGACTACGATCAGGGATATTGTGATGTGGATGCCTCTCCACCAGGACCTGGACTGAGAATTGCAGCTTACTTATCATGGGCCAAAAAGCCATAAAAAATGGTGGTGGGTGGTTGTTTCTAATAATAATTTTTATTTATATTACAGTAGAACCAAAAGGCTCCCGTCAGGATTGTGGCCTCATTGTGCTGGGCACTTATCACTGTGGGCCTGATGCCATGCCCATTTAAGTCCATGGAAAAGTTCCTGTTGACGTCAGTGGGCATTAGCCTAAAGCTCTACTATTAGCCTGGGCAGGATTTGAATGGGGCCCACTGTTAGCCAGCCTGTTAGAAGGCCCTCTAATAATGATTATATGGATTAGACACACTCCTCAAATACTGATTTTTTTTTTTTTTTAAACATGAAGTTGCTCGCTGGTCTTGTTTGATTCTAATATCGAGACTTTCACAACAGAGCATTACAGAAAATCAAAACTGAATAGATAACTTGGAGGTTAGTGAGAAATAAAAAGGGAGAAACCAGTCTGGATAAAATAAAAATCTATTCCCTCCCTCTTTTACCCAGTTATAGAACGGAACCATTTCTGAGACAAATATTCAGGCAAGTGTTATTTCACATCCAACTGACAGACGGAAACAGAGGTGCCAAAGCATCCTATGAGCAGTTTTAATCATGGTACAGTATGTATTCTCCTCAGCAGAAGTGGACGTGTTGGCACTTATCTCCGTAGATGGAGACCTATATATGTTAATCAATTTGTTCTCACAGCAACCCTATGAGGTAGAAAGTATTTTCATCCCCATTTCACAGACTAGGATGGAAGGCACAGAAAGATTAAGTGGCTAGTCAAAGTTACATAGGAAATCTGTGGCAAAGGTCTAATTTTACACATCTATTGAATTTCCAGTCCAGTGCCTTAACCTTTGTAAGGATGATCTAAATTCCAGGCTCCTCTGAATTCAATTTCATAAACTCAATAGGTTCAGATAAATATATTTTTTAAATCTTATATTTCAAAGCTTTGGAGATTCTTATATCCACAGAGATAACATGATTTTGCGTAAAGATGGTGAGGTAAAAGTAGTGGAAGGAAATCAAGTCTCAGACGGCCAGTTATGGAAAAGGGAAAGTGGGTGAAAGTGATAGGTCAGAAAATGTGGCCCCTTCTTACATAAAATCGCCTCTTAATGAGGACAACATGAGTGTAATTAGTGTTTCTGGATTTCAGATTTCTTGTTTTGTGGTGTCTATTCTTGTACAAAGCATGGCTCACATTTAATAAATTTTGTTTTTAATCTGTTTTTAAAAATTATATTCCTTAAATTATTTAGAAATGGTCCCTAGAATCTGAAACTTTGACCGCCCAATCAGTGTGGGAGAACGTTGTTTTGCCAGCTGCCCACTGTAACGAATTGTGAATATTGCAAAATAGTGAATTTTAAAATTTTAAATCATAAAACCCTGATGTCTATTTGTCTTTGGTTTGTTTGTTTGTTTTAAATCACTTTTAACCCAAACCCAGAAACTCTAATTATATTTTGCAAAGTAAGAGGAGTTCATTGCACAGCATGGATAAAGTGCAGATGTTAAACATACCCTAAATTGATGCGCTCCACGTTTTGGGAGATGTGCAGTGGGATGGCTGTGAGATACCGGAATGTACAATGTACTTCAGTTGGGATGTAGCAGGCACAGAGCCTGGGGCAGGCACTACTGCTCGGAAGCGTAGCCAGGCAGAAACTGAAGAGAAACTCCAGCAAGCAGGGTTTGCCTCTGCCTTTTACTTTCATCCTGTGTGCTAATCCTAGAACAACATCCCTCACAGCAAGCATGAACAAATGCAACCCTACAAACAAAACAAAAAAAACAGAAGCTGTCATATTGTGAGATCAGTATCTGGTATCTTAGACCTGGGTATTTTTACAGTTAAGCTTGTGTGTACAACTATTATAGAAAGATTTGTTAGTGTAAAAATGGTAGGGTTTCCTCACTCTTTAGATCTAGGCAGTAGGCTGGAGTATTTATCATTTTAAAAAAAATCCATTGTTTCTTACTTTTAATGAGAAACACGAGGCATGTTATTGCTTATAGGTATAGTAATAATAAATAATAAACCTGACATCCTAATGAGACTATTGTTACAAATATATGATTTTGGTTATTTAGCGCATCCATAAATCTGCTTGTAATTTGTTCTTGCCAAAGAACACGTCAGCCCCTTTCTGGCCAAATAATTACTCCAAACAAAATTAACAAATTTCAAAGAATCTGGGCTAGTTCAAAAATCAGGCTGTAGAAGTATGACTGATGCCACTCAAGTTTAATCCTGTTCTTTCTATGCTTTAGAATATAACCCAGCAATAAATCCCCCTTCCAATACCCTGTTTCTGCTGTGGGCAAGGGTTGGTTAGCACAGAGTTCTACATGTCTTGGGTGGACTCCAGGAATGCCTATAATCATCTACCAGAGTTTGGTACTTAATAGTCTAGCACTAAAAGCTTGTTGGGATCTAAACCTTCTCTGAACTGAGCTGCATTTATAACACAGTCCTAACTACAGACAAGTTCAGATGAAGAGACTATTTCAGTATTCTTAACTGTGAATTTCTTTTTGTTCAGAAATCTGTGCCTGCACCCTGGGAAGTGCTGAGCAGTCTCTGAAATCAGCAACTTGCTCAGCCTCTCCTGGATCAAGATCCAGGGATTCTGGGAGTTTAAAGAGCCCATCGGCCAAATCTCGTTCCTGCCATTCTTACCCTTAGCACAATGGATGTCAGTGAGCCTACTCAGGGGAGCAAGGGAAGCGAGATTTGGTTCTCTAGCTGACTTTTAGCAGCATTTTACCCATGATTAATAAGTAAAACTCTTGGCCCTTTCAATGTTCATACAAGATTTTTACTCTTAAAACAGTTGCTACAAGCCTGGTCTTGCCTGAAATGAACGTTTACCTGGGCACAGAGCAAAGGGGAGAAGGTCAGAGAGAAAACTGTAAAGACAAAAAAAACCCTAAAGCCATAGAAAAAACCCTACCTGCGACTCCACTTTGTAACTAGCAGCGCCTTTCCTTCCTCTGCTCCGCGCTGCTGTCTGGCTCGGAGCTCCAGCTGCTGAGACATGCACCGGCAGTGGGGCCAGGCCCTACTTGGTGGAAGCCTGAGGGAGGGGCAGGGCGCGCACGATGCTCGGGAGTAGCGGTGAGTGACCGACGCCGGCCGAGGGGCATTGGGGGAGAACCCGACCCCAGGCAGGCAGGCTGCGCTGCTGCGTGCGCTTTTCTCCTGGCCTCTCCTCGTGCGTAGCGCCCGCGCCCCTGCCCCCCGCGTCTCTCCGCGCCCGCGCCCGCTCCCCGGGTGCCCAGCTCTCCCCTCCCTGTGCAGGGGCCGGGGCTTCGCCCGCTTCGCAGGCTGCAGACTGGGGCGAGCAGCGCCCACGTCCTCTCCCCGCACTCCGCAGTTGTCAGCCTGCAGCTGGGCTCCGTCCCGACCCGGCACCGGGCTCGGCACGCCCCTCAGCTCCTGCGCCTCGCTGATTGGGGGGGGAGAGGCGCCTTCCCCCCCGGCCCGGCCCGGCCCAGCCCCGAGTCCGGCCTGCTGCCTCGGAAATCGGGCAGGATACCCCCTCTCTGCTGTGCTCATTGCCCCGGGGCAGGTCCCTCTGCTCCACACACCCCCCCCCTGTAATTTCCCCTCCCCACACAGTGCATAATTCCCCCCACTGGTCCCAGAGTCCTTCTAGTCTTGCTTCCTCTGTGCGCTGGTGCGAGAAGACTCAGGACCGCTGCCTCGGGTGTCTGTGTCCTGGGAATGTTGACCCTGCAAGCTGAGGGGCAGAGGCCTTTTGGCTCTCAGGCACCCCTCTGGCTCAGAATCTGTCTTTGCTCAGCTCCCAGCCCCTGGGAGACAGGAGGGTAGTCAGACTCAGCACTTCCACAAAGCAGAGCAGAGTCACTAAGCCACTGAGGTGTTACTGATTATTATTAATTTTAGCATGGTAGTGCTCAGGCTGCAATCTGCACTATACAAACACAGAAATAAGGGATGGCATCTGCTATAAATACAGGAAAGTTTACTGTTTTTTCTCTTCACAGGATCCAACTTTCTGCGCACATCTCTGATCTCAGCAGCCTTCTCTAGCTTAGCTGGAAGGTTTAGGTGTTTTATAAGAACTTTGCCTCCTGGCTGCTATTAGAGACCTCTTTTCCCCCCTCCCCTGCCTAGCTGAGGTTGGGCAGGCGGCCTGTGTCTGACAAACTTTCTCCCTTGTCTGATCCAGTCACTGCATGGAATGAGTGTGCTGAGATGATGGCTGGTGGAGAGAGAGAACCTGCCAGAGAGTTTTGTGGGGATGTAGTCTGGAGAAATGAAAACTGGGAGGGTGGGTGTGGAAGAAGTGTCTGGGGAACTTCATTTTATGTCACAGAATGGCAAACAAAATTCAAGTCAGGTGCACTCTGTATTAGGGTTTCAGTTGAAAATGGTTTACAAAAAGTTAACAAATGAATAATCAATGTTATAAGCAAGTCATTGCAGTATGTATAGATGGTAATAAGACGTTACTTTAAGATGCTATGGATAGTTATAAGCCATTGTTATAATAATAATTATATAATAAATATAATTATTTAATACCTAGTGCTTATAAGCTTGCTGTTGATCTACTGAAACTCTAACAATTGATCAACCATTCTTTAAACCATCTAATACTTTATTAAGCCTTTATAAACTCATTATTGTGACCCTCTGTAGGTGGGCAGCACGGTCCGACTGGGGCATCGCGACCCTTCTTCAGTCCCAGGCTCCGAGGAAGGCCACAGCGCCTCTGCTGAGGGGAATTAGCAGTCGGTTTAGGAGCCCACAGCCCCCAGCCTTCCCACGGTCAGGGCTCTTGGCGCGGTCTATGGCCCCTGGCCCGTAGGCAGGGACGCAGTCTATCGCCCCAGCCCTTAGGCAGGGCGGGCAGTGAAAGAAGTCTGCTGCCTCAAGCCCTCGGGCAGGGCGAGGCAGGGAAGCACGATGCCCTCTGGCCAGTAACAGAGGACGGCTATTATTCCCTGGGTGGCGAGGGAAGGGGGAAGGGGAACGCAGGCCCACCTGACTCCACTGTGTCCCAGCCCAGGGCCCTACCAGTGGCAAACGCCTTTGCCACTGAGTCAGCGGGGCTCCCGCTGCAACACGCTGATGTGGTCTTGCCCCTGACTCAGCCACTTGCCATGGCTGTCCCTGGGCCACTTCCTCCCCCTGGTCCCAGGTACTTGTGTCCTCCATTTCCTCGGGATCGCTTAAATCCTACCTTAAATACCTTAAATCCTAGTCTAAATAAAACCTATGGTATCCAAGCATATTAAATGGATAAGCATATTAGACCACCATAAGCATATTAGATGGATGTTTCTGCTAAAATGATTAGTAGTGAAATGGCTCTTGTTGATGTTTAAATTATCCCCAAGTTTCACTGTTAACACTGCATGTAGTTGAATGGGGGCAGTTTGCGTCTGTCTGTTTGCATACTCTGGAAAGCAGCCATGTATCTGTCAGTTTATATTCAGTTCAAGTTCAGAAGGCTTGGACTGAAATCATAAGAGTTTCAAGCTTTTCCTTGTAAATTAAAACTTAGGCTTTGTCTACAGTAGTACTTTTGTTGGTAAAACTTTTGTCGGTCAGAAGTGTAAAAAAAAAAAAAACAACACACCCCTGTCCGACATAAGTTTCATCGACAAAAGCACCAGTGTGCACAGCCCTATGTCGGCAGGAGATGCTCTCCTACCAAAATAGCTACCCCCGCTTGTTAGGGGTAGTTTAATTATGCCAGCGGAAGAGCTCTCTCTGTCGGCAGAGAGCGGCTACATAGGAGACCTTTACAGCACAGCAGATATAGCTGTCGACATAGCCTTAGACTCTGTAGAAGCTGGAAAGCCACAGGTGAAGATTTGGAATGATTTTATAGCCCATTTCTCCTTTTTTTCAAGCCCTCTTTATTTGGATTTGTAACGTGATTATCCAAAGCTCATGTCACATGTAGAGTGTGAGTTAAAAAACAAAACAAACTACGCATACTCAACTTCAACAAGACTCTTCTAAACCCACCATGCTTTTGATTCCTAGGCTCTTTATAGATTTAAACATTTTAATTAACAACTGGCTGATTTAAAATCTCTGCCTAAATTTGTATTGTAATTATTTACTTTTGTCCATTTAGGCATTTCTTTTTTATCAGATATCCCCCTTTCTTCTGCAAAAAATGGATTGGTTAAAAATGGCATAAATGGCTTGTCAGTCATTGAGGAGAGTGTTTGTTGGCTGCTTGTTTTCTAAAGAAAATTCAAATCTGTGTTCTGCCACAGAGTGAAGGGGAGTAATTTATGAATTATTTAGATTCATAGTGCTTATTCACATACTCTCTGATACTGTATTGCATTTGACATTATTGACAGGGAAGGTGATGTACCAGTTGTAAACTAACTGAGGATTTATGACAGTTAAGTGAGACAGAATGAAATGTAGTACATTTCCCATTACTTGTCTTCAAAGTTATCCGTTTAAACGAATAACTCATGATAATTAATAATAGTCCACTTTTTTTTATATGTTGTTACCACTATGTGCTTGATCTTGGAAACCCTTTTCCACAAGAATAGTCCTTATTCCTCTGAATAGTCCCAGTGAAGTTAGTAGGACTGGTTCCATGATCAAAGATTTCTCACATGAGTAAACCTTACAGGATGGGGTTGTGATAGATTTGTGTATGTGTGTATATATCTATAAGACACTTCAAATTCTGTTTTGTTTTGTAAATACCATTATGAATGTTAATCAGTTCTGAGCCTTCAAATGTGGTGGTCTTGCACTGAAAACCCCAAGAGGTATCAGGAGAGATACCTATACATAGCAGAGGGTAACAATGGGTAAAAGATCAAGAAGCATTAACCTGGATCATTAACCATTCAAATGGAAGCACCCTAAGACAATGAGCTGGCTAGCGCGCAGAAGAACAACTTCTCCTAGGTGGGCTTGTAACCAAGCAACAGCTCAGCTGATGAGGGTCTTGAAGTCACTCGGGAGAATCACTTGACAGGGAAGGCTAAAACCTTATAACAGGGAGGCTCTATCACTGGCTTCTTTAGAGAAGAGATCATAAGCAGAAGGCAAGCAATGCAGGAGAGGAGAAATCCTGAACTCCTTAGAAGACACTGACCAAAACCCAAAAGGCTCTCAGAGTGATGAGGAAACTGAGGCCAGGATTTGCATGCATGTTTTTGTTGTTTTCTTTAGATCTGTATATCTCTTGTACTTTGTGAGTTAAGTGTAATTGGTTCAAAAATTCCCTTGCAAAGTGTCTCTGTTTACTTATTTTTACTGTGGTATAGTTCCCAATGTAACGCAGAGGATCCACAACTTCACTAGAATTTTGGGAGCATGCAAGATATACTGAGTAAGCTTGGGCAAGGTAGCACTAGTTTCAGAACCTAGGCGGTTGGACTGTGGAGTCCCCATCTCTTAGAAGGGATGAATGCTAGACAGGGGCCTGTATCCCAAGTGTGTGCCTAGAGCCCCGCAAAGATCATGTAGGATCCAAGGTCTAGCTTCAGCACAGCAGGTGGGTGAACATCCAATTGAGGGAGCTCTTCCAGGGTTGTAACATGGGCCCTATAAACTAGAAATGAGAGCATCTCTGATTTTCTTTATTTACATTACTGTTGCTAATATAAATGCATAGCTTCCATTTGCTGTACCAAAACATGCACTGTCTATTAACTGCTGCTGAAAAAGGTGAACCTTCCAACTTCCTCACCCTCACAAAGTAGGAGTTAAACCTGTGGCCTTGGAGCACAAGAGGCCAACGGACATTATATAAGCCAAGTGGCAGGGAGGCTATTTCCTGCTTGACTGAGTTCTATGTGTGGAGTTTTGTCAGCAGAAATGTTGTATTTTCCAGTATTTGTTTAGGTCACAACCTTTCTGTTTAAATCTAATTCTTTTGTCTGTGTTTTTCACCAGAGAGAGGGAGCAACGGTTTTACAGAAAAAACATGGAACCAGAGGTAAAGTACACATTATGGAAGAATTGATGCTATGAACCTGAGCAGCTTTAGGTGGTTATCGGGTATTCAATAAAAGGACACTATTTAATATCAAATAACAAAGATGTCTGATGGTGCAGTGATGGGAGGGTTCCATTTTCTCACCCTGCAGCAAGGACTGGGGTAAGAACTGAGTGAACTCGGTATTTGTATAAGTGGGATATGACAGACAGTCTGAGGATAATTATTATTTATTTCTAGACTATTATATAAAGCGCTATTCTCTTGTAACCCAGCAATAGACTGGCACTAAGATACCACAATGATGAGCAAATTGGAAACACTCAGGCAAACTTCACCTTCAAAGATAATAGAGCCTCTGCTGTCATTTTAGTGTTCATACCTGGTCTTTGTTGTCAGTCCAGCACTTCATGGAGTTTCCTCACTATTCTCTCTCCTCTTTTTATTCCTGTTCTTATTTCCTTCCTTTTCTACCCCCTTTTCATATATATATAGGGGGAGTTTCCAGGGGCCATATAGTTACTACTATTGTTTATTTTGCTTTGTTTAAAGAAGCTCCTTAAACACCTTTTCAACTCCTACCTAATACTCCTCTGGTTATATATCCAAGGATCACATTTGCCCCTACCCTTTTTGCCACAGCATTACTCTGGGAGTTTGTTTAGCTGGTTATCCACTATGCCTCACATCTTTAAAGGGTCACTGCTTCCCTGGATAGAGTCCCCCATTCTGTAAGTATGACCGTTGTTCTTTATTCCTAGATGTATGACCTTCCATTTGGCAATACTGAAACATATCATTTGTCTGCACCCAGTTGACCCAGTGATCCAGATCACTCTGTATCAGTGACCTGTCCTTTTCATTATTTACCATGCCCCCAATCTTTGTATCATATGTACATTTTATCAGTAATGATTTTATATTTTTTTCCAATTCATTGATAAAAATGTTAAATAATGTAGGGCCAAACACCAATTCTTGGACGATACTAGAGAGACAGCTTCCCAGTGATGATTCTCCATTTAAAATTACATTTTGAGACCTGCCTTAACTAGTTTTTTATCCATTTAATGTCTGGTATCTTGATTTTGTATCATTCTAGTTCATTAATGAAGATGTCATGTGTTAGCAAGTCAAATACCTTACAGAAGTGTAAGCATATTACATAAATACTGTTAGCTTTAACAGTCAAACTTGTAATTTCTTCCAGTTGTTCCCTGTGTCATCTGGCAGTATCTTGGTTTTATCTCAGTCAGAATGCCCTCATCCATGCCCACACCCACATCCTCACCAAAAAACCGGCCCAATGAAACAGAAATGGCCATTACTCTTGCCATCAGATGGGAAAGGTCACAAAGGAACTGTGATTAACTAAGTTTAAAAGAAAATAGGGGTGGAAGGAAGAGCCACTGCACTGAAAGGTGATGTAGAAGGGAAGTGGTGGGGAGCCATATACCATAATTGGTGCTGAATTGGGCAAATAACAGGTAAATCATTGCAAGCATCAGTACAAGTTTCTCATGAGCTGGCCTGCCAATGTGTGTCAGCCTTGACCAAGAAAAAGTCCTGGTCAGGCTCAGGCTCCTGGTCAGCCAAGTCGTCAGCTGTTTCGTTGAGTCTGCCAACTAGTGTTAATTACTGGGGTTTTGTTATAAGTTGTCCATTAGGAATTAGACAGTGTTCACCAACTCATTTTACATAGGCCTTTGAATAGCTTTCTGGTTGGTGATTAGAACTGACTGAGATTTTTCAATCGGAATATTTTTCACTGGGAAATGTGATTTTCACAAAATCAAAATTTTCCTTGGAAAAAATGTTAATTTTTTGCCAAATGTTTTGATTTTTCCATCAGGAAAATTGAAACATTGTAGGTTGGTTTGACATTAATCTGTGTCTGCCTAGGCCGCCAGGGTGCCTCATGGGAATTGTAGTTCAGGTGCCTCAGGCATCAGTATTCCCTTATGGGCTAAGCGCCTGGGCTGGACTACATGTCCCATTATGTATGGGAAGAAACACAAAAATCTTTGACGTTGTGGAACAGACATAATTAAATGTCCCTGACATATTGCCACCCTCCGCATCAATGTTACTTTCTGAAAATGATTACATTAAAGTATTTTTTTAAACAAAGAAAATGCAGAAATTATTTATGCAATAATAGTTTCAACAAGTTAAATAGTAAAAATGAAATATGCAGCCAATTAACAAATGTTAGAATAATTATCTACAGATGTGAAAAATGACTTAAATATCTGCTGTATTTAAAAAGTGCTTGAGTGGAAATCAGTGCAAAACAAAGTGCTAAGCTTACTATTCTGGGGGTTTGCTGATTTACAAAAATAAAAATTTCCCTGAAGCAAGCCTCTTAAAACTAAAAGCTGATAAAATCACAGTGACTTATGTTAAATTTTCAACATCATCAGGAATATACTACTGTATCTTCATGACAGCCTCACATGCTGGCAGGTGAAACTGGGTCGTTATAAGAGCAATAGCAAAGGAGTGAAACTAGGGATTTCCTAATAAGTTGAAGATAATAAAAACCAACCTGAAAATCTTGCTACCATCAAAGCAAACATGAATGTTTATGAAGTTTAGGTCAGTGCAGATACATGACCTAAGGCAGATGCAGCAGGTTCATCTCAAAAGGAATGCTACCTGTCACAATAGTTGCTCTGAGATACTTGCCTAAAGTCACCTAGCAGGCTAGTGGCAGAGCCAGAAATAGAATCCAGGTCTTCTGAGTCACACTCCAATGTCCTATCCAATGGGCCACAGATCATTTCCTTTTTCACTGAAAAAAAATACTGACTACCATTACTATGTCACTACATTGCAAAAACAAATACAGCAGAGTTGCATACTTTGGCATTGTAAAATAATCTGTATTAAAACTACGTGACAAAATTGCAAGCAAACGATATTAAAACCATTCACTGATGCTGCAGCCGTTTTTCTTGGGTTGGTGAGTAGACGTTGCCCAAAGAATGCTTCTCAACATATTTGGAAAAAGGTAGCCATCAGAACTCCCTTTTACAGATTTGAAAAATTGATCACTTTAGTGTCCATTAAAATCTCCTTAGAGTTACTATTGATTTTACATAAGGTCAATAAAGGACATAATGGGAAGGAGTAGCAAACCAACCATCCAACCAAAACTGTACACTGAATTCCTACATGTGCTCATAGAGGGTTTTTGTTCTTGTTTGCTGGAGTGGTTACAAATTACAGCAGTGTTTGACTCTCTGAAATGTTTTAATTTAATTAGCCTACTTCTGTGAGTAAACGTACTTTAATGCCCCAAACTTTAGCTATTATGGGATAAAGGAGTCATACTGTGAATCTTCATTGCAAACACGGAGACTGAATAGTTTCATCAGTAAAGACAAGAAAAAGCTTTTAAAGAAATTTTTGAGGTTTCTGAAAAATTTCCAGATGGTTTCATAAGTAAACAAATGAGTGTTTGATATAAAGCTTAATGTGGCTCTTCATATTTACCTATTCAAAACAGTACAGCTATCTTAAATTTTTTTTTCACAATTTCTGAAACTGTAATATGTTAGCAATGCACTAAATCTTCCTTAGATGGGCTGTAGTTGCCTCAGGAAATTAGTAATGGAATAATTGCCTTTTACACCTAAGTCACTGATAGAAGTGTCTCCTAAGTAAGCACTGTCTAAAAGTCAGTATAATTTCAGTGGTGGCCTTGTATATGGATAATAGAAAACTGCCCATGTGGCAAGAAATGCCATACCAGTTGTATTAATTGGCCTTTTTATTTTCTCAGTTTGAACAGCAAGACCAGGCATTGAGTGGGCATTGAACTGTTCCTCTTTGGTAGAGGACTTCAGCACTATCAATTAGGCACCTTTTGTAAGTACTAAATTCAGTCTGAAAAGAAACAAGTGAATTACTTTTATGAGTTATTTTGCTTTACTAAATGACTGAGAGTGATGCTTTTGGAGTGACCCATTCTGATGCTGCTCTTCTTGTGGGTGAAAATGTGACTTAAAACAAACTGTAGGAATGATCTTGTACCAGTCACCATAATTTGTGGTGGAAATAAGACTGTTATTCTTAAAAGACATTCTCCAAAAACACAAACTTCAAAATCTGTATTTTTTTTGGTTTATAGTAATATAATGTATGTAGTTAAAGCTTAAGAAAAGAAGTATTCATCTACATATACTCTATATCCTAGTTCTTACTATGCATCTCAGAAACGTGGTATTAAATTACAAAAAAAAACAAAGTTCTCCCCCTAAGAAGGTTGCTGAAAAGCGTGTGGAATATTTTACACTGTAGTGTGGTTGTGATTTAATGAGGCTACCTCAGAAAAAATATAATGGTTAGACAAACCCACACTGATTTCTCTGTTTCGCCAACAAATCCTGGCACGTGTATGATACTGCAAGATGTTGCCTTGGATGGAATTCATTACCTGAGAGTTAAGCAAGGGAGGTTTTTTTTTTTTTGTTTGTTTTTTTTAAATGAAACAATTTTGACAGGATAGATTGGCTCAAGCTAAACTCAGCAGTACTAAAAGAAAAAAGGGAGTGAGTGAGTGAGCAAAGTACTCTGAAGTGGAATACTGAGCCTATACAGCAAAAAAGTGTTATGTACCAAAATGTAACTGAAGTTTTGTAGTGTAAAATTTGCACATTTAGTTAGGCTATTCAACCCTAATTTTTCACAAATTGGAACACCAACATTACCACACAACTGAAGAAAGCAGTTCCAAGTGGTTTATATAACTTTGGAAGCATAAATAATTCACAAAAGTAAGGCTGTGTTTTTTGCTGCTACCTCAATTTTAAAAAGGCCCACTTACAAACAGAATTCTAACCTCATGCTTTTCCAGTAAGTACACCTTATATGGCTGCTTATTCTTTCCTCCACCACATCTAATGCCATTGGCTTAGAATACTGTATTTTAGGGTATTTATTTATTTGTATTACAGATGTAGCAGCCAAGATCAGGTTCTCATTGTGCTATATGTTGCACAAACACACACTAAAAAAATAGTTTGTACCCTGAAGAGACTGCAGTTTAAATGGACAAAGCAGACAAAGGGGAGAGAGGAAATGTTATCTCCTTTTTGTAGATGAGGAATTGACAGACAATTATACATGTGAGTAGTTCACAGAAGCCAATGGCACTATGCTCATGTTTAGATTTAAGCATGTTTATAAATGTTTGAAGGATAAATACCTAACTGATGCACCCAAAGTCACACAGGAAGTCTGTGGCAGACCAAGGAATTGAACAAGCTCTCCTGATCCTAGTTGAGTGCCTTAGCCACAAGACCATTTTTATTAGGCTCCAGTCCTGAGCTCCTTACTCCGGCATAAGTCCCATTGAAATCAAGTTGAAGACTGAGCCCTGTGTTTGAACTAATAGCTATTTTATAGTTATTTATTACTTGGTATCTTTGGAAAGAGAAACAGTTTTTTAAGATATTTATGTTAGTAGTGGGTGTTTGGTCATGCTTATCTAACATACATTTAGTCCTTTGTGTGTTCTCTCATAAACTGTACATTTCTGAAAGGCTTCAAAGTATTATTGTTCTCAAAGTACCTACCGTGGTTTGTCATGAGTCATCCCAACTCCCCCAGCAGAAATGGAAAATGAGCTAAGATGATTTATATAACAACTTTTTTGGGGTTCTTCTTGTTCTTGACCTAAAAACCTTTCTATCATTTAAAATTCTAAGACTCTCATTCCTTTATCTGCCATCAAGGTGCTAAAAATAATAACGAAGGGAGAAGTGCATAAATAGGAATCCTTAGGTGGGCATTTTTTTCTGCCCAGCTCCCTCAAATGCAGATTATGTAGCATTCAGGAGACAGACAGTTTAAAAACAAAAGTACATTGAATTAGATCCATAAGGGTTTACTGAAAGTTGCAGATTTATATCTAAGCAATAAATAAATGTCATATACTAAGCTATGCCAGTGAGGAAGCTTCTGTAAAACAATCCCTGGAAATATCTTCAGGCACAGCAGTGCCCGTAGAAAATATAGCAAGCACTCAGAGAAGGGCCTCAGAAAACAGTGCTTAGATACATTTGTGAAGAATGCTCTATAAATAGGTAAAATGAATAGTGTAACATGAATAATATATTGCAAACACATACAAATTGCACACCAAGGGCTGGTATTACCAAGTGGACATATGTTGGATTATGATAGGAATACCTCACTATATTAAAAATAGTTGTTATTTATTTGTTTTACCATAGCTCCTCAGAGTGCTAATCAAGGACCAGGACGTCATTGAGCTAGGTGCTGTATACAAACAGAACAAAAAGACAGTCCCTGCCTCAAAGCGTTTATAATCTAGGTCTTCATTCTAGAGCATTACACAATTTTTTAGATATGCTGGACTGAGGCCAATGAGTGCCTTGAAGATAAAGACAAAAGATTTTGAGCTTGACTTGATATTAGATGGGAAGCCAGTGAAGGGAGCAGAGGACATGTCTGTGTTCGCAGTAGTCTATATTGCTGAGATGTGCTAGAGTGTCTGTATCAACTGAAATTTCTTAAAAGTCATACCCAAGTATATTGCATTGCTGCAGTCCAGATAACAGGTGAAAATGGTGCGTATAATTTATGCCAGGTCATTGTCTGTCAGAATGGTACAAATTAGTCAACTGGAGATGGTAGAAAGCTGTGTGCAAACTTAGTGTCAGTGAGGAACCCAGGAGAATTCACGTACTCTAACCTATTGTGGGTGTGTGCCTTTAAAGGGTCTGAAACTCTTTAAAGTGCTTTCTCTGCCCACACATATAACCTCTGTCTTGCTAGGGTTCACCTTCAACAAGATATTCTTCATTCATTGACTGATCTTGTACAGGCACTATGCTGTTGTGATGGTAGTGGTACAGTCATTTGTGGTGGGCGATAGGTAGAGCGGTATGCCATCTGCATATGGCTGGCACTTGAGTTCATGCTGTCTGACCAGTTCACCTAGAGGTGCATGTAGATGTTGACTTGGGACCAGAGAAATAATTGTTCCTTGTGGGACTCCCCAAGTGAGGGTCAAGTGGTGGAGGTGCAGTTTCTTATCGTTACTCATTGGGTGCAACCCTCCAAGAAGGACTTAAATCATTCCAATGTATTTCTTTGGACTTCTGTCATGTCTCTCAGGTGAGACAGCAGTATCTCATGGTCAACAACACTGAATGCTTCAGAGTGGCCCAGGAGGATGAGAATGGATGTCTGTCCTCTACCCGTTGACAGCAGGAGATCATTCATCAACACCACCAAAGCTATTTTTGTCCCATGTTCTGGCCTGAATCCAGGTTGTGCCAGGTCTAGGATGTTAACTACAATTAGATGGCATTGGGCTAGCTTCTCTGTTAACTTGCTCAGGAATGGGAGGTTTAGAATGAGCAGTAGTTGGTTACATCTCATGTATTCAGGGTGAGTTTCTTCAGCGTTGGTTGGATTATTGAATGTTTGAAGAAGGGAAGGAAAGATTCTTTTCCCTCAGTGAGGGGGTGGCTATTTCAGTCCTGAATGGCTCTAATTGCTTGTGACTTTTTCACAAGCCTGGAAAGGCATAGGCCAGAATCACAAGTCTTGGGTGAAGACTCCATTAGTATGTCCAATGCTTCTCAAAGCGTTAATATACTGAAATCTGGGAATGCAGGCAGGCTGCTTATTGGCCACTATAGACAGAGCAGATCTATACCATTTGAGAAGCTCTCACAAATGTCCATGATCTTTTCGGTGAAATAGGATGATAGTTCTTTGCAGCATGTGGTGCTGTGTTGTGCTGTGAGGCACTCAGGGAGGCAGTTTACCATCTTAGATAGCTCTTTAAAGTGAGATTTGGCAGCTTCAATGGAATATAGCAGAAAGGCTCTTTTGGCCTGTACTGCAGTTTCAACAAAGGCTTGAAGAAATTCTTTGTTTCAAGCTATCTCTTTCAGTCTTTGTTTACTGCAGTCAGCGCTCAAACTTCTGACCCACTCTCTTCATCCATGAGCAGGTGTCCTAAAACCAAGGAAATTTGTGTGGATGATGGAAAGAGGCCATTTGGCGGCCAGTGTATTGATGGTCAAGGCTAGTATACAATGATAAGGATTCAGTAGATCTCTACTTTTATCCTGTAGATGGAGTGCTGCAGTCCTTTAACATGCTCTGAAATTTGATGGAGTCTGTTCTATTCAATGGGTATGTTTCATTTCTGTTCCTGTTCTGTAGAATAGAACAGGAACAGAAATGAAACTTACCCATTGATTTCAATAGATGCAAGAACTGGCTCTAAACTGGGATGAAATAAAAGGAGAGACACCCAGTCGCTCTTGGTTTACAACAGCATTCCAGTATTTCCAGGATTCTTTGGCTGAAATGAGTGGAAGTACCATGTAAGATGCTGCAGCTCATGTATTTCCAGTATATTACAGCTTTCATTCAGGAAGTCAATGATAAGCAAGCTTAAGCATTCTGCAAAACATAATACTGTCTGTATGTATAAACAATGCCAACATACTTTATTACACATAATCTGCCATATATTAGTTCATTTATCAGAGTTTTATGTCCTAGTTTTGCTTTTTCACACTCTTCCTAATTAAGATTTTCCATTCTACTGACCCACAGTTAACAAACTAGCGCAGATGGCTCATTGATCTGCCAGCAGTTGTCATGATAGTCCTTTGGAGATGATGTTGCATAAAGTGACTGACTTGTGGAAGAAGAGATCATTGTCCTCTATCACTATATATAATTAGGTCTTCATATTTCAAAATATATTTGCTGAAGAAAATGTATAGGGATTTCTTTAAAGCATCAAGTTTTGTGTGTCACTGCATTGCATTTAAATCCAAATGCCTTGAATTCCTGGTATGACATTAAGAGAGAGAAGTGCAAAGAAGCTGCCGAGGTGACATGCATGTCTGGAGCTGTCGCACTTATAGGAGTTGATGTATATATTCAGCTGGTTTCATTCAAGCAGACTTTGGTAAATACCAATTTAAAATAGAGATGGGCCTGAGTCATAAAGCTTCAGTTCAAAATCAAACGTTGAGTTGACTCCATTTGTTTAGAGGAAATGAAGGAAACCGTATGAAAATATCAGGAGACAAAGCTTATTTTAAAGGAGAGATCATGCCATTGTGCTATATGCATTTGTTTCAGTATATTTCGTGCAGTATATTTCAGTATATTTCTGATCTGAAAAACATACTTGCTAATTTTAATGTAAACCATTACTACTTTGTAGCCCCTGTTCCATCTTCCCATGCTCTCTTTTACTATTCCCCACAGTCAGTACTGCACGACATTTTGATTATAAAATTAGAATGACATTAAAGTAACATGGCACACATTAAATGGATGAAAAGCTGGCAAACTGATATGACTAAAAATATAACCGTAAATGGGAACTCATAGTTGAATGAGTGTGTTTCTAGTGGGGTCTCACAGGGATCTGTTCTTGGCCCTACGCTATGGAATATTTTTATCAGTGAACTGGAAGAAAACAAAATCACCACTGATAAAATTTTCAGATGACACAAAAATTGGGGAAGTGGTAAATAATAAAGAGGACAGGTAATTGATTCAGAGTAATCTGGATTGCTTGGTATAAGATGGATGTAAGCAAAATATATGCATTTTAATATGACTAAATGTTATTGTATACATCTAGGAGCAAAGAAGGTAGGCCATATTTGCAGGATGGGGGGCTCTATCCTGGGAAGCAGTGACTTAGAAAAAAGATTTGGGGGTCATGGTGGATAATCAGCTAAACATGAGCTCCCAAAGCAATGCTGTGGATACAAAGGCTAATGCAATCTTTGGATGCATAAATAGGGGAATCTCAAGTAGGAGTAGTGACGTTATTTTATCTCTGTATATGGCAGCGGTGGAAATTGGAGAGGAGTCAGAGAAGAACCACAAGAGTGATTAAAGGATTAGAAAAACATGCCTTATAGCGATAGATTCAAAGAGCTCATTCTATTTAGCTTAGCAAGGAAAAAGTTATGGGGTGACTTGAGTACAGTATATACATACTAACATCAGGAACAAATATTTGATAGTGGGGTCTCTTCAGTCTAGCAGAAAAAGGTATAACATGAGTCAATACATGAAAGTTGAAGTTAGATCATTTCAGACTGTAAATAGGCTGTAAATTTTTAACAGTGAGGGTAATTATCATTGAAACAATTTATCAATGGTTGTGGTGGTTTCTCCCTTACTGACAATTTTAAAATCAAAATTGGAAGTTTTTCTAAGGGTATATCTGCACGGCAAAGAAAAAATCTGTGGCTGGCTCATGCCAGCCGACTCAGTCTCGGGAGGCGGTGCTGTTTCATTGCTGTGTAGACTGAACTCAAGGATCATGCCAGGTGGGAGGGGTCCCAGACCTCAGGCTCCAGCCCACGTCTGGAAGTCTACACAGCAGTGAAAGCCTGGGCCCCAGGAGCCTGAGTTGGTTGGCATGAGCCAGCTCTGGGTTTTTCTTTGCTGTGTAAGCATACCTTAAAAGATATGCTCGGTCTAGGATCTTTTTCAAAGAAGTTCTCTGGCCTGTATCATGCAGGAGGTCAAATTAGATCATCACTTCTGGCCTT
Source organism: Emydura macquarii macquarii (assembly GCF_026122565.2). Lineage (NCBI taxonomy): Eukaryota > Metazoa > Chordata > Testudines > Chelidae > Emydura > Emydura macquarii. Next base: position 5,000,391 of record NW_027130155.1, on the reverse strand, counting down.
GGAATCTATGACTCTATTACCTGATGCAGTCATAGCTGCCTGAGTCTTCAGGCAGTCTGAAATAATCGTTCTGAGAGTGGGGAAAACAGCCTTATTCATGCACCCACTGCACATACATCCTGGCTGGTGGGGTAATTGGTAAATACTGCGCAATGCCTCCCTTTGCTGCCATCTTGCCTCTCTGGGTAGGATAAGAGGCCCCTGTTGCTCCTGGGGAAAAAGGGAGGACTCTGCCATGGCTCCTGCCTCTCTGGGAGAGGTGTGGGGCCCCTCCACCACCAAGTGTGGTATCATCAGTACTTAATTTGTGCCAGGATTGAGCCCCGGCACCTTTAGGCCTGGCAGTTCGTAGTCCTACCAACTCTGCGCTTGCTGCATCAGTTTATGAATGGAAAAAAAATTGCTTGAGCTCCAGCACTTCTTTAATCTCACGTTGCTTTAATCCATCCCTGGGTACTTGAAATAAAATCTCAAATGACTGAATCTTGTCCTGCAGGCTTTATAGTACCATTAAAAATGACCAGTGCTGCATAACTGAAGGAACTGGAACTAGGCTGGTCTTTCACATTTCAGTGTGATATTTCCAGTGAACTCTTTAGATATTTAGATCACTGTATCTGAAGTGTAATTCAGTCACAGTGTATACAATATTTAAGGAATTAAGAAAACACTATAATGGTTGGGAAAGCATACAGAGAATGTTGTTTTAATGCTTATATATTACAATTTGAAATTAATGGCAAAGTTCCCTTTGAATTTTAGCAGAAACACTGAGATAGTCTTATCAGTTTTTCTTATGCAAATATGGCAGTTATTTAAGTACTTGACTACCTCAAGTACAGTGAAGAATTCTAGCATCCGAGTGAAGCTTTTTATGCAAATCAAAATGAGTTAAATGAGTTTCAAATGAGTACTGTCTTTTTTATATGAAATATAGGTTGGAGACTGAGTAATCAATAGAAATTTCATAAACTATTTGTGATGGCCTTATCAACTAAGTGTTAGGCAGCCCTTAAAACAATTATTTGAACTATCTCAGGTGACAAAAACATCCAAGAAGAAAGGTCAGAGACACAGGATGAGATGCTGAATTGAATGGAAGGAGACAGGTCAGTGATAGGTTGTAGATATGACAAAAACATCAAAGAGAATGCTTCTAATTGGAGAGCAACAAGACCCACCTTATGTCCTTTAGATTCTAAATATATGGGTTTTGTGAATTTAAGGGGGGAAAACCCCACAACTCATTTTATAAGAAAATAAATCATTAACACTAAAACCAGTTATGTAGCCACTGAATCCCTCTAAAGCTTTTCTCAGTCCAGAGTTCTTGTTTGACAGTGTTCTTTTAATTATTCTGGGTGGATCAAATAATTTATTTAAAATAGAAATGACATGTAAATAAAATATTATGACTGCAATTTTTAAAAGACCTAGGCAGTTTCATCACTGCTAACAAATGTAACTACTTAAGCTGGACTAATGAAAAGGGTGATCAAGTCATATATTAGTGTATAAGCTGATGGCTTGTGGAGGTGAGAGAGAAATTTGTCTTCCTCTCCAATATTATACAATAGATGGTAGGAGCTTTATGGATTTATCTTCTTGTGGACAAAACACACCAGATCTGATGATCAAATGGTTCTATTCAATATAGGGAATATGGTGTTGTTACCCATGTTTATTTAGGGTAAAAATCTCCAAAAGCACACGTGTGACTTAGAATCCTAAATTCCATTTTCAAAAGTGACTTAAGCACTTACTGAGAACTGCAAAGGTCAAGCGGACGTTAGCATAATAGTACACTACCTTTTTGTATATGGTTTGCTTGTGACAATAGAAAGACCAGTATATTCCCGTTTATCCGAATCACATGGGGGACCCACATTTTATTCAGATAATCAGGAGTTTGGATAATCGGGAGGACAGACTCTCTCCCCAGGCCTCTCAGGTGCTCTGCCTTGCAGTCACAAACAGCCCGACAGGGTATAGACATCGCTGTGGTCATTAAGCATGCACACTAACAGCAAGGCAGCAGACTCCTTAGCACCTGGGTTCCTGTCTGGCTGCTCAGCTTGGCATGCAGCAGTAACTCTTGTGGGCCCCCCCAGGGAGCAGCATAGACGCCATGTTGAAAAGGGAGCTGGGCATTTCAGTGCTGCATTAGCCAGGATTGGAGCTATGACACCGACCTGGTGAAGAGCAACCAAGTGGGCAGGGGGAGCAGATGTCTGTGAAGCAACTGGGTACAGGTGGCAGGGGTTTCACTGAGGTGTTGCATGCCAGCAACTGGACAGGGTGGATAATGCAAGTTTGGATAGGGTTTCGGGTGAAAGGGAGTACACTGTGAAATATTTTTACAGCACACACAAATGCATTCTGACTTCAGACGTGTCTCATTGGAAATCTAGAGATTACAGACATACGAAGCTTAATATGAAGACAACGTATCTGTGTCTGTTCTAAATAAACACATTTGCTGGAATCATGCAATTAAAAAATCAGTTCTTACTGAAGCAAACCATCAATTGTCCTCAGTGGGAATTTTGCCCAAGTAAGGACTGCAGGATGTGGTCCAGTAGAAGTTGAATGAATGAAACAAACATGATCAGGAATTGCATTTCAGCCCCTAGGGTGCTGGGAGTGGTTGTAATTCTGCTATTTTTGACAGAATGCAGGCTCTGGTATAACTAACCACAAATGTCCTCATCTATTGAAAGAAAATATTCAAATAAAATTCACAAAGTTATTCCTCATGGAATGCCATTCATTTCAGTGAAGATATACTAGAGAGAGACATAACCCAATACATTTTGATGATCTGCTGATCATATATTTATTTTTGCTCTTAATTGACAAATTACTTTTTCAGAATGAAAATTTCATAGCCCCCTTTTAGTCAAACAATTCCAACTTTATGGCTCTGGATGCAAAAAGCAAAATTAGTCAACTTCCATATTGTAGATTCCTGTATAGTGCTATATACATTCCAAAAAACATCATTCAGATTTCTTTGCTACAGTTGGTCTTTCAATCAAGTTGGTGTTTTTGAAGGAACATATTCAGTGGGTGCACTGGAAAAGTTCATTCCAGTCTTAGAGATATTATTGGTTCCAGCAACTTTTTAAATGTACTTAAAATGGGAAATTCTGCTAGTAAAGGAAATATCTCTAAAAGTTAAATGAACTTGCTAAAAGCATCCACTATAATGAAACCTTTCTCTGTTTTGGCCATTCATCTGTTCTCAGATGTTTTTATGAAGTATTTGTTTAATCAATCATTCTTTTTAAAGGGAATTTTTAGGACACTTGTCTCAGTATTTTCTACCTTGTAGGAATTTTCAGGATGTGTTTTTGAGAAACTAGATTCTTTTGCATGTCATTTTCATAGAAAATATACTAGCAAAGGGTCTAGAAAATGGCAGAGCCTCTCACAGTTTGGCAAATCTGTAGTATGAGTTATAGAGAGGACAGTGTGTCTATGTTTGGTGGGCTTTGCAGTATAGATGTTCTCTTCTGGGATCTGTATTAGTGCAGACCTGTGCCATCAATGGGCAGGAGAGATGGGGGGGGGGGGTGTCAGTGCTGGGGTGCTGCCAAGGGCAGGAGAGCGAGGAGGTGTCACAATGCTGGGAGTGGGGCTGCCTGGGGCAGGAGAGCGGGGAGGCGGTGTGGTCGCAATTTTGTGGATGAGGCCTAAGTGAGATGAATTAGGACAATTACTGCCAGGCACTAAAGAGATGCAGCACAACAAAACTTGCAGCCCCGGGAAAAGGATAAGGTGGCTTCAAGTCATTTTGTATCCTCTGGTGACTGGACTGATCTGGGAGCCAAAGCCACTCATGGCAAAACTGAAACAGAATCAGGGAACAGCCTACATTACAGCAGTCTGTTGCTGGATACCTGTACATAGGAGCAGTGCCCAGAATCCCTGCATGTGCCCCCTTCCCACACTTTTAAGTCTCAATTTAGCAACCGTGAAATCTAGGGCTGTTTAACAGTATGACCGCAGAGTAAATATACTCCACAGTTAAAGCAAAAGTAATAAATGTCAGATAAATGGATTTAATAGCTATTTTAGGCTTTATATTCAATGTTGTATTTTTTATTTTAAAAATGTTAAAATGATTTTAAATGTTTTAAATGAAAAATATAAATACCATAAGCATTGCAATGCCCTGACTTGTCTGCTGGGGTCACCAGAAAATTTTCCCTGTTTAAATGGGATCACGCTGAGTAAAAGGTTGGGAACCCCTGCTCTGTGCCTTGAAGTCTTTAAACCATTATTTGAGGACTTAAGTAACTCAGTCATAGGTTAGGGGTCTATTACAGGAGTGGGTGGGTGAGGTTCTGTGGCCTGCGTTGTGCAGGAGATCAGAGTAGATGATCATAATGGTCCCTTCTAACCTTGAAGTCCTATGAGTCACTGCAAATGGCACACCTCTGCAACCATTAGACTGTCACTTGGGCTATTCCAAGAAGTATTGTGTCATTTTCTAGCCACTCAAAGTCGGCTCCTTATTCCAGAAACATTTGTACAATTGAAGTGGGATGGGGATGTGACAGCACATTGTGCAGAAATAAATCTTCAGGTTCTAGAGTAGCATGTCCCTGCTACTTCAGGACAATCCAACAGTCACAGGGATGTGATTTGAAGTGACCTAAGGAGTTGTTTTGTCACTTAGAGGTGGTCAAAGCCAATTCATTATTCAGAGAGCATTCGCAAAAAGGAAGTGGGTTTGTGGCAGCATTTTGAGCAGAAATGTAGCTTTGGGTCAGGGAAGCGCATGTGCCAGTGCCTTCAGAACGTCTGAGTCTCAGGGATATGTCACTTGGGATGACTCAAAAAGTGTTTTGTCATTTATATATCAGCAAATATCAGTTACTTTTGAAATTTCACCTTGTGGGACAGTGGTCTTGCTTGAATATATATTGTTATAAAATTCAGTCTAATTATTTTGGTGACATTTCTAAAAAATTACACTTACACTGATGAATTTAAAAAAAAAAAAAAATTGGCCTTTGAATGAGGAATTGGGAACAAACTTCAGCTTTGTGCCAAGATGATGGTGGAAAAAAGTCTTCACTCTATATTTCTGAAGAATGACATAGTGAGTTTTTCTTAATTTTTAATTCTTGAATTAACCCAGGAGATTATTTTTCAATTTATTTTGATTTATCTACATATTTTTCTTCAGTATTTTGGGATTTTTCCTATATTTTATAATGATGATTCTCTTGCACTTGAAGGAGAGAAGAACGAATATCATCCTTTTATTTCTCATGCTCAATTCACAAATAAATAAATAAATAAAATTAGCCTGAACATTCATGATCTATTGCTGAACTTTGTAAAGTGTTCCAATTTGTAAAGGTAAACAATTTTTGTTACTAGTGTAGGGAGAACAAAGTAACTGATCATAGAAAAAAGGGAAAACCAGATTCCATTCCTATTTCCCAGGGCCAAACTATTATGATCATCATTCATTTAGAACTTAATCCTGTTGCCATTGAAGTCAGTGGCAAAACTCCCATTGACTTCAATGGTGTAGGATTGAGCTGATAATATACTTTTAATTTACCGGGTTCAGTTCTTATTTCTGACACTGATATAAAGTTAGGAGTATCTCAATTGGCTTCGGTGGAACTACACCAGTATAAAAATGATGTGAGAGGAAAAGCAGGCCCTATATGTATGCTCCAGCCTATGATGACAGTAAAATATGCATTACCTTCTTACCAACTAGAGCAAAATATCTGTGTTTTGGAATTATCACCTTGAAATAAGAATAGCAGGTCCTTTTTGAGTTCTAATGTAATATGACATTCTTGCAAGCTAACGTCATATCACAGAGAGCAACTTAAACTGACACAGCCTTGTATCTGGGCAGAATATTAAAACTAGTCAAGGTGAAATACTGTCTTTTTGATGTGGAACTTACCACCTCCTGACATCAATATTGATTCTTCTCAGTTCTTTCACATTTCAGAACATGGTATGTGGTGTCACTTTTCCTTACTTGAGATGCTACTTATGGAGCTGAGTGTTAACAGGGTGTTGAGTCATAGCCATTACCAGAAAGAAAGCTTTTCAGACAGAAATGAAATATGACCTGCCCGGAATGTTTCTCCTAGGTGTCATGGATAAACATGAACTGGAGTCTCACAAGACTGTAAGAAATCTTAAAGGAAAAAAGAGTGTTTGTGTGTAGAATGCAGTTTGCATACCTGTAAATGAACATATAGATGTATTCTCCTATGGTATTCGTAAGGTTCTCTTGTTGTATGACAACAGAAATCTTTGTGCCTTGTGGTGACATCTGAGGGAGATTGCAGTTTTAGTTTCATAATGAAAATAGTTCCAGTTGTACCTTTTTAGATTCGTAGTGCAAATGATACTAGAATAGTTTGAAGGTGTGCTATTTGCTGCAAAATCTTTGTCCATAGAATTGAACCATTGGGCTTGTGAATGTTCCCTCTCTCTGTAAAACTCTCTAGCAAAATAAATGTCATGTTCCTTTCTAATGGTAGTTTCATTATATAACAGCCTAGTTCTGCTGCCAGCTAATAGCATTAATTCTTTAGCTCAAGTGGTAGAGGTCTATGCTTTGTTGCTGTCAAATAACAAATTATGAAGAGAGTTAAAAATAGGAACATTTCTAAAAGTTTTCATTGTCAAATATATATATTTTTTTCATTCAATATTACAACATTTGTAATTTTTTAATGTAGTATACATGACTTTCTTCACTGTGTGGGCTAACTAAGACTGGGGCATGTGTTTGAATCAGAATCCATATCTGAATTTCCAAAAATTTTTGGGTATTTGATTCGGGTTTTGGCTCAGTGTAGAGAAAGTAGGCATTCATGCAGTACAGATCTGGATCTAGACCCAAGCTTCTATAAAATGTAGGGTGCTGAGGTCTAGGAATTTGTACAGAACCTATTTCCTTTTTTTCCAAAAGCCATAAAATTTGCAGTGAAGAAGAAGAAGAGAACCAGGCAGGCAAGCAAGCTCTGTGGCCCAGTTTGTCTAGGAGTATTAGCACCTACATCACAGCCTTATTTTCAAAAGAGTTTTGTTCACATTTAGCCCCAAAATAAATAGCCAGATTTTCAAAAGCACTCAACACAGAGTAATTCATTGCTCTTCTGAAAATCTGTCCATAAAAGTCACGATGAGAGCTAAGCATTCTTGAAAATTTGGCCCTAAATTTTTGTATGTATCAATTTAAATGAACTTTTCTTAAATTCATCTAATATAAATTATCTAAATAAATTCAAGTGGTTAAACATGACAAGCAAATCTCCCAAAAAATTATCCATTGCCATTGTTATAGTAGTACAGTATATACTCAATTTCATATTGTCATGCTGGCAAACTTGAATCAAATACTAAATAGCAAAACAAAAGAAGTCCACTTTTTCCTTTTTTGTTTTATTTTTGAAAACTCTTTTCCCACCCAAAATCACTTCTGCCATTGATGGACAGAAAAAGTTATATAAAAATAGAGCGAAAGGGTGAAAATGCTGACTTTTTTGTTTAAGTTGTTCTCTGGTGGAAATAACTGGATTGCAACCCAAATCAGTAAACACAATATAAAGAAGAATTAGTGGTATTGTGGGTTTGTGTAAATGCATAGTAAAAACATTTATTCTTTTATAAACAAAAATAGACTTCAGCCTATGCAACACCAGTTTAATCAAATGTAAATAAAATCATGTTTTTAGCTCACATTTATGCTATAATAAAAGGGAAGGTGGTTGAAATAGTGAATGTACTAAAATATTTTTAGTATTTCTACGGATGTGAGATCAAGCATCTACAATGGGGATTGCAATTATTTTCAGAGGTGTATAATTAAAATGAAAAAATCCTTTGCAGACTGAAACTGGACCATAACATAGATATTGCCAAAAAATTATTTAAAAACACCAGTTTGTTGTCATTTGTTGATGAGGAGGAGAAGGATCAAAAGGATATGCACTTTTATTGGTTTCAGCTGTCTTTTTTTCTCTTCTAGCCAAATACAGTCTTGAGTTTGCCTTTTATATGGTATTTTATAATAGTTGAAACAAAATGTGGTCAGTGTATCCAAGATACAGATGCTGTAAAGGTGGTCATTGCACGTACACAGCAATGATCTTTCATGAAATGTTAGCGCTTGCAACTCCAATTTAAAACCTGACATGGAAGAGGTCTGTGATGGGGATGGGGTGACTACCCCACACTCACCTTGCAGGATTTAATGCAGCTCAGATGGGCCAACCAACCAATTAGGCAGCTAATTAAGGATGCTCAGCTAGGCAGGAATAGGTGGGACCTAAAAGCCCTGGAGCTGAAAACAGAAGAGGCTGCTGGGAAAAGGCAGACACTCCTAGGAGACAGGGAGGAGTAAGTGGAAACTGCAGTCACTCCCTGGGAAGAGGGAAGTGACAGGCCCATGTAGAAAAGGGGAGCCAGTGATAGGAAGAAGCCCAGGAACAGAGCAGTGACACCAGAGAGAGAAGGCCCAGACTGCTGAGCTGAAATCCAGAGAAGAGGGTTGACCAGGGTTCCCCATTAGCCACTGGGCAAGTGGCACCAAGGCAGTGAGTGAGAGGATTGCCTAGGACAATTGAGGAGCTAAACCTCCCCCGGAACGGGGGGAACACAGACAGTGACATGGTTGGAGGACTGAGGCACGAAGAGGACACAGCAGTTCCTGAGGCTGCAAGAGGAGCTGCAGATGGACAGCAGAGACACAGTGACTGTGTGCAAACCCCAGATGGAGGGGCGCTGGCCTCGAGCTAGTCCTTAGAGTACCAGGAGGAGGTGCCAGTCCAGCAGTGAGGGGCATGCCCCGTAACAAGGTCCATTGGCATTAACTCTTTAATGATTGATGTGACTGAACACAGCAAAACAATCTGCCTCATTCACTTCCTTTGCAACTCCAGTTAAAGAACCATAATGCAATAGAGTTTTTTAATCAAAGATTTCAATACCTCAGTAGAACAGACAGGCTTTAATTATATTTATGCTAAGGCCCCTTTACGCCATCTGGCAGTGTAAAGTGGACTTGGGTGGATGTAAACTACATTTAATATAAAGGAGCCCCTTAGTGTAAAAGAGAATCAAGTCTTCAGTTCTGTAAGCTTGCAATGATACCTTTTACACTGCACAGCACGGCCAGTGAAAGAACTAAAACAAAGCATTTCAGACACATGCAGGAGGTTTTTTTTCTTTTTTGAAGTTTCCTTTAAATTGTTATTCAAATTAGCATAAAAATATTTAAAAAACCCTAAACCCCATGTGACATAACTGTAATGGTTAAGGTTCTAAGTTAAAACTACAAAAGCAAAGAAATTCAAAGGTAAAGTTGACATAGACCATATGTTTTTTCATATTTAGTCATAATAGAGCATGACCTTAGCTACTTTCTAACAATGCCTCCTTTTATATTTAAGTTTTAGAGGACATATGGTACATTTCAGTCTTGCATTTGAATTTCCTTGCCCTCGTGGATTTATCCTAAACCCTTCTCATTTTTTCAGTCTTCTTAGGTCATTTATTGTTAAGGGCCTGATTTTGCCATTGAGCATCACTTTCTCCTGGGAGTTTTCCCATGGACTGAAATGAGTAAGGGTCACTCAGCCTGAGTGAGGCAGGCAGAGTCAAACCATACATATTTTAGGAACCCCTCTTAAGCAAGCAAGAAAGTTTTGAGACGTTGGCAAAATATATAGGCAGACAGTATAGTGCCGGATGAACAACAGAGGGGACAGAAAGACCTAAATAAAAGGCAGAGAATGGTTTAGGCAGGAAAAGAAAACAATTGAGTAAGTACATGGAAAAGCCTTAATACTGGGTCTGGTTTTGTTATAGCGTTTAAGGCCAGAAGGACCACCAGGTCATCCACTCTGTCTTCCACAGGCCACCAGCAGCACCTACACACCAAACCCAGCAATTGAAATTAGACCAAAGTATTGCAGCCCACAGGAGACTAGACTATTGTATGACACAAGGAGACAAGAGGAGGGACCAAGTTGCACCAATGCTCAAGGCACTTGCAATGGCAGGGAGATGATTAAGTGGGAGAGACACAGATAATCCTAGCTAGATACCTGGACCCACAAGATGCAGAAGAAGGTGGAAAAACCCCAGGATCATGGCTAATCTGAGCTGAGAGAAATTCCTTCCCAATCTCACATATGACAATCAGTTAGACACTGAGCATGTGAGCAAGAACCAGCCAGCCAAACTTCTGAGTGAAGGAATGCTCTGTGCCACCTCAGAGTGCTGGCCCTCCCTGTCCAATGTCCCATCTCCAGCTGTGGCCGTCTCTGATGTTTCAGAGGAAGGAGATAAAACAAACTTCAAAAAACCACCCAGAATACACGTGAATCCCTTCCGGACCCCAATAGATAGTAAATCACCATGATTATTTATATGTATTGCAGGGTGCCTGGGTCTGAATCCCCTCTTGTGGGGATTGTGCACATGTGCAATGACTAGATGAGCAGCTGACATGCGAGATTGCAGCCAACAGACAAGAAGGGCCCAGAGTAACAGTGAGAATATTAGGGAGAGTGTAATAAGCATCAGGTGCAGCCCACCAAGTGCCCTGCCGCATTCACGTCCTGTGCCCTTCTGTCTTTACTGCTAGTGATGGTATGAGAGAAGTAGCAAATGGAGAAGGAAGACAGGAAGAGGCGGAAGAAGAAAACAAAAGGTATCTGGCATTAGTACAGTTGGCAGAGCAGTAGGCTAACATTCAAGAGACCTGGCTGAAGCTCAGCAAGGTTCAGCATCTCAATGACCACAGAACAGGTGCTCATGTGCGGCCAAACGAACCTTTTCATGCATAAAATCAACAGGAAGAGGATCACTGCCTTGTAGTACACTGTGGTTCTGTCTCTCTAAGATCAGTCATGTGTAATTGCCAGAGGATCTCCCCTTGTGAGGAGTGTCTCACACGAGGAAGGCACGCTCAGGGTTTGCATGCTTAGCAGCTGTAGGAGCCATGTAGCTAATAATCAGAGTTCTGGTTTAAATTTTGTGTCCCTGGCCTCACTCTGGTTCTCCTGGAGGCTGCAGCATATGCACAAGGACCACACTCTTGGCTGCCTGACCACGCGAGAAAGCCCGGCAGCCCTCACAATAGCATGCCCTTTTTTAGGCTGTCCCACTAAGTGCTGGAACTGGAAAATGGCTGCGGTATGGAGCTTCCATTTCATGCAGAAGGTGGAGAATTTTATGACTGATAGAGTCCTTTCCATGCCCCTGCATGACAGCGCTTGGCCCAGTTGTGCTGCCTTTTGCTTGCGCACCCATGCTCTCACCTTTCCAGCTGCAGAGGAGTCAGAGATTTGAAGCCATAATTTATGCTGCCATTAGAAAGCAACAGAAAGTGGCCGCAGCCCCTAACTAGCAGAGGAGCTGAACAGGAGGATTAAGTAGTGCCAGGTGATGTTACCCTATACTCACTCTTCTGCTATGGTCCCCATTTCCATAAGTTTCAAGTGATTTGGCACTTTGTTGCCAGGGGATAATATATGCCAAATGCACCCTGCTCTTCAGTGCACTTGATTGCCTTGAACAGATTGGTTCTGAGGTGGTTGTCAGCTCAGTTGGCTGTAGGGCTTGGGCAATGTTCATCTGCTGCAGCCATGATAATGGTAGTCATATTTTGAACTTGTACAGCTCCTCCCTTCTGAGGAGCTCAAAGCTAACGCAAGAACAAACTACCCTCCAAAATACACTTCTAAGCCCTGAACTGAGACTCCACAAGAAACATTATTTTCTCTTTAAAGGAAGGGGCCAGGTTATCCTGCCACTGCCTACAAGCAACCTCCACTGAAGCCAGACTTGGCACATGCAGCAATGGTGGAAAGATGGTTTTTTTTGCCTAAGTCTGAGAATTGAGGATGCGAACGAGGTGCACCTGCCAATGAAAGAATAAAAAGAGTGAGTTTATTCACCTGAGGATTGAACTCTGGCAAAACAGATCTCTTGAGCTCTCTGAGGAAAACTTGTGAATTACTCTCCTGTTAAAGATTGGAAGTGCAAGCTCTCCTGCTTCTATATTTACTATCTTATATAAAAGGAAGGAGAGAGGACACCACCTAATAAGCCAAAGTCTAGCACCATATTTTTGTGTTTGTTTTCTTGGAAGATTTCCCATTAACTTTTTGTAAATTTTTGAACCCTGCTAGGATGAAATCTTTTCTTCAAAAGAAAAGAAAAAGTGAGGCAAAATTTTCTAAAGAGCTGGAGGCCAGATTTTTTTTAAAAGCTCCCCTTAAGAATAATGGGAGTTGCTGAGTGCTGGACACTTTTGAAAATATGGCCCTTCATTCAGAAAAAAAAATACCACTAGGGGCTAGATTATCACAGACTTTTAATCAGCTGTGCAGAAGGGAATAAGATGATCCACACAAAGGGTGATCAAATTCACTCCTCCCCCCAGAGCAAAGGGGGAATAGAGGAAGATCTGCAACTCTGTATCACAGTTCACTCTCTCATCTGCTTATGAAGCAGTGCAGCTACATGCCTCCTTATTCAGAGTAGATTGTAAACTCACAATCTTATGAGTTGTCTTCTGCTGGGAAAAATAACTTGTTTCTCAGTAGGATATTTGGGCTTAGAGATGAGTTGGAGAATGTGGCTTTGAAAATAATGATTATGTGAAAATGATACGTTGTGACAAAGACACTAGGGAAATTGCTGTTCTTTATCAGTATGGTTACATGGAAAGCATTGGCCAAAGTTACAGCTTTGCTTTCAGAAAGTTTTTCTTGCGGGAATACTGGATACCTTCCACACTAAAGTAGTTATGAATGCATATCATCCTTAATTCCATCCTTTTGGGGAAAGATAAAGCCTCTAGGTATGTAATACGTGTTGAACTCTTTATGCCCACGCTCCCACCCCTCACCTTCCAGTCCTGCTCCTAATAAAGTAAATGACAAAATTCCCATTGACTTTAATCATGCAGGATGAGGGCCTATAAAAGTGTGTTTGTGTATGTATATAAAAGTTGATTAATGATAAAAACATGATATTGTCTAAGCTGGACAATATCTTCTTGATTTATTCTAGGTTTGTGAATCTGAAGGTCTTAATTTAGTTCATTAATATAGTATCTGTATAAATTATAGGGTTACAAAACTTTGATTAGATGGCAAAAATATGATTCTTGTGTCAGAATGCATCACACTGAAGAGTAACGCACATCTCTATTGAACTTTGTGGAAGACGTATATAAAACCCAGATCAGGCAGAAAAAGGGCACTTCAATCTTCTTAATAATGAAAAATGAGCACACCTGGAGAAAAAATTCTACCATCCACCCCCAGTTCCCAATATATATTGTACAATGCCAGAAGCATGTCCATCAGTTTTTCCTTGGTGAGTGAACTTGGCATATGTTTCTCCACTGGCCTACGTTGCTCGTTTCCTTCTTATATCTGGAGTTCCAGTCCCCTTCAAATGTGGCCTACAGTTGTGCCTGGACTGTGGGCTTGACACTGGGTTGGTTCACAACAAGCATGGATCCTGCTGTTTGGACGAAATAGTCCCTTGACCAGTTGGGGATGTACCTGCAGGGAGAACAAGAAGAGAGCTTATTGCATCAGAGTCCCAAAGCCATCATCACCATCAGCTAATGCCTGACTCCTATGGTGCTGGGGTATCCCCGCTTGTATATTGCAGTTCTACCAAGCCATTGAGCTATAACAAATTTACACTCAGTCTGAGTGCTGTTACCACTGGCACAGTGTTGCCTGTGTACAACACTTGCCTGAAATCCTCATCCAGGTTTTCATCTCCTCTTAGCTCCCTTCTCTATGGCCTGCCTGAGCTCCAGCTCCCCAGACTGCCTGGTATACAGAATGTAGCTGCTGTTCTCTCACATGTACAGTCAAGGTTCTCAGCAGTCCCGTGTGCAGGCATGTTCATTCGCCGTATATGTCCAGCAAGAGATCAAACAAGCTTTCTATGTAGTTAAAATCTCTTTAGACGTACTCCAGCTGACCCCACAGACCTTGGGTCCAATTCTCAATTACACTAAGGCTCCTTTATACCACTCTGGCAGTGTAAACACATCTTTAAAGTGGGTGATATGGCCCAAGTATCTTCCTTGTGCAGGAAATATCCTCTTCGGCCCATGTAGAGTTCGCCTAAAAGGCTCTTAGCCCTGTTTCTAGGCCCCACCCTACAGGATGAACTGGGTGTGTGGTGGGAGCGCATGACACTACAGCTCTTCTTGCCTTCCCAGAGGTTATAATAAGCAGAATATAAGCTAGGGCAGCCCTGAAGCTGCTCTAACTTACATGAGGGGCTGGGCAGGGCCCTACATGGCCCCAGAGTATGGGGAGCAAAAAGGGGGTTAAAGCCATGTTAACCTGCTCCCACCATCCCTGCTGGCCCCCACCCTCCCTCCCCCCAAGAATGGAGTAATTAAGAATCAAGCCCTTTGTCTTCTCCTCTGGAGCTCTTGTGGCATATCTGTGTTAGAGCTGTGCAAATAAGTGTGCAAATCAGTTTTTCTGGCCTGGGACAGTCTGTGTTTACGGGGAGAATTGCCTAGTGGTCAGGCAAACGGGGGTTTTGGTAGGGGATCCCAGGCCCTCTCACTCCACTGGACTCTGGCCCTGATGCCTGTGAGGGCAACCAAAGGGTCTGACTCCCAGAAGCGCCTTAAGGCTGTCCTCTCTGGGCCATTTCCTACCAACCCACAGTTGTCCAAAGTTCACATTCTGTCACAGGAGGCTGTGCAGGGGGTCAGCTCACTGCTTGGCATCTCTCCATGGCTGGGCATGGCATGGTCGCTCCCTCTCTTTTGGGGCAGTGGCTGCTTCCTCTCATGCCTTGGCCCTCCAGCCAGGTCAGTTCCCAGTCTTTCCCCTTGCAGGGTAATTCATAAATAAAACACTGGGAATCACCATAAATAAACTGGGTTAGTAGGTGAGCTAGGGAACTGAACTTCCTTTCAGGGTCAATCGGAGGCAGGTCCTCCCATCCCTCAAGGAGGGACCTTCAGGCAGCTGTTGATGGGAGAGATCTTGCCTTCCTTCAGTCATTTCCTTGGGAGCTGCATGGTGATGGTTCTTTCTCTTCTAAGCCTGCCCACAAATGAGCTGTTCTGCTCCCTTCTAACTTCTCCTCCAGCCTGTGCATCTCTTGCCGGTGTGGCGGGGCAGGCTGAGTCCAGAGCAGCTCCTTAGCCCATTGTTGCCAAGTGTGGTGATTGTATACCCCTACTCCTGGCCATTCTGAAAAACAGGGGAAAAAAATGCGTTTCGAGTCAACCCCTAACAATTTTTTTTGAAATTTGTCGCAAATTGAGAGGTTAAAAAATAAAAATTGTTTTGGGTTGAACTAAATGTTTTATTTTGTTTTTGGGCTTTTTAATGTTTCTTTATTTTTAAATAAAATTGAACTACATTTCAAAACAAAATTATTTCAAATCAGTCAAAATCTTTTGTTCAGAAAATGTGAAAAGGAAACATTCTGAGAGGTTTTTTCCAACCGAAACAAGTCATCAAATTTGACATGAATTTGTGAAATGTTTGTCAACCTGAATCTGCATTTTTTAGTGAAAAATGTTTTAGGGAGGCACCCAACTCTAACCCTGGTGCCTCACCACCAAACTCTTGCTTTCTCTCTCTGCTCTAGATAATTTATTATTTAACACTATAACTATATTATGTAGCACTGTAAAGTGTTGTGAGGAGATGGTTTGTATGGCAGGCAATGGAAGTTTTGCCTGAATATAGGGTTTTATTTAATGAACGTCTTTCTTTAGCACCTGTAGTCTGATCCTTATTTGTCTCATGGTCATATGCCACCTTGTCAGTGACCATATGCTGGTTGTTGACTTTGCATATGGGATCTTGATTTATGTTTCATTTATTTGAACTATAAAGCGTCTCTTCAGAAGGAAGCAGGGGAAACGAGCCAGCTGACTGATTTAAGGTAACACATTAATAAACCACAAGAATAAACTATCAAAGAGTAGGTTTAAACCCATAGTCTGCAATTCCCTCAAACAACATTAAATCCTGGTCCCATCGCAGCTGTGCAGAGTCAAAGCTGTAAGCCCCTGAAATCTCTCCATTTTTCCTGTGCATCTCCTCTGTGCAAAAAGGCTGGAGGGGTTGATTCATGGGTAAGGTTAAAAGAGAAAAAATTATTGCTTCCCCTGCAACAATGAGGCAGATAAGTTAATAGTCTACAAGTACTTGAAGGTTTTAGACAAGGAAGGAGAGGAATCATTAAGGTGGTCAAAGTCTACAGATATTAATGGCGGAGTAAATTTTGAACTGGTTTAATTAAACTGGTGCAAAAAGCTGCATGGACACTCTTATTTCAGTTTAAACCAGGCTTATTTTGATTTAGTTTGTCTGTTAACGGGCAGTTTACGCTGAACTGAAAAAAGCTACTCTTAAACCAAATAAGTGTCCATGCAAGGTTTGCACTGGTTTAACTAAACAGCTGCCAGCTTTTGTGTGGACAAGGACTACATGGATAAAAGCCTGGGGCCTGATTTTGCCATTGCCTTGTACAATCATTTATATTGTACAATCAATTATTGTATAATTATTTACACCAGTGTAAAGTGAGTGTAAAATTACGTCCATTCTGATTTAATAGAATTTAACACCCACTTTACGAGGGTGTAAATTATTGCACAAAGTGTAGCACAGCAGTCAATCGGATTGTTATCAATCTAGTTTGACATGTCCAAAGCAATGGAGCTTGCTGAGACTCTGCCCCCTAGAAAACAGATTATAAGGAACAACCCTAAATTGACAGCAACAGTACCAACTGGTCCGTGGGGCTTAGCAGTGCTTGCTTCACATTTGATGTGAATAAGTTGATGCTGAGTACAAGTGACTAGGGCTCAGGCATTTAACGTTTATTTCCCCAAGAATCTTGTTCAGATGGAA
This sequence comes from Emydura macquarii macquarii, assembly GCF_026122565.2. Classification (NCBI taxonomy): domain Eukaryota; kingdom Metazoa; phylum Chordata; order Testudines; family Chelidae; genus Emydura; species Emydura macquarii. The sequence continues at coordinate 4,983,460 of NW_027130155.1, read as the reverse complement.
CAGTGGGTTTTTCAGCAAGATTCCTAGTTTCACAGCAAGTTTCATGACTGAGTTGATTTAAATGTTTAAGGAATGGGGGGCAATGGCGGCTGAGAGTAGCTAATCCTGCATTCAGCTCCAATGAGGACCTTCTCTTCCAACTAGTTTCCACCCAAAAATACTCCTTTGGAAGGGTCTGTTTGACAAATGTTAAAGCATTTTGGTATTGGTTTAAAATTCCTATAGTGTGTTGTTAGTGGGGAGGTAAGAACATTAGAGAAGAAAGGAAAGAAATTTCACAGACACCGGGATGATATGATTTAGCATTATACATCTTCAAAGAGCTGTCCAAACATTGATGAACTGTTCCTTTTCCCCTCCTCCCCGAGGAGGTAGAAATACAAGTGGTATTATCCCTATTCTGCCCAAAGAAACATATACAGAGAGTGGTCCTGAAGAAGTGAATGGGCCTACTCATGTGATTCAAGTTACACACGTGCTCAAGTGGTTTGCTGGCTTGCGGAGCCTTAGCATACATCGACACAGCCTGCAGCAGTGAGCCTCTGAGCCTGGGTCAACAGACTTGGGCTTGCAGAGCTCATGCTACAATGCTAAAAATAGCTGTGTGGATGCAGCAGCACGGGCTCCAAAGGCTAGGGTGGCCTTCAGCGCCTGAGCTCCAGCCCAAGCCTCAACTTCAAAGTGCTGTCTACACAGCTAGTTTTGCGCGGTAGCACAAGCTCCGTGAGCCCAAGTCTATTGACCCAGTGTCACTCCTGCGGGCTGCTGCTGGTTTTGTAGATGTACCCTTAGTGACTTGCCCAAAGCCACAAAGTGGAATGAATATCAGAGCCAGAACTAGAACTCCAGGATTCTTGGCTCTGGTCCCATTCCCTCACAAATCCAGATTCGTCAGAGCGTTACTCACTTCGTCCACATCGTAGCAGGTCTTGCTGCTCTCATGGCACACTGGGACTTCTGGAGAAGGGTGTCTCTGGGTGTTTCCAACAGCTGATCAGTGCGCACTTACTTTGCATAAGCCATTTTCCTAAGGTGATGGTCTGCACCATTCAGGTACTGGCTCAGGGTAACTTACACTGAAGTCAGTCAGGGATGTAAGCAAAGCAGGGCTGCAGTTAGATGGACCTTTTCTTGTACTTAAGGGTCTGACCCACAAAGCTTGATGCCAGAAGGAATCTCTTGTCTGGTTGTATTTTAAAGTTAACTAAGACAGGAGTCCCACTTGCTAACTTGATGTCAATAATTTTGGGGATCTTGAATCAGCTCTGTGCTCCCAAATTATCTGGGTCTGGTGAACCTTGCTTTAGAACCTAATGGACAATGTTGTCACTTCATCAATGGCTGGTTAGTTTGTGATTTTATCCACTCAGCTAACTCCCTCTTCACCTTGCAGCGGTGCAGAGAAGGCATCCAACGGATTGGAATGGGACTAGCTAGTGTACACCCTTAGCTTGTGTGGATTGAGCCTTTTCTAGCCTGAACTTTGCCTTTGACCTGCTGTGTGGACTGGTGAAAATCAGCCTCAACTCTTCTATAAAATGGGGATAATAACAATGTATTGAATGAGGTAGTGTGTGGATTAGTTAGTTATTATTCTGTATAAATTATTCTGAATATGGAAAGCTCTAGAGACATGCTAAAGATTATTATTAGTTTCCAAATCTGGCTCTAAAAGGGCTGTTTTAAGGTAAATGCACAGGACTGGAAGCCAGGAGATTTATTTTCAGGAGTGATGGAATCAGTGTTAGTTTGATAGATTCCAAAGTGCAAAACAGAAAGCCATATGGATGATCAAGTAGTTTCAGTTCCTTACTATTACATGCATTTCAAACTGGAAGGAAAGACTGCCTGGTACTTAAGGCCTGGGACTAGTAGCCAGGAGTTGTGAGTTATATTTCCAGCCCTGACCCAGACTCAGTATGGGATAGTGGGTAAATCCCTTTACTTCTCTGTGCATCATGATTCTCTATCTGTCAGATGGGGATAATAATCCTGACTTCCCTCACATAATTTGACTTGTAAATCCAGGTTCTTTTTCTGATCACACTAATAGCCCAGACCACCGTTGCTGTCCTACAGTCGCTTCTCATTGACTTGGAAGTTACCTGTCTTTAGAATCCTATTTCTAAATGTGCAAAGGATCCGTGAGCAGATAATCTTCTTACCTGCCCAAAAAATTCTGATGTACCTTAACTTTGGATTTCTTGATTTTCAGAAGTCTGAGTTTGAAATACCTTAACTCTTTATTTCCTGGTTTTCCTGAAGTTTCAGTTTTTCTGAACTCTGAATTCTGGAAGGGCACATATACCACTGGGCAACCTAAACGCTCTGTTAATGAAATAGTTTGTTAGTGACTATGGTCTTATGCACATGATTTCAATTAATTTTAACTAAGTGGAAAGTTTGAAGTGTCTGCATTAAACTGTTGTTAAGGTCATTCAGGAGAAAGAAAACACTGAAACAGATACTAAACTTTTTAAAACACCCAATTTTTAAACTAACTGTAACTGAAACTAAATAATGGATTTACTTGAAAATTCTCAAAAAAATTATTCAGTAGTCAAAGAGTAGGTGCTGTGAGTACATGTGGGACACGTTTTATTCATACAAAACAAAAACATTGAATCCTTGCCTTAACTGCAAAATTAAACTCAACCATCAAGTTGTTTTTGAAGTCTTGATATGTTGCGGAATCATAAATTCAAATCTGAGAAACATGAATAAGCCTGTGGGTTTTTTTAAAAATAATGCTGCCATCTCCTTTTCCTTCTCTTTGTCCCCTCCTCTGGTTAAAAGAAGGGGAGAAAATCTCCAGAAGGCTCCAGACATGGAGATTCCCCCTTCTCCCCCCCAACATCCCATTCAGAGTAGGGGAGGGATTCCAAGGAGGCCAGGCCCTCCACATTGAGGTCATGTGCCTCTGAACTAAATCTGGCCATCAGCAGATGCTCCTGGCTCCACTGGAGCTGTGCGATCTGGGGTTCCCACTGACTGCAGCTTTCATTCGTAAAACTTCTCAAATGACATGGATTCTGGTAGATCAGTAACTGTGGAGGCTAACAGAGCAACTGTTCGGCAGTAACAGTTCACACAGACATAGAGATAAGAATCAGTTTTATTGAAAAAGGAGCAGTTGACCCGGACACCAGATTTAACTACTACCATTTTGTGAATATGCCATAGCATCTTTAACTTTCACCTGGACACAAAGAGACACAGGCAGAGGCAAGAGCTCATTTTATTTGTGAGAAAAGATGATTTACTGTTTCTTGCACTTGAGAAGTAGATCTGCTATCATCATTACAGGAACATATGTGCACCTGAGCAATCAAACATGCATTGTACGGTGACAAGTACTATCAATAGTTCGTACGCTTTAAATGCAATTGTTAATCTTCTTGCAGATGACCTCGGAAGTAAGGACTTTATCCTGCAAATGTGCTCAAGCAGCTGAGAGAAAACACAGATGTTCCTGTTAAAATCATTTCACAGGTGCAGACTTGATGTTGTGAATATTAGTCCCAAGTAAAAGCAGGCTAGTATTTTGATAGTATTCATCTCAGTGGCAGTATTGGAGTCAGATTTCTGGAAGCCTTTATTCATCACTCACTACAGATTAAACTAGGAGAATACTTAGTCTAGTATGGTGTTGCTTCTCTAAATCCATTGTAGTTGGTATGTGTTCACACACAATGATACAAGAAGACAGGTGTCATGTTAAGTGCATTAGAATAAATAGAACTGTTTTATTCTAACTACTTCATTGAAATTTAAACTAAATCAAACCAAGTTGTTCTGGGAGAAAACAGTTCAGCAGCGCGTAACAGAAACAAACTAAAAGATGGTCACGTATAGTGCAGTCCTGACAACTAAGTGGGTAAGAGACTCCAACAGATCAAGATTGAAGAAAAAAGACAGAGAGGCTGACCCAAGAAGAAGTGATAGGCTATCATAAAGGAAGACATGTTAGCAAGTGATGTGATAGAGCAGTGATTCCCAACCTTTTTGGCTTGAGGGCCACATATATCATTTTTACAACCATGAAGAGCCACCAGTCTCCACCAGCAGCCCTTCCACCCCCACTGCAGCCAGATGGAAGGAGTTCAGCAAGAAGGCTGCCTTCTCGCTGATCTCCCATCTCCCTGGCTACGGTAGGGAAATCGCATGCGTCCTGTAGCCTCGTGTACTCCACCTAGGTCACTAGGTAGTGGCTCCCTTCTGCAGCCAGAGGGATGGGAAATCGGTGCTCCCCTTCCTCTGGCTCCAGCAGGGACTCCAGCACCGAGGGACCCAGGCAAAGTGCTTTGCTCTCTGTTGGAGCCGGGGATGGGAGCACTGATCTCCACTCCCTCTGGATCCAGCAGGGACCCCAATGCCTATGGACCCAGGCAGAGCGCTTTGCTGTGCTGGCATGCTCTCTGCTATAGCCAGTGGGAGGGGAGCGCTGATCATGCATCCCCTTGGCTGCAGCAAGGAGCCTGCATCGGTCTTTTTGTCCTACGGCAACACACTCTGCCTGGGTCCTTAGGCAGCAGCTCTCTTCTGCAGCCAGCAGGAGGGGAGCAGCGGGCCACTTTGTAAGCCCCAGTGGGCCAGTTTTGGGAATCACTGTGATAGAGGATATGCCATTGAACAGATCACTTTGGAGAGAGAGGACTTGTAGAGCAGACCCCATTTGATGGGATTAACACAAGCAAGTAGAAGAGACTTTGGTATCTGTACTATGTGTTGCCTTCCAGCAGACCTCACAAACTATAAAAGATGCTTAGTGTAATAGAGCATCTCAATTTTATGGTGTATAATTTCACAGAGTGATGATTCTCTGAGGGGAGTATTTCACATGTAGAGGATGTTCCCTGACTTCCTCCACTTCCTGCAAGCCACACCCTATCTTTTGCATTTTGGATTTTTTTGTGTGTGTACTTTCTGCAGAGGCTGATGGTAGCCAACAAAACTTTTAATTTGCCTGCAATATTGGGCTTTGGCTGACATGGTGAGAGGAAGAGGAAAATTAAGGTGTTGGAGGAACATGAACAGAGCTATCTTAATGTTCACAAAATTAACTCCACATGCAGGAATAATTAAATATTGAATTTGTGTATCTAATCATAGTTTTGCAAGCTCTTAGATAGGCCTTGTATATGTTGTTTTTCCTCTACTGGCCATAATAATTAAACTTTTCAGCTTGAACTTGGAGAACTTTTATATAAATTGTCTACCTCGTGGATGGCTTTGTCTCAGGTCTCCAAAGCTCTGGCTTTTATCATGATCTAAGTAAACTCCCCCGGCAACCCCAAGAAAGCCTGAATATTGTTATAATAATTTTATCTTAAAAAAACTTGAAATGTACAAAGTAGTCATATGGGTCAGGAACTCTTTTATGAGCCGCTTTTGTTTGATCTCTGGCATCGACAGAGGCTATTTGTGTGGTTTCTACCATGAATTCACATTGTTTGATCTGAAGCAAAGAAAATATTAGGGAAAACTCAAAGAAACCTTAGGAGCATGTAGAAGCTTTTTGATTCATGTAGCTGTAGAAAATTGAGTCCAGATGCCTTTAAGATAGGGATTTAACCACCCTTGTTATTTGGATACAAGTAGTTGGTGCATGCAGTGCTATAGCTGTATCTTTCCCCCCCAATGCCAATTTTATTTCTATCATTAGAGTTGCTTTGACTCATATGTAAGAAGCTTTTGAATCAATGATTTGTAAAACTTGTTCACATATTTTCCCTTTCACACACCCATGCACCAATTGCTTTGCTTTGGTTTCATTGGAAACCTTTCATTTTATTTTTCTTGTTTTAGTTTAAATACATTCTTGGCTATGTCAACAAATGATCAGCACCTATAAATCAACATTTAATAGCCTGAAAAGCAAACTGACTGCTTCGTTCAGATTCTGAGATAAAAGACATATTATTGCAAGTTTGTGGTAATTGTGGAATTATGTGCATCTTGCAAGGTTCAAGAAATATTCTATGCCCCTTGAGCATCTCCATAAATCCTTAGAACCCAGCTGCTTTGTGTGCGCGTGTGCTTGCGTGTGCGTGCGTGTGCGTGTGTGGTCACCTCAATGCACATCTCCTGAATTGCATGACTCACTGCAGCCTATAGAGCTGGCCTTTTGCGGATAGTATGCCCTGAAAGACTGTCTATATGGCTTGAACTTGTGGTATGTTTAGGGACCCCAACTCCCATCCAGTTTAATGGGAGTTGAGAGCGCACAGCAACCCATAGGTCAAACCCATTATTTTTCCTAGATATGACTCCTTCCTGCAGTTTTTTTTATAAGTAAATCCCCCGCTGTCTTCACTGAGAACCTAATTCAAACCCTTTTGAAGTTGGTGGAGAGATCGCCACTAACTTCAATAAACTTCGGTTGAGGCGCTAAAGGGCCAGTCCTACAAGTTGCTGAATGAGGTGCTAAGTGCACTCAGCTGCCAATGAAGTCATTATCAATTAAGGGTGCTTCCCCACTATGTGGTGTCAGCACCTACTAGGCATTAAATAGTCACATTGCTATCTCACAAGTGATTGAAGTCCATTTTAAAAACAAGCATGAAATGCCATTTGACTTTAGGTTTGCTTTCAGTAATGCTATGAAGCACAGTCCATTTCACTACACCATTAGATTATATAGCCATACGTCTCACACTGTTTATAAAGTGCCATGTAAATGTACATTGGTAGAGAAATGATATTTAACAACATAATGTATTAACATAAGCTGAAGTTATATCATATTACGTTTTAAGAATAATAGCTGGTATCATACTCAACTATTTGACAATTTGTTTTAACAATAAATAGTAACATTAAAATATTACAATTTTCAGTATCCAGTGCCCTAAGCTCTCTGGGAATCTTAACAAAACATAACTAGGAGCAAAAGAGAATCATGTCCCAAATAAACCACTGAGTACGTCAAAAGGAAAAACTCCAACAACCCACTAGCACGAATATTGCATAATGAAAACGGCATACTCAGACCACATAGGCAAAATGAGTCTAATGGATGCCACAGATCAATTTTAGTGTCCAGTGAAGGGAAGAGAATTCCAGAGTCAAGGGATCTCAATGAATATGGCCCTACCAACCTCATCAGCTGCAACAGGATAGATGTGGAACAGGTGATCCCTTGAGGAATGAGTCTATATTAATGTTTAACCCTTTAAATACTAAAAAGTAAAACAAACAAAACACATTTATTTAGTTCAGAGTTACACAGAGGAGAAAATCTCATCTTTTTTATTCTAATTCTACTTCTTCATTTTTACTTTTTTTTTTTTTTTTATAAAAGTGGAGCACTATTTAAAAAATATACACAGTGGCACCTCAGTTATGAAATGAAGTCTTTTTATCCTGTAGAACTTTAACCTCTGCTGGCTCATGACCCATGACTCATATACAGGTGGGGACGTGGAGTTAAAGATGAGAACCCCTGGACTAGATGACTAAAGTATTTTCTAGTGATGATAAACTGTTACACAGCCACTGTGGCAAAAGTAAGGGTTTCTGTGAAATCTACTGTAAATCATGTATATGTAGATTGATTAAACTGTTTCTAAATTACGAGTTTTTCAGGGCCACATTACACACATTTACTGAGATTTCAGCCAAGTATAAAACAACATCTTATGACAGATCTGTGTTGTCTGGTGTTACAAATTCAATTCTCAGCTAGGATTCAAACTAACAATACATCTCCTGATCTTGGGCATGCTAAAATAAGGTGACTAGATATCCTGACTCTTCTAATTTTGTAAAAGGATTATTTTTTTCTGTTTTAATGCAATATGCATATTTGTTGGTTTTGTCTAGTGTCTTTTCTTGTTCTTTTCACTGATGATAATTTAGGGTTCAGTGCTAACTAGTTTTGAAACTGCCATGCGGCTCAACTTGTATACATCTAGTGGGAGAAAACGATGGGGTTAGTTCTGTAGGAACTCAGTCCTCACTCTGGCCCAGATCTAGCAAAGCATTTAAACATGTAAGAAGCCCCATTGAATGAGCTTTTAAAGTTAAGCACATGCTTTGCTTGTTCAAGCCTTTGGCGAACCAGACACATCACTGCTCATGTCACAGTTTGAGCATATGGCAGTTTCAAAATCACTTACTGAACAAGTGAGAAAATAGTACATTTTGAAGATCTTTCCACACAGATGGAATCTAATCTATCTTTGTGTTTAGGAAGATAGTGTGTCTTTATAAGAAGAGAAAGTTAGTTGGCAACAGGGCTAGTAGAACTAATTCAGACAAAATACATGTAAACTCCAGTCTTGGACTGCACAACAGGGGATGGATCACTATCATAGAATCATAGAATCATAGAATATTAGAGTTGGAAGGGACCTCAGGAGGTCATCTAGTCCAACCCCCTGCTCAAAGCAGGACTAACCTCAGCTATATCATCCCAACCAGGGCTTTGTCAAGCCTCACCTTAAAAATCTCTAAGGATGGAGATTCCACCACCTCCCTAGGTAACCCATTCTAATGCTTCACCACCCTCCTAGTAAAAAACTTTTTCCTAATGTCCAACTTAGACCTCCCGCCCTGCAACTTGAGACCGTTGCTCCTTGTTCGGTCATCTGCCACCACCGAGAACAGCCTAGCCCCATCCTCCCTGGAACCCCCTTTCAGGTAGTTAAATGCCGCTATCAAATCCCCCTCACTCTTCTCTTTTGCAGACTAAACAAGCCCAGCTCCCTCAGCCTCTCCTCATAAGTCCTGTGTTCCAGCCCCCTAATCATTTTGGTTGCCCTCCGCTGCACTCTCTCCAACTTGTCCACATCCTTTTTGTAGTGGGGGGCCCAAAACTGGACACAATATTCTAAATGCGGCCTCACCAATGCCGACTAGAGGGGAATAATCACTTCCCGTGACCTGCTGGCAATGCCCCTCCTAATGCAGCCCAATATGCCATTAGCCTTCTTGACAACCAGGGCACACTGCTGACTCATATCCAGCTTTTTATCCACCGTTACCCTCAGGTCCTTTTCTGCAGAGCTGCTGCCCAGCTCGTCGGTCCCCAGTCTATAGCTGTGCATGGGATTCTTCCTTCCTAAGTGGAGGACTCTGCACTTGTCCTTGTTGAACCTCATTAGATTTCTTTTGGCCCAATCCTCCAGTTTGTTTAGGTCACTCTGTATCCTATCCCTACCCTCCAGGGTATCTACCACTCCCCCAGCTTAGTGTCGTCCGCAAACTTGCTGAGGGTGCAATCTACCCCATCCTCCAGATCATTAATAAAGATGTTGAACAAAACCGGCCCCAGGACCGACCCCTGGGGCACTCCGCTTGTGACCGGTTGCCAGCTAGACATGGAGCCATTGATCACTACTGTTGAGCCCTATGCTCTAGCCAGTTCTCTATCCATTTTATAGTCCATTCATCCAACCCATACTTCTTTAACTTGCTGATAAGAATACTGTGTGAGACAGTATCAAAAGCTTTGCTAAAGTCAAGCTTTTAAAGTTAAGCACATGCTTTGCTGGTTCAAGCCTTTGGCGAACCAGACACATCACTGCTCATGTCACAGTTTGAGCATATGGCACTATAAATTGTCTTGTTCTATTCACTCCCTCTGAAGCATCTGGCAACAGCCACTGTCAGAAGAGCGGGTACTAGGCTAGATGGACCAATGGTCTAACCCAGTATAGCTGTTCTTATTTTGTTTTGTTTTACTTGTAACTCTTTCTATTTCATTCCCTATACTCTACTTTGTTAATAAATTTGTTTTTTTGTTCACTATAAACCAACTCAGTGTTTAAAGAGAAGGTATATTTACCCCAGTAAAGTCAATAAGTTGTGATGTGCTTTTGTGTCTTTTAGAGGAACAGACAAACCGTATTATTTGTCTGAACTCTCCAGGAGAGGGCTGGACATTACAGAAAATCCAGTTTGGGAAATTTCTGGACAGGGAATGTGTTGCGGTTATTCTGCAGTAGTATTCAAGGTTGGTGGAAACCAGAGTGGGGCTGTAGACAGGCTGCGGGGCTCAGAGCTGCTGAACCGGGGCTGTCTAGCACACAGTCACTCAGGCTGTGACCTGCATGCTGATAGGCTGCTTGTGAGCAGCTCAGAATGGGAGTTTACAGTAGCAAAGTATTATGAGACTCCCAAGGTTACAGTGCAGGCAGTGACACAACTCCTCACTTGTTTGGATTGCACCCCAGACCATTGGTGAGTTCAAACTTTGTATTGCATTGAAGACTCTTTGTTAGCCAAGAATGTAGTGGTAACATGTATATGCCTGTTCATGTGTTTGTGCATGCAGCTTGGTTACAAATAATGGCACAGTGAAAAAAAATGCACTTTTCCAATTGTATGCAAATTTTAAATTTGTTTTGAGACCTCCTGCAACAATATTTTGAGACATCCTGCAATAAGAATCTGAAACTTAAAATTTGGCATTTGACAGAGTCCTTACTGAAGATTTAGTGTTTGGCTCATTAAAAGGTAGTATTGGGTGGACATGCAAGTCATTGGCTTAAACTGTAGATTAGCAATGGCTGAACAAAGCAGAGGCAATTGGTCTTAAACATTTATTTGACACAAAGAGCCCTCTAAAGTTTGGTCTAAGAAATTCTCAAAATATTACATCTCAATATGCCAGAGCCTAAATAAAAGACACAAGAAAATGATTAGTGTGGAAACTCTTTTATGGACTGGGGATTGTTTCCTTAACATAACGTTTTCTATAAACATTGTTTCATGATTCTTCATTTCTGAGCTAAATAATTTACAGTGACAAAAATGAGATAAGTGCGGTGCATCTGGAAGATCTACTTCTGAAGTGTTTCAAAATGTATTGAAAAAATATGGTTTGTACAGAATATATAATTGGGAAAAAGACACTAAACCACATAAGTCTAGTTACAAAGAAAAACTGCCCTTTTTTGTTTTTGGATATGTAATTGAAAAAATGCAGTATTTTAAAAAAGACTTTGTTCTTGAAACACAAGCAATAATAAAGACCATTTTTCACTGTTTTTTGTTAAATCTCTACTGTTTTTAGAATTGAGAAGAAAACCCAATAGTCTGTATTCAATTTCAGTGAAACAATAAGTGATATAAATACAATTTATTGAGCTCTTAATGGGGTTCTTTTTGATAAATTGATTGTTTTAAAATGAAGAAATATATCAAGAAGTCTTCACTTTTGCCCAGATTAATCCATTTATATCTTGTAAAAATATGACTGTTGTTTGAAGTAACACACTGAAGAAAGTCATAGGAATTTATTTTGGCATCAGTGTTGTCAAAGATTATTTTACAGAAGTAGAAACAATGGTTTCCAAATTGTAAAATAAAATAAAACCAGTTGTAGTGGCACACAGTGTCTTACCACAACATTTGCTGTTAAGTTAATGCATTTAGATCTTTATTTAATTCAGATGTACTGATGACCTATTTATTTTCTTTCTGAAGAAGTCCCTGAATCTTTCAGTTATATAAAAAAGAATAATGGGTAATCTGACCTCCATAGTACACAAGAATCAAAACCAGGGGCCAAATTCATCCATGGTGTAAGTTCACCGTGTTCCAATTCATAGTTAATATCCAAAAGAAATAGCATTTCTAAGTTTTTGTTCCATTTCTTTATCTTCTATAATAAATACAATGTTTAACCTTGGAAACAATCCTGGTGACATATTTTATGCCACTAAATGGACACACGGCCCCTTCATAATGCATTTTTCTATGGATGGTGTTTTGTAGATAAATCTTTTATTGAACTAAAGGCATAAATTCCCCATGTGATTCTTACACTGGTGGTAGCCTATAGCAGTAATTCTAGCCCACTCCTGCAGATATCTTGAGATATCCACAGTTCTGATGGATTAGCCAGAGAACATCCATGAAGAAACTCTGGGGCCCATTGCTGCTGTCTAAGGATCTAAGGGATCTGTTCTGTCAGGATTTCTTTCACTGATGCCTTTGTCCCTAGATCCCTAATAAATGGTTCCACAGAGAGAGACAGGCCCATGGATAAGGTAATACAATCTGATGATGATATGGATTTAAATTAAAGGAAGAAAAGGTGGATGCGGTAATAACTTTTATTGAACCAACTTCTGTTGCTGACAGAGACAGGTTTTTGAACTATACAGAGCTCTTGTTCTGTGTAAAGTCAAAAGCATCTCTCTCTCACCAACAGAAGTCAGTCCAATAAAAACCTCACTCATCTTGTCTCTCTAATAGCCTGGAACCATTACGGCTACACCACCACTGCACAGAGGAAGAAAAAGCAAACTTTATCTAGATTAAGCTGTTATAGATCCTTGTAGATTAAGTTTTGAGATCCTGGGGTACTGGGATGCATTGGAAATTGCAAAATTACAGGATTATTAATTTTAGAGTTTTCTCAAAGGGTTTCATTAAGATGATATTGTTGTAAATATATCTGGATTTATTAGCATAATTAGATGGTATCCTGCTGAAGCATTAAGAAAGGGAAGGAATGAAACCAGATTTCCTAGATTTTTTTGAAGTAACCAGAATGAATTAGTGTATGCTAGTGCATCCATATTTATCATAGACTTCTACTGTGAGTAAATAGATTCTGGATGAGTTGAACAATCACAATTCAAAGTATATGGTATTGTCATTTAATTTATTTACGTATGTAATTGGCTTTGTAATAGTCTTTGCTTTGTCAAAAAAGTAAACATTTTTTTAAATCACAATACTTTTATAGAATTTTTAAAAATTCTTTTTAATGGCTAGAGGCTGTTGGGTTGCTTATGTGTAATGCTTTCATTGCTTTGGTCTGTTTCCTAGTGGACAGTAGCATTCATTGACTTCTTTGTTGGTAATCTCAGTAGAAAGGACTAGGATTGGCTAGACATAAAGACTGAAAATAACTTTGCTCTGAGATGATTCTTCCAGGATAGGGTAAGACGCATTGGGAGGTTGATGTTATGAAGCATGCATTACCACTGACTGAGCTGTACTGATTCTTTGGATTGACAGAAAACACAGCTGACAGCTGTCAGTCTGGCATCTTTCAAGATCTTTAAATTGACTTTTAAAAGACTTTTGACAAAAACAATGTATCTTACACATAAAAGTGTACAGGAAAAGCGAATTAAAGTGGGATAAGAGCTAGCTGGGAATTTTTCAATGAATTGTTCTTTACTCAAAAAATGCTGATTTGTGAAAACCGAAATGTTCAGTTGGTTTTGCCCAATTTCCCAACTCAAGAAAATGTTGAGAAAAAAGTTTCAAAATTGTTTAAATGAGATGTTTTTACTTTTTCCAAATGAAAAATTACAGTTTTCAGATATGAAACAAATTTGGTTTAGAAATTTAAGCTAATTAGACCGAGTCAAAATGAAACATTTCAAAATTACTGAAACAAAATGGTTTGAATAACCCAAAATGAAAAAATCAGCATTTTTTGGTTCACAAATATTTTTGACATTTCTAATTTTCATCCCGATTAGAGATGGGGAAAATGCTGAACTCTTGAAAATATTTGTGGGGCATGAAAAATATTTCCAGCCCAGCTGTAGGTGTGACAGACCACTAAAAGAAAAAACTTCTGTTAAATGTGAATGGTACCATATGCCACTAGTAACTTGACACTGGAGCACAACATTAATGGCTTTCTTGATGAACCTTATTATGCTTTGCTAGCACTTGAGGACACATGGTGCGTTTCACAGTTAACTGTGCATTTCTGTGTTTCTGTTAGTTTGTGTCAGCACCATTAGGCAATCTGAATGACCTTTCTGTGAGGGAGCATGTTATACCCTGCAGGCATGAATATTATAAACTAATTAAGAGAATAACTTTCTCATATCAAAAAAATCTTCAGAGTATGATCCACACTGCGCTGTTGAAATGCAAGTAAAAAAATATAACCAGGAAATGTGATTTTTTCCACAGAGAAAATAAATATAAAATGAATGTAATAAAAATAGGTTTCTTGACTTCACACCTTCCTTCATTTTCTCCTTTCCCTGTTGCTGTTGGCATATTCCTTTAACAAATGCAAATCTCAATCCTTCCTGAAAAATTATGGGAATCCGTAAAGGTCAGTTAAATACACTGCTCACTCAGAGGTCTCAGTGCACTTTAACAAGGTAAGTAATTATTATTATCTCCATTTTACATGGAGATATGGAATCGAAGGCACAGATCCCAAAGACACTTGGTAGTCAGTGTGGAAGAGGGGAAAGTAAAACCTAACTCTCTTGACTTGCAGACCTCACCCTAACCACCTAACACTGCCGTAGATGAGGTACTGTGTATGTTGTTGTTCTAGTACCTCCAATGTATTAAAAGACTTCACAGGTTTTACAACTATTCAAATAGATCAGTAATGTCATATGTAAAATTTAAAGCAAAGGGGCTGTTGTAGAAGTGCACTGAGTGCCTTAAGAGTTCCTCTTTTTCTCCCAGTACCGCCTCCCTCCCCCCACCACAGCAACTTGTCATTATTTCAGTCTGGCATTCCTTTGAGTCTTAATTATGGGAGCAGCAATCTCACCTGGTGGCACTGTATGACATCAAAGGAGTAAGGTCTATTGGTCAAGCTCTCAGGGTATATGCTATGACAAGTAATGTGCTATAAGGAGAGGATGTGCTGCTTAGTTCTGGAGCAACAGTAAAGTGTGCAACTGAGGACATTTTTCAGGTCTCCCTTGCCTCTCTCCTAGTTTAAAAACAGTTCATAGCTAACCTAACTGCTGTTCCAGAGAAAAGCCAAATACTCTCTCATTAGTACATGCCACCAACCACAGTGAGGGGCAGGGGCCTGTCGCATCTGGAGCTAGTAGTCCAAATCTGCCTGTGTACATGGAGTACTGGAAGGTGAGCTAGCTGTTCTTCTCTGTTCACTGTACATTAGCAAGATGACTCTGACTCTCCATGCCAGCAGCGTCATTTTGCTTTGCCTTCTAGAATGAAGACTCATTTTGCCTTTTGGCTGTAATAGGCCAAATTTTCAAAAAGTGGAGGTGGAGGTCCGAACACAAAAACATGTGAGATCATGTACACCTACATTTCCACATAAACACTGTTCCTACCTTGTAGGTGAGTTGTTTCAGGTATTTATGCAGGTGAAGTATTTATTTATGCAGGTGCTATTTTGCACCTGCAATTACACAATACACATGCAGAAGGAGTTGCAATGATGCACATGCTAGAGGGTCTCAAGACTCCATAAGTGTTAGTAATCTATTTTTATTCCTTATGTTTCTATTCGGGATATGGAATATAGTTGAGAGTTTGGAAACAGCCTAGTAGCTACTAAAATACACATTCTTTTATCTTTCTTTCTTGGCTTGAACTCAGATATTCAGTGGTAATAGATAGGAGTCTTATGCTCAATTTAAAATTGTGAATATGTTACTGAATTCATTAACTAAATACAGTTCAAACATGAAAAGAAAAACCTGATGATTTTATTTTCCTACTGCACCAGGAAAAAGCAATAAAGAAATACATTTACGTAGCATTGTGCATTATTCTAAGCATTCTAAATATATGTATGCATTTAGGGTATCAAAAGCACATTTAATTTTAAACAATGAAATCTTAATTAACTTTAGTCTTATTCCTGCTACATATATCAGAGAAGCTGTAGTAAAACTGAAATAAGTCAAGCATGTGTTCACTAAGCTTTAACTGGTGAGCCTGGAGCCTGGTATTTAAGCTCTCGGAACTGATTTCTCTGTTTTTGCAAGCACTCTACCATAACCTTGTCCTTGCCAACACCGCAAAAAGTCAACAAGTCTGCCAGTCAGTTAACTTTTATTTATTAGCATGAGATGTAACATTAAAATTTAGGACACGTTCCAAACAGATAGTATAATACTTCTTTTTAAGACATCATAGGTTTGTTCACCATATAGCTTACTGACCATAAAACCCACCGCCCCCCAATTCTACACATATAGTTTATTTTCTTTATTTAACCTACATTATGGCATGAGATTAGTAATATTAAACATTTGTGAGCAAGATGCAAAACAAAAGGAGAATATTATTCTAGGGTACATGCAGAACAAGAGAAGCAATAGTGTTTTTCTCTGCAGCATTGGTGCCTCTGCATTTGGTGTATGCCGTATGGTTTGAAGCACTTCCTTAATAGTACTGTGTAAAACTTGGCTGTTTCTAGTCACATAGGTTCTGATTTATTCTTCTGATTTATGTCATTTCTTACATTTCTCTTTAAATTTCAAGTTAAAGTAATTGAAATCATCTACGATGGAGAAAACAAAACTGAAAACTAAACTGGGAAGTTTTGTTAAGCTCTACGTTGTGTGTGGTTCCATAAGATTTCTCAAGGGTTTGTTCAACCCGGAAGAGAAGATCTTTGTTGTCACTCACAGAGTGAGCTGGCCTTTTAAGGGAGGATGCGGTGTGGTTTAAGGCTCAGGCCGCTCCTATGCTGGCATAAGCTCACCTCCGCAGGTGGAGAAAATGAGTACCAGGGTCATGTGATGGGGATCACTAAGAACTGGCCTGCTGGGATATATAAGGGCAGCCTGTGTTCAGTCATGGGTGAGATTCCAGGGAGTGCAGGCGTGGGAGGACTGAGGGCCTCTTTAAAGAGTGGCAGGTGAAATGTGTGAGGAGGCTTAGCCTGAATATGTAGGGAAATGTCCAGGGAAGGAAAGACAGGGCAGCTTGGGTTATGGGGGAGGTGGCTCAATGGTTTAGGGTTCAAAGGCTAGGGACCTGTAGTAGAGGGGGAGTACGAGTGTCCCCCTACCACTCTGAGGAGTGTAGACATCTCTGTGAACAAGAGGAAGAAGGGACTGTAGAAGAGCTCAGGAGGGTTCTAGTGCTAGTGCTCACTAGTTGTGCACAAACTGCCTGTGTGGATCCTGCTGCTGCGCACTAAATGTCCCGTAGTGCACTTTGATCTACCCCAATGGTTCCCAACCTGTGGCCTGGGGGCCAAAAGTGGCCTCTGGGGTCTTTCAAAGTGGCCCGTGGCTCCCCTCCCACTGGCTGCAGAAGGGAGCTGCTGCCTAAGAAACCAGGTGCAGTGTGTTGCCAAGGGGCTACAAGACCGGTGCAGGCTCCTTGATCAGCACTCCGCTCCCCCTGGCTGTTGCAGGGAGCATGGCAAAGTGCTCCTCCTTGGTCCCTAGGCGCCGGGGTCGCTGCTGGAGCCAGAGGAAGGGAAGCACTGATTTCCCATCCCCCTGACTACAGAAGGAAGCCACTGCTTAGGGACCCACTTGGTGCGCACAGGACTACAGGATGCGTGCAGGAGGCAGCCTCCTCACTGAACTCCTTCCGTCTGGCTGCAGTGCCTTACGGTTTGGCCTGGACTTAGCAGGCCACCCACCGTGACTTAGCTGTCAGGCCATGTGCTTCAATGTGTAGTGACAGTCACTCATCTACACCAGTGCTTTGTCTGTGAGTGTGTAACATACTGTGAGTAATTTGTAGGTGTAAAATAGTGAATGTACAAATGAGCAGAGTAGCATCAAAATGTTTACTTTAAATGTGTAGTGGTTTGGAGTCCTTAATGGTGTATACTTCAATACATTTTTTATGAGTTGATAGATTGGTGGCCCTTCAGGGTTGTAAAAATGATATTTGTGGCCCTCAAGCCAAAAAGGTTGGGAACCACTCCTCTACCCCATTTTGAAATGGCAGTAGATCAAAGCACACACTACAGAACTTTGAGCACATGAGAGCAGGGTCCACATGGCCAGTTAGTGTGCAGCAGGCTACTGTGAGGTAGATTTATTCCCCAGCTTGCCACATGCTAATTGTCCATATAGACAATCCTTAAGTGTGGCTTAGAATACAAAAAAGAGTCTAGCTCAGATTACTTGCACACTTATTCTAAAGCACCAAAATACCATTACAAAAGTAGACAATGTTAACAACTCCTCAGCCAAGGCGTTGGCGCTGTGTATTCTGAACTGATTGGAATAACAATCAATTCAGAATTGGTATTCTTTGTCAAACTGGACCACAAATGTGAGGCTGGTCTGATCCTATAGTCTATACTGAGGTAAAAGTTTCACCGGTATGGTAGGTGGAAACAGAAATACAAAGTGTCCCCAGTAGCTGCAGACGACCATACGTAGCCAGCTGATTAATTTTTCCAGAACCGCTGAGACTGAAGTTACTCAGCTTGGCTCCCTCTTGTCTGCATCAGATTCTTCCATTCCAGTGTCTAGACTGTTCCAAGGCTTGCCTCCTCTGTAATGAGCCAGCAGTCCTCAGCCAAACCACTGACTTATTTCTGTTCTAAAGGCCAGTGGCAAGTTAGGAGGAAAGTTCATTAATCTTCTTCCAACAGTTCAATGGCCAAAACAAGGATGGGGGTATCCATAAACAGCAACTTAGAGGAAAGTACTCTTCTCTCCAGTTTTAATATTGACACTAGCAAGGGGCCCATTACTTAAGACATAAGCAACAAAAAAGTCAAATGTTGTAAAGATTTTAAAATGGAGCCTCTCAATACTTTACATTTAAACTTAATTACCTTTCTAATACTAATATTCCTTCTTTTGTTACAACAGTAGGAATTTTAAAAAAATGTTGTCTGTGCAAAAATATATATTTGGACCCAATACCGCTGAAACTATGTCAAATCCCCATTTACATTAATTGAAGCAGGGATGAACCTCTTAACTTTCTTTTTCTGAATGAAGGACTTTGGTGTAGGATTATCTTTGTTCTCTTTGATATAGGCTTGTTCCCCATAGCTTTCTAATGACCAATTTCTTTATATGCTTTAGCATTCCTTGACTAAGTGTTGGGTGTTTCTGATTTGCCGATATTTTGTTAGAGATGAGATGAGAACTGGAAGATGTGGCAGGAGTGAAGAGCAAGAAGATGGAAGGATAGTGAAATACAACTTTTAAAGTGACTCTATGTGCCCAGTGCACAGTGGGCTAATAAAGGTAATTTTTTGTGAGACAGAATTTTATTGAAAGTCTAATCTGTAGACTAGTTATCTGAAACAAATAAAAACTCTCACATAATTAATGCTACTTTCTCTAGGCACTGTACCTCGCACTTAAAACTTGCCCTATGTTGATGCCTGCCAACTCTAGGTTATTTCTGTTTTTCTGATGGGGAAACTGAGGCACAGCAGAAAAGGGTGTA
Organism: Emydura macquarii macquarii; assembly: GCF_026122565.2. Classification (NCBI taxonomy): domain Eukaryota; kingdom Metazoa; phylum Chordata; order Testudines; family Chelidae; genus Emydura; species Emydura macquarii. The sequence continues at coordinate 4,964,365 of NW_027130155.1, read as the reverse complement.
AAACACAGGTCTTCAGAGTCCCAGTGCTGTGTTTAAACCAGTGTTGTCACTGGGACAGGAATAGTGAGATGGTGCTCCTAAACCCTTAGGGTATGTATGAACTTCAGACCCAGTTGTGAATGGCAGTTTGTATTAGTTCACTAAAAATAGAAGTGAGGACCCCCACTGGGTGAATACCACAGAACAGGTGAAGGCACAAGGCCTAACACTATGGGTGCATGAGGGGGTGCACTCAGAGACCGGAGAAAAGGTTAGAGGTGCAGTTAGCCCTGTAACTGTGACAATGGGATTTTAAAAACACACCTTGGTATTGGTCTAACTTTGCTCCCATGGAAATAGTTGTAAAACTCCTGTTGACTTAATAGGAACAAGTTTATGCCAATGCTGAAGGCTTTTGAAAATGCCAAACTTTATGTCAATAGCCTAGACATAAATGCAGAATATATGATGAGGCAGAAATTTGCAAAACCATTTCAGTAAGTACCTTTATACCTCCACAGATACCAAACTACTGCCCTGTTTTCTCTGACTTCTGGGCCTAGGCCTCTGTAACTTGAAAATAATTAACTTACAGTTTTAGGAGCACTTTATTGCTGCCCTTCTCTTTCTGCCCTCTCTACAGTTTGGGAAATTATAACCTGCTGCTGACATTACTCTGATTCTGTGCAAGTGCTTGTAATTTGTTCTTTTTTCACTCAACTATAAAATAAGTCCTGCATATGGTGCACATGTACAGAACAGAGGGTGAGATGTAGAATGCTCACCATAAGAGTACAGTGAGTGTTGAGAACAAAACAAATGTATTGTGGATTACTTAAAAACCTTCTCTTGTAAGGAACACTAGAATAGGTGTAAAAATTGATCATTTGAAAGTTTGTTGTAAAAACTGGTTTCTTTTTGAATATGGCAAAACATTAAAGTAAAGTAGTCCTAGGAGTCTGTGTAAGTCTGTTATGGTTACAGGTGTCTGTGTTGACAATGAGAATTTGACACATTGTCCTTTTTTAGAATTCTGTGTTACTACAATGAGATCAGGGACACACCAGTCCTCAGTGAATAGGAGAGTTAACTTCAGTTCACCTTCCCCAACCTCTCACAAATGCTCAGGAGAACAATTATATACTGGCCTCATGGGGGCAGGTAGGGGACAGTATCTGTGCAAGGCAAAAAGACTTGATGACTGCATCTGTCTAACCTATCATTCCAACCATCTTATCCAGTCCTTCAGACAAGTCTCCTCTCATAGTAGCTACCTCCCTGAAGCCCCTTAACCAATCCTCTTAGGTGAGTTTACAAGACTTAACTGAAGTGCTCCAGGGCAGTTATCTGTTGTGGCCCTGGACCATTCTTTTCCTCCTGCAGTTCTTCATATATCTATAGAGAGAATTTACTGACTTCTCAATATCATTCCAGTATTTTACTTCCTCTGAATAAGCTGCCAACTCTGGCAATTTGTTTTGGTGCTCTATTTCTTTTGAGCTGGCAGACAAATGCAGGTTATGGATCTGTACTCAGAAATGGTTCATTCATTATCTGAAGGATAGATAGGTCTCCTGTGTAGCACAAATCCTTGTACACTGGCTAGACTTCAGTGCAGACTCATCAAGAGTTCTTAAGCATACAGTATGTGCTTATGTCCTAGAGAACAGCTGCTGCCTTCTTCTGCTGCCTTGGCCAGCGCTTGGATTGATGGCCTTGAACTGCGCTGAGGGTAATGCCCTGCTGTCTATAATTAGGGGAGATGATGAGCAGGATTTTAAAGTCTCTGCTCAGGACATTCAAAGACTACATCTGACAAAGTGGGTTTCTGCCAACGAAAGCTTATGCCCAAAAAGTTTGTTAGTCTTTAAGGTGCCACAGAACTCTTGATGTTTTGCTAAAGACTACAGAGTTCATTCGCTTGATTATCTGAGGCGATGTACACACTACAATTTAGGTCAGTATAAGTTATGTCAGTCAGGGGTGAGAATAAGCTACCCCCCCCCCGAGCAATGTAAGTTACACTGACCTAAGCACCAGTGTGGATAGCTTCTCCTGCCGATATAGCTACCACCGCTCACGGGGACTGGACTAATTAAGTCGATGGGAGAGCTCTCTCCAGTCGGCGTAGAGTGTCTGCACTGGCAGTGCTACAGCGGCTCTGTAGTGTCGCCATAGCCTGAGCCTTCAGATAACTGAAGGTTTCTCTTGCCCCTGAGACCATCAGATAAACAGGGAGGGGAGGCTTACTGTGTTGGTTAATTCTAATCATTAGTGTTTTATACAAACGGACTGAAGTCAGACCCAGTGTAAGTGGGTATCACTCCATTGACTTCAGTGGAGTTTTTCAAAAGAGCTGTCAGAGTTATTGGCCAAGAGATTTTACAAGCTTGTTTCTCAGTTAGTGAATCTAAGCACAAAGCTGCTCAGGAATTTTTTGACAAAATGTCTTTTGTCAGAAAGTGCCAATTCGTCAAAACTGAAGGTTTCTTGGAAACATCAGTTTTGACTGAACTCTCGTTGGGAAGGATTCTCTGGTCCATGATAAATTGCTGGTGAGAAAACTTCCCTAGAATAGCCAAAAGCCCAGTGGTTAGGGCTCTCATCTGAGATGCAGGAGACCCAGCGTCAAGTCCCTGCTCTGAATCAGGCACACATCCCAGCTGAGTGCCCTAACACTGGGTTGGTCAGTCATTCTCCATTTTCCTCATGGAAAAACTTCAAAAGCTCTGTTTCATCCCGTTACAAAATGAAACTAGATGCAAAACCTGTATTATTTTTTTCCACAAAATGGAATTTTTGGTGTTCAGCCAACCCTATCTTAGCAGCTTTGTCCACCTCTGTTGGCTGACTGTGCGGCTATGCACAGGAACCCTTTCTTCACTGACTGGTTGTGCTCTTATTGTTTCTCTTCTGCTACATCTTGGATGTAGCAGCTTTCACTCCAGTGTAACCTAAGTGCCACGTACTGAATTTTTCAGTACTCAGATACTTCACTGTCTCTAGGTGGTTACTACAGTTCCTGGTTCCTTTTAGTGCAATGTCCCCCAAGAATACAGTCCAGGCTGGATGTAGTCTTTTAGTAATCAGAGGTAGTGTACCAAGATCTAACTTGGTGCAATATCAGGAGATCCATTTGTGTGACTAAAGATTGTCAAAATTTGAGACATGACTGACTGCATGGTGTTTACAAGAGATGTGCATTCGTGACCTGTATCCAGTCATCCCATCACGGCATGGAATTTTGCATGCCATGTCATAGTGAGCCATGGTAACTGCCAACTACGGTTTTCTAAGGAAAGGAGGACAAACAGAAATGGCAGCTTGAATAAGCCATGAAGGGATCTCTGAAGATAACACGTCACCACTATAGGAATGCTGGTTCTGACTATCACAGGGCTTGGAAAGTTCTGTTCTTCAAAGCGCGTAATTAGCTGGCACCTCTTGTATATCTGTAAATAGTTAGACCAATAATTGTCTATTTTAATGCATTTCTCATTGCAACATGAACACTGCAAGAATGTTTTCTGTTAAAGGCTAGTAACTTTAAATCTTATTTTCTCTCTCCACAACAGTAAGCTTACTATTTTATATGCAAAAAATATTGAATCAAACTAGGACAATGCTCTTAATTTTTCCAGCAAATTCTGCAAGTATATACAGAAGCTCAGAGAATATCATTTAATTTGTTTCCGTACTGATACTCTCCACTTTAGTTTAATGATATTGAAGACTTTTCACTCAAGGCTGTCTTTAGGCTGAATGTTGCACTGGTAACATGAGTGAACTTGCACTTGCAAGTGTCACCTTCGGTAACTTGAAATAATGTGAAAATGTACAATACTCAATTATGTGCCTGGGATCCACTGCCATAAACTGGACTTCAGCAAATAAAGTCATATGTGCTGCTTTGCTACGTTCAACTACTTTTTTAGCCCAAAGCCAGTGTTAATTTATGGCCTGAAACATTTGTCCCTGGCTGAAGTTTAAACATATTTTAAAAATACTTGTTTGTATTCAGAGCACTTGAAAAAACAAATCTCTAAATGCCAGACTCATTCCAAGAAAACCTTAAATTTAGCTCTTGAAAATTTGCATTTTAAAGTTAAGTATTTTGTACAGTTTTGCTTAGGTCCGTAACCATTTTATGAGACTAGAGGTACTAATGATGTGTGAGATGCTATTTTTCACAGCAAGATATAATTGTAACATTTGTTTTAAAAGCAACATGAATATTTCACCGAATGTTCTGCTTAGAGTTGCATTTGATGGCAAATGTACCAATATGTGTAGTATTGTTTGACAAATAGTACTTGGCACTTACAGTATTTTACTTTTTCCAAAGTAGTGTGCAAACATTAACTCAGTACATCTTCTCAGAAGCTCTGTGAAGAAGGTAACAAGTACCCATTTTACAGCTAGAAAAACTGAGGTTACAAAGCTAAATATAAAGTATAATGTTATTGAGATACTGATACAATTTTGCATCTCTAAGACTTTATACTGTTTATAACTCATGCAGGAAGCTGGAGGCTGTGGACCTAAATGAATTAATTGCAGATGTTACATTTCTGTTCATTATCTGTGGTGATCTGAATAGTCACAAGAGATTATAGGGAAAGTAAAGAAAATGATGAAAATGTTTAGAGCAATTATTTGAAGAGAATAATTTAGTAATGTTATATCTCTTTGACACTTGACAGATACCAATACTGTTACACAACTCTTTCAACTCTTCCAGCATAGTCAACCACTTGCTACAGAATTTCCTTTCCATTTTTCTTTTTGCTATGTGTAACGGGCATCCGCCCCACACAGGATAGAAAGGGGTTAAGGTGGCCAGGCAGGCTAATTAACTTCACTGGGTGCACCTAGAGGCTGATCTGGGCAGGAGCAGGTGGGGCCAATATAAAACCTAGGAATAGTGAGCAGCAAGGAGGCTGCAAGAAAGCAGGGAAGTAGACCCCAGTTACTCCCTGATTGGAGGGAGTGGGGAGGCTCACAAGTCCAGAGAGAGGGGAAACGCCCAGAGAAACAGCAACAAGGGGTCAGAGTGCAGACACCTTGGCTGCTTGTTATAGGGTCCCTGGGCTGGAACACAGAGTAGAGGGTAGGCCTGGATTCCATTGCCAGCCACCGGGAAGTGGCAAGGGTGTTGGAGATGCCAGTCAGACAGTGGGTCTGGAAGGACTTTGAATTCCATGGAAGGCAGAGACCTTAGTGATCTGGCTGGAGGTCTAAGCCACGAAGAGGAGACTGCAGATCCGAGGGTGAGCAGTTCTGCAGAGTGAGCCAGTACCGGGGAAGATACCACCAGAGGGAGTGTGCAAGTCTGGTGGAGTTAATTCCCAGGACAGCCAGCAAGAGATGCTGTTAGCAGTGTGTGGACCCTGTGCCACTGATGCATTGCACAGTCAGTTTGACTGAGTTGAATTCTAAAGGACAAGCTGAAAGTAGCTGTGTCTGGCAGGCGGGCAGTCTCAAGCAGCCTCTGGGGGGAGAGTACACATTCAGACTCAATGCCAACTGCCAGCATCATTCATGCCTCAATAGACAGCAACAGCAGCCGCCGCCAAATGGAATTGTAAGGTAATTGTCGGGTGTTGTGGTATAACTTCATGTAGTCGTGAAATATGCCAATGTCTAGTGTACTTTACAAGCTGTTCTCAAGCGCTATAAGTAATATTAATTGGTTTTAGGGTAGTAGTCATTGGTTTGCTTTTTTTAAAGCTTCTGAGCCATGTACTCTACCCAGCACGGAGCCAGAATAAGATAGGGTGGTCTGCCTAGTGGGCAAATGGGGATGGTACCCTTCTGCTACAGGCAGCTCTGCAGCAGCTACTCTGGCCTTAGAGATGCGTTATCCCCTGTGGCTGCAGCGAGTCAACACATCTCTGCTACTGTAAGAATACAGAACGCCTCAAAGCAAAGCCAGCCAGCCCAGATACGCAGCCAGATCAAAGCTTCTGAGGTAGATATTTTTAAATATAATATTAAAATGTTGTGGTCTATTAATGCTTCCTTGTCACTGAAAGGCAATTACCATATTCATATCTCTGAAACTTGCATGGTCAACTACTTCCACATGATCATCTAATTTATCAAATGCTGCTTTGAAGATGGCCTTTGCTAATGTTCACTTTTCTAGTTCCCTGAAAAAAAAAGTTGTCTAAAGAAATCTAAAATGATAGCCAGAGTTCCTCCTTTGTTTCTGTAAACTATTCCTCAGGTAATAAACACAGTAAATAGTTTGGATGGATGCTCATGTGGAAGTAGTTGACTGTGCACGTTTCAGAGATATGAATATGGTAATGGTCTTTCCTATCGATAGCAGGTACATAATATGGGCCAAGTTCTGGTCTCCAATGAAGTTTGGTAAAACTCCCATCAATTTCCTTGTGATCCGAAAAGTGAACAGGAGAATTATTGTCAAGTCTCTTTATGTTAATGCTGAAAAAAAATTGACTTTTAAAAATTGAAATAATTTTAAAATTATTTATTTTATAAATAAGGGGGAGAGAAGACTTTGGAAGGTGTAAACACAGTGTGGAATAGTCTCCCAAGGCAAGGAGTGGAACAATAGTGTTGATTGGCAGATCCATATCTGCCGAGATCCAATAACTGCCCCTCAAGTCCCTTCCGTTCTAGAGCACTCGCACAGAATTGTGTTCTGTTGTCTGCATGTGATCCCATGTGGGGCTCCCTATATCCTGTAACTTCATAGCAGAGCTATTCATGGTCTCTCATGGCCCTCTCATGACCATGTAAAATGGCTCCAGGAAGGCCACTGATGAAGCTGACATAGCATCTGGCAGGTGATCTCACCATATTTCCAATTCCCACATTAGTTCTGCTGCATAAATGCCTTTCTGGGGCAAGGAAAAAAGCCAGTTAAAATGTATTTATAATTTAGTGGTGCCTACAAGTCCCAGTCAAGATATGGGGCATCATTATACAGCGCCTAATACTAATGCAGACAGCTCCTGCACCGAAGAGCTTGCAACAAAATATAAGTACAGAGCTATTTGAGTTTACCTGAGTACTGAGAAGCAGAACTATAAGTTATTACTTTTTCTTTCATACTTAAAATAAGGCAGCTTGTGGGAACAGGAAAAAAAATTAATAGCATGTTTTTTCTGATTTCTACAACACTAATAAGCCTTTAGAAGTTGAAATATAGCAGTGCAATGCAAGGTCAAGACATCTAAAGATCTTTTTGTGTAGTGGGCACTGAGAAGCTGCACTGTAGCCTGTTCCCAACGTGCCTGTTATTCAGCATATACTGTATAGATTTTTGAGTTTGCAAAAGCGTGGTAGCAGATCAAAGAGCCTGGCTTGCTTTCTGGAGGCAAATTGATGAGGCACATCTTAATTGTCCCTTTGCCTTTAACATCAAAGGATGAGGTAGAAGGTGCAGGTGGGCATAGAGGCTTTCAAGCAGGAAATTTTTGTAACATTACAGAGGGCTGTACAAAAGTCTGAAAGTTGAGATGCTGCATGAATGATAGTAACACTAATGTGCCATATATCTCGTACGCTGAGCTGCTCCATCAGTAGCGCCTGTCAGTTATCAGCTAGAGAGTGGGTTTGAAAAGAACATGTCCTCTACTTTCAAGAGAGAAAAGACCACGACTCAATTGCCTCTTATCCTTTTTTTAGTGTTTTTTTTTTCTCCCTCTTTGCCCTCCTTTCTGTTTCATTAACGGAAATTATCTTTATATGCAGTGTGGTTGTATGTCCCAGAGCTCAGGCTGCAGCCCAAGCCTGAATGTTTACATCACAGTTTTACAGCCCCGTAGCCCAAGCCCTGTGAGCTCAAGTCAGCTGACAAAGACGTCTAATTTCACTGTAGACATATCCCACATGATAACTCCAAAGTGAGTAACCTTAATGACTCTAGTCTGCTCACCTTTGGGGAGCACTGAAACCAGTTTGAACAGAGCAGGTCACAGAACCAGATTGGAGAGTCCCACAGGAGGATCTGGGAGAACGTAAACTCATTAATGTACTGCTCCTGTAGCTTAAGAGGAAAGGTGATTTAACGTAGATTATAGCGAAGTATAAGATTAGCTGTCACTAAATGTGCACTTTGGCTGTTCATTTTACGAAGGATGTTGGTCAAAGCATTAAATGAAAAAGGATTTTAAAACAAAGTGTTTTTATTTAGTAATTGGAACAGTCCTGGTCAGTCTCCTGAAGGGAAGACACACAGGTGTTTGAAAACCAGCTGGGCCTGCAGGCTGATGAGTGATTGGCATACACAGGAGTACTGTACCCAGCTCCTGGTCACAGAGTGGAAGAATTGTGAGATTCCACCCTGAGACAAGTAAGGTAAAGAGGCCCAAGTCCTGATGTGGGTGCTTTTGGAGAGATTGGAAACGGAACAATGGGGCAGCTAGCCCTATAATTGGCGGCCTTTCTTTGGATAATTTCATTTGAGGCCAAATCCGGAAGTCCTTATTTCATTCGTTGAAATTAAAATCCTACTTAGCTGTCATGATTGCAGAGCTGCTTGAACTATCCGCTTTCTGGTCTCTCCTGAATGCATCTTGTCAGGTGTTAGGCCTCATGTCCTTGGCTGATGTGAGAGAGGAAATACGATATTCCATCCCAACTCTTAGACCAGGCTTATGGGACAACACCCCATCTATTGTAATCATTTATTACTTTGCAGCTCTGACTGGACACCTGTCTTTCTTTCTTTCTTTCTTTGACCAGTGATTAAGCGAACAATAGCTGTAAAACGAGAGTGTGTTAGCAAACTGAACAAAGCATTAGAGAAAATGTCTTTAAAATCAAACGGCCTACACACATTTAGACTCATCCAATCTTATACTTTAACTACAAACTAAGTTTGATACATTTTCCTTTTGACTTACAATGTAAATTACCTCATACCATTGAATACAGATGGCAATGCTATTATCTGGAAAGCTATACCATTGTTCGCAAACATTTAGATGAGCAAGCTTTTCATAGCTTCCTAGGAATTTTCTTGCAATAAGGTCACAAATACTAGTGCAAAAGTGTGTGAAAGTTTCTGATACATCCTTTCAGAAGGTCTGTTTTTCAATTTTATTTATTGAACTATCAAAAGTATTTGCAAGTTAATTTGTGAACAGAAAGGAAAACTTACTGTATATAGAGCTTCGGCCATCACATTAGGAAACACAAACACACCATATGACTTAAATGACTGATCTTATTGATGGGAAGAGTGAATCCAGAGGAAGGAGAATCTGGAGAGAACTGAAAGTAGATTACTGGTGCTTTAATGGCAAATAGTGGATATTCCTTGTGAGCCATCAGAACAAATGACTGCTAAAACTTGTTTGCTCAAACTACTAGTTGATTGCAAAATAACAAGCAAGTAAACTTGAAAGCAGTCTGCAGATAATTTGCAAAACAAGGTTAAATTTGTTGAATAAATTCAACCAATCATTCTATGTACAAAAGGGAATACTTCCACGCTGCTGTTGAATACAGATGCTTGGCTTGGGCATTTACTTTTGTTTTTGTAACACAAACCACATGCTAAATTCTGAAATCTCAAAGCACTGTTAAGTTATATGCCTGATTTAGGAAAAATATTAAAACCGATTTCTAGGAGACTCTAGCAAAAATGCAAATATAATGGTTCATGATATTAAGCAAATGAAGGAAAAGGTAAGTAAGACACTCACCCCCTCCGGTGTCTTTTTCATATATTTAAATCAGATTGATAGTAATGAAAAGGTAAAGAGGGAAGTGAGAAGAAGCAAATAATGTTACTTTTTTAATTTGTTCTAATAAATCACCATGGAAAATAGACAGTTGCCTAACAGCGAGGCTGAAACTAAATGATTTATGGACTCAGCAAAACAAGTACACATGGAATAAGGGTCTATGTCTGAAAACTTCAAAGTGAACTTTGGTTGTGGGGAGGGAACTCTACAGAGTGAGTTCCCAGTAGACCTATTACTGAATGTGTAATGCAGCTATAAATTACTTACAGTCAAGCTAACATTTGAAGGTAAAAATCAGATTGAATGGGAAACTTTTAAGGCATAAATGAGAAATTTAAAACAACAGTTTTCAAGATCACTGGCACTTTACAACTGTAAAGAATAGACTATGCTTTGCAATAAAGTTAAATAGGTAAATTAATTGCAGGTTATAAAACAAAGTGTGGGATATTTTGCCTTAAAAATTGAGTAGGCAACCAGCTTATTGCATCTGAATTGTTTTTGAGAACACCACTAAATTGTGCTGAAAACTCAGTAGAATGGATGCAGCGGGGTTCTCGCAAATATCTGATTTTGAGTCAGTTAAGTTCAACCTTTACTGAACTTTTTGTTCTGTTTCAAATTTGAACAAATAAATCTAAAGAACAAATCATCCAAAACTGAGGGGCTTCACCTGCTTTTGTTTAATCAAAACCATAACAAACCCCAAATTTCACAAATTTAAATGCAAGAACAGAAATTGACCACATTTCACTTGAAAGATTTTTGAAGCTTGGGAAAGAGCTGTGTGAGCAGCAGAGATGTAAAAGGACCAGGTTTCTAAAACAAATACAAGAACAAGATGCTGAATTTACAGCAATAGGAACAAATTCTCTATGCTCAAAACAGGCATGCTGACACTGCAATCTTCTCCAGCCTACCCTGCTAATACACTCAGCACTGATCTGGCAGATACGCTTTTAAGAATTGTAGTTAGCTGTCTGTGCCCATTCACCTAAGTATCGAATGAAATATTTTATTATGTAATAATGAGGTCAATAGTTCGTTTCATATTGGACACAGAATAGCTGTCAGCTACTTTCAGGCACTGTCAGTCTGTTGGGAGGGTGAACTAGTAACCTACAGGTGAAATTTTCTGCATTCAGTTACCTGTTCTCATAATCATCTAGTCTATTTGTTTTGGGTCAAAGTGCCAGAACTCCAGAAACCTAGGACCCTATGTGTAACTCACTTAACTCACATGCAGAGTTATTACAACTGCAAGAACTTGCCAATTTGGTGAGGAATTGTCCCTTTTTATTGTGCAAATACCTTATTTGTGTGCAAATTACCATATCTGCACAAATCAGACCTACAATAATCATCTTATGCGAGGCTTTCTGCTCCAAAACTTTTGAAAATCTGCCCGTTTGACAGCTCTGAATAGCCAGCATGGCATGCCATACAGCCTGAACATTTTAGTTTAATTTCCTTTCTGAACAAATAAAATGGAAGTTTCCACTGGCTTTCTGAATGTACATACTGTTCTTCTTAATTGTCTTCCTTTTTTATATTCTCCATAAATTATTTGCACGATGGTTTTATACTAGAACTGAGACACTGCACAGAAGCAACACAATGGCTAGCAAGGATTTTAGCTGAATTTTATATGTTTTAACCTGTTAAATTCTCATAAAGCAAGATTTAAAATTTATGGCACTTAGCCCACCTGATCTCCCAAGCATCCAAATGGATACTGTGCCTCACCATACTTCTCCTCAGCACTGAAGACCATCCAAACGGTGTCTTTCTATCTTCATTCTATGGTTTCCATATTTCCCTTCTCCCTTTCTCTCACATAGCTGGCACTTAAGTTTGATGTGAAAGAAGCGTAGAATAAATCTCATCAGCATACCATGCAACGCTTAAATTTGTTCTGACATTTAACCGTTCACCAGAGATTCAAAAATCCATTTAACAGCCGCAAGTCCCCCAACTGCAGAGCTTCCTGATTTATTGATCTCAGTGACAAACAAGTCTGAAAGGAGCCCACGCTGGAATAAAGTCACCTAGGAATAGCTCAAATTGTCTGTCCCTGGAAGACAGAGAAAGCAAATGTGGGTGGAAAATCATCGCTTCAATTTGCAATAAATCTAAATTGAAATGACTACAAAAGGTTACAAATAATCCAGTATATTTTATCATTCAAAAGCTCTGTTCAAATTTTATAAGCCCTCAATGAGCATTTCTGAGCACCTTCTGAGGCCAAATTCAGGGAGACTGAAATTACTTAACCTACTCTTCCCCCCCCCCCCACACCCCTCCAACCCTCCCCAGTGACTTGCTTTATTTGTGGGGCAGGAAGAAAGGCTTGCGGCTTAGTTTCACTTCTCTTTTGTGACACAATTAAAATGTTTATGTTTATTCTGTCAAGTAGTTTCAGTCCAAAATTTAAACTGCATTAAAACTGTCATTATCCATTAGCAAATGTTTACTGGATACTTAAGGGCCTGGTTTGCAAAATCCGCTTCCAATTTTTCACATGACTTTTTTTTCCACAACTGGTTGCTGGTGCCAAGAGTCATTTTGAAGAGCCTGACAGCATCAGTGTGCTCACAAACAAGCATTTAGCTATCTAAGTGTCACTTGAGCCAGCGACTAATTGCAGGCAAAAAATGCTGTAAAAATTAATAGGCTTTTAACAAAAACCATAAATAACAAGAACCAATATTAAAAAAGCCACACTTTATGAGCCAGATTGCACATCAGGACACAGTGGGAGGGAGGAACTACCCGTCGTCTCCCCTTTGGCTCATTTAGGATGCATGATTTAGTTGGGACCCTTTCTCTTGGTTCTCATTCTTGATGCATGATTTGCAATCCCATGGGTTGTCCTTTATGCTTTGGACTCTAATAGTGTACTGGATTCTGGAGCATCTCTCAGGGCCTGTTTCAGCAAGATATTTAAGCACATGAGTAGTGCCAAAGAAATTCTGGCCAAACTGAATTCAATAGCAAACTTCTTCTCTGACTTCAGCATAGCCAATATTTTACCCAGTGGGGCTGCTTCCATTTTTAAAGTTACGTATGTGCTTAAATACTTTGCTCAAAAGGGGCCTTAGCTCTTACTGAATGCGGCAGCACTGGTACCACCTGGTGGAAGTCTTTTTGGTTTGGCAGCTGCAAGTTTTGCTGCATCTTACCCATACACAACTCCCAGAACTTTCAATGGATTGGGTGGGGGGAGGGGAACCTACTTTATATCCCCTATCTCCAAACACGGAAGATGCGGGGGCAAAAGGGAAGGAGAATAGGCCTATGCTGTAGCATTTGGAAGAGTCTGAACTTGAAGTGGGATCTGGCCAGCCACCAAGAATACATGGAAAGTGAGAAGTGTGTGTAGGGTACTAGACAATTTCCCTTGTTTAGAACATATCAGAAAGCGAAGGTGGGAACTGAGCAGGTAAGCTGAAATTTGGCCCAATCATTGAAAGATTCTTGACATTAGTCAACCCTTAGACTGCCTAGGCCAAGTAAAACCTTGAAACGGGGATTCTGCCCCTGCTTTTGTTACGTTGTGCTTGGCTCTAGAAAATATATAAACTTAGCATGTGGAAATACCGATTTTTGTTTGTTTTTTCCTATTTGGTTTGAAATGCCATCTTTGGTAGAAGTGGAGAAAAAGAAATAGGGCTAGGTAAAACAAAACTAGCACACTTTCTCAAAACACTTGAGTGGATTGATTCTTTATGTATTTAAAAAAAGAAGTTTGGTTGCCTGGTGAGACTTTCCTAACTCATCTTGCTCACAAGCATAGCGGTTGATTTTTTTACAACTGTATTCTAGCATAAAGTGTACTTCTCTCCCCAACTACACATGCTCTGAAAACTCTGGTCCTAGATCTTTTCTTGCTGGGTAATTTCTGTTTAGTGCACCCCCTTGCCTATGAAGAATAGCTGTCTGAAGAATATATTTTAGCACTCTTTTTAGGCTGTTATATACCAAGTAAGGTGGCTTTTGCCATTTTCCTTGGGACACTATTCCGTACTGCAGTCTTGTTATGAGACAGTTTTTCTGATAGCCACACTAGATCTCCCTGAACCTATCCTGCAAGTTCTGTTTATAGCCCATGGTATTACTCGATATACTTTATTTCCTTGTTGTTTACACCCTTCTTGTTTCTCTCAGAAATTACATTACTCCTAAATGCTTGGGTAGATAAAATAGGCCACATGAATCCAATGGAACAGATCTGATCAAAAGAAAGCTGATTACAATAACTGAGAGTATATCTGTCACCAATAATCTAGTAATACTGCCAGAATCTGTGAAACGTTTTCCCTTTTGTCCCATTGTTCAATTTATTTGTCCATCTGATGTGAAGAGGTGTTGTGTTTAGGTATGTCCATGACTTTTGCCAATCTTGAAAATAAGACTGGACTGTATGTAATTATAGAAGGTTCAAGTGTAACTTTGTGAGGTAACATTACATTTAATACTGCTGTAATCTGCCCTGTTTTTTCCCTTACTTTCCCCCATAGATCTCTTCCCTTCACTACCTACTCCATCATTGCTTCATAACTCCTTTACTATGGTCAATTACATTAATTGTCTACTTCATGAAGCTGTACTGAGGATCTTCACCTCAGATTTGACAAACTGCTTACAACAAACAAGTCTTACAGGATATTTATTCATAAACAGTAACTTGTAAGTTATCTACAGTAAACTCATAACTTGTCATGATTCATAATCATTGTCAATGTATGTACGGGTAATATTTAAGGAATAATGTAACTATACTGAAAGGATGCTTTATGGGCTTGAAGTAGAAATTAATCACCAAGAGGTAATATCTGTTGGTGATGACCCATTCAAGTAAGAGGGATTTGCCACTCTTCCCTAGTCAGCCGGCGAAGTAATGCAAGGCTCTGATGTCTACCCTTGACATATCCCAGAACAGTCAATGGAAAACCAAAGATATTTGCAAATGACCAAAACCACTTGGAAGTGAAAAGGAACATTGCAGCAGGCAGGAGATCACCTGGGCTATGAATAAAGGCAATAGACTGTTTCAGTATAATAGACTATAGGGAAAAGCACTCTAGATCTATTCACCCCTTTGTGGAGTGGAGGAACTTTCATGGACAGTTGGATCTTGGTTCTCGAGGAAACCAGCTGGCTATGCGACAGATTGAACTTGAGGGGTGGGGGGAGAATTTACTTTATCAGATAGGAAAGGTACCAATTGGTAAGTGTGGACCCATGTTCACGTTTTGTGGTTTTGTTTTGTAACCATTTGTTTCCATCATTCTCTTTCGTTTCCAGTTAACTCTCCCTTCTTTCTTAAATAAGCCTATTTTTGTTTTATTAGAAGTGCTCACAAGCACTGTGTGATTTATAGGAGCCATGGTTTAAGGTGAAACTGGCAAACTGGAGAACTGTTTTCCTTTGGGGTTGAGGATCTGGGATTTCTATGAGTGGGCAGAGGCTGGATATCACAGGGGAATTATTCAAAGGGACCTACGGTTGGGGGTGCTCCTGATGTTAAGGTGAAGACAAGACTGAGGAGAGTGTTTGAGTAGCTGGCAGTCTGGTGATGGTAGGGAGCTGACACCAGCTACCACAAGAAAAACTCCCTTTTGCTGGAGTCGGGGGTAACAAGCTGCCTCTCAGTCCAGGGTACCCTGAGCATTATCTCCGAAGATTACAGCTTCTCTTCAAATGCTAAGCATGTCACCTGCAATATGTCTGAACTCCACAAACCTAAACAAAAAGTCAAAGATACACCTAAGCATCAGCACATTGTTGTAAAAATGTGTACATCTCTTTGGCTGCTGCTGCTCTACTGTAAGGCCTCTGCAACAACAAACAAAACATCCCCACATTATTATAGGAATTTGTCACTGGGGTGGGAGTATGTGTAGTCACCACAGATACTGGTCACAGTGAGACAAGGAACCCCATTGTTCTGTTACGCTACTGTATATTGGAGTGGATTTGTAATTTTGCCTCTGCAATGAAGTGTCATGGAATAATTTCTTATTGATGGTGTCTGTCACAGTTAAGGGTAACTGTATTTCCCTTTCGTGGCCCAGTAAGGGCAGCCACACTCAGGCTTCAAGCTCCCCAGCTGTTGCCTCTCTGTGCTGGAGACCTGTGTCCCTCTCCCTTCTGACGGGTGTATTTCCCAGTACAGACAGGTAGCCCAAGGGACAGCTGCTTACTTTCTCTTCAGAGACAAGCCGTAAATTCCTCCAATTTGTTTTTTCCCCCTTCCCGTTTAAAAAAAGCAAAAAACCTTTAGGTTTAAACTAGAAATCTGCCTCTGTTCTTGGTTTGTTCCCATGTATGCAAATAATAAAAAACATGTAAAAATAAACTGACTTGTCATGCCATTCGATATCATTCATCCAGCATGAACAAAATACAAATCCTGTGTCTGCATTCTGTGGAGGATGGCAGTATTAATACCAGGCATACGACTTCATGCAGCCTATTGCAGCAGACAGTCACAAACTCTGTAATTCTAATTCTGCTAGTCATAACTGGAATCCGATTGACTGTTTCAAAATCTAGGGAATTAATAGCTGCTAACCCTTTCCTACCCCTCTTGATACTTGTATTTATTGTACAGGAGTGCAGCCTAGATGTTCTCAGAGTGATAGAATTGCTTGGCTTCATAGTACTTATATTATAAGAACATACAACCCCTGAAAAACAAATGCCTGTACTTGAAATTGTGGGAGCTCAGCACTTATGCCCAGAATAGAACAGTGGTATTCAGATCCGTCTGAGTTAGCCTCCAAGCAAAGAAGAGCAGCTTGCCATAGAGAATAATTATATGAATTTGAAGAAATTTGGACCTGTTTGGTTACATTTGGATACAAATGTTGAGATGGCTCAAAGAATGCCAGACCTACCCTCCTCTTTTCCTCCTCTCCCTATTCATTTGTCTTCTCTTATTTTTTACTTTTACTCCCACCTAATATGTTATGCCTATATAATATTGTCTAGTTTTTTAGTGTCTGCTCTTACAGCTTTGTAAAACTGTAGAGAGATCCTGTGAAGCGCGATATTTGGAAACATAGACAAGCTGTAAGTCTACCTTTTTGCACTTTTCATTGTTTCTTTATGAAAATAAAAAATTAATCTCTCACACACAAAAACAATTTACATTTTCTTCTACTGCTTAAGGACTTCTCCCTAAACAAACTAAAAACTTGATGGCCTGTTTCATCCCTAACCAGGTGTTACTTTTTTTTGCTACCAGCCACCAATTTTTCCCCAAAAAGTATAATTCAGAACACAAAAGGAACTTGGTAAAGCATCTTTAGTTCCCTTTTACTATCTAGAAATATTGATGGACTATTGAAGGAGTTTTAAATCTGGTGTTTGAGTCTAATGAGACTCACTTATCTGAGCAGCTTTATTTGGAATAAAGTTATAATGCTGACATCTCTAACAAGCCCTGGGGAGTGGCCCAGCACAGACCAGCACCAGTAGTAAAAGAATGCAAGGAGCAGTGCTAAGTTCATCTGCAAAAGTAGAGGACTTTCTATTTTAACTCTGTTTGAAAGCTTATTTTTAAAGGTAATCAGCTAGTTCTTAAAATGTTAAATGGTTTACATCTCACTCCTTAATTCAACATAATGGGTTTTGTTTGCATTAAAAGTCATTTTTTGGATCTGTCGAAAGACAAATATTCTTTAGGAGTCAGAGGTTATATGTATATTCTACTTCAGTGGAGCTATGCCAGTTTAAAGCCAGCTGAAGATCTGGCCAGATGTTTCTATAACAATGATCTCCCCCTTCTCCTCTTGTAAGACATACAGACACATCCACTTCCACTATTCCAGTCAAGACAAATTAATCTAAGCTTTCTGATTTGTAAGCCTTGAAGTCTCATATGGAAAATACATTAACATGAACTTATCCCAGTTGACCCACTATAAGCTGCCGTACCTCACAAGCTGTAGTATTGAAAAAATACATTCTGAAAAGAATACGCTGTTTGTAGTGTCGCAGTAAGGTGTGTGATTTGAACGCATTTCATAGATCCGTACCAGGTTTGCCTTCAGTTGTTCTGAAATGGGAGAATCTTTTCTGTTTCGAGCTTTTACCACAAATGATCTTGTTGTCAAATATTCATTCATCCCTATTTTCTGGAACTGCCTTTCCCAACAACAGACCCCATACTTCCCCCCCACTGTCACGCACGACACCTTCAGTTGTTTCCAAAGAGACAGTGGGTTTTTGCCAATATTTTTAGGAAACTCCCAGCTGGCCCATTCATCACCTTTTTGGAGAAAAGGGCCTGGCAAAGTACTCCACTGTCCTCCCTTTTCTCAAAAGCCTCCCCATTCTGTTACCCCATTCTACAGCAGCAGGACAGAAACACCAACCTTTCCTTCTAAACTAGAAGCTACTCAGTTTAGGGGTGTGCACGTGTGTGTGTGTGTGTCTGTGTGTGTGTGCGTGCTGGGGAGGGGAGTTCATTCTAATTTGGGGGACACACGGTAATGTTCCCACAAACTAAGATCAATAGATTCTTTTTTTATATCTTATTTTACAAGTATCATTCAGATTGAGTGACTGGACGATTCTGCTCTCTATGGGCCTGTGAGGTCACAGCTAAATTGGTACAAAAATGATTGCAGCCCTTTAAAAGCAGTTTATGGATTTGTCAGTGATGGGATCCCCCCATTTTTTTTTTTTTTTTTTTTTTGATTGCAAAGTGTAATGCAATGCTTTTTTTCATTCAGACCCTTATTTATTTTATGCAAACGTATTTGATTGCTGATGGTCTCCAATCTACAGTGTCATCCTAACCACAGTTAATGGTACAAAGGCAAAATACCATGTGTAGAAGAGTTTTGGGAATGGGACTCAGCTTTTCGCTTCCTGGTACTTGTCATTGTGGTATGGTACTTCCTTGCCAGAATTAGAGCAAATGAACTTGGGATTCACATGGGTTGAAAACAAAGGTCTATGCTTGAAGACTGCAACAGTCATAAGCAATGGCTCAAAACTTGTGCTCTATTCAAAGTGGGTGATTTACTCCTTTGCACACCCATAATGCTATACAGATACCTATAAACACCCCTTTTTTCCTACAACATATGTGGTAGGGTACTCGGATGTTTACTGAACTGTGGGAGGGCAGGACAGGCTATGGGAGAAACTGAGTACTGAGGTCTGGCCCCAACAACCAGTACTGAAAATTCTGATAGAATGTAATAAGGTGAGATTAATAGGGATCTATAGACGTTTAATAGTTACATGGAAGCTATTTGAAAATCCTATAAGAGTTTATGGACAACAATCTCCTTTCCTTTTTTTTAATCCGTTCTATAGAATTCTAGCTCAGGGATTTAATTATCTCCTAAATTCTATAGGATGGCTTTTTAAAAATGTTATAGCAAGTTTATCACTTTTCTACTAAGTTCTTAGGAGCTTTTTATTAGGGAATTTCTGGATTAATACGGAGTGTACAAATCAGCTGTGCCACTGCACACAGCTTGGATACTGGCTTCTCTTCCTCAACACAAGATTCAGCTACGGAGAAACCAGATTTAAGTACATTTCTTTAGTAGAGAATACTTTCCTGGTCTCAAATGCTATAATTCCATTTCATTTTCTTTATTTCATCAGGCTCCCTTCACCCCCTATGTTAAGTAGTCCTGAGAATTGGAACTGGAGGTATTTCTTGCTAATTCTTTTGTGAAGTCAAGGGCCTATTTTGAGGCTTTCGCTCCTGGCTCCTGGCTTCTTGCTTTCAAGTTCTCCCAATCACCACTGCCCCTGGAATCTCACTCAGTATGGGATGTGTCTGTGTGTGTCCCCAGCATGGAAAGGGAACCTACCAAGACATTATAGAACATGCCATCCATTATTTGCACTGATGTGGTCCATCAATTTGATGTGGAAACACTGTCTCCCAGATTGCTAAACGCTTAATTAAAATTGTTACCTGGATGAATAGCAGCTGGCTAAAGCTTAACCAAGACAAGATTGAGGCGATGAGGGTAGGAAGAGGGATGCACTCCAGAAAACTTGCCTCTTCTGCACTGTTCAGAATATATGTGTGATGTCCCAGGCTTGGGAGACCCCAGACTGCTGCTGCATCCTGGCCACCACCCAGTGTCTTCTGAAACCTGGTGGAGTGAGAAGCTAAGAAGACTGTAGCCTCAGCCAACTCTCCACACAGAGAGCCCTGATTGGAGGATTGCCTGGCTCCACTGGTTGGTCCAACCATGCTATTTAAACCAGAAGGAGGCACAGATAGTTCGTTTGAGCAACAAGGTGATTTTCTGTTGTGCCTGCACCCAGCCCAATGGTTTCTCCTCTGCTCCTGCCTCACCCCTGCCTTCACTCCTGTTCCCACGGTGCTCCTGCTCTGTGCTTGATGCTTGCCTCTCTTCCAGTTGCTGCCCTTATGTCTTGCCTCCAATCACTAGTTACCGTCCTGTCTCCAGCCCAGGCCTACGACTTCTGACCCTGATTCTGGCTTTACCCTTGACTTTGGCATTTGGTATTTGACCTTGGCTCTGACCCTCAGCTTCAATTCCTGGTTCTGATTCTGCCTTGATCCCTGGCTCTGGTAACCAGCAGTTGAGTCTGGTGCTGACCCTTAGCTTTGTTCCCCAAGCTGGATGCCTGCTTTGCCCACCAGACCTGACTCCTGCTCTGACTGCTAGGCCAGATCACCTACATCCTGGTCCATAACAATCTGCTCTCAGATTAAATCTGCAGTTTGGGATCCTTTTGAATTGAATGCTGATTACATACTAAGGCCTATGCTATACAGGCTAAACTAGATGATTATAACGGTCCCTTCTGACCTTATCTGTGAATCAAATAGCCAATGCAGCATAAAATACTCACTTCCACCTGAGACTGGCAAGAAGATCCCAACCCATCCTATTGGATGCAGATCTTGCCATTGCAGCAATCCACAGGTTTGTGACCTCCAGGTTTGATCGACTGGAATGAAACCACACACCTGGAAAAGGCTCCAGCTGGTACAAAACACAGCAGTCCAGCTGCATAATAGCACAGATAATGATGAATATGCCACTTTGGTCCTCTGTTCTCTGCACAGACCATAAATACAGACTCCAGTTCAAAGTCTCCATCCTGACACTCAAAGCTCTCTATGGGTTTGGCCCTAGCTATGTGAGAGATTGCCTCTCCCATAACAACCACGTTCCACTAGAACAATGAAACTGTCAAGCAAAAACTGTGACCATTGGAGACAGAACTTTCACATGAGCTGGACCTACATGAAGGAACTCATTCCTTCAAAAGAATGTAGACCTCACAAAACCACAGTGCTTTGACTTGACTTTCCCTCAGTATGTTTTTCATGTATACATAACACACACTCACAACCACATACAACCCTGTAAACTGATCAAGCCATTTCTCCTATAGGCTGAGAAGGAAAAAAGATATATATTGTTGTTGTCTGTGTCTGTCGTAAAATGCCTTAGCAGCACTCCTCTTCAGTCAGGAGGGGCATAGAACTATTTTAGAGAGCATGCTGCCTGCTCCAGTCCCACGTAGCTGACTCTCTGGAGCCCCTTATATAACTGGGGAATATGCACCAGAGCTGGCGCTCTTCCTTTCCACACCAGAACTAAAAGTATGGTTTTCCAGCACTTCTGAAAGCAGAGGGGAGCATCAGGTCCTAAGTAAATGAGACTAAACTCTCTCAAATGATGGGCTCACTTATAGGGAGTTTTAGTGTCCCCCTACTCTTCCAGTTGTTTCTGTATCTCCTTTCAGAACATAAAGTGGTCTTCTTATCGAAGGCCTTGTCTACATGAGAAAGCTGCATCGGTTTAACAGAAAATGCTTGAAACTATCATGAACCTCTGTGTGGACACTTGTTTCAATTTAAGGGTAGCCCACTTCAGTTTAGTTTTAAACCCTAATCAATTTAAATTAAACTGGAGTAATAGAGACCACACAGCCTTTTGCATCAGTTTAACATCATACTTCTGGTTAACCTAGTGTGACTTTCTCATTCAGACAAGGCTTAAGGCTCTCTTGAAGAACCATTATTGCAGTTTATAAACCACTCTGAGAAATCTTGCAGGCTCTACAGCTTTAACTTTTCAGGAAATATGCTTGCCATTTTTTCCCCCTTCAACGTGTCATTGCTTTTGGGAATACATAGCTGTTCTATGAATACCATTCTCCTGACTGCAGGGAGTAATTAATGTAGAATTCCAATAAATACATTCTTAGATACTGGGAAATTGTTTCCCAGAACTAGGAGTGTTACAATCAGGGCACTTTTCATTCCTGGCCTTTTAGCAGTGTTGCATGTTGAAGCCTGGCTGAGCTCTGGAGGGAAGAGACATTAAATGTTTTATTAGATCTGACAGCTCCCACGTTTCTTTACTTAGGTTTACACGGGTGTAATAACTTTAGAATATACTATGCAAATTTCCCATTGTACATATTCTGTTGCTGCAATACAATAGGCAACATGGGACAGTTGCATAGCATAGAATATCATTATTACACCAACATGATAATATTTTAGTAAATTTGGGGGATACTATGATCATTAACATATATTTAATAATATCCAAGAAATTACCACGTTTGGTGTCTCTGCAAGAGGCTATTTCTTACCACACTCATATTTTATACAGGGCTAGTTTTAGAGATGAACAAGCAGTGAAGTCACCTTGGGTGCCAACTTTCAAAAGCCCTGGGTGACCAGGACTGTTTTTTTACTTGGCTGCTCTAGGGTGGGAGACTGCCGAAAATGTTTGCCACCCTGGCAGGCAAAATGCCCAGAGCAGTCCCTGTATTTAGGCAAGATGTAGTTGAGATGGAATGTATAACAAGTTGCTATCCAGTTATCCTATGATTGTTTTTTGCTAGGAAAGCACACAGACATAGTACTGTCCAGGTTCTCTGGCAGCAGCACAGTGCTTAAACTTTTGAGTTGCAAACACTGTACCTGGGTAGAGGATTTTCATTTGGCTATCTAGAATCTTTCAGCATCCACTGCATTTGTTCTAAGAGTGCAGTTTTCTAGAGCTTCATCAGTATCAGAAAGTGGAGTGGTGAGCTGTATTGCGAGTAGCATCAGAGAAAGGAAATGGACAGGAAGAAGCTAAGTGATCTGGCAAAGGCAGGTGAGAGCCAATCTTGCCAAAAAGGGAAGGGGGAGGAAGAGAGGTGTGGAAGCAGAGAAAAATCATTTTTGGTGCGAGAGAGGAAGGAATGATTGGAGTAAGTGAAATCAAGAGAAAAAAGACAAAATGGCATCAACTGGGTTATAAATCTGATTTTATTTAAACCTATACCATAAAATGGGAACTAGGCTAGAAAATTCTGTGTGATGCATATGCTGAATAAATTCAAGGCAATATATTTTTTAAACACACAAAGCATTCTAGTATCCAATCATTAAGATATTTGAAAAATGTAAGAACATCTCAGAACTTGGAGCCACGTAGTGTCCTTCCAGTCACACTTTTTTCGCTGCGGAAAAGACCCTATCACTTGGTAAGTTTGTAAAATTTGTTTTCCTGCATTTTCACTGGCACAGTAAGTAAAATCAGAATTATTTTTCATATATGATGGATGGTTCCCTGTATTTGGATATTTTTAAATGGATGCTTAAGCATACTTTTTATATGAAATATTAATACTAACATTTTGCAGGAGATAAAAGAGGAGTTAAGAAGCAAAGGATGCTATCATTGGCAAGAATAAGTGCTGTTGAAAGAAGAGTAATATTGCCTTACACTGTCTGGATATTTCTATGATGTGTGGTAGAGGTGACCAGTTTTGAGTAAAGTAGATTATGGTACTGTTTTTCTGCTGCTGCTCTTTCAGATGAATTTATTGGACAACTCAGTATGTACAGTAACTTTCAGTTTTACCTTTTAAATTTGTCACAACTCTTCTTCTGAATACCTGCTTTAAAGAGGCATACCAAGAGATCAGAATTTTCAGCTTTCAAAACACTTTAAAATTATTTAGACTTCATTTGGAATATTCAGGAATTACATTTCAAATCAGGGATGTAAATCACTTTCTTTTATTTGGAGGGAAGTAATAGTTTTAAAAAAAAACAAAAAAACCCCAATTTTGTTTACTGCTTTAACTAGTAGTTTTGTACAATGACTACATTTGTCAACTGTTAATAAAGTGAGATAAATGAGCTTCTGTTCTAAACTGTTCCTTTAATGCAATCCCTAATTTTCTTTGGGGGAGGCTAAAGCTCCCCAAGTTCTCAATTGTCTGTACCAATGGAAATAAAATGGCCCAATCAGGCAATGGGAGAAAACTAAAATATCTGGTTTGGGGAAAGGGGATGCAAGAAGATGGAGTTCTGTAGATTTAGCTCTGCATTCTTGTTCAAACAAAACTCCCGCTGACTTCAGCAGGAGCTGACCTAGGTCCTTTGCTTGTATTTTTGTAAAGCAATTGCACATATTCTGAAATACACAATAAGATTCTAGGAAGACAATGAGAGGAACTTTAATTTTGCAAGAATTAATCCTTTTAACGTGAACCCAGAGTGGCCAGTAAGGCTCTTACTCTAGGGTCATGGCGCTCCGGGAGCAGAGAAGTAGCCTCAATCAAGGGATGAGGATGACCGAGCAAGAGTGAGTACAACTGAAGAAATATTGCTCATTTATTTGTTCATTAGTAAAGAACAAAGTGCATAGACATAACTAATAAAAACACAAAACCAGAGAAAGATACAAAGGCTTAATATTTTCCCATGCATGCAATCATTTCTTATGGTACACAATTCTATTACTTACTACCTCGTGCTTAGAGACAGATGGTCATTTGTAAACTCCTAGTTATCCTCATGCTTATGGACAGATGGTCGTTTGTAAACTCGTAGTTATCTTAAAGCAAGTGTACTTTCATACGTTGCCAAAAGCACTTCCTTCCCTAAGCCCCTTGGGCTGAGTTGACTCTAAGAGTGTTAGCCGTCCCTTGGACGCTGCTGGTTCATAGAAGGGCTCAGTCCAGCTACCGAGGATCCCAGTGCGACTGACTTTTGGGGTTTAAATACCCTCAAGCTGATCAGTGTGGTTATGTCATGTGACATGTTCACAGTGAACAGGTTGGCGCTTCCTGTTTTTACCCAACTGGCTGCGGTCAGCTCAGTTGCGGTCAACTCATCCTTTCTAATTTCCGCCCTCTATTTGTGCTGTGCTAGCATCTGGACTGCCCTTATTAGGTCCTTCCGGCCCTTTTCCCAATCTATTTCCCAAGCTATATATTTCGTTATTCTATCTTAAAGCACAAACCCATTAACTATTCTTTTATATTCTACAGTGAAGCACTTGCATATTGATTCAGAATACCTATTACAATGAAGCAAAGAGAACACAATTTAAGTCATTCAAGAAAATTACGGCAAGAAAGATAGACAAGTTCTTATAGGTCAAAAAAATCCAGTTGAAAATTACCCAAGGGATTGATCCTTCAAGTTGCTGAGCACCCTTGATTACCATTGAATGGAAGTTGAGATGTTCTGTGTCTCATAGTATTGAGCTCGTTTTTAGCTATTACAATGGATTCTTTTTCATCTGCAGCGGAATGCTGGATTGTGGGTAGAACTGTGTACAGTGGTGTGTAGTTCAGAGACCCCAGAGAATACTCTGAGTTCTGCTCTTTCTATGATGATTTGTCCTAGATTATAGCTTTGTTTGGATGAACACTTTTGGATGAAACAAAACAGAACCAAGCAGAAGGAAAAAATATCCTTTTTAAATGGCTGGTGCTATGTGGCTGTCTCATCCCTCCAGGCAGTTTAGTCAGAGTGAGAGTTATCAAATATCTATTTGGCCTGCTGTTCTTCAGCATGTTCGCTGTCTGACCCCTCCCTTCTCTTGGCCTCACTAGATAAAATCATCTGTCAGGCAGCAACCTTTCAGACGGGAATAATGAACCTGTGACTTGGAATAATATATTTGCTTTTGTTGTAACTTTGGCTGGTGTTTTCTTTCTTTCTTTTTTTTTAAAGCAGTATTTGGCTATTTGCCAGTTCTCTGGGTTTGTATTTCTGGGCCTTCTAGGAGGAATGGTAGGCAACCCAAGATGAAGGAAGAGCATGTGGGGGTTAAAAAACTAGACTGACCATCTGCAGCAACTATTATTCCCATAAGGGCTTGTCCCAAAGAAAGAGCCAGCTAAAAGGAATCTTTACGGAAGGGCTGAAGACAGGAGACTAGGGAGTTCTTCAGAGGGAGGAGTCTCTCAGAAATCAGTCTGCCTAAACCTCGTCAGCCAAAAGCAAGGATTACAGCAATTAGAACCCAGTAATGAATTATTGCAACAAATGTTTGAAATTACAGTCATATAAACTGGGGAGCTATTTCATGGGAAACATTAATTCTGAGTGATTTTTTAAATTACTATCAGGTTCACAATATCTAAAAATAGGGATTAAAGTGTAGAGAGAGAATTTTTTCCTTAATGTAACATATTAATTTTTCTTTCCCCTTTAAGCTTTTAGCCACATAACCGTGAAAGTATTCACATGACCTGGTGCATGGGGCACATATAAAAATGTGCTTTGTGTCCTGTGCATATGTAATGTGTTGTGCAGGCTGAAAAATAAAGATACAGATCTTACGAACTGGACAGAATCCAGCAAAAACAACAAACTTAGTTGTCAACTGACAGGCTGCATTTTGCATTTACATGCAACCATTTAGAAATGCCTTAGTTTAATTGAATACAGTAGACCCTTAAGAACTTGCACTCAGAAAGACTGGGCAAAACCTGCTGGTCACTGTAAATCCCAGTGGAAGTTGTTCAGGATATTATCTTTATTAGACAATCCTCAGTCTTGGGAGAGTGCCCCAAGCTTTCTTCAAGAGCACAATTCTGCTCCACATCTACTAGAAGGCAGTAGGCGAGAGCCTCACTTTTGTAAACCAGCATAATTCTGTTGACATCTACAGAGCTACCCCTGTTTCACCATTTGAGGATATGTATGGCAATCAATTTTGTTAGGACAGATTTTATTGGACTGGATTTTGCTTCTAAGAGTGTACTGATCAAATAAAAGAGCAAGGATAGGGCACTACAAAATGAACATTTATTACTGAGAATAAAAATTGAAAGAAATTGTTTTGTTTTTAATTTCTCGTAATACTTCGTTGTATGTCCATAAATATATTTTATACAAACAAAAAATTAATAATGTGAGATCTCACTTCTGTCTCTGCTATTCAATCTTTAAAATTGGGAGGGGATTATTCACTTTATTCAAATTATAGAAGATATGGATTATTTTTGTAGTCCTTGACATAATTCCAACTCTGCTTCCACTGCTACCACTTTCTCCTCTTCTCTTTAACTCTTTGTTTGCCCAAACGTCCTCCTGATACCACAGTTATTGCTTTCGCTTTGACCCTAGATCACTACTGCCACCAACCATGTGCATAACTCTGAACAAGGCTCTGAAGGGCCTGATCCAAAGCCCTTTGAAATTTCCTCTCTTTCTTTGAGAACATCTTAGCTAGTTTTTGGCACCTTAATGGATGACTTAAAGGAAATGAGTTGTTATTATTCAAGCCCCATCTTCTCCTCCCAGATTTAAATATCCTTGTCAGTGCGTTTGAAATAATGCCTTCATACCATCATTGAATTTATGCATGAGAGAATAGATTTTGCAAAAAATAGTTAAACATGCCACAGCTATGCTATGTCCAGTGTGAGAATGACAAAAAAAGATGATTATTTTATTACATGAAATCAATATTAGTCATTGTGGATTTTTTCCTCGCTGTGGGTCATTTGGTGTACCCCACTATTTCTATTAATGAGTGACTTCCATATTCAGAAAGAAATCAATTAGATTCTACTAGGAAATAAAGAATTTGTATAGAGCAAGAAAACCAAAATGCTTTGGGCTGTCTGTAAAGCAGCAGTGTTTGTGTAACCTTGATCCAATAGCACATGTAATTGGTTTTTCTTTTCTTTTGTTTTGTTTCATATTCTTTGTCGTCTTTAAAAGAAATGACAGACTATTAATTACACCTGGCAACATGCCAGCTACATAGTTTTTCCTGGAACCAAAAAAAAAGTGTTTTTTTCTTTACAGCCTTGAAAATAGACTGGAGCCATTCATTTAGAACTTTGAAATCAAAGGCACATGTTTAGCAGAGATAATGTTACCATTGGCCAGCTCCTCTCATTCTCAGCTGCCTTGTTTTTTTGTGTTTTGTTTTGTTTAATTAGGCTAATGGTAGAAAAGGGAGTTTGGTTTGTGAGACTGTAAAAGTCATTTATTTTTCTGTGATTTTGGGGAGGGCTGTGAGGTATGGTTTAATATAGCCAAAATCTTTGGCAGGAATGCATGCTTTTTGTCTGGTTGGTGGCTGATTAATAACTTGTGGTTGAAGGTGAGTCACCTCTTTTTAAAAATTATTTGTATACAGATTGTGTATATTTTAATTATGGATTAGCATTTTGGATACATTCCTTTTGAACAAAAATGTTGGATTTTTCTAGTAGTTGTAACATACATTTACATGAGCAGAGCATTCTTTCTGAAGCTTGTTGTGAACTATGGCCCTGATTCAATTGCCATCAAAATGAGTGGGAAGTACCCCATGTGACTAGTATTGAGCTCTATATACTCACAGCACTACTGAAAGGCTGCCACCTCTGGGAAGCTAGATGGCAGCTGGATAACAACTCTCTAGACAGATATTTGAGCTCAGTACTGGCGATCTGTTCATACATAAGAAGGACCCATTAGGCAACCTGGACTATTAGGTACAATAAGATGTGTGGGTCAGTTGTGAGGTTTTAGTAACATCTTGCCCTTAGAATGTGGCTGAAAATTGTTGCTCAGTTGGAAGCGGGCAGTACTGCATAGACTGAAGGAGAGCGAGAGAAACAAAATAACACAAGACCATTGATAAAAGAGGAAAGAGGGAAGGAAGAGAACTGACTTAAATTCATAACTGTGTTGGCGATTTTAGGCCAGATTCTCTGGTGTGGTGCAGCCACATTACACCACACTGCTGGTATATTCAGGCCCTAAACTAAGTTTAACTGGCCCAGGGAGGATCACCTCAGTATAAAAGTGATTCAGCAGCATAAAGCCAATGAAGGAGCTCTACCCAACTCCCCCCTTCCCTGCTCCTGTTTTGCAAAACAGGCAAAAGATGGCATGACTGGAGGAAGGAAGTGTAGCCGAGATGTCCCTGCAGCACACCAATCCTTGCTGCATTTTCAGCTCCCAGGGGGCCACTGAAATTTAGCATATGTTAGAGCAGCCCCCTGGTTCCTCTGAAATGGTATGGGAGGGAGGGAAGGGTCAGCACTGCACAGGCTGCAACAGAAAATACAAAGGTGAACTTTAGGCCACTTTTCCTTGAATGCTCTTGATTTATGCCTGGTGCATCCTAGATGGAACCCAGGATCTGACCGTAGTCTCTAATTAAACTGTTGTTTAATGTATCATCACTGCCTTCTTACTCAACCTGGAGATAGCTCAAAAGCTAAATTCCCTTTGTTTTGAATACAAAAATATAATAATAAAAATATAAATCTAACACAGTGGGTGAATGTGAAAACATCAGAAAAGGGAAAAGTGTATAAAATTGGAAGTTCTAATATACTTACAATGTACTTTTTTCAAAGATTAAACAACCATTAATTTGAAATACTTTTATATTATGTTTCACCCTTTGAACTAGCTTTGAGACATACATTAACTGGAAGGATGTTTCAGAGGAGAAAATATTATAGGGGAAAGTTCTCAAATTTAAAATGAAGAACAAAGTGTCTGAAACAAATTACTTGGCATCATAATTAACTGTTCACATTTATGAAGAAAATTATCTTTTATTTCATGTATAATCTTCTAAAATAATCCTCCTCATAAGTAACTGGAGAGATAAACCACTGTTTTACTGGGGATTATGAAAAAATATTTAGAATATCTGTATAGCCACATCAGAATAGTCTACAAACCCCTTCCCTACCTTTTTGGCAGTTATTATACTCAAGCAGGATATTATGATCTCAAGTTTTTCTTTGCCATTGAATACAGCACATAAAATCTTTAAGCAAAATTTAATTTTGTTTTGTTGGTGACTTGGGCATCATTTTACTTTCTTGATTCCAGACTTCTGAAATAGCTTCATTTTCAAGCCATGTCTCAAAACACTTTGTAGACTACATATATATATATACAAATATAACTTTCATCAAATCTGCAGAAGCATGTCTCATTGTCAGCTTTTATTTTGCTTTTTTTTATTAAACAATACTCTTTTGCTCTGGTTTGTTTCTGTATGAAATTTAAAAGCTAAATATAACTGGAGCGTTTTCTAAGTCAGATGTGTGTAACAGACAACATATGGCTAAAGATCTCATCTATCCAGCTGACAATCATTGTTTTGATAAATTTAAATTTAGTTTTTAAGTTTGTTTTGGATTGAGAGGATCTTGGAAACTGGAAAATAACTTGCATGGTATTAAACAAAGAAATCTACTTATCATTCTTGGGCCTGGGAGAATGCATAAAAATAGCCCTCTCACCGTTTAAGGGGAACTGACATTCAAAGATATTATGAGTGCATTAGTGCCACTGAAAATCCACATGAAATGTGTTGCAAACTAAATTCCTGTGGATTAAAAAGTGTCATGATGGGTACTTGATGGAGTGTCTCTTCCAAGAAGATGATGATGATTCAGTGGGGAGTGGCAAGTGGCATCAAGAAGAGCAACCATTAAGCTGGTACTAATGAAAGGGGGTGTAGCAGTCAAATGAAATGTTAGTGATATGTGGCCATGTAAATACACAGGGAAACATGGTCATCACCTAATTTCATAATAAGTGGTTTTGGGAACAGCACGTGCAATTAGGGACTCTAAATCACCATCGATAAACTACTTGAACAGCTAGTCAGGAACCGATAAGCATTTGAGCATGTCTGGAAATAAGGCCCCAGTTCAGCAAGATACTGCCTAACTTTAAGCACATGAGCAGTCCCTTTGAAGTCAATGGGGGCCGTTAACATGCTTAAAAGTAGGCATGCGCTTGTACCCTGCAGTATGGGGTCAGAAGGTAGTATTACAATACATGTACACAAGCCAACGTATTACAAAGGATCTAAAGAAAAGACAAAAGAGAGAGGGCCTGGAAGTGTGTGTGTGCTGGAGGCTGCAGAGAAAGGAAATAGAGAAATACAGCTGGAAGCAGAGAGGGAAGGGGAATAAGAGTGAGAGTGACTGAAAACTAGAAATGAGAAAATATTGGAGGGGGGAGAAGGCCTGTAGGACGGAAAGTCTCAGCCCAATGACTTCATTATGGTATTTCATACTGTGTGGCAGCAACAACTGAGGATAAAACTCTTCAAACCAGACTTTATGTGTGTGACTAGTGTGATGTGCACACAATATTTTTTTTAAACAGAAGCATGAGGTTTGTTGCCACACTTGGTCCTGCCCAAACATCTTCTGCTAACCTGTCTGCAATCCAATATTGGCATGGGTCACATCTCCCTACAAGTAAAAGCAGAATGCTATGGCCTCAGGAGTAAAATGGAAGGGAAGAGAAGAGTATTAGGACTGGTTGCTCTCTTTAGGCCTGATTTACACTATATGGTTAGGTCAATGTAAGCTGCCTTGTGTCAAACTAGCTGTGGAAGAGTCTTCACTTAAATTTGGCTCCTGCCGTCTTAAGTGCCTCTCTATACTGATTTAGTGACACCACCTCCCCGAGTGGTGTAGAGTCATAGCTGATGTAATTAGGTCGATGCAGTGTCAGTGTAAACGCTGTGTTGCTTATGGTGACTGTTACTGGCTTTCAGGAACTTTCCCATGATGCCCCACACTGACAATACAATTGATACAAGTGCTCCTGGTGATAGCGCTCACTGCTGATGCTTGGAGCCAAGTGTGCACACACACAAGCAATTTAATAACTGTGGTGGCTGTGTTGATGTATGTTAGGGCAGCATAATTTTGTAATGGAGATGTGGCCTCAGCAAGGTTACCAACATTCCATTTAAATTTGGTGTCCCTCACTCTTATGGCTGAAAATGATTAAAATCAGTAATGCAGAAAAGAAGGTTACAGTCAAAGTTACCTACACTAAAGAAAGGAGTCCCACAGCATTTAAAACTTCCCCTAGAATGATTTTTGTGAGTGTCCCCTCCCCCCCTTGTTTGGAGTCTTTGTCAAACACTGCATCCCAGATTTGGTCCATGACAGGGTGAGAGGTATGCTACATACTCAGATATAGAAGGAACTGGTGAAGCACCAAATGAGACTGAGAGCTCTTGCATGCCCCAGTTATTTTAATAACTATAGGAACAAAGGGTTGATGCAGAATATTTTGGTAACTTTATCTCACAATTTCCTTTATTTCATTTGTCTCTGCCTTAATAATATTTTTAATTTCAAATGTATTAATAAATGCTGATTGCAAGAATACACTTTGAATCCCAAGGGGCTCTCAAGCTGTAGCAACAGAAGGCAAAAATACAATGAAACAAATTATAATCTATTATCAGTGCTTAATTTGTAATGAACGAGGCGCTGGGGCTCAAGCAATTAGGTGCCAGGCCTCAAGTAATTTTTTTACATTCATAACTGGTGCAGCAAGTCTAGAGG
Source organism: Emydura macquarii macquarii (assembly GCF_026122565.2). NCBI lineage: Eukaryota > Metazoa > Chordata > Testudines > Chelidae > Emydura > Emydura macquarii. The sequence continues at coordinate 4,932,041 of NW_027130155.1, read as the reverse complement.
TACCAAGGCTATAAATTGCTAAGCCTGGAGATCAGCCCTGGCACAAAGTCTATTATACTCAGAAGTGCATGTCAGTATGTGAGTATTGCTCAGTATGCTCATAATGGATGGTTAAAATTTTAAGGCCCTTTTGCTCTGGCCACTCCATTGCTGTCATGGGGGAGTGTGCTGAAAACAATAGCAGACTCTGAGCCAGGAGATGCAATGCCTGTTGTTGTCTGCCATCAGAAAGCAAAAGCAAACTACAAGTCTTAAAGATTATGGCTCAGGTTCTTGGATCTTGTGAAGCTGCTTTGCATTGTGGCTTATAAACTGGCTATGAAAGGATCATGTTTGTTAGCCCCTGGTGGCACAGAGCCAGTTTAGAGGCTCACATGCCCTTTCTGCTTCTGTGGCATAAGGTGAGTGGCTGGGATAAAGAGGATATGGTCAGGGCTTCCCTACATCTCACTGATCCCCAGCTACTCTAGCACTGTTGTAGCACTAAGTTTTGCACCGAACTGGCAAAACTGGCCCAGGATTGCATGAACCTCACCCCTTCCAGCTGAGGTGTAGTGTGTGTTCCCTGACTGTACGCAAGTATCTGATCTCTTTCTGGAAAGAACTTCAGTACTTCTGGACAAGGGCAGAAATGCCTGGAACTGAAACTATGTGCTTAATGGTATAGCAAGTAACTTTTCGTGTGGCTCCTTGCTCTCCTCTCCATAACACTATAGATTTACATATTCTTATTTTCTTACCCATTCATATGCTTCAACATTGGCCAAAAATAGATTACTCTGACTCCCTGCAATAATGTAGGAATCAGCCTGCCTTGAAGGCTGAGTGCTGAGGGAAGGTGGAATAAATAATTTTGTGGTAGAAATGGGACCAGAGGGGTTGGGAGGGGATCAGAATGGTGGGAAATACTGGTTTCTGATTGTGTATTTATGCCTGGCTGGGAGACAGGAAGCACCCAGTCTTTGGTATACAGAATACAGGGTGAGGAGAAACAAAGGCCAAACGCACCATTTCTTAAAATCCCTTCAAAAGCTTGTCAAAGTGTTTAAATATGTTCTAGTAGTTTGTGTTCACAACTCTTGACTTTAGGTTTAGTGTATTGGATAATTAGAATTGTGATCAGGTCTAGATAGTCAAAACCAACTTAACATTTTTTCTAACAAGTCTTCCTAGTTTGTTAATGCTTTTCTTTTATATTCAGTTACGTACAGTGCTCTGAAGTTTTCAAAATTCTCATTAAATCCACAAAGAAGGAAAAGGTAATGAAGTCTTTCTTGTTTCGTACTATTATCTCAACTTACGATGGCTATAGCATCTTTCTCCCTGGTTGCCTGTAACACATACTATATAAGCAGGGTATATGTCATAAATTTATGCTTAATATTGTCACTGCTCTGTCAGCTAATGCTATGGTGTACCACTGTCAGTATAATACAAGCTGATTACTTTATTTATGGTAGGCTGGAGAAGGGGGCAGGGAAATGAAGTGATTTCTTAGTATAAAATGGCCAGTGATGATAAAGTGTTCAGAAAAGAATTCAGAGCAATTACTGCAATTAAATTCTCATTAGTATGGACCTAAGCCTGCAGCTCTTACTCATGTCAGCCAATAAATAGTAGGGATGTGCAACTATGTTTCTCCTAATGGAATTATTTACTAATCTGAATTCATTCAGATCCCTACACAAACAAGGAAACTTGAATCTACACAAACTTTTCTGTGGGTCAGACTCAAAGGTGTGATTCGTTTGCAGATCAGGCTTGAGAACTGAGAATGAAAATAGAGTCATAAATTCACAACCTGACTGAAATATAAAATCTTTGATGTTGAAATTAAAACAAAATAGTTGAAAGACCCCAAACAGCTAAAAGCTCTTTGTATTCCATTACAAGGTCTTAAAACACAACATTTATTTATTCAAAGCCAGCACTGGGACCAATTTTGAGGTTCTATAAATGGGAATATCAAAAGAATTTACTCTCTTAACTACATCCACTCATATTATGGCTGCCACTTTAATAGGGCACCTGGAGTCTTGGCCAAAATATTCCTCAGCCCAATTCAATTTATCCCAGTGTACGGACCCCTGTCAGGAAACCCTCCCTGAGTAAAGAGAAAGATAAGATATATATTAGCAAACATCTGGAATTTATGATGGAAAATGGATCTTGTTCCAGTTTAACTACAACATAAAATTAATTTAAACAAAATTACAGGGTATAGTCTCTCTTTGGAGAATGTCTATGAACTTAATGGGAGTTTTGTGTGCAGAACAATAGGAGAAATTGCTGATACGAATAGAAATATCCCTAAGCTTCTAGCATTATTGTAGCCCATTTGGAATAGAATTGTTTGGATCCTATTTGGAGCTTTTAAAGGATCACTTATGACATTTAGACAAAGCCTTCTATAAAGGGGCGCTGCAGAATTATGCCATCCCTCTGGGGGCTCATCTTCGCTAGTGAATTAGGTTGTGTTAGAACACAGCCTTGAGGAATTAACATCCTGCTAGTTGGTTACTGGTAAACTCTGCTGGAACTATAGGGTTACCTATGACAAGTTGAGACACTGTTAAGCATGCCACTCCTTACCTACACTGACTGCTAAATCATGTTTAACAGTATCTGTTACAATGAATTCTCACATTCAAGTTCTAATCTTAGGAGAAATCCTTTCTCCCCTGTTCCTTCCTGTCCTGCTCTGCTGTGTGACCCTGAGGAACAACGGAAGGAGCATTATTAGCATCTACCTGAGTTAAGGATCTACAAACATGCTTGATCATGACCTGAACTATGCAAGGGAGGTCAAAGGATTATGGTACTCTTCCCGAACCATTCTCATGCATCTGTGTAAGGGCTAGGCACAGTTTGGCCCTAAACGTTTTAATGGACTCACAAATGTTAACTGAGGGCAAAACAGTTCAGATAAAATAGGAACTGATCACACACAGCCTTTGACCCTGACAAGAGCCAACTGAATTGGAACCATTTATGAGGTCCAGAAATGTGTTGTTGAATTTTAAATGTTCTATGTATGAGTATATCAATGGAATTGCCCTTGATTTGCACCTATGGGCAGGATCAGATTTTAGCTGAAAGTACTAATAAAGTCTAGAACAAAGGTCAGCTTTGAACCTGAATAAAGGGAATGTTACTTCTTGATATCAAGCTGCAATACAAAATCAGAAGGTAGGTCAGGCTGGTCCTTCCCCTCTAGGCAGATTAAAATTCGGTTTCTTTACAATTCCTGTCTGCTCTGTCCATGGGGTAAGGGTCAACACCTTAAATCACACACACTTTTCAGAAGTTTATCATATGAGTGAGAAATCATTGATGGACTAGTGTTGACCAATCACAGCAAATGCTTGAAGTTATACTTTTGTACACAGTTGTCCTTTAAACACTGGGCATCTAAAATTGAAACCCTTTCATTTTGGGGAAAATTTCATGTTAATGGGACAAGGTGTTAATTTTAATATAATAGAGATAAGCTTCCATCTACTAACTGTAATGTTCTGAGGAATCTTTGAATACATAACTGCTTCCTTCTGTGCCCTTGGAGGTGCATGCCAGTGTGGAAGAAAACACAGTACATGAAGGCTTTCTCCTGAGTTTTTGGTGGAAGTGAATTAAAAGGAGAAAGGATCTTCTTCCATTCACAAAACCAACCAGGTTGTATTAAAATTGCTCACAGATACCCGGAATAATCCAGTGTAGTTTGAGAATGCTTTGCGTTTTCAGCTGCAGTTTATTAAATAGCATTTATTTCAAGCCCGGACCCAGGCCAAGGAGGCTGAATGACATTACTAACACATTAGATCATTTCCAGAGATGGAGAGTTGTTTTCCTGGCGTTGGTGGCAGACTGAAATCTAGTTCTTGTTTCTGATTTCTTTTGAAAATTTGGCAAAAGAAAGTGCTGATCTTGCTGGAACATCCAGTCATTCAGGGCCTACGCAGATGGCTTGTGGGGGAGATTGTCTGGAGGCCAGGTGAAGGGTGGCCAGGTCTGGAAAAGCACGTTGGGCCAAATTCATCCCTGATGTAACACCACTGACTAATGACTTTCAGACCCATCCTGCTATTTACTGAAAATGTTAATGAGCTAAAAGGGAAAAGGTTGAATTTAGAGGTGACGTTTTCAGAAATGAAACACTAGATGTAACAAAAGCTGGCCAAGGTCATTGATTGTACTGAGTCCTGGACACTGAGCCATAGACAAACAGCCAATTCTAATCCATTGCTTTCAATGGAATTACAACAGGGTGAGTCTATCCATATGGCTTTTGCCATTCAACCGCTGGGCACTGCCTCAGCAAGAATTCATCAGCTCAATGACTTATCTTGTGTGTTTATTACTGAAGAATAATATATGAAAGTGTGGTGAGCCTCCTCCCTGATTAATGTTCTCTTTCCTGGATTGCAGTTGCTGCTTTTGTACAGCATATCTGTTTCTGTGTGTTTCCCTTTGTCTGATTCTGCTCTGAAAAGTTACTCTGTTTAAAACAAAAAAAGCACTGTGTAGTTCCAAGTGTACTGGATCTCAGTGGTTTCGATATTATGTCTGCTCAGTTTATATAAGTAAGGCAAAAAGATGCTGAAGACAATTACAGGAGCAATGACCTTCTTTCTATATTTCATTTTTGTTTTGAATATTCTGGGCTATTTCATGCACTGGCATGACTAATGCATTTAAAGCGGCACTTATTGTGTGTGTATGTGTGTGTGTGTTTGTTCATTCATGGGGAGCTTTATAAACCCAGAGGTCTAATTATGGCCTTGCAGATGCAGAGCTGCATTGCTAAGCGGAGGAGTACTTGGCCTTATTACTCTCTGTTGCCTGGAAATGGTATGTAAAGCATAATGCCTCCAGAAGCTAAAGCATTGTGGGCAGTGGAATTGTTACCCATGTACAACACGTGTAGCCAATATTTCCTCCTTTCCTCTCCTGCTGTGCGAGGAATGTATTAGAGTTACACACAACTCCTGTAGGACCACTACCACTGCAGGCACTGTCTGCCTGCCTTCCTCATTCCTATGGCTACATCCTGCCCAGGGTCACTAGGCATGAGAGGACTCGCTGTGCTCTAGTCAGTGTACCTGTGCAGGACCAGGCATAGTTTGGCCCTAAATATTTGTGGCATTACACCTAAAGGTGCTAATGGTCTGCCAGCTGGGGATTTAGGTGCAAGACAATCACAGGCCTCATTTAGAAAAATGGGTGGGCTAAAGCAGGCTTCTTTGCGCCCAATAATAAAAGCAACTGAGAGTTTTTTGTGGTGTGAAGCAGCTGGACACCAAGAAAAGGGGGTTGGAGAAGCCCATGTGGGGAGAGTATATAGAGGGTAAATTCCAAACCCTGGGGCTAGAATTTTATGAGTGAGGAGTGTCAAGCTGGCTGGATTGGGGGACATTTATTATATTATTTAACATCAGTATGTCAAAATCATAATAATTCATATGAGGTATGCTGTGTCAAGTACTGTTAGAAAGACTATAATGTGCTAAGTAAGATGATAATGTTTATGTTCATGTGTTATATGTGTAATGGAAGTTATGGATATGGTTGATATATCTGTATTTCAAAATGTGCTGTGTCTGGGCGACACCCCAGACAGGATGGCTGCAGCACTAAGCTGCTTAACAGCCCATTAAAGAAATTCACAGCTACAATGGGTCCAGGGGGAAAAGCCAGGGATATACCTGATGAGTCACCAGGACTTACTCATGTGACCCTGCACTCCATCTTATTCCTGTAAATTTCCACAAGCAGCATAGCAAAGGCCAAAGGACTTAAAAGGCAGCTGCACCATATCCATTTTGTCTTCAGTCAGTCTTCACCTAGCTCTGGATCAACTCATCTACAACTGAACTGAACTTAAGCTGTTAAACAAAGAACTGAGACCCATCCAGGTACTGGATGTACACCGGAGGGACTATACAAGCCTGCAAACTCCGCATATTTTACTAGAAACCTGATGTATATGGACTTTCCAATCATTTGTATGTGTGTGATTGCTTTAATCCTTTAACATTTCTCTTATAGTTTGTTTCTTTCTTTTTATAATAAACCTTTAGTTTTAGTTACTAAAGGATTGGCTGGCAGCGTGGTATTTTGGGTAAGATCTAAACTTATATTGATCTGGTACTGTGGCTGACCCTTTGGGGTCAGGAGAAACCTTTTGAGTAAAGAGCATAGAGTTTTAAATAACTGGTCTCTTTACTGGACCTAGTGGCTGATTGGGAGCCGGAGACTGAAATGCAGTAAAGGGGGCTGTGTATATTTGTATATTGGCTTCTTGATAACTGGTGTGGGGAATCAAAAGCAGTTTGTGGCTGGTTGGGAAGTCTGACTTCAGTGTCATCCACCAGTGCTGGGAGAATCTGCTTTCCTTTTACAGCCTGCCCTGACCTTGGCATATTTACGTGGCTACCCTAGGCATAGACGGGTCACAGTGGCGTAGTTGGCAGGATCCACAGAAGCAGAACATTTGGGTTTTGGATCAGAACCTCACACTGTTCCAAATTTTAAAATTTGATATTGAGAGTGTTAAAGGTTAAAGTTAGTCAGAATGAGTGATTCACGATCAGATAAAGTAATCAAGCTGCAGGCCTTGAAAGCCAGCATCTTCAGCATGAGAAAGAAATGGCAGAACTTTGCTTGTTGTCACCAAAAAAGATGGCTGAGATAGAAAGAGTAGGTGAGGAGAGAGCCCAGGAACTGAAAAGGCTGAAACTAGAAGCTGAGGCAAGAATTTCCAAACATAAACATGAAATCCAAGCAATGGAAGAAAAATGTCTTGTGTCTTTCTGGAAGTCTAGCTTCTCTTAACAGCGATTGGGAGAGAATCTTTCCAGTTGATAGTAATTTTGTAAGTTTTATACTGATATGGTAAATATATGTAAACAGGTTAATGTCACCCAATCCAAGAGAGAGTATAAATGTAAATCTTCTACGTTACCAGTAATCAACAGGGAAATTTGTGAGGAGGGCGTGCATGACTGCAGGTTGTGTGTGTTTAGCCAGGTGTACTGTGACAAGGAAGAGTGTCTCTAGTCTTGGGATTGTGGAAAATAGCAGCTTGTCTGTTCAGAAAAGAAGTTTATCTACTGAGGGAGAAACTGTCTCTAAGTGCTTGTCTGTTGGGAGAATTTGCTCTCCTTTTACAGCCTGCCATGACCTTGGCATTTTCAGGTGGCTGCCTTAGGCATGGATGGGTCACAAGGAGAAGCAATTGCAGTGTGACCCTGAAAATAAACAGAAGCAGAGGGATAACTATTTCTTGGGCTCAGAGCTGGAGAACCTGGGTGGCACTTCTGTAAAAGCCTGTCTGAGGCTGTATTATCCTATGATTCAAGGGAATAGGACTTGGTGCTATCCATTCATTTACGGAAATATACACAAAACATTAGCCTGACTCTATGTCACCAATTTCTCATCCAAACAGGAACTATCCTAAAAGTCCCTGATTTTCTCCTTCAGGATTAGTTGGGGAGGCATCTGCATGTTTGTTTTCTGCTTAAAGATTTTGGTTCTGTACTTTAATCTAAAGTACTATTATCAATTTCTGTTTCTGTGCTTTAATTCCAAACAGTAAACTAAAACCTTATAAACAGCATCTGCATAATGATTCTATCCAGGTTTTCCTGTATCAATTGTTCTATGTCAGAACTAATTTCCTGAAGGATCAGCATTAGTCCTAATTAGTTCTTTTTTTTTTTTTTTTTAAATTATTATATTGTTGGGGGAGCCAGGGAAGAGGAATCAGAAAATCAAATAAACCCAAAATTTATAATGATTATTCTAGTGGTTTAGACAGCTTTGAAAATGCACGTGAGAGAGAGTGGGAAATGACACTCGTCTGTTAGGGGTTTGGAAGCATGGATATTTTTCAAAATGTCCTAAACGTCAGTACACTGAAACATAAAGCCCCTGGCTAGAAAACTCTTACTCTGCCAAGTAGGTTTCTATTGATTTCCATGGGACTTCTCCGAGGAATCAGGATCAGGCTCTCACCTACACTCATTTAATCAACACATTTTGGGCTCACTCTTACAAGACACTAAAGGTAAGTCTACATTGCAGCTGGGTAGCCCCGCAGCCTGAGGAGACAGACTCACAGTAGATCTGCTGGAGCTAGTGTGCTAAAAATAGCTGAGTCCATGGGTCTGAGCTCTCTTGAGTAGCCCAAGCTGCTGCCTGTGCCACAATCTCCAAACTGGTTTTTTTTAGTGTGCTAGCTTGAGTGGAGCTAGTGTGAGTCTGTCTACCTGAGCCCGTAGGTGTGCTCCCGGCTGTCCTGTAGACGTATTCTGGAGGTGTGTCTATACAGCCGATGGGAGTGAGCCCCCCAGCCTGGGTTGACAGGCTTAGGCTAGTGGGGTTTGTGCTAGTACTCTCAAAATAACTGTGTAGAGAGAGCTTTGAAGTTGCGGCTCGGGCTCGAGCCCACGTCCCTAGGCTTCAGAGCCCAAGCCACAACTTCAAAGCTCTCTCCCCACAGCTATTTTGAGAGTGCTAGTGCAAGCCCTGCTGGACCAAGCCTGTTGATTCAGGCTGGGAGGCCTGCTTCTGCAGGCTGTGTAGACACATCTAGAGTGTCTCCTGAGGGGTGATGCGTGCCCTCAACTCTCAATGGCTGCAGTATCAGTTAAGGGTGTTTAGCACCTCTCAGACTGCACTCAGTATGTTGAATCATTAATTTCCTACATTGTTGTAATTACAAACAAGTTGGTAGCACATGGAGAAATTGGGTCGGATTCTGTTTCCACTAAAAATTGGAGATTTTGCCACTGATTTAAATGGAAGAAGGACTGGATTGTGCTCATAAACTTGTAATTCTTGAGTACAGGGGCTAGGTAATCTTGCTTGGTAGTTGAATCTGAATTAAATTTATAAGAAGAACTTCTGAACAGATTCTCAACTGTTGTATAGCTATCTACCTCCATGAAGGTTCAGATAAAGTTAGTGACCTGCTCTTCAAGCCTGCCTGTAGTTGAAGATTATATGGTGCTTAAAGTTGATTATGTTAAAACAAAATGGGATGGCTCACACTTTCTTAGAAACCAGACTGTCAGAAGAAACTGAATAGACACTGGGAATTTAAATACAGTATAATATTTGTGACCACATTTTGCTCATCTAAACTGCTTGTCTATGCTTGAATGTTGTTTCAGGTTAACTTGAATTTTTTCCAGCATAAAGTGCCATGTGTCCACACACACAAGTTTCTATTGCAAATCATCCTACACCTCAACCTATGTTAATGAACCCACTTTGGAAACAGGGTTACTGAGTTTTCCCATAACAAAGTAGGTGACAATGTATTCCTGTATTGAAATGACTGTTCTGTATCTGGTAGTCCTCCCACTGCTATCCCACACTGCTTTTGCTGGGTTGGTCTGTCTGTGTACCCTTTACTGCTTTTGGGTCATCTTGACATGACAGGCTTGAGAGGCTGTCTCTCTGGCTGTTCAGAATGTCTGCCTACCTCCTTCCCTTCCCCACACAAAAGCAAGGGGCTGTCTCATTTTCTCACAGAGGTTGTGCAAAACACTGTGATTACCTTAAGCAGATATTTCTCATTGGCCTCCAGCCTCCTCAGGCACCTTCCTCAACCCTCCAAATGCACATTTCACGGTCATTCTGCAGCTGCTTACAGTATAGTTAAACAGGTCCTTTTCTTCCATCCAATTGTCCAGTAAAAAGCTTCAGAAACCCAGGAAATAGAGGATAATCTGGGTCTCCCAGTGACAGGAGGAATCCAAGCACCATTAATGTTCAGAGTGGTTCTCAGAGCAAAAGTTCCATTTCTCATTGCCAAACAGACCAGAGTTTCTAAAGATCCTGGCATCATGGACCAGACCACATAAATATTGGTGAACCTTACATAGTGATCAGCCTGGCCTTGCAACACCATGGAAAAATACCCTTTCTGTTATTGAACTCTGAGGCCCACTGTGGGGGAAAAGAATAGGCACACAAGTCCCTTCGATAGCCTCAACAAAATTCAGGAACTCCAACCATGCAACTCCATCAGCAATCTTCCAGGCATGGTGAAACCTAATGATCCAGAGAACCAGCACCTTCTTGACAGCAGTGCACACCTCCATGACAACAGTCCCACTAGCTGATCTACCAACACTACACCTTTTAGTTATTGAATGCAAGCAGCTGGGGATAGTGAGCTTCCAGATGGTGAAAGGCTGTGCACATCTTCACCCCAAGGAGAGCATTCATGTAGATGTTCTGCCACTGGGATGAGCTCTGCACAGATTCCTAAGAAAGAGGCCTTTGACATCCTGAAGTTCTGGTGGAATTCTGGGACTTGGGACCAAACTAAATAAATCTATGCATGGACAGATGTCTTCATACAATGCAGTGCACCAAGGTTTGGAACATAAAGACCTATGGTACAGACAAAGATGAAGAACTAAACACATATCTATCTCCAAATAGGAGACTATGAAGTAACAGAAAAAGGAAGAAGCCTTAGCAGGACAGTATGAACAAGTTGGCTGGTGAGTTTCCTACATGCTAGACAGTTGTTGCTAGTACAGCTTTATCCACATAAACATGGCTGAAATCACAGTCTTAGAGCCTCAATATTCCAACATGGGTGTGTGCATTTTTAATAGGAAATCAGTGTTATTCAGCTGGTTTAATCTTGCTGGGGAGAAAATGCCCTGCTAGGACAGGTGGAATCTTAAGGCTTCTCGATTCTAGCAAAATGTTTCCTTTATCAGTGAAAGATTGATCCCCCCCCCCACGAATTATGCTTTAGCCTGTAAGTATATACCACAGTATGGCTTACCCAGTTCTTAGGGAGAAAATAATCCATGTCCACTCAGAAAACTTGCAGGCAACAGTGTTTAAAGATAATTAATACAAGAATGGTGTCATATGGACCTGGCCTATCACTTGTCATATAATTCTTGTCACTTTAAAAAAAGTTCATATATGTTTTCAGCTGGCATGCATTTGAATTGTTTTCTGAATTGTTTATAAAGGGACAATTCACCCCAATCAAATGCACTGTGTGACTATTTGATTATACTAATTATTTACAAATGCTATCCTGATTTACACTCTGTTTAACTCCATCAACCGTAGTGGAACTACATGAGATTTAAGTTAGGGCAGAATGCAGCCCACTGTATGTTTTGAATCAGAGTCTATGGTGTTCTTGCACACAGGACATCTGTTGTCCTCATTAATGTGCTCTATTTTTAAAAGGCTTTTATGTCACTATCAGTTCTGCCCTTTTATTGCTTTCCCTACTTTTCATGTTTTTCTCTAAGTTGTTTCTTAAGGCCCATTTTGTTCATATACAATCTCCACCTGGGAACTTGCAAAAACTTTGGATTTATCTGTGACCTTGTGGTTATCTTTCAAAGAAAGAGCAGGAAGAGTTCAAATGCTTTCAGTTCCTTCTTTGCCCCCTCCTGTGTTATAAAGAAGAGCCAGGATGTGAGGGGAAATCAGAGTCATGTAATTTAGCATGGCCATTGTGGTTAATAGCTAATTTGTTTCTGAAAGTGGTTGTCAATAAAGTACTTTGCCATTTTTTGTGTAAACATTGGTTTCATGCTTACCTTTAAAATAAACCTGATTAGGTAACAAAATCTAGAATCTATCTTCCTTATGCAGCCAAAAAGAAATTAGTCTGTGGAAAAAACAGTAAAATCTCTGCACATGGCAGGAAAACAGATGGGATGAAGTTTCTCAGGAACTCAAAGTTTCCATTGATGCACAGGTCATGATAATTTTATATTTGCCTCTTTGTGATTTAAAAATAAGTTTGTTTTGAGAAGTCGATTTTCCTTTTCATGATAATGAATCTAGATATTTTATGATGTATTTTACAATTTTAAAAAATGTCCTTGTAAAATTGTACTTATTATAGTTGTCTGTAGACAATTTTTAAATGAGTTGCTTTCCATGTCATGCAGTAAATCCTCTATATTTAGATGCATTGTCACACAGCTACAAGTTTTGAAAGTATAATAGCATATCTTTTATCACTTACCAAGGGTATTGCCACAGTGTAATTGTGCTACAGGTATCTTCTATTGACTTCATTGGATCAGGCCTCAAATCAACACATTCAGCAGGATCTTGCATGAACTATTTTTTCTACAGCTGGCAAATGACCAGCATTACTGTGGATCACTGCTTGTGTGGTCTCCCCAAAAGTCTCATGATGTGGTCCACTGATTTTTCCATAAATTGCCACAGGATGTTTAAATAGCCTTCCAAAGTCTTATGGAAAGAGTGTGACAGAAAGTTTCCTGGTTTCCTCCCATTTCACCTACCCTGCTCCTCAAGGCTCTGGCTGTCTAATGGGGGAGCCAACAGCCTGGAAGTACTAGCATGCAAGCTCCAAGGTTCCCAACTCATCTGGCCCTCACTCCCAGGGTTTCCAAGCTCCTGACACACTTTCAGATGGCCAGGCATGCTGGATGGGATTGAGGGGTCCAGACATCTGAGTCAGGAGGCAGGGCTCTAAGGCTCCAGCTTTCGGTCTGCCTGCCAAGCAGAATTTCTTCCTTTTCAAAATGATCAAAATGAATAGTTTCAGTTTTTCTAAATGAATTTTATTTTTTGAAAATTTTAGGATTCTGTTCCAAATGGAAACAAAAACAAATTCAAAATTCCAAAATCCTCCATGAAACAGAATTACCATTCTCTGCATAGCACTATCTAGGTGCATCTTCCACCCTTGACACATTCAAATTCTAAGTCATTGCACCCTGTGGTTTTTGGACAAGTCTAGAGACTTTCTAGGTGGAAAAGTTAGCTTGCATTCTGGTACTGATTTAATTACCACAGAAAAACACAGTACAAAGAAAATGGTTTTAGGGCCTGATTCTCAGATGTGCTCAGTACCCACAACTTCACTGGACTTCAGTGGGACCTTTAGTAGATTGTATATTGGTTTGTATATTGTATATTTGTATATTGTGTCTTTAAATGTTCTTTCAAGGATTGGAACTGTCTTCTGGAAATTTATTGATGTGCATGTTTGATCCTCCCTATATCCCTGAGCTCTGAGAAATCGCAATCAACAGAGTGTTCACACAAATCTGTGGTTTTTATAGCAAATAAATAAATAATTCCAATGGAAACTTAGCAAAACCTGCTAAGTTTTGCCTTGTTTCAAGTCAAAATCATGGAGTTTTGCATGGTTAACCTCAAACCATAAGTTACCCTGAGCTTGCTAAAAACGTAGTGCAGGCTTGCCAAAATATTTGCAAATCTTGGCAAGCCTTTTGCTAATCCTTTGCTGAATTTTAGGTTTTTAACTCAACTGTTTGCCTGGTTTCATTTCTCATTCTGTAAGTTAATGCCACCAGTAACTTTCTCCGCTAACAAGCAGAGCCTGCATGAAAGCGAAGTCTGCTTTAGATGTGGAACCTGTTCTATACACAGCCTGTATATATGTGGAGCCTGTTCTGTATTCACCTTCTCCATCACATCTTTGGTTCAACTTCGCAAATGATCTCTCAGACTAGTGCATAGTTACTTTTCAAGTATGTTCTTGCAGCATTATGCTCCTATGCAATGAATCGTCTTTCCTGTCCAGTCAGCGAATAACAGATTGAATTGTTTCTTTCTCTTCAATCTAGTGAAATAAACCTACACTAATGTGCTCTGGTTTTCTATTCTTGCCAGTGATATGTAACAGATATAAATGGGCAAAAGTCTGAGCTTTTGCCCTCTTCGTTGTGGCACGGCTGTACAGATTCTCCAGCTGATGGACTGCTTTCTTTAGCCCCCTGCAGTTTTCAGACTTTTCTTTGGTGTTTTGGAACTTGGTTTTCCTATCAATCTCTGGAATATGTGCCTGTTCATTACTCAAGTCAACCCCATCATCTTTATCATATATCTCCTGCTTCTACAGAAGACATGGAAGAAATTCAGTCTTATTCTTCCATTAAAGCCAGCTGAATCCATAGAGCTTGGTGCAACACTGTAGAATCAGCAGTGTATTTGTGAGAAACATATTTATCTAAAGAGGGTTCAAAACATTTCCCCTCAATCATACCAAATGCATCTTTGGTTAACTAAAGATGTTGTGTCCAATGTGATACAGCCTCCTTCATTATGTCCTTAGCAGAAAAAAAGATCCTGAATTAAGGATCCAATAATGTGTTCCAAAATATCTCACGCTGAAACACCTGTAGTGTGCTATGGAGATGTTTTCATTTATTTAAAACCCTACATTATTCATAGCAATACACTATTAATTATTTTATTTAGTCATGAAATGCTTATTCATCACTTAAATCCGTAGTGAACTGTTCTAGCACTTTAATAAGGTTTTCTATTACAATTTCTACTAGTTAAGGCAATCCATCAATAACATGTTGAAATGCTAAGGTGAGGGGGTTGTGTGTGCATGCTCATGTCTGTGTGTAGCCTGATGTTTAAGGTGGGATTCCATCTGAGAAGCACATCATGCAGACATTTATGTTGGTAGGGATAACCTCTATATTCTCCTTAAAAGCATTTTAGAATTTTGGCTGTTTCTACAGATCAGGGAAAATGGGAATTATTATTTCCTTCCCTTGGAGACATCTTTCCCAAATGGCACAAAACACAAGTCTGATTTTATAAAATTCCCATGTCCCAGTGTTGTTTATAGAGGTACCAGGTGGGTGAGGTGATATATTTTATTGGACCAACTTCTGTTGGTGAAAGAGACAAGATTTTGAGTCTGGAAAGGTACTCCAAGCATCTCAGCTAAATACAAGGTGGAACAGAGTGTTTAAGCACAAGTAGTAGCTTGTATTCTAAGGGACCATTCAAGATAAAGTGACCTGTTAACACTTCTGCAGTCACAGGACAAAAAAAGGGGGTTAGTGGGCTACAGATTGTTGTATACAAATAAACCATAGAAATCCAGTGGATTACTACAACAATCTGGGGAAAAGAAGGGCACAGCAACCACAAGGGCTACTGAAACTAAAGGAGCACTCAAGGAAGATAAAGATATTATGAAGAAACTAAATGAATTCTTGTACATCAGTGGTCACGACTGAGGATGTGAGGGAGATTTCCAAGCCTGAGTCATTCTTCTCAGGTGACAAATTTGAGGAACTGTTCCAGATTGAGGTGTCATTAGAGAAGGTTTTGGAACAAACTGATAAATTAAACAGTAATAAGTCACCAGGACCAAATGGTATCCACCCAAGAGTTTTGAAGGAACTCAAATGTGAAATTGCAGAACTATTAACTGTGGTATGTAACCTATCATTTAAATCAGCTTCTGTACCAGATGACTGGAGGATAGCTAATGTGATGCCAATTTTTTTAAAATTGCTCTAGAGGCGATCCTGGCAATTACAGGCTGGTAAGCCTAACTTCAGTACCAGGCAAATTGGTTGAAACTATTGTAAAGAACAGAATCATCAGACACATAGATGAATACGATTTGTTGGGGAAGAGTCAACATGGCTTTTGTAAAGGGAAATCATGCTTCACCAATCTACTATAATTCTTTGAGGGGATCAACAAGCATGTGGACAAGGGCAAGCCAGTGGATATAGTGTACTTAGATTTTCAGAAAGCCTTTGACAGGTCCCTCACCAAAGGTTCTTAAGCAAAGTAAGTGGTCATGGGATAAGAGGGAAAGTCCTCTCATGAATCAGTAACTGGCTAAAAGATAGGAAACAAAAGGTAGGAATAAATGGTCAGTTTTCAGAATGGAGAAAGATAAATAGTGGTATCCCCCAGGGCTCTGTACTGGGACCACTACTGTTCAACATATTCATAAATGATCTGGAAAAAGGGGTAAACAGTGAGGTGGCAAACTTTGCAGATGATATAAAACTGCTCAAGATAGTTAAGTCCAAAGCAGACTGCAAAGAGTTATAAAGGGATCTCACAAAACTGGATGACTGAGCAACAAATGGAAGATGAAATTCAGTGTTGATAAATGCAAAGTAATGCATATTGGAAAATGTAATCCCAGCTATACATATAAAATGATGGGGTCTAAATTAGCTATGATCACTCAAAGAGATCTTGGAGTCATTGTGGATAGTTCTCTGAAAACATCCACTCAATGTGAAGCGGCTATCAAAAAAGCTAACAATGTTGGGCACCGTTAGGAAAAGGATGGATAATAAGACAGAAAGTATCATATTGCCTCTTTATAAATCCATGGTATTCCCACATTTTGAATATTGCATGCAGTTCTGGTCACCCCATCTCAAAAAAGTTCAATTGGAATTGGAAAAGGTACAGAAAAGGGCAACTAAAATGATTAGGGGCATGGAAAAGCTTCCAAATGAGAGATTAATAAGACTGGGACTTTTCAGCTTGGAAAAGGGACGACTAAGGAGGGATATGATAGAGGTCTATAAAATCATGACTGGTGGGGAGAAAGTAAATAAGAAGTGTTATTTACTCTTTCTCATAACACAAAAACTAGGGGTCACCAAATGAAATTAATAGGCAGCAGATTTAAAACAAACAAAAGGAAGTATTTCTTCACACAACATACAGACAACCTGTGGAACTCCTTGCCAGAGGATGTTGTGAAGGCCAAGACTATTACGGGGTTCAAAAAAGAACTAGAAAAGTTCATGGAGGATAGGTCCATCAATGCCTCTTAGCCAGGATAGGCAGGGATTGCTGTTTGACAGAAGCTGGGAATGGCTGACGATGGGATGGATCACTGGATGATTACCTATTTTGTTCATTTCCTCTGAAACACCTGGCACTGGCTGCTGTCGGAAGACAGGATACTGGGCTAGATTGACTATTGGTCTGTCCCGGTATGGCCATTCTTATGTTCTTAAACTCTAGTAATGGCTGCAGAAAAGCAAAGGACAATGCATTCCATTACTTTCTCAGCTGTCTTCTTATTCACTTTTTGTTTTTAGAATAGGAAAAAAAATACATTGTCCAAAAATTCTAAAAACATCTAAAGAAGCCTTTGGCTGTTTATTATATGTTCCTGTTTAGAATGTGAAGTAATTGATGTAAATAACCTCTATAGAAAAATCAACGAGGAGTGCATTATACAATATATACAAGAAAATGCATGGACAGCTGAACTAAGTTAAGGAACAATTTTCTTAGTGAAGCATGTGTTTGTTCTTCAAATTAACTTCACTTTTGAAAGATTTGGCCTTGATGGTGTGATTTTAGCACACAGGTTTATTTTATTAGAATGGTAAAACATTTGAATTGCATTTCCCATACCTCCAAAGCTCCTTCAAAATATTTTGTTTTAAAATATATTTGCAGATGAAGAATAAGAGAGGAAGATCTGCTTTATGTATGAAAATATCATTTACTTTAAGTTAAATGATGTATGATTTGCTATGCTGAGTAGCCAACACATTATAATGATATAGTTACATTAAGTTTCATAAAGAAAATGTTATAGAAAGGATCAAGTTTATTTTTTTTTAGCTGCTCCTGGGGAGCAGTATTTGAAATAGGTTTCCAGTGTACTACATAGTTTTAAGCTCCAAATAAAAATGAAGTGGAGGTCTATGGGATTTGTGGTGTTATGCTACTGTTGGGAATATAATGGAATACTCTATGCTAGTTTACTAACTTCTAGCAATATAGAGTGAGCAACATTAACAACTCATCATTTGTCAGTTACCACACAGTGGTATCTTCACAATTTTCCTAATACTTAGATGAGATCTGTGACAACAGTATAGTACTTGTTGGCAAATGCTGACACTTCCATTGCAGTGTGTTGCTGGTATGTCAAGATTAGGAAACTATACAACGCTTTTTTTTTTTTTAACCTCCTAACTGATTGGTCTAGGGGAAAGAGCACATGGTGGAGAGTCAGGATGGCCTGATATTCAAGCCTGTGTTTACTGCTGACTCACTCTGCAGATTTAGGCAAGTCACTTCACCTTTCTGTCTGAGTTCCTCCAACTGTAAAATGGAGTTTCTTGCCCATCTCCTTACAGGAATATTGTGAGGATTAGCTAATGTCATTTTACTGAGACCCAATTAAAGACAACACATTACAGCTGTTAATTAATTTAACCTCAAAGAAAGCCTTTGTGTTACGGTAACTCAGAGATTATGAACCTGATCCCATATCAGTGAAGTCAGTAGAAATTTTGCTATTTACTTCAATAAATACAAGATAAAGGCCTGAGTGGTTTGTCAAAGATCACATGGGAAGTCTGTAGCAGAACTTGAAACAGAACAAATTGGGAACTTTGTGATTATACAGTGATCAGCAAATCCCTTGACTAAGCCCTCAGTTACTAAATGCTACCAATTAGTTATTGCTAATAGTGTAAAATGTACTAGATGCTTATTAGGGTTATGCAATATTGCAGCATTTTCCTGACATTAGTGAATTCCTCAAATATTATTTCCAGTGGATACTGAACCATAAGTCTTTGATGCACATTACCACATTACTAGGAATGTATAACATTTCCCAGGAAAACAGAGGTATGGAACCAACTGATGATTAGACTATAAAATCAACAAAATGGCAATAATCTGTTAATCCATAGGAAAAGCAGGTTGGCTGCATAAGAGGCATCCAATAAATCTGATGGAATTCTTTTGCAATACCATAAATAAGTTTGGCAATAAAATAAAAGTGGGGATAAATTAAACAAAAATTCCCATTAAGGATTTGCAACAGGGTATTAGGATTTATGTATTTCTTATCCATGTTTAAATGTTTATAAAAGATTTACTATTCCCATAAACTGTTTAAAGGGTTTTTTTCCACTGTTGTAATCCTGAAAATATTTTAATGGAAAGAAAGTGCTCTGGGAATATGCTAAAGTTTAGTCTGCATGACGTTGTAGTTAGAAATTCCCCCAGAATAAACAAATGCTGTATGAAGAGTTACCATTTTACAGTTATTCGGCCCTGTGATGGGGTGTTCACACCACACCTGCCCTGAAGGGGTTAAGGTGGCTCAGAAGGGGCCAGTTAACCTTATAGTCCTGAGGGAGAGCAAGGCTTGATTGATAAGCACTAAGTGAAGATGAAGCCCAGCTGGACAGAAGCTGGGTAGGCTTGTATAAAGACAGGAAATTGAAAGCAGAAAGGGCTATAGGGAGAATGTGCCCAGAAAGCAATTGCAGATTGAGAGGAAACACAGGGAGAACAAAAGCTCTAGGATCCATTCCTGTCCCTGACAGGTGGGTTTCACCCAGAGGAGTTCCAGAATAAGGAGAAACCCAGGAAAGTGCTATGAGGGTTGAAACTGTGTAGAGGTTGGCTGCTGATTATAGGGTCCCTGGGCTGGAACCCAGAGTAATGAGCAGGGCTGGTTTCCCCTACCACCACTGGGAAAATGGCACAGACCTGGAATTACAGTAAACTGCCTGAGATGGAATGCTGGCAGATTGTCAGGTGAGCCTTTTCTACCCTGGAAGGGGAAAACTATATAGTGACCTGTCTGGAAGGTTGAATGACAAAGTCAGAGCACACTGATTGCTGGAACCATGCTTGTGTTTTTGTATCATATTCTGCATTTATTTAAATATCAATCAACCTTATGCTTATAGCAATATGATTTAGTGATGGTCTTGGTCTTTGTTCTGATAGATGGCCGGGTGAAGGAGTTCAAATAAGAAATCACCTGTAATCTTTGCTCTTTCAAAATTGTATCTCTCAGCCACTTGAAACTTGCCCATTACTGATTTCTATTGGCTTAGCTCTGCAGCCAGTCAAAATTCAGATCCCAAACCCACTGATGTCATTGGGACCACTCATCTGCTTAAAGTTACACTAGCGCTTTGCAGGATTGGAGACTTGAGTATATGGCTTTAGTAGTAAGTAAGTAAGCAGCTATGCTAAGTTTAAAGAGGAAAGCAAGTTCTGAACTATTGGGATGCCTGTAATGTATTAATATTTATATTACATGCATCCTAGTGATGGGGAAACCCACAGAATTTTTTGGTTTTAGATAAACTTCCAAATTTTGTCTGATTTCAGTTTATCCAAACCTCTGTGGCCTGGAATTTCACTAGCTTTCCAATGCTTTCTGGTTCAGACTCAACCACATAAGCTGTAAGAACATTGTTTCAGTATGTTTGCACCCAGCCAAGACCAGAAAATTCAGACCCACATGAAAATAAATTAAAAGAAAATAAAAATATGTACCCAAATATTGATGAAATATTAATGAATATTTTTGGTTCTAGTTTTGAACATACATGTGATTCCCACTTTATCTGAACCCGTTCTCTCATCTCTAATGTTTTATTTTCTCAACTTGTTAGAACACGAAGTACAACCTACCTTAAGACATCACATGACTGGATGAGGAAAAACTGGAATTTTCATAGTGATGGCCTTTCACAAGAGATGGAATAAAATTTGAGACCTCTTTAAACATGGAAGTTTCCTATAATGTAGGTTCATTGCTCACGGTTAGCCCTTGCTTCAGGAATGGATTATTCTGAACATCATTGTGATATCAACCCCGCACTGAGGCCTGGTCTACACTGACAATGGAGGTCGACATAATACGGCCAATAATTATTTTTTGGTCAGGGAAGAAAGTGCCCACCTGCATCTTTTTTAACAGACCTGAGTTCCTAAAGATGCGCACGTCATGCACCTTTCCAGACCACCCCACACTGATGTTAGTGAAGCGCCCCCTGTGATCCACAAAGGCCTGCAACACCATTGAGAAATATCCCTTTCAGTTTTTGTACTCTATGGCAAGGTGGCTAAGATAGGGGTGTCTGTGCCATCTGTGGCTCTTCCACAGTTTGGGAACCTCATTGCGGAAAAGCTTCCACTATGTCCTCCACATTTCCAAAAGTCACTACCCTTCTTGGCAGAAGTCTGTTAATGGCCTGGTACACTTGAATCATGGCTGCTCCCATGGTGGATTTACCAACTCTGAATTGATTCCCAACTGACCGGTAGCAGTCTGGAGTTGCTAGCTTCCACAGAGAGATGGCCACTCTCTTCTCCACTGTCAGAACTGGTCTCAAGTGAGTATTCATTCATTTCAGGGCTGGGGAGAGCTCTCCGCAAAGTTCCAAGGAAGTGGCCTTTTGCATTCGAAAATTCTGCAGCCACTGCTCATCATCCCTTGTCTTCATAATGATGCAATCCCACCAGTCACGACTCATTTCCCGGGACCAGAAACAGCGCTCCACTGACTGCAGATGGTGCATGACAGCCTGCAGCAAATGGGAATTGTTTTGTTCTATGGCTTGTAGCAAGGTGGCCTCTGTAACATCACAATTTTCAGCGCTGCGGCTCCTGCCTCATCCTTGAAAATACTGCAGAATAAGTCGTGAGTTGTTTGTGATGCTCACAATAATAGTGCAGAGCTGAACTGGCCCCATTCCTCTCAGGCAATGGCATGCGCGCAGCAGAGAGTGAAGGTTTTGAAAAAAATGGCGCGCAAAGGAGATCGTCTGTTTGTTTGGATTGGGACAAGAAGGGAGGGTGGGGAATATGTTGCATCATGGGAGGACAAAAGCCTCTGCAGCTAGTTGTACTGTGGGATAGCTACCCGTGGTTCACTGCTTTGATTGTCAACCCAAGCATGGCTAGTGGGGACGCAATTCCCTGACACAATGAACGTGGTGTGATCACACTCCTCTGACTTCTAAAATTCAGTGGGTGAAAGTCGATTTAAAATAAATTGACTTCACTCCGCAGTGTAGACATACCCTGAGTCATCAAGCATTAACGAACTGCTGTGGGCCTCCTCAGTCCCTACCTGCTACACATGTACTTGCCATCAGGTAATGAAGGGGCAGTTAAAAAGGGAAGGGAATAGCTCAGTAGTGGCTTGACCAGAGAGAACAGACCTTCTATCCTTTGCTCCATCAGGAAAGGACCAGCACAGAGCCTCTCCAGAGACAGCCAACTGCCAGAGCCCTCCAGGGGAAGGTAGGCCTAGCACCAGACTGTGAAGTTTGGTTTTGGGACTGTTTCTTTGTTTTACTATAAATACGACTATTGGCTGTGTGGGACAGCCTGTGGACCTAATGAGACTGTTGCAGGGAATCCCTGCCCAGGAGTGTGTGTGTGTGGGGGGGGGAGGCAACTACCTCAAATTCTATGGACTTCTGCGTCTTACTTGAGTCTGGCCTGTCTAAGGCCTGGTCTACCCTACAAAGATAAGTTGACCTATGTTAGGTCAACTTATAGCCACCGCATGAAAAACTGTGGTGGCTGATGTCCACCCTACCCTCCTTGGGTTGGTGGTGTGTGTCCTCACCAGGAGCGCTTCCATCAACCTAAGAGGGGCAGTGTGGGGAGCTGACAGCCCGGTCTCTCAGCTCTGCTGACAGGTCCCTGCTGAGAGCCCGGTTGCCCCACAGGTTCCTGGGCTTCTGGCGGGCTACCTCCCTTCCTCTTGCCTCAGTCAGCCAGCTGTCCAGGGGAGCAACAGCTGCCATAAGGAATGCAGTATCTACACTGACACTGCGTCTCCCTGACTTCACCAACATAAGCCCTATGTGTCTCGTTGTGGTGGTTTTATGATGTCAGCATAGCAGGTGAGTTAAATTGGCGGGAGGAGCATTTCAATGTGTACGCTTCCACCGTTTTGTCTACAAAACTCTGAAGTATAGACCAGGCCTTAGGCCCTGAAGAGTTTGGTCATAATCATAGTCACAAGGGTGTTCTTAACCTCTTGAAGGCCTCAGAAACAGACCTTGACTGGTAAAGACTATTTCACGTTACCCAGCTAAACAGGATATGTAACTGTTTGTTTATACTCCTAAGTAGCTTTTTAACTCCATTCCGATTGATTAGTATCAAGATGAATGTGATACTCCATGACATTAAAGTTGCTGTTAAGAAACAATCCCACAGCCAGTGACTGCACTAGTAGCTCTCAGAAGTTTAGGTGATCCGGATGTGGAAATGTTTTCTCATGCTCATAAAAAAAATGCAGTGATCCTATCCCGTCTTCAGACAAACTAAATACACCTCACAAAAAAAAAATAAAGAAAGCTTTAGAAAGTTCAATGAGGACACTACAGCCTTTCAGAAGGAATTCCTGTAATATTCCCTGAGCGTAACAAAGATTTTGGGATAGATTCTCTATTGGTAAACAACTGATGTTGCTATGATTTCAAATGATGAGATAATTGGTAGTCCAGCAATTTTTAAATTTGTTCTAAGCTTTCTATTAGAAATCAACTGCAAATTATTTGCAGCAGTGAGGCTAAAATTTCTGTTGCATAAACAAATGTCTCCAAAATCTCTTGTTAGTGGTTCTAGCAGCTGTTCAATATTACCCCGATTGCTTTTTTTTCCTTCTCATTTTCACAAGATGATCAAGTTATGTGAGGTAAGGTTTAAATGTTTCCTCTAAATATAGGAGGAAAAACACTAGAATGGGGGACTGCATAAGACTATGGACTGTTCTTAAAGGACATGTGTACCCAAAGGGAAATATGTATTTTTCAGCCCACAGCCAAAACGCATGGACATTTCAATGAAGACTCAGATGCACTGGCATGTGAGCAGGTCAACAGCATGTGCCCTTACTTACTCTGAAAATATGAATACTAAAATATCCTTGTGGGGAAAAACATAGTACATACCCTATATTTAGGGCCAAATTCTATCCACAGTCTTGTGTGTACCAAAGGGCAGAATCTGTTGTACTAACAATTGTTTCTCTTTTCTATACTGGGAATATCAAATTAAGCTCTGGTATACAGGTATTAGTTAGCTTTATTTATCACTGTAGGTAGGAACCTTGTTGTAGCCCTATATTTATTTATTTATTTAAACTTTAAAAGAGACATCTATCCAAAAGCACCCTACTTAACCATACAATACATAACATTGCATTGAGGAATGGCAGTATTGAAGTGCTTTGAAGTGAAAACACTATAAGCCTTTCTGAAGGAATTCCTGGAACATAGCTATCCAAGGTTATGTTATTTCACTGAGCATAAAAACTTCGGGTAGATTCTCCACTGATAGTATTTTGGGCAGATTCTGTAGCTATAAGAGGGCTACATTATTAATGTAACGTTGGGCTGAAATTAGGGGATAGTCAGTCTCCCAGTGCAGCTGGTTGGGAGATGAGGCTTGTGACACCGCCTGACAGAGGTGATTACGGGTCAGCTAAGACAAGCCCTTAGACAGTCTGAATGGAATTTGGACAGGTCCTCCTGTGCCTTTCAATGACCTGAAGGAGAGCTCAGTGCAGCTCAAAAGTGTCTCTCTTTCGCCAACAGAAGATATTACCTCATTGGCTCTTTCACCACCTCATCCACCTTGTTTCTCAAACAGATAACATCCTTTTACCAACCAACAGTAACAAGTGAAGTGACAAAGCCCAGTTATGACTATAGGTTTTAAGAATCATCTTGTAGTTTTCTTTAAAAAATCAGGCTTTGTCTACATTACCACTTATTTGGGTATAACTTTTGTCACCCAGGAGTGTAAATAAACCACCCCCTCAGCGAGATAAATTACACCGACATAAGTGCCAGTGGAGACAGCACTATGTTGTCGGGAGAACTCTTTCTTGTCGATTTAGAGCAACTACACTAGAGAGCTTTCAGCTCTCTACAGCTTGCAGCTGTGCCACTGTAAACTCTCTAGTGTAGATATAGCTTTAAGTTAAAAAAAAAAAAAAAAATGAAATCCCAGCCCCTGAAATGTCTACCTCTCTTGTTCTCACTATGAAATCAATACACTAGAATCTGCTGTAACCAAAGATTGGAACAGTTACTGCAGAGCTGTGACTGTCCTCTGCTCATCTTTATGAGGTGTTAACGTCAAAGCCTATTGTGACCACTTAAATACTAGCATAGTCAAAACAAACATTCAGCTCAGTCACTGAAAGGTAATTACAGTGAACAGCTGGGTCTGGGTTTGGACTTGGAGGGCACATGCAATTAAAGATAAATACTAAGTTATCCATTTCATAAGTGTATAATCCAGGGGAGGAGGGCGAAGTGTATATATGACACTTGAATAGCTGACACTAATCTTTTACATAAGCATAAATCATTTCAACAGCTACGCAGCAGAGAAATTGGGAAATGTGAGGCAACTTATTCCTGGACAAAAAAAGCTGTTCTAGAGTTTGTAAATTGCAAGAATTTAAGAGAATAATTAACTTAACAGAATTAGTTTTTAAAATACAAACTGCTGAAAGGTGAGGAAATTCATAATTTAAGGTTACCCTTAATAAAACAAACTCTAACGTATAGAACTGCTGAGTTGAGCTACCCTGTGGCAAAGTTGCTGCCCCTACATACCTCCTCCTAGCTTGCTTTGGCACTGCAGCAACTTTCACCTGCGTTTCCCCCACAGTCCTTCAAACTGTAGGATTGTTCTGGTAGATCACTTTACAGATTTCTACCCTTTCAGGAGCCACCGAGTCCTTTACCAAACTCCCACAAATATAAACAAAAATCCAATGTTCAGTCTAGCGGGGCTCAGATGGTCACATCTTCTTCACAAGCCTTATCCACTACAATTTGTTCCCATGCTTTGGCTCTGGCTCTTGTCCCTTCAACGAACCCATTGTCCAGGGGCTGGCACACACCTTTTTTTCCACTCAGGTGTTCAGGCTTACAGCTCTTCAGGGCCCCCGTCTCCTGTCAGGCTTCTAGCTCACCCCTGAAATAGCCTTTCTGCTCTGCACTCCTTTGCCTTTTTCCAGGCTGCTTCCCGAAAGTGAGCTCTATTATTATTATTATTATTATTATTTATTATTATTTAATTAATTTATTTCTTCAGACTCCCCTCCCCCCCCCACCACCACCAAAACCTTACTCAACTTTTTAGAGACAAACCCTGCTCTCCTCAGCTAGGCTTTATTTCTAATTAGTTCTGGCTCACCTTCCATGTGCAGTCACACTGGTTAATTGGCCTCACAGGCCCATATTATCCTTTTCCAACCTGTGTGAGGTAAACACCCCATCATATACCCCCAAACTACCTTGACCCCACTTTCAAATACTCGTCACTCTGTGTATCCTCAATATAATGTAGAGTAGAGTCTAATTATCCTGGCTGGGGGTATGGGGGGGAGTCGGTTTTCCACAGTGTATCCTTACTTTTTAATTTCATGACCTAAGTGTTTTTAAGACTACATTAAAGTAATATCCCATTCAATTATTAATAGATATTTACAGCATTAGCTCCATTTTAACAGAGTTTTTGTGTCTGGGAAACTCCTATGTTTAAGGAGGGGGTAGTTTGTCTTTTTTAAAAGATTTGTTCAAGGGAACTGAAGTATCTTAAATTTCTATCCAATCTAGGCATTTTATACTAGAGGCATATCATTGGTTTGTGATTTTCTGGTCTCAGATTTCTAGAAGACTTGTTAATCTTTGTATAGGCAATGGGGAAAGAAATTAAAATTGGAACTGCTACATAAAACAAAGTAATGATCTAGCACTTGCTATGATATGGTCAGGTAGTTGTATCCTATGCATACTGTGGTGATAGAATGATCAACAACAGCAGAGGATTCATGCAGGCAGACCCAGAGGCCATTTGAATATATCCTTTTCTTGCCTAAGGCTATGTCTACACTACATCTTATGTCTGCATAAATTATGTCACTTGGGGGTGTGAATAAACCACCCCGCTGAGTGACATAAATTACATCAATCTAAACGCTCATGTGCACAGCATTATGTTGGCGGGAGAGCTTTTCCCGCCGACATCGCTTCTGCTGTTTGCAGAGGTAGTTTTATTATTTATTTATTTATTTATCTTCACCAGACATGTTGCAGTGACGCTGTATATGTAGACATGCCCTTAGACCGCATTGTTGGTACCCAAGAGTTTCCAGGTGGTATACAGAAAGATTGCTTTTTAAGGATATCTTTTCAGATTAGATTGTGAGCCAAAGAGGGGCTGACTTCAATGGCGTTGCACAGCATACGTATCAGCATAGGCTTTAGTCCAGTATCTAGTGCACCTGTCTTAAACAGACATAAAGCTTCAGTATTACTCCACAAATGCACTGTTGGCGAGAACTCTCTGTGAACTGGCTACAGTCTGGCTAATCCTTTCTACTTTCAAAGAAGTTAACAATGGCCAAAAGATCTACATTGATTTAAGCAAAATGTATTTCAAGTCTGACTTGGTGATTTTATCTAGCAAAAACTGGTTAGATGTGTTGTGTTTTTTCTGTGTTTAAAAAAAAAAAAGACACAACCACTTAAAACTTGGAGAAGGAGAACTTGCAGAATGCTTGTTTTCCAAGGAATTCTTAAGAAGTCAATGCATGCATATAACTGCTCTTAATGGGTATTTCTGTTGTATATGTATATATAGGTCCCTAACAAATTCGCGGTCGCAGAATTTAAAACATTTTGAATTTCACAGTTTCAGATATTTAAATCTTCAAATGTCATGGTGGTGTAACAAAGCATGAATATGTTTTTAAAATCAGCAAAATATAAACATGTAAAGCCCTTAAGTCAGCATTTTTCAAACTGGGGGTCCTGACCCAAGGCTATTGTAGGGAGGATAGTAGTATTGCCACCCTTACTTCTGTGCTGCCTGCAAAGCTGGGCAGCTGGAGAGCAGCTGTCCACTCAGCTCTGAAGGCAGCGCTGCCACCAGTTGCAGCAAAGAAGTAAGGGTGACAATACACCATACCATGCCACCCTTACTTACTGCTGCTGCTGCCTTTGTCTGAAGGCTGTGCAGCAGTAAGGGTGGCAATACTGCAACCCCCACCCACAATAGCCTTGCAGTCCCTTTTGGGTCAGGACTTTGGTTTGAGGAACACTGTTTACTTTTGATTTCACAGGTGAGACCAGATTTCACGGTCTGACATGCGTTTTTCACGGCCATGAATTTGGTAGGGCCCTATTTATATACAGTGCCTTTAATCACAATGTGAGATACAGAAATCACTTCATTTCTCCCTGAGATGCAAACACCTCTGAGATGAAACACAACAGCTGTTTAAGACTACGCAGCAATGTTGCAGAACAGGGAAATAAAGAATAATGATATCCAGTCTGAAATGTCAATGAGAATTTTAGCTCTGTAGAATGTGATTGCCTGAGCTGGAATGCCACAGTGAACACCCCTGTGCTCATATGTGCCCTGGGATTTTTACTGACCACAAGTGTGTATGTTGGTTTCATATCTCATTAAAAAACCGAGCACTCTCCTCAGCATTCTGAAAGGCATTCAACATAGATTCCCAAGGAACAGTGCACCGCACAAATGATTAACACCACATGCTGGAGCACTTAATGTTCTTTGGGGGTCTCCAATATTGAGTTAGCCCAACTTCCCTTAACTTATGAAATGGAATCACAGCACAATGGCTGCTGGCATCCAAACTTCAGAGACTCCTTTGCTACTGTGTATTGTTTTTTTTTTAGCTCTTTCATAAATATTAACAAATATTGACCATTACAAGTTAGAAAAAAAAGAATTTAGTCCTTTTGAAGCCTGCCAGCCTTGAACACTGAAGTCTTCTAGTCCTAGCACCGGTATAAGAAATATTTATAAACATTTCCTTACATTAGCCAGCCAGTGTACTTTAAATCTGAAAGAATGAGAGCGTAGTTCATGTTCTTCCTGTTCATTTAGTCATTTGCCTCTCTGCCGAGACTGGGAGGGTGGCAGTTGTGGTGGTCGTGGGTTTTGAGAAGTGGACCTCTGAGAGTTTTGATTTTCCCTATAACCATCCCTCTCCTAACTGCAGAATCATTCCCCTTTCTATTAGCCAGGAACTGACAAAACTACTTTTTTTTTCCTTCCCCAAAATCAGAACATGACAAACTACTGTATGTTCTGCTAAAACAAAAACCAAACTCACTCTAATTTTACCTGACTTAATAAAATTAAGAGATGTCTAAACCACACCCCAGTTCTGAATGGCTTCTGAACGCTCTGCCCTCGGCCCTTCTCCGAAGTAAAAGGAAAAAAATAGATATGAACTAATCTGCTGACAATGATGCCTCAGGATTGCAAAGAGAAAACACAAAAGGCCCAGTTCTAACCACTTTTACTCACTAGAGCAGCACTTACTCTGGGACTACTGGCCTTGATTCATGAATAAATACTACTCATTATCAGTAGGGAATGTCAGAAGTGGGCCCACCTACTGAGACACTTTCTGATGGGATGCAGTGAGGAGGGCTGGACAGCTCTGCTGACCATTGCAGTGAGAAGGGAGAGTCATGGGCCTTCCTCCCTCCTTCCCTATTTGAGTATCCTAGATTATAAAGATAGAAGGTACCATTGAAATCATTTAGTCTGTATAACAGAACCCATATGACTTCTGTGGGTTAATTCCAATGCTCTGCTCCTGAGGGAGAAGGATGGACTCTCTCTCTGTCCTCCCAGTGTTCAGGGACTGAAACTCTGCTTGGGCCTTACACAGGCTATGCAAGTTGGGGAAAGGCTTGTTACATCCTCCCACACCTTCATTCCCACTGCATGCCCACATGAGGTCCAGGTAGAATCTGGCCATCAGGGAAGTGCTGAGCATGAGCAGCTCTCATTGGCACAGTCAGAGTTGCATGATCTCAGCATCTCCTAGGATTTAGTCCAACCTTGATACTTAGGTAGAACTCCTATTGACACAGGTGGGAGTTCTGTATGTGGGTCAAAGACAGGGTATGTCCTTCCTTGAGACCACACACCATCTTATTCAGCTTCTTGCCTGCTCCTTCTGCAGGAATATATGCCATAAAACTACTGCACAGACTTCGCTTGTTAGATGATATTTCAGACTTCCCACCACACAGCCTTATAAAAGGTACTGTAGTTCAACAAATACCTCCCAACATATTGGTTTCAAAAATAAATATAAAATGTCAAGTTAAATCTTATTATTCATCACACATTTTTCATCTGCTATTGAAATTACAGTACAAAACCACTCTGACTTAACTGCTGGTATGATTCCGCATCCCCTCCCAACCTGTTAAATTCCCCTACAAATCAATGGGAAAAATATACAGACCTCCTTTTTTCACTCCTCATCCTCACCTCATCTGCTGATTCCACAGTCCCAAGCAGTTCCTGTTTTTAATATTCACTACTTTTAAAAAAGGGAAATAAATGCTTCCTTTGAATTTTAACAAAGGAATCTATATTCTTGTTTCATTTGTCCCCTATCAACCATTTAGGCCCACCTTCCAAATAACCACTTTCAGCACGAACAAAGGCAAATAACTAAAGCAATCATGATAAAGTTAAAATACCTAGAACTGTTCCACCAGTGACATCTCTAATACCCTTCTCGCTCCGCCCTTGCCGTAATGACAAACTCAAACTTCTATCAACCCATTTCCTGTTCCTGGATACCTTTTTTTAAGTTGCAAGTAATTGGAGAGTAGTTAAATGAATGACTGTGGGGTGGGAGCCCTGAAATAGGTGGGAATGAAGAGGTGTGGGGAAAAGTGGAATGTTGATGTTTGTTGGTTTTTAAAATGATTTATTTTTAACTTTGAATGTAACAATCAAAGCTGGGTGGAATTAAGCATTTTATGGTAGAGAGGAAGATCTGTGAAGAAGCCTGATCACAAAAGTAACCCAAAAATGTATTTGTTTGTTTCATATCAAGGGCCTCCAGAACATGTATGTTTAGAGAGTTTGCTCTCTCGATTTATCTCCAAAATAGTGACCATCTCCATTCAGCTTTCACCTAGCTAGCTTATCTCCATGCCGACATTCCTTTTCAGGATGTGAGTTCTTCCCTGTGAGTCCAAGGATTTGTACAGGTGTGGATGAGACGGGCAGTGGCAGACTGCATCAAGTAGAACTCAGGGTAGTAAGGTAGAAGTACAGCTGAGGGGGCTGTCCTATTTCCATGACTCTCCAAACTCCTTGCAAGGGGTTCCTTAAGAGAGAGCTAATGGAGTAGGGAAGAGACAGGGGATACAACTGATGTGGAGGCACAGAGATGCTGTGTGAGCATGGTCTGCATCTACTGCACCTCTATATGGATTGTGGTCATCTTTGGCATTTGTGGGCATGCCCTGCAAAGTCTGCCCCCTTACCACTCCCACAGAACAATAGAGGAGAGATCTGAGTGAGGGGATTCTCAAGGAGATGTCTCTTATTTAGGCCTCCCTGGTGGGTCTTGCCCAGGCAGTGGAGCCGGAGATGGAAGCCAAAACTTTTACAGACTTTCCACTTGTGACACATGGAAAGAAGACTGCCCATTGAATGGTGTTTTCCTGCAATTCTTGCATTTGCGTAACATCTACATTGTGCTATTTATGCTGTATTCTCATACACTGACATGAACCACGATCTCTTGCTCTTGCAAATGGCATTAGTTCGATCAAATGACTTTTTTAAATGAAGTAGATATTTAATGGAGTATATTGTGCTATAATTCAGCCCCTACAATATTTTTACTTGAATAATGACACAGCAAATTCATTCTTTACATGTGACAAGGCAGACTATTTTACAGCTATATACACAATCATATTTTTATGCATGAAAAAAAATTCATGGAAAGGCAAGTTGTCATGTGAAATAGCTTTAGGAAGCTTGACTGTAGCATCGATTATTTGATTAACTATCCCTGCCCAATATGCATGGTGACTATGCATTTTTATATGACGCAATAATTCTTCTGGAACTGATGCTTTGGCATGTACTGTACTTACATAATTTGATTTTAGAAATTAACATGCTAAATTTCAGCTTATTTTTCTTCTTTACTTTAGTGAATTGCTGTTTGTTCAGATGATACAATATGAAAGTATTGTTGAGTAAGACATTTGTTTCCATTTACATAACTTATAATTCACTGATAAACAGATAGAAGAATGAAGTCCAGATCTCCTTTGTTAAAGGAGAGATTTTATGATCTGTCTGTCATAAAAATATGCCAAAAGAAGCACTAGTAGAAGTAGTAGCAGCATCTGTTCAGAAGTAATGATGAAATGACAATAAGTATAATAAAGGCTAATGAAGGACGAAAACAGAAATTCTTCAAATAACTGTTACAGTCATTTATATGTTTCAGTGAAATAAACACAGGAAAGTCTGTGCAAACACTGACAACTCAAACTGCTTAATTCCCACTGAATCAAACCTTATTTCAAAATGAATTTCTAGGCTCCATAGTGTTCTTATTTGCATTTGTTCTGTGGCTGATCTATTTGCAGACTTCTTAAAAGACAGAAGAGCCTGATGTTGCATACCTTACTCACATAACCAGTCTCACCAAAGTCAACCTATACAAGTTGCGTTGGTCCAGGCATTCCTTTTTCACTTCTGCCTGGCTCGTTAATTATTGATTTTAATTATATGTCTGATCCTTACTTTTCCTGAAACTTTTGAGAGAATTGTATTGCTATAACACACATTTCTTGGCAGCTTTTGAGAACTCTTAAACATGGATTTCAGTGGAGAAGAGTGGTTTGGACTTTTATGGGACTGTGCTGCCTCTCAGTGGCTTGTTAAGTTATTTCTTACAATGTAACTTTAAATATGACTCAAACGTATTACATAGCATATACTGATGTGAATGCTCAATCCTTATATTTTAATTGCTCTTTGTCATAGTACCCTTGGCCGATAAATCAGATGATGGGACTTTCACACTTGTAGCTAAAGTCTCAATTTACTGAGATTCGACTCTGGAGATGTCAGGTTTTTTCTTCATATCTTACATAGACATTGTGCCTGTGAATTGCTTTGAATCAAAGAGTGGTTCCAGTCCTGTAAGTGTTGTATACCTGTAACAACTCTTTTCCCACTTTCACTTCCCATTTGTCCAGCTGCTAGCCTATAGGAGTTCTGTATTTATAGGGTCAAGCCCAGCATAATTTGGAGGCTTGTTGGTGAATGAATAGTTTATATTTCATCTAGAATACAATTGAATTCTGGTTTGAATTCACTTTTCAAATATATACATGATTCCCTCCATGGTTTATTCTGAGTGGCTACAAAGCCTCCTCATATTATTGGACTACAGTATCATCCATATAAGGTAACATTTAAGTATTTCCTCCATTTTCCAAGTTTTGCATTAAAACTTTGATTCTAGTTATTAGCTGTAGAGGCATGTCACTAGTAAAAGAGCTTAGTATCCTTGCCTAAATTGGTATGATCTCAGACCCTGGCTTCAACCCCTATAATTATAAAGGATGGGTGGGTGTGACAGACGACAAATTAAGAACAACAACATGCTTAAAGCAATGTCATTATTATTATTTTACATAAACTTAATCTGGTATATTGTTTTGTAACATTAATTGAGGCATTAAGATGATCCATTTCAAATTATTGTTCCAACATGAAAGCCTGAGAGACTGGCCTAGTAAAATGTTTGCTGTGAACAATTCACACACCCATGTTTTGCCTCTGTTCAGTCAGTTATATTTGCCTATTTATTTACAGTTCACTTCCCTAGATGGTCCACGGCTCACTGAGAATGAGCACATTTTAGCCCTTTACTCTCACCACGAGTTGGAAAGTCCTCTCTGCTGCTTGTAGTTTATCCAGAGCTGGTGGAAACGAAGTGCCCAGTTCTGCTCCCAGGGAAGGCAATGGTACTTTTGTTACTCATGTCATCGGGAGCAAGAGAAGGCCCAGATAAAAGTGTTAAGAAATAACTCTCACACCCTGGAAATACAGAGCTCTCTGTCAGGTCTTATCAGCCTGGGACTTGGACACAGTCAAATCAGTTCCCTCTGAAATCAAATAGGAACCTTAGAATTGCCATACTGGATCAGATCAGTGGTCTGTCTCAGACCGTTGCCATTGCCAGATGCTTCAGAGTCCTGCAAGGGGTGACTGTGGAATAACTTGCCCATAGGGGAAATTTTCTTTCTCCATTAGTTACAGGTGGGTTCAGATCTCTACTCTTCCCCTCTCGCCCTCAAAAAAAAAAAACCAAAACAAAACACTGAGTTTTGGAATGCCTTGTGCAGCCACTAAACTGCCAGGTACATTTGCAGTTCTAAGGATGTTAATTACTAGCTTGTTCCCTTTGTGTTCCTTGAATGATGAACATGTTGCTCTTACTCCAGCTGTTGACTCACTATGCTATCTCTTTGCTCTTTGCTAGCCTGCGTCAAATGTACTGGTTGCCAGTGCTGCTATCACAAAAAGTCACCTCTCAGACCTGTATTAACTGATACTCTTTGACTTGTACCTGCTTTCATTAGAGGCAACAGAAAAACTCCTATTGATTTTAATGGGAACAGAATCTGTCCTGGGGTCACAGAGACAAGAGAGGCTAATGGTCGAATCATCATCATAGAGACTGAAATGCCTGTCATAACCAAAGTTGGTCCATCCAAATCAGCACCAGAACACTGGCAGGGTAATGTGGAGAAGCTCACTTGGTGGCTACCTCCCCTTCTGTAGACAGAGGATCTTGGTCTCCAGAGCTGTCAATTTGGCACATCTTACAAGGACAACAATAAATTAACTTAATATAAGAAGAAAGTAAAGAAACTAGCTCATACTACAGTCAAGTATCCTTTTTATTGCAAATTTAATTTTATTATAGGAGAGACTGCTACAAATTTGAACTTATTCACAATGTGGACTGCTCTAATGACTCAAAAGAGAGTAGTGTGTGGAGGGACCATACTCCTCCATTTCTTGCAACCGCTGGTCAGTGGAGTTGACTGGACACAGAGGGAAACAGGTGTACTTCACGGGTTGTGCAGTGACTATGCTCCCTAACTTTCAGGAATCATTGTATTTGTTTGAGGTACAAGACTTCCTGGAGTTCCACGAAGGTGTTGTAATAATTGGGCCTACAAATTTACCTTAATTATGAGCACAACTGAAAAAAAGTGACAGTTTATAAAAGGTCACAGTAACGTATAACAACACATCTTGATGGGAAAAGGTACAAAGGGGAGATGGACAAACT
Organism: Emydura macquarii macquarii; assembly: GCF_026122565.2. NCBI lineage: Eukaryota > Metazoa > Chordata > Testudines > Chelidae > Emydura > Emydura macquarii. The sequence continues at coordinate 4,897,237 of NW_027130155.1, read as the reverse complement.
GAATTAGTCCACAAAATAAAAAGGCCTATTGATCTAACTCAGACAGTATTAAGATCATGCCTGGTAAACAAGACAAGTGTGGGATCAGAAATCTGAACCAAAGTTGGTGTGTTGGAAACGAAGCCTAATTGATGGACAACATATTGAGAGAATGGGTTATTCCACCCATCACTCCGTTTTGGGGTCCTTATGGACTTTAGGAAGAAAAATTGGCTACTGCAGTGAGCTGCTTCCCACAGTTGCCATCCCCACCATCTCTTGGGATCCTGGGCCTTTGTCATCATGATCCTGAAAGACGTCCTGACCAGACTGGGTCAGAGAGAGGGACCCAGATGACACCATCACCTCAACAAGTTCCAGCTGAATCCCAGACAATACCTGGGATGTAAGACTTTCTCTTTCTCTCTCTCTCTCTCCTTCTCTGACCCACGTGTCCTTTTTCTTCCCCACGTTTTTCTTTTCTTTCCAATCTCTCTCTTTTTCCCCCTCTGTTTAATAAGAGTCTGGCTTAGCTGGCCAAGACTGCATATTCTGCAACACTGCTGTAAGCCTGTGACCAGAGAGGCAACTAAAAGCAATGCCCTAAACAGCCTAATGTTGGTTTGCCAGGTCTTGGAGTGGCTGATGAGACCATGTGCTGTGCCTGTTTCTCCAGCAGTGAGGTTGCACATGAAAGCCAACACAAGAGGCAGAAGCTGTGTTTTCTATCTGTTTTTCTCTCATTTTGTCTTCTAGGAAACAGGATCAGACTTTTAACAGCTCCAATCTGTCTTAACTAAGATATCCTCTTTTTCCAAAAAAGAATAGTTATTACCACCTACCAGCTAAAAAACAGTTAAACAAGGATGTTTTTCCTTCTAAAAACTCTCTCCAGCTAAAGAAAACAAAGAATGTTTTTAAAATGAAAGCCTTACTTAATAATTCATATGCTTTAACTGGTTTTTCATATTTTCTGTATCTTTAATAAAAGATTAAAAGATCTGCAATGATGTTTTCTCTGGTACTAAGCAGGCTGAGGTTTCTGAATACCAGACCCCAAACTTTTTAACACTGTTTAAAGCTGGACAGTGACTGAGTTATGTTAACTCCTTTAACTCTTTGGCCCATATATTCCATTTATATCAATAAAACAGTTAGGGCTGTTTTATGTCACTATCCAACTCTTAACTTGCCACTTTTTACTCCATTATGATGTACTTCACTGATAAGTACAGTGTCATTGAGTCCCTTCTTTATTATGGTTTCTATTACAGAAATTCATATTAGGTTTAATTACTATATATCTGTTTGATCCATTTGCCATATCAGCCATGACTAGTCTTGTCTTATTATGTTCAAGGATCTCTCCATATGGTTTTCCTTTGGCTTTTTCTCCTGTGTGAAAGGCCTCAGTAGGACAGTCTCACATAAGAAACTAAAGTATGAGGCTAACAGCAACATGCCATTTGAACTTTTACATAACTTTAACATGTAACTTGTACATTTCTTTGACTTTCTGGTTCTTGTATAACTATTATCTATCACTGGAATCAATATTTTCCCCTCTTAGCACGTCTTCAGGGAACTGGGCTCTTATGACACTCAGGACCAGGAGAAATCCTGTCATACTGGAAGCTTAAAAAACCAGAGTTTGGCTCTGAATCCTTCTTTTGGGAACTCAAATCCTGCTTAGGGCACAAGAGAAAATGAGTTTGGTAGTTATATTCTAGTCCATCTTCACTAAACCAATACTCAATTTTATATTTCAGCACAATTGACTATCTCTGCTCAGGAAAGACTCAGAAATTAAATAGCAAGAGTAATTTTAAACTGAAATACAGGTGCATTGGCAAAGCACCTATATAGCACCTATCTGGGCTATAGCTAGTGCTAGCCAATGATATTGTGTTCAGAGGTTCAGTCACATACAAAAAGTTGGGGTGATGGGAACAGGCATGCAAATACATGAGAACCAGAAGCCACACTGAGGGAGAAATAAACAGGCCAGTAAAAGCTGAGGAAAAGAGAACATGCCTTTTCTGTTCATCCCTAGTCTCACTTTAACAAGAACTGGTTGGGAGGGTGGGGAGGAGAGAGAAGTGATACCATTTCAGAAGTCATCTTAAACTTACCTGAATTTTGCTAATTACAGATACTATACGTCTTACTGGGTAAGAAACATAGCTTTCCGTTGCTATTTTTCGATTTTAATCCTTTTTCAAGGAAATAAGTCTGATGCAGCAAAACAAGCTATTTCCTAGCAATTGTAAACTTAGTTGAGTCACCCTACAGTAGGTGGCATATGTGAGCTTTTCACAGCTTGGCACAGTTCATGGCAACTCAGATTAAGAATTAAGGAAATGTATGCTTTGATGCTTGTTTACATGTTCCTGTAGGTGGCTTGGTGATGTAACAGTAGGATTTTTTATTTGAAGGTACACTAGCAATCACTTTAAAGGTTGGCTAAGCAGAAGGCTGGAGCACTAAGTGGACAGCTTGTTGTTTTAGTTTTTTTCCTCTGCATCTGATTTATAATATGGCATGCTGACAATGAGGATCTCAGACTCGTGCAGCCCCTCGGAACCCTGTTCCCACTGACTCAATGTCATGATATTTTCTATTTGGCTGTCTGCTCAAGCAGCTTGCATAAGATAGTCAATACAATAAAGCTGTATGCTTGCTGCCTTCCCTCACTAAAGATGAAAGGCCTTTTTATAAAGAGGGGAGCTTTGTGTGTGAAGGATTTATATGCTTAATACCTCTTCAAACTCATTGTGCCCCTTTGCTCCCAAATAAAAAACTGTGGCAATACAACATGATTCCAAGATGATTGTTTTCTCAACCTAAGCATGAAAAAACTTAGGTTCATTTTGGCAGAACCTGAGATGAAATAACAAACCACAAGAAAATAGCAGATAAATAGAAGGGGCCGGTTGTTTTAAAGATCCTGAGGGGGCAAATGAATTCATTAAATGCAGTTTAGGGTTACAGTGAAATAGCAATAGAGAAAAAAATACAATAAAATTGTAGCTACAATAAGTTAGGAGCAGTGAGCTAAAATGTAGCACATGTCGTAGGTGTGCTCTATACTAACTGTCTCAGTATTCTAAAGGGAGGAGGGCAAGTGCTTTCTCCAGGTAGACCAACAGCTTGCAGATAAGGTACGCCTCAGAATCCTCTTAGAGGCAAAAGAGGTCTGGGAATCATTAACATGTATGTTTGAAACTCCATTGGAAACTGAAAAACTACAGCAACTAATGTTGATACTTACAGGCTACCAAATCAGACCATTGACTTGTTGCAGAAGATATAACATTTGACATGCCTGCAGCTGCCACCCAGCTGGGATTGCCCTGTGGTGAATCTGCCCAGCCAGCAGGCGTGGAATGGCAAATGCATGGCAGTCAGCTAGATGGCCTTTCTGTCTCCTCTTTTGTTGTTTTCCCTGCCAGATTTGGGAGATAAATCCTGTGACAAATAGGGCAACTTTTGTGCCATATTGTGCAAGACCATATTGTGTTAAGTGTGTGAATGGTTTATGTATCTAGTGGGCCAAGGACTCTGAACAACATGGAGGAATGGTTACAGCATCTCGTGCAGGAGGGAATGATTAAGGTAGATCACGCAAGTTGTAACACCTCCGGAGAGGTACTGTCACCTGGAGAGCTTGCAGACTCTGCTTCTTACTGGGCTTTCCTGAGACCAGCAGATAAAGAAATGACTTTTGGATAATAGCCTGAGCTTAAACTGACACAGGGCCTTCATTTTGGTTCCTGATCTAAGGAGTGATGTGAACTTGTAACTGCAAGGAAAACCCGGTTGTGGGGTTTGAAAAACTGATGCCTACCAGAGCCCTGGGCTGGAGTTGAGGGTGACCTCTAGTAAGCTTTCTAGCACGTGTGTAGGTTTTAATATGCATTCTCTAATTCTTCTACCTGTAGAATAATTATGCTTGCTGAAAAGGATCTGTGAGGTAATTCATAACTGCTGGCAATACACTGGAGAGAAAGCAAAGCACAGGAGCAGGCCTTTTAGGCAGCCTGGCTTGCTGAAGATATCAGTGTAAGGCAGGGAGCTGTGCAGCCTTAAAGCCCCTGGTCAAAAGGGAATGAGCTGCAGGTCTCCATCCAGGAGAGGTGATGGCTGGGAGCCAGAAACCTTTAAGTGAGTGTCCTCAAGGAGCCATGGAGGGGGAGACAGAGGTGCAGTTACCTTGGCCGGTCCTGCAGCCTGTTCTGTGAGGGAACAAACCCCCATCCCCAATGGGATGATGAGAGTGATCACTCTTCTCCCAGGAGTTTTACCAGCAGAAGGAATGATCCAGCCCTGTGTAAAAACAAGAACCCTAGCACCCTAGATGCACCCCATGTTAAAATAAAGGCTCAGCCTCCGAGCATATATCTGTAATTAGGGCACAGTACACAACAGGAGTGTTCTAATGATCCCCAAACCAATCCTGATAAATCCAGGGAATTCTGAGTTATGGTTAAAAATCCAAATATGTTCAAGCATGGAAAAGTATGGTTTGGGCCTTCAAACAGCCTTAACTCTCCTGCGGTGACATCATGCTATATGATTATGATAAAGCAGCTTAGTATTAGTGGTTCCTGGTTAGTTTAGACTGATTTTTAAAGACACTTTTGGATTTTTTCCCCACATGGTTTCACTACAGAGCAGAAATAAGGTTTTTGGGGTCCCCTAACAGTACATTGCCATTCCTCAACATGTTTGGATTTCACAGACTGCTTTCAGTGAAGAAGCACTTATAAAAAACTTCCATCGGAGTAAAGCAAAGCTGCCCTCTGCGGGTGACCCCTAGCTGTCACAAGGAGGAGAGAAACAGTGACAAGCATGTTAATAATAGCAACTGTCATCCTTGCTAAGGGCAGCCTGTGACCTCAGTCCCATTGAGAACATGAGGAGATGGCAGACATTTTGAAAGAAGGCAATTCCTCATGGAATTTTTTGAAATAGAACCTTTTTCAGCCCAAACAGAAACCTTTAGTTAGGAAGAATAACAGGGGAAGGGACCAAGAATTCAGTGGGTTTTAAATTTATGGGATTTTGAAAAATCTCCATTATTCCATAAGTAATGGACCAAAAAAGCTCTGGCTCAAGGTGCTAAATTTCTTAAAGGGCTCGCTTTAAAATTAATTTTAATGTTTACAAGTAAACATTAACTAGTTTTAATTCTCCAAAAGTTCATCCTATACTCAGAGTAAGTAGTTTTATTTTTGGGAGGATATTCTGCATTTTATACATAACAAAGGAATTTTAATCCCTGCTATGGCTGAGTTGAGTTTTGCACTTAACTGGTGCCTCCCTAATTGTATGTTATCTAGTGACTCAAAGAATGTCACAAGGTGCTAGTTACGTCTTTCTGTGAAGACAAAGACTTGATTGCTTCCTTATAAAGCCATCCTCCTTTGCATCATTCTCAACATGAACTGCCTGAGGACTTTTGCTGCTGCCAGAAAAACATCTACTAATATTAAATCTGCTGCTCTGAAGTAATTCCCATTCGCCTTTGTAATCAATAATTAAATGCCATTTGAATGTAATCTATTATGTGTATTATCCTTATGCAATAATGAAACATTCAGAACTTTTATAATAGTTCATAGCTAATTTCCAACTAATTTAACTTTACCCCTCTGGTGCAGGTAGGTTCATAGTTTGTTTGTTTTTTAACACTCAAAAGGGACCATTATGTTCATTCAGTCTGACTACCTGCATAACACAACCCAAAGAACCTCATCCAGTTTCTGCATCAAGCCCTGAACTTCTGTTTCAGCTATGGGTTATTTTTTACAAAAATATTCAGTCTTGACTCAAAGTCTGTAAGTTATAAAGAATATTCTACATCTCTAAGCAAGTTGTTCCAATGGCTAATTACCATTGGAATAATGGTAATTTAATTATTGGTAATTAAAAATTGTCTTATTTCTAGTCTAAATTTGTGTAGCTTTAACTTCGAACCATTGCATCCTGTTATAGCAGCCTTTTTCTGCTATATTTGAAGGGGGGGGGAGAGGAATCAGACACGCCAAAAGGTCAAATGACTTGCCCAAGGCACTGCCAGAATAGTCTCAGGCTCCCAATTCTATGCTCTGGCTAATGCTACTTCCCTGTTCTATCAATACCATTTAATCAAACAAGACCTAACTAAAGTATTAATATGCTTGATTGAGTTTATCTGTATAAAAGAACCTTTTTATTCTTGTAAGATAGTTGCATCAATTAAGATTTTGTTCTTGTGTATCACAGGCAGGCACATTAAGGTTCAGTTAATACAAAATTCACATTGCTTGAGGTTCTGCTACCTGCTTCCATTACTGTCATTTCCTGATTTCTTTGATTCCTCCTTTCCTTCCTCCCTCTCCTTAGTGAACAACTTGATTCTTGGTGTGACCCGTCCGTGCCTAGGATAGCCACCTGAAAATGCCAAGGTCAGGGCAGACTACAAAAGGAGAGCAGATTCTCCCAGCACTGGTGGGTGACACTGAAGTCAGACTTCCCAACCAGCCACAAACAGTGCTTCTGATTCTCCACACTGGTTACCAAGAAGCCAGTATACAAATACACACATCCCCCTTTACTGCATTCTAGTCCCTGGCTCCCAGTCAGCCACTGGGTCCAGTAAAGAGACCAGTTATTTAAAACTCTATTCTCTTTACCAAAAAGGTTTCTTCTGACCCCAAAGGGTCAGCCACAGTACCAGATCAATACGTTTGGATCTTATCCAAAATACCACACTGCCAGCCAATCCTTTAGTAACTAAAACTAAAGGTTTATTATAAAAAGAAAGAAACAAACTATAAGAGAAGTGTTAAAGGATTAGAGCAATCAGACAAATACAATTGATTTGAAAGTCCATATATATCAGGTTTCTAGTAGAATTGTGAAGTTTGCAGGCTTGTATAGTCCCTCTGGTGTACATCCAGTACCTGGATGGGTCTCAGTCCTTTGTTTCACAGCTTAAGTTCAGTTCAGTTGTAGATGAGTTGATCCAGAGGTAGGTGAAGACAGACTGAAGACAAAATGGATGTAGTGCAGCTGCCTTTTATGTCCTTTGACCTTTGCCATGCTGCCTGTGGAATTTTACAGGAATAAGATGGAGTGCAGAGTCACATGAGTGACTGGTGACTCATCAGGTATATCCCTGGCTTCTTCCCCTGGGCCCCCTGTACCTGTGAATTTCTTAATGGGCCATTAAGCAGGCTAGTGCTGCAGCCATCCTGTCTGGGGTGTTGCCGAGACACAGCACAATTTGAAATACAGATATATCAACCATATGCATAACTTCCATTACACATATAACACATGAACATAAACATTATCATCTTACTTAGCACATTATAGCCTTTCTAACAGTACTTGACACGGCATATCTCATATGAATTATTATGATTTTGACATACTGATGTTAAATAATATAATAAATGCTCCTCCCTCCCCCCCCCCCCCAATTCCAGCCAGCGTGACACTTGGTATATCTGATCTCCCAGAAGACCTACAGCAGTGTGGAACTGGCAGGCTAATTCATTTTCTGTTTATAACACTTAATCATATGTAACTAGCTGATGAACTTGGCTTATGAAAGAGTGAAATCAACAAAGCATGGCCTAGTTTTAGCTATGCGTCAGGTCAAATTATATTTTTGCATTTCAGTGGCCAGCATTTTTGTACCTTTCCACTTCCTCATCACCACTATTATTCTGGCCTCATAATAACTCAGAAAAAACCCCGGTGAAATCAGTTCTTAAAAGAATATATTAGGATGAAGGCAGCCTTTTTGATAAATGTACTATTTACTTGATATCCACGGCTTTGTTAAGAAAACTCCATTCAGATGAACTGAATGACGTAAACTCCTTTCCCAGCAACAAATCCACATGACCTTTCACTTGTGCAAAATGTTCATCAGATTGATTCAATAAAACAAGACAGCTTTTGAATTATTTAAGATACCTCTTGATGTGTTTCAAAGCAGATAGTTCAATCTAAGTGCTATTGTGCTCTGTTGTCAAATTGAAATTTCATTTGAACTCCTCTGATAAGTACTTTATTGACAATTCTAGACTTTCTGTATAATCAAAACAAAATACAGTTAGTAAACAGTCGGTCAGAGTTGACTTTTCCACTTGACCAAACAATCATTAGATACAGTCAACTAAACATTCCAAACAAGTCCTAAAATAAACTGGGAAATTATGAAGTTCATTTGGGGAGCTTTTTTTATTTCATTAATATGACAATGATTCTGAAAACTGACGGTGATGGGAGCTATTTGCAAAACTTGAGGAGAGTTTGGCTTTGGCCATGTAGAAAAGCCAATATTACCTCAAGATAGAAGATTTTTATGTGTTTTTAAAAGCTAGATTCCAAATTCAGGCCTGCAGTAAGCAGGTTCCACTCATTAATGTCATTTGACCTCATTACATCCAACTTGGGATTTGGCCCTAACTCAAATTTATTGTATAACTCTGTTTCAGAGGAAAAACCTGACTACCGTGTAATTTTGAGATGCCAAGAAAATTAGATATCTTCATGCTAGTTTTGATTTTATTAGGGATAGTACATATGGACACAGAAGGACTAGTGTGTCTAGTTATCAGAATACTCTGAGGAAATCCAAGGGGTTCATGAGGGAGAATGGGAATGTAGTATGCTTGGGTCAATAGTTAACTCATAGTGGTATATGAAATGCCAACATTTTTATCCATGGTACACTTATACTGGGAAGGCCAACAGAATTTCAGATACCTCTGTATAGATTTAAAACATTTCAATAGGTCTTGTGTACACACAACCAGTGTGGCACCACACATAACTGATCTATATAAGACCAATCTGCAAGATCTTTATGTATGTAATGAAGAACTAGTTGAGCAGAAGCAATATATTAAGGAGAGAAGGTTTTCTTTAATGGAAGCAATCTGGCATGGAGTAAGCAAGGTGACTAATGGAGTGCTGCTGGGTCGATGTGACAAACAAGTTTGTTAAGTTCATGCATTAGTGACCTGAAAGAATGACTGTGCAGTAAGGTGAAGAAGGCAGCCAATGTTACAACACTGCAGGAGACTTGCTAATGCAAAGGAAGAGGAGAATGAAATTCAAAATAACTTGAATAAACAGGATGATGGACACATAAAAATGTAGGAAAATTGGTGGGGCAGGTTCCCATCTTGGTCAGGAAGAGGTTAAAGAGCTCCTCTGGGCGCAATCAGCCCCACCTGTGGGATGCGCTTAGGGGGTCAGCTCCTTAAAAGGCAGGATCCAACCCCCATAGAGGGGGGGTCATGCGGAAGGACCCCGAGGTAGAAAACAGAGCTCCCTAGCCTCCCAGATAAGTGATTGCTTACCAGAGAATGGCTGACAAGTCTCTGCCACCTTGACCTTCCCGCAGAGGTAGAGGGATTCTCTTTACTGTTTCATTAGATCCCAAGAGGCTCATCTCAAGCTTCTTGTACTCAGGGGGTTAGGAACCTAAACCCGTTCACAGGGACTGTTGCCTTGGAGAAACAGTGAACCCGAACTGTTGTCGGCTGCAGAGTTATTTTGTATACCTCTTCTCCATATCAGACTGTGGCCATGCCTTGAAGGAGTGGAGTTGCCTCCCTGAGACTTACAGCTGAGAGGCTGTATCCTGCACTCCAAACATGTTACAGGCTTAGAGAGATGTTGAGGATGAGAGGCATCCACTCTCCCTCCATGGGGGTGCTCTCGAGATACAACCTGTGACATAAAATAGTAGCCCCAATCCCCCCCTACTCTAAGGTACACAGTATCAGGAAAGCAGGTGTAATTGTACACAGAGCTGGCATACCACCTTTGTGCCCGACTTCTAGAGCTGTACCAAGGACAGTGTGTCTCAGGAAATAGCCTAATGGATCCATAGGTAAAATATGAGGCAGGAGAATATTCACCCTCAGTATCCGAATCTGACCCCCCAATGTTGTAACTGGGCCCTCAACAAACATATGCTTTAAAACTCTGACTAGGAGAGATATTTCAGAGGTAGTGGTAGATAAACACCTAAAATCTACAGCATAGCACTGAAAAACTCTGAATAAGTAGGGGCAATGTTAAGAACACTTATATAGCACTGGAGACTACAACCATCTGCTCTTATGGTCCCCTTGTTAACAAGAATTCCTCCCATCCCAGGGATCAATTTTGTTGCAACCCATAGATTGGTGCCATCTGCTCTCCCACCATACCCTTTTTTCTTTCTTCAAAAGGAGGAGATTGCTTTTCCCGGGCCCCCTGAGAGGAGGGTTGGTACCCAGGAGACAGATGCAGATCCTCGTACTTGCTCACATGGACCCTTTTCATGCTACCAGGTTGGTTTGGATATTCTCATTTCCTCTTCCAGGGTTTGGGTCTGTGACCAAAGTATCAGCTACTTGAGACACAACTGGGCAAATAAAAGCTGTTGTGGGATATACTCTAGGATTAGCTCACAACATTATTTTCCATTGAAAGTTTGGGTCTGCCATATATTTAATTGTTCGTCAGAGGGGGATAAGTTGTTGGGGAGCACATATTAATATGATGCTTCAAATCAAGAGGAACCTCTAGCTGTTGAAAGCACAAGGTACCCGGGTGCAATACTGCTGTTGTCCAACTTATATTCACAATGACTGTAGAGAAGTGCAGATAAATCTACCTGAGAAGATAGTCATACCTCCTGGGTTCTATGTGCTGAGTTACATCTTGTACAATCATCTACGATTTCGGGTAGATGATGGTCATTCATTGGATGAGCATGCCAATAAGAGGTTTGTTTTCCATTTGGGTTATCTGGCAGAATTTGGCAAGAAAAGATCAAGGAATTTATTGATGTTCGTGTGGCAGGAATCCCTACAGTAGAGGATGACAAGGCATGAATTCCTTTCCCACAATTCTTAACAGATTTGGGAACAGTAGTCCCAAGGTCAATGGACAAAAGGTATGGGGCAGTGGTTCAGGGATGTCACCATCATGCACAGCTCTATGCCGTCCATGATAAAACATGTTCCTCACCAATACTGATTTGGTTTGAGAGATGCAGTGTGGATGTTTTGTGTCTTTGGAATCAAGGGTATGTGGTGAAGCAAATAGTTTCTACAGCAGGGAATATTGGATGCTGGGGAACATTGAAGCTTGAGTAATTTTATTTCAATAAAAGTTGCAGCCTTGACTTTTAATCCAATTACCAGTGTGCTGCATTTTCTTTCCTCCTCATCCAGAGTGGCATCAGTGAAAGCATGTTGTAAAAATGCAGAAGGTACAACAGAGGTCACACTGAATGGCTCACAAACTTTTATTATTTTCTAAAGCAAACAGACCTAAATTCTCTATTCTTCCTGAATGAATAGAAAGAATAAAACAATGAGTAACTGTGCAACATGAAGTGGGGGAACGATGAGGGCAGATGTTATAAGAGTATATAAGCAAGTGACAAACGCAGGAACAAAAGACACTGAAGAGTAACACAGTGAATGAGGAATACATAGGATTGGTCTGTGTTAAGATATATTTATTTTGGCATTGCTTCACCTTTTTCTCATGATAGATACCTAGTATCTAGCATAACTTCACAACTCTAATGTATGTGCTGAATAGTGTCCTGAAGTTTCAACACTCTTTAAAAAAAATACAATAATGATATGCTTGTGAATATGCAAATATCTCATTCAATTAATTTGCATTAAACTTCACACATGCAGCTGTACAAAGCTGTGCATAAATATCCCCATGCCTCAAATAAGAGGATTCTTTTACTAGGACTATCAGAAATAAAATCGGCAAATGTCCTAAGCACAGTGACTTTGTTACAATAACAATGAAGATCACAATAACAGTTCCTAACCAGCCTCTAGAAGCCTCTGCTGCCTCTAGATTGCCTCTTCTGCTCTTATACAGTCTCAGTATTTCTCCTGAGCCTGGTCCCCTCTGACTTCAGGCTATATTTGCCTTTCTTGTACTCTGGGGTTTATGTAGGTGGCTATTGAAGGGAATAAGGAGGGAGTTAAACAGTGCCTGGTGTAAAGCATGAAGGATTCTTTCTCCAAGAATCAGGCAGCATAGACAATACTGGAGAGGTTTATTCATGATACCGGGAAGTCTGATAAATCAGCTTCAACTTCATGATGTTACAGTGGTCAATTATATACCCTTTCTTATTGATTACATAGTATGTTTTAAATTCTTTATCTACTCATTTACAAATACAGATATTGTCCCATCTGGAGAGAACAAAAGTGATAGTGCTCATTACATACATGCAGAGACGCTTTTAATCACTTTACTTACATCAAGGATGCTAGGGTTACACTCTGTGGGGGGGATAGGGTGGAGGAAGAAGTGGGGGGATCCTTACAGATAGGTGGCAGACAGGAATTTCTAAAAGCAAATGTGCTGTTCTCATTGGAATTAGAATCACTAAGAGGACATCTGGCTACCTGGGTCATCAGATGTTTGCACTAGCCATTTACATGAGTTTTAATGTACAACTTGTTAGCTGAAAACAGTCTCAAGCCTTACACTGGTAATGAGCCAGCTGGCTTATTAAAATATGTTTTCTTCTCATGTTTATGTGAAGAGATCCAGAAATTTGTGGAGAGATGCTTTAATACTGAGGCCTCCATGGGAGTCACAAAACTATGTCCCCCTTAGTTGATAGTCTTAACAGAAATATGGTAGATACCTAAGATATGGTTAACTAGGTAACTAACAATGGCAAAATGGGTTCTAGGAAGAAATGGAAAAGTAAATCTCCACCCACTGAGCCAGAGTAATCTATAATACAGTTATCTGCATATAATGAGGTGGTATCTATAAACTATAAAACAGATTCAAACACAACCCTTGGACTATACAGTTATGGATGTCCACGATACTACAAATTAATATCTACAGAAAGTACAAGGTCACAATGAGTATGGGAATGTAAGAACTGGCTCAGATAAAAACATCTAAATATATGACCTGAACACACACTGCTTTGAGATTTAAAAGAGTTAGTTTAACTTTTAAACAAATGTGTGAAATTCTGTACTTTATTTTCTTCAGGACTGCAACAGAAATAAAAGCTGTTTGAAGCTATATGAAGAGTGATATCCCATTAGCATAAAAGGACAACTCCTGCTCTCCTTCCCCCTACACATATCTGTAGTAGTACTACTGCACGTGGGTTGGTATGGCAGGATGCTGCGTGGGGAATCTAACAGTGGCTCTATCACTGTATCTCCACTGGCTGTCTTCCCATGTGGAGGGATGCTGCAGCAGGCATGCAAACTTCTTTAACTTGGTTGTCAATCCTATACTCCACTTCTGACTTAGACCTGACCTCAATTTCCAAGTTGCTAAGTTGTATGTAGAGGCCTATGCTGGCCATCTGCACTGAGGTGAATTTCATGGAGGGGGTTTCATTTGGAACACCCACTTTTATTTCGGTAGCTGAGTTCTTTTGATCCTGAGAAGACAAAAGTTTATATTTCCCATGTCCAAATGAGTCATTGCAACAAGAATCTATTAAGCTGAATACTATAGATAGTTAAAGTAGCTGAATACGTTAATGATAAGTAATCTCTGTAGCCATACAACCTTCAAACTGAAATAATTCTGGGGTAATTAAATCTAATCATGTCAAAGACTAAACTGATTGTCTGCAGGAGCCAGGAAAGGTTGTATTTCTGCCACATAAAATTACTGGTCAGTTGGCTGCTGCTCTTTTTGTTGGGGAGTAAGAGGGAAGAGATGGGGGTGTCACCTGCCTTTGAAGCATAAGGTATTGACCACTGTCAGAGACAGGAGGATGCTATACTAGAAGGATGTATGGTCTGATCTGTTAGAGTAAATTCTCTGTCTCTATCAGTGGGACAAGTGTTTGCATTTATTTCAGACTCCATGCATAGTGATGAAGAACAAGTTTATCAAACCCCTGGACCTTCAAGGGGCTTTTTGGTCTATGATCATCACTTTTGCTGCAGTTCTTAACTTACAAGCTACATTCTGTACTTAATTTTATAACTGCATTTTCCTCTCAAGTCTTTCCCAGCTCTGATTTCTGGCTAGAAAAGCCCCTGCAATGACTTAACCAGGGTGATATCAATGGATTTACTTTGATGTTCAATATTGAAATGTAACTATTGTAACGGAATGCTTTCCAGTTAAAGGCACGTTTTCCTTCTGTGTAGCAGAATAACCTCTATACAGGGCAATCAAATGAGAACTCACCTCCTGGGCGTGATCCAAACATAACGACAGATTAACTTTGCCCTATCAGCGTGTGCTGATTTGCAACTGTTAAGAGTCAGTGTTGTGAAAACGTTTAACCTGATCAGTCTTGAAAGAAGTGGATAGTAGAACATGGGAACTAAATCACTCTGCCTTCTTATTGCGTCTGTTCTGGTAGCATACTATGTTTATACACCCATTCCAGAGAATATCGAGGAACGCTGGAAACTGATGCTAATAAATGCTGGCTTTAGAACTGTAGGACATGTGGTAAGTTTAGAATTTTATTTACTTCAGGTACTTATCTATGAAATTGAGTTAAAGTAATGTATTAATGTGGAGAAAAGAAAAACGCAGGACAAAGAATAATATCAGTGTCTGCTTAGGGAATATCCAAATTATATCTAAGAATACCCTGAAACTAAGCAAGGAACTGTAACCCTGGCACCAAATAAATTATTAGAGAAAAGTGAAAGCTACAAACATGAATCTATAAAATATATGTATATACAATAATAGAAATGCATACTTATATTTGAATGCAGTTGAGGAAGTGCAAACTTGTCGTTGATTTGTAATTTACTCTACAATCCTGTATAGCTAAATTATTGCTGCTTGTTTTTTCTTCTCGCTTGAGCCTAGCTAGAAATACTGTATCAGACTTCGGAAGAAGAAGAGGGAGAGGGGCGTTTAAATATGGCACATCACTGGCGATTTGCATAGTCCATGCGTGCATGGGTGAGGTTATGAATAAACACAGCTAATTATAGAAGTGCTAATGTAATCAAGCACATATAAAGCTCATAGAAATCCGAATCACTTTCCTTCGGTACCAATGCAAAGTGTAATCATGTGTGATAACGAGGGAGGCAGCCGTCTGGAAATGATTGGTATAGTAATGTAGCTAGAATGGCTATCCAGGACATATTTAAATATATTCTGATGTCCTCCTGTGCGTTTGCCTCTATTACATTCTTGGCTTCATTTTAGTCATATGGTAGCAGTCCTCACCAACTTGTGGAAATCATGTCTTGCACACTGTGTATAACGGACAGGGCTCTTCTTCCTGTATGAATAAAGCAGTAGGGCTGTAGGTTCCAGCTCTGGGTTGCCAAACCTGTAGAAGTGTTGCATGTTTGAGAAACATTCATCTTAAACTTCTGATGTACTCAAACGCCCCCTTGCTCAGCACACAGCCTGCCTTTGTGACTCAGCAGAGGCTGCGGTCATTTGGGTTTTTTCTTTTTAAATAAACTTTTGTCACAGCTAGCTCTGAAGATCGGTATTCGCTGGGAAGAGGTGCGCGTATGAGTTGCTCTCTCTGGATGATTGCTTTTTGCGTCCCTGTGTTAGGAGCACGTCCAGTTCTGCAGGTGATGGTGAACGCGGAGACGGAGAGGGTTCGAACTTCGCTAGGAAGGTGACACCGAACTCGCTGCTGGGCTTAGGTTGGAAACACCGGGGCTCAGGTTTCAGAAGGGCCCCCTTATTTGGGGGGAGGGGGAGTGGAAGCTTGAGACGCTTGGATGTGATTTGCGGAAGTGCTGCGCTGCGCAATCCTCCGTCTGGTTCACTGACTTCAGCAGGAGTTGATGGTGCTGACTAGCTCTGAAAACCAAGCACTTACACGTCTCGATTTGGTCACCCCAAATCGTTGTCCAGTTCTGAGCGCTTTGGCCTCGGTGAATAGGTTTGGGGTGGTGGGGAATCTCTTATCTGTGTTACTTGCGGAGTGATTTGCGGGATCTATGGGAAACAATCCTTTGATTCATTATAAATAAATTGGACTATGCCTTTGATGGCACTTTGTTTCGGTCTCTGTATCTCATTCATCCAGCACTAGCTTGTCTGATCTGTTCCAAATTTTGCCTGCGTGCAGGATAACTCTCATTTATCTTATGGGCTTTGCAAGCCTGAAAACCTCGATTAGAGACACCCTCCCCCCCGTTGTAAAATGTCCATTGTGAGCTGATTTCAAGTTATCCCACGTGTAGGAGGGAGTGACTAGGGTGGCTGCAAAACTTTACAAATGTGAAAGTAGTTGCTATGGTATCATTTCATTATGGGTTTTGTTTAGGGTGACCAGGTTACAAATGTGAAAAATAGGGACACTTCTTTTCTTTCAGGAGGCGGGGGTATGGTTGCCTATGTAAGACAAAGCCCTAATAACTGGACATCTGGTCACCCTAGAGTTGTTGGTCGTGTGCCAGGTGAGTTTGAGGTCTGATTGGTGAGGGCTAAGAAAGAGAGGGGAAGACTAATACTCAGTTCCCAGACATATTATTAAAATAATTTTTTTGCGTACAAGGAAATAAAGAAGTGAGAGGCTACTTAACAGGTTCCATCGTGAACAGCTAAAACTAAGGGTCTAATTGTGTCCTTTATGTGCATTCTGTGTATTACTGTAGTGTCTATTAAGTGTGGTGTAAGATGTGATTCTGTCTCTGAGGGAGTTGGTCCTTACCCATTTGGGTAAGACTACTAATATAGGGAAACAGCTGTGTGCAGGGAG
The DNA here is from genome assembly GCF_026122565.2 of Emydura macquarii macquarii. NCBI lineage: Eukaryota > Metazoa > Chordata > Testudines > Chelidae > Emydura > Emydura macquarii. Next base: position 4,880,520 of record NW_027130155.1, on the reverse strand, counting down.
TGTGTCTTTTTTGACAGTCTGTGGACAAAAACACATTACAATATCAGTTTATTTTGGGTTGGGGGAATGCTGACATGCTTGATAGTGTCAGTTTAAGATGCCCAAGAGTGGAATGTCAGGTAGTGAAAGTCAGGACAGATGGGCATTAGCAGAGTTTTATGGTGACATTCAGATAGTGTTTGCTGGTATGTTTAGCTCTTTGCTTTTATAAGTAATGAATTCACTCAATATTTAACAGAAATTCTTTCTGGTAGAGCATTCTGTTGGTGTGCTCTAAAGCTCTGCACAGAGCTCTTTGTAAAGATGATGACTACTCAGTTTGACATGGATGATTTCAATGACTCTGCTTGGGCCCTGAGTCTGAATGAATAATGTGCAATAAAATGAAAAAAAGCAGAATGGTCTAGACTCAGAGGACTGTGTGTCAAGAGATCCTGAGTTTTAATCCTGGCTCTGCCACTGATTTACTCTGAAGCCTTGGGCAAATCATGGGTTAATCTCTCTTTGCCTCCGTTCCCTCATTTGTACAATAGGCATCCTATCTGCCTCTCAAGAATACTGTGGGTTAATCAGTTAATGTCTGAACAGTACTTAAAACATAGAGAACTATACAACTGTTTATAACGTCACAGAAAAACATTCCATGGCCTTTTCAAATGGAAAGGTTTTCTGTCACACACTAATTGATTTCTATACCATGTCTGACATATAATACATAGCCTAATATTTTTTGTCTAGTCACTTTTATCAGACGTGCTAAGAAAAACTAAGAAATGGGAATTGTTTTAAAAGTGGGGAGAAAGTAAATATATATAATTCAAGACATCAGTGCATAATTACACATAGGTTGCAACATGCAGCTGAAGCAAATTATGGCCCCCTTGCAAACTCATTGGATTGGAGGGGCCCAAAATTCCATGAGAAACTTTGTCCACCTCTAACCTATCCCAAACTTCTATAACATTCTAGCTTGATGATCAGTTTATTACAAGGATGGGCCATAAGTAATGTTTCCAGAACAGGGGTGTGTGTTTTGGGGGTAAATTAAGGCAGTATACGGTACAGGTTTAATGTTAAACTAGAAGAGAAGAAACCTGGAATATATCCCAGCACGGGAAATGAAGTTGTTATTATGACAGTTTTGTGCGGCATGATGAAATGTCGCACACAACAGTGTGCAATGTGCAGCACTGCTATCAAACATCACAGAAATACTTGAGCCTGTTTGAGTGGGACACCAGAAAACCCCTGCAGCTGCAGCACTGGCAGCACTGACAAGCCCTGGTAATGCATTCTTATTTTTAAGCAGGTACTGTAGAGTGTTTGACAACAAGAAATTCATGCACATACGTAACTCCTGTTAATCTGTGGGAATTGTCTGCATCTAGTGCATGATCCTGCTTTCTCCTTTGAACTCTCATGGACTCTAGCAGGGACAAGCCCCTAGAAATTGGAGAGAATATGCATTGCTTCAACTAAAGCAATGTCTAATTTTCATTTTTAAAGTGGTACTTATGAAGGAGGTTGCATTAACAGCGCTTGAGACTGGAGTCCTCTCTCCATAGAACTGGTACAGTGCTGGCACCAATAGTGCAGATTTTCTCACAGCAATTGGCCAGGTTATGATCTCACAAACAGCAGTGCAAATCTGGAGGGACTTCTTTGCCTTTAATAGTTTCTCTGGATTTATACCGGTATAAATTAGATCTGAAACTGGCAGTCTTAAACCTGTTCTGGATGGGAAACTCTAGAAGCAAGAGGATAAACTAATTTACTCAGTCCTTGGCTTTATTGATGACTGCATAAGGGTGCCTCTTGTGATGGTGGTTTTTGTGATTAGGTCTCCTGTCTACTATAAACTCAAGAGTAAGCACTTGCTCTGATGAACAATACTTTATGGTTGTTGTCAAAAGCAGTCTTTCGCACTGTAGTGTTTTGGTCCTCTGGAGATGGCTAACAGCAGGAATGGATGCTTTGTACTGGCAGGAATGCCGTTTTATAGCCATTCTGAATAAAGAAGCAATCCACTGAAAAGTCTTTTTCCATATTCCTCTTTTTTCTTTAGGATTAATACTGTAAATCCCCACCAAGCTCACTTAGCGTGTGCTGCTGGGCTGCCATCTGATCAGATGGCAATGATTTATGGTCACTTAATCATGGATCTGAATTTGAAGAGGTGACCTAATTTGAAAGGCTACATGTCTTTTTTGAGCCTTCCAATCTCTCTCTTGTTTTTTTAAATTAAAAAACAAAACAAAACAGGAATTGCATCAAATGCTAAGATAAAAGGATGAATGAAGCTGTGAAACAGCAAATTTATTTATTTTCTCTCTTCCTTACAAATATCATGGGGAGTTCTGCTGTTTCTTGTATAGCATGTGCTTTCCAAGCCCAAATTGTGTGCAAGGATTTCTTTGGTTTCCAGTTTCAAGGGCCAGATCCTCAAATGATGTAAATTCGCATTGCTTCATTGAAGTCAATTCCTGAGCATGGTTTGCCATATATACTCTGCTTCAATTATACCTGGACACTTTGATATGGCTTGCTGTCAAGTCTTAAAACCAACACCATTCAGTTCCAGCTCTCACCTACTTTAAGGGTATTAAAAGGATGCTGCAATGGATACAAGAATTCTCAACTAAAGTGGGAGGTTTACACCTCCATCTTGTTATGAAATCCACACTAGCAGGCACATGTCTGTCAAGAAACCCCCTGATTTCAGTGGGGCTCTCTTTGGTCCCAGGGTTCCAGTTGTGTGGAGGAGATTACAGGATAGGGAACCTCGTTTGCTCATTTATGTTAATGTTATGGTATGTTAATACCAAAAATAGTCTTTCAGCTCCAAGCTATTTCATAGCAAAGCTGGGGTCTGATCTCTGGGAACACACTGGGTGTGGTGTGTTGCTGCACAGAGCTCTTTCTGTCTGTTTTCTCTCAATGTAATAAAGTAATTGTGTACAAGGGTTAAGTCAGTGTGTATAACCAAAACAAAGTGTTGTAAAAAGGTTTTGCTAAAGAGGAGATTTTGTTTTCTAAGTAATCTCCATTTTGTCAAACATTTTTCTTGCCTTCGGGACTTTTGGTATTTTTTTCCCTGGACATTAGACTCCTTTATTCTGAGTTCTCTTCAGCCTTTCTGGTAAACTGACTGCTTATTCAGCTATGTGGATTTCATCTTAAAGGGACACCTTGAACCTGAAATATTTTCAGTGAAAAAGAACCAGAACAATTTTGGGCAGTGCACATGCCAATTTTAGGGGCTTTATGATCAGAGTTCTCTATTTAAAAAAAATTGTTTTTTTTTTCTTCCCTGTAGCTGGGTTGAAAAACTGACACAAAAAAAGGAAAATCGATTTTAGTAGAATTGGCAAACTGTGAAAGTAAGTATACACATGCAAAAAGTAAACAAACTGCAAAAAATGGAGGAAATATTAGCTGTCAATAATAGAAATTTCTGGTGTTATAATAGTAGTATGGACAGAAGTTATCAGATACAAGTGACATTTTTAACTGATCTCCCTTGAAACCCAGGGAAGTGGATTGACCATTATAATTCAGTAAAAAGGCTGAACGCTTCTTGGGATTTAAAAAACATCAACAAGGAATTGAAACATCACAGCCCGGGACCTAAGAAAAATTCTCAAAAACATATGATAGGCCAGATTTGTAGTAAGTTAATGGAGTTACACCAGTGATCAATTTGTCCAACTGTATTTAGTTTTAGGGAGGTTATTAAAAGGGTGGAGTGTTCATGGAAACTATGTAATGTGTATGACTATACAATATGGGAGTGGTGGTGATTCTGTGTTTATATACATTCAACTGATATAGAAATACACAAGATAGAAAATAAACATTGTTCTGCATATACCCATAACCACTTGCAACAGCAGTCATTGATACATTCTCTTATTCTCAGTTGCCTCCTATTGTTTGTGCAGGTTAAATATGAAATATTAGATCTTTGTTTCTGAAACAAAATATAATTTACACCGTCATGTTATCTAAAATCTTTATTTTTACAACACACAACCACTAAACTTCCCTAGAAAAACTCTACTGCTATTTTTCTTAGGGTTGGAATGATTAATATAAATGTCTTACTAAGAAGGAAAAAATCACGTCAAGTCACCTGCAACATAGCTTTATAAATGAAAAGTGAAAGTTCAAAGGATCTGAGACATGAAGTACTACAAAAAGCAATAGGCAGATTGACACCAAAAAAGAGTGCCACTTTGTTTCTAATTTTAGATTATGCAGCCACTTGCGGTGCTGCTGCTTCTTCTGAGGGAGCTGAAATTACTTTACTTTAATTTTCATTTTTATTGAAAAAAGCAAAAATTGAGACATAAAAACCTTTTAACTTTTCATAATAAATTCTATTTAAAGTAGCCCAAATGCCTGAAGCACAGCTGAGTGCATTTAACTGTCTGGCACTTTATATTTTCAGAGACAAATACAACACCATTGACTTTCTAATAGCAAATAAGAAGCTAAACAAGGCAAGTGTGAAGGGACACATTTTCAGATCTTGAGTTGTTTTGTGTTTAGTGGAGGATGTTCTGAACATCAGATTCAGAGCTGGGGTATTACTGCATTCCAAATTGGCTTTGATGCTCACTTCTTCCTCAGTTTACTATGGTATTTGCCTATTTTGAGCTATGGTGATTCATCTTCAAAGCTCTTTGATGGAAAATGCTATAGATATGTCCAATGTTATTATTACTATAATAAAGTATTTGATAGACTGAAACGAAAAAGAGGATGCCTCTAGGTTTCTGGTTGGAAGCTGAAGCTAGAGAAATTCAGACTAGTAATATGGCACAATTTTGAAGAATTCTTAATCATTGGAACAACTTTACGTAGGGACGTGGTAGATTCTCCATCACAAAGTCTTTAAATCAGTATTGGCTATCTGACTAAAAGCTCTAAAATGCTATAGCTCAGAACTTATGGGCCTGATGCAGATCTTACTGGGTGTGGTTCTCTGGCCTGTGTTATGGAGATCAGACTAGATGATCATAATAGTCCCTTCTGGCTTTCCAAATATATGGATTTGTGAACACTTACATTCACTTCCCTCTCACCACCTCCACTAAATGGGCAAGTGACAGATATGAGAAAGGAAGCACATACATTTTAAGCTAAAAGTACTCCTGGAGATGGGGGAGGATATTTTTCCATTGTGACACACAAGTTCTTCCCATTAACATGACATGTATGCCGGGAGAATATTTCTTCCACATTTGGAGCAGAAAAGAGAAGTCAGCTTTACATTTTCAGACTGAACATTTCTAGTTAGTTAGTTAGTTATGGATTGAGGAGGCTTTCCAAAATTCTGCTATAATGTCACCATTATTCAGACACTAATACATGAACTTTGTACACATACTTCTACCATTCTGCTTAATTAAGTGCATCCTTATGTTCTCATTCACATGACTTTTGCTTTGTAAGGAATATCTTCAAATCACTGTGCAGGGTTTTGTTGTGGATTTTCCACTGTGAACTGTTTTGACTTTGCACAGGATGTTTAACATTCTCTGGATAATGTCACTGTATGGGCATTTAGATGAAGGACTTGATCTGTAAAGGTATTTAGGAACCTAAAGATGAAGATATGCCCTAGGGGGATTTTCAAAAGCACCTAAGCACCTTTTAAAAAAAAATCTGGCCTGTAGTAATTTAACACTTCTTCCAGGGTTTATGTTGAGTTATATGATTATTGCTAGAAATTAAATGGAAGTTAGTCATTGTTTGGTTGTAAATTTATTAAAGTATTAAACACATTTTCAGAAATGAGGTTGCTTAGGCATCTCATGCAGAACCAGTTTAAATAAACCTATCAGGTTTAAAGGTCAGCTCAGGGTAAAGGATTTAGCAGACAAGGCTTGATGCTTTTTTAAAAAGAAAAAATCCTATAGATACTAAAGCGGATAGTGCCCTCTAGAATTAAGGGCACATTTTCAAGCGTGGGTGCATTAATTTAGGCACCTAGGTTCAGCTGTGGCAGAACAGGTTTTCTGGAGGGCTAGGACCAGGAATTTGTCAGTTACTGTCTTGTCTGTTTACATTCCAAGATCATTGGAGCAGGGACCATTTCCTACAATGGCTCTAGTTCTGATGGATCATCTGGATATGACTGGAACACAAATGTTAAATAATATGATGTTAAATGGATAATTTGGGGTGTAGAAATTGGAAGTACAGCGAGTATGAGAGAAAATACACGTTGCTTAGATTATTTTAATTGATCGGTTACCTCTACTAGGTTTCTCATTGTTCTTTGGATCTTTTTAGCTGAAGTAAAGTATAGGCAGGATAATTTATTATTTTTTTTAAAGCAAACAAAAACTTACCTAAAACAAAATAAGGATGGTTAGATAATAGTTTAGTGTCAAAAATTGAACTCAACATGGGATGTTACATCTTTTCAGAGATGATAAAGCAGTTCAATTCATTCAAGGTCTTATTGCAATCTTGTTACAAAGGCAAACTTCTGTGCCAGTCTAGACAGGTGATTTTTGGTACTAACATGGAACTATAGACCCTTTCCTAATTCCAGTCAAGCTTATGTGCCAATGGAATGATGGCACGGCTCATGTCAGTTCAACCAAATGGTTCTATAGTAGAATTTAGAAATTTAAACAAGCTACTTAATTCTCAAAGAATGCTAATTCCGTTCAAAATTACCTTGCCAAGCGGATACTCATAGCCCAGCTTTGCCAATTGTACATGTGCAAGACTATCATACATTAAACAAAACAAAATAAACGTGTAATGAAGAAGAATAGCACCAAAATTCTCTAGAATGTATCCTATATTGAAAGCTCTTATATACCACTTTATCCTAAAGGTTTAAATAGTGATAAATATCTAGCTTGCAAACCAGTTTAAAGCTCCTTTCCCCTTTTTTGTCTAAGAAGCTGTTAGTTCTTTTGACCAAAATCAGCCTCAAAAGTGCACACAGCTCTGAAAGACTCAGGGTTTCTTGCAGTAACTTTTGCTCCAGGGAAGCACAACTTTCTCTTATAAATATTGTTAGGTTTAATTAGAGTAATGAGTTTCTCCAGCTTCAGTGCTCAGTTACTTTTAATTTAGCATAACTTCCAGACAATAACAAGACTAGTTATTAATAGAAGGGGGTGCTCTCACTGGCCAGGCATTGACAGGTCTGTTCAGTCTCTCTCTTTCAGATGTTTTGGTTTCAGGGTGCAATGTCTCAAACAACATGGGGTACTTTGTACATTTTTCTGCTGGGCAGCGTAGCCTTGCTCCTCTTTTTGGCAAAGTTGATGTGGACCAACCAGAAGCTGATCCATGATTCTGATAAAGGTTTCAAATATCTAAGCAGAATCTGAGGTGTCCTTTCTTGTCATCCAGTGAGAAAATGAGGTGTGTCCTTTCTAGCATCATGCAACTTTGCCTGGAAAATTCCAGTGTCTTCGTGCGAAACATCTCATGCCATAGCAGTTTTTATAAGACCTGTTGAACTATATGCTGAATACCTGTTAATTTAGCTCCGGTCAGTAACTCTCTTCCACAAGTTACTTTCTCTGAGCCCATTTGCAGCGTGATCCTTTGGCCAAATTTGCATGACTCCATACTCTTTCCATCATCACTTTTGACGTTTTGACCAAAATCTTATGTAAAGTCTCTTCATGCTCCTTGATGTATTTTGTCCTTGTCTGGTAGTTCATCCTGCAGCAGTATAAATCATTTGACTCATTTGTTGTTTGTATTACTGTACTGTAGTGCTAGGAGCCCTGATTATAGCCCCATCGTCCTAGGTGTTGTGCTTGGTCAATCATCAAAAGGAAATAACAAAGAAACCATACAAAACAGCTATACGCATCTCTGTGCCACTACTTGATTAGTCCTTGCACGTCAGTGGCAATGTTAGGGAGTCCTGCCCATGAAAGGATCTTACTCTGCATATGTGCCAAATATATGGTTGAGCTTATAACACACTGGCTGATTCAAAGATTTACACCTCACATTGGCTTCTCAAACATGCTATTGGAACGTATCAATTGCTTTAATGCAAAATAAAAACCTCCATTAGATATTATTAAATATTTGTTTTTATATAGGTATTTATTGATTACAATTCTATTTAAAATTGACAGCATGGTCCAAACTGCTTGCAGTATTTCTATGGCTGCGTAGGCCACAAATTGCAATGAAGCTTCCTCAAATTGAAGAGGTCTATTAAGAATACTTGGATAGCTTTAATCTTCTGATAGTTTTTTAAATCTTAATTGGTATCTTTCAGGGTTTATTTTATCCAGTAACATTCTACCTTGCGGTTCTGCAAGAAATATAATATGATCTATTCTGTTACTAATTTACAGGCATAAAGTATACAAAATAGAAGAAACGGTAATAGAAGTTACATCATAATTTAGCAAGAGTTTGTGGTTAACTAGCTAATTAGCTTATGTAGTTATTAAATCTTCTGGGTGAGAAAAACAGAAGCAGCATCTGCTGTTTGATAAAGCTGACACCAAGTCCTGACTGACAATTTGAGAACCGCTGCCATAGAATGTGCATTTGGCAGATTAAAAGCACTCTGGCACTGCTTTTATGGCAAGTTAGACCTAAATGATGAAAATATTCTTATGGTCATAGCAGCCTGCTGTGCACGCCATAATATTTGTGAAGCTAAGGGTGAAAAGTTTACCCAGGGGTGGAACACGGAGGTGGATCCATCTGATGGCTGATGTAGAGCAACCAGATACCAGGGCTATTAGAGGGATACAATAGGGGGCTATTTGAATCAAGGAGTCCTTGAGGCTCCATTTTGACAATGAGCACTACTAATGTGTCTTTCTATACAGCACTCTGCCATCTTTGTTAACTTGGTGCCTTGCATGAAAATTTTGATGATCCCTGATTTTGATTTGTAGTCTGATGATCCAATTGCCACTGTGTATTAATTGCAGCAGCAACCACTCTGTGTAGGGGACAAATAAAAATTGATTATCTCTCAGGCTGTGTTTTATTAAATACCAAATAACACACACAAAACTCTTGGTGGGAATGGAGATTACAGTGAAGGGCAGTGTAGGCTTTCATAGCTGTGTGTATGTTCCAGCTATCATTTTGGAAGCTGTCTAAAGGGGTGAAGTGAACAGGCTATTGAGATGGGCAAGGAATGTGTGGGATGAGTTTGCAAGGAATGTGTGGGATGAGTTTGGGGAGGGCATGGCAAGCAGGTCTGTATCAGCTGCAGAGCGGAGGTGTGTTAATACTGGACACTTAGTGATCAGTGTGAATACCAGTGAGACATGGTACGCTCGATTTGCAGATCAATAAGGTTTAATGTATAAGGTTTTCTATAGATATACTAGTTAAATACAAAGCCTAAAATTAACTACAATATATCATACTCATTAAGCCTGGAGAGCTAAGCAATCACTCAGAAGGCTGTATACAGGAATGGCTTTCTTCAGGGGCCCTGCCAGGGAGTCGGTGGACCCTCTGGTCCGACCAGCAGCACCTCCCATGGAGTCAGATGTTGATGGAGTGCATCCCTTTGTCTAAATAGTGACGTCTTATAAATTCCATTAATCACAACTTGGATACATTGCGTGCGTACACAAATGCAACCTTGTCCAATGTACACAATGGTAGAATCAATGCTATTATTGGGTAACAAAACATATTGACAATTCCATACATCCAATTCATCTTTCTTACAAGGGTACGTAAATTGTCAGTGGTTCTTCACAAATATATCCCAATTCTGATCCCAACATGGCTTCACATGTGCAGTTTTGCAAACTAACCAATTGAGTTTCATTTCCTTCTTTCAATCCCCATGTCAGGTGTTCAATGGGCCATAGCACTCCAATTTTTACACTGAGGTCTAGGGGGACTACTCTGTATGTCTATGATGTGAGCAGCAAATATTGTCATTACATGTGCTGTAATCACTTGGGCCTGGGCATCTACTCTGAAATTTAACATCTTCCATCAATGACTTAAGGCCCTTTTTTTGGGTGGCGACATCATCCCAAATCAATTTCTTTATTTCATCAGGTAGGACGCCTCTAAGTCCTTGTCAAATGATACCTTAGCCTGTTCCTTGAGCCCAAAGCTATGCTTATATGCAACCTACAGCTTTGGAGGTAGCATTTGTCATAATTTTTGTGAGGCTTAATAGGCTTAGACGTGCTTTTTCATTGTTCTTTTCCCAGGGTACCAATATATCTCCAAGTAACTTTTTTTTCCATATCCCAAGGCTTAATGTGTGTGTACTATGGGATCTGATAGGGCTCCAAGGCTTCTGCCTAGGATGTGTAACTTTTTTGTCAAAACTTCTTCATTAATTCTTCTCCAGTACTTGGCTCTTATAATTATTTTCTTTTAACACCAAGTCCCCAACATTGTATTCTGTGGGCTTAGGAGCACAATGTACAACTACACTCAGATAGGTGTTTATGTACATCACTACACTTACAGAGGGATTCACTAAAACCCATTGTGGATAATGTACCTTCAGTTCGGTAACAGGTGTCTTTCCCTTTATCAGGTGGAATATTCCCATGTAATAATAGCTAAAATCGGCTTTGTTATAAAATACTTCAGACCAATTTTGACACCATAACAATGTGTTGCTCTGTTCCTCTCTGGTCCAATTCACTCTGTGTAAATAAATCAAATCATCTGGGCCAGCTTCTTCTCAAGGGGTACTCATTTTGGTGACATTAATTGTGAGTTACCCCTCAAAATTACAGCAAGTCGTCATCTTAAGCTCCAAAGCATCTTCTCCCAGCCACACGGTAGTGGGTAGGGGTACGATCCCAAAACATCTGTCTGAGATTGCACCATCTTTCCCGTTCACACCAACATAGCACAGCAAACACACACAGTAAAACAATAGCAAGAACGTCATACAACTCTCCTTCATATTGCATACCTTGATCTTGTGCTTCCGTGAACTGTCGTGGATCTGTGTGATAACTATCTACAAACAAAACAAAAGCAGGATCTATAGACCCCATTAGTATGAATTACTTACAACATATATTTATGGGAAATCTGATCCAGATTACATAGACTAAATGATATAAGGTATGCGGTGCTACCTTGCTCAGAAGAATAGTCAGTTGTTAACATAGAAGTCCAATAAGGGGGAAGAATGAACAAAGTGAAAGAGAATAATGAGAAGTACCTGCAAACTGCACTTTTGTTTCCTCAACTGCACGACCACCCATGGGTCAGTGAAAACAAGATGAAGGAAGGGGACCAATATATAATTCTTCACGAGTTCTGCTTTCCAGATCATATATTCAACTTTCACCATCAACTGCAAATTCTGCTACTACCATGTGCCCAACCATGATTATGGGTGACTCTCTATTTTCCAAAGTTTAGTAATGAAGACGATAGTTAACTCACAATAAAATTATTGCTATTGTGTCTGTGGCAATTAGAACTACACTGTAATGCCTCCAAATCACGAATCATGAGGGTCCAGACCATATTCAAGTCCTTCAGCTGAAAGAAAATATCAATAACTCATTGCCAAAATGTGCTACAGAGACCACATAATAATCACTCCACATAAGTGAGATCAGAATCTAGCCCAATGTCTCCCTCTTGCTCCTCCCCTCCTTGAATCACTTGTGATAAGCCTTGTATGGTAATTTTTTAGGTGTCGACATTCTAAAAGAGTCTGTGTTTAATTTCAGACACTGAATCCATGATTTGCTTGCCAACCACTGTGGCATTGCTCTATTATTCCATTGCTCATGTATAATATTCTCATCATGTTCTTGCTAATCATTTTTAAGGAGACATAAGAACTATGTTTCAAAATTTTTAAAACCCAGGGTTCTGCTGGAAGGGGGTGGGGTAGGGAGGAAAAGCAAGTGGAAGAAGAAACAAGCCAGAGTAAACATATGCTTAAAAAAAACCATCAGTCTTGTATCCTGTCTGTTTACACTGATGCATTCAGAAACAGCACTGAAGAAACTTTACAACATCTACTTTACCTGAACATTTGATTTTTGAAGAGATTAGTTCTAGGATGTGTGTCTCAAACACAATGAAGAGTAAATAGGAATGCTATTGATGTGACTGACATAAATACTTTGAAGATGATTATTTGTGAAAACCCTGGTTTCTGAACTGAGATGTTAGGCGGGTGCTGAGCAACATATTTTAAATCTGTTACCAAAGAATGTGCTTACCACTGACCATTTCAGGTGGAGAAACGTGTTTTGTTTTTCAAAAGATGATTAACATAACTGAGCTACTTCAGCCAATTAAGAATGTTTACCTCTATATTCATGTGGTATAGCAGAAAAAGGGAAACACCAGGACCATGACCTTTCCCCAGCTGTGCAGTGGTAGGGGATGTTCCACTCTTCTCAGTCTCAAGCCTTCAATAAGCTGGTACGCCTCATTCCCTCTGTGGATCTGTGATGGTAGTGCAGCTGCCACTTTTCAGAAGGATCCGGAATAACTGTGGTGTCTAGATATTTCTACCAAAACCCACTGAACTGCCTCATACAAATGGAAAGTAAATTATCTTAACCTTCTGAGGAATGGAATGGAATACTAAGTAGCTGATGCATTCATTATCCAAGACAGAATGGGAAAAGTAACAGAATAATGGGGAAAGGGCACACAGGGACACTAATGTTATATTAAGAGATGTCTCAGTTCTTCTCATTCATGCCCTGTGGTGGGCAGGCTGCTTAAATCAAGCAAAGAGTGCATTATGCCATACGCATCACTGGCACCACAGAGTTTAGTCAGTGACTCTCTGCAGGACAGAGGAGACAAATGAATGTGTGTGACACATGACTGGTGAGGCAGAAGTAGAGTGCTGAAACCAAAGCTTGTGACAGACTGGCTGTATCCTGGCATATAGTCTCTTCGTTCTCTGGACTCTGTACAGATGACAGTTGTGTTTAATGTTTAGTTCAGGCAACCAAACAGGAAAGGGTAGCTGCCTTATTCAAAATTTTATAAAAGATCAATTGGTTGCAACAGAATTGGAGCCAAACACCTGTCCTTTTCCCTTTTGCTTGTACTGTCAGCTCCATGCACAATGTGAGGGTAACTAGAGCTGTGAAAGACTGTTGATGCTGATGGAAAGAGGAAGTGGAAGGTAACATGGCCTTCCCTCAGAGAGAGAGTGAGTAAGAAGCCAGGGAAGTGTGTATTTTTGTAGGCAACATCGATACAAGTAGCAATAACAATTGTTCTTATCATTGTGCACAGCAAAAAAGAAAAAAGTTGGTCCAAACTTCTGTACATGATTCCAAAGGAGACAGTGGGCCACCTTTAGTAGGGGGTCAATGGAGTTACACCAGAGTTTTTAATCCAATACCTACAAAAGTAAACAGTTCTATAAAAATAAATCTATAAATCAATAGTGCAGCGTGATCCAGAATATGGGATACAGTATACTGGTCACCCATCTCAGATAGGTGATTGCAGACTAGATGAGGTTCAGAAAAGGGCAACAAAAATTATTATGGGCATGGGAAAAACTCTCCCATGATCAGAAATGGAAAAGATTGGGATTGTTTAACTTAGAAATGAAACAAACAAGAAGGAACATAATAGAAGTCTCTCAAATAACATATGGTCTTGAGAAGATATACTGGGAGCTTCTGCTCTCCCTCTCTCAACATAAAAACAAGGTGAAATTCAAAGAAGCTAAGGGGGGGATTGAAAACCAATATCTTTTCACACGATATTTAATTAGACTGTGGAACCCATTGCCATCAGATGTCACTGAGGTCAAAACCTCAGCAAAGTTCAAGGAGAGATTGGATGTGTATACATATAACAAGCATATCCCATGTTATAATAGTTAATGCTAGCCTACATTTTGGAAGAGAGATAAAACCTAATGGGTTTAAAACCGTTTCTATCTGTAAGGGATTAAGAGGATGACAATTGGACTCAGATTATCCCACCTCTGCCTAATGTGAGGGTTTTTTTGCACCTTCCTCTGAAGCATCTGAGTGCTGGGTATGGTCAGGTCAGGGGCGTAGCCAGAAGTGATTTTTTTGGCAGGGCCTATGGCTGACACAGGTGGGTCTGCTGAAAAACAAGGGCTTCCCAAACTTCCTGCTTCTGGCCACGTGACTGGAAGCAGGAAGTTCGGGAAGTCACTGGCCAAGAAAGCTCCAGTTGCCAAGGTAGCTTGGATGGGCCTGCTTTCAAAGTGGGTGGGCTATGGTCCACCCTGGCCCACCCATAGCTATGCTGCTGGATCACAGATAGGAATTGCCATATTGGAACAGACCCAAGGTCTGTCTAGTCTAATATCCTATGTTCCTAGTTCTTTTGCTATCTTGATTTTGAGGATAATGACCACCAAATATTAAATGAGTCATGTCACCATTTAAGGGCAGTTGTCTATGAAGTTTGTCTCTGAAATCAGGGATTATTTGGAAAAGGTTAATGTTTTTCATACAACTGCTTGGAACATCTAATTGTCATAGATAGGTACTGAATAGCAGGCCCTGCAAAACTCTAGACTGAAAAAGCTTATGAGATTGCTTGATCTCTCCATGTGCACACCAGTGGGTTCATTTAAAAAATGTCTTTGACTCATAAGGCCATTCTGTCATATCCAAATACATTGAGACCTTCTGATATGGAGATCAGTTTTTGCCTCCCCAGAACAAGTTCAGTGAACTAAATAAAGATATTTCAGAAAATATAGATTCTGTTTATGTCTATATCATTACTCTATTTTATGGCTTGCCTAAGGTTGGCTGGCTAACATGCAATTGAAGTTATACATGAATACACAAGCAGGTGAGCCTGGGTGCTGATTTGGGCTATTTAGAGTTTTAAAAGGCAGGTTTTAAAAAGTAGTTATGCTTAATATTGTTGTAGGTGGAACACTGTGTGGAACTGAAATAGTTGATGGTTACCATACACGAGTTACATATGGAAACATAGGGAAGAATCATATAACTCTTTGCACTACTAACAAAACATAGATTTCTAAAATCAACTTCTAAAGACTTTTCAAATGTTCTAGAAACATTTACTAGTAGACATGTACTTTCACTCTTCAAGCTAGCAGTAAGAATGCTGTAACCTCAATTTGCATTTCATAGCTGGATTCAACCACCTCTTTCAGAATGTTAGATATAACATCTAAGGAACAGTAAGGGCATGCATAATACTGTGTACGTTTTTCTAATAGTGCGCACAGTGAGAATTTTAGGGTTGTTCTCTCTCAAAGGTTCGCTCTCCGAAATCCTCCTGGCTTTTGAAGCCATTTAACTGAACATGGCAGAAATAATTTATTCTCAAAGATTGAGAGAGGACATACACGGATCCCATAACTAGATACCCACAGACCTTCAAAGCAATTAGAAAGGTAGAGTGTGCTGAAAAGGCTGTAGTGTATAGTTCACCTACTGGGTTTTTTAACTATCCTTGAAAAAAGTGTTTTCAGATGAACATTTTATCGACAAATGCCAATTTGTCAAAGCCAAAACTTGTGAAAACAGATCGCTGTTGGGGAAAAAAAATTTTTGGGAAGGTTTCTCAGATCCAGAATGGAATTTCTTGTCAAAACAGGAAGGAGAGAGAGTGATCCCTAAATACCCAATAGCCCAGGGGTTCAGGTGTTCACATGAGATGTGGGAGACATGGGGTCAAGTTTCCATTCTGCCTGATTTGGAGCAGGTACTTGAATGTGTGTGTGTCTCACGTAGACAGACATTTGAAAAATTGAAGTTTTGTTCTGCCCAAGAACAAAAACAAAAAGTTGAAACGTCACAATTTTTCATGCAATGGAATCCTTGTTTCCCTAATTAGGAGTAAACCATAGTCCATCATATCTGCATTTCCAAGACCAGGAGAAATAGATCTGTGTATTCACAATAGATCTGTTCTATTGGAAAGCCACCTGAACTCAGAGGAAGTATACTGTGAAGGCAGACTGCTCCTCAGCACCTTTCTGTCCCACAATGACTGTGCTATGGATATCTTGTAGAAACCCCTAGAGAGGGGGAGAACTACATCAGAAACATGGAAATTATCCTGATTTTCCCTTCAACTGGTGGCAGAATTTTAACAAGACATTCCTACAGGACCCCAAGAGTCTCTTCTAGCCTGTTGCTGCTCTCCCAACCTCCACCTGTGTAAGAGAACATCTACACAGAGAAACTTCAATGATGTCTGGTAACAAGGGAACTTATATGGCTGCCAATACTGCAGTATCTGAGCTCCTCACAGTCTTTAATGTATTTATCCTCACAACACCCCAGTGAGGTAAGGAACTACTTTATTCCCTACTTTCACACATGGGAACCTGAGGCGCAGAGATGTTGAGCATCACAAGAAGACTGTGGAGGAGCAAGAAGTTGAGCTTGGGACTCCAGAGTCCTAGGGTAGTGTCCTAAGCACTGGGACCATTCTGCTCCCAGCCACAAACAATATGCCCTCCCTCCCAATGGGCACATTTTGATACCCACCAAACTGGAGGCATATCCACCATCATGAAGCTCTTCATTCTGAATTTCCTCCTGTTGTAGGGAACAGGGAGACTATTTCAAACATTTGGCAGCTATTGATTTGTTTTTAACCAATTAACCAAAAAGCATCATAGGTTTTAAAACTATTGTGATCATTTAGTTTAGTACTGTGATATATCCAGTTCCTCTATCGGCGCTTGTGATGGAACCTCAGGGGCAGCCTCCTGCAGCAACAGCAGCAAGTACTTCCATCACACACAGATCCCCTTAATTAGCAGTTTGACTTTAAGCAAGGTGAATATGATTTCTAATGATTAGGTCCATATTCTCAGCAGAGGACTATGTTAATTGCTGGCCACTGTCCATTAAAAAAAATAAGACCATAATAGCATACAGTATGTTGCCTGCTCTTAGATATCAGGAAGCTATCGATATTTTTATGTCCCATGCCAGCTTTGTTTTCTCTGTATGGTTTGTATTGTTCAGTTACTCTGGTGCTGTGTCATTGCCTACAAAGTTTTTGGCTTTGTATGTAATAAAAAAGACAGTGCTGGTCCTGGGCAGTTAAGAAAGTCAGAGAAATTTATAGTGCGGAATTTCATTTTAAACACTCCTGGGGGTTGAAACTGTCCTAACATATAAGCTTCCTGAGAGCTAATTAAAGTCTATTTACAGAATGTTTTGAGGGAGAAAGAATGTGGGTTGATATGTTTCAGGCATTCTGGGATGTTGGTGAAAGGTTATTTATTGTGTGTGTTTGTTCATCTGCATTCCTAATAACAGTAGCATTCCCCTTCACCTAAAATGAATCTACAAAGCATGGAATGCTCCCACACAGAAAAGATCCAATGTCTATGGAGCAACTCCTTTCTGACCATTCCTGCAGAATTCAATGTTTATTAATAAGAAAGGGCTAGTTTTGGTGGAGGCGGAGTGAACTATCTCATTGTCTCTCCAACCCAGAGAAGATATAGCTTCATTTGAAATTCCTATTCCTTTTGGGTCTGGAGAAGTGAGCCACCAAAAGTCTCCTTGTAAAATTCCTGGGGCTACCTCAGCTGTGGCTTCTATAGGCCACATCTTCTCTCTTATCCTATTGGCATATAAGGCCCATCTCACTTGTAATTTGCTTGTTTTTGTATTGATTCTTTCATGTGGTATTTTTGTGTTTGTTTCTATGCAGTGTTACAGAAGTGAAGGTATAAAAACATGCAATACATGTAGATAAAATAAAATATACAGCACCATATTGTACCATCAGTTTTTAAGCATTACTACAGTGATATCAGTGATGAGTTCTCCTTAATAACTGATGGTGTAGGATGTCCCATGCTAATTAAGATTCAGATGACAGGTTGAGTTCAGGTTATTGTACATCATTTTTGCTATTACAAGACACAACCACGAAAAGACAAATGATTAAAATCAATATTTAAAAACAGAGAGGCTGCTTTGGTAGGTGTGTTTTTTAAATTATCTAGTTCTTAGTACAGTGATTTCCAACCAGTGCCTGCCAGTACTGGTTCTTCCATGTTTTGTGAATGAGTGTCTGACCCTGGAGGGGGAGGGGATATCAAAAGGGCACAAATGAATTCCAGACATCAGTCCAGTCCCAAGACCAACTTAAACCATGGCTTAGTTTGGGGGCTGCAAGAGCTCCAAACAGGCTGTTCCAGTAGCCCAGGATGCAAGGAGCAAATCAACATTCTCACCACACCACCTATACCTTGAATTCCAGATCCTGCCCCCTATCGTAATGATAATATGCCTGTGCATTGGGTGCTGGAGTTCTCCCTCTGCCCACCTTCCATTCAGTTATGAGGCTGGGTTCTGGAAGAGCCTCGTTTCATTACAGGTGAGAGCAGACAAAAGTGATGGGGAAATAGGGTGCAGTGGGTGGTACAGTTTGGGTCCTAGTATGGCAAATTGATACAGTTGCCCAGAAAAGTTGGCAACCACTGGTTTTGAAAATGAGTTCCATGGATTAATGGCAAAATTCCCATTGACTTAAATAAAGCAAAGGAGGGCCCTTATTTTATATAGTATGTAATGTACAGGTATGATTCATTCTATACTTAATGTACTGGATGTTAAAAATTACTTTGTTTTTATTTCCATCAACCTTAGGCCGAGTTGGCTGAGTGGCTGGGTCTGATGCACTACATGGAAGTTCTGATGATGATCACCAGTATTGAGTACACTGCACCAATATCGGATGAAAATGTGACCGTGACTGACATAGAATTTGACAACGTTCCAGTTCGTTTGTATGTACCCAGGAAGCAATCTGGTGGGCTGAAAAGGGCAGTGATTTACATTCATGGTGGAGGCTGGTGTGTAGGAGGCTCAGGTAAGTACAAGGACTGCTTCTTTTAACTAGCAAGAGTCTTGTACGAAAGGTCTCACCCAACTTGTGTAAGGGGTTAGTTTTTGTGTACGATATTGTCTTCTAGTCACTGGCCCACAAAAATGATGAAGGACCGGTTACTAATCACAGTTGCAATACGTCACCTGTAGTTCAGGTGATACAGGTCAATGTCTTTTGAGGAGAAGAATAAAAGTTCTTCTTCCATATTCTTGTATATGTGATCATATAAATGTCATCTACGGTGCATGGATTTGTTACACTAACAAAAACAGAAGAAGGGAACAAGAAAGGAAATGGCCTGGTCCCTCGCAAGGGAGAAGTGTATCTAAATGGAGAAGGCGGGTGTTTCTCAGAGGAGGGAAGTCTCATGAGAGGTTGACTCACAGATAGGACAATGCTCATGGTGGTGCCATGTGTGGGGAGGGAAAAGCATCCATCACAAGGGAGTGGCTAAATTTCTCTTGGGTTGTGTGTGAATGATGGGTGGGCGTTCATGAGAACGGGCTGAGTGAGGGGAGAGAAGCCTACCGGAGTAATCAGCACTTCTGTCTGTCTTTCCACTGGCAGGGAAAATGTGTTACAAAAAAAGAGAGTTTATATTTCTCCATGTCTTTCATGGTTCCCCTAGGGTGCTATGTTACATAAATAAATAAATCCAAAGCACCTATGTAATTTAAAAGAGTCTCTTCCATTTAGGGAAATCTTTTCCTGTCATTTCTGCATTTCTCCGGGAAAATATATCTCTTTTGTTCCAGTTAAATTTGTGCTATCGGACACTATCTCTGTTTAATTTTGCTTAGTCCTCTACCACATTATTTCCAACAATGCATTTTAAAATGTTTTAATATTTTGTGCTGTGCTTTTGATAGTCTTATTTAATTGGAATTATTTCTCTTGTCTCTCACATTCACACCCAGTCATGTTCTCCCTCAGTGCACACACTCTCTGCTTTTTCTTACTGCACTTTAATGACTATAATGAATAATTATAAATTACCAGTTTAGGGCAAGCAGCCAAAGTGGCATCACAAACATGGCATCCATGGCTTAAATTCCTAATGATCACTAAATAGCTCACATTGCATTGCTCCTATACACTGGGGAGGGTGGTAGCTAGTCTGCCAGAGACAGATAAATTATCTTCTCAGTAACACACGTGCAACCTCTTTAATTTCAGCATGGTCGCACACGTGACTGAGAGATGAATCTGCTCCCTGCGGTAGTTTTCATTCCTTTTTTTGTCTGTCATAAAACCCAAGACTTCACTAGTTTGAATAATACTTTGCTCTTTCATGGATGTCTTCTTGGATAGCAAAAAACAGTTGAATCATTTGTTTATTTTGTGCTTCTTGATAAAGCTGTGTGCACACTGCTGCGCACGCACTGAACTGTGGAGGTTTTGGAAAGGGACCAGAGGTCTCCTGCTAAGAGAAACGTGGATCTGTTTACATATTTGTTTTTAAGTGCAATCAAATATGTTTTAAGTGACTTATTTCATTTCAGCCATGGAGCCCTATGACCTCCTGTCAAGATGGACTGCGAACAAGCTAAATGCTGTTGTTGTATCAGTCGAGTAAGCGAGATCCTATTTCTAAACTGAATTAAGGTTTGGGATAAATTACTGTACGGTTGCTATATATTTGTGTTGGGAAGTGTGTTTTATGAGGTTAACAATAATTACTTGCAAACCAAAACTGCAAGGATTTTAATAGTAAACACTGTTCAGTAATGATGCTTGGGTATTCTTTTGTGAGCTAAACTTCTGCCCTGCATCCTGGACAGGATTAATCCCTGCTTTTCCCACCCGTATTCATAAGCACTTGCTAATTAGGATAAACCTCAGCACTCTCCTTTTGTCATATTTTTTACATACTACAAAATGGGCCCCATACTTCCCTGCAGAAAAGTGAACACACAAGAGCCAGGACCCACAGATCCCTTTCCAGGGAATGGGTTAAGGAGGAAAAGAGCAGTACCCCTCCTGAATGCTTTCCCTCCTCCTTCCAGAGGGCCTGATCCAAATCAGTTCATTCCAATATCTGGAAAGACTTGCACTGAATCCATGCTTTATAGTGCCATTACAAAGTGAAATTAAATTCTGTTGGTATGTCCCTGGGGAAGGGGAGAAACAAACTGATTTTCATTTATTCACTCAGTATTTCATTTAGTTATGTATTTGTCTATTTAAAATAATGGTTCCATGTTCAACAGGCATATGCAACATGGAGGAAAAAATCAGCTAAAGATTGGAAGCCATTTTTTTACATCTGTTTAAAAGGCATATGAAGCTGTTCTTTCTTTTTCCATACCTCAGTTTTTACATTTTTGTAGCTTTGAAATATACAGTTTGATTTTATTTAGAAAATTAGGACTCTTCATTTTAATCAAGTTCACAGCAGAATAGATTTTTATAGTTGAATTATACATCCTTGAAGCAAGAGATTTATCACAGGCACTCCCTTACTAGGGTGTTGGGCACAGTATAAAAGCCTAGATCCAGATAATTTCTTCCTGCAGAAAAGTCCATGGGAAAGGTTGGAGAGGAAGGAAATTTCCATGATCTCCTTACAGAGACCCTGTCCATCGCATTGGCCAGACAGTTGGAGGGTGGGGGTGGGCGTGGAACATAGTTTCCTTCACCCCAGAAAAGATTGCGGTGTCCACCCCCAAACTTGACAGATCCTGATATATTCATGTGGATCCCTAAAAATCTGGAAGAGGCCAATGCCATCTGTGGGGAGGTCCTGTGCCTCTGTAATAGCTCTGGCAGTACCCCACCCCTGCTCTCCGGCAGTGCAGCTTCATTATATTTAATGGTCTTGGTAAAGCATAAGAATGGACACACTGGATTGGATCAATGGTCCATCTCGCCCATTGTCTTGTCTTATCTTCAGACAGTGGCCAGTGCCAGGTGCTTCAGAGGGTATGAACAGAACAGGCAATCATCGAGTGATCCATCCCCTCTTGTCCACTCCCAGTTTCTGGCAGTCAGAGGCATAGGGGCACCTAAAGCACGGGGTTGCATCCCTGACCATCTTGGCTAATAGCCATTGACAGACCTATCCTCCATGACTTTAACTTGTGTTATCTGAAGGGGTAAATAACACTTCCTTATTTATTTCCTTCACATCACTCATGACTTTACAGACCTCTATCATATCCCTCCTTAGTCCTCTTTTTCAAGCTGAAAAGTCCCAATCTTTTAAATCTCTCCTCATATGGAAGCTGTTGCCTCTCTCTGTACTTTTTCCAATTCTAATACACCTTTTGTTGAGCTGAGTGACCAGAACTACAAGCAGTATTCAATGTATGAGCATACCATGGCTTTCTATACTGGTATGATGATATTTTCTGTCTTATTATCTATCCCTTTCCTAATGGTTCCAAACTTTGTTAGCTTTTTTGACTGCTGCTGCACATTGAGCTGATGTTTTCAGAAAAATTTCCACAATGATTTCAAGATCTCTTTCTTGAGTGGTAACAGCTAATTCAGACTCCATCATTTTGTGTGTGTAGCTGGGATTATATTTTCCAATGTGCATTATTTCGCATTTTATCAACATTAAATTTGATCTTTTTGTTTATCTTGATAATTTTGTTTCCCAATCACCCAGTTTTGTGAGATCTCTTTGTAACTCTTTACTATCTGCTTTGGACTTAGGCTGTCGTGTGTAATTACTCAAGATAGTTATGTGGCTATACAGTACAAATGCATCCACAGAACCCAAGGCCTGTGTATCTTTTTTTTTTAAAAAGGATTGCCTATAGGGAGTTCATTATTAAATGTCAAACCTGGATTTTATTTTCAGATCACTATCAAAAGATTACTATCAAAGAGCCATTTGCAATGTTGAGCAAACCACTGGTCAGCATGAGTGGCCTAATTACAGAAAAAGTACAATAGTGGGTACTAAGCACACAATAATGCAATCAATTGAAGACTACTCCTAGGATTGCCATTGTTCTCATACCCTGCTTTTTGCAATAGGAAACGACACCGTCACCTTCACCTTTGTCCGGGTGGGGGAAGATCGGTCGAGCCACTCCCGGTTGGACAGCATCTATTTCTCCCGTCACCATCTCTCGCGGGCCCACTCCTCCAGCGTATGGCTGGCCCCGTTCTTGGATCCCCACTTGGTGACCGTGACGGCCTCTTTGACGGCAGAGAGGCTGGGGCCGGCCTACTGGCACTTTAACAACAGCCTGCTGGAGGATGTGGGCTTCGTGGCGTCCTTCCAGGAGTTTTGGCTGGCCTGGCGGGGGCAGAGGCGTGTCTTTCCCTCGGCACGGCGCTGGTGGGACATGGGGAAGGTGCGCGCCCAGCTCTTCTGCCACGACTACAGAGGGATGCGGGGATAGAACAGTTGGAGCAGGAGGTCTTAGCGCTGGAGAGGCGTCTAGCCGCCAACCCCGAGGATCCATCCCTCTGTGGAGCGTGCCGGGAGAAGCGGGAGGAGCTCCGGGCCCTCGAAGACCTCCGGGCTCGGGGTGCCTTCATTCGATCCCGCATCCGTCTCCTTTGGGAGATGGATCGTGGCTCCCGCTTCTTCTACGCCCTGGAGAAAAGACAGGGGACCCGGAAGCACGTCACCTGCCTTCTGGCGGAGGATGGTGCCCCCCTCACGGATCCGGTGGAGATGCGTGGAATGGCCCAGGCCTTCTACGCCGACCTTTTCTCCCCAGATCCGACCGATGCTGCCGCCCGCAGGATGCTCTGGAACGAACTTCCCATGGTCGGCATGGGCGACCGGGACCGGTTGGAGCTACCTCTCACTCTGGCCGAATTCTCGGAAGCCCTCCGCCTCATGCCCACCAACAAATCCCCGGGCATGGACGGGCTGATGGTGGAGTTCTACTGCATGTTTTGGGGCGTCCGAGGCCTGGACCAAGTCCGAGGCCAGCGGAGAGCTCCCCCTTTCGTGCAGGTGGGCCGTGCTTGCCCTGCTGCCCAAGAAGGGGGACCTTCGCGACCTCCGGAACTGGCGTCCCATCTCACTCCTCTGCACGGAATACAAAATCGTAGCCAAAGCCGTCTCCCTGAGGCTGGGGTCCGTGCTGCAGGATGTGGTCCATCCCGACCAGACCTACACCATCCCGGGCTGCACCATCTTCGACAACCTGTATTTGGTCCGGGATCTCCTAGAGCTTGGGTGTAGGGATGGTCTGTCGTTTGCCCTCCTGTCTCTGGATCAGGAGAAGGCGTTCGACAGGATGGACCACGGGTATCTCCTGGGCACCCTGCGGGTGTTCGGCTTCGGGCTCCGCTTTGTGGGTTTTCTCCGGGTGTTGTACACCTCCGCGGAGTGCCTGGTCAAGCTCAACTGGACCCTGACTGAACCGGTCAGTTTCAGGCATGGAGTGCGCCAAGGCTGTCCGCTGTCGGGCCAGCTGTATGCCCTGGCCATTGAGCCCTTCCTCTGTCTCCTCCGTCGGAGGTTGACGGGGTTGGTGCTCCGTGAGCCAGGGCTGAGGCTGGTCTTGTCAGCATACGCTGACAACGTGCTCCTCGTGGTCCAGGACCCGGGCGACCTGGTGCAGTTGGAGGCCTGCCTGGCCGTCTACTCGGCAGCCTCCTCCTCCCGGGTCAACTGGGCCAAGAACTCTGGCCTGATGGTAGGGGCAGGGTGGCGGGCGAGCTCCCTCCCACCCACGCTTCAAGCCATCCCGTGGAGCGTGGGTCCGCTGCTCTATCTAGGCGTTTACCTTTCTGCCACCCATCCCTCCCTGGCAGAAAACTGGCAAGATTTAATGGACAGGGTGGTGCGGCGGCTCCGGAGCTGGACGAGACTGCTCCGGTGCCTCTCCCTTCGGGGGAGGGCGCTGGTCCTCAACCAGCTGGTCCTGTCCATGCTCTCGTACCACCCTGGTCCCGACCCCGAGTTTCCTGGCCTACCTCCAGAAGACAGTTCTGGAGTTCTTTTGGCCAGGACTGCACTGGGTCTCTGCAGGGATCCTGAGCCTCCCCCTGGAGGAAGGGGGGCAGGGCCTGTGCTGCCTTCGCAGCCAGGTCCACACCTTCCGCCTCCAGGCCCTGCAGAGATTCCTTTATGGTGCAGGTAGTCTGGCGTGGAGCCACTTGGTGCACGCCTTCCTCCGCCGCCTTCGAGGGCTCCGCAACGACCGGCAGCTCTTTTTTCTCCACCCGAGGGGTCTTCCGCGAGACCTCTCCGAGCTGCCGGTCTTCTACCAGGACCTCCTCCGGACCTGGAGGCTGGTCTCTGCCTCTGGGCCCCCTTTGGTCCCCGGGGTTGAGGATCTCCTCGCGGAGCTCCTGCTACACAATCCCCAACTCAGTGTGCAGGTGGCGGAGACCCCCTCGGTGCGACGGAGGCTGGTCCTGGCAGGAGTCACCAAGATCGGAGACCTCCTGGACTACGACCGGGGGGACTGGGTGGATCCCCACGTGCTGGCTCGGTGCATGGGGCTTTCCACCCTTCAGACCCCCCGGCGCGTACTCCAGGAGGTGAGGGTAGCCTTGCCCCCCACTGCTCACGTCTACCTCGAGCAGGTCCTGGGAGAGGGTGCTCCTCCGGCACTCTCCATCGGGCCCCGGCCCTGCGAGCCTGCTCGGGCCCCCTCCTACCCCCCAAGCACCGAGCCGGCTGCATGATCCGCAGCCGGTCCTTTTCCAAACCGCGCCGAGAGACCACCCTTTACACACTCGTGCTCCACACCCTACACTTCCCCGCCCTCACGTCCCGCCCCGACACCAAATGGCAGGACCTGCTGCCACCTACAGAGGGCGTGTACGCCTGGTGGGCCAGCCTGTATTCCACCTTAACCCCACGGCCTGCCGGCAACATCAGTTGGCGGCTCCTTCACGGAGCCGTGAGCACGGGCATGTACTTGGCACGGTTCACCCCCCGCCCCGACACCTGCCTCTTCTGCGGCACGAGGGAGACCCTGGCGCACGCATACCTGAGTGCGCCAGGCTGCAGCCCCTCTTCTGGCTCCTCCAGAACCTCCTGCTGAGGTTCTGGCTGGACTTTTCCCCGCACTTGTTTATTTATGCACACCCCGTCCGTGGCCCCACTAAGTCGCGGGACCTCCTGGTCAACCTCCTCTTGGCCCGTCCAAAGTCGCTATCTATAATACCAGGGAGGGGAGGTTGGCTGGGGAGGTGCCCTGCGACTGTGGGGCCTATTTCCGTTCCCTTTTTCGCTCACGCATCCGGGCAGAGTTCTTCTGGGCGGTGTCCACCGGCTCCGTCGACACCTTCCGGGGGCGGTGGGCGCTGTCTGGGGCTCTCTGCTTGGTGTCCCCTTCCAGTTCCCTTCGTTTATACCTCTGACCCTCACGCCCTTTCCTGTTTTTACATTCATTGTCCCAACTAATTAGTTACATCGTAGGTCCAGTGGCTCCTCTCCTTAGGCTGGGGGAGGGGCCTTGAGCGGTGGACGGGCTAATGCCCGCCCACCTCCTAGTTTGTAAATAGGAACACTCTCCTACAGCCTTCTGCCCTCGCTATATCACCCAGAGGTAATGGGATTTCCCCACATGTTTTCTCCAGCAGCATGGTTATTGTAACCAGTGATGTATGCTGGAATGCAATTATTTTCATTATAGATTTTTAGAACAGTGACAATGCAATGCATTTATATGGCATTAGTGGTGTTCTCAAATATGTCTGGGAAATTTCTAATCACAGTAACACCAAACTGGTCATATTTAGTAGTACTTCTTACCATAACAGTTCTAGCCTTGCAGAAAGGTTAGCACGATAGAAGCTAAACAAATCATTGTATGTGTTGTAGTCAGCTGGTAATTGCAGAACAATGGAAGTTCACTACTAATTTTGAATAATTTAGCACAATAACTACCAGGAGCATGATTTGTTCCATATTTTCAGTAGAATGGAAGGAGGGAAGAGGCCCACTGGCAAAATCTTGCCATTTCAACTCCATCGGATGAAGACTGAAATTTGTTCCTTGGGGTCATTGTGTCAACCTTTTTACTGTCCGGTTGCAAATGAAGAACTGTATTTCAAGTGGAAATGGTGATATTTTGCTACTGGAATAATGTGTGAATTTTCATGAAAACGAGTAACTTTGAAATAAACATGTTTGTTTTGCTAAGCAGTTCCAGTTGTAAATACTACATTTGTTTTTTTCCCCCAAAGGTACAGATTAGCACCTATATATCATTTCCCAGTTCAGTTTGACGACGTGTACACTGTAGTGAAGTTCTTCCTACAAAACAGTGTTCTTGTGCAATATGGGGTGGACCCAAATCGGATCTGTATTTCAGGAGATAGTGCAGGAGGTAACCTAGCTGCAGCAGTGGCACAGCAGGTATGTTTTTGTTCAGTTCATTTTTCTTAGCAGGGTAATTTAACAACACCACAGGTAAATATCTCTGCTCATTAAAGAAAAGTATGCCTCCCAGTTATTTTTTTAACTATATTTATACTGGCGTCCATGAGATCTGAATCGGGCTGTAAATTGGTTAATAGAAAACATCAATTCTCAGATTGGTGAATGTGGTTTTTGTATCTCAGATTGAACTGCCTCAGCCCAATTTACTTTAGTTGCTGTTACTAATGCTACCACTTAATAACACTGTTGCAGTTACAGATAAACCGTGTAGCTGATGCCACAGCATGCTCAGGGGGCAGCTCCCAAATCTGCATGCCCTGCAGAAAAAAGCTCTACTTCATCATATAATTAGTGTCAACTTTTGCAGCCCTTATCCAGGTGAAACCCCTATAATGGGGACTTTTAACAGAAAAAAAAATTGCTGAATTTGGTCCATTTTGATTAAAGTGCTACTGCAAAAAGTGACTAAATGTTAGCAACTGGTCAGTGTTGTACAGTCTTGTAAGTGGGTTGCTCTGTTAGTTAAGATATTCTGTACTGAAGAGAAAATGTTATTGCTCTGAGAAGAAATGATTGGTATTTTGTACTGTTGCAGCTTTGAAAATGTTTCAGGTTCATGGGGGTCAGTACAGCCAGGAGAAGGCTAGGATGACATTTAAGCAACCACGTGTTGAATTCATTTCATAGTACTCTCATCTTGTTTTCCATGTGTTAAGGATGCATGAAAGTTTAATTATTAGAGCCCTAAATCTCTCCTCTGATTTAATTAAACAGAGTGGATAAAGCTTATGTACGCAAAAAAATTAATGAAGTCTCAAAAGTCTGTGCTTCATAAATCATGGATATTTCAAAATAGCATTTTTTACCAGTTAGAAATGCACTAATGACTTCTAATTAATGCCCTTTAAAGAAGAACATTTTCAGATGTATTATTTTCATTCAGTCTAAGAAATAATATGAAACTATTTCTTTAATTAGCACTTACATGGGAAAACAGTTAATAACATTCAAGATGTGCTCAGAGCTTTTATACAACAATGTTGTCTTGGGTGACCTTCCTATGAACTTCTGTTTTTATTAATCTGTTTTGTTTTATTTTATTTTGCTTATACTGTAAAATAAACATTTATTAATCCATTTCTTGTAGGATTTTCACTCACTGTCAGGGAACTAAAAAACTTTAATTGATTGTGTAAACATTCTAATTTTTACAGCTGCTAGATGACCTTCAAGTCAAAGTTAAACTTAAGATCCAAGCTTTACTTTACCCTGCTCTTCAGACTCTTGATCTGGATTTGCCATCCTATAAAGATAATGAAAACAAGCCGATTCTACCTAAGTCGTTGATGATCAGATTCTGGAGTGAATACTTTACTACTGACAGCTCTCTTAATGAAGCTATGGCCTCTAACAGACATGTGCCTGCAGAATCAAGCAATTTGTTTAGGTTTGTAAATTGGAGTAATTTGCTTCCTGAAGAGTTTAAAAAGGATCATGTTTATACCAGCCCAATTTATGGAAGTTCTAGGCTTGGAAAAAAATATCCAGGATTTCTGGATCCAAGAGCAGCACCACTCTTGGTTGATGATACTAAGTTACTTGGCTTACCTATGACATATGTCCTCACCTGTCAACATGATGTCTTGAGGGATGATGGAATCATGTATGTGTCTCGACTTAGGGAAGCAGGAATTGAAGTAATACATGACCACATTGAGGATGCAATTCATGGGGCTCTAATGTTTATTACAAGCCCAACTGATCTAGCTCTAGGACATAGAGTAGCGAATAAATATATTGGGTGGTTAAATATGAACTTATAAAGTGAAAATGCATATTTAATGTGTTTGGCGCTTATTCACTGGGTCTGGGTGAAACACTGTATTTGGGGAGAAAATGAGCCTCGCTGAACATTGTGGATGTGAAATTGCCATACTGAAACTGTACATTGCTCTACGGTGTTTGGGTTCAGGTTGGCTTCTTGCCTACTCTGGCAGGTGATTTAGGCTATCTCTAATCTAAGTGCTCTTTCATCACTGGGATACAAAATCCAAGTTCAATCACACTTACTGCCATCAATTACTAGCCTTGAATTTCTCTACACAGGAATACAAGCTCACCTGCACCTGATCCTTTCCCCCCTAACTGTCCCTACCAGCTCTGAATCCTCTTCCTTCCTCTTTTCATTCCATGGGTTTTGCTGCAAAACCCACAACAAATCATACTCTCGAGTCTGTCTTTATCTTTCAGCACTTCTCTATTACAATCAATACTCCGTGCCCCATAAACCTGTATGGGTGCTGATCCACCTTGTGTCCTTCCCCCTTATCCTTGCATGGATGTCAGTGGGATCACTTAACAATAAAATGTTCATTGTAGCCAATATAATATCATCAATGATGGTCAGTTCCCGTAGACATCAGTGAGAAATGAGTCTGGAATACAGGGGGGAAGGTGGCGATGAATGTCAATTCAGAGACCAAATTCCATGGCTGAGATAAAAAAACAATTTTGTCTAAGCCTGAGAAGCCTTTGTGGCTGGCACTGGTGTGGGTATGTTTCTCTTCTTGGCAGAGTTCAAGGAAGCAGTTGAAAACGTAACTGAATTTGAATGGCTGTAAATACAATGACCGCTATTTTAAATATGTAATTAGGTTTTTGTGCCATTATTAGACTTTGTCTAATCACATTCGTTAACTTTTTCTGTTTACTGGAAGAAATAAAGTGTAATTTAACAGCATTGGATACTGTATCTTCAAAACAAATAAAACTCTGAAGAATACAACCTTGCAATAACACCATTTTGTAGCTTGTGTTTCTCTTATTACTCATTAAATGGTAAGCCTTATGATTTTGTTAGCTGAATTTATTCCATTAGGAGTATAATTGCATACAGCACATTTTAAAATCTAAGTTTAGACATGATATGCACTCAAACAAGACACAAATCTCAGTCAGTCAATATTACATGAATATGGTTTAACACAAATATAAATGTTTTATACGTTAAAAATGTATCCTAAAGGTATTGGAATCATGAAAAGCTACATGCATGAGTTTTTATTTGGTGTTTGTTTGTACTACCATAGCATCTATTTGAATATTTGTTGATTTTGATGTGCTTGTAACATGCTGGTTTTTTCCCCCCAAGAAAAACATACGATCTTCAAGATGTCAACATTTTTTTTCTAGCTCTTTATAAAAACAGAACGGGTGTAATGATTATCATATTTTTCCTTAATTTTCATCATTATTATCAATATTAAACTTGCCTTTGATTCTACCTCAATGTACGGAACATCTTTCAAACTTTGCATTTAGAAGAGTGGATAAAGAAGCTCACTTTGCATATATAAAAATAATCAATATAAACAGTTTGGGCCAAATCCTGTGAGATGATGGATCTCCTGCACTAATTTCAATGGAGCTGTGAGTGCTCAGCACCTGCTAACCCAGCGTGACTTTTGAGAACTCTTGTCTCATCTGAAAGGAAAGGGGTTGAAAAGATTACTTTTTACCAATGGGAAAAAAAGTGCTGGGAACCTTGGATTATATATGAACTATACTAGGGTCAGAGCTGGGACCCTCTGTCTATTGGGAGAAATGTTCCTTACAAAGCTTTGTACAATGTTGACAACCCTGCATTAGCTACAAGCACAAGAAACAGGGTTCCTCTTCTCCAACAGCAGGAGGCTGGATGGAGCTGAACTCTCTCTCATTTGAAATTAGTTCATTAAGTTGGGGTGTTTTTCCAAAGAATTATCTTGCTAATGATTGAAGATGTTGTTTAGAAAAGGTCACTCCTCATTCAGTCTGTTAGAAGAACTAAACAAACAGAAGAATGGTTGTTCCCCACAGGGACTGAGATTTGGGTACATACTGATTAATAGGGTGCTAATGTCTTAAGGCACAGCTGGTTTTGCACATGTGATCAGCTCTGACCTAGATAGAAAAAGACTGCATTGTCTCAGCTTTTTGGTTCTTGAGAGTCTGGAAAATATAGACTGTGGCTTCAGTTGGAAAACAAAACATTAATTTATTTTAAGCCTTAAATAGTTTGTTGGATTTGGAGAGAGAAAAAACAAACTTCCCAACAGGACACTGATTTAGGGCATTGTTATCAGAACTCATTTGTCCGTTGTGTAAAGATGTCCCGTGTCAGGCCTTCGGTATGAAGGCAACAAAGATGGAAAGACTGGAGTTAGGCAGGGTGTGGACCAGACAATCGTTTCTAATCGATGGCTTTTTGTCACTGAATACTGGGTTAAAACCTGTTTAACCTTAGAAGGTGACATCCATAGTTTTTAATTGACATCTTATACATTGTTTGATTACGAATTGCATACTCTAACTACAACATAACAGGCTTATGTGGCTTTTTCTTAGATATTTAAAAAAAAAAAAAAAAGTTAATGGAAAGTAGCATGAAGTGTTGTGTAGGTGGCCAATGGGTTGGCGATGGGGGATGGTAATTCGGTGGGGGAACAGTGGCATGATGGAGGAGCATAGGCAAGTGGTAAGGGCAGAGTGATTGAAGGATGGCTTGAGTAGATGGTTAAGTAATTGTGGCCAAAGGGTCTGAGAGAAGTGATAGGGCAAGTATGTATGTTGCCTGGGAAGGGGGAGCTGAGCAAAGTGGCTAAGAGGGCATAAGGGGAGATCCTGCTACCCCCGGGAAAAAGGGGCTTTGTGTTGAGTCATTCATAAAGAAAGAAAAGGCTGTAGATAGATGGGCTTGTTTGCTGTGGTGCTGAAGTTCATTCATCCCTGAGGAGAGAGGTTAGAGGACTGTGCTCGGGACTCAAAAAATCTAAGACTTCTGGGTTGTCACTGTTCTCTCCTTTCCCCCTCCCTGATCCTTTCTGTAAAAGAAGCTCTGAATTTTTTATTCCACCCTGATCAGAAGGATGCTGCTTCTTATTCTTGTTTCCCCTACCGAAAGGGAGGATCAGAACTATACTGGTTTTTTTTAAAGACCCTGATAAAAGAGAACCTACCATTACAAGGGAAAACCTAGCAATGTTTCTGTGGACCCTGCTGAAGAGAGAATTGTGGACCTGCCAGTTTCCCTACTAAGCAAGGCAGCTATTATGAATTGTTCCCTGCCCTATGGAAAGAAAAGACTTTGCATATATTAAGACACAATGAAAGGGGACAAATAAAAAAGTAAGTAAGTGACCCCTTGCTCTAGGGGGTGTGGTGATAACTTTTATGAACAACGGTGTGACTTGAAGATGGTCAGGTTTGACTCTTCCTTATAAGTATGTTGTTGTTTGTATTGTTGCAGGAGGTTCAGGTACGAGGTGGGGCAGAGCGGGAAGGAGTCTCTGAGGGAGTGGGCTGAGCTGCCAAGGTTGGGGCAGCTCCAAGTGTGGCATTTATGTAAATTACAAAATGAGCTGATTTGCATAATCACAACTAATTTACATATAGCCATAAACTTCATCCCATACAACACGGTGCCGCATCAGGGCTGGTGACTGGAGCCTGCTGTGCATCTGCAGGGCAAGCTTCCTCCCCACACCCTACCCTGTGACAGGAGTTCAATCTGCATGGCTCATACAGTTCTTGGCCTCTCTAAGCAACTGTCTGGCAATTGGTGCCAAGCTTGAAGGTAAACTGTGATGCAGGAGCTGACACTGAGATCCAACAAACTCATCTCACAAAAAGTCCCCCAAGCATCCTTTAGATGGGAACAACCATCACTATAGTGATCTGGATTCAAACTGATAAACAGGTGAAAGGATTTGTAGCTTACTAAGAAATGCAGTGATCCATCCGAGCCCCCAGTAAGTGCTAAGTCAGAAGCTGACACCCCCAGGCATTCTTATATTACATTTAAAAAAAAATTGCAACCTGAATGTTTCTCTAAGTCAATCACTCAAAACTTAGAAAATGCAGTGTTAATGTTGACCATGGAACTTTAATTCTACCTGATTGTATACATTAGGATACAGGCTTCAATGACATTTTATCAGGATCTGAATCTGGAACCTTCCTATCTACTACTGAAAGTCAAGGAGACTTGTGCTGCTAAGCTACTTGGGTGCTTTTGAAAATCCTATACAAAAAATGGAGGTCTCTATTTTGGCCTAGTAGCTTAGCTGGCTAAGGGAATTGTTCCAGTATGTAGCATAAATGAATACATCTGTCACATTCAAGCTACCAGAGACAATGGCACCTTCTCATTTAACTGTATGTGCTATCTCCAACAAAAGTCTCACTTGTCTGAGGGGAAAACTACTATTAAGTTTACATAATGAAAAAGTGAAATTCTAATTAGCAATTTGCATGGATAAGCAGAGTCAAAAGGAATGTTCTGTGACCTTCCAATCCTCGACCTTCCAGGGCATCTTGAGTTTCCTTTTAAGAAGGAGTTTTAAAAACAGAAGGCAGATTTTCTTACCTAGTCTGTCAGATACAACAGTCAACTCAGAACTGACCCTGCCTCAAGTGGAAATTATTGAGCACAGTGCTATATTTAATGTCCAACCTTTTCAGGTCATATGCGGAGGAAAGTAACTAGTTTATACTTGCAAAGAGGGAGGGAATAAAATATCCCCCCAGATTGTTTTTTTTCATTATAAAACTGCTGTTCTAGTACTTAATGTACTGCCTAAGCATTGCCCATAGAGTAAAAATAGCTTTAAAACCCATTGATAGCGTATTCATCTGTGAAAGCAATTTTTCACATGTACAGGGAGATGTCCAGTCAAATGAACTATGCGTACCATAAAGGCTTCAGAAAAATGTTCATTAGTGTACATCAAATTTAAGCATAAGCACTGGAGCTTGACTGGCTCAGGAAATTAGAACTTTTAACTCAAAAGCCACACAGGTACTGCTTTTAATAATGGAAGAAGGAGTGAGGCCTCACTGACATGAAAATGGAAAGGTCATAGTCCATGTAAGTTTGTATATGGGTTAAAAAATGTCCATGACAAATTTTTGTTTGTTTATTCTTGGAATTGTTAATGTAGCTGTTAATATCCAGTTAGTAGAAGTTACCCAAAAGGTTAGGCAGTAACATGTATCAGCATAGTAACCACACAGTGGTGAGGAACATTATCTTTCCAGTTTGATTTGGCATGACTTCTACGTTCCCTATCACATATTATTTGCATGGCAGTGTTTAGCTCATTCTTTTTTACCCAACGTAGGTAAGATATCAGGTGGTGTAAATCAGCATAGCTCCATTGAAATCACTGATTTATTGATGTTATTTATGATCTCTATTCTTGTAGTACCTAATGGTCCCAATCAGGATGATTGTTCTAGGCATTGAACAGACATATTGTGGAACGATGGTCCTGCACAGTTTACTGAAGTGCATATAAGAAATATGTGTAAATTTCAATAAGCGTGCGTTCATCAAGTTTTCTGAAGTCACGTATATGTTTGGAAAATGAGAACTTTACAGCTTTGCAACATCTGTATGCTAACACTTATTACCCAGATGTATTGTTTACTGCACATTGAGTTCAGGGAGACTACATGCAGCCATAAACACTAATTCAACACTAATCCTTACAGGATTGTTTTTTTATATAAAGACAAGATTTCATTCAAAGTGAGAACTAACCATTCAAATTGTATTTTCAGTAACTTTAGACATAGACCTAGCGTTGAAAGAACAGCCAGTAGAGGACAATATACCACAAAAGTATATGACAAATTAACAGTATTGCTGTGATATGTTAAATTGTTTAGCTGCTATAATACATGCATTAGTCAACATATTAAATGTTTTCCTGAAAAGGAGAGTAAATCAATATACGGGCAGCCTGGAGAAAATTGAAGATTCTATCTTAGCCTAAAACCAAGCCCATGACTTGCACCAATCTTAACAACAACTACAAAAAAGCTATACAAATTCACAGGAAAATAGGCCACTGTAGCCATAAACAGTTTGGGGAAATTTCCATGTATTTAACACCAAAACTACAACTCACGAAGAAGCTGTGGGTAAACATGCATAGTGCACAAGTAATGAGAGCAAAATGTCTCAGAATGCTTTACACATAGGATGAACTCTAAAGTGTGTGACCAAGTATTTTAGGAATGGTCATCTAAGAACAACACACTGTTGGCCCTTCAGGTCTAGTTTATTTGCTTGTAGCAGTGGCTTTCATATGATGTTTCAGAGGAAGGCTATGTACACCTGGCTAAACTTCCTTCTAGATCCCAGTTGGCGACTGGTTCATACTTTGAAACATAAGGACTGGTATTCTTTGTGACTCAAATCTACAGAAGCTAATGTTGTTACAGATATGATTTCTTTTATATAAATGTCTACACTTTTTTTTACACAGATTTGCTATATAATTTGCCTCACAACAATTAGGGTAGGGGAAACATCTGTTCAGCTGTTATGTATTTGTATTACTGTAGTGCCTAGAAGACTTAGTCGTGCCCCAGCACCCCATTGTGCTTGGTGCTGTAGAACTGATGTAATCTTCACACACAACTTCAGGTCAGCCTGGTCATTTTTAGATGTTTGGTTAACTTGCTTTTTTTCCTTAAAATTTTTGTGCATCTGTGTACACAAGTTGGTATCTGCTGTAATGAGAAATGAAGTCCTACAAAACTAGCAGCTGTTCCTTTCCTGTGACATTTCTTATCAAACTGAAACAAGGAATGCTTAGGAATCTTTCTGGGCAGCCCTGTTTTCACAAGAATTCCAGATCAGTTTTTAGGCCAATTCTAAAGACTTTTGGAAAAGTGCAGATAAGCTTCAGTGGTTATTACCATCATAGTTATTTGTTTTATGATAGCACTTGCACGCCCCCAACTGCTGCTATACTGTACAAACTCTAACTCTTACAAACTTGTAAGAAACAGTAGTTGCCCCCACAGAATTTACAGTCCCAGGGCTCAATCCTGTAAGGCGACTGGTTCCTACTTGAGAGATCCTTACAGGATCAATCCCTAACTGCACAAGACAGACAAAAGGTGGGAGGGGGAAAAGGCACAGAGAAAGGAAGTGACTTGCTTAAGGATTTTAGAAAGATTTCCAAATTACAAACTAAAAGCAACCCATGATGTTCTGGAGTCTCAGGGGATTGTGTAAACAATTCTTGATTTAGAGGCTGTTTATAAAAGGTTGCTAATAGCTGAAATTTAAGCTCTGGTTATTTTTGATGGGGCAACATGATATATTACTGTTCCCTGACCAGAGGAGAGCCACTCCTTAGACTTAGGTAAACTGGAGCAGCTTGTGTGATTCAACCAGCTGGTACCTTTCTTTGGTAGTTGAATTTTGTGCTCTCGAGCCTAAGATTTCCTTTTTAACACAAAATGTTTTTAGTACTTTTTGACTTCAAAAATAAATGTCTGCCAGCAGTTGGAAACAGTAGATCTAGGGCATATTTACATGGGAATACTTAGGAAAGGTAAAACCAATGAACTAAAGGTGTGAAGTTAAATCTCATTAAATCCCAGTGTGGGTGCTCTTATTCAGAAGCAAAGTGGCTTTCGTTTGATTTAGATTAATCCTAGTGGATTAAGAAGATTAAACCCATAAAGTAGTGTGAACTCTGCCCCTTTTTATGGCTTCAGCATAAACACTCATCTAACATTGGCCGCCAAATGCTGTTGATCAAAGCACACAAAGTAAAGGTATTGTGATGTTATGAAGTTCTGCACAATTGAGTGTTATCGTATTTTGGTCTCATACGTCTGGGCTGTGGTTGGAGTTTCAGAGAATGTCAGCAATTATTTTGTTCCAATCTGACCTTTTCCACAAATATTCTCCAATATTTGCTGAAAACACACTGAGCTGGGGAACATTTTTCAAGTAATTTATCTGCTAGAATATCTGTAGAAAGTGAATGCAAAGGGACACAAACATGAAAGAAATTCATTTAAAAACTCAAATATTCGCAGGAGTGTGTGTTTTTGTTTTGTACTGTTTAGTTTCGCTGTATTTCCCTATCTGCAGTCATAAATAAATTTACAGCCACCAGCATCATTGGTTCACAAGTACTTCTGGTAATCAAAAATTCTTTTGTACCTAACCATAAACCTCAAGCCCATCAACCTACTGTCTTTGTAAATAGGGCTCAGTCTTTCAAAGATGAAAATCAGATGTTGCAAGTACTTTGAATACTCCTGATCATTTATTAATGGTGGATTACAAATGAGTGCCAGAGGAAAGACATTTGACTAGTAAAACATTTTTGTGACTGTCATGAGGATAATACCATTTTAGATTACAAATTCACTCTGAGCAGTTTGTTCGCATCATCCGGACATTGCTACTGATCTTGATACAGCTAAGGCTGTTCAAATGAAATTGCCTTGCAATAGGGCCGTGTCCAGGGCTGAGCCAGCACATTCTAATGGAGGCTTTTGTTCCCCACTGCCTTGAGTATCACATCAAAGCAACTCTTTTGAAGCATTCTTAAGGCACATGGTTACCACAATGATGGGTATGCTAAAAAAAACCCACTTGGCTTAAAAACTGCCCCCTCAACAAATTTAAATTTAAACTCTGTGAGACAAGATCTGCTGAGTGGCTTCAGCCTGCCATGAAACACCATCCCATGAGTGTCAAATGCATCTCTTTCTTGCTGATTTTGAGGTAGTGGTTCCATTGAAAATCACATCATGGTTCTTGGAAAGGGCCATTACTTTTCTTCCTGAAAGGGGTAACATTTAGGACTTAATGTGGTTGGGGAGCTGTTTTAATGGCTGGCTGATCAGCCAAACAGAAAGTTATTTTTGCTGCAGGAAGAAATGTGAAAGGCAGGCATTTGTCTGTTGCATAAAGAGTGTAAGGGGAGGTCCCCAGAATCTACCATGAGAGATGTGTAGGTAACGTTTGAGGAGCAATATGCTTTAAATATTAGCTGAGCTAATGAGCTTGTCCTCACCAGATAAAAGATAAAATACACTTTTATACCTCACACAGCTAACCTATCTGCCAATAATCTAAATGCATACAATCACTTAAAAGGAGATGTGACTTGAAAGCAAAATTAAAAAGCCACTTTTGATCCTGTTTGTGCTAATTGACAGCAATAGTCACAATCTACAAATTGGGAATAATAAAATACATTTTATTTAAAAAAAAAGTTTTATTACTCATTCATGCTATTGTGATATTCAAACACTGGTTCTGTGTGTGTGTAATTCTCTCTCTATCTATCTCTCTCTCTATATATATATATATCTCCTCTATATATCTTTCTTTTAACAACATCTACAAGTGTTCCTGCTTTATGTTTCTTCTACTCTCAAGGCCCCATGTTTCATTCTTTTTATTAAGATGTACTGCTGCTCCTTAGGGCCAGTCACTATCATGCTTTATTCAGAGGACTTGCTGTTGAATGACACAGGGTGCTACATCAAGAGATCTCCATGACCCAGATAGCAAGAGCCTGGGACCAAAGATGAATGCAAGTCAACAGTGTGGTAAGAGAAAGCAGAGCATTGTCACTAGGCAAATGAGCCAGCTTGGTGTTTTTAGTTCTGTTTTAAATAGGAGATGGACTGTGCATGGAGACTGATCAAGCTGATAAAAAGTTGGATCTTTGCATAGTTTATGTAGTATCTACCTGGCTTTTGGGTTTAATTTACAAAATGCATCAAAATATAGCTGTTTTACTGTCTGCAATTTATGTAAGAAAATAAGTAGTCAAAATAAGTTTTAACAGATTCTGTGTAGTGTCCCCTACCCAGTTTGGTTGAAAACTAATATCTCACTGTTATACTCCATTTGGATGTAATTTTAATTGATAATATGCATTTTCTTTCTTTACAGAGGGATCCCAAAGGCATTGACAAAGTAACTGTGTAGAACCACTTCTTGTATGGATGCTGGCAAACAAAATGCTGCTCAGGGAGAAAGCTGCATAGAACAATTCCTACTCTTCCAACAAGTTTTGTAGGCTCTTTTAAGTTCACACAGAACATTGTATTTTAAAGCATTGTTTGAAATAGTCACTTAAATGACCTGGACTCAATTTAACTACCTATGAAGGACTGAGTCAACCGTGGCTGGATTTGAATGAGTTGGTTCTGGGAAGAGAACAGTTGTATCAAACAGGAGGTTTAGTTGTTTGTTTACCCTCCTCCTTTGTTTTTTTCAGCCTCAGTTAAATCTGATTTAGAAACAGTGTTCCTACTACTTCCGAAGTCAATGCACTGCTCCTTCATGCTGAATTTCATGCCTTGTCATGGAGCAGGATAAACGTTCAGGTGTTCTGTTATGAGAATTCAAGGCTCTGCCACACACTTAAGAAAGTCACTTAAACTGAGTCCAGAGGAGCAAGAGGAGTCAGACATCACAATGAGACAAGTAAATCCATGTTCATAAATTTGAACAGCTCGCTCCAGCTTTAATTACTGTAGTCATAAGCAAACTGTTCATTCAATGGGATCTGATATTGAAGGAAGAGCTCTTTGCTAGGGCTACTCATTTCATATTTGGAGTTATATGTTGTTCCTGCCACCTAGTGGATGCTGGTACACTAGCAACTCTTGTAACCTCTTGAGCCAGGAGCCTCAGGAGATACATGAGTCCTCCTGGGAAGAACCTTCTCTGGTAATGAGTGAGACATCCAGTTCGGTTTAGAACCCAGAGAAGGCAGTCTAATTCCTGCCATCAAGACATGATGAAAAAGGAGACTCTGCTAGATCCCAAATGTTTTCAAAGTGCATTTCATTATTAGCTACATTGTATAACTCAGTTACTATTAAATGTTAATTATAAAGGTCTAATATAAAATAAAATGACATTACATTTACAGAGATGTTGCTGGAAGGCCCACGTTGGACTTACTTTCTCCTTATAGTTGTTTGCAAAGTCCATTAATTATTTTCAAATGTTCAGTACTCTTTATTCCACGTGCACAGAAAAGGGGCTGTAGCTGAGGTGATTGGCAATAGGATATGGTACCTGTAGATCAGCACCCATAGTCAGGCACTCAATAGCAGTCCCACAGCAACAGATCATTATGCTCACATAGAGCAGGAGAAAGGAAATCTAAATGTTAAACTACTAAGTTATTGTTGTAAGAGTGACAGAGGTGTGAAAAATGATCCTAGCAATGATAAATTGTGTGAATCTTTTAACAAATGTTTTAGCAGCATTGTACCTATGTCTCAATCTTGAACAAGTGAGAAAAACCTGCAAAAATGTCTTCTTTGTAAGGAACTGGGAGCAATCTGAAGGTAGGAGACATCACAAAATGTAAGGCTCAGGAAAATCTGTGTAACTAAATTCTGTCTAGCTAACACTGTGTATGCGTGGGAGAGGTGGATCTGGCCTTCTGTTCTGTTCTGCTATGAGTGTTCTGTCTCTGTTAATTCTAATTAACATATCCACTGGCTGTGCCTCTAGTACACCCACTTTGACATTTTGTGTACTGTCCATTACAGTCTTGCCACAGAAGTCTCATCCCTGTTATGCGTGGAATACAGGATTCACATTGCAACATATCTGGCATTCAGGGGTGAGCATAAACATATATGTATATCTTGGCAATCAAGAGGTTTCCCACGGGAGATTTGATGGCTTAGGTGAGTGATAACAGGCGATAAAGCATTTCATCTCTACTACTTCGAAGTCAATCCTGGTCACAGTGACCAATATTGGTTAAGATTGCGTATGTGTTTGCTAACCTTTTAAAAAATGTGTGGTCACAGTCTAGTACCTACTGCACAAGTGCCACATCATTAAAAAACACCACCTCAACCGGCAACTTTGGAGGACAAATCCTGAGAGGACAGGGAAAGTTGTTTACTTGTATTCTCTGACCCCAGGATATAGACTCCCCTTCACAGAAGTGCTATGGGAAAGCTATCCCTTGCACTAACTATGCTACACCTGTTTTGCAGATAAAGGGGATCTCAGGGCTTTCAAGCCAGCACTTTTTGTGAGCACTAAAACATAGATATTCAAAAGGGAGGTGTAGCAAGGCACTGTGACCTTCCTTGGAGCCTGGGCCCAAGGAAGGGCTGTGATTCCCCTGCTGGATGGATCAAGGAACTGCAGGCCTCAGACCCCGGGAGCAGAGGGGCGGGGCCAGGACAGTCAGGAGAAGTAGAAAAGGCCGGCCTAGCAGCTCAGTGAGGAGGAAGCTGTTGCCAGAAAAGGACGCTTCTTCCCCAAGGCTGCGGTCAGAGCCCGACCCAGGCCTCACAGCTGGGCATCACGAGCCCTCCACTGACTGGAGCCTCAAGGGCCTGCCGGTGCTACTAGTCCCTAATGACTGGGAAGGGCTACCAGAGACGGCTGACTGGGAGGGACCCCAGAGGCCAGCCACAACCTAGAGGAGCTGCCCATCGCCTGGGACCTGCCGGAGCTGCCTGAGCCCTGTGTGCTGGAGGACCCACCAGGACCCTGTGACCTGCCATCCACTGATGGCCCCAAGGCGTTCCCAAGCATGCCACCGACCACGGTGAGGGACTGGTGAGACTCCCTCTAGCCATCTACCCCAGAGAATCCGAGGAAGACCCCTGGTTCCAGGTACCCAGGTTCAGTGTGGGAGGAAGTAGCCCAGGGGCAGCTAACTACAATCTGGCTGAGCTTGCGCTTGCGTTGCGACTGGAGCCCGCTGACCCAGTGGCAGAGCCTCTTGCCACTGGTAGGGCTCTTGGCTGGGATGCAGTGGAGTCGGGAGGGCCTGCGTCCACCTCCCTGCTTCCCTAGCCACCCCGGGAGTGCTTGTCTCCTGGGCCTGCAGCCACAGAGGATACCAAGTGTTGCGTCTACAAGCTCCTTGCCAGCTTTGCCCTGCCTGGGGGGCCGGGAGCTACAGACTCTTGCAAACCTGCTAACTTTCCCCCTTTAGCAAGGTGTTGTGGCCTTCCTCAAAGCCTGGGTCTGAGAAAGGGCTGCAATGCCCCTGCTGGACAGAACTGCTAGATTACAGGTGGAAAATTTTCAGTCTTTTTGGTTCTTGTCATTCTGGTTCTTGCTTGATGTAACTATTACAATACAGAATTTATTTATATCATCACCATAAGCCATGAGTCAGATATTATATTTTCTGTGCCGTAATTGATGTATCACAGTCACAGGCCTTGATTAATTACTAGGATTTCTCACTGTTCTTTTAAGAATAGGCCTCCAAGGTATAAGAAGTTCCTTTAATTTAGTCACTTCCTCTTTGTCATCTCCACTTTGTCTAACTGGCCACTCAGTCTATGCAAATATTACAATTTGAGCTAAAGTGAGTTTAGTGCTTAGGAGAGATTCACGGCACTTCAATCTGAAATACTTTATTTGTCCATAGAATAGGTTCAGTATGATGATAACCATACACATGTTCCTCTCTGTCTCCATATGTGCCTTAGTCCTGACAGACAGAGACCATCTCCAGAAGTGACATTAATTCAGACACCATGCCCACTCCTTCCCTCGCATCTCTGCTGAGACTGCCAGGAATGCCAATAATAGT
Source organism: Emydura macquarii macquarii (assembly GCF_026122565.2). Taxonomy (NCBI): domain Eukaryota; kingdom Metazoa; phylum Chordata; order Testudines; family Chelidae; genus Emydura; species Emydura macquarii. The sequence goes on along the minus strand of NW_027130155.1, from coordinate 4,837,962 downwards.
AAGTTTTGGTGTGGAAGAGGGCTGAGATCACTTTCGGTCACTGGCAATTTGAACGGTGTTGGAATGTGTGGTCTGAATTGTATCCTGTTCCTAAACCCCTTCAGCCATACTTGAGGCCCTCTTTTTCATATGCACATGAAAAATATTATGAAATATCACTTCTTAAAACCATTTAAACATAGGGACATGTTCATAGACCTATTCATGCTACAATATGAGATATGCATACTACTTACCAGCATTTCTTAGCCTTTATATAGGACTTTTCAGGAGTCAATCAGAAAGCATTTTACAGAGCTTAATAAATGTTATTAGTCTCATTCTAAGAAAGGACAACTGAGGAACAGACAGCAGGTACCTTACCCAAGGTCAACAGTAGAGCCAGGAATAGAAGATCCAGGTTTTCTGCCTCCCAGTCCAGCATCCTATTTACAGATTTACTATAGTAACATTTGCAGGCTAACATTTGGTTCGAGTCCAGCTCAATTATGATATAAACATGGGTTTCCAAAGTTGTGCTAGCATATGAAACCCTCCTCCCCCCAGACCAGGGATGACTTGCACTCTATTTATCAAAAGATAAATTGTCTCAAAGGACACACATGCAGCTGCTCAGTTAGGACTATAATGAGCTATAGTGATGTCTCAACCTTTCTCTACAAGCCTCACTCTAGCTATTTTTTTTACCTTGCATTAGAGAGAATGGTAAACAACCGAAAATGATTTGTTTGCTGTAATACTGCCTGAACAATAGGTGTTTACTGAATGGAAGATTGATTTCTTGTTGTTTAGTTTTTAAATGTTCAGATTTTTAAAAGGAACTTGGTAGACAATTTGCAGCACCTGAATTACTCAGAAAGAATTACTCAGCAATGGCTCATATGCATAATGGAGGCAGCTATTGTGAAAACTTCCCTCACACAGCTCTGCCAGTGCATCAGCTTCCTGGAAATGTGCACTATGCCCACTATTATCTCCAATTGAAATATCAGCGTTGGGCAATATTCTTCACTTCCTGACCTAAACGATTCCGTAGTATTTCAGTTTACTCAGAAATGGTTGCAGTTTTCCATCCCAGGCGTGGCAGTAGGGGACAAAGTGATCTACTTGGTGTATGTCTTTAAGATTCGCCTAGAGTTGAAGGATAGCATGTATGAACATTGTAAAGCCTGCAGCAAGATGAGAGACGTGAAATAATTTCTCCAAGGGTTGGGCTGTTGTGGAGACATTTTAGCTACTTTACATGGCTATGCCATTCTGATAATCTGGTTCTTGCTGGGCAGCAACGAAGTACTTACATTTAATCTTCATTAATCTATGTTCTTTGTGCATTCATGCTGGTTGCTCTTGATGCTTGCATGACATCACAGCCTCTGCCCCCCTTTTCAGTCTGCAAACCCCATGATGATGTACCAGACAAGTTTCCCATTCTTCACTAAGTGTTTGGTACATACAGATTCTCTGTAAAATTATGCAAGACAGGGATAATGCATGATCTTTCCATGTAATTGAATGGAATGCCTAGTGTAAACGGGGGGGGGGGGGGGGGGGTAGATGGGGATGAAGGGGCATTTCATTTAATTTCATCACTTTGCATGGATATCAATTGAGTTATGTCAATCTGTTTAAAGCAACAAAGTTTTATTAGAGTTTGAGAATTTTTTCACATTCCAAGCAGTAAAATTGATGTTGATATAGCTGTTCTTTGTTTGAAATGTATATAAGCAAAGCTTTCTCTAGCGCTAGAAAAAGAGGTGGTTTGCTGTAGATCAAATCAGCATGGCTAAAGGAACTATCAAAAATAAACCCATTCCCTATTCAAACAGCATGGGAGAGGGATTTTTTCCCCTTTGCACCATACAGGCATGGCTATTTGAGTGTTAAATTCCCTGATTAATAAAAACATGTCACCAACTCCTTTTATTTTTTCCACTCTCTCCCTCTTGGAAATGATTAACACTCTTACTCCTGCTGCCTCCAGTTTTCTTACAAAGGAAATTCATAGCAGAAAAGATTCATGGTGATTTAAATACCAGGTGCTTAAATTGTGCACACAAGCAGGTAGCTGTGCCAGCAACTGTTGCCTTTTTTCGAAAGGGTAGTTGAATCCCCTTTTTCCCCTCACTTGTGTATTATATGTGCAGATACTATGACTGTTCATGTGCACACCAAAGAAAGCATTGAAAACATAGGACCCATTCTCACTTCTGTCTGAAATAAGTTCAGCACAGCTCAGAAAGGCCAAAGGTGGTTTTCCCCCTAGGCAAGTTGAGAGGTCTTGACCTGTGTGGAGCACGGTCTGAGAACATTAGTGTGAGAGGGCCACAGTGACATATTTTTCAGATAGAAGGGAGGGAGTGTACAGAAAGGACAGAAATGTGGCAGCTCTTCATTAAAGGCCTGAAAATAAAAACATGGGGACTGATATTTATTGAACCAGTGTAAATCAGGAATAACTCCACTGAAGCCAATGGAGTGACCCCAGTGTAAAGTCATTTTAAGTTTGATCAGAATGAGGTCTCTATTCTCATCCATCACATGTCCCCTAAACCCTGTATTCTTTTGGGGATTGGCCAGTCTTGGTCTGCTGGGAAGTGCCCAGGCTAGATACAGGGGAGTTAGCCAAACGACAACAATGAAATATCTAACCAGCTTACAGGCCTCCAAATATATCAATTAACTCACCCTTCCATTAATCAAACACTGCAGCTCCCATCTGCTATCTGTGAAAACCTGTTCTAGGCACAGTTACTAAATCTGGACTCTGCTTTCAAAAATGTAAAGTCACTGTCATTATCCCACAAGCTCTTCACAGTATACTGTAAGTTATGAAATTGTAGCCAAATAATCATAAGATTGGATGAGTCAGCACAGAAGAAGAGTAACATCACTGTAGTACCTGGGCATCTCTAGCAACAAACAGGCATGGCAGCAGTTGGATACCATGGCCTCTGATAATCTTACCAGTGCCTCTGCTGTCTGAAAATCCAAAGAGCTGAGCACACAGCTGGAGGCACAGGGCCTTAAGATAGGCTGGGCAGCTGGAGAGAAGGCTGAATTTTAAAAACCCTACCTTCCCCCATATTTAGCTTTGCAAATTTCCCAGATTTCCTCAACCTGATTAGTATATATTAGTCAGAAGTTGATGGAGTTCCCCATTTGACTCAGAGACAACTAGCCGTAGATACATTTCTTTGCAAGGTTAGTAGCCAGCAAAACGCCAATAACAGGCTTTGCTTTATTATGTTAACCTTTACTTAGAAGGGGTAAAAAAACTGGAAATTCAAGGGGAAAAACATTACTGGTCAAAAATAGGAAATAAGTAAATAAAAAATAATTTATAATTTACCCAGCTTTAGGTAATATCCCTTAAACTTCTGTTTCTTCAAGAAAGAATATTCTGCTTTGTGAATCCGAAGTATCTGTAAGAATAGAGGTGGAATGCTCTGTTTCCTTCCTATCTACTGTAGAAGAATGACTAGAATAAACCTTCTGGGTGAAGTCACATATCCAGCAAGTGAGAATGATTTATAAGTGGTGGATCGACACAAGCAGACTAGTCAGAGTGGAGCAAATAACTCGCTCTTCACATCAGGGGCTTGTGGCTCAGGCTCCTTGAAGGTATTCACGGTGAGTGGTGGTGCAGTCTCTGCCAAATAGTGCATGCGGCTCTTTGTAAAAGCAGCAGGTCTGTGGCTCAACACCTGATTGACCGTTCACCTCCCTGGCCTTCTGTTATAGCTGCCACAGTTCCTGTGCTTTCATGCAGTGCTGCTGCTGATCCCTGTCATATCCCTTCTCCTGTATTCCCTGTGCAATCTACTTGTAGATGTCCATATTTCTACAACTGGTCCATAGCTGTACCTGCACAGCCTCTTCTCCCCACAGGCCCAGGAGAGCCAGTATCTCCTGTCTACTCTGAGCCAGAGCATGTCCATCCATGAAACTGACAGTAAAACACACAGTAAGCTAAACCCATCTTATACACAGCAGAGAGTCTAACACTTTGAAAGGAGAGATTTTTAAAGAAAATACAAAAAAGATGTTAGCAGCATACGGAAGATCCTTGTGTCTAAGTGACAAAAATCTATACAGAGTCATGACTGAAGAATTAGTTTAGGAAAATTCAGCATTCACATTTGGCTCTAAACAGAGGATAAGCTGTTCAAGCTAGCTAATCAAACATCAGGCTAACTTTACTTACAAAATTTCCTGGTGTCACCTTACACCAGGCAGCTGTAACCATTTGGATGCTTTTTTTCATTGAGATCCAATCTTGTGAGTAAACAACACCAGCATCCTTCAATCTACCAAAAGCACAATCAAATGTCATTCTGCATCTGCTGAGCCAGTAGTTGACTCTTTCCTTGGTGCTGTCGAGGTGACTGGTGTTTGACTTCATAAGCCAGAAGAATAAGGCTAGGCTGGATCCCCCAGAATCACAATTGGCATTTCAATGTTGCCAGTGATAATCTACCGGTCAGGAAAGAAGGTCCCTGAACAGTTTTGTGGTGTTAAAGGTGCAAACATTAGGCCCTTTCCTGATCAGCCAACACTGATGTCAATGAAGCATCTCTGGTGATCCACCAATCCTTGCATAACCATAAAAAAGTAGCCCTTTCGGTTGAGGCACTCTGTGGCAAGATGGTTTGGTACCAAAACAGGGATATTTGCCGTCTATCACTCCACCACAGTTCGAGATTCTCATTGCTACAAATCCATCCACTGTGTCTTGCACATTGCCGTCACAGTCCTGTGTAGCTGGAGACAATTAATGGCCCTGCACATTTGCATTGCAATGGCACTCACAGTGGATTTCCAACTCCACAATGATTTCCCATTGACCAGTAGCAATCCATCATTGAACATTTCCACAATGTGATTGCCACTCACTTCTCTTACTGTCAGTGCAACTCTCCTTCTGGGGTCCTTGCACTGGAGGGCTGGGGCAAGCTTGGCATGAAGATCCATGAATGTGGCTTGTGCATCCGAAAGTTCTGAAGCCACTGCTCATCATCCTAAATCTGCTTTACAATGCAATGCCCCCAATTATGATTATCTAGTCTGATCTCCTGCACAGAACTTCACCCACCCACTCCTGTAATAAACCCCTCTGTGAATACCACCAACAATCTTGAATGGGTTCTTGCTATGTCCCACAGCTATCTGTCTTCTAAGAAATCATCACGTTCCCCACTGATTCAATTCTTCTTGCTGCTCTACAACTAGTGGAGTATCATGCAGCCTGTGTTTGCAACGCTTATGACAATAGTGCAGAGCTGTGCAGGCTCCATGTTTCTGTTGGAGATGGCAGACAGCAAGGAGGACTATGCGGGTTTGAGGGATTTTTTTTAAAAGTGTGTAAATTATGGGATATAGATGGCATTATGGGATGGAGACAGTTGGACTCTGGCAGGTTGACCCCTTGCTCCCAGTCAGCTGTGTCACCTGTTTCTGCCCACCATGAGTTGCCAAAATATCCCAAATGACAGTGTGCTGAACAGTGGCAGGTTCTGGGCTACCTACCCATTGTGTACTGCACCGTGCATTGACGCAAGCACATAGCCACTCACAGGGCTATTGAAGTCCATAAAAACCATGAGTCACTTGCAAACATCAGTTTATACAGTACTGTAGCTACCAATTGTGCTGGAAGAGATCTCGGGAGGTCGTCTAGTCCATCCCCCCGTGCACAGGCTGAACCAAGTATACCTAGGCCATCCCTGACCGAAGTTTGTCTAACCACGTCTTAAAAACCTTGAATGAAGGGGACTCCACAACCTCTTAGAAAACCTATTCCAGTAGTTTTCTGTGCTTATAGTTAAAAAGTTTTACAGGTTCTTGTCCCAAGAAGCTTGTGAATTCAAACGAGGCCCCTCTCAGCCCACTTTCCAAATCTATTAGTGACAAAGGCCTTACAGTACTCAAAGCTTGAAATTGGCCTCCTTCTACTAATTCATTCTCTTATAAGACATAAACTCTTACTGCACCTGCCTGATCACACTGGGCTTTAACAGCTTGTGCCTAATGTAGAACAGACCTAGGGTATCCTAACCTAGCCCTATTCCCACCTGCAAATTAGGTTTAGAAGGAGTCACCTGTGCAATTGTCTTCTCAAAGGAAGCTGAAGAGCACTCAACAGAACTTTCAGCTCACAGCACTCTCAGCCCCAAGCCTGTCTATACCAAGGAGGAATATACAAGGAACACTCCATAAGCCCCACTGTATGAAGTCAACAAATCTTCTGGTATACAAGTGGTTACTTAGCCCTAATGTATATTATAGGAGGAGCTGGTAGTTACTCCTATATTTAAGCTGACTAACACTTTCTGTTATGAAACATTCTTCATCCTATTCTTTGAGAAGTTCTCATGTCTCAGAATACCCTATAGTCCAGAGATTAGGGCACACCTGGATTCAAGTCCACCCACTGCACATCAGGCAATATGGGGCTTTGAACCTGGATCACCCATGTTCTGGATGAGTGTGTTGAGCACTAGGCTATAGGACCACCAGATCAGGTAGCTGGTCTCTGAGTGTGCCTTCCAGGTCGGGCCCCACAGGTAAAATAGACGGGGGAATGCCTAGTTTGAGAATCCTACCCAGGTTTTGCTGTAAGCCAGGTGTCCGGACTCTGGCAGCTGTGCACATGCCCACCAGCAGAAATGTTGGTGTCTAGGGAATTTAGGCATTTACAGGGTAAGGCTGCAGCTGAGTTGGCATTTTCAGGATTAAAATTTTGGATTTACGGACCTAAAATAGCAGTTAAGAGCCTAACTGCTGATGTGGATCTGCCCCTAAGTGCCTATGATCATTTTGGTAATGGAAACTAAGTGTTTTTTAAAATTTTACCCCAAACCTTTAGAGTGTTTGGTCCTTATGGACATCCTTCTCCTTATGAAAGGAGGCCAGACCTAGGCAAGGGAAATGGGGAGTAGTGTAGAAAATAAGACAATAGCATCGCCGATTAATACAATTCCGAAATAATAATTCTCCATAAATCTTGTGATTTTTGAATGTAATGTGCTTAGCAGATGAAGATTTGCAGCTTTTCAGGGAAACAGTTGCCTGAATCTCACATGAATAGAAGCCTCTGCCAACACGCTACATGATTAAAGCCACTTTATTACCTACATCAAAAACTTTTTTCAGACAAACATGTATCTGTCTATTATGAGTGCATGCAATAGCTCATACATTATTGCAACATGACAATTGCATTTTTAGACTGGGCATTTCTTTTTGTTAATCTGATAAAGGTATAACTGTTTATGGGTCAGTTACAGTTACAGGCAGTTTTACACAGCTATAGGCAATCTGATAGTGTCTTGGTGTTATATGATATGGATGGCAAAAATGAAACAAATATTCCAAAAATACATTCATTTCACTGATAAGCCTTGTAGAAATTGGCCTTTTCAGATGTTTCTGACAATAGAGTTGCTAAATCCAAACTTCGAACAATCATTCATCATATATTTTCTCTAATTATAGTTAAACAGCTATTTCAAGAATTTAATTTGGTATAATGTATATGTTAAGATATATGCATTGCATTAAAAGCAAAGTTACTGGTTTTAACCACACTGAGTACAGATTTTGAATACTTGGGGTAAAGTAGGGCTGTAAAGTAGGATTTTGGGTGGAGGGGAAGGACATAATTCTTTGTATAAGTACAAGAAAAATCTGCACATGTCCTTCTATAGTACAAGATGTAGCAATAGAACTGAAAGGAGAAAGGCATATATAAAAGTTAGTTCTGTGTTCACAAACATTCCATGGGAACATCAAACACTTCATAATTTTTGATTTGTAGGAGAAAAGGAAACTGCATTTAATTCTCAAATAAATTCTAAAATAATTCCTTGAGAGATTTTCAGCATGATGCATAGGGATCTAGCCACTGTCCCATCACCAATCACTTTGGAGGCTGTGAACTTGCCCTAAACATTCATGTGACTAGATGTTTAAAGAGTGTCAGCAGTTTAAGGGTTAAGATTTAACCAACTGCACAGAGAAAACACTGAACATTACTTAGAAAATGTGCTTCATGGTTGAGAAGTGAGGCGAGGGAAGTAGAATCAGTATTAATGAGGCGTGAACCTCAAAAGGCTCTTTTCATATCAACACTCCAAAATCTGGATCCTTATTTGAAAGTCTCAAGCCTTCTGGGCATTCAAAATGCTACTGAAATCACCACTTTTGTTCTCACTGAGAACTTGGAAGCAAAGAGGCCCATGAAAATACTAAATTTTAAAAATTTTCCAAAATCCTTTTAAATTTTTCACAATACAACATGAAATTTCTGGATGACTTTTTATTGTTTTCAGTGAAAATAATATCAGTTACACTATAAGGTGAAGGTGGTGTATTTTAGTGCTTTTAAATTACATTTTACTGATGCATGCAATCAGTATAATTCTAAAACAGAATAGCCATCCTTGGTAAAGAACATCAGGAAATGGCTTTAAGTATATAGATACCGTATAGTACCTACACAGTATAAATTAGTGAATTATCTATGTCTTATCTACTCTTCCTGTTATTCTGATATGTAAAGAATAGATTGTTTAGTTTTTTGGATAATAGAGGATTAATTTTAATATATTTTATGCTGTCTTTTCTGCCATTATAAGCTAATTTACAGATAAAGAAAATGAGTCTTCTGTGTGTTGATTTCCCCATTTTGGTAATTTCAAGTATAAAATATTGATGGCTAGTAATTTATAGTTATTTTTGACACATGAAGTTTATTAAGCGTGCCCTGGTGATTATTCTTGTTTTTTAAAGGCTAAAAAGCCAATAAAATATCTAAAAGGAAAAAAATTACAGTTCTAGGTGCAAAACTTTGAGTTTAAAACCTTTGAGTTAGTTATAAAAATGGTATTTTTCTATGTCTACTGTTGACACTTTTTTCCAATACTCTAGCTTATTAAAGCTAATTTAATTCAGTTGAGGGCTGTATAATGCTCTCACCTTGTGTGCAGAACTCTCCTTCTTGACTAAGTTCCTGCCATGGTCCAAGGGCAGTATATGCCCCTTAGGCTGTAGCCAGGCTTCTCCCAATATGTCAATAGCAATTGATTCCAGAGGGTAAGAGGTGAAATCATTACAGTAGAAAATAACTGGAGATGAGCCAGTATTGAATTATTCAACTCACTTGAGCGCCTGAGGATATCCCTTGATTTCTGTCTTTACTTACAGCACTGGCAAACACATTTCTAAATTACTATTGGACATTGCTATTATGCCATTCCAAGAAATATCACTTTGGGGCCTGATGCTCTAACAAAGTATGGGCCAGATCCTGGGATGTGGTAAGCTACACAGAATGGAAGGATTTTGCTGGCAAGGGATGTAAACAAAAGCTGCCTGAATTTCACCCTTTAGAACTGTGATGGGGTATCCATCCCCCATAGGGCCTGAAGTGATTAAAGTAGCTAGGCAGACCAATTAAGTGCCAAGGCTGCATCTGGAGGAGGAGTCAGGGATTAATTAAATGAGGCTCAGCTGGACAGGAACAGGCAGAGCCTGTATAAAGCCCAAGAGCTGTGAGCAGTTGGGAGCCTGTAGGGAAGTAGTATGCAGTCACTCCCTGGGAGAAGAATGTTTGGGGCTATGGAAATAGGTAATGTACAGTTACTGCCTCAGAGAAGGGAGTTTGGGCTGGCAAACCCTGAGATGGGGGATAGCCAGAAAGGTAGGAAAGGCTCAGGAGAAAGGCAGCAAGGTGTGGGGTAGGGCAGACCTTGGCTGCTGATGAGAGGGGCCCCTAAGATGGAACCTGAAGTAGAGGGTGGGCCTGGCTTCCCCTACCAACCAGCGGGGAAATGGCGCAGACCAGGCAGTGAAGAGTGGACTGCCTGGGACAGTTTGCCTTGAAAGACTTTGATATCCTGGAAGGGGGAAATATGCATAGTGACCTGGCTGGAGGACCAAGTCATGAAGAAGAAGCACCTAGAGTTGCAGAGACAGGTGGAGAGACTGCCAGAGGAGGGCACAGCACCTGGAAAGACCTAATCCCCTGAGTAGCCAGGAGGAGGTACCCTGGTGGTGAGGGCACCTCATGACAAGAATATTTAAATATTTTCTTAAACTAAATAACCTACCTTCAACATAGTTAGAGGGTATAGAAGAAATACTCAGGTAACATTATCTAACAAAAATTGGGACATTCTTAACAGTAACTGTTGCATGCCCTCCAATCAGATACAGGCACAAAGAAACAAATACAAATATTTTTTGTCTCCCTGTGGGGCCTCTACACATACTTTAAAGTGCCATCCTTTCTCCAGCATTTAAATGGTGTGCAAAATGGTAGGCTAAAGAGATGCTTTTGTATCTACAGTAACTCCTGGCTTTAGACTCATTTCATGATTTAATCAAGAATATTCAGAACATTCATGTATATCTGGTGTGTTGACATACTACAGCTCACAGCTAGCATCTCCTACAACTACAATGTCCGTTAATCAATTCATGAATAAAGTTATGCTATCAATATATAACATCTGTTTTTACAAGCTACAGTATATCTGTTTACTGAGGAAAAGTATTTAGCATGTGTCTCCATGTGTTTTAGCCACCATTGTTGATGTCATTCTTATAATAATTTATTATTATTATTATTATTGTCCTTCCTTGTTCTGTTCTAATAGGAATGAAACCAAATTGAACTAAATAGGAATTCTTGTGGGAAAGACATTAGAAGTCAGTATTAATTTTGAGTCCATTTGAAGACAGCTGACAACCATTGACTTTAAGTGGGATGAGGATTTGCCCTACCTCCTCCTTTGCTCTTTCAAGGCCTTTTGCACCTTGGAGATGTTAAGCTTTATTAAATTAACATGATAAATGGTATTACCCTATTTAACCTTTTGTGCTAGTAGCTCTTCTGCTGCATGGTGTGGAGGGGAGCCAACAGTTAACCACAGTGGCATGTGATGAGGGGGTACAGAGGACAGGAAACAGAGACATCACATTAAGTGGCAGGCTCTAGCACTACCCCTGTCTGGTTAGCCACATTCCCTATGTATATGTACCATACCCTGTGTATGGCAACAATACATGTATTGCAATACATACATGAGGGAAGTGGGCAATCACATATGCATGCTCCCAGAAGAACTGGGGCAAATTGTCCTATAACTTTAACTTCCCCTCATTTGACTTTCACCACCATTTATAAGTATCATGCTGCCATAAATGTTGCTGTTGATGTTCACAGAAATATACATGCCAGAGATATTTGCTGCTGTTTTCTCATGCAAGCACATATCTACTTTCATGCCAGTTCTCTCTGTAGAGAAACCAGCTACATTGAAACCAATGAGTGTAAATGCTACCTGTGGCTAAGCATAAAACTCAGGGTGACTACAGCCCAGGTCTACAAAGCCTAGGACAGTGAACATTCCTACATCACAACTGGGAGGCCATGCAGTGCTATATCCAAAGAGCACTGTGGAGATTAGGCACCACAGGAAGTACCGTCCAAAATGACAGCACCCTGTGGCTTTCTGATTGGTCCAAGCTCATTATTTAACTCTGGAGGGTGCCCCAGGAAGTTATCTGGGCAACCGTACAGACTTCTAGCCTGTTGTGACTCTAGACCACCCCTTTCTTTCTGATCTCCACCTTTGACTTCAGCCTGTCTCTGATACTTGCATATCGATCCCAGCTCTAGAGATTACTTCAATTCCTGCTCACTGACTATTGCCTTGTGGCCATCCTTGACTCATTGACAACTGTGGCTACTAGGACAGACTGTCTATGCCCTGGTCACTTACACTGAGGCCCTGAAAGGAGACATCTATGTCTTTGTCTTCTATTGGAGACTCTGTGCATATTGTCAGCTTTGGTATCTCCCATGATTAACTGCAATGGACGGGTCACAATGTGAATGACATGATCCCCAAAGAGTAGTAGCTTTGCCTCTGAAAAGCTCTTTCCCCAAAATATCACTGTGGAAGGCTACAAAGTAACAAAATGGTGGGAAATACCAATAATCTTGGAGCAGCTGGTTTCTTCAGAACAACACTGTCAGGCACTGACTTCAAATGAAAACACTAGTTTATGCTAATTTGAGCGAGCACTGGGGTGGCAAAAACTGGTGACAATGTGACCAAATAGACTCTGAGAAATGACCCCCAAATGTGAATGTGGAGAGCCTAGGCAAACACTTTAATTCTGCCACCATCAACATCTTGTACTCCCAAGAAATTGTTTGACATAAGTGACCATACCAGGTCTTGACTGCTGCTTTGGAGCCGCAAGCTTTGACTGCAATTTATAGGGGAGGAATTGTGCATGCAAACTGCCAGAACAAGTCCATGTCGCTTTGTTAGTAAAATACCCCTTTTTGAAAACAAACACAGAAGATGGCAAAGGGGTGAGGGGTACATAACTTCACAGATCCCATTATGAACAGATAAATCATAACATTATCAATCCAGTGAAATTTTGGCTCTCAGCTGAATATGGAGTGTGTATGACGCATTAATGTGAATCCATCAGGATTGGCACAATGTCTTGCATGATCCTAGAATACAGCCTATGCTGAATTTTACAATTTACTTGTACCAAAGACGTATAGATGTGAGATTAGTTCATTTACTCCTTATGAAGTCGAGAATATATAACATAGAACATCAACATTCTGAAATTAACCAAAGTAGCTGTGTAAAATTATTAGGTATAATATTCTGTCTTTTTATGTTGTAGCTATATTTGTTCATTTAAGGAAAATATATTTTAATCCTTTTGCTTGTCTAACCTCTATGAATCAAACCTAGTTCACACATTGAATAATGACAATTTAATCCAAGAAGCCGAGTGCACGTGAGATGCCATGCAATAGCGTTTAATCCTCACGTGCACTAGGCTTGCTTGTAAATACTACTGCTTCAGTCGTTAACTCATTTTACAATGAAATAATGGAGTTCAAGTAATATTTTCCTAATCAATTTGCTTTTGACATATTTGCTTTGTTATCATGGTTCCATTGCTAGTTTTATATTGCACAAGTCATGACATCCGGTACTTTGGAGAGATGTTTAATTTTGCCAGATACTATTTCCATACCTGTATGTGTACATATTGCTGTTTCCTAGTTGTGTAAGCCTGGCCCATTACGTTCTTCTTAGTTACCCAGTGAAATCAGCAGAGCTTTTTGAAGAAATTGCATGATATTATACACAGTGATGTGGATCATTCTGCTATTAGTCATGCTTGTATTTTTCTTGGTCATGGCCTCGTGTTAAAAGCTCCTCTGGTATTAAATGTTTAAAAGGCTATATAATAGTTCAAGAGACAGACATAGCTTTCACATTTATTTTCAGCATGGTATCAGTCTTTGCTGGTTTCTAATTTCACTTCATATGTATTCACATTCAGCTATGTTTTCATCGGGCAAGTGCTGCAGATCATACAGCAAAGAAAACAACCCTTGAGAAAGCTGAAACCACTTACGCTGCCTTAGTTCTGTTTGTCCTGGTTCTGTTTTCCATTCCTTCCTGTCCTTACCATGCTAGGAGAAATGTGAGATTAGTTTCTAGACTCTCTGGTTGAATAAATAAATGAAGACAGCTGTTCTATATAAATCATCAAACCAATAAGCAGTTTTAACAGTTGTTTGTATCCTGATTTTTTCCCTTTTTAACTTCCTTATAGCAGATAAGCTTTTAGAGACTCTTTTTGTTTGCATAATTCACCAAGGCAATGTAACACTGAATACATTTGTGCACTGATTATTTTCAAAACTTCAAAAGTGTTGGAAACTAATGTGGCATTTAATTCTGTTGATTTGTTTGTCTTAACTTTATTCATTCTAAATATTTTACAGCTATCTGTATAACAGTAATTTCATTATATGACTTCATTCTCTTTAGACTCATGTTTTAAAGATGAGGCATGCAAATACTGGCTTAAATTTAAAAATGCAGCTGTATAGTAGGAATAATTAGTTTGCTAAACATGCAGATGTCAATAATTTTTCTTCTATGCATGCTTTCTCTTCCTCTCTCCTGTAATTTGCATTTGTAATATAAATGCTTCTAAACAAAGTTTACAAATAGCAAAGTGAGCTACTAAAATCTCCAAATTGACATAAATTTGCTGTGGTGAAACTGATGCAAATCTACACAAATAGCTCAGTTTTCACTTGGTGATTCCTAGAATGATGGATCATGTGTTCCTGCCAGGTATCTTGTTTACACTGTTGATCCCTTTTGTTTGGATTATAAGCTGCTGAAAGTAGGGGCTGACAACTTTGTACAGGACTGAGTGCATTGTTGACTTATGTAAGCCAGAGACAGATTCGCCAGCTGGAGAAGGTAAAATGAAGACCCCAAATACAGTTCAAAAGTGCCTTTCCTCAGATTTGGCTTAACACAAAGATGTTTCAAAAACAAGAACGCAACCCAAAACACTGGGGCTCAGATTCTCGGTGGTATTAGGCACCTAACTTCCATTGATTTCACTGGGAGTCAGCTGCCTAAATACCTGTAAGGGTTTCGGTAACAAATACCAGAGGCCTTTCCAGCTGTCACCATGCTGGGAGGGTAGAGGACACAGCCTTCCCTCTAAGTAGCCTCCACTGCAGCAGTTTCCCCTTTCCTTTTTATAGCAGCCCTGAGATCCCCCTTGTGATAGGCAGAGAACCTGGACTCTCCTTGTAAGCCCTTACACACTGGGAGCTAAGAAGCACCTTTATATCTGAATATTGAATAAATATTCAGTGAATATTGAATAAATAGTGTTGTGAACAGTATTTATGGGACTTGTTAATTTCCATTAACTTTAGATCTGTTTCTCTTTCCTTAACTGCCAACAGGTATGTCTAACTTAGAGTGCTTTTCATTGTCCGAGTCCTGGTTCCAAAGCCATTACATCAGTGGAACAATTTGTATGAATAAAAGTTGCATGAATAAAAGTGCCCTTTTAAATACAGCACAATAAGACCCTGCTTCTACAAAGAATTCTGCATGTATGATTGTTTCCTGTTCTAAGCATAGGGGGAAACTGGGGTAATTGTTGACAAGTGCCTTTTTTATGGTGACCTCCGTAAATATAGGCCCAAGTGTGGTGGAACTCATAAATATTTAGGAAGAAAGGCGCTATTTGATCTTTTTTTTCCCCCCTCAATGGGAAGAACTGGAATGAAACAGATTGAAGATTTTTTGAGATGTACATTCAAGACTTTTCATGACAGGAGAGAGAAGTTTTACTTAGTGCTAGTTCAGTCCAGGCTGACTGACAGGATGCAAGGCCCACCTCTGCATGGCATTTGAGCCTTTCTGATAAGAGATTTCACTTCAAGGTTTTCATTGTCCTACGAGGAAGGTTGCACTCTGCAGGGTTGAGACCTATTTCCAATTCCAGGCAATGCCCTATGGCTTCTCTCCTTACTTTCTTACCAGTCTGATGGTATCTGTGATGACCAGTTCATATCAAGAAGCTTATAGGAGACTCATTAGTCTACCCACATGAGATAGTATCTCTACATATTGACTAGATGTTTCAACTGCTTGAATCCCTCAACTTCAGTTATTTCCAGAGGAGCTCTTACTGCTCTCTCACGGGTTGTCCCAGATCTTGACAATCTGTCAAACACTTTGGTTCTAGTCTAATTGTCTAAGGAAAGAGTTCATAATTGTATCTCTGATGGGAACTCCTCAAATGTTTGCCCTGGAGGGCTCCAGTTACTCTGTATGAAAGTGACCAGGTGTGGAAAGTACTTCCACAGGGGTGCTGTACTCCAACCATTTTCCTCATTGTCAGTGGAATTTCCAGAATCAGGAACCAGATTATCTTCTGTATCATTGAGAGAACGTGGGTAGGCCTTATTCAGTTCAAGGCAAATGGCTGTCCAGGAAAGCTCATGAAGTTGTTAATTACAAGTAGTTAAGAAGATAGCTTTCTCTCTGGTCTCAAGATTCCCTCTGCATTTAGTTGTCATTCAGGTGAAAAGCAACAAAAGGACCTTTGAGGCATATTGGCATTTTCAGGCAAGAACAAGAAAAGGGCGTACAAGTTGAAAATCTTGAATGAAGCAAGGGAAATTCCTGGAGCAAGAGAAGTTTGATTGATTATTTATTACTCATATTGTTTGTTTACTGTATGCCCACTGTGTGCTGGGTGCTTTCCAAGGCCTCATTAAAAACAGTCTCTACTCTAAGGAACTCGCAGCATAAGGCATTTAAATTATTAAAACCACCTACATTTGAGCAAAAAAGCAGCCTAAATAATATGTGATTTTCATAGCTAAACAATATGCAATATTCATAACAAAATCTGAAAATATTAACAAGCATTTTCATTGAAAAGACTTAAATGGAGGAAAATGTGGAATGAGTGATGTAAGCTTAGACTAAAGAAGAGCAGTGAGAAACTGATGAAAATGTTTCTTCCAAGGTACCATCAGATCTGCATTCTTTGTAAATAATGCTGTCCCAAAACAGCAGTTTTCTCTTTTCCCTTGCTGTTTGTTTCCCCTCTATTTCCCTCCAACCCCATCCCCCTACAGTCCATCATTTTTCATTATAGTTTAAGTCTGCAAACTCCTCAGTGTAGGAACCTTTATCTTTCCGTTCATCTGCAAAGAGTGATGAGATCAATCTCATTATATCACTACTAAATCATAGATATCCCCAGAGAGTTTAACTCGCTACCACCTATGTTTCTCTGAAATAGGAACAAAAATGGATCAAGGCCACAAAGGACTACCTGTTAATTACCATAATGACATCCTAATAAAGGATTACTTGTGTCAAAAGATTAATTTGTCTCTATCATTTCTATTTGTAATGGGCTCCATTTATTTTTCAGAGAAGAAATAGACTCTCAGTGGAAGGTGGCTTTGAACCTTTAAGTATAAAAGTTTTCAGATATTTTTAGAAGAAAAGTTACCTTATCTCAGTTCCATGCGTCAGAGGTATATTTAATCTATTTATTGCCATCTCTCAATCTGTATGTACTGAATGTATTTTATTAGTAATTAACATGAGCCATTATTTTCCTATTTAAAATTGTTCTTGAGTCGTATTTGTTATGTAAATACAGCACCCGTCCATTTACATACTATTGCTTTATGATATTGAGGCTGTCTACGCCAGACATGGCTCCCAACATTGCTGCTCTTACTCATGCAGACCTCTCACTGATGTCAGTGGAAGGTCTGCCTAAGTAATAGCTACAGAAGGATCATATTTTGGGCTCTGTATCTGGACTTACCCATAGATATATTTTGAACAGATTGTTACCTTTATCGGAAAGCAGCCTTAGAGTGACTATTCTTTCTGAGGGAACCATGACACAGCTGAAAAATATTGACTAAAATAATTGTTGGAGCTACATCAGAGCCTCCGGAAGTGTGGGATGCCATTTCTTCCACACTTCTGCCCTCCTACCCGTATTTCTCTGAAGATATTATTTTATTTGTCTCAATATCCGCTTTATACTTAACTCACACATTATGAGTGAGTTTGGATTCACCCAGGCACAGGTTGTTTTGTGGTGATGCAAATGTCTGGCGGCTCCTGAACACTTGGTGTCGTCTCAGTACTACTCTCTCTGTTAGCATTGTTCATGTAAGAACACTTTCTCTGGAGCTCAGTCTTCAGTCCTGTTTTCTCAGTGATTTATGGTGGGATTTCCAAAGCACTCATTGTTGGGGTAATTCTGTCAATAAAATTCCTGTTGACTTTACTAGGAGAATAGAACTTTTGAAAAATTTCACCCTGGGTTTCTAATATGATTTTCTGTCTTTGTTAAAGACAGAACCATGGGTTTTTAACCATGGTTAAAAATAATTCTTCCTCCCCACCTCCCTCTCCACCCCAGGTCTCTAGTACTATATCTTGCTGAAGAGAGGAAACCACACAGTGTTTTTATGTGAATGATCACCTTCTGGTATTTGTGACTTCCCTTTTGTTTTATCTTCTCAATCACCATCATGGCAGCTTCATAACTCTTAGTATTGTCACTAAAAGCACCAGGAACATGACTGCTCTTTTGTTTGCTTCATTGGCACTAACTACAAGGAATGTTATAGATACAATGCAGATAAAAAGCCATGACACCCTGTTTCCAGGATGAGTGCATGGTGTAGAAAGGAACTATCGCAACTTCTCTTGGATCTATCCATATTGCTTCTCTTTAGGTTTGTGTGGTTCAGGGGGATGGGAAGAGAAACGTTAACGTTTGGAGGGGTTTCCCTTCAAAAATTCTCATCTTCAGTCACTAGCTTGCTAGTTTTTGGGGCAGAGAATCCACAACCTCTGCTTGCAGTTTTAAATACCTGGTTCAGTCCTGAAGTCCTTACTTTTAAAGAAATCTAGAAACCAGTTAAATGAATCCAGAAATACTTACACCAGTGCAATGGTAGTTTTACCTAGTAGGAACTCCAGGATTTGGCTATGTAGTATGGAACACTTGGACAGCCATTGTTGGAGACAAAAGAGCCTAGTCTTCTGGCTTGCCCACTGTTGTTGTGTGTCCAGGAATAGTAAAGAATCAAAGACCACAAGACTGCGGTCTCTTACCACTTGGGGCAGGAGTCCTGATGGTGGATGTGGTTGTAGCTTTCCCATTTCTTCATAACGTTTTCCTCTTCCTAACAACATTCCTTTAATCTTTCCTGGTTTTAAGTTTGCTTTCCTTCCAGTTTTCATCAGCTTTCTTTATTCAAAAGAGAAAGGGATATGGAGCTAGAATCCTTGAACTGCTCATGACACCATGGTCCAACAGCTTTACATGAATAGGATGTGTGATTGAACTGAACTCCATGGAGCTCTATAGGTGAGACCCTTCACATGAAAGGAAGACCTTTTCCCTAGTGCTTTCAGAGACTCATCTGAAGTTACAGGGACAAACTGTAAAGAAGAAAGGTGTGATGCATTTTCTTTAGAGCCAGTCAGGTCCGGATTCATACCTTACATGCCCCTAGCACAGCATCTCAGCACCTTCATGTTTTCCATGCAGGGGGGAGGGGTGCGGGTGGGCAACAGGGGAGAGAGGGCTGGCTAGGCCAGCTCTTCATGGGAGAAGGGGGGAAAGAGGGGCTGAGCTGACCAGCTCAGCCAGCTCTGGGTGGGGGAATATGCTCATCCCAGGGCTCCAGCTTCTGGCCTGGCCAGGGGGCGGGGCCTCGGGGAAGAGGAGGAGCAGGACCGTGTGGCCACGAGAGGATGAGGAACAGGAAGCAAGGCTATAGTTCCAGTTCTTGTGCAGGGCCCCTAAATTGGCTGGGGACCCTGGGCACGGGCCCCATTGGACCATGCAGTAATCTGCCATTCTTGAGGTGCCCCTAGAGTGCCAGCACCCCTAGGCACATGCCTATTGTGCCTAATTGGAAATCCAGCCCTGGAGCCAGTGACACTGTCACAAACTCAGTCGATTTTTCTCTGCAGAGAAAGATGAGAGGATCTGCCCAGGCCACTGGTGGGGATACCACACATTACTCACTCTCTCTCTCTCTCTCTCTCTCTCTCTCTCTCTCTCTCGTTAGAATGTATTCTCTTTGAGTCATGGACCTATCTGTTTTGACACAGTACAAGTAATGCAATGTCATGTACACTAATAGTACTATCTAAATGTTTGATACCATCAGTCTAAGAACTACTGCAATAAATATCCTGTTTACGATGGAATCAGATTTTGATCATTTAACATTTAGCTGTAGTTATAAGCAATTAGTGCTCTGTAAATATATATATGTTACTGACCTGTGGGAATTGCTAAAGAAATACTCTGTGAAAGTGCTACAATACTCTCTGAGGGACAACCAGGATTATTTTCTTGATCTTTTACTGCCCTTCCCATCTCAATAAATAATTTTTTTGGGGGGGCTATTGTGATGTATTATTGATGTTAAGGACTATCAGTAATCCTCAGGGGGCTGCCATTAGCTGGGCAAAAAACATCATTCTTATTTGTTTACATGAAATTCAGACCTACAAAGTTTCTTCACAAAAATGCCCTGTTTAAAAATAAATAAATGTAAGCCCAAAAATTGTGATCCTGGGCCTGCAACCTTCATATACACCATAGTCTGAAACGAATGGTACTTTTTGGTGTGAGAAAGGTCTACAGGATAGGGCCCTCCATCTATACCTCTCGGTATACTTCACTAAGCATCAACCTGTTATAGAACAGCAGTTTTAGCTTCTTAACAGTGCTCACAAGTGCTCTCAAAAACTTTACATGCACATAGTCAAGCATAATAGTCAAGATTTTTTTAAAATGTTGAAATATATATACGCTTTCATGCTTCACAGCATAGCCAACTTCTCCACATGTAGTGTAGAAAATCAGTTTACAAATTAATTTAGTTTAACCAATCCTTTTGTAGACAAATTTGTCAGCTGAAAATATGTTTTGTTGATTTACCTTGCAGCTGTAAATTTACTGATGCAAGGTGAACCAAAATAAAGCAGAGTTAAAGCCTTTTTTTTCCTAGCACTTCTAAACTATTTGATATTGGCCATGGTCAGTGACAGGATGCTGGGCTAGATGGAGAGTTGGTCTGACTTGCTAAGATGGTTATTGTGGGGGGATCCACAAAAGGCCTGAGGCGTTGCCACACTGAGCATCACCACACCTAACTTTTAGGCACCTAGAAACTCACAGGAACAACAGTGAGAGCCACAAGGCCTAAGTTAAGTGCCTAGGCTCCCTATGCAATGAATGGGGAGAGAGAGGTGCCTTAGAATGCAATCCACAAAAGCTAGCACATTAAGCGTGGAGCTGCCTAAGCTAACCAGTGTGAGATGCTGATGAGAGGGATGTGTAATAAGCCCATCCCCTCTCAAAGAGAGAGGCACCTATCTCGCCTTGTGATTCCCAAATGGAACTCACCATCTGGAGTCAGGCAGCTAAGGCTCTTTAGTAGCTTCTTGTGAGAATTGATTTAGGCCCCTGCCTCACTCCACACAAAATGGCTGGAGGAGATGTTGCTGCTGCCCATCTTATGACTTTTAGCTCAGTGCACTCATCTAGGATGTAGGAGACCCAGGTTCAATTCCCCTGTCTCTGCCAGAGGGGGAGACAGGATTTGAATAGGGGTCTCCTACCTCACAAGAGGGTGCTCTAACCACTAAGGTCTCGGATATTCTCATGTGGGGCTTCCAGTTGAAGCTGTTCTGTGGGTAAATAATGAAAGAGTGACTGGAGCAGGGGGTCAGGACCCTGGGTCTCCCACCTCACAGGTGGGCTCCATAACCACTGGACTAGAGTCATTTCCACTCTCTGTCTGTGGCCCAGTGATTGTTCCACTGTGGATAAACACAAGAGAGAATGACTCCCTAGACCAGCACTTAGGGCAACAAGGTGAGAGACCCAGGTTATATTTACACTGCAATAAAACACCTGTGGCTGTCGCATGTCACCTGCCTTGGGCTCAGGCTGTGGGGCTTTAAAATTGAAGTGTAAATATTCCTGCTTGGGCTGGTCTCTGACTTTGTTGACCTGGTCTCTGAGACTCACTGGCATCTGGGTTTTTCTGTTTTTGTTTGTAGCATAGGAGTGTCCTGAGTGGCTTCATGGATCTCACACTAGGTTACTAGTGTTTGCTGGGTTTGGGAGGGCTAAAAACATCTTTCTCCAGGAATTGTGCTGTTCCCAGTCTCCCCCTGAAAGTTCTCAAGTGCTTTTACATTTTGAAAAACGATAGTCAACTAAACTTCTTTTTGGTATGTTTACAAATAGTTTGTGTTAATTTTCAGTGAAAGTTGGTCTTTATATAATCACTGATTCCCTATACAGAGTCAAAGTGTGAGTGGTGCTAACCTGACCTGTGAAATTATCAGTATATTTTTATCTGCCTTGGTTTTTGTGCAAGCTATTTATTATGACTAAATTTTTGCACATTCAAAAACATTCAAATATTTGCTGGCAAACTGAATTTGTGTGAAAATACAATTAGTCAATGGAGTGCAACAATCCAACATGCATATGAAAATCAAGCTTGTAGAAAAATATCTGAATTTTTTTCATGCAAAACAATTAGTCATGTAAATCTGCATGTGCAGACACCTTGGAGTGAAAAATGAGCCTGCATATTTTGAAACTGATGGATAAATTATTCGCTGGTGTAAATTAGCTCAGGTATCTTAGCTTCAGTGGTGCTGCGCCCGTCTACAACTGCAGAGTATTTGTTCCTGATTTGGAAAATACACTCAGCTGTGTTCCACAGCATTGGAGTGCAAAATCAAAAGCTTTGAAAGTATTAAAATGCTTTTTCTGCTCCAATAGTGTAAATTGTAATAACTAAGACAAACATTTAATATGGGGGGGCTAGTTGGTCATTAACTACTGGATTACATTAGTCTGTTAAATTTGTTACATTTATTTTTAACTGTCAACATGCTGAATGTTTCCTTGGTCTTTAGAAAACTGGAAATTAATCTGACAATAGAACATACAATGGTTTACGCTTTCCTACCATCTGAATATCTCAAAGCACATTATGAACGCTAGTGAATTAATTCTCAGAACACCATCAGGAGGTAGGAAAGAGTCCTTCTGCTTATTTTGATGGGGGAAACTGAGGCACAGAGGCTGATCGATTTACCCAATGTCAGTGAATGAATGGGAGAAATGGCAATAGAACTCAGATCTCCTGACTCCCTCTCCTGTTATGAATATTTCATTGGTGTTAGGAAATAGTTTTAAACATTACTGAATTCAAAATCCTTTTAAAAAGATGCTTTCAGCATTCTCCAGCCATTTAAAAGTAAATATGATAAATAAGCACAACAGAGAATTTGACTACTTACTGCAGCACATGTAGTTAGATTTGACTAGATCTCTGCAAAGAAGAATTCTGTCATTATTTTTCTTGTTGACTCAGAGTAAGTTTTGCAATACTTTCCACTTCAGTGGAACTCCCCACACATCAAGCTCAGATAATTTGCCCTGTACTCTTGAATAATTAACCACCTTTGAATGATATGCAAAATAGCAGATACAGCTGTGTTCAATTGCACTCTAGTAAGCCAGAAGCTTTCTTCGCGTCATGGTTAAAGGAGTGTCTACTAAGAGACAATACTCATTCCACAAAATGGTAAGTTGTAATCTTTAGTGAGAGTCTCTCATGTCATATTAAACTGTTTGTGTTATACTCTTTAAAACTTATGATAAAATGTTAAAATTAATATATTGTCCCTTTGTGAACAACATTTAAAGATGTGGCTACCATATAAAAACAACCAAATGAAAAGAGTGCACTTCATATTGCCTTGAGTTACCAGCACCCTGAACATTGCTCTGAAGGTGATCAATAAGTCTGTTTATAAGATGTACATAGACCAATGGAGTCTTCAATATTTTAATGTTTTTTTCCATTCAAAATGTGAATGTTTATGCAGTGTGCAGTAATCTCACTGCTTAAACTCTTCTTTTTAAACAAAAGGTTTGAGTTTGTTCCTAATAGTTTGTTTGTTTGAACTGCAGGGGTTAAGCTAAAAGTAGTGTATCAAAGTCAATAACTTGTGGCATTAACTACTGAAATTTTTACAAGTATCTATTAGTACACGATACCTTCTGTGTATACAAGTTTGCTTCATATAACTATTTTATTTTATCTCATAGCTTTAAAAAGTTTTCTTGCTACACTAGAGTATCTTGCTATCAGCTAGATTCTATGTTTTAGACAATATAGACAATAGATATACAAAACGTTTAAAATAGTTACATGCTAACATTACTGTCTGAAGGACCTTGTGTGTAGCAGATTTTGAGACAGTAATTTACCTTCTTAGGAAGTGTTAATTGAGATGTCATAGGACTTAATTTGTAATCCAATTTCTATTGTTCTTATGTTTCATTTTCCCACCATATGTTGTCAGTAATTTGCTGCCAATATTTTAATAATGGGTTCCTACAAAAATTTCCTCCTTAGCCTGTAATAAACCCCACAAGCTAGGTATGTATTTGTTGACATGCAGAGAGGGAAGGGAGAAGAACTGGAGAATCTATTATTATAATGTGCTTCCCCATTTAAATGGAAAGAAGTTTTCATAACTGTAACACAGGAAGAAGGCAAAATTGCTTGGCAAACAAACTTTCACTAAGTACACTCTGGTAGAAATGTTTATACTTGTTCTTGAAAAATAAACTGAGTACATTGAGGATACAATGAAGTGCTCCACTTCTATTATTTGGGGAAACTTTCCCAGAACTTGTTGTTTGGGATTTTTTTCCCCCCAAAAGTTGATACTGGGTACAATCTATTGCATTTAAAGGCAAAGCAATATTTTTGAGCCCAAGGGCTAATTTACAGTGTTGAACGGCCTCAGAGGCAGAAATATCCCAGTCCTCTCTGGAATTTTAACAAGGGACTCTCAAGAGCCCTCTTTAGCCCATCATGATATATTTTATTCTGAAATCAAAAAGCAGAATAATAAACAGTTGTTTTAAATAACCAAGTATAAGGTGCAATAAACTGTGGACATTATTCTCTTAATTCTCTAATAAGGCAAATTATCCAGAATAATTATTTATATAATCAGGGAATTAAAATGGTAAATCTAATTATTTTTAGACAGGCCTACACTAAAAAGAGAGCTGAACAATGTATTTTTACAGCTTTGCAAAGCGAGTGAATAAGCAAAATTAAATGTGCTTGTATTCCCTTAATATAGCATTTCCCTTAAGTATGCAGCAATCAAACAATTACATGTTAGCTAAAATACAGAAAACAATCTACCGTGAAAGGTTCTTCAGGGCAGGGATTGCTTCTCTCAACTTCACAGCACCCAGCAGAATGGAGCCCCGGGCACTTTGTTACACAAATAGTTAATCATAATTATAATACACCATACAGAGAGCTGAATAGAACTCTGGGTTTTGCTTTGTAAAACGTTTACCACAAAAACTGGTGAAATTTGTAAACTTTCATCAACTCAATGAAATTTCACTGTTAATTTTATTCTGAACTTGAAGTTAGCTAATGTCTTTTCACTGACTTCAGTGGGATTTGGATCTGGCCTTCTCTCTGCTGTCATTTATAAATTTTGGCCTATGAAACTGAGACCTCCATTTCTTCAATAGTGCCTCAGAATTCCTGAGACACAGCGTAAACTGCAGAGCATACTGTACCTGCATTCTTTTATAAGATTG
The DNA here is from genome assembly GCF_026122565.2 of Emydura macquarii macquarii. Taxonomy (NCBI): domain Eukaryota; kingdom Metazoa; phylum Chordata; order Testudines; family Chelidae; genus Emydura; species Emydura macquarii. The sequence goes on along the minus strand of NW_027130155.1, from coordinate 4,812,846 downwards.
TTTCTGTGTAATTCTGATAAAGATGATTGTTAGTTTATTACTATGAATACATAAATAACAAATATTCCTATTGGTTTAACAAACCAGGTTTTTTTTTTCTTTTTAACCACCATGACTAATAGAACACTCTTCAAACCGTAGTCATACCAATGGCTCAATCCTGTACTTATTCATTCCTTACTTGGGCAAAGGTCCCATTGAAAATGATGGGATTTCTGCCTTAGAGAGCAGTGAGTAAGATGTGGGAGTAAAACTCCATAGATACAAAGGCAGATGATTTCCAAAAAATGCTGTCATGAGACTGTTTTTTCTTGCTTTTTTTTTAACTCTTTCTCATCCAATCAGACTCCTTCTAGCCCAGTGCTGTGTTAGTATACCATAATGCTTTTAGTTTACTCATGTAGCATAATGGACACAAAGAATCAAAATCACGTTGTGTTCTGCCTTATGGGGAAACTCTCTGGAAAATAAAAAATGTCATACAAAATCCCAAAGTCCTTATTCAATTTCTTATTGAGGTAGAATTCTCACTGGATTTCATCTGTACTTTTAACATATTTTTACATCTTTGATGCCAAGATCTTGAAACAGAACCTTTAAGTGTTTATAAGATGTATTTTTTGCAGGGCTGGTAATATCTGAGTTTGCTCTTCATCTAGTGTGAAAGGGAAATGACATTGCAGTGATCACACTTACCACAGTTGTGACATCAAAAATAGAAAAGCACTGTAACTATCATTTTATTCTTATGGTTGATTTTACTTTTTTAACTTCCCAGGATGTGAATAAGACCGGTGACTGCCTAGAGATGGATAACAACCTGCAAAAGTATTACCTTTCTACCATGTATACCATTGAGTTCATTTTTGGCATAACTGGAAATAGCATTGTCGTCTTTGGCTACCTCTTCTGCCTGAAAACTTGGAAAAGTTGCAATATCTACCTGTTTAACTTATCACTATCGGACTTTGCATTTCTATGCACATTTCCGATGTTGGTGACAAGCTACTCCAAAGAAAAGTGGACACATGGGAACATTTTGTGCCAAAGCAACAGGTTCCTGCTGCATGCAAACCTATACACAAGCATCCTTTTCCTTACCTTTATCAGCATTGATCGTTATATACTCATGTTACATCCTTTCAGAGAACATTTTCTACAGAAGAGAAAGGTAGCTGTTGTTGTCTCTGTCGCCATATGGATCCTGGTTATACTTGAACTGTTGCCAATAAACACCTTCATAAGTCCGATACATAGTGCCAATAGTAATGCCTGTATAGACTATGCAAGTTCTGGAGATCCAAAGAAAAACTTGATTTATAGCATGTGCCTGACTCTTCTGGGGTTTGTAATTCCTCTTTGTGTTATGTGCTGCTTTTACAGGAAGATGCTTATCTTTCTTAAGAACCATAATGAGCAGCTCACGACTGCTCTGCCACTTGAGAAACCTCTTTCTTTAGTCATCATAGCACTGGTTATCTTTTCATTACTCTTTACTCCATATCACATAATGCGCAATGTCAGGATTGCCTCCCGACTGGAATCCTGGAAGCTATCCAAGTGCACACAGAACACCATCAACATCATTTATATTATCACAAGGCCTATTGCATTTTTAAATAGTGTTATTAACCCTGTCTTTTATTTCCTAATGGGTGATCACTTCAGGGAGATGCTGATGACTAAAGTAAGAACACTCTTAAAAAGGATTACACCCACAGCAAATGAGGTGACGACAGAGCACCACACTGAGGAATAAATGACCCTGGTTTATGGGATAACTTTTACTGCTGTACATTGACGCTTTATGTAACTAGCTTAATTTTAGGTTGGTTAGTACATGCAAAATGAAGCCGTTACTTAGCAACTGCAGAACAGGTCTGATCCTACTATCTTTATTCAGGCAAAACTCTCACTGGCTTCAATAGCTGGTTACATTAATGGTCACAGGACTGGACTAAGTATTTCTATACAACAGAAGAATATAATACTTAATGGCAATCTAATATCTCAATAGTGGCTGTCAGAGGGCAGAAAACATATGCAGTGGTGGTAACTGTGTCGGTCCCAGGATATTAAAGGCAAGGTGAGTGAGGGCAGAGAAGTTCCTTTCAGGTGGTCTGACCATAGGCACGTGTCACATATGTAGCAGCACTGGGCTCCACATTCAACATTCACCCCATGGTCTTCTTTGTTTTTGTTCCACGCTGCCTCTGTGTGACTGGACATCATTCAGCTTTTACATTCAGTGGCTCAGCCACTTTAAATTCTTAATTGAACTGGTGGGGGGGTTGGTACACCACAGGATGGACTCAATAGTTTTATCATAAATTACTTATCAGATGCGTGTGTGGGTGTGGTTTTTTTGTTGGACAATTGAAAAAGATATAATTGAAAAATGGTGAACCTTGCCTTTTGAGCCCAGGTATTGTCTGATTTCTGAGCGGGGCTATAGAAGTCCAAATCTCAAGCCAGACTTCACTTTAATGCCCTCTGCAGGATGAGGAAGTACTGAACGTAAAAAGATGATTCCTGTTGGGAACCAAATGGCCTGCTTTAGGGTGTGGGATCTAGCTGCTGATAGTTATGGACCAATAGAGCACTGGGGCTCCAAGAGTTGTTATGCAAGATGAGTTAAATCCTTATTGTAATACCCCTCCTATGACACTCCAGTAAGTAAGCATGTCCAGGAAAGGCCCAATGTTTGTTTTATTTTCTTGTCTGATGTAGTTAGTATATTTATTTAATTAGTTTGATAATTGCCTGATAATAAACCATGCAGTCTGTAAACTTCAAAACCCTGGTGTTGAATGTTTTGCTCTTCATATGCAAGGTCCCACAGCTTCTGTTAACACATGATTTTGCATTTTCTCAGTACAATCCTGTAAACTGAATATCCCCTGAAAATTGTAATTCAGTGAATATGAAGTGCATTTGGACAACATTAGCAGAGACCTCTGCTTTGGTCTCCTATTTGAACATTTCAGACCAGATTCTCAACTGGCAGGAAATAGATGGATCAATGCTACTTTACCAGCACAAGATCTCACCCTCAATGCCCTTTTAAGTATGAGAGCAGCAAACTGCCGATGCATTTACCCTGTACATTGAACTGAGCTATTTGGTTTGAAGTTCAGCAGGAACATGAAACTATTTTCACCCATCCTCTGTCAGCATCTGCCATAGAATATAATTTTGAGGGAAGAGGGTGGCAGCAGAGGTATCTGAGCAAAAAGCTCCATGCTTTGCTCATTCACATTCATTAAATGGTGTTCTTACGCAACGATTGTCTTTTGCAGAAAAGTTATAAAGGAAATTTTACATAATAATTTCTTATTTAGAAGCATGAATTAAGCCTTGCCACATGCCTGTGAGGCAGATCATCATTCCTGTTTACAGACAGGGGATGTTGAAAAGCTGAATCTCCTAAGGCCAAGGTCACACTGCATATAAATGGAACAGCTGGGACTAGGATCTCAAAGTTCTTAGAGCCAGCTCTATCTTCTACAGTATTAGACTATACTGCTTCCTAGTTAAATGAATGAGTTCAGTAGGGAAGTGGGTAATGGTTTCCTTACAGAGTCAATATTTTATTGCAACTGTTTTCTATTTTACTAACCCATTTTACTAGATGCCACAAAAACCACACTCTGAGAACTTGCAGTAGACCGATAAAGAGAAGAGGAAAGTCTGGTAAGAAGGAAATTCTTTCACAATGGTTCTCTGCAAGCAAACTGAGAGAAATAACTTGAGGCTGGGTCCTGCATGGCCCTCGCTCAGCCTAAACACCAGCTGAAGTTGATAGGCTAAAGTGGAATAGAGATTACTGCTAATTTAGCAGTTTTTTTGGTATCATCCAAAGAAAACTGGCTTCTACAGCAGAATGAGACCAATAACAAGGAGCATAGATATTAGAGATGAAATCTAGTCCAGCCCCAGCCAGGATGGGAGTTTTCTCCTCCCATCATAAGTTTTTTCTAGGGTTTATCACCAATACTTCCTTCCCATTCTAGGTATGATGTTTTTATAGGTGACAGGTGTTAGCCATATTTGAAAGAGCTAAAACAGAAAAACAAACACAAAATATGTATTTTTAGCATAGCCCCTGTAAACTATATACTAAGTGTTCATTTCGTTATCTTACAATATGTTCACTCTAATCCAAACAGATAGGATTCTATAAAGGTTTTGATTGGAAATAAATAATGTACATTATGTTGATAATGTGCGTAAAACCCCCATTTCTACACTAGTTTGTTTTGTGCATAAAACATCGATTTTGACATTCATTGGGTTTGTAACAAATCTATCTGCATAAATCATTGTCTGGGGAAAAGATCCATCATGTGAACCATGTCAGCACTGCCTGTTAGCCTTGATACAGATAAGATTGTGCTTGCAGTTTCGCTATCAACGTTTCCTTTTATTTTTTCTCAAGGCCACTGTACTGAAAACTAAGCAGCAATTATTCACTTAGTCTGGAACTTGACATAAAACATGCTCAGCCCAAAAGACAAGGGGTTTATATGCAACATATCTAATAATCACTTGTTTCAATATAACTTTCCATTGTTATTAGCAGAGACATTGTGGTTTAAATAAAAGTTTTTGCACTTCTCTTCCTGACTAGTTCAGCAATAAAGCTTAATACGGAAAATCTAAGTACATCACCTATACATTGTCTTATGAGACTAATTTTGTCTGGGCTTCCATATGTCTTGCAAAAGATGGGTTTGTTCTGTGAGATGCTGAGTGCTCTCAACTCTCTTCCTCTAACTTTCTCAAACATCATCTTTCAGTGGGAATTGAATGGATTTTACTGTTGCAAAGGCAGTAAGTAAACCACAGGACTAAGCCCTAAAATTTTGTTCACACACAAAATTGCCCTGGTTTAGTTAGACCAATGCAGACCCTTGCAGTTCATACCAGTTCATCATAAAGTAATTCCTAATTGACAAGCTAAACTGAATTAGCTCTGGTTTAAACTGAAATAAGGGTGCCTACATAAGCTCTAAATTGGTTGAAAATCATACCTTAAGTTAAACCAGCACAACTCTGCCTGTAGACAAGGCCTAACTTTGCAATGTGTTTTACGAGTCTAACAAAAAATAAATCCAGGGACAGGTTTAATACTGCGTTATTAGCAGAGTTGCAGCAGCTAACAGCTTGTTGGTAGACTGACTACTAGCAGTGATGGGATTCTCAGGCTACAACACTAAGTCATCAGTATTAGACAGGTACTTGCTCGGAGTCTGCAGAGCTCCTCTACAGAGCAGCCCTAATCTGAGCTGCTCAAATTCTGCATAAAGATATGGAGTGTGCTAACTCACATCGGGAGTTAGGTTTTGTGAGTTCCAGTCAAGCTATAATTAAAAGTGGGCTTTTCCTTTGGACGTGGGATATTGGAGGCTGGGTCAGAGGGGTCCTGCAGAGACACCCTAGGAATGGCCAAGCTTTGCTAGAAGGTGTAGGTGAGGTTTAAGTTTTTTTGTTGCTGGTATGAATTACCACTATAACCAAACCCCCAGGACACATCACCTGGTGTGGACAGTAGCTGTTGTATGCAGATTGTTTTTAAAGCAGATTGTGGACTTTAGTTGTTTACATCAGTGGTTCTCAACAGGGGTATACATACCCCTGGGTATGCAGAGGTCTTCCAGGAGGTACATCAGCTCATCTAGATATTTGCCTACTTTTGTAACGTATACAGAAAAAGCACTAGCAAACTCAGTACAAACTAAAATTTCATGACTTGTTTATACTGCTCTATATAATATACACTGAAATGTAAGTACACTATTTATATTGCAATTGATTTATTTTATAATTATATGGTAAAAATGAGAATGAAAGCAATTTTTCAGTAATAGTGTGCTATGACACCTTTGTATTTGTATGTCTGATTTTGTAAGCAAGTAGTTCTTAAGTGAGGTGAAACTTGGGGGTATGCAAGACAAATCAAGACACCTGAAAGGGGTACGGTAGTCTGGAAAGGTTGAGAGTCACTGGTTTATATAGTATTAAGAAACACACCATTCAACAGCAGTAAAGGCAGCCTGAATTATTTACACAGCTCACATAACATTGCCTTGCACCTGTTGATGCAGAGTCATAATACAAAGTTGAAGTTGTTAAGATTTTATTTCTACCCCTCTCCATCCCAGAACTAAACCATTCTCACCTGAAGATTGTGCATGCCATAATCAACAATGTTGTTTTCAAGGTTATTTAAAATGTAATTCTGACTCAGGTTTTGGCGTTTCTTCAATCACAGAGTCATGCTGAGTCAATCTCACCTAAATTCAATGGAATGAAACAAATATAAATAATTAAATGATTACTTTGTCACTACATTGTTGTGAAAGTCAGGCAATTGGACTGTTTTTACCACTAGTTCAAAAAATAAACCTAAGTAACATCCTGGAAATAGTCGATTCCAATATCAACCTTAACACTGACTGTTTAACTTCACTTCTCCACATAAAATTACACTACAGTGCTAGTCACGTGAACGGAACATAAGTTTTCCCTGTTGTATATATGAACTATCACAGTATGATGACAATACCTGTATCTGCTTATTATTAATTTTTCCAGTAGTGCTTAGAGACCCCCATTGTGCTAGACATTCTACAAATACCTAGTAAGAAACACTCCCTGCACCCAAGAGCTTTCAATTTAAATAGACAAACAAAGGGTGGGAGCATGACCTCATCATGCATTAAGTGGCAGGGAGGAGGCATGGTCTGGCTTGTCGGAAAAGGTGTGTGTCATGTTAAGAGCCAGAGCATGACTTGCTGTAGCAACTTCATACCAAGTCAGCCTGGGGATGCTGACCTCAGCATCTCTATCTATCTATCTCCCTCCTAGCCTGGGTGACCAGAAAAAGAGAGACTATTTGTGTCCAGGCTGGTGCAGAAAAAGCCCTCTCTTACCTGGACCAGGTGGAGCAGCATCAATGTTCCCAGCCAGGGAAAAAGTTGAATAGCAAGTTTTGTCATGCTCCAATGTGGGTGTAACGCTGGTCACTCCTTTCTAGGAAGTTTGGGAAGGAATTCTTCCCTCACCAGTAGATTGGCCAAGCGAGGAGGGTTGATTTTTTTTCTTTTGGCTTTCCCCACAGCAGACGGGGGGCTTAGGTGTGGCTAAAAAGGAAATGGGGGTTAGGTTATGATGTCCCACCTCATTATGTAATTGTAGGACGGATGTCCAAGTACTTTGTAGGGAAGGGATACGGTGATCAGATAAACTGGATTGTTGAAGGATTCAAAAGAGGTATTCTTTAAAGGAGTGGAAGCCGAGGGGGTGGTGGGGAGGTGAGAGGGAGAAGGAACTTGGGGCTTCTCTAACTGGTACATCAGGGAGTTAACCCCCTGCTCTTTTATAGACACCCCTCCCCCTCCACAATGCTCATGCAAGGTGGGGATAGTGAAGTCTCAGCAGCAGATTGGCTGGGGACCAGGATGGATAAATAGGGAAGGCAGAGAACAGCCCCCCATGTATATGTAAATAATTACGGAATTACCTGCAATGTACAACTTTATCTGCTGAGTTCCCTACACATTTAAGAATAAAGCTGCTGCCTAATTAAATCACATCCAGTGTCTCCTGTCCTCCTTCTGGCGTAGCCAGACAATGGAGGCACAAATAGGTGAAGTGAAATAGAACCCCCTCTCCTGAATGTCAGGTTAGTGCTCTATCCACTAGAGAACGCTGCCATCCACCTTTCTAGCTATAAGGTATTATGTTAGCTCAATAAGCAAATGTTGGGCATCAGAGTGCATATGGTTGGTATATCCAGAGTGGACAATGAAAATCTGATCTCTGGCTTTTGAATGGAGCATGTGATCTCTTACCACTAGTGATCTATTGAAGAGGATAAAGCGGATTATCTAGCTTTTAGTTGGTGGTGAATTGAGAGAGGATCTTTTATAAGCTATATGTGAAGGAGAATATGAGATGATAGAGCTTCTGGGCCAATAGAATAAGAGGTGAGGGTTGGCCTGGTCTCCAACCTCTAATTATTGGAAAAGCTTGTGTTTTACAGATTAGCAAGCAGTTTTCTGCAGCATTAATGGGAGACTGCAGGCTATAGCTGAATGGGCAATGGTCAGGTGTAAAGAATCAAAATAAATGTTAGCATTTGCTAATTTGTATGTATGCACAATACATGAAGGATATTCATAACACTCCTGAATTGTGCTCAGTCATCCAGATTGTCAAGGTACTCTAACATGATTTTGGACCTCAGAAATGTTATCCAGATTGGAATGACTGGGATGATCTGATGTTCAGCTGAGGGGATAAAGCTTAGACCAAAATGGGTAGCACAAAGTGGAGGTATCAGGCCACATCTCGTGCAATTTTTTAGGCAAAGCATTAAAATGCAATGGGATCAAAAAGCCTGATCTTGCTGTTTTCAGTCTTATTGACAGGGACTGGGTGACTGCGGATCCCTCTAGCTCAGGATTTGCTTTCAGGAAGTCTTTAATTCTTTTCATGTAGCTGAAGGCAATTCCTACTTCATCACAGGTCTCTTTCATTCATGCCTTTTTATTTAAAAAATAAGCAAACAAAGACCCCCTACCCCAGTTCTATAGTGAAGTCAAGGAGGATCCCAGTAGGTTTATCTTGAAATATCAGGTTTTCTGATTTCTTAGCTGCTCTAGCTACAGATTTTAGACAGCATGAATCTTTACTCAAATGCATATTTCCATTAATGTTTGAGATTTTTGCATTCTGCTTGTATTTATACAGTTTTGTGAACAAAAAAAGTTAAGTGCACATATGAATGTTCAGAGCAAACAAAAAAAGAATACTGAAACAAGTTGATGGTTTTTTCATTCAAACAAATATGCACAAACTTTTTTGTAATATTCTTCCTCATTTAGCAAATAACTACATAGACCTTTGTATTGTGCTGGAACAAAATACTACACCCCAGCTTTTTATGTTTCTGGAAAGATTGTGTGTGCGTATGTGTGCGTGCGTATGTGTGAGAAATATCTTTCCTTAGGCAGAAGCAGAGTGGAATGAAGTAACTTTTTTTTTTTGCCAGTTAAGAACATAGTTAGTTGAGACTTTCATCTGGTGAGTGTATTCACTTCTGCTAACTTCATTCATGTGGCTTTGGCTGCAGAAGGTGTCTTAGAACTCAAAAACCAAAATAATGAACTTGTCCAAACTGAAATCTTATCTCGCCTAATTTGACCTATCGTATGACTTGCTGTATTATGCTGAAAGCTAATAAACCAAACAAAGGTAGGAATCACACACAGCATACTTCATTAAAACACTTAGTCGTCAATTCAAATCCAGCACAGTTGCTAATGACTAGAAGTGGTTACCATATGATGACAAATTGATCCCTATTTGACATGAGCGTAGTATCATTCAGCTCCCACTGAGCAGCTGTCCATATCACCATAATCATTTCTGACAGTTGGCAGAACCTGTAGGGGCCATTAAAAGTATAACTGGGTTAAAAAAAATGAGATAAGTTCATGGAGAATAGGTCCATCAATGGCTGTTAGCCAAGATGGTCTGGGAAACAGCCCCATTCTCTGGGTTCTCCATACCGCTGACTGCTGGAAAATGGAACTGGACGACAGAGGATGGATCATTCAATAAATTGCCCTGTTCTGTTCATTTCCTCTGAAGCATCTGGCACCAGCCACGGTCAGAAGACAAGATACTGGGCTAGATGGACTCACTATGGCCATTCTTATGTTGTACAAACTTCATTTTCCATGGCTGTCAAATCAAACGTCTCTAGAGCACAGTAATTCATACTAATAGTTTTGTTTAATATATGCTTTTTCCCAATCAGTGACAAAAAAGTGTTCAGATCCCGTTGTTATGGTCACCTTCAGATTCAGAAATTGTTTTTATTTCTTGATAATGCTTTTCTTCTTTTGGAAGCCTGGGTGTGGTGTTCAGTTTCATTTTTAAAACAGGTGGCGAAACATCTTCTGTTATAGCAAGTAGAGTTACAAGCGTTTCCTCCTCCATGTTCAAACACTTCATTTGCATAATTGAGAGGTTAGTATTTTTAGCACAATGAGTTTGTTAAGTATCTACATCTCAAATGAGTGAAAACTGTCTGGGTGCAGTGATGCACTTGTTTACATTTGCTACTAAGGACTCCCTACCGTGAGGAGAAAACAAACAAAACCTTCACACTCCAGTCAATCTGTAGAAACCAGCTCATCCAACATTCAGGTCACGCAGCTCGTGCAACATCTCAAACCAGGGTGTGTGCACGCAGAAGGAAAGTAGATTAAAGGATCCACAACAAAAATTTGAATGGGCCTCTTTCATTAAGGTATATTAATCTCACATTTTAAGTTGCAACATACTTTTAATGAAATTAATCAAAACTCTCTGTTCTGCCGTCTGGTCTTAACCTACTGAAAATATGCAAGTTGAGCATTGCCCTTGAATAGTGTACCTATATGTAGTTGATCCTAATGGACCATTTAAATTTGTTCCAGACTACTGTTTGAACATGAGAATCTCTACAAAATAAACTCTTCCAGACCACAATAGCATGTTTTAAGATATTATAGTTCATACAGTTCCTCTGCATGTACAGGAATATGGAGAAGTTTAACAAATAGGACTTGATTCTCACACCAGTGTAAATTTGGGTTAGAATACAAGAATGGCCATACTGCGTCAGACCAATGGTTCATCTAGCCCAGTGGTTCCCAATCTTTTTGTCTCAAGGGCCACAGATATCATTTTTACAACCCTGAAGGGCCACCAGTCTCTGCCAGCAGCCCCCCCACCACTACAGCCAGACAGAAGGAGTTCAGCGAGGACCTCCTCGTGATCTCCCATCCCCTTGGCTGCAGCAGGGAAACTGCACGCATCCTGTAGTCCTGTGCACTCCACCTGGGTCCCTAGGCAATGGCTCCTTTCTGCAGTCTGGGGGACGGGAGATCAGTGCTCCTCTCCCTCTGGCTCCAGCAGGGACCCCAGCGCCTATGGACCCAGGACAAGTGCTTTGCCTTGCTCCCTGATACAGCCAGAGGGAGGGGAGCACTGATCTTTCATGCACTTGGCTGCAGCAAGAAGTCTGTACCTGTCTTGCAGCCCCATGGCAACACGCTCTGCTTGGGTCCTTATGCAGCCAACGGGAGGGGAGCAGCGGGACACTTCGAAAGACCCCACGGGACACTTTTGACCTGCGGGCTACAGGTTGGGAACCACTGATCTAGCCCAGTATCCTGTCTTCTGACAGTGGCTGGTGCCAGATGCTTCAGAGGGAGTGAACAGGATAATTTATCGAATAATCCATCCCCTGTCATCCAATCCCATCTGGCATCTAACAATCAGAGGTTTAGGAACACTCGGGGCATGGGATGGATTCCTGCCCATCTTGGCTAATAGCCATTGATGGACATATCCTTCATGAACTCATCCAATTCTTTTTTTAAAACAGTTATATTTTTGAATTTTTCAACATCTCCTGGCAACGCGTTCCAAAGGTCGACTGTATGTTGTATGAAGTACGTCCTTATGTTTGTTAAACATGATGTCTATTACTTTATCTGGGTGACCCCTATTTCATGTGTAATGTGAAGAGGCAAATAACACTTCCTTATTCATTTTCTCCACACCATTCATGATTTTATAGATCTCTATTGTATCCCCCCAGTTGCCTCTTTTCCAAGCTGAACAATCCCAGTCTTTTAATCTCTCCTCATAGGAAGCTGTTCCATACCCCTAATCATTTTTGTTGCCCTTCTCTGTACTTTTTCCAATTCTAATATATATTTTATATGGGGTGACCAGAATTGCATAAAGTATTCAAGATGTGGGCATACCATGGATTTAAATAGTAGCATTCTATTTATTGTCTGTAGCAAGGCGCTGTGGCCTTCCTCGGCGCCTGGGACCGAGGAAGGATAGCTCTGCCCCCGGTGGACAGAACCAGCCCCTGCAGGCCCAGCCACCTGGAAGCAGAGGGGTGGAGCCAGGCCTAGGGCTGGCAGTATAAAAGACAGGCCCAGCAGCTCAGTTGGGAGGCGGCTGCCGCAGGAAGCAGACGCGTCTTCATAGAGACTGCAGCCTAGGCCTGATCCAGGCCCCACGGCTGGGTGGCAGAGACACCCTGCTGACCAGAGCCTCCAACCCTGGCCGGATCTGCCCGGCCCAAGTGACTGGAGGGGGCTGCCCGACCCTGTTGACCAAGTAGAGTCACCCAGCCCGGAGAACTGGAGAGGGCCCCAGGACCCTATTGACTGGGAATGGCCGCCAGACCCTCCTAGTTGGGAAAAGCTAACCCCGCCCGCTGGATGGGAAAAACCCCCAGAGGCTGGCCCTTAACTGGAAGAGCTGCCTGGCGTGGAGGACCCACCAGCATGGACTGGCCCCACCAGACTGGAGGAACCCCTGGGACCCTGGGACCTGGAGGAGTTACCCCTCGCCGACGACCCTCAGGTATTCCCTGATGTGCCGCCAGTCGACAGTGAGGGATTCACCGGACACCAGCTCACCATCTCCCCCAGTGACCCCGAGGGGACACGTGGATGCAAGTACCCCGAGATTGGGTGTGAGGAAGTGGCCGAGGGACAAAACCCCTCCATCAGCGTGTTGCGGCGAGAGCCCCGCTGACTCATTGGCAAACCCAGGCAAATGTGCTCCCCCCCTACCACTACCGACAGCGGAGCTACTGCTGCTCGCTTGCCCGCCCCACCCTGCTTCAGGGCCGGGGCGCGTAGACTGCTCGCTTGCCTGCCCTGCCAAGGGGCCGGGGCGCGTAGACTCCTAACTGACTGCTAATTACCCTTAGTAGAGGCGCTGTGGCCTTCCTTGGAGCCTGGGACCAAGGAAGGGTCGTGACGCACCCACCAGGCCATGCCGCCCGCTTACATTGTCTCATTATCTATACCTTTCCTAATGATTCCTAACATTGTTAGCTGCTGCACAGTGAGCAGATGTTTTCAGAGAACTATTCGTGATGAGTCCAAGATCTTTCTTGAATGGTATTTAGATCTCATCATTTTGTATATATAGTTGGGATTGTTTTCCGATGTGCATTACTTTGCATTTATCAGCATTGAATTTTATCTGCCATATTCTTGCTCAGTCACTGCGTTTAGTGAGATCCTTTTGTAACTCTTCCCAGTTTTCTGTGGACTAAACTATCTTGAGTAATTTTATATCATTTGTAAAATTTGCCACTTTACATTTTATCCCTTTTTTCAGATCATTTAGGAATATGTTGAATAACACTGGTCACAGTACAGATCCTGTCATTTACCTCTCTCTACTGTGAAAACTGACCATTTATTCTTACCCCTTGTTTCCTGTCTATTAACCAGTTATTGATCCATGAGAGGACCTTCCCTTTTATCCCAGCACTCCTTACTTTTCTCAAGTCTTTTGGTTGAGAGACCTTGTCAAAGGCTTTCTGAAAGTCCAAGTATACTATACCCATTGGATCACCTTTGTCCTCATGTTTGCTGAAACCCACAAAGGTTTCACCTATGTCAATATTGTGAGAGTAAAATCCAATTTCAAAGTATTGTGTATATGGGTAGAAAAGTCCCAAGAAAAGACATAGAAAAGCTGTCTCATATAAAGAGACAGAACAAGAGAAACATGTTGGTCTTACCACACTTGGAGTAATAATTCAAAATTGGAAACATTTTTATGATATGCAAAGTTGAGCACGCAGGTTTCTGTTTAGTAGAGTCATGCAAAAGTCTCAATTAGTTTCAAATGTGGAAGTTTACCACTATGGGGAAAAATGTCCAGAAGTTGTTGGAGATGGACGTGTATTGTGTACACCTCTAGCACAAAGCACAACTAATGATTACAAGCAAAGACAGTGGAGAGGAGGTGCAATGGGTTACAATGGTAAATTGAAGTGAAATCACCCAGTACTCGCACCTTTTGAATGTTTCTGGCTGACAGATATTGTCCATGAGTTAAGCTGCATAAATAACTTCTAACACCTGCCCTTTTGGGTTACTTATGTTTTACTATATTGCCTAGATACCCCAATAGGTCATGTATTATTAGTTGTATGGAATCATTAAGATACCTCCTTCTGTACATGGTTTTTTATATTTACTTATTATTATTTAGTTTAAAATAAGGATTTATTTCAATTACTACGTTCTATGGTCCAAAAGCCAGCAAGAAGTCCTAATCTTATTGTATGGCATCTCAAAAATAGCTTCTTCTTATGTTATCAGCACAGTCAATGCGCCTCTGGTAAGGTACCAATAATTTGTATAACTACTTAAGACAACACAATGGACAGTAAGTTGAAAAAGACACTGAAAAGCCTAATATCACTTAAAAGCATAAATCATATCCTTCTTGAGTCTAGCGTTTGTTTTACAACAAGCATGGCATTACTCTTCTAACACGTTTACTGATAGTATCAATGACTTGTGAACTTTGAAGTAATGCAGACTTGCTAACTGGAACATAGGTAATTAAGTTTACCTTAGCTGAAGTTCTGTAATGATTATAATTGCTCTCACTTAACAAGGAATAGGGATAGATTGCAGCTGTTAAGCTCTTTTATTCTCTATATTAGTTAAATATAGGATGAAGCCTATCAAAAAATCATGTTATATCAGTTACACAGTAAATGGTTTTACAATAATTTATTTTTATTCATATTCCCCATAGCATCAGGTTAGTATTAATGTAAATATGCTATGTCATATTACCTCGCTCAATCCTCATCATTTCTGTTATGAGAACAAAAAAACCCTGAACTCCTGATTTTTATTTTGTTAAATCTTATTTTTTACAAACTGTATCATATTTATGATATCAGCCAAGAAGGCTGTTTTAACTGAATCTATTTTGTGTACTACTATACATACCACAAAAATCATTAAACATTAACATGCAGTTGACTCTGATCCATGAGCCTGCTGTAAGGAAATTACCATAATATAGGAAATGAGGCACTGTAGAAAGGATCTCTGTTTTGGTTTTGTAGCTATGTTAGTATTTTTTTTTTTCAGTGAGACCATCAATGGAAACAGATGTGATTATTTTGACTTTGGTATTGGCTTTACAGTGATCAGCATCACAGAAGTAACTGAGTCGCACCCTTGTGAGAAAGGTAGATACAATTAGTCTCATTTTACAGGTTGGGAACTGAGGCACGGAGATCCTGATCCAAAGCACATTGAAACAAATGAGTTTTTCCACTGGCTTCAGTGAATTTTGGATCAGGAACTGAGTCTCTTGCTATGGTCACACACAGAGTAGCAGAGCATGGTTGGGAACCCCGATCACCTGCCTCAACAATTATTCCTCTCTAGATGTTGAGGGGCAAAGAAATCTTCTGACCCAGGTAGTGGTTAAGTACATACTTGTTTTTACATCTAAATATTTTTTTCCAGAACTGGCTAGTTGCCAGTACAGCATAGGGTTGTTTCCTCTTTTTCCATTTTTTATCTATTTGATTTCTTATTTATCAGCTCACCCAGGCAACAACAAGTCGGATGCCTTTCAATGCCTTGTGAATAAAGATGCATGAAGGACAATAAGTTCCATTCACAGGTGTTTGTAGGAAATTTTTTGCCTGGATTCTTGCCCAACAAAGTTCCTCTTGTGGTACTGGGATCTGAACAACTTAAAAACATCAAAACAAAACTCACATGGAACTGCGAATTCCACCCAAACCCATTGTGACAGCCTGTACCCCTATGTTCACCCCTTTTAAAGACTATGATAAATTACATAGCATTCCTATTCTGGAGAAGGGCAGGGTAGGGGCTTAGCATGCAAATGGAGATCTAGGACTGGGGCTATCCTGTCCAGCAATGCTTCATGGCCCTAGGACTACTGGCAGCTGGATCTAAGATGGAATGTGTGTGCATGTCACTTCTTTTTTGGAGTAGCAGTAATGAGCACTGCAGAGTGCATAGAACCCTCTTTCCCATTCATATTTATTTGCTCCCATTAAGCCATTCTGCCCTGCATTGGTGCAGTATTCCTAGGTTTCCCGTACCACAATTAGCCTTCCAATATGGAAAAATAATGTAGGTCAATAAAAAATGCCAAGTGCCCAACTTCCTTGCGCTGCTTGTCACTGAGGTAGTTTATATTCTGATCTTAGCAATTTTCAGTATGTAAGTCAATCAGAATACCTACAAGTGGATAAGTAATAGATTTAGAAATGCCTCCAAGCTTAGCCACGAATGTATCATTTTCTTCATTATGCAACATGAGAGATCATGTGAAATCATTCATCAAAATATGTAACTTTACGTTAGGTTTATAAGGACATGAGTAACATACTCGACAATGTGGTGCATCCTCTGTGCAGCACTTATTTAAGGCTACTAAGCAGCTAATTTTAATACATTGTGCAAAATGTCAAGAGGTAAAAATGAAGACAATGGAGGGGACCAGAGACAAACCAAGCTGCAGTATAGTTGGGAAAAATAAAATCTTGTCTTCAAAATATTTTGGAATTCCATTGAAGCATACATCTAACCTCCACAGACACATTTTATCTTGAACAAACAGAAGCTGATGCTCGTTGGAGTATCTCAACTTAATAGAACTCTCTGTAATGATTAACTAACGTGAAATCCAACTTCCAGCACTCAGCACTGGTAATTTGGCTGGGCTCTTGAAAAATCCACAGGAGCAAGAAGTAAAGAAATCCTCTGTGACTGCTAATTCAGCCTAATGTCAGGAAAAGTCTCATCAACTTCTGCTCACCCTTGTTGGGGGAGGAGAAAAGCCAGAAAGACCTACAGAGTTGTGGGCCAAATCTTTAGCCAATACCAATGGAGCTATGTCAGCTTACCCTCTGTCCCCAAGAAGCATCTGCAAGGGTTGGGATCCCCAGCAAAACTACGCTCTGCACTATAAACACCCTTCCCAACGTCCAAATCCACCCACACATCTCTGTGCAGAAGAACAGATAGTTCCACCATGTCAGCGGTGTTCTGCACATGATCAATAAAGGAAAATGCAATTACTCCAAAATATCATTTTCAGTTTATGATTAAATAATGCTTGTTTTGGTTTTATTGTAGAGTAAACGTATTTTGTGCTTCTATCTATTTCTTCCCATCTTTCTCTCTCGCGCTCACACACACTTTTAAATATATTTTAGCGGGACTAATGCTTCAAAAATAATTATGAAGGTTTTATAATTCATCTATATTTTTTTAATGATCATTTGAGCTTTAAATATAAATATATTGCCTTTTCTGAAGGGATAGTTGAAACTGAATGTTGGTTTGTGGCTTTAATACCTGTATGTGGATTTATATGTGCAAAAATCCATCAATCAGTATGTCACGCTGGCTGGATCAGAGGGGCCCTTGAGGTGTATTCAGGACTCTGATTACTCCCTTCTACACCAGTCTCACGTTGGGGGTGTCATGCTGACTGGATTGCTGGGGGAGGGGCATTTAGTATATTGTTTGACATCAATGTGTCAAAATCATAATAATTTATGTGAGATATGACATGTCAGGTACTGTTAGAAAGGCTATAATGTGCTAAGTAAGATGATAATACTTACGTTCATGTGTTATATGTGTAATGGAAGTTATAGATATGTTTGGTATATCCGTATTTCAAATTGTGCTGTCTGACTGGCATCTCAGACAGGATGGCTGCAGAACAATAGCCGGATTAATGGCCCATTAAGACATTCCCAGGTGCAAGGGGCCCAAGGGGAGAAGCCAGGGATATATCTGAGGAGTCACCAGGACTTGCCCATGTGACTCTGGACTCCATTTTGGTTCCTGTGAAATTCCATGAGCAGCATGGCTAGGTGATGAGTCACCAGGACTTGCTCATGTGACTCTGGACTCCATTTTAGTTCCTGTAAAACGCCATTAACAGCATGGCCAGGGCCAGAAGGTATATAAGGCAGAGGCCTGGGGAATACATTTTGTCTTTCAGTCGGGATTCAGCTTCAGCTACCTATCTACCTCTGGATCAAGCCATCTGCAGCTGAAGCTGTGCAACAAAGGACTGAGACCCATCCAATTACTGGATGTATACCAGAGGGACTATACGAGCCTGCAAACTCCATAATTTTTCTAGAAACTTGATGAATATGGACATACAAATTATTTGAATGTATCTAATTGCTTTAATCCTTTAACATTTCTCTTACGGTTTGTTTCTTTCTTTTTATAATAAAACTTTAGTTTTAGTTACTAAAAGATTGGCTGGCAGCGTGATTTTTGGGTAAGATCCAAACTTATATTGATCTGGTACTGTGGCTGACCCTTTGGGGTCAGAGGGAACCTTTTTAGTAAAGAGCATAGAGTTTAAATAACTGGTCTCTTTACTGGACCTAGTGGCTGATTGGGAGCCGGAGACTGGAATGCAGTAAAGGGGGCTGTGTGTATTTGTATACTGGCTTCTTGATAACCAGTGTGGAAAATCAAAAGCACAGTTTGTGGCTGGTTGGGAAGTCTGGCTTATGTGGATTCATATGTGCAAAAATCCATCAATCAGTAATATACTAAAAGTATATCCAATTCCGGTGTTTTCAAAGGTGGCATCTGATTATAACTTAATTCTGTGGTGAGATGCAGCTTTATTTGCTGTTGCTGGAAAAGTGACGACGATGTAATAATGGCATCCTCTCACTTTACAGAGCTATTTCCTGTGTAAAATGAATATACAGTTCTATCTGCTAGCTCTGATTAAATGCAGTGTTTAGTACCCTTTAGTCTTGTTAGCATTGCAAAGCCAATACAGATACGGGGGAGTGAGTTGGTTCCTGTTTTGACTCATACATTTTTAGCAGAACTGTTATTTGTGTTCCAACTGCAAATTGCTGAAGATTACTGAAGATGTGCAATTCCTTAAGATGTGTGAGCCAAGAACACAGCTTGAATTTTAGAGGCCAGATTGTTTGCAGTGCTAGGATTTAAAAAAAACAAAACACACACACTTCTTGTAAACTGAAAATATTTTGCTATAGAAGTGAAAGAGACAATAAATACGAAAGCTATTTTTACAGAATCACTTATTAGAAAGCATTAGCGCTTTACAGATGGACAAGGCAGAAGCAGATTGAGTTAATCTGGTATAAAGATGCTGATAACAAATAATTGTTCGATGTAACACTATTATTTTGCTTAAAGGGGGGGAAAAAAGCTTATTGTTTCCTAAAGTAAATATGTTCATACAATGAGATCTGCTAGTGTGGACACCAGGGTCTGTATGATCAAATATTTAAGCTACATCTGCACTACCACAAGTTACATGGGTATAAGCACTGATGTGGACAGCGCTATGTCAGGGGGGACAGTTTCTCCTGCCAACATAGCTCCAGATGCTTGCTAGGGATGGATTAATTATGTCGACGGGCGAGATCTCTCCCATCACCTTAGAGTGGCTACACAAGCTCTCTAGTGTAGACATGGCCTTAGACTGTAAATTTTTCAGGGCTGGGACCATATCTTTCTCTTTGTTTGTAAAGTTACTGACACATATATAGGCACTGCAAAAATAATAAATAGTTATTACTATTTGAGAAAGGAACACGTAAAATGTGAGAGCATAAAAAAATGTACATTTTATAAAACTAACTAGCAGGCACGAGTTTAAATTCCAGCATGTCTGAAGATAGTTAGCTTCACATCTAAATTGAATCGTAGAATCAAAGGACTGGAAGCATTATTTATACCATCTCTGAGAGGTATCTTTCCAACCTGCTCTTAAAAATCTCCGATGATGGAGATTCCACAACCTCCGTAGGAAATTTATTCCAGTGCTTAACTACCCTGACAATTAGGAATTTTTCCCTAATGTCCAAACTAAAACCTCCCTGGCTACAATTTAAGCCCATTGCCTCTTGTCCTATCATCAGAGGTTAACGAGAACTCCTCCTTGTAACAACCTTTTATGTACTTGAAAACTATTATCATGTCTCCCCTCAGTCTTGTCTTTGCCAGACTAAATAAACCAAATTTTTTCTATTTCCTCTTATAGGTCACATTTTCTAGACCTTTAATTGTTTTTGTTGCTCTTCTCTTGATTTTCTCCAGTTTTCCCACATCCTTCCTGAAATGTGGCACCCAAAATTGGACACATTACTCCAGTTGAGGCCTAATCAGTGCAGAGTAGAGTGGAAGAATTACTTCTCATGTCTTGCTTACAATACTCCTGCTAATACAGCCCAGAATGATCCATGCTGACTGTCACTTATCACTTTATTATCTTCTAGGTGTTTGCAAATTGATTACTTAATTACTTGCTCCATTATCTTTCCCGGTACTGAAGTTAAGCTGACTGGTCAGTAATTTCCCAGGATGTCCTTATTCCCCAATCTTTCAGTACCACCAAAACATAAGTTCACAAGTTCATAAGGCTGTATTTAGCATTACTTCATCAGCATATTCAGTCATTCTGACAGCAATTACTTTTCCATGAATATTCACTGTAGGTTATATTTAGTTATAAGATAGACCTTCCTCTCCTTCAGCATAAGAAGAACAAGAGCTGGTTCCCGCCAAGAAGTGTTGTGCACTGCATTTGCACGGAGCATTAATTTACTCACCCACTTACCAGTATCCTGCCCTTAATCATTTTCCCCTTCTTTTGTCACCTCAAGGAGGGAATATTTTTGTCTCTATAAAGATTTTTGTTTATTCAAAAACGGGGAGCAGAAAGTGTTATTTTAAAAGGACATTTTTCTATCAAAGTTTGTGAATCTCAAATTTATTCCTTCTTGTCTCTTAAAATCAAATAAACAAACAAAATCCTTGATTAATGTACCTTACAAAGTGAAAAACCTGTGATCAAATCACTCTTTAACCTTCTCTTTGTTAAGCTTAATAGATTGAGTTCCTTGAGTCTGTCACTATAAGGCACATTTCCCAATTCTTTAATCATTCTTGTGGCTCTTCTCTGAACCCTCTCCAATTTATCAAAATCCTTCTTGATTGTGGACACCAGACACAAAATTCCAGTAGTGGTCTCACCAGTGTGAAATACACAGATAAAATAATCTCCCTATTTCTTCCTCATATTCCTTTGTTTATGTATCCAATGATTACAGTAAGTCCATACAGAGCCCTCTGAGCCACTTAAATTATAGATGTGAGGCCATAATGATGTAGAGAGTCCCGTATATATCCTCTCCACTGGGGTAACAGTACCTGGAATTGATCTGCTTAATCACAAGTAATTTTCTGTGATAACCTTACATTCTTGGCATTTGATGATAAATTGCTTATAACCCAAAAACTGACATTCCAGTGGAGAATTTCGTGGTCAATATTAGTTGTTATTAATACTTTTATATTATATTGCCTTCATATGTTTCTATATATTTTTATAGACTACATTTTCAAAATTTAGCTTCTATTCATGCAAAAATTATTTGCATGTGTGGATTTTTTTTTCATGTTATCACTATTATATCCAAGTGATAGAATTACAGATACAAAGCACAATTTATTCAAACAGAGAACCTATTGAGGGCAAATGGGATTTGCCTTTGCAAACAACGTTCACTGCAGTGTAGGCCGGTCTACACTAGAAACTTAGGTTTGTTTAACTACGTCTGTCAGGAGCATGAAAAATCCACACCCTTGAGTGGCAATGCTAAGGAGACCTAAATTCCTGTGTAGATAGCCCTAGGTCGATGGAAGCATTCTTCCATCAACCTAGCTACCGTCTCTCAGGGAGGCGGATTACCTATGCTGAAGGGAGAATCCCTTCCATCTGTCCTAAGTGCCTATGTCAATTTTGATAATGGGACACAGGGTCCTAAGTCACCTACGTGCTTCTGAAAATTCTACCCCACTGTGCTACTAATATCAAGCTTACTATTTCATTAAACCATTTTGGAGTACTTTGAAATGCAAGCACAATGTACTACCAAATTTTATTCTGTTTTTCATGTTATACTTCTCCATATCAAATACTTCTGCTGAAATGCTATATCTACCTTGCCTATTGATTTGCATCTCCCATCACTTGCTTCATAAATCTTCTAATGTTACTGCTTTTATGAAATTCACCCTAGGTACTATACTCCAGCAGCTGTATTTTTGGCTTACCTGAAATGCACGAGAAAGGTGCAGTAATTTAACACCACTTTTATCCTGGAGTTGACTCATATTTAATCCCATAAAATGTTAATTGTGTTTAATATTATATTAACATTTAATTTCAGTGGGAATGGTTTTAATGATAAAGCACGTCTCAGTTTGCCTCTTCCAGTATGTGCATTCTATGAAAAAATATATTTTGGACTCAATCCCATAATCTGCACAGATTTTTTTTGAGAATTTATTTTGATATTAGCTTTTATTAATAATAATTAAAAACATTAATATGAATAATTCAAACTTGAATTGAACAAAATTGAATAATTCAAGTAATTCAAAGTCTCAGACTACAAAATAAATCCCTCCCAATCCATTTACACTCAAACCTGATCTTCCATTAGTCAAGAAACATGATCTCACTATGCAGAAAGAATTAGCCATAAAAACACAAGCCCCATAAATAAAGAAAAATCCCTGTTAATAACACAATTGAATTTTAGAACCAATCCATGCACAAATACAAGATGAAAATGAATTGTAAGTATGAGGGACTGGCTATCTCTTTATATGAGGAAATGTTTAAGGGAGAGCTTTTGCAATGCAAATAACTTTGCATCTTCTGACCTAATGGCCAAAAAAATGGGGGGGAGGGGGATCTAAGAGACTAAGCCAATCTGAATATATAGAAAAACACCCAGAGTAACATAGCAAGAACCCACGCACCCTCTCAGTGATCAGCAGGGTACAGAGCTTTGCCCTGGTTTTTAAAAGGTCATTATCTAGGAGACACTACTCTGTCCTAGTACTCTGTCCTAGTGACTGCAGTTTATCTTGTAAAAACTCACATCCAAGAAAAGTGATCTTTATGCTCTCATGTGGTTAAAAAGGAGCACTGCAGCATGTTTGTTTGGAATATAGTTTTGTAGCCAAAGCAAATGAAACAGGAAGAGTTTAATAATATAAATATTTGTTGAAAGCTAAGTAATTAAACAGTTTTACTGGCAAAATACAGTTTGGTGGCACGAATTCTCTCTCTTTCTCACCATGCCAGTACTAGCCCATAGGGGGCCCTAAACAGGAATATTCTCCCTCCCTAAAATAAACTATTATTTTAGACATTGCTTTCATATTTAAGACCCTTTTCAAAAGTGACTAGTGATTTCAGGTGCCTCTATTTTGGGTGTCCAAGTTTAGATGCTTTAAAGGAGTCTGATTTTCACAAGTACTTTCTGCAAATCAGTCCCCTTTTAGATGTACCACACTTGGAACTCCAAATCTCTAGTTGCTTTTGAAAATCTGCACTACATTTTTGGTGCATTTAATGAACTACCAGCTCCACAACCAGGGGATTTCCTTTTAATGAAATTTGGTATTATTTATTCACCACGTAATCAGAAACCCAGCTGCTATGCTGTGGAAGATAGGGTTGGAAAGAGCACTACATTCCCCAAAAATGACAACTCACAAATCAAACCAGAGGCTTATCGCAATAAATTCTGTCCCACTTTTATAAGGTGCTGAATGCTCACCCTCAACTCCAAATGATACCACTAAGAGTTCAGGGGCTTAGCATTTGGCAAGTGTGGAGCTATTTGGGCCTGACCCTGCACAATTCAACTGGAGTTTTGTCATTGACTTCAAGAATCTAGTCTATTGTGAGTACATTCATATATATCCTTTAACTAGCAAGTGTCAGGTCAAATGAGGCCGCCTCCAAACCTATGTGAGGAATACTGGCCTTTAGTGAGCATCTTGTAACATGTAAGAAACAAAAGATAAACAGCAACTTCCAGTTAAAACTCTGCTAGAAAGATGCCAGTCCCATTATTATTATATTTAGTTGGTTGAAATATTCAGGGATTTTTGGGGTGAAAAACAGTTTTTGGTCAATTTCCCTGCCCCCCACCCTTTTTCCCTCTTATTTTCCCCCTACCTCCAAGGAGTAGGCATATCCTCCAATGCTGGAGCTCCATTGCCACAGTACCTCATCACAGGCCCTTTAAAATAGGTTTCAGGACCTGCTCTGCCCTGCTAAGTGTTTCTGCCCAGAACAGAGGCCTTGTGGTGTTGGTAGTTCCTAAGGAGCATGTAAACAATGGAGAAAGAGGCATGCTGGGAAAGAGGGCAGGGATATAAATAACTTCCCTTTCAGCAGCATGAGAGACAGAAGAGTTGAGTTGAGGTTATGTTGGGATTCCCTGTGAAAAGAGCTTGTGGAAAGAAGTTTGTGAAAGAGCCAGAGTAGGAAGCAGGCAGGAGGCTAAGGAGCTCTGTGAAAGAGGAGGCTGATGTGGGCATTTTTTAAGAATGCTCAGGAGGGTAGAGCAGGGTTGGTAACAAAAGGGTGTCTTGGAATACCTAGAGGAGGGACAGAGTGCAGGAAGTAGCCTTGAAGGAAAGAGGAGTGAGGGTAGTTTGGAGTCAGACCTGATGTCTGTGTCCTGAGCTGCAGATCACAGAAAAGGCACAGTAGAAGCATCTTTTTTCTCCTTAGGTACAGGATGTAATACCTTGGAAAGGAGAGAAAACTCACAGACTTCAATGGTGACCCACAGTACTGAGAGAGAGAGAGTAAAGAGCTACCTGTAAACCCCTGCACCAATCCCTTGAACAAGCTCTTGAGGGAAGGTTGTGGCCTCAAGGGTGTGGGGAGAAAGCGAGAGAGAGAGAGAGAGAATGAGAATGGGTTTCTGTTGGACTGGGGTTGTTTGTCAGATTTCATATTCCTGCTGGATTTTTGCTTTGGCTGGGACAGCCTCCCAGAGATCAAAGGAAACTGAAGCAGCAACCACATCCATGTGGTAAGAGGTAAGCAATGCACATTATTTGACAAAGGTGGGGAGCTGTTATGATGGTGCTGAGGTGATCTGCTGTGCTCCCATTCCAGTAGGGAGAGGGTGGCTTCTCTTCCTGAATCCTGGGGAAAGGGAGCCATTGTGGAGGAGATAGTCTGCTCCTCTCATATCTTTCAAAGACTTCTTGGTGATGGGAGTGAGGCTTGCTCTCAGAGTGGGAGGAAAAAGTGTGGATATGGGGGGATCAGGGGAGTAAGCTATTGGTTCATGATTGCTCCATCCAGAAATACGTTCTGGGTTCCACATGTGGAGAGGAGTCTCAGGCCTG
This sequence comes from Emydura macquarii macquarii, assembly GCF_026122565.2. Classification (NCBI taxonomy): domain Eukaryota; kingdom Metazoa; phylum Chordata; order Testudines; family Chelidae; genus Emydura; species Emydura macquarii. Next base: position 4,787,695 of record NW_027130155.1, on the reverse strand, counting down.
GTCTACACTGTGAAGGTAGGTCGACAGAATGCGGCTTTCATTGACCACATAATGTATGCGTCCTCACTGGCTGGTCAGTTCTGTCGACTTAAATCACAGGAAAATTTGACGTAATAAAGCCATCTCTGCAAGTAGCATAGCACTGAAATCGAATTGTTTGGGTCGAATGAGCAGCAGTGTAGGCAGAGCGCAGTGTAATTGGCCTCCGTGAGTTATCCCACAATGCTCTGCTGTGACCGCTCTGGACAGTCGCACTCTGCTGCATTGCAGCCATGTACACAGGAAAAAGCCTGTCCCCTCAAGCTCTGGGAAATGTTGAATTCCCATTTCCTGTTTTGTCAGCGTGGAGAGAGTTTGCCAGCACAACTGATCATGGTGACTGCACGCCACAAACATGCTCCAGCCTGGAGTTGACCTGAGGTCTTGGATCTCTTCAGTTTGTGGGGCGAAGAGTCTGTTCTGGCTCCACTCCAAGCCAGCAAAAGGAATTTAGATATTTACAAAAAGATATCATAAGGTATGTTGGAAAACGGGCACAGGAGGGACGTGCAGCAGTGCCGCATTAAAATCAAAGACCTGAGGCAGGTGTATCAGAAAACTCGGGAGGCAAACAGTTGTTCTGGCTCACCACCAAAGACATTCGGCTTTTATGAGAAGCTGCATGCGATTCTCGGCGGTGACTCCACCACTGTACTGCCACGCAGCACAGATACCTCAGGGGAATCCAGGATGAACGAGGAGGACTCTGTGGATGAGGAGGAGGAGAAAAACATGGACCAGGCGACTGGGGAATCCATTCTCTCTGAATATCAGGAGCGGTTTGTAACCCCAGAACAGTTCAGCTAGATACAGGACAATGTGAGTGACCGAAATGCCAGGGAAGGCACATCTGGTGAGTGTGTACTACGAATCTCATTCCTGTGGCTATCTCCCCAGTCCAGCTTCTTGTCATAGCGGGGGGGAAAAAGAGTGTGGTGGTAGGGATGGCTCCCTCATTGTTAGTTCACCTAAGCAAGGGGTTCCCCCCGAAAAGAATGTTTATGTGCACAGGGATGCGCCGAGAATCCTCCATGGGTATCTCTAAGAAACTTTCATTTAGGTACTCTGTGATCCTTTGCAGAAGGTTTCTGGGGAGAGCAGCCTTATTTCTTCCACCGTGATAGGACAGTTTCCCCGCCATTCTCTTATTAATTATGCTGACCTCATCGCAGAACATAGCTTAGCAGCATAAGGGCCAGGCCTGTACCCAGCTGCTTGCAGTAAATCCTCCCTTTCCACCTACCCACAGGAGACTGATACCACTCATTATCACCTAGGGAAGATGGCACAAATTTGCAGTACCCGCTCCATGCAATCATTTCTTTTTTCCTCTGCCATGGGAGGTTTTTTGGGGTACGTAAACCACAAGTTACAAGACAGCACTTGACTGCGATGGGTCTTAGGGGTTGCAAGACGGGTGCCCACATACGGTTTCGCCCAGGGGAATTTCACCCTCCATAGGCACCCTCTGTATCACCTTTTCAAAAACCAATTTTTGGGAGGGTCAGGGTGGTGCAACAATCCTGCTGGTTGGGGAACTATGGATTTATACAGTTTTCACTACGGGGATTTCCCTGAAATGAATGCACTAGCCCCTTACTTACCATGGCTGGAATGGCACTACGACCCCTGCAATAGGTAAATATTGATATGAGGGTCTGCTGTTCCCTTGGGAATATAAATTGTACATTGTAACATTGCTTTTTGTCCATGGGGCCAGCTAACAATAGATACCTTGTGCTTTGCTTGCCTTTCAGTGGACAGCGCGGCCTTCAGCTCAGCATCTAATACTCCTGCTGACCCTCCGTCACAGATTAGAAGGTGGAAAAAAAAACTTGGGATGACATGTTCACCGAGATAATGAACACTTCCATGGCTGCTGACACAGAGCTAAGAGCCTGGAGGATTTCATCATCGGAGAAAATGAACATGGACATGGAGAACAGGAAGGCAGCCCAAGAACGTGAGCATGCAATACAGGAGGAGATGCTATGCATATTGAGGGATCAGTGGGACATGTTGAGGAGTTTGGTTGAGCTTCAAGAAGAGCAGCGGCAGGATAGATTCCCTCTGCAGCCCTTGCAAAACTTTCAACTCACGTACTCTTTCCTAGCCCCTACCCCTAAGTGATCTAGGAGGAGGTTGAGCAGGGTGCAGTATGTGCTCCACTCAACGCTGGGTGAGGGGAGCAGAAAGAAATGGGAATATGTTGTTTGCTGTTTGCACATTGAAACTTTGCTCCGCATCCCCTCACAGCCGCATTACAATGCATGCACAGTGTCAAAATAACTTCCTTTCCCTCCACTGTAAATGACCAGCAATAAACATTTACTGCTTTAAAGATCATTACTCTTTCTTTATTGAGACAGAGGGGATTAGCGTGGGGTATGTGTGTGGGAGCACAGTGCTGTAGTGATGGGGGATGGGAAGGGAAGACAGAACACAGATTTTTCTGAAACATTAGGTCTCGCTGCAAAACCAATTTTTCAAGGCTTCCCTGAGGTGCAGCACTCTGCGGCTGGCTCTCAGCGTTGCGCTGCTGTCTGGCTGCTCAAAATTGGCAGCCAGCCTATCTGCCTCCATGCCCCAACCTTCTTCCTCTTTGTCTCACAGACATTATGGAGCACACAGCCGGCAGAGATAACTGCTGCAATGTTTTTTTCACGGAGGTCGTGCCTTTAAACAACCCAATGCACATTCCATGACCATTCTGCACTTGCTGAGCCTATTATTGAACCTCTCCTTCTCGCTGTCCAGGTGCCCAATGTATGGCTTCATCAGCCAGGGGAGCAATGGTTATGCAGGGTCTCCAAGGATCACTATTCGCATTTCAACATCGCCAATGTTTATTTTTTGGTCAGGGAATAAAGTCCCTGCTTGCATCTTTTGGAACAGACCTGAGTTCCTAAATATGTGCGCGTCGTGCACCTTTCCAGACCATCCCACATTGATGTCGATGAAGCGTCCCTTGTGATCCACAAGGGCCTGCAGCACCATTGAGAAGTATCCTTTTTGATTAATGTACTCTGTACTAGGTGGTCTGGTGCTAAGATAGGGATGTGCATGCCATCTATCGCCCCCTCTCCCCATTGCAGAAAACCCATCCACTATGTCCTGCACGTTTCCCAAGTCACTACCCTTCTTAGCAGAAGTCTGTTAATGACCCAGCAAACTTGTATTACAGCAGCTCCCACAGTGGATTTACCGACTCCGAATCGATTCCCAACTGACCAGTAGCAGTCTGGCGTTGCTAGCGTCCACAGAGCGATGGCCATCCACTTCTCTGCTGTCAGAACCAGGCTCAAGTAAGTGTTCATGCGTTTCAGGGCTGGGGACAACTCCGCGCAGAGTTCAAAGAAAGTGGCCTTTTGCATACAAAAGTTCTGCAGCCACTGCTCATCATCCCACACCTTCACAACAATGCAATTCCACCAGTCACTGCTTGTTTCCCGGGACCAGAAGCAGTGCTCTGCTGACTGCAGATGCTGTGTGACAGCCAGCAGCACATGGGAATTGTTTAGTTTCTATGGCTTGTAGCAGGGCGTCTTGAGTAACATCACTATTTTCAATGCTGCAGTCCCTGTCTCACCCTTGAAAATACTGCAGGATAAGACGTGACGTGTTTATGGCTCACGGTGTTAGTGCACAGCTGAGCGGGCTCCATGCCTCCCCAGTAATGGCATGAGTGTGGCAGAGACAGGGTTTACAAAAATGGCACGAAAAAGCGTTCGGTTTATTTGGGACGAGAAGGGAGGGGGAAGGGAGGATGTTGCATCATGGGAGGATGACAACCTTCCCAAAAGCCTCTGTGGCTAGTTGCACTGTGGGATAGCTACCCACGGTGCACTGCTTTGATTGTTGACCCAAGCACAGCTTGTGGGGACACAATTCTCTGATGCAATGAGCGTGGTGTGATCACGGTCCTGCGACGTCTAAAATTTGGCCGATAAGAGTTGATTTAAAATAAATTGACTTCACTCTGCAGTGTAGACATACCCTGGTGTCTGATGCTCCCGTCATCAGCATTGGAATTGGCTCTTCATTGCCATCTGTTGAGGCAGCTCTGCCTGTGCTGAAGAGCTGCTGGGGAACTGGGCTGGCAGCTGGACTCTTCAGGCAATCTTGGGGAGGCAGCTACCTCCTCTCTCTCCCCTCCCTCCCCAGCCACCTTGCAATCTGGAGGGTATAAGAGATGGGGGTGGGGGAACACATTTCTGAAGCTGCCTAAAGAGGCCAGATGATGTCCTGGGTCCTCAAACTTCTTCCTCTGCCCTGAGTCACCTGAGCACTGCTGGCTTTCAACTAGCAGTATGAGGAACACCTCAGAGTTCCCTCGACTGGCTGAGCCTTTCCATAAAGCTTTACCAGTCCCCTGGCATGAGGGTGATTTTTGGGAGCCAGAGTCATTCTGGCATGGTGAGAGGGCTTTGCAGCCTTCTCTAGTATTGATTTAAACAGTGTCTGAGACTGAAAATGAGTCATAAGTCTACTAATTCACCAGTTACTATTGATGGAGCTGTTGTTTTTTATGTCAGCAAACTTTGAGTTAACCTTCTGAAATGTCAAAAGCTCTGTGCCCTGTGGCTTTCTGATAGAATGCAGAAAAATCTTAGGTCTGTCAGTGGGCTTGTCTTGTGGAAAAGTGTTCCAAAGAAAGGTGAAACTCAGATCTCAGAAACAGTGTCCCCCACCTGTTGCTTTAACCTAACTTCACCAAACCAGTTTGAGAAATTCACTTTCTAGAAAACCAAGTCAGCATGTGTACTAGGGTAGCTTTAAAGTCTTGTCACTATCATCTGGAGAGTACTGTCTCTCTGGTTTTTGAAAAGCTCCTGAATGTTATGGAGAATGCTCCAGTACAGACAGAAAACATGCACCCACACACACGCGAATATCCCTAGGAACAGCAAAAACAAGCATCATGTGGGAGATCTTTGAGATCAGAAAGCTGTTGAGGTTCAGAGACTACCCAATAAGAGGCAGAACAGTCTTCTCATCAGTCAGGAGATAGAGATCATCCACACTAACCGCCCTCCTACTTATCTTAATTTTTGTGTATTAGCTGGTTGTCAGAGAGAGGAACTGTGGCCTTGTGGATAGATCATTGGACTGAGACGCAGGCTATCTGGATTCTATTCCTGGCTCTGCCTCTGGCCAGATGGGTGACTTTGAGCTAATCTCTTACCCTCTTTGTGCTTCAGTTTCCCCCTCTATAAAATGGGGGTAATGATACTTTTATCCTTTGTAAAGTGCTTTGAGATCCACTGATGTAGATGTTAGTTTGTGGCTGTAGTTGTAGGGTGTGTTGTACCATCTTATTTGCATTGCATGTAAAACAAAATAAGAAGTATCACTGGATAGGGCATGAAATAAAGATGCCTCTTAACAGCACTCCTTATTAGACGATGGTGTATGTCTACTTCTGCCGCCAGCTAGTTGCTTCCATTTTACAATTTGGGAATGGACATTTATGTGCACTGCACTCTCAAAAAGTTGTATTTCTTCTATTAAAAATAAGATTTATAATGTGATGCAGTTTTACTGGAAAATATGAAAACTGATTTATAATGAACTTGGTTTACAGAACATCATATTGCCAAATGTGTTTATAACCAGTCCAGTATGCATCCTAGAGATGCCTGTCATCACACTGAATAACAACCAGCAGTTCATTCTGGATGTGGTCAGAGGGCTGCAATCTTTCATCAGCACACTCACCCATCAGAATTTCCTAATTGGACTCTTCTGCCACTGGTTCCTCTTTTTTGTTTTTTGCAGTTTCTCCTTTTTGTAAATATTCTGACAGTACTTCAGAGAATGCAAAGCCAGGCTTAGTAGACCTAAACTTAAGATAGCCAGCAGCAGTATACATGATCCAGAGAGGGGAGAGAGGTGTAGTGATCATCTATGGGTGAAACTTTTCAGATAAACATAAACATGCTAAAATTCTGATTCTTTGCTAAACCTGTCCTCTAAAAAGGGAACAGAGATTTTTCTTGAATTCTAGTCCTTCTTGGTTTCACTTGAGTTTCCTTAGAATAGCCTGTTTCATAGTAGTCAGGTGCTTCTGCTTTTGTGTGGCTGAAACTAGGCAGTGCAGATGGTGATGTACACTTAAAAAATAACTCAAAAAATCTTAAGTTTGAGTTTTTGGTGAGTAGCTCAAACTGATCTTTCTGAACCTATTCATGCATCTATAGTAGTCATAAACATGTAATATAGAGTTATAGTTTAACATTGATAATGGAATTTAACCAAGAGTTCAAACTTATATACTCACAGCTATAGCTTAGTCTTGTTAATTTCTTTTCCTTTTGCCTCCCTTTTTGTGATCACTTTGTAGCTCCATTGAATTTCAAATTGATGAAACTTAAACATTCACTTTCTGCCCAATTTACACTTAATGTGTAACTTACCCCAGTGTTTACCCGATCGGTTTGCACAGGCAGTTTTGGACTCATTATCAGCTTGAAAAAAAACCCAGAGGTCATGTACCGCCATCTCCAATCAAGGATTATGCTGAGCCTGCTGTTACTATTTTAAAGGCATCCAACTTAGAGCAGTCAACCAGTTCTGTTATCTTGGAAGGCTACTCTCCGACACTGCCAATGTTGATGCTGAAGTCATTCATCACATTGCCAAGGCAAGTTCCTCCTTCGGGAGACTTCATCATCGGCTGTGGAATGAGAAAGGGATCAGACTGCTCACAAATATCAAGGTGTATCAGGCAGTTGTGCTGTCCACACTGCTGTATGGATATGAATCATGGACGCTCTACCATAGACACCTCAAACAACTCAAGCAGTTCCACCAGCTCTTCCTGAGATGCATTTGTAACATTCAATGGCATGACACAATCACCAATACAGAGGTCCTTGAAAGGTGCCAAGTTTGGAATATGGAAGGCATGGTGCTGAAAGCCCCATTTCGGTGGGCTGGACACATTAAGAAGATGGAGGACACCAGAATCCTTAAAGCTCCGCTTTACAGACAATTGAAAAATGGACAAAGATCACAGGGAAGGCCATATCTGAGATATGAGGACACCCTGAAACGAAATCATAAGGTCTGTAACATTGATATCAACAACTGGGAGGATTTGTCCCTGGACAGGGCCAGCTGGAGGTAGTACTGTCATTTAGCTACTAAAAACTTTGAAATCAAACAAGTAAGCGTAAGGGAGAAAAAGAGAAAAAGAAGAGAGCCCATTTCAGTAACTCCATCAACTGCAGGTTTTACTTGCAGCATCTGTGGATCAAAGAGTGGCCTTATTTCGCACAAACACACACATAAATAAACTTAGTCACAAAGGGTCACTGATATAACTCATTCATTGACATCGACATCAGACTCCAATCAATCACCCCAGTGTTTATATTATCCCTGAACTTGGTGCAGAAAATCATGTCATTATGTGTCTTTATGGCTTTTAAAAGTCGGTTCTCTTTAGCTTCAGAGTTATTGGGCAAAACCCAGGGCATCAGCACTATTTTATGGCCAGGTGGGCACTGGTTCCCACAACTCTTTTGTGGTAATCATTGAGCACACATTTGGCTTACCAGAAATCTCTAAAGGACCCACATCCTTTGCCATATTTGCTATTTGTGTTTCTAAAACCTTACTGACAAAGTCTGTGAACATCCAACATTGCTATAGTGGGAATACCAGAAGGCTAGTACCAAATAACACATCTTCAAGGAGAGGAAAATAGAAAATGGGACAGCCTAATGGAAGTTATCTTGGAAAGGAAGAAGTAGGTCCATAGTATTATAATGGGAGGAATAGATCAGTTGCTTTCTGAAGGAAACTAGTATTCAAGAACTACCAATTCTCAAATTGCTTTAGCATTTTGCTTTCCATTGAGATTACTTTGATTAGACTGCTCTAACTTTGTTTTCCAGTGTAGTGTAAAGCTTATTGACATCTGATTTATCTGTAAATGAACTGGATACAGTCCATGCCAATTTAGACACTGAATCCATATTGCTCTAAGGAAGCATGTGGATAACAACAGTATTGGTACATGCAGCTAGTAATCAGCACACCTCCGGTACTGAACATAAGAACAGCCATATTGGATCAGACCAATGGTCCATCTAGCCCAGTATCCTGTCTTCCAACAGTAGCCACTGCCAGGTGCTTCAGAGGGAATGAGCAGAACAGGTAATCATCAAGTGATCCCTCCTGCACTGGAAGATATAGGTTTTGTTTCTGAAAATGCACCCTATGTGCTCTTATATTAGAAATATTACCACACCCTGCCATTACTTTGTTTTACATTATTAAAGTTAAGTCATCCTAATTCTTACTTTACTTGAACAATAGTACAGTATGGTATTGTAATTTAAGTATTTCGTACATAAACTATCCCCTCATGGGCTGCCAAATGCCAAACAAACTGCTTAGTATTGGTCTTTGTACTGATGTTGGACATGATTTCAGACATAAAGACGGTCACACAGTGTGAGTGTGCATCACTTCTTACTTCATAGCAAACCAAATCTGACCCCTCCCCTTCATGGATATGTTATATTGCATTAGGAGGCAAGAGTAATTTTGTTTTGCTTTTCCAGTTCAGGAGAGGCTGTAGCATACATGTCACATTAAATAAAGTTCTGAACCCTTAAAGGGGAAAATGTAATGGATTGTATTATTATGACAGTTGCAATACTCTGAGATATGTAGCAGCTTTTGAACTTAATTAATCATGAGGCAGAGGAATGGCAATCTTTCAATTTGTCTGTCTTTTCTGTGTATACATTATCCTGTGATAACTGTATACTGCAAAAAGGGGGGGGAGGAGGGAACCTTTCCTACAAATAACTTTATCCTGTTAGTAGGCTGGGCAGCAGAACATGGATCAGTGGGGATTGCAACTGGTCAAACAGCTGGAAGCAAAAATGTATTTGAATTTTGGCCTTTTCTATAAACAAACTACCTGCAAACAGGCTTTGAATGTTTGAGATTGCTTGCTTGAAATTCTTCATGTTTAATTAATTACAATCCAAAGAGCATGTGTTTGGGGCTTAAACAGGCTGAATTATGAATAACTGGCTAGAGTTAGTATGAAAGGAACATGACCAAAGTTACTGCGTTTTTACCCAGCTGACTGTTACTGGGACCTGTGATAGCTCCTGCTATATCAACTTTTACTCCTGACTTACCTAACCCCTACCACATCTATGTTTCCCATTTTTGGCTTACAGGACCACGTCATGAGATGTTTAACTTAGACACACTAGCACAGACACTGATTATCTTAAAGCATATTTACAGTGCTTTGCTTCCAATACAGCCTTTGTTACATTTTGGTATTCGGTATAGACAAAGTACTTGGACCAGGAACAGGAATAGATACATTTCTGAGTCATCCATGAAAAGGATCCAACTATGTTTTAATGATAGCAAGTGTTCTAAAAATAAACTCTGCTTTGAGTTCGTAAGGCTGACTGGAGTGAGAAGTACAACTTGAAACTCTAACTCGCCAAAACTTTTAAAAGTGTGCTCCTCGCTCTAAAGCTCTCTGTTTTCTTTCTTATGTCTGCTAAGTTGTGTGTTTATCTATGATTTTGGATGTCTTAATTTTTGGGTGCCCAACTTAAAATACCTACATGTGTGTTTTTGTTTTTGTTTGTTTCCCCTTCTGAAGAACTGAGGAACCACAGCACTCTTTAAAATAAGGCCCAGGGGTCTTAATTTGGGCACCGAGAATTAGTAGCCACTATAGCTGGTCGAAAGTTTGCAAGCAATTATTTTTTGTTCTCGGTTTTTATTAAATGGCCTTTTCTATATAGCAAATTTTTGGAAAAAATGTAATTTATTTCCAATTTTGGTTATTAAAAACATTGCCAAAAATGTGAACACATTTATTTTACCAAAACCTGCTTTGGGGGTAAACTGAAATCCCTGGTTTTCAGTAAAGAAACAAACAAAAATCAGTGTTTGATAATGTTTTCAGTAAAAACACTTAAATACTGCATGAAATTTAGATTCCATTTAGAACCATTTGAAATGAAAACAAGTTTGTGACTTGTCACAAAAAGACTTTTGGATTGTCTTTGCACCAGGTCTAGAAGTCACAGTTAGAACAGTCAGGTTTCCAGATTCAAAAAAAAGAAAGACAGTTTACCATTTACCTTAACAGATAAAAGAACAGAAACACCAATTCCGTAGAAAAAAGAGGGACTCTACAGAGTGGGTTTCAGGCACTATGAAGGCATTGTTAGTGAAGGTTGTGGTGCAACGATTCGGGTTAAAACTAAAGATAATGATAAAGGAAGAATTAAATAATGCCCATTGTTACCCTGGTAGGACCCCTGGACGTGGAATGTCCATTTGGAAAGGGATGCACAGGCAGCACTAGTCTGGGAGGAAGTGTGGCCAAGGGATTCACTGAGAACAGCCTCAGGAGCCCTGAGCATGGTCTAGCAGAACCCTTTCAGGGTGAGGACATGAGTTCCACAGTGTTGAATACCATAGAAAATTCTATAAAGTAAAGCCCAGGGGTGTTCCCAATAGTGCATGTGAGTGCACTGCAACTGACATTCTTGTTAACTCAGCAGAGACCAAAGATTGAATTAGCATGGAAAATGAATGGAGTTGCTGCTCCCTCTTCTAAAAGTGGTCCACCCACTGCAACATTGAGGTACATTGGCAGTGGGCAGGCTAACACAGGCACTACCTGTGCTTTACCTGTTTTGCAGATATACAGAGGGCTTCTTTTTCCAGATTTATTATTCTGGCATTAAATTACCAGCATTACATTAAATTATAATTTTTTTAAATGTTCACTGGTCATCAAAGCAAAGAACACAGTCTGTTTAATATGATTGATGTAGATACTCAGATCAGACTACAGTGCCCACTGTTGTATTTAAACTCAAGTATTTTGAACAGCTATTTGATAAATTCTTCAAGACTCTGCAATAACAAGGAATTAATCCACTAGCTAGGACATAAGGAAAAAGATTAGCAAATGAAACCAGATACTCAACAAATGAGCAGGCTAAACAGTTTTCTTGAAAGTGGGAACAATCTAAGGCTTAACAAGAAGCTTCCTGTTATCCCCTTTAATTGAGTGTTGAGTGTTTTATTGAGTTGGTTTATGCATAGCTTGGGTAAAGGATTATGATTAAATTAATAAACTCCTTTTTAAAAGTAACATCAAACATTGCAAGTTATATTCTGTTGTATTGCTATGTGGCCCATGCTCCAGGCCCTTTTGTATTATTCTGCTGACATTGTCATACAAAAAGCAATAGACATATAGGCTTTCTTTAAATAGCAGACAGCACATCATGTCCAACAACTTCTAAGAAGACAGCAGGAAGCATTAGGGACAAGGAAATTCCAAGTTTAGCCTATATTCCTAACAATGTTAGAAGAGTGGCAAGGATAACAAACCCGTTTGAAGTGTTTACATTGTGCTTATTGTGAAGTACAGTAGTAGTGATGGGTCTTTCAGCAGATCAGATTTATGGACCTATTTTTTAACTCCCACTGGTTGTATATCAATGGAACTCCAGTGCCTTCAATGATGTTACTCTTGGTTTATAATGGTTTAAGTAAAATCAGAATCAGGTCTCATAAATGGATAGATATACTTGAATCAAAACCCATCAAACAAGCACTCCCACACAATGAGAAGATTTAGCTCCAGATCTAAGAAGTTTAGGGCTCAGGCACATGTCTACACAGAGAGCACCCTTACTGCTTATCTCTTGTTGTTTATGTTCAAACTTAGTAAACTAGGTAGTAAAACTAACTTTTAGTTTGAAACAACTATTAGTATTCCCATACCTATATAAATTAGATATAATCTGTTGTTCAATATTCCCTTAATCTTTAGATACGGACCACTACTGATGAAAACTCAAATGCCCCACTTTCTCCTCCCCCCACCTCAGTGCTAGGCTCTGAGTAACAATGTAGATTACTCACTAATGCTGCTAATGTCCTAGGAGCATGACATTACTTGCAATATAAAAGCCACAATGAAAAGCTTACTTTACCACTCAGATTCTCAATAGGAATAACAAGGAAGATGTCTGCTGAGATGTTAGTATTAGAGCTGGCCAATACTTACGCAACAAGCCCAGGGGATTTAGCCTTGAAAGAGAAATTAGATGAGGACTGCCCCCTCTTTTTTTTTGTTTTAGCAATGTAGCCTTTTGCTAAAAACAAAAAAATGGAGGGGAATGAGGTGGGCTTTTTGGACATTAAAAATGGGAGATCCGGGTAACTTCATTGGCCAATTATATCCATGTCTTTCTCTTCACCATTATCAGTATTGTTTTGATACATAACCATCTCCACCTAAGTTACCTGGCTGTCAGAAGAGCAACTGGAAAGACGTCTGGCTGTAACACAGAGCAACTGTTTATTTTGTCTCTGTGGGATTTTTTTCTTTTTTAAGCAGTCAGAGCTGAAACATGCTTTTCACTTTTAGTGCTCCAAAGCCTCATTCAAGTACTTCAGAGTACAAATTTTGGAGCTGAGTTATAAAATAATTTGTTGCCTGTCAGATCAAAGGAAAAAAACAAAACCAAACAAATAAAACCAACTCCTTGGGCAAATATGGAAGCCAGTTACCAAATCTTGCCAGATGCAGTGTGAATGAGACACTGCTAAATTGGGGGGTTTTTTCCAAAGGGAAAACTAGACTACGATGTATAGTTTAAATCTGGCCCACTGGGGGGAGCTGTTCATTGTAATCTCTAATCAAGGAGACCAGCAACTCCACTCTGGGAACTATTGGATAGTCAGAGAAATTTTGGGACAAATTAATATTCAAAAGTGCACTGTACAGAATGGAAAGGCCTTATCATGGAAATTAAGGAAGCATCAGGAGAAGATACTGTAAGTTAGTATTTATCAACGACCATTCGATGGACTGATGCCAGTCCCTGAGATCTCCTGGACACAGTTTAGGATGACAGCAAGCCAGTACCTGGTATCAAAAAGGTTGAGAAACACTGCTGTAAGTGACTGTTTCAGTCTTACTGCAATAAATGCCTGCTCTGTTTCCCAAGTGACTTTCTTCACCTGTATATTCTTCCTTTCTGTTCAAAGTGTAATGTATCAATTTACATTGTTTTAGTGATTCTAGTTGGACCAGAATCCGGGAAACATTAGTGGCTAGACTAGCATTTAACCATAGCACTGAGTGGGGGAAGATGGGTGTTGTGGAGCTTGACCTTAAGCATGTATATAACCTTAAGCACATAATGCTTTGCTGTATCAGAGCCTAAATCATTACTGCACCAACCACTCGTGATGGAAGTCTAAACAGCATGGTTCAGATTTGAGGTGGCATGGAAATAGTGTAGTTTATCTCCAAGGCAGAGGCCCCTTCAGGTCAGAGTTGAGACACTATGACTATGTAATCTGGAGTGACTTGCATACCTGTGGCACCTGTTTTTTAAATAAATAGAAGGCTTAGGCTATGGCTACACTGACGGTGGCAAAGTCACTGCCGTCAGATCAATTTCACTGGATGGACTGAGTGGGTCTTTACTGACATACTAAGACCACCTTCACAAGTGGCGTAGCGCTGCGTCGACAGGAACGCGGTTCCCATCAGCGCAGTGCAGTGAAGACAGTGCACAGAAGAAGAGCAGAGAAGTCGATGGGAGTTATGCAAGTTTTTTGCGTAGCTTGCGTAACTCCCATCGACTGCCACCGAATCCCGGAGGTAAGTGTAGACAGGGTCTTATTTTCTGAAGATGTTGTCCCAGAGCCTTTCGCCAGCACTAAATGAAATTACATTTTTTTAATTAACATTTTTTCATTTTTTTAAACATGGAGTTAGGTTCACAAATCCCTTTAAATGTTTGATTGAAGTAAATGTCTACAATTAGGCTTCAAGAGGAACCCATCCTCATCTGCCCATTCAAGCACTTTGAACAACTGTGAAGAACTTTTCAGTTGTATCTGCTCCATTGTAAACTCTTCAGGATTGTGCCTTTGTAAACCCTTTAGGAAAGGGATGTTTGGAAACTGCCTAGCACACTGTAGATGCTACCAAAAAAACCAATACTTTGGAAGTTTTCCATTTTTGCCCTCTAAAGTTCAAGCTCAAAATGCATGAAATGTTGAGGGAAAACCACTAAAATGCTAATGCACGTTCTGTCTCCCTCTCCATTGCTGTGTGTTTGTTTTATACAAACTCCCAGAACAAGAGCTTATGATAGTTTGGTATCACTACTTTTCATTATCTTATACTAGGAGCAGGTCTACACTACCGCTTAAGTTGATCTAATTTATGTCACTCAGGGGTGTGAAAAAGACCCCCCCTCACACCCCTCCAGTGATGCAAGTTACAGTGACCTAAGCTGCTGTGTCGGCGTTGACATAGCTTCCACCTTTTGTAATGGTGGAGTAATTATGCCAATGGGGGGGGTGCTCTCCGGTCCACATACAGCATCTTCACCAGACACGCTACAGTGGTGCAGCTGCATCAGTGCGCTTCTAGGGTAGAGAATTGTTGCTTAAGAAGCACAAAAGCTGTGTGGCTTGCCTCTCTGTATATCCTTGTAACACTCTGTTCACCATTATACATAATACAAACATTAAGAATCCTAATAACATAATGAAAGCAAATTTGAACACAAAGAATGGAGCCTATAATTGGAATTCTAAATGGGGAACTGGATGACTAAGAACTAGCATGATAGTTTGAACAATTGGGGCAGGATTTCCCAATTCCTATACCTCAAAAATTTTGGAATGGAGTGTGGAAACTAATCTCTACTAAACTAACATTAGCGAAACTCCATTCAGAGGGAGAGACTGTGGCAGAGGCCTTCAGTCATAAAATGGGCAGGACAAGCAGAGAAAGGGGATGGCCAGTACAGCGATCGTCAGTACAGCAATTAAAGATTAATCTTTGATTCTTGGGGGCTCCAGGACAATTCTGGAGGTTTGGCAACCCTATCCTTGCCCAGGCAGAATCCCCAAGAGGATGGCAGTGGTGCAAAGCCTGCACTAGCCTTCCCATTATTTGTGATTTGTACATGGCAGAATTCCAGTTAGAACTAAATAAAGAGATGCTCCCTCAAAAAACAAAAAAGCCTCATTCAGTGCTCTTGTAAGAATTCCAGCCCCCTTTGCAAATGCAAGTGGTATAAACTTGCATTATAAAACGTTCAGCTAAGCATGTGAACTTCTGGGCCTGAAGGCTGTTGAGCTTTTTGAAGTTTACCCGTCATTTAAAGGAATTGGATTTTCCTTGGAAAGGCCACAACTAGTACACTTTCTCAATGGAATATAGATGGAAAAGGAGAAAATGTGCCTGAAGTTAAAGAAAAGCTTATCTGTGCACAAGACATTTGAGTCATTATTCACAAGCAGTTCATCTTTCTGAAAAATATGCCCTGTCCTACTGTCAAAGCTAGTGTAAATTTGGGTGATGTGGCATGCAAGGGCTGTCTGCCTAGAATGTTAGAAAAAAGTCATGAAAACTCATTCAAACTAAATCTTCTCCTAGTTACAGCATGTCTATATGTTTTTTGTGTTTAAACACTTTCATAGTGTGCTCATTCATGCAAGTTTCACCCTTCTGTGCACTTTGTTTTTCTTGCATACTAATATATTCATAAATAGTGTAGTTAGTACAGCTGCACAATACCACATTTTTTTCTGGGATTATTCACTCAGATTCAAAGATGAATTCACTTGAAACATGCTCCTATTCCTTTTTTGTTCACTTTCTGACTATCTGAAAAACTGAATTTTACTTGACAAATGTTCTCCAAGAGCTTGATTCTTTAAGCTACTAAGCACTCTAGGCCTCAGTCCAGCAAAATCATTGAAGCATATGCTTAAATTTAAACACGTTAATTGTCCCAAAGAAGCTGGAGACAACTCACAAGCTTAAAGTTAAGCATGAGCTTGAGGCAGCAGTGCTTTGTATCTTGCAGATTGAGTAAAGGGAGGGGGAAGGAAAAAATATAAAAGAGGAAAAGTCCAACTCAATGGTTGCTGAGCTGAGAGAAGGTAACCCTGTGAAGGAACGCCTGGCTGAACCTAGAGTCTAACCAAAGACTTACCTGGAAGAAAAGACCAACTGGATGGACCCCAACTACAGATTCCTACGTGTCAGAACTTCCTTGGAATAGGTGCAGAACCTTTTTGTTTCTCAAAACTAGTTTGGATCCCCTTTTTTCTAAGACATGCATAAGAGTCAGCCTGGGAAGAGGCTGTGAGAAAGGCCTAGCTGCAGGCCATGGTAGGAAGTAGCCCAGGGATACAGCAGAGGGTCTGAACAAACATCTCCTCTGTTTCATACAGGGTCCCTGTGCTGGAACCCAAAGTAGAAGGTAGGTGCATGAAGACTCTAGAGCCAAGAACTAGCAGGCCCAAACTGAATCCCCAGTGTGATGTTGCACCACCAACACAGATTTGGATTTCCCTGGAATGCCCTGGACTAAAAGTGACCTGGCCAGAAGGCCACATCACAGGAAGGAAGAGGCAGACTGCTGCAGGGCCAGAGCAGCTGTCAGCAGGTGTTGCCAGAGGACGAGAGCCACTACACCATGTCCAGCCACAAGGGGACACATGTGGTGAGTAGACTTCCACAAGAAGAGAAACCAGTTGTGAAAATCAGTTTAGACCCCTCATGTTAGCCTCATCCTCTCAGTTCTAAGGTTAAGATGGCAAAAAAATGAACTTGGCCACCACTCCTTGAAACGGTAACATCACAGAGGTTACTGAACAGAAGCTGAGCGTTGCTCAACCATTTGACTTTCAGTGTTCTTATGTAAATCAAAATCCTAAATGTATTCTTCATGGGTCGTGGCTAGTGCAGGAAAATTAAAATAGCACTGTATTGTCCCCGCAAGGCCAGATTTGCTCCAATGGTGATATCTCTTCAGGGGGCAAGCAGGCACTATTCCCATTGTTTTCCTTCAGGGTTCCTCCAAGTGTGAGGAACTTCTGGCTTCCACAGGGGCATCCATAGTAGCACCACCAGCACAGAGTCTTGAGGAGACAGGTTGAATCTGAAGATAGGCTTGTCATGTAACTTCCTTCCAGCACTGGTCTACAGTAGACTCTTGAGCAGACTGTGCATGTTTTCTGCCACTCCAGCCTCTCCTCTGGTAGACTTTGTGCTGCTGGAGGCCCTAATGTCTCATTCAAGTTGGCAAAGGTCAGTGTGTAAACCAAGGTGGATTTCTAAGTGTTTCCTTGCACAGTATCCTATGAGATTCTGTTGCTGTTTTTGCTATGGTTGGAGAGTCATTCATCTCAGCATATCATGCGCCGTGTGGATTATTTTCTCTTCTCGAGTGTGTGCCTTTACAATCTTCTATCGTGTATGTTGTGAAATACTACATCATGGTCAGTGCACATGAATTGACTTTGTGCTGGGAGCAGAAAATACATCTTTGCAGGTTGTTTATGGCTTCTGTTTGGAATGTATCATGAAGATATGGTGGAGCATGAAAGTTAGGTAGAAGAATGTAGGAGTAGTGATGGCTTAATTGCCTATGAATTCCATATAAATGAAAGTGGGTGACAATTGGATAAGGAGCAATGGAGACATACTGTACACAAAGGTCATTACTCAAAGGAAGCTAGTAATGATAAAGCAGAAGTAGAGTTCAGCTTTCTGTTGAAAGGACCTTTATTACAAAAAAATAGTCCAGCTGTAGGATTGTTCAAGAAAAGCTAGAATTACTAGAAAAGTAATTGCTTGTGATACTAGGGAAGGCTTGAGCCTGCTATGGTTCTTTATGGTGAAAGACTTACAGAAAGTACACAATACAGATTGTCAGTTAAGTCCAGATGCAAAAATTGCTTTTCAGCCTCTGGTATTATCATCTGGTATCATACTAGGCGATATCATGTACCAAGAAATCTTGTTTGAAAAATTTATTCAACTTGATTTGGACAGAAATGTGCTGGGGACTGAGAACTGGCAGAGGCCTGTAAACTAAAGGTAATGATAAGGCAATAATGATGGTATCCAGGTAGGGTATCCAGAGTAATGCAAAGAGTTTAAATGAAATCAGGACAAAGTCTCCCTAAAAGTCATGAGACTTCAAAAAAAAAATGGATTATTTTTTCTGTGCCTTCTGGTTTCTGATCCTTTAGGATGCTTTTGGGTCATATATTCAAGCTTGAGTATAGCCCTTATGGTTGCAGAGAAGTGTTTTTAAATGAAAACTGAGATTCTTATGTAATCACATGACTGCAGGAGCTGGGGCTTTAAGAAAAACACTGAGAATTGGCAACACTCTATCTGTCATGGTACCAGCCATCAAACTTTCCTACTCATCTCCCTTAACCAACTCCTGCTGCCAGCTGTATGTATGTTTGTGAAAACCACTCCCCCTAAACTGACTCTTAGTTGGCTTCTCTTATGACTCGGGTGGCCTAACCTCCTTCCCCACCACATCCTCTCAGTTCTGTGTATGTGCTCAAGGGATGTCACTCTCTCTCTCTCTCTGGCTTGCTCTAGTAAACACTGTATAAGAAGTCCTGGTATTTTATTTATTTTTAGACACTAGGGCCTTTAAACAAGGAGAACAAAACGGCAAGAAAGAAAATGAAACAGCACAATGAAATTTAAAAGATCAAATACATTCTCTCAAGCGCCTCTTCCTAATGAAATAATAGAGTAATATGAACTGCAGCACAAAGTTTACTGCTGTACATGGAATTAATTTAAAAGGCACTATTACAAGGTGTTCTGAGAGAACAGAGTGAGATAGCGGTATTTTAGGTCATTATGCAGCAGGGCAACCGATCAGAGTTAAAATGTGATGACCATTCCAGAGAAACAAAATGACTCCATCAAGTTTACCTGGAGCGCATAACAGTAATACGCATCCAATTTCAAGTCTTGAGAGAGAATTACTGTGTGATGAGATAAGAGAGCCTTTGTCATGTAAACTGGGAAGTCTTTGAGATGTAGTACAATGAAGGTAGAAATTACGAAGGTAATAAACGATTGCTTCCTGTGTAGATTGTTAAGAATTGTATCAGAAACAGCACATTTTCATATCAGGTTGAACTCTTAATAAGATGTTAAAGCTTTAAGCAAGGGACCCAGTTAGTACATGAAAATAGATTATTTGAAATAAACTAAGAAGAAGAAAACTGTCATCTTATAAAATGCTTTGGTCTAATGAGTAAAAGTGGACTGCATTTATTAGTGGAATCAGGGTATGGAACTCACTTAATTTTAAGTGGCAGATGTTCATTGTTGTGCAATCACAGATTTTGCTGCATTGGTGTTACATATAAACTAGGTTGGTACTTCTTTAAAAGGTGTGCTCTGCTCCAACTCTTAACAAGATAAGGTTGTCAGAAGTCCCTAGTATTCCATCTGTGAACAGAAACACAGAGGAGACCAACTTTACATAAAATGGACCTGCAATGAAACAGCCAAAAGCTGTTAGTAACCCCAGGAAAAGGAACCCGTGGATGCTAGCAATTAAAAATCAGTAGTAAAGAGTATCTGAAATGAAGTAGTGATAAATATATTCTATCTATGAATCCCTGATCACTTCCTTTCTATGGGAAATGGGAACAGAAACATTTACAGGGTTCCCCAGTGCCCAGGCTAAATGAAAGCATTGTCCTGGCCCTTTCCATGCCAATTCCCCAGGCAAGGGAAATGTCCTATATTCCATGGTGCTGATTGATATTGTATACCTACAACATTTCAGAGATCCTGAATACCAGTTCATTTTATCCTCTTTGTGTATACCTGTGCGCGAGAGGTGAAGTGCATGCATACTGTCTGATAAAATGCACATCTTAGACTATTCAATTTCATGATTAACATGGAGATAGATGTGGGGAGGAGGAGAAGTTCTTATCTCTTTGGTGCAGTGTTCCAGCTAGGACACTGTGTCTGTTCTACAGTGCCTCTTCTGTCTGCATCATCACCACACCCAGCCACCAGAAATCTTATTTTTATAGTAATTTATGGGATTAAATCATAGGATATAATTCTTAGTAGCTGGCTTCCAAACTGCCTAGAAAAGTTTGGATTTTTGGAGTGGTTAATATCTTTGTTAGGGGAGAGATAAGTAAATGCAGACACTAGTCAATAAATTTCACTAGGATATACTCCCTTGAATAATGTTTTGGTACCCAAATCAAACTGTAGCTAAAATTTCACAAAAGTGCCTTCTTTCAAAACTCCAGCTAAATAGTAGCATTTGAGGATTCTGCTTCTCCTCCAGACAGTGTTTCCATCTGCCTATATCTCTGTGTAAAGTTTTTAAGATATCCCTGTGTATCACACAACCTGCTTTTATCCTAATCCGGATTATGCTTTAGCCATATGGTTCTGGGTGTTGAGCAAGTGAATCTTCCCATCTTTGTTCAACTGTTCTGCAGTATAAAGGAAATCCACTAGGATTTAATGTGACTGCCTCAAGTGTTTGCTGTCACCTGCCTTTTTCAGCAGTTGTTGCCTGGAGTTCACTTAAATTGCTTTGAATATGAACTACTTTTTTGTTAGTTAGATTTATTGGCAGTAAATCTAACCTTTGGGTTCCCATTACATCTGTATCACGTTTGCCACAAAACTGATATACTACAGCTCAGTGGTGCACAACAGATAGTCAACCTTGATGAAGCGCTATTTGCACAATAATAGTGCTTAAAATAATGAGGTGTTCCATTCATCTAATTATGGCAGATGAAAATGCTTTGGGCCTTTGTTACCAAGAAGATTTTCATCAGTTTTGGTATGTGCTAATGAACTGTAGTTCCCCCTGACTGGATGATTGTGAAGGATGTAAAGATCAAACAGCTAACCTACCCTATTTTCATAGAAATAATTATCTTCATGTAAGAAAGTTAGAGAATATTGGAAGTGCTGTTGGAGAATGTAATTGATTCCTCTACCTAGATTTCTCAACAAGGATAAATTCAACTTTAGGGGTGGGTTGGTGGGTGTTAAATGAATATAATATAGATTTTATTCTAATGCCCAAAATGTGTAATTGTTTTGTTAAAACTGCATTGGAATCTAATTCATGAAAGTATTACTGAAGAGTACAAACAAGGGTGACTATCCTCAGCATATTCCCATTTGCTATGCACTCATAAGCAGGGAGGAAGAAATTTAAATATCACATAACTGAATGAGATCTATAACTGATTATCATATTCTTTCAGATCTATTCGTACCTAACCCCAGTCAGTGTATATCAGGGTATTTGCATACACGGAAGGGATAGTTGACGCTTCCTCCCACTCCTCACTCCCTACAATGAGGTCAAATTCCTTCACTTGTTTGAAATGGCCCTGAACTCAAACCATATCTAAGTACCTTTGTCCTCTAGGAAAATTCAGATTCAAATTTACTACAGCCATAGCTGATCCATATCCTTAAAAGGCTAACCCAAAAACATAGATATGAACAACCTCAGACTGTAGGAAAGGGTTGATTTTTTTTATTCAAAACTTTGCCTCGCAGAGATATACCCATCTCTTGTACATAATTCTAAAAGAGCAAGAAACTCTGATTTAAACACATACCCACTAAAAGGATCAAAAGATATATTTACATAACTCCAGCAGGAATTTAGTTCAGGGCACACTTTACTACTGAATCCAAATACAGATAGTTCTTCAAAATACTTTCTTCTGTGTAGTTGTTGTTAATTCAGTCCTTAAGAGGCCACTGTTTTTGCCTTTTGTGTATGCAACTGATCACATTCATAGCACCAGATAAGCACTTATTTTGTGTGAAGTGGGTTGGTGAACTATCTGACATACACAGGCAAACTTGTGTATGTATGTACAAAATTTCTGTGGCCACACTTTTTCTGATCACGATCAGTGGTAGATGCAGTAACTGCAAAAATGCAATTTGGCTCTGGTTGAAATATAGTCTATGCCGTCTTTTCAAAGGAAGTCTATCATGTTCCCATGTTCCAGTCCTATGATTCTATGAAATACTCGTATGCTATGGCTTCGTCTGCAGTATCTGCTTCAGTTCATGTTTGAGACCATCTGTACAGTAACTTCATGCCATGATGTCAGATAATGCAAACCTTTAACTAGATGAGAGGGGCTTCAGAAATCTCTTGATAGAGTATCAGAAGACTTAAAAACTAGGTAAGGGCAACAGAGGCTAAAATGATAGCAGCTCTGTTTCTTTCATGCAACAGGGTCATTTCAAAGACCAAAGGCTGATTATTTTTTTTAATCAGTAAGCTATCCATGTTGTAAAAAGGAGAAAAGAGGGGGACAATGTATAGTCTGCTTGAATTGCTAAATGAAGAATGACACCAAGTTAATTTAAATCAGTCTGCAAAGTATTTTCTGCTGTACAGAATTTTCATATTTAAAAAAAAATCAAAGTACTCTCTGGTACTAATGTCAGATGCTGAACATGATAGTTCTAAAACTGCTTCCTATTTGTGATGATGGGAACTAGAACAGTTAAAGGCTCAGTTAAGTTCAGCTCTTGGATACCCAGACGTGAGTTAACTGAGAGTGACTGTATAGAGCTACCTATATATTCTTTTTAAATTATATACTAGTTGCTCAGGATCACTTTGATTTCTTCATGGTTTAAGCGCTCTTTAGCTGGCACTTCAGCTGCAGGCTAGTGATGCAAGTGGTAAGAGTTTACTGGTGAACTTATAACAAATGCCATAGATGTGCTGGAAGTATGGATGGCCCATTTTAACAAAGTGCTGAGCCCTGTGGTTCATCCAGATGCATGTATTCTAGAGATGTTGGAGGAACTGGGTAGTTTGCAAGGCAGAATGGATATCTGCACTGAATCACCATCAGAAAAAGAAATAGAAAGAGTAATGTGTCAGTTAAAAATAGGAAAGCTGCAGAAATAGACAATATGACAGCTGAACAGCTAGCAACTGTAGGCCAAGTGCTGTCAAAGGGTTAAGAAATATATATAAGGAGGTATGGGAGCAAGAGGAGGTACTAGATGTCTAAAGGCAATACTGGCTAAAGGCAATACATGTACTAATCCTGAAGAAGGGAGATCCTCCCAGTCTGAATAATTATAGAGTTATAAGCTTATTATCAGTACCAGGAAAAATTATGATGAAAGTAATTGTCAACAGATTAAGACCCATTTTAGAGGAAGTAGCAGGTGAGAAGCAGTGTGGTTTCAGACCAGGCTGAAGTGGCATTGATCAGATTTCATGCTCCAACAGTTAATTGGGGCAGGGGGCTTGGAGGGGGAGAAGCGAGAATGGGGTTTAAAGATGTTTGCTGTTTTTACTGACTTCATGAAGGCATTTGATTCAGTTTACAGGAAAGTATTATAGAAAGTAGTAAAATCATATGGCATTCCAAGATAATATAACCGCAATTATAAAAGTTATGTATGAAGATTCCTGTAGTTTTGTAAGAATTGGTGGAAAATTAAGCAATTGATTCAAATCAAAATTTGGAATAAGACAGGAGGAATGGAATCACCACTGCTGTTCATCAGTTCCTAAACTGGACTTTAAGACTGGTAGACAAGTTGGAGGTTGTGACATTGGATGATCTAGAGTTAAGCTCTTTATTTTATGCAGACAACATGATACAACAAGCAGACACATTTGAAGTAATGATGATACTCTTTGCTACCTTGGAAAATTGATTTTGTTGATTTGGATTTACAAGCACTTCCTTTTCTTGGCATTTATTGTATTTTGGAAAAGAGACAATAGATCAAGTGTTGAAATACAGCAGTGGCAGAGTCATAGACCAAGCAAAACCTTACGTGTACCTATGAAGCTTGATTAGTGCTGATTGGTTCCATCTAGGATGAGGTTTAAAGGAGAAGTGCTTTTGCTATAAGTGCTGCACAGAAATTGATTTAAATTATGGACTGATAAAAAACATTACACTTGGTACCAAAGTGGAAATTTATCAAACCAGCATACTAATAGCGTTATTCTATGATCTGGATGCAACTGCATTGAATGAAACTGTTGCCAGAAGGCTGTTCTTCAGAAGGGAGTTCTTCGGAAGAGGCAGGTGTAAAGTAGAAAGGTTTTAAGACACGTGAAGTTAGGCGAGAAGGATGTGAAATCAGGGTACAGGATTGGCCGCTATCAAAAAGATTATGGATGGTGGGGACACTATAGAAAACATATAGATGATAGGATGCCAACAAAAATAATGCAATTGAAAATGCAACCAAGGTCAATCAGACCTAAAGGCTGACCACTGATTGGATGGTGGGACATTGTACGCAGGGACATGACCAGATTGAGTTTATGAAGAAACAAGACATGGACAGGAAAAGAATGGTGATGCTGTACTGCACTTCCTCTGTTTGTAAAGATGCTTTGGGATGAGAAGAATTCCTATTTTTCCTGATGTACAGTATTGTTGCTTGCAGTGTTGTTGGACCCATATTGGTCCCAGGATCTTAGAGAGACCAGCTGGGTGAGATAATATCTTTTATTGGACCAACTTCTGCTGCGAAGGTGTTAATGGGCCACTTCACCTTGAAAAGTTCCTTAGAATATGTTAAATCCTGAAGCTTGTATTTAACTGTGATATTTTGAGTACCTTTCCCAGACCTGAAGAAGAGCTCTGTGTGACTTGAAAGCATGACTCTTTCACCAACAGAAGTTAGTCCAGTAAAAGATATTACCTCACTCACCTTGTCTCTTTAGTATTAAATATGTCATTTTGACTTTTTTTCTGCTTCCTTTCCTGACTCATCCAGTCTCCCCTGGGTTGTTTCAGTTCTGGAGGAGTTAAATATATATATATGTATACTGTTTGGCACATTGAACAGAAAGATGGTTGCTATTCTCTGCCCCAGAACAGTATGTTGTATTCAGGCTTCCTATTAAAGTTAAAGGAAAACTGGGCATACTCTTAAATTTTCTTTCTGCAAATGTGCCATGCTTCTTGTTCAGTTCTTTCTATAACAATAGCTCTGCCACCTCACCGATTTGCTATGAAAATAGTTGTGAAATACCACAAAAATCTATTTTTGTGCACCCGAGTGTCTTCAAGTTTTAAGGTGCTTCCTGAAGGAGGAAGATAATAATTAGAGTAGTAGCTGTGGTTCCTGGAATACATCCAAAGGAAAATGAGTGTACCAGTTGCCTGAAAAGGGACTGCTATTTAACACTGCAGAAAACCCTCTGGAGTTTTGTCACTAGGCCAACTGTGATTAAGCATGTGTGAATCATAGACACAACCCTTCAGTATCCTTTAAGCCTTAAAATTTCTGTTTAAACCACTGAAGTTCATATTTTTCTTAAAAAGAGTTACGCATTCCACTAGGGTCAAAATCATTAAATGAGCATGAGCTCCCCTTGTCTATGTATAGCAATTTGCACTGCATGTTAAGTCTTTCCTGCTCTGCAGAAACTCAATCTATCACTGGACTATGGCCTTGGTTTGGAAAACAGTTCTCTGTACCACTGAAATACGTGCTGTGATAGATCACCACAGCAAGAACTGTGATCTGTTTCCATAGTTCCACTGGAAATAAATCATACACTGTCCTGACTTGAAAAATAGCTTTATTTTATTAATTCACATAAATGAATGTCAGTGCATTCCAGAAATAATACTGAACCGTGATTAACAATATCTTACCTTCTTCTGTGGGTTCAGTTCTTGAAAGATATATGACTTTTTAGTTGCGCTATTATTAAAATGTCTGCCTCATGTCAAAGGGAGTGGTAGAGGCATTGGTTTTTATTTACTTATTTCTTTATTTTATTTAAGGTGGTTCTAGAAGATGGTCATGTAGTTAAGGGACCTGATTGGGACTTGAGAAATCAGGGTCCAATTCTCTGCTCTGCCATAGGCACAGAGATTGACTCACCACACAGGAAGTCTGTTACCCTCCTTCTGCCTGTTTTATCTTAAATTAAAAGTTTTGGGGAACAGGCACTTTTTTTTTCTTAAATTGCATATGTAAATAGTGTACACTGGGACAAGGAGGCCCTGATCTTGATTGCAGCATGTAGGCACTGCTGTAACACAAATAATAAAAATGTTATAAATTCTAGTAGTGTAAATGTTTAGTTTTATTATTAATCAAGAGTATGGAACTATTGCCTTTTAGGTAGGGTATAAAGTGGCATGGTTCAAAAGTGGGCTGCTGAAACCACTGCCCCGTGTGTTATGTTGTTCTATACAATAAAGGGTTCTGACCTTTTAAGGTGGTGTGAGAGGTCAGGTACCCCACTTCAGGTGTTCGGAATAACAGAAGCATTCATTGGGAGAGAGGAAGATGGTTCTGAGGAGCAATCAATCTCTGGGCAAAGGAAGATATGGGGCCATCACAAACATTGTTCTTTTAAGGGCCAGGAACCAGGCACCTTGTAAAGTGGGAGGGGCAAGGCTCCCCTTCTCACAGCCAGCATAGACAGTTGTTTGAGGTTATTAGACCCATCTGGGAATGATTAAGAGACTGATTAGATGACTAGGGAGGTGAATCAAAAGGAGGCTCAAGCCCAGACAGGGCTGAGGCAAATAAATCAACCAGCCCATACTCCAGCATGGTGGGCTATACCACCCTGATACTTGAGGGGTGAGTCACAGACCTGGGAGTCCAGAACTTAAAGCCCCAATCAGGAGGATTGTGTGGCCTTAAATTTGAGGGGATGAGCAGAAATGGACCTTTATGGGGAGCTGAATGATATTAAATAAACTAGCACCTAGTAGAGGGGGAATATTGTTTCAAAGACCTTAGCTGTGACTGGATTATTTGGGGGCAATTTGGAGAGAAACTGAGGCAGAGTGCCTGCAGGACCACCACAGGCTATGACGGAGGCCCCCAGGGAGGGCACATACAAAGAGCAAATAATTCATGAAAAAATTATTTTATGTTAAGAGAACAACAGTAACCTCTCAGAGGTATATGGATGGGGGTGGTGGGTGTTTGATCTCTGTAGCAGGCTATGTCTGCAAAACAAAATAGCAGCTACCCTGCAGCAGCTTGTCTGTAATGTAGTGCTTCTCTGTACTCAAGGGTGCAGTATGTAGAAAATAAATTGGTAACCGTAGCATTGTGTGCCTCCCAACATTTCAAGTGGCTAAAGCGGGATGCATGGTCACCCGGGTTTGGCCTGTCCACCCCTCAGGGGGGCCAAACCTGAGTTTTCTGTACCCCCATTTGCAGGTTGCAATGCCACTCAGTTTGGAGGCCCTCTCAAATGAGGGGCCGGGAAAAAATGCTCATCAACTAAGATAGTGTGTTGGGGGGTCAAAATGGGGGTAGTCCTGTGAAATGAGGGACTGTAGGGAGGTCTGGCATTGGAATGTGTTTTGCCGTTAGAATGACCGTTTGGATAGTCATTAGAATAATTCTTTTTACCAGGCAGCCAAAATCTAGGGTTCTCTAAAGTTCAGATGCATTTTTTACTTGAAAACCTTGGGATCCTTATTATCTCATGGTGAAGTAACAGCTCCTGGTGAAACACTCCATTATACAAGTAAAAACACGTGTCTTAATTACATGTCTGCAGAAGCAGAGTTGTCATAGGGGTCAGGAGAACTTGCACCACCCAACGACGTTGCTTGAATATCTTTGTGGCCAGGTGTAGCTCAGCTGAAGCCACCACTACTCATCTTATCTTGTGACTCCCTGCTGATATATGGGAGCTATGACCATAGCTCAGGCCTCACACCACACAGACTGCTCTGATGCCGCTAATGTTGCTAGCAGCTGTAGCTACCCAAATATACATGTTCGACAAGTGAAATTATGGGGCACTAGAAGAAGGAAAAAGCTCCCTGTGCTGCTTTCTTCCTCCCTTCCCATTTTCCTGAGGATTGACATGAAGGAGAGGGGCCCCTTTTGACCTGGAGAACTAAAAAAACTGTTCAAAACAAATAGAAGTCTTGTATATATACATCCCCTCAGTTTGCTGGTTGGATGCAATAGCCTCCTGGTTTCACTTTACAGATCTCCTTATTGAAACAGCACTTCTATCCCATAGAGATACCTCTGATGGAATATTTCATTCTGTGTGTGGATCTGACAGACTACACCCCTGTATTCACACCCTGTAATAATCTTTGTGGAAAGGTATCATTTTGTAAGGTATCATTTGAAAACTCCTGATTTGCTGTTAAGGTTCCCCTGAATGATATTAACACATGTTCCAGACCCCACTGCCCTGCCCAAACAGAATTTGGCAAACAAGTCTGTCATAAACAAAGGAATGTCTGCTTGCCTTAATTTGCATTTAAACAGTACAGAGAGTCATCAAGCAAAAGAACATCAAACAGGTGAACAAAAAGCAGCAGAGAATATCCTTCCATGTAGACTTTGTCTCCTGATTCTCAGCTGGAAATGTTTTTCAAGAGGGAGACTGAAACTATAAAAATGCACTGCTCTGTTTCCCTTCCCTGCCAACCTTATTCTCTGCACCTGAGAAGACCAGAAGGAAATAGCTGTTGGACTCTGGGGAGGCATCCTGACCTGAGAGTTTGGTCAGTAATCTTCAGGAGCACATGGTGAGCCAGTTTAGCTTTGCAACTAAGATAACTTCTCAAGTAGATGCTAGTATTTTATTTTTATTTTTCTTGTATCCATTTCTGACTTTTATGCTTCATTATTTGTACTCACTTAAAATCTCTCTCTTTTGTAGTTAATAAACTTTGCTTTACTGTTTTATCTAACCCAATAGGTATAAGTTGAAGCGTTTGGATAACTGTTTCAGGTAATCCCCTGGCATATTATTCTCTTAAAAGAATAATGGATTTAAATATATTTGTACAGTCCAGGAGAGGGCTGGGTAGTACAGGGCACACATTTCTGGGGGGAAATCTGGGACTGGAGTGTGTTTGGATATAACCAAGGCTGACGAGAGACAGGGTGTAGCTGGCAGGCTTTAGTTACAAATAGACACTCAGGGTGTGACTTGCAGGCTGGATGGTTTCTCTGTGAGCAGCCCAGATGGGAGCTACTTCGGCAAGGTGTTGTAAGGAATCTATGGTTGCCTGGCCAGGGGGACACAGCCCCCCATTAGTCTGGACTGTGCCTTGGAATGTCTCAGAGGATTGCAGCATTTGTTAAAATAAACCGACTACCTTGCTCGATAGATTTGAGCGAGGTAGTTGGTTTATTTTAACAAGTGATGCAGCACTCCCACAGCATGAGAGCTGGAAAAATGTGGGGGGAGTGACACCCTTAAGTAGGCTAGGTATTGCTTCAAAGCATGTAACTGTTCAGCTGTCCTCAGTAGAAAGGTCAACTCAGAGGAAAGCATTTGTGAATGTGTCTGTCTGGAGGGCAGGATATGAAAGCAGGTGGCTCCAGACAGATAATTGTTCAGGTGTGTCTGCCAGACCAGCAACATGTGTAGCAAACAGGTCATTCATGAGTACTTCTTCTGAATGATTTCTTGTCCAAATCTGCCTGAAATTCTGATCATCGTTTGGATAACTTTACAAGCAAGCAGCTCACTCATCTCTCTATGGAAGGCAATTTAGGTTAGGTATTCAGAATGGTAGGTAGCTATGAAGAACTGCCTCTATAGCATGCTGAATCTCTCATCTCTGTCTATGTTTCAGGTGGTGAAAGAGATACCATGTTTAGAGCTAAACAAATTATTTTCCTTGAGTAACTTGTGATGAAGTTGGTGGGGGTTCTGTTTGTGAATTGTCTGCAAACAGATTTTTAATAATTTAAGTATTCTAATACTTTCTGCAAACATTTCACTCTATTTTTAACTACTTGTAGCTGTTCCATTTTTTTATGGGATCTGATAGGTACCTAAGTCACATGGCACTGTTTTAGCTTCCTGCTTAGCGGACTGAGTTTTTTGGTTACTCATATTATTTGGCTGTACTTGATCATCTTTGGAATCAAAGTTTTAAAAAGCTTGATTTGTTTCATATCAAGGAAGCACTTTCAATCTAAAATAGAGCTGCCAGGTTTTTCTAAAAAATTTATTTTAACCATATCTGTTTTACTCTCAATATTACCTATGGACACTCTCGTCTGAACAGCTAAAGTAATTTAACTACTGCTATCCTCCGTGTAAACTTTGAAAAGGTAGACCTTTTTTCAAATGGACAAAGGGAAAATGTATATTTATGGGATTACTTCCTAAATGAAAGGCAGGCTAGGTATTTAGCAGTCTTTTTTTTTTTTTTTCCTTTGATAAATGCAAAGGTTTCACTGTGTTCATATTTTGTCTCTTAAGGCCATATTTTTCAATGTGAACAAATTTCTAAATTTGAAATTTGAGTTGTCTTGTAACATCGTTTTTACTTTTGTGGAGAGAAAATGAATAAAGCAGCAATACTGCTATGAATTTTATGGCATCAGAAAAATGGAAGACTTAATTTCATTACAAGTTAACTCAGAACTTAAAGCAATTACATATGAATTCTTTACATTTTTACTTCATGTTATCCCCCAGAATTCCTATATTTTAAAAAACTGATTACTGACTACATTGTGAAGTTAGACAATAAAAAGTTAATAGCTTTTTCAACGAGTTCACACTATCTTTTATTTATTGACCTACAGTGTAGATAACTCATAAGTATTCAAATATTTTATGAATAAGTTGTACAAATATACAATAACACGAAAAGGAAAAAAAGAAAGAATGAGGATATATTGTCTTCTAACACATATAGACAGAATGGGTTGTCTGAATGTTGTGGGGCAGGGAATTCCTGGAAACATGTCCTACAAGTGTTTTAATTTCAGCTGTGAATCCTGCCCTTGCCTCTGTGGTTGTGGAGATTCCTCTGGGGATGAAAATGTTGCAATTCTACTGCAAAAGCTAGTGGTGAGGATTCCAGGTGTGAACTGTAAGACTTAGAAGCATCAAAAATACAGGGAAAACATATACGTCCAACTTTAGATCCTATAGGAACTGAAATAACTTGTTACATAAACTCCCCTAGTAATATAGCTCCCGGCTAAAGTAAACACAGTCTAACTTAGAACATCTCTCTCCACGCTATACAGAATCTTTCCAAGATGATGCAGGCCTCTCCCTGGCAAAATCATTCTCAAGGCTAGGACATGTCTGCCTAACCCAAGCAAAATCTTCCTAAACTGATCTGTGCCTCAACTAATCTCCCAATCTGATCAGGGCTTTTGAGACTGGAGCAGGCATTATAGCACCTTGGCAAAAGACTAGTAGGTGAAGGGCTAATCAGCCCTCCCATTAGCACAAAATGGGTTTTCCTAACTGGCAGCAAACACTACAGCTTTCCTCAACTCCAGGAAAATTTACACCATCCCCACACAAAACCTATTGACCCAGAGGAAAGAAACCAATCATTCACAGCTTTACCTGCAGTTTCCTTCTACCTTCCCAGTATGCTTGCGATTTAAAGGAAACGAATGCCATTTATCCATTTAACCTTATACCACCCAACTCCCTGAGTCTCCTCGCTCAGTTCACCATGTACGCAGTTCACACCTGTCTGTATGTTTAAATAATGTTTAACATAGTATATAATATAACCTTGTATTTCACTGGAAACAACTGAAAGAAAATAAAAATGGACTTGGGACTAATCTCAAAATAGTCTGTCAGTGAGAACCTCCAGTCTTAAGATGGGGTCTGAGTTTGCAGCTGCATGGGAAGCTACTGTACTTGCACAACCACAAAACACTTTATTTCAGATAAGTGGTTTGGACTCTCTACCTTTCTGGACCCCCTACTCCCCCTCTTTTGACGGGCTGTCATTAAGGTTTTGAACTTGTACTTCTTAATTAGGTGTTAATTCAGTCTTTCCTGCTGTGACTACGGAAGGCCCCTGTGCAGCAGAATTTGTGGGGATGGGAATCCATGCATCTTCTGCAGGAAGCCCTATTCCTTTTGGTTGCCAGAATGATAGCAATGTAGGGGCAGAGCATGAGGAGGGACCAGGAGATTCCCTATTGCATAGATCACCCCTATCTTCTTCAATAAGGGAGTCTGTAGAAGGGTTCTAGATTCATCTGGAGTTATGGCCACAGAGTCACTCCACAGAAACTCTACCTGAGTTGGGGAATTCTGTCCATAAGTGCCTCCAGTACTTGGCTCAGATATTTGGTGTGGGTGCTGGGGTTTGGATTTTCTCCATCAGGCAAAACTTGCTGCAAATTTATGGATGTTTTACTCAAATGAGGACTCCATAGTTTTGGGCCCTGTTTTTAATAGTGACTTTGACTGTATATGCAGTACTCTATTCTAGTGTTCCAAATTGAAAGAAGGAAGAAAGAGAATGGAGACAGATTCTCAGTAGTTCACTACACTTAACAAATATTCTAAAATACTTGAGATTGAATTGAAATATTTAATTGATTCTTCTTTTTCTTTACCTTTAAAAGACAGTGCTGACATTTTCTATGCCTAGAGGGGAATGCTGCTAAATGAATTGCTAAAATCTATTACATTTGTCACTTCCCTCTGTGAATGAAGAAATTTAGTAAAGAGCATATTTATTATTTTCATCAACAAGGTTTCCTTTTGAGCAAGGAATCTTAAAATGGATTTAAATTGATAACAACCTCCTCTTTCTACCCATCACTCCTTCTTTCAGCTGGAGAAGGAGACCAAGCAAAGTATGACAAAGTGAGAGCAAGAACTGCATTACAAAACCAGGCTATCAGGAGCATTTCATGCAAATAAATGGTTATTTTTACAATTCAGCTTCTTAACAAAGAAACTGGGTAGTATTGCAAAATGTCCAGGAACTAAGGGATGATTAAGAAATTATTGCTGTCTTCTGGTATCACTTCCATTCTCAGTGGAGCCTCAGGATTTTCAGTACTCTTCACTTATTAGTATTTGGGAAAGCACTGTTTTGATATGGATCTTGCATCTAATCTTCCTAACAAGTAGCTACTCCTGAGTTTTCTAATGTGCACTAAGTGGAAGACTTCCTAAAATCCTTTCCTGTAGCAGAGGTTTTAAATTTTAATATGAGTAAGTAATCTTTTAAGAGCATTTGGCCAAGATTTGCCTGCTTGTTTTGGATAGAAACAGTTAACAATTTCTAAAGCATTTGAATTGGTTTATTTTCGTTCTTTGAATGGGAGTTACACTAGTTACACTAGTATACTCCAACTTTAATTAAGCAGGCCTCTTTTTATTGGACCAGATGGCTTGTAAAAAAAAAAGATTTGAGTTTCTCCAACACTCAACATGTAATCAGAAGTAGAAGGAATAATTCTCACCTATACAATACTCCTTTATATCATGTTATATACCATGCACATCATCTTTTTTAAAAATCTTTCTTTTAGCTGGAGTGGTCAAAAGATGAGGGGGTTTTCTCTGCCCCCTCTCTGTATTGGTTTGGTTTGGTTTGGTTTTTTTAAGCAATTAAGAAAACTGCTCTCAAATGTTCTAAGAAATTGTAGAAAGATCTTCTAAACCTTAGACACACTCCAATCAAGGAGTTGCTTGGTGCCCTGCTCTTTTGTGGCCTCCTGTCCCCTGCAAGATATGCAATATGCATGCCAGTTCTCTTGTCCCTTTCTAGTAGCAGGACCAGAATGGGAGAAAATAGCCCACTTCATCCATGCCACCAATGGGATCAGAGGGTGAAGGAGTTACTGGGTTAATTCTCACTTCCTGCAACACTGGGCACCTCTCCTGCCTGAGGTTCCACAAGTCTTTACCCCTGCTTCTAATTCCTCTCAAACTCAAAGTTTTACCAGTTGCCATAGAGTGAGAATAGGGAACCAGGGCTCAGATATGACAGCAGAGTCTCAGGTTGTCTGAAGTGTAGTCAACAGTACATTTCATTACTGTTAACTCCAAGCCAGGATTTAGGGAGACAAGACAGTACAGGCTGAGATGGTCAGTTGAAAGGCCAGCAAATGGTGTGAAGTAACCTAAATAATTACATTTTATATTCATTAAAATTGAGTCGGGTCTCTTCTGTTTCACAAGACGCAAGACCCAAACCAAAATGAACAAACCCATTGCCTCAGACTGAAACATTTTGCAGTGGAAGAAAAAGTAGAGTGAAGGTCTAAATCAAAATCCATTAATCTCTGTATGGTCTCCAATCCCAGACAATTGTTGTTCTCCGAAAATGATTACATGTAAGTTAAGATGTTCACACATTTGAACTAAGGAGAAAATTCCTATTTTTGAGAGTAACTCACATTTGTTAACCACAAAAATAGTGAAAGCCTAACTTTTGTGTGTGTGTAAAATCTTCAGGGCATGTCCTGATGGAACAAAGACCATTTATACCAGCTGAAGATATGCTACATAAATTCTTGCAAATTTGACTTGGGTGCATATTTGCCATCTTTCACAAAAATATCACTTTCTTCATGCAAAACTAGTGCAATGTAATTACAGAAAATTCCAGTTATTTGTTACATAGGAAAAAAGTTCATTTTCTTATGAACCCTTTGGGGAAAAAAGCCTTGTTTTTTCTTACAAAAAGTTTGAATCTGATGTAGTGGAGGAAAGGAAGTCGAAAGAATTTGAAGAGGGGGTAAACTGATTAGAGCAGCAGGATAGGAAGAGGATTCTAGCAGCAGCAGTTTGGGTGGATTTGAGGTGGGCAAGTGTAAAGATCAGATAGGAGATGATTGCTGTAGTCAAAATGGGAGGTAATGAAGGTCTGGACACAAATTTGGAGATGCTGCAGGGGGAAAGAGAGCCAAGATTTGGATGCAGCCGGGATATATGGGGCAAAAGAGGTTGAAGTCAGATGACACCGCATTACAGTCTTGACTGTCAGGGAATTAAAATGCAGAGTGGAGTAGGAGTGTCGGAATGGGTGAGCCAGAGAGGAGACTTGGAGGAGTAGTTCAGTTTCGGCCTTGTTACATTTGAGCTGATGGTAAGATATCTGAAAAGGTGTTAAAGAGATCAGCACTTTCAAGCCTCCTTCTCTGTAGCTCCTCTATACATGGATTGCCCTCCCCAAACTTGTCTGTAAAGCCGCTCCCTGTCCTCCTTCAAATTCCTCCCTAAGATGCACTTTTACCAGGATACCTATGATACATTGCCAAGTGGTAATGGCTAGGCAAGTAGGAATTATGCTAATCCTTCCAATCACTTGTTGCAACTTGTTTTTGTGGCAGAGGTGCTTCCTGTCTGTTTGATACAGCCGTTAGCACAACGTCACGCTGATACTAACATAGCCTCTGGCTATAGCTACTGAGAGATGATTAATAATCATTGTGCTTGTACACAGCTTTAAATATCAGTCAAGAAAACAGGGCTCAAACATTTCTAGTCACAAATGCTTTACATGGAATTTAAATGCCCAAATAGATTCAGCAATGACCTACTTAGTTTAATAACTTTTCAAGAATTATAATAAGTTTATTAAGAACATCTTTGGATTGTTGACCTTCCTGATTCTTGTTTCTTTGTGATTTCATCAGTTTTTTAAAAAATATTGGCTCTGGTGGTAATTGTTGAATGTCTCAATAAATACATTAAGCTAGGGAATGGAAAAATGAAAATTCTATTCTATAAAGAAAATAAACAAAAAAAAGACTAACAATTATTTAGATTCTGATACTGGATTTTCTATCCAGTAAAGATCTCCTGTTGCCAGTTTCAGTTGGCCTAGTGACCATTCCTTCCCCACATACTTTTGTGCCTCCTACTATGAAGCCCTTTTATGTATGGAGTTTGTTCCCCACACTAGTCTGTAAAGCCGGTAGCCTGTTTCTCCTTCAAGCATCTGAGTTGTGCCCTTGAAACAGGTAAGAAAGATATTCAATATATTATAAATTTAAAACTTACATTTCCTTTCTTCTTTTAGACTATGTTGACCTTCACATTCAGCACTGATACCTAAAGCCAACTTGCAGGAATAAGTTAAATTCTATTTTTGTGCAGTATTGTTTATTGTCCTGTTATAATGTATACCCTCAAAAACATGAAAGCAGCACAATGTTGCTGAGGAGAGGTTGTAGAAAACACCTTTCTGAGTCATGGTTTTGGCAGTTCATGTATAGTGATGTTTATAGAGGATTAATTTTGAAAAGTGACATAGAAATTTGTTAATAGCAATTTCATTAATTTAACCTGTTCACTACACACACATGCACACAGTTTTCTATGTGATATTATTTCAGATGAAAAGATCATTATGGCATACAAAGTTGTGACATTTTCCAGGATACAATCTGAATTGTTGAACAGCTGTGTCCCCTCAATTCTTCAACCGGGGTGCTTTTTACACTGCTTCACTGTGAAAGCAATCACTCCTGGTCTGCTCACACACGATCTCCAGCATGAAATTACTCCAAGCTATACAGAATGAGTTCTATGGCCAGCCACTCTTGAATTACATGGCAGACCAACACCAGCAAATTCCCAGTCCTAGACCTTCCTCCAGAAATGTACCTCTTGTACTGCCCCAGCCCTCTCATGGACAAGACAAGCTCATATAAAGTCAGTCATTTGTTAATAGAAAATGATATGAACAAATCTTGTTCTCTCAAATGGAGTCTCCCAAACACTTTTGTTCAAGCACACTGGTTTGGATAGAACAATAAAACAAGTTTATTAACTACAGAAAGTTAGATTTTAAGTGATTACAAGTAATGAAGCATAAAAGTCAGAATTGGTTACAAAGAAATAAAAGGTAAAACCCAAATAAGTGAATTCAAAGCAAAAGTCTCTCACCACATGTTTTAACTGTCTTACTGGCTGAATTGCTTTCTGCCAGGATCCCTCCCCAGTCCAGTGATGCTTCCTTTGTCCTTTAAGTGCTGACAATGTCATGAGTAGAGATGAAGGGAGAGATGATTCGGGGCTTCTGTTCCCCATTCTTTATACTTTTTCCTCTTCTTTGAGAATTGTCTCCAGCTGGGGTTCAGGAGAAAGAAAGTCTGTGGGTCGAGAACTTCCAGCTGTTTCTTTGCCAAGATGTACATTTCTCGCTCATACTCTTTCTCCTGCCAAAGAATGACTGCTTAACAAGGTGGTGGTCCATTTGATTTCATTGACACCTGGCTGAGATGTCCGTTTGCTTTTTTTCTCTGAGGAACTGGTTTGTGGCTGCTTCCCCAGATTTGGAATATGTCTTGGTTAACATCATATAGATGTTAGAATAGAATCTTATGACTTTACATACAATGTTGCCACATGTATTTTATGAGTACAATAATAATCAGCAAATTGAGTTCTCAGATAATACCTTACAAGGCATAGTTTGTACAACATTTATCATAGTCTTGAAAAAGAGGTGGATGTAGGGATACAGCCTGTCACAAAAGTAGATCACCTTAACTAGTTCAGCACTATGTGTGGTCAGGAAGTGGAAATAATTTTTCATGATCTGCCGTAAACTGAATCTGCAGATGATTAAATTCCAAAGCAAAACTGAGGTATATGATAGGGTCAGAAGCTATTGATTGAAAATATATTCCAACTCCATGAGCATCATTCCTGTTGGCATAACAAAAAAATAGAAGATTGAGCAAAATTTTTTTTAAATAATGCTTTTTCTGCCTCTAGAGTTGAAACTGTGATGCTGCTTTTCATGATTTTTCAAAGATTATAATATGACTTTGGGGACAGGACAGGACTTAGGTGAGTAACTCCTGAACAAAAAGATTTTCTTCTTATATTGATATAGAGAAGATTCAGAGATGGATGACAAAATGGTTAGAAGACTAGAAAGTCTTCTGTGTGATGAAAGATCGAAAAAACTGAAACTATTTAGCTTAAAGAAGAGGTGAATTAAATGGCACATGATAGATAAAATAATGAATGGTGTAGAAAAGGTAAACTGGGTGATTTGGTTTACCCTGTCTCATAATACAAGAAATGAAAGAACATTCAGGAAAACTTAATGGCAATATATTTAATATTGGATAAATGGGAATACTTCTATCTAAAACCTGATTCACTTATGAAACTCACTGCCTCTGAATATCTCTGAAGTCAAGAACTTAAAAGAATGTCATATACAATTACTAATGAGAACATTCACATTTATATTACATAGCATTAAAAACATGTTTAGAAGGATTCAAGCCCCCATTTCAGAGCATTAAACAGCCACCAGTTTCTAGGACCTAGGAATAAACTTCCCTGAAAACTTTCATTACAGGATTTTCTGCTTCATCCTCTGAAACATCTGGTAATGGCCACTGGCACTGGACTTGAAAAATCACTGGCCAGATTGGCATGGACAACGCTATGTACTTAAGCATGAGTTAAAAATGGGAATGTTTGAGGAGCTGGTCTATATGGAGATGAGATTGGGTACACAGTGGAGGTAAATAACTTCTTTTTTTTTTAGTTTTAACTGACTAAAATGCTTTCCGTTTAAAAAATTTATTTTGTGGCATTCAAATGTTGGTTGTCTGTTTGTGAAATTTACAAGATTACTCTCCTTGAATAGGAATACTTTGCTTAATAACTCTCTTTAAAGTAGTACACTGAAATTTAGAATGGACTTGAACACCTTTATCAAATAGTGGAATCAAATATATCCTCTAACACGCTGGGCTAGACAAACCATGAAATGTGTAAATGTGAGGACTCTTGTACTTCAATATCACTGAAATAATTTGATAACATAACTTCCTGAAGTTTGTATGCATATAATGCTGTATTCTCAGTATCGCCATTAAAGTCCTTTAATGGCGCTGAAGTAAATTGCAGGCATTCACACTGCTGTAAATTAAATAAATGATTGGTATGTGAACATGATCCAGAAGAGGGCAGACCACAATGCATTATTATGAGTAAATGACTATAGTAATAAATTATTAAAAAGCTTTTGCTGCGAATATTTTCCATAACATTGTCTATGGCATTACATAAGAGACTTTGGGGGAGGAAAAAGCCATTTAACCCCAAATATTTGCTGGTCTTTGGTTTCATCACTCTGTTTGCCTATTTATTACCGATTTCCATCCTCTTTGCTCAAAATAATACCTATTTCTTAAACTCCCAGTTGCTATTCACTTTAAATATCTAGCATTAATAATCCATTTCATTTGATTATTCTCCTTTCAGTGTTTTAGTTTAGATCTTGCTGTCTAATTGTTCTTTTGTACAGAGTGTCTGCTTGCCACAGGAGAAAAAAATCCTGTTTTCATTCCACATATAGGAAAAAACTGACCCCAAAATATTTATTTGTGTATTGTAATATTACAGGAAAGAAGGTGGTGTGTGTGAACAATTTTAAAACTCCTATAATGTGCTGTGCATTGAAACTAAATGGTAATTCACGGTCCTAAAAATTAATCCGCTACCATAAACAGTTATTTAGCTTTTCATTCCTTCCAAGCAGGTCTGATTTTTGGACTATCGGAGAGAGAGCTTGTGAGGTTAGCCTAGGAGTTCACCTAACTTTGTTCTCCCCACTCCCAGCCACCCCCCCCCCCCCACACACACACACTGTCATAAACCCTCTTCTTTCCCTCGTCAACATACCCCTCCAGTTTGTTTCCCTCAACGCCTTTTTTTCCATTCCCTTATGTGCTTTATTAATCTCTATTCCTCCCCAGCCTCCCAACTGCTTCTCCCAGCATATTTTTCATCCACAAGTCTTCCTAGTGCGTGCCCCGACCTGTTGGACTCCCCCATTCTTTTTTCCCCTCTCACATGGCACAGGAGGGGGGGTTTCTTTAGGTGTGGCTCACTGACCCTTTGATAGCACTGTATTCCTAGAAATGGGATTCTGGTACATGGTGGGGGGTGGAATTCTGTTTTCTTTCTTGCAACCATACTATTAGGGCTCTTCTCCAAAGGGCAAAAGCCCTGGTCTTTGGCAAAAAGGAGCATAACTGATGGACTGCACTTCACTGAGGGTCGTCTTCTCTCTCTATGGGGAAGAGAAGTCAAAATATGAAACCTACCTCCTGGGAAAGATACTGATGATGCATTTCTAATCCCTCCTTCCACAACTGGAGGAGCCAGCAAACTGGGAGCTAACTGCAAAGGGCACACTGCCACTAGCAGGACCTGTGCTGTGAAGAAAGACACAAATCAGTGATTCTTCTCTCCCCCTCTTCTCCCCCCCCCCACCCCCCCCGCCCAACCACTACAATGAGGTTTGTGGAACCCTAAAGCCAGCCTGCTGCTACATTTAAATTGTGAAACTATGTTGTCTAGAAAGCTTAAAAATCATAATAAGATCCTATCTTCATAAGTTTATAAACGCCGTTTTAAAAAAAGTGTTCCAAGCTAAAATTTAGCATACAAATTGAGCATTCACACTTAGCTTTTAGTTCATTTTTTAAACAGAAGTCTTGCAAAACCTCTTGAATAAGGGATTAAAAATTACAAAATGATTTTGTTTAGAATTTTGTTTATCACATGCAAATAATTTTGGGTTGTAGAAATGTCCAGTACTGTCCAACTCAGAGATTTTTTAATACAGACACAGTGTATATGCAGCGGCTACATTCACAGAAGAGGGTGTAACACTCTAATATGTCAATAACCCAAGTATTAAAGGATCCCTAAGCACTCATTGACATAGTATGATAGATTGCAATGAGTTTGAAGTTCCAGAATAGGTATTAGGCTAAAAATCAACTTTGAAAGTATTAATGCTATAAGCTGTAATGGCTACAAAGGAACAGCTGATATCTGATAATAGACTATTTTAAAATTATCCAAATACATATTTACTTGATAGACCATAATAGATCTAATATATGTGCATTTATAAATAGTCTGAACTCGTAAACATTTCAATTAAAAGTAAAGTGGGTAGTTCTGGAAAATTTTGCCTATCATGAGTACTACTATACAAAACCCTATGGACAATCACATTCTGATGTGTGAGGAAGAGGCTGTCATAGGAGAGTGATAACCTATAAACCAGCACAATATGTGTGACAAAGGCCTCTTCATCGCTGACATGTCAGCCAGTCCCTCCTGGGTCCTAATCCTGTAATAAGAACATAAATCCAGTATAGCAGAATTTGTTGTGGGGGATTTTGTAAACAGCACACCTATTTTTTTTAAATTGTAAATGAATTAAAGTAAATAATTCTTTTTACTTTTTTACTAAGTAGAATCCTTTGCAGAAAATGTCCTTAATTTTCTAAGTAAGTGTTCCATACATGCCTCCAATATTTGAAGCTGTGGATTCAATGAAATAATTTAATAATTGTTACAGTGCATCACTCAACCTCTCTCACAAACATGAAGGCAGGTGGCTCCCGGGATTTTTATATATTAGTAATAAAACCTCTCTTCCTAAATGTTTTCCAGCAGGTGGGGAGAAAGATAACACTGACTCATAAGTATTCTGTAAATGAACTGAATGTTTGAATGATGAGCAATATATTTTTGTAGGTATTGGCATTTTCTGGTACTCCATATCAGGAATGTGTTCTGTAACTACTTAGTAGGATCTTCATTACTTTAAGACTTGTATATACTTTTGCTGCTTCACATTATATTGCATGTAGGATTTGATTAAATACATTTTCAGTGTGAATTAAGACAGTAACCTCTGTGGCCTGTAAATGGGGTTTTATCAAAGCCAACACTGAATTCTTTATAATGTGTATATAGTAAGTAGAATTAGCAACATGAAGAGAGCAGGACTGAATTTGCAAAGAATGAATTACAGCCATCTTCTAAAAATGGTAGTCCCTCTAGCTACTGGTTTTCCTTATATCAGTGTCAGGAAGCCTGCACTACAGCTGCTGTTAAAGATAAATAGAAAAATTATAGCTACAAATGGTAGTACTTTTCAGCAGCTGAGTCCAACATAAAAAATAGCCCTGGGTTCCTATGGATTTAGAATGAGAAAAGCTGAGTGTATGGGTCACTTGGTTGGTGTCCTCAGTAGGAAGGGTGAGATTACTCTGAAACAGACTGATTAAGGCCCAGTCCAACTCCCACTGAATTTAATGGGAAAGAGTCCTATGGGAATCTAATCGAGCCTCAATGCCCATTCCGTGTGTGGGAATCCCTGCTTATTCCATAATAGCTGCCACATTTATCTACAGAGCCAATACAAGTGTTTGTCATTCCCTTGTATATAGGAATGAGTGAACTGGGGGTGCAGAAAAAAAAATAGTTTAACATAACCTTGGCCTTCATCGTGAACCAAAGCCATGTTTGTTTTATGGTTAAGGTTTTGTTATGGTAAGATTATGTTATTGTTTTGTAATGGGGAGTGGGGCTCACCGGGGGGGGGGGGGGGGGGGGGGGGGGGATGTGAAGTGAATGAAACCCAAGCAGGGGGCTTGAGAGCCTGAGTCCTGCTGTGGGGATCCAACACCCACCGCCACCGCAGCTGTTAGCTCCAGGGCCTTCACCGCAGCCTCTGC
This sequence comes from Emydura macquarii macquarii, assembly GCF_026122565.2. Classification (NCBI taxonomy): domain Eukaryota; kingdom Metazoa; phylum Chordata; order Testudines; family Chelidae; genus Emydura; species Emydura macquarii. The sequence continues at coordinate 4,745,484 of NW_027130155.1, read as the reverse complement.
AGCTCAGAGCTCTGGGTCCTCCTGTAGCAGCTGGGAGCTGCGGTGTCCCCCTGCTGGTTGTCCGCTCCAGCCCCGCCACCCCAGGGCTAAAGTGGAAAATGTCATGGTCTCTGAAAGTCATGGAATCCTTGTACTCCGTGACATAATTTTATCCTTAATTATGTACTACAACATCTGAATAACAATCTTCTCCCTCAGACTCAGCACCCGTGACAATCTGTGCTAGGCTGGTTGATGTCTTTAAATGTCATGGGGTTTGAGGTACGGATTATAGGAGAATAATGCTTTGTGAGGAACTTCTGACCTGGGAAATCCACAGAGCATAGCGCAACCCAAAGAGCAGGCCTGATAATTAACAAAGAGATTCTTGCCTTCAGGCATCGCTAAAAGATATTGAAGCTTGGGGGGTAAAGTTCATGTAAGGTGTCTTGACTTGGTACTAGTCACTTTTCAAATTTAATTGTTTCCATTCCAACCCAGTTAGCACCATTTAGAGTATCTAATTATTCTGGTTGTTGACACAGAAAAATGACAGTGGTTGGCAGGCAGTGGTGTTGTGGTTCACCCTGGTGAACATGGGTAAAATACTGTCAGTTCAGTAAAGAAAAATAACACCAGACACATTGTGGCTTAATAAGTATAGATACCATCAGAACATTTATTATTTGTTAAAGACGTTGTAGCTGAATGATTTGTCTGCAGCTATATCTTAGGGGAAAATAGGTATAATTGTGACACTTTAATGCAGACTTAATAAAAAAAAACAAAAAACCCCAAAGTGAAGATATGTATGCAACGTAAGGATAGTGTGCAATTATTGTGCTCATACAATTCTAAATAGAAACAAGGCAGATTATTTTAGGAAGAGGGGTTGACTCTGACCGTGAGGTGCTGCTATAACTAAGGAAAGAGGCCAAACTACTTAGAAAACAAACACATTCTATGTTAAGTGCTTTTGCTGTAAATAGCAATGCTTTGCTCCCAAGTAGTATACTAAAAATGTTGAAAGTGTTCAACTTGTGAAATTAGAAAACTTTCAAAGACCAAAGTATTATTCTTCAAAAGGTTTTTTTTGAGCCACAGATAGAAGTGTCTCTGGGTACTGCTACAACATTCATGATGCAGAGATGGTCCCATCTGTTAAATGGTCTGGTTTCAACAAGGAGCTCCTATATGCCCTTTGCAGTTTAGACATCATTGAGATCAGTAACAAACCACAGGAGAAGATATAAATATCACAGCTAAAGCATTCATTTGCACCACAGGCTGGTGACAGTGTCACTTTTTGAAGGCAGGTATAAGGCAAGTAATATTGTAAGTACACTGGCAGCCAAAAGCAGTGACTTCAATAGATACTTCCTTTTGTTTCTTCTCTGTGGATTGGTTTTTACAGCATGTATTAAAATGTAATGCGATTATAGCCAATTTATAAGATTGCTACTTATTCATCCAATGTATGATTAATAGGGATTTAGATAAATATTTTCAAAGGGATTTAACAGGATTGTATATTACAGAAATATGCAGCATCATGCTAAGCATTAGGAAGCTATTAAAGAGACTTTTATGGAGATGAAACTCTCGTATCCAAATAGAAATGAATAGATCACTATTGGTTATGAATAATCCAAACCATTATGTCCTATAGTGCATAGATATAGGTAAAAGATACAAGTTGATCCAGAATTTAGCACCATATCCTACCTTGTTCTACTGACTTTACTACAGAAGTAGGCACTGGAAAGATAGTGCTTTAATAAACAAATTGGTATTCAATTTGGGATGACAGGAAGAAATAAGGTTACTCTGGTATGGATACTCTTACCTCATTCCGTTCCACTGACTGGTCCCTGATGCATATTTCAAATATTTATTCTAGTCAATAAGCTTTTGTAAGATATCACATGTCAAAATCACTTTCTTTAACAGGAAATTCAAATGTTAACATTTTGCTGCAGATGTAGCAGATTAGTACATAACACCTGAAAGGTTTTTTTTTAATAGAGCTGGTTGACAAGTTAAAGAGAATTCACAAATATTTTTTTGTGAATATAAGCAATGGGGTATTATTGCTTGGTAGTCACACGTATTTAGACAACCACTATGTATCCAGAAAAGTGTTTGTGACCCTTGAAATGGAATTGTGTTGCAATTGTATTGCAAGATATTATGCATCCAAAAAGTCATATCAGAAGTGTGATATTTAGTATTTGAAATGTTTTAAACAAGAGACTAATGAACAGCAAGGAGCAGAAACAATATGACGACCTACGCAACATGCTTGTGACTTGACTCTTCAGCATTCAATCCATAGTCTGAAAGCTATTTGTCCAAAGACTTTTGAATGCCACATTATTTATTTTATTTATTTGCACCCATGCATGTGCACATATACACATGCACAGGCTCAGTTTGCGAACATATCCCTACTGAAAACATGAATTAGTCATTAATATTAACTACCATTATGTGAACAAATTCTCTGACTAACTCTACTTTTGACCTGCAATCCCAAGATTCTTTAAAGGATAAAATATATTGACAATTAATAGAAGCCACAAAACTTGGATCTGGGTTTTGAAACTCTTTCCTCCCCATATTGGGTGGGTAGGAGGGGGGAGGCTAGAATTAAGTTTAAAATTTAAGTAGTTATAAATGTAGGCTGAAATCCTGTTCCTATTGAAATCAATGGAACTAGGATTTCACCTGTATAGGTCTGCTGTGAAACCCATCTGTCACACTGTCTGGATTTGCTCACAACTGAGAGTGCCTACCTCAGGGCAGATTATCAGAAAACAGGTTAGACACCCAAACTGTGTGTTCTATAATTAGATTTCACCACGCCAGTAACAATGTGAACCTTGGATCACTATACTAGTCTTATCATGGAGTCACAGACAGTCCCCTCAAACTCTCCAATCTATCTTGCCTCTCAGACGCACTGAACTTTGTGGTAAAAGGTCACTTAAACCAAAAATCACACATCAGGTTACTCCCAGTCCCAAGAGACCAGTCACCCCACATCAGCTGGTACTCTAGATTTTACACCAAAGACAACTCTGAGAGCCAATTCTATAATTAACTAAAGGTTTATTAGATAAGAAAAGGAAATGAGAGTCATTGAGTTAAAGCAGGTACAATATATGCCTAGGTGAGACAGTTTGTAATTCCAAATGGTGGCAGTGATGTACTAAACTGCCAGTTTCCCAAAAGTCTTTTCAGGGTACCCAGATTGTCTCTGGGATCTCTGCTTTGCATCTGGTACAGTTCCCTGTAGGAGTCCAAACAGTCCAGCCATCCAAAATCTTTCCTTCAATCCATACTTGTAGCTGCTTCTTACAGAAAACAAGATGACACTGTCACTATCCACATGGGATTTACTACATTATGACAGAATACAGATAAGTAAGAACAATGCAAGTAACATCCCACTAGTTTTCATGAAGTTTAAACACCAAATATACTCCTATGCATTTAATAATCACTTTTATCTGTACTAATATACAAATGAATTGGTCTGGGTCTCTGGCATGAGCTGGCAACTGGTCTGCCAGTATCACACCATCTCTGTAGCTCTGATCCTGCAATCAGACAACCCTGGCCTAAGCTGACAGCTCAGATCTGCTGTAGTACTTTACCCACTGCAGTTGCTGCTGGATTCCATGCAGATGCAGGAGTCTGTGTTAGGCCAGGATCCTGCAATTGGAGGATCCACTATGTATATAGGTAAATAGTCTAATATTTGTCAATCATCCTAAAAGCTTGGACATGACATGTATTATAATCACATACTTTATGTAATGTACGTTTTTGGTTCCTTCATCTAAATGAGGACTCCTTTAAAACATATTTCTATAACAAATCCTTGAATAGTTTCAAATTAATATTGCTTGACAATGCATGAGCCCTGACTGGCTTACTTCTTTTCTGTTGAATAGCTCATACTGCTTTGTGAGTTTACCATGTGCATTACTAAATAAAGTAATCAAAATGTGTGATTGTTTGGTTGGGGGTTTTTTTACTGGCAAGTGTAGAGAGGAAATCCTTCTTCTGAAAGAGCACAATGGCCCTTGATTTCTCCAGGGTAAGTAGCAGCCAGTGAAAACAAACATTATCCTGTTATAGTACATTTCTACAAAGGCCTCAATTAAAAAGCTTATATGTATGAAGTTCAGAGAACAAGGAAAACTAAAATCCAGGGAGACTTTTTGTGGGGGGAAAACATTATCCTCATAAAATTTTCTTCATTTGACGGGGTGGAGGGGAGGAACAAAAGAGATGCTGTGCTATATTGTTGATTTCATAATAGTATATGTTCAAAGGGTAGTTCAAACACTGGTTACTCCACACTATATGCATATTCTGTTGGGATTTTCTGTTTGTGTAGTTCTGTTATGGTGAAATAATTTCTTTGTGATGTGAGAGGGCAATTTATTTCTAGTGCCTATTTTATTTTTGACTGTTTTGCTCTTATCTTTTTAATTATGCTGTGTTCTTATGACATCAACAACTCATTACTGGCTCAGCTATAGAGTCAATTTAAGATCACAAAGCTTTAGCCCTGGTCTACACTTACCTGGAGATTCGGCGGCAGTCGACGGGAGTTTCGCAAGCTACACAGAGTAGCTTGTGTAACTCCTGTCAACTGCTGTACTTCCCTTCTGTGCACCATCTTCACTGAACTGCGCCGACGGGAACTAAGTTCCCGTCGATGCAGCGCTACGCCACTTGAGGGGATGGTTTACAAGTGTCAACTTCCTGATTGATTGAGCGGGTCTACACTGACTGCTCAATCAATCCAGAAAGATAAATCTGAGGGCAGCAACTTTGCCGCCGTCAGTGTAGACATATCCTTAGTAAAATAATAGGTAACTGTCAATAAGCTGAAATCTCTCTCTCCCGGGTCCCAATTCAATTCCTATTCATAGTTGATAGCAAACCCACCGCTGAGTTCAATGGGTGCAGATTAGACCTCAAATGAACAGACTGTTCATATGTTATCCATTGCTTCACTTAAACCCAGAGGCCACTAATCAGGAAACCTTTCTTGGAAGGTGTTGAAGTGACAGACTGTGGAACAGCACTCAAAACATGTTGCTGAGTATATTATCCAGAAGAGATGTAACTGTAGCATAGATGCTGATTTGGGTCAGTTTTACAGAGTCCTTATCACCGAAAGTGATGACCCATAGTTCTCTACTAGAGCTGAAAAGATCCTTTTGTTTCACTGCTAGAAACATCAAAACTAGTCATAAATGTGGTGATCAGTGTGAACTCTTGCCATTGTTTGGCTCATGTGATTTAACTGTTGTTTGATGGGATAGTGATAAAGATCATTGGAATACTAATCCTGAAACATAAATATTAAAGCAAAAAGTAATTTTGTTACAGCAAGACTAACTTCATGAGGGATATCAGAATGACTTGATGCATTGATAGTGGAGAAGTGAATGGTGGAAGCTTGCAGTGTCAGATTGCTACCAGTCAATGGGAAATCATTTTTAAGTTGGAAAATCCACATTCACAGCCATTGTCATGCAAGTATGTAGGGCCATTAATAGTTTCCTGCAATGCAGGATATGACTCTTGGAATGTGGATGGACCTAGTGGATGGATTTATAGCAATGGGATACCTAAACTGTGGGGGGTGATAAATAGTATGCATATCCTTATGTTGGCATCAACCAAACATGCCACAGAACGCATCAGCAGAAAGGGCTATTTTTCTATGGTTTATGCAAATAGTGGTGGGTCACAGGGGATGCTTCATCGATATCAGTGTAGACTGGTCATAGAAGGTACATGACACTCACTTCTTTAAGAATATGGAACTGTTCAGGAATCTGCAGACAGGGGCCCCCTTTTTCTTACCAGTGGATTACCACTGGCAATATTGAAATACCAGTAGTGATTGTAGGGGACCCAATCTACCCTGTGTTCCCCTGATTCATGAAGCCAGGCATTGGCCATCTCGACAGCACCAAGGAAAGAATAAACTAACAGCTCAGTAGATTCAGAATGATTCCTGAATGTGCTTTTGGTAGACTGAAGGGATGTGGGTGGTGTTTACTCACTAGATTGGATCTCAGTAAGAAAAATATCCCAATGGTTATAGACGCCTGTTGTGTCCTGCATAATTTGAGGAGGGGTGGGGGGGATGCTGCCAGGGTGGAGGGCAGAGGGGGGAGTAGCTGTCTGCTGACTTTGAACCTCGGTGTGGAGCTATGCAGTTGAGGGAGGCTTTGAAAGAGAACTTTAATGGTCAATCATATTAGTGTTCTCTGGGCCTAGATCTTTGGGTGCTGCTAATAATTATGTAGTGGTTGCTCTACATTTATAAAAATGGTGTGCTTTCCTGAAACTATGAATTGTGTGGTATTTGATGTACATTTACTAGTAAGATTTGCTTTGACTTCCACTGATCATTCTGTAACATTTGTTGTGAATTAATAAAGAAAATTTGATTCTTCAAAAATAAATCTCTACAGAGTAGGAAGAACAGTGAAGAAAAAAGTTCAGATTTTTAACATAAATTAATGGGGTGGAACTTTAAAATTGGGATGGCAGTAAACACTTCTGCCCATTTGAATGCACAAATGTAGTTCATTGTGGCTACACACATTAACCTGTGACATCCACGGTTGGTGTATATGTGAAGCTGTGGTTTTCCTTGCTGTCGCCCAGCATGGAGTGGTACAGTTAAGGATATATTCCATGATGCCATGTGATATGTTGAGGGCAGTGTACAGAGGAGTGACAATGGAGTTCTCCAAGGACTGCAACGAGTGGCGATTCTGGGATTTTTGGAAATGTAGGTCAACCAGGATCTGCAGCATTTAGGTTTGCTGCCTCAGAAGACCCATTATCCCTGGTGCATTTCCCTCTCCTTGTCCTGCTAGGACTCCTGTGTCTTTTTCCTGTCCTCTCTTTCCTGCTCCATGCTATTTTGGTCATATTGGCCCACCAATCCCTTTGTTCACGGTCTGAAGAAGCTCTGGCTTCCAGGATCATGCGGACCATGTCCTCCCTAGTCCTATTCTTTCTCCTCCTCACCAGAGTCAGATGTGCAGTGGGCACCCCTCAAGGCAGTCTCACAAGAAGCTGCTGATGTACCACCCAGCACCGCCATTGCCATATGAATATGGCCTGCTAGGGATGAGGGGAAGAAGGATCTTCCATTGCATGAAGCTATACCATTTCGGTCTCTATTCCATGGGCATAGGCAATGGCACTGCATACTGGTGCTATTTTCCACAGCCTATAGTGATTTTAGCTGATATCTCACACCTGAGGTTTACAAAGTCACAGAGAACACACTGCTACTGGTGTTCTGAAGCCGCTCAGGCCTGTATCCTGCTAGCCAGCTTAACTCATTGCCGAGTGGCGTGGGGAAGTGTGGAACTGTGGAGGAAGAAATAAGGCAGCCATCCCTAGAAACCTTCAGGAGTGGATTGCAGAGCACCTTCATGAAAGTTTCATCAAGATCTCACAGGAGGAGGAAAGGAACATCCCTATATATAAACAAAGTTCTCCGCATGGCACTCCGTACTTAACCCAACAGAGGAATGGAAAGCAGATGCCACCTCTACCTCTGTTTTGTTGTACCTCTACCTTTTCTTGAATGAGTAAAACAATGAAAAGTCGATACCTTTTGTCTTAACTTGGGGATGGGCCACATGCTGTCTTTACATTTAAACATCTGAAGGGGAAAATGCATGCATATACTTATGTAATTTCCCTCCCCCCTTCATCATTCACACCTGATAAGCCTTCCAATATCTTAAGGGCTGTTATTAAAGAGGATGGTGATCCATAATTCTCCTTATACATGGAAGGCAGGACAAGATGTAATGAGCTTAATTTGCAGCCAGGGAGATTTAGGTTAGATGATAGGAAATGCTTTCTAACTATAATGGTAATTAAGCTACAGAATAGGCTTCCATGAGAGGTTATGGAGTCCCAATCACTGGAAGTTTTAAAAACAAGTAGGATAAACACCTGTCAGGGATGGTCTAGGTTTACTTGGTCCTGCCACAATGTAGGGGGCTGGACTTGATGACGTCTCAAGGTCCGTTCCAGAGATTCATTTCTATGATTATTTGACCTGCACTAGCATGGTGGGACTGGCTAGGGTATGGTGACGTCTCCAAAGAGCTCACAATATGGCTTGAGTCCCTCACTGCATTTTCCTGCCCTTCCTCCTCCTCCATCCCCTCTTCCTCACTCTTCATGGCAGGTGTCAGGGGTCTCAAGATTCTGGAGAGAAGTGTGCCCTAGTGGTTACAGAACCTTCTGCCCACTCTCCCAAGCATGTTTTCCTTCTGTGCCTGTCTTATTCCCCTAGCCTGCAGCCCCCAACCTGCCCCTGACCCCCTCTGCATTTGAGAGAGGCTGTCCCCCCTCCCCTTCCTTCTACACTACCACTACTGCCCTGTCTGGGTGCCAATTGAAGGGGCATTGAGAGTGCATGAAAAATAGTCTCCCTACTCTCAGTTGAGGTGCCCCTATGGCAGTTGGGAGGAGCAATTTCAGGAAAAAAGTCCTCTTCAGATCTGGGCTGGAGCACACTCGCTGATCTCTGTGGGGGATAGAACATGTTCATTGAAGAACCCCAGAAGTTTTCTGGTATATGGGGGGCAGAGCCATGGTCACTGCCCACTAGTACTCCTCTTCTGCTGCTGGTAACGTAGGCAGGCAAACAATGGCATTCTCTGTGCACTAGTATGAATGCCAGGTCCTTCTACCCTCTTTTTCCACTCATCCCTCCCGATCCTCACCACTATAGACAAACAGTCAAAATGTAGTCCATAGTTCGTATGTGTAGCAAAAGAGCCTATATGTGATGGTAGCTGGCCTTTGTGGGATATGGTAACGTTATTTGGATTGGTAGTTGGGAAAGGAAAGGATTTTTATATTGGATTGGGTTTATCTATGTATGTTGAATTGTGACTGAGATCTAGTGGTAGATTTTCTGAGGGACCTGCTTGTGAAAGGTTTTAGGACCCTGTGAGAATATGACTAAAGCTGCTGTCTGTGTAGGTGCAGTCTGTCCCTAACCCATCTCTATTTCTGCCTCTGTGACTAAGCCCTGAGTAGTAAGAATCACTCACTGGTGGGGAATGAAGATTTTAGAGCCTGTTTTTAATTGAGTGCTGATAGCTTCAATCAAAATATATAGGAGCTGCATGTGTTCAGCACCTCTGAAACTCAGACCTTTGACTCTTAGATTCTGATTCCATTCATATGCCTTTTATAGCTTTTGTTTACTGAAGTCCCACTGTCAAATACAATAGTTCAGATAAGTAGTTTATTTCTCACTCTTTAAAATTGTGCACTGATTCTTGCACTTTATGTGGAGCAGCTAAAGTGAATAATGGATCAAAGAGAGAGATTGTAGGTTTGGCTTGTGTTGAACAGAGTGCTCTGACAGATTTTTGCTGATGATTGTGATGGGATACCAGTAGATTTGTTCTTGTCAAGCACTGTCTAATGGGATTCTTTTCCCTATATATTAACTTAAATACGCTGCAGTGCCTTACACTGGGTTCTTTTTTTAAGCAAAGAATTTAGGATGTGTCAAAATTGAATTTGTAGTCTGCGCGACTGTCCTCTGGAGACAGATTACCATGGTAATCTTACTGGGAACTGATGGCTGAACTGAAATCGGAAGGAGAGATCAAACACTGGCTCACTTGTCATTTAACCATTCAGTCCTGTTGACTTTCCCACTGGAGAGCAGGAATCTAAAGTGACATCTGGGAAGGGGGGATCTTTTTATGGGAACAGACAGGATTTATTTCTTAAAAATCCCAGTGTTCTTAAGAGGAACAGTTTAAGAAAACAGAAACAAATAGCAGTTCAGAGGTTTCAAGAGAATCAAACAGAAAATGTGGTGGCAGCTCCATTTTTCTTTTCCTACACTGGTAAATTTCACTATTGAAATATGATAATACCTGTGAAATGTGATCATCTGGACATTTAGGAAGCTGTTGTGCAGTGAGAGTGTTCTGTGCCACAGACTATATCTATTGCGTAGCAGCTGTCTGGAAGAGCAGCCTTTGCCGTCTGAAGGAAGTCCTCAGGGGAGTACAACCTGTTGTAGAGCCTGATGCACACATCAATGCACTCTAATTAATGATACTTTGGGGAATGGAAAAAGGAGGCATTTTAATATTTTTCTGAAACTCCTCTTTCTTGAGACTGAACTTACAATATTTTGTATGTTAATTGTTTAAATATTGAAATGTAGTTTCTTTCAACCAAACAACATTGTATACCATAAAGTATAAATGTTAGACTTACGTTGCTGTCAAACATGTTAACAAGTCCATCTATTTCTTCTTCAAATTCTCCTTGTCTGGGTGATTATTTGAATGATTTGTTTTCTTTTCCATTTCAGTTCTGGTTCTTTATATAATGGTGAGTGCTGGTTACATCCATCTTATCTTTCCTGTATGTCTGTAATGTCCCAGGACACTCTGCAAGTATGAATTTCTGGTCAAAGGTTTTACCAGTTTTGATATAGAAGGCATCATTTGAAATACTCTAACTTATAGATGTGCAATAATGTTTTTGTGGGTTTTTCCGTGAAGTCATCTGGTGTTCTGTGACTGCTATAAAGGGCTTTGTCTGTCTGAGTGCACCACCAATAATTCATTTGCTCATTTATCTAATGTCAATGAATAGGACTGCAGTATGAAAATATAGGGAGATAGCTGTCTTACACTGCCATCACTCAGCAGTAATCTGAGCTGTTCTTAGAATAGCAGCAGCAGAGGGGCACGGAGAGAAGAGGGATGGGTAGAATGCTCTAGAACACCATTCACAAACATTGACACTCTGACTGGCTAGTTTGGTTTGACCCTGGTCATAAACATTTATGTGAATTGGTATTATTCATGGGAATGTTTGGGGAATAGCTGGTTTTCATACAGATTTACTATTAGCGTGTCTATTAGCACATGAATAAGAATATCTAGTATTCATTATTGGTCATCTGCTAGTTGTCTTGTGATACTTCTGTTTAAAACTTTTATCATCCAACCAGTGAAGAGAAATAGCACCATGTGATGTAGGTGACCAATCACAACAGTCAAAGTCCAAACAAACAGCCCAAAGGCTGTAGATTGTTTGCAGAAACTACACAATGAACACTTGAGGTAAACAAATAAATTCAAGGACTCTGGTTCTAGTTAAATATGACTCGCAAACAATAAAATAGGTCTAAATTTGTCAGAGGATCCTTTTTTTTGTTTTTTGTTTTTTGTTTTTTGTTTTGTTGCAGCTGATATATTCAGAGAGACTTAGGAAATTATTACAGTAATGTTTAGAGTAAGTGTTCGTGTTGTTGCTAAATTTACAAGTTACTCTGCTTCCATATGTCTTTGACACTTGTTTCCAAAGCAATGGTAAGAGTGTGATGTGATTAGTGTTCCCTCCCTCTGAAAGTGTTAAACCAGCTGGAGAATAAATGAATGAGGAAGGGGTGTAATGGTGTATTTCCTTATTTGCACTGGCAATGAAATGGGTTACACCGTTCAGAAAGGCAGGAGGTAAGACGTGTTCTGACACTGAGAGGGTTATTCCTGGAACAAAACGAGAAGGAAAGAATTAGTATCTTTATTTTAGAATAATAAAGATGAGGTACGTACTGTACGATTATACAATAAATTAGAGTGCAACATTATATTTAAAGTTTAACTTGTGACCTTTAAAAGGAAATAAATACTTGTAGGACAGATGCCTGCTGAGGGAAGAAATAGCTCATTGGCCCGTACATAAACCTCTCACTTCCAGTGCTGTGGGTGAAACTAAATGCTGTGGTCCAAATCTATTCCCTCAAGAAGATTTTCCCACATTAGAAAGAACACTTTCCCAATTGGCAGCCTTGCTTTAGGAGAGTCCCAGTACTTGAAATAACAGGTGTATGTATATGTTGGGCAGGATTGAGATGACTAGGCAACAAAATGCAGAGAAGCTTGTATTACCTTGCCAACACTATTTCTATTTTTATAGTTAGGATTATTAGCTCAGGGTTTCAATAGAATCAGGGGGGATTTAAGGAGATCTAAATCCCCTGTTCAGTAATTAATCTGCTTTATTTATGTATAATGCATATAGAATAGTCTTTTCCTCTGTGTAGTGCTATAGGAAAAGTAGGCTTGCTGGACATATTTAATGTTACTAAAAGTAATGTCTTTTTTAACATGAGCTTCAAGTTGATGATGGTTTTATCATGCCCTTTCCACGTTTGAAGCCATATTGGTCACTTCTTTCTTTATCAGTCTTTTCTTGTATTCAGTTCTGAACAACTCACAAAAGTATGAGGCGTGCAATATTAGGCTGATTGTTCTGTAGGCTTTACAATGCATAGTGGTGGTCTTTTTAGGATTTGGAAATGCAGAGAGGTTGCAAAATCTTCTGGCAATTCTGTTGTCTCAAACATATCCTTTATTAACTCTGACAGGGCTTTCAAGCCTAAATACCCTATGTTTTTAAATAATTCAGCTGGTATTCCATCATAACCTAGTGCTTTTCCATTTGGAAGTCTTTTTATTTCTGCCATGATTTCTTCATCCATTATTGGAAGGCTTACTTGATTCACCTCTAGTTGAGGTTTTTCAGATTTATCACCACCATATAAGGCTTTTATATATTCTCACTATCTCTCATTCTTGTCTTTAGGGTCTGTCAAATATTGTCCATAAGGGTCATATTGATCACCTTTCTTCTGTAATTAAAGGCTGTTATCTTTGGGTACATTTCATTTTGTTTGTTCTCTTTATCCAGTGATCCAATTTTTTTGCATTTCATTCAGCCATTACCAATCTGCATTATATTCTTTATTATTTTATTTAGTCTTTAGTATTCGTCTTTCTGTTGTTGATCCTTGTGCTCTTTCTTTCTTTTTCTTATCCATCACAGCAATGATTTCACCTGTTACCCATTGGTTTATCTTAGCTATTAATGTCCTCTCTATATGTCTGTCTGCAGCTTCTTTGACAGCATCTTTATAGATCATTAATGATCTGCAACCCTTCTTCTTGGTAGCGACTTTACCTCATGATTCCCCTGAGCTTTAAGGTTCTGTCCTACACTTCCTGTTACTTTCTCAGTTGGATGTTCAGTCTCATCAATACCAATCTGCGATCTGATCCACACTCTACACTTGGCAAAATTTTAACCTTCCTAACATGATTTCTATATATACAGATGAATGTGATCAAATAAGTTTGGTTTATCTCATAGTGATTCCCATCTGCTTTTCCACCCAGGCTGAATGGGCCAACTATCATAGGTATTCTTTCCCTTTCTACTTTTGTATTCCAGTCTCCCATAGGAATTACCACTCTGTTTTTCTTTCCCCCACTGATTTCCCTTGCTGCTTCAATGTTTCCATAGACTTTTTTGACATCCTCATCAGAACATTGTTGGAGCATAATAATGAATAATCATAGCTCTTGAACATGCTTTTATCACTATTATCATTACACATTCAGATGATAGACACTTTTTTTGACCCTTCCAATTACAGTTCTGTCTGCTATAATTGCCATTTCTTTCGAGGGGTGTATGCAGGAATTTAAATTCTACTGCTTTTGGAGGGGCACCTTCTGTGCCCCCACCACAGCCCCAGGCCAAAGGGGTTCCCTGCTGGGGCCCCATGCCCCTGCTTCTTTTGTACGTTGACATCCACCTGCACTGATAACTCTGTGTTCTTTGGCACTTGGAAGACTTGTAACAGTCATCTTGACCTCTCCAGAATGTCTCATTGCCATCATTGTAATTTCTCTGCATATATTGGCTAGCTTCCCAGGCTGATTCAGTCCCCTAACATTTCGATCCTACAGTTGCTACTTTCACACGTACAACCATGCAGGGCACTGATTCCTGCTGAGGACCAGTCAGATTGCGTGGCAGTTAAGGAATACAAGATTGGACTATTGTGGAATAAATTTGGGGCCAGTACTACACGAGGAGCCCCAAGAATCAAGTGCAGTTTTTCAGGTTGGAACCTTAGTCTTTAGCCAAAAGGCTTAACCCACAAAGTAGAAAGATTTTGGCATCAGGCTTTGGGAATGGTGGCCTGCACTTAGCTGTCACAATACCATCTTTAAATATTTGAGGTGTTTGATGGGGCAGAAGTGCCATCTGCTGCTCCTCCACCCCTGGTTAGTTCTTTCATCAAATTTAACACAAAGCTCATATTAGAAAGATCAATTGAAATGGGAAAATCCATACACTTGTGGGTTTTTTTTTATTGACTTCCAAAAAGCATTTAACAGAATGTATCTCTGCAAATTGCTCTACAGATTTGATTTGTAAGGATTGATGGCAACAAACTCTGAGTAATAAAACAATTATACTGGAATCAGATGATGAAAATGAAAATTTAATAGCGGTTGAGAGGAGTGAGACTAGGGCCATGTCTTCACTACAAACTTATGTTGACCTAAGTAATGTCAGCATTCAGCTGCCGAACATAGGACATCACTTGTGCGTGTGCATATTTGGCTCCTTGTGTCGGTGGTGCGCATGCTCCCCAGCAGTGCTTGTGCTGATGCAGAGTGCAGTATGCTGTGGGCAGCTATCCCACAGTGCAGCTCGTCACCCTCCAGTGCAGTGTCTTTTGAGAAGTTTTTGCAATGCCTGAGGGGCTGAAACCAGTCATGCAGGGTTGATTGGGAGCATGGGGTCAACCCACCCAGCTGCAAATGTGTACCCTCATCCATGGGTTAGGGGAGTCAAAGGTGGTTGGAGCTGGTGCTGGACACTTCACTCCCTTTTGTACGGTTGATTATGGAAACTGACATGCCTTCACCATGTCAGCCCAATGAACCAAATGTGGATCAGGGCAGACTGTGACATGGACTATATTAATATTAACATAAAAAAAATCAGTTGTCTTGAGCTATGCAAGTCTGTCCAAGGTCATATCTGCATTTGAATCTTTAAATGAGGGATATGGAACTGATCGTTTAGGAGTTCTGGTAGTTGCATTGGGGTAGGATTTCTACATGTTAATTATTCCTTTTTTAGTATTATCGCTCCCTTTTACTTCTAAAGTAATGTCACTAATTCAGTTTTTGCTTTTCTGAGAGTATCTCCAAGTTAGCATTGGAGGTTAATATTGATTTTTTTTGTTTTGTTTTGTTTTCTCCGCTGAAGAGTTAAAGTGCCATTGATCACAGTATTTAATATAAATTGACAGTGTCAGAATTGACCTCAGGGAATTAATGTAGTGGTAATGATCCTGGACTTGTTAACAGTTCCTTAGCCTAAAATAAAATATGTGAAGTTCCAAGGAGTTTAATATGACATTGGTTATTGTGTTTATGAAAATAGTTTTTCAAACCCCCTGTAGCAGGAAGAGGAAGAAAGTTTTGCATAACTTAAAATAGCTTTCACATAGCTTAACACAACTTATGATCTGCATAGGAATCAAAATGAACAGCACCTTAATCATTGTATGTCAGATACTTGGGTCACCATCTTGAAAAAATCAAGGAAGAAACAGACTGTTTAAGTGGCTTACTGCATATTATAGCATTATTTAAACCACATGGTTTGTCACTGATGTTACATTAGAAAGTAAACATTTCTGGAGCAGCATTTCCTGGGATGAAATAACTTGGTATAACTCTTTGCATTTGACCTAATTCTGATCTTTATTTTTATAAACTTGGTGTTTCACTTCACACCCTGAAAGGGCCACATGCCATGTACTTTTCTTTGTTTGTTTTGCTAGATGTCGCCTCAGTCTAGTGGGAAATGTTTACATAATTTTGCTTCTGGAAAAATATGGTCAATGCTTAAAGGATAATTAAGGCATCACTATGTATAGAATTCTGGTTAAGAGGTTTTGGTTTAGTTTGTCTTATTCTGACTGTTCAGTTTAGGGTGGGCTTCCTTTTGCCTAGGACGAACAGTAATTGAGATTATAATTTAATGAGGGATAAACATTTGTCTTAAAATGCAGGATCCAAAATATTAACCATTATTCATTACTGTTGCATCACTTATATAAAGCCCATTAACAATGTTGCAGTGAATGGGTAACAAGCCAACTGTTATCTCAATTCTTGAAAACCTCTGGAGATTAAAGGTGGGAGTATCAGATTAAAGGCTATTTTCATCAGAAGATGACACCAAGTAAGTGAAGGAACACCTGGCCAGATGTTCATTCAGATTGGGCAGAGCCCAAAGAAAAGTAGACTATAAAGACCCTTGTCTAGCTTGGGATTTCAGGTTTAGTGAAAAAACCTTGAAGCTGATTTAACTTTTCACTGAATTCTTGCATACCTTTATTCAAATCTTGGCATTCCATTTGGTAACCTGAAACCAGGACCGTTTCACCTAGTGTGGGATTTTGTTATTAAAGGTTGTCTCTGTTGTAATCAGGACACAGACGTATCCCACTTTTCAGTAGATATACACTCTCACAGGTTGAAAAACATAGTCATTGGTGAATGGTCCATTAGCAAATGATATTACCTTTCTATACTGCATATTACTGTAACCGCCCTTCTTAGTAAGGAGTTCTCCTGCCTCCCACCAGTATGTGCGGTTTTGTAGTAGTTATTAATATTTTTAAGGATTGGAAAACAATAAATATATACAAAATAAGCATTAGAATTTTTCTTGACTTTTGAGGCATAAGAGTTCTGAGAGAGACTATTAAATTGTACAAGGTGGAAGAGAGAGACATAGATTAGATTATTTTTCTTTTATTATCCTAGTTAACTTGATAAAATATTGGCTCAGGAAAGTCCTAGATTGTATTCCATGTAACAGCCAGGTACGAGGGTGGTCTGTGGGAGGGTTCAAGGAGCTTTCAATCTCTCCGCATGCCACTGTGCATCCAGCTCTTTAAAGGATGAGAAGGAAGTGGAGCCAAAGGTTCCCCCTCCCTTTCCCTTTCTGCACCACCCTGTGGAGCTGGATGGTTACAGAGAGGAATGTCTGCGGAATCTTCCTGAGTGGTGCTGCACAATGTCTCTCCTTGTATGGCTGGGCGCTCCTGAAGGAATTGTGCCTCTAGGAGATTTTGTATTATCCCCAAATTGGACCTGTCTGTGGGTATAAGTGAAGACAGAATATGCCATATAGGTGTAAATCCTGTTTACTTAGCTCATGTGAATGACTTAATTGATTTTAAGTGTCCCATTGATCATTAACAAAATGCCAGAGCAGGCTGTAGCGTTTTTTGGGTGGGCTTGCAACAAAGCGGCTTCCTCTCCACAAATGTAAATGACTTTTCATTTTGTGGGGTTACTGAATAATCTTGATATTTGGGTAAAATCAGGAACAGACTTTCAACTCTTTTAGAGACTAGCTTCATAAGGAAGAGAGCTACATATTTACTGTTTACATCAAATAAAATTGATTTTCGCTCTGAGATGTCTAGAGCCCCCCTGATTTGCAAGAACTAGAATTGTGTGTTTTGCAGACTCCATAGGTCAACTCCATGGAACTTTAAAACTATGCCCAATAGTGTAGAAAACATGGAGGGAGCTGCTGTCTTTGTACTAAGGAGCTTGCAATCTGAATTAAAAACTGTCATTCGAAAAAAGAAATATTATACATACATGATGCAGTCACTGTGGCTTTTGTTTATATTTCTCAGTGATTAGAGATTAATGCTGAAAGGGATTTTCTGTCGAGACCCCTTTTTATGGGTTAGTTAATGTCCTGAATTCCTGCAGCAGGCATCTCCTTTGATTCGGTGACGGAACACCATGTATGCAGATACAGTATTTGGGTTTGTTTAATTCAGTAGTGGTTCTACAGTGAGCCTGTTTGCCTTACTCACACAATGAAATTTAGACCTTCAGCCTTTGTATTATGGGTGTTTTATGCATGTAATATTGTCTTTTCTTAATTCTGCATTAAATTTAATTTTAGACTATAAATTCTTTGGGGGAGGCACATCATGACTTGTACACCACTGTGCACATTTTTGGCAGTCTGTAAATAATCCTAACCCTCGTCCTAGATGTGATCACTGCACTTACCCTGCAGCTAATATAATTCCTCTTCAAGAACGCAATGCTGTTTTGTGATTAAATAGGAAGCCTTCTCCCTGTGTCCACAGAGCTCACCGCCAAGTTATTTCAAGGACAAGCGCTTACAAGGATGCTTCCAACTTTTGTATTCCTTATGGATACATAAAGTAATGCCTAATGCTGTCCACTAGGTCATCAAGGTGGCACGACTATTCTCTTCTGTTCTTGGATGATGAGATAGTTATTCATTTCACCAGAAGACCTGCTTAGCCTGTACCTTAGTTTGTTACCCTGGTTTTAGAACCTAATCTTAATGCCCTAAGCAGACAAATAATAAAAACACATAAATTAGACATAGAAAGGACCTACTAGATCATTACTATTTCCTTATTCAAATATAAAAAATTAATCTTTAAAAGATTTTAAATGTATTGCAGTTATTTTTCAACTGTTTTATCATTTTATATTTTGGATATTTGCATACTTAATTTTTAAATTGCTCATTGCATGCTCTTCTCAATATTTTTAACAACTTATATTTCAGAGGCATCCATAAAAGATAATATAACAATGAAATAGAAACATCTTCTGGGATTAGAACAATAAAGTAATGTAAGGCCACACCAATGAATTCATTGAAGTTGTACCACTAGAGAATTTGGCCTGCAGTCAATAATATAGCTCAATAACATTTAAAAATCTGTTTGGGAGAAAATTTTCCCCTTATGGCATCAATAGAATAATATTATAATATTGTTTGCATAAACATAACACAAGTGACTTAAAATTAGGCAGGAAAATGTTTTCATATTTTTGCTGGTGAATCTTTGTAAATTATTATATACATTAGCCAAGACATAAGAATATTCCTGTTTTTGTAATGCTAAATCTTCTTAAAACTGACTTTGCAAGCTGCAAACAACTTCCTTTTCTTCTCCCACAAATATAAATGTTGAGAGTTCCTCTCCTATTGTACTCAGAACTCATTCAGTTATTTTATTCATAGCAAGCAAAAAAGATGGTTGGTAATGTAAACTTCCTGACAGAGAGACTTCTAATACTATTGAATAGTATTCAAAGGGAAGAAGAAAAAGTCCCATTCCTGAAAAATTTTAAAACTAGATTGAACAAAACATTACATAAGGATCTGCACTGGCAGGTATATTGACTGGGCGGCCTAACAGGTCTCAGTGCCAGTCCAACAAGTTCTGACTATAACGAAAAAAAGTATCCCTATGCATGTGATCTCTCTTGATATTCATCTCTAGTTTGCTTCTCTGGCCTGTTTAGTTAGTTAGTTAGCCCCCTCTTTTGTATCCTGAATCCCTCCAGGACTTGTTTCTGTCATTTCCTTCCTCTCCTTTTCCTGTAACCCAGGCCTTTCATTTTCACCCTCCTTCTAGTATCCTGCTGTCTAGTTGTCTAAAACAAATTCCCTGCCCATTTCTTCCCCCTCCGCACCGCCAGCCCGTTTCC
This sequence comes from Emydura macquarii macquarii, assembly GCF_026122565.2. Classification (NCBI taxonomy): domain Eukaryota; kingdom Metazoa; phylum Chordata; order Testudines; family Chelidae; genus Emydura; species Emydura macquarii. The sequence continues at coordinate 4,726,003 of NW_027130155.1, read as the reverse complement.
CAGGATGCACTCTTTTTCCTATTCTCCCCTGCAACTGCCTTCTTTTCGAGGGTCTTCTTCCACTTCCATCTCTCCTTTGGCCCCCCAGTCAAGTCTTCCTTGCCCCTTCATTCCCCAAGCTCTGTGCCTTTCCCCTTTGATTTGTCTGAAAAAAACCCTTCCCTTCCTGGTAAACTTTCTTGTACTCAGGGAGATCTTACTGTGTAGCTTTAGGAGTGACTCTCTGACTCCTGGGAAGTGGGAGGAGCACAAGGGGACCGATATTTCCTGATTCCACTACTTAAAGGGGCAGAAATGCCCATAAGTGTTGCTGTGCTAAAATGTACAGCAGAATGGCGAGATGCCAAGATCTTACGTTGCAAATACAAGTGGAAGGTTTGCACACATGAAGTCCAATGAAATGTCCCATCAGAGAAATGGAAGAGAGGAAACACTAAATTAGGAAACACTAAAAAAGGGCTTCAAAGCTACTAAGTGACTGATAGGTGTACTGACATTGTTATTTCTGTGCCTTGATCTTTTTTGAATGACTGCTTTGGTTCCCTCATTGAACCTGTGAAACAGAAGCATAAAAACTGCTTAGTTGTATCTTTTACTTCAAGATGCATAGGCTTTACGTATGCATGCCTGGCAAATAGTGATTCAGAGTTAATGTGCTAAAAATAATTCATAACTACACTATATTCCTTTACTTCTCCAGAATTTTAACTAAATTATATATAAAATATGCCCACAGAACGTTATGTAAACCTGTCATAGCAGCTTCTTACAGCTCAAGGACTAGTTAAGGAGAAACTGCAAGTGATGTTTATGCAGAATTTCACTCATACAATAAGTTCCTTCTTAATTGGATAAGAGATTTGGGTTTCCATAATCATACATTAATAAACAGAGCAACAGGAAGACTTAGTGCCCAAAGGAGCTCTTGTCACTCTGCAAGTGCCTCTGAGGTAAGTAGTATAAACATGGATTTTGCAATCATAAAGTGAATGGGGAAAATATTCAGGGACAGCTTATTGGAGTCTTGAAGGAGTTGCAGGTTGCTGACTGAACTCAACCTCTCTCATTTCTTGGACCTGAGATTGCTCCCTATCTTAGTTCTGATGGGGCTACCTAGGGAGGCTGAGCAGAGCCAGCTGTGAGCATCACATTGCACTGCAACACAATTGTCATCACGTCACATTGTGCCAACTTTGTCCCAGGGAGTGACACCTAAAAAATGGCAATGCTATTTGGCACTCAGCTGGCCAGGGGAGCATCACCCATGATATAGTAACGCTATCGATGCCTTCTCCTAGGCCTGATATAACTATTTAATTGAAATTTAATTCCTCCCATTGAACTACATAGCAGGAATAAAATCTCAATTATAAAGCGAGTGCTGATGTTTTCTTTTTGCCACTTATTTCAGTAGGGAACAATCAAATGTTAAATAAATGACATTTCCAAAAATAAAAAGGCAAACAGAAGATTGATATTTTTCATCCTTTGTATATATATGCTGGATAATTGGATGGGGGAAATCCCAGTGCAGTCATTACTTTGCTACTTCACAATTTACATGAGTGGGAGTAATATAAGGAGAGGGTAAAATAATACTTCATTGCTTTAAAGATTACTCTTTTTGACTTTTCCTTCTGGAAATTGAGAGAGAATTTAACTGTTGTCTTTAACAGGAGGCAGAAGTGTAGACAGGGCAAAGTAACTCAGAAGGAATTTGGAAAGGTTGTTGGCTTCACATTCCCTTGTGAAAAGGGACCAACAATTCTCATCCCTTTTTTTCCCCTCTCAGTCCCAATCCTGCTGAAGTTGGTGAGGAAACTCCCTTTAACTTTAGAAGGATTGGGACAGCCAACATTCCTTGTTCCAAGACCAGAGTGCACTAAGAGGTATACTGATTCCCCAAACTATATTGGCAAAAGTACTCTGTTGACAGTATAAGTGTGTCTACCCTAGTAGACGTTTGCTGGTATGGAAGTGTCATTTAAAACAAAATCACACCCCTAATCAAAATTGTTATACTGGTAAAAGTTTCTAGTATAGACCTGGCCTACAGCTCATGAGCGCTGTGCAACAGCCACATGGAGCTGGCAGTAGCATTCTTAAGCAGGGGCTCTTAGCACACCTTTAAGGGGCTATCTCTTGTGAATGCCTTGCAAGTAGTGCAGACGGTGCATCCTTCCTGTGTGAGTGCCATAGAAAGTGGGGAGTCAGGATGTCTAGGAATCCAAGCTGGGATTTGGGCAACTTGTAGACAGCCCTCATCCCCTGGTAAATGGAACAGGTGGGTTTTTTTATATGGAAAAGTCTAAATAGTAACAACCCCTCTAAAACACAGTATGGGACAGGATAATGGACCCGCGAGAGAGGCTCTTAGGCCTGTGCTTTACAAATTTAATGAAACTTGCTTCCTTGCTCAACAGCTGAGCTCCGGGTTGGTGTAGTTTGACAGAGGCTGGAGGAATGAAAAATGAAACAGGGTTCTTTTGGGGATGGAGCCACCTGTCTCCAGCTTTCGGAGGGACTGTCACTGTTGCGTGGGGTCTATGGCTGCCTTCGTATTTTTTCTTTTGATTTTGACCATGTATTTTACCTCATTTACTGTGAATCCCCTCCTCCCGCCGATGTTACCCCTCAAGGGTACCCTGTGGTATAAGACTGACTTTGTCTAGTGTCAAATGTAATTGCTTTGGGAACGAGGTTTGATCTGGCTGAGTTTTATAGCATGACTAGCACAGTGCAGTCCTGACTGATGGCTTTGGTTACCACGGTAGGTTAAATAATATGTTTTAAGGACTGTTCTGAACAGTTCATCTTTTCACTAGGAACAATGGCCATTACCCTAGCAGTGGAATCGGTGAGGTTCTGCTGCACAGTGGAAGGCAGGATTTCAGAGCTCCGCTGGGAGTAGGCATCTCTTTGCATGGTTCATTGCACCATGTGCTTTGGGCTAGGCTCAGCGACTGATTCAGCTGCTTTTTTGCAGTGTGGGGGGGTGTCCCTCTTGTGCTGTGGAGGGGTGTGTTTGGGTCCTGAAGTTACTGCAGCTGCAAAGTCCCTAGGCTGGGAAAAGAAGGATTATTTCCCCCCCTCAGCCCATAAGGCATCTCCAATCTACCTGCTCAGGCTGTGCTCTGGTAGCTTATTTCCCTTATATTAAAATGAAAGCTTTACATTTTTCTAATCACAGTCCACAAGCAGACATTTGTCTCCTCCCCAGTCATTGTAAAATAACCCGGTCTCTACTGCACAGTGCGCAATGTCCCCCAGTATGCAACTCAGGGACATGGGGACAAACTTCTATTGCTAACAGGTAAGGTTTTCCCCACTAAATATTTCCCTAGGCATATATACTGTGACGTAAATATTTTTGCTTGTAGACCCTGATACTTTATAAGAAAGTACTATCTGAACTTCAGTAGCTACAGGGATTTGCAACAATACATAAAATCTTGTCCTTTTAAAATAAACTCACTAAATCTACCCTGCAGACTAAGTTAATGGAAACTATATAATTCTGGAGAATGTTTGTTTGTGTATCACAGGAGCAGAAAAAATATTAGAGCAATTTTTTTTTTTTTTTATGAGAAATCTATTCAGTTTGGGTGAGGAAGCCCTTTAAAACACAGAGTGCTCTGACTTTTATCACTTTTAAAAATGCCAGAAGTCTCAATATATTTCACTGTGGGATAACTTTTTTTTTTTTTAGTTTAGTATTGCAAATCAAGAGTCAAATGTTAAACTTTATATGGCAGTTTTTGCTACCATATAATGGTATGCATAATGGACTTTTCCTTGATACAATTTTCAACTTGCTGTGACCATCCTTTCTAATAGCCTTTGCATGAAGTGTTGATTTTTATTTTACTGGAGAAATGTGGGATTAGGATCCAACAGCGAACTGTCACAGACCTCAGGACCATCATTATGAATGCTTAATATTTTGTAATGTCAATGGAATCTCTGCAATAGTAACTAAACCTTCATGAATTTAAATCTCTCCTGAGAGTACAAATAACTTTCGGATTGGGTGAGCTTGCCTTGCATATTTTTCATTATGTATTGCTCACAAGAGTGTACAGTGTCATTTTCATGGAAGAATCTTCATTTTCTAAAATAATATTGTGCACACTGTAAAATGTTCATTCCCCACCCACTACTGATGTTTTAAAACCTGTGAAAATTCAATTTTGAAGGACGCTGTGTTTCTCTTACAGCAGTGTCAGCATCTTGTTCTTCAGTGCAGTTGGTGTGGGTTGGTATAAATATAGCCACATTTGCTTGAGTATTGTCACTGCCTCAGTAATGGCTGCAGATACTATGACGATATCCATTTAAACTTTTTTTTAATTTTAGGGAGCAATTTTTTTGTAGAGTAACTGTGCTGTTCTGTGGATTCAATGTAAAAACATGATGATAGTCTCCCTGCTCTGTTCATTTCTTTGTCCCACTTCTGTTTCCAAGACCTCTTCCATGTTGTCCCTTGTGCCTGAAACATCTGTATCCTAGTGTGCAGTGCTCTTTCTCTCTCATCATTCAAAATCCTCCTGAAAACAGTCTTCTGCTGAAACATCCACAAATGCTAACCCATTTCTGCACATGCCATTGTCCTCTCAGGATTGTATCTTCACCCTCCCTTTTAAAAGAATCTCCTCACACTGCAATTTTAAGTTATAGTTTTCATCTGGGTTCTCCAGTGTCTCTTTTTTTTGTCTGATCTGCCTATCTTTTAGTCTGTAAAATCCTATCTTTTTGCTGTGTGTTCAACAGTGGCAAGCACCCAATATCAGGCCTTTAAAATTGCTGATAATGTATTTTGCAGAAGACTATTGGCCTTACTACCAAACAGGGGAGGTTGTTAGTACTGAATAGAACTGGTTGAAAATTTCCCATCAAAACTTCTTTTTCAATAGAAAATTGGGACTTTTTTAGTGAATAAAAACTTCTGTGGAAAGTTTCTGCTTTCTTCTTTGGTTGCCAAATGATTTTTTCCCCCTCAGCTTTTGATTTTTTTTCAATGAAAAGTCAGCTTTCTGCATGCAAAAATGCTCATTTTCCAACCAGCTATACTGCATCTCAGTCACCACCTTCTAGCTTTTAATGCAGCAAAGTTCTTCCCACTCATTCTCCCTTCTCTGATCCTCCAAAAAGCCAAATTCCTTCACTGTTTTTTTTGTTTTTTGTTTTTGTCTGATGCATTCTGGTGAAGATGATAAAATATATTTCACTTTAATAATAATAGTAGTAGTGGTGGTAGTTTTCACCAAAAAGCTTTTCATGGGATTTTGCTTATTCTGGTACCTTGTGCTGGTTCTTTGTCTGACCCTCCTTCCACATGTTGTTCAGTAGTGACTTTTATTTCCAGATGTGCCTTTCCAAGGATGGAGGGACAGTTGTCTGCTTTACTTTTTAGTCTTAAACCTTCTCTGCACAAAGTCTCTATTGCCCCTTCTTTAGCCCATCTTCCATAACATCCTCATCCTGAAGGAGTCGCATCTGTATTGTCCTTCATTCTGATAGCATAAAAACCCTCATTTGTCTATTGATTTTCCTATCAATGCAAAAACAACTGGAGTTGTATATCATTTATTCTGTGAGACAAGGTGGGTGAAGTAATATCACCCAACTTGTGCCTCTAATATCCTGGGACTGACATGGCTACAACATCACTGCACATATTTATTCTGTGGGCAGGTGACTGTGTTGTGCCTTTCAGAGACTCACTAAGTCCGTGGCTCCTCTGGGGGTATCACTAGATGGTGTTATAACAAAAGCTGTGGTATCTGCAACAGTGGCTGATAAGTCTGAGGGTATGTCTACACTGCGGCGTAAAGTCGATTTAAATTAAATTGACCTTCAACCCACCAAGCTGCAGAATTCAGAGGAGCATGATCACACCATGCTCATTGCATCAGGGGATTGCGACTCCAGCATCCATGCTTACACCAGCAATTAAAGCAGTGCACCGTGGGTAGCTATCCCACAGTGCAATTATCCGCAGGAGCCTTTGGGAATGTTTTCGTCCTCCTATGATGCAACGTCCTCCCTCCCCCCCCTTTCTTGTCCCAGTCCAAACAAACAGACGATTGCCTTTTCGTGCCATTTTTTTCAAACCCTTCACTCTCTGCTGCGCGCACGCCATTGCCTGAGAGGAATGGAGCCCACTCAACTCCGCACCATTATTGTGAGCATCACAAACACCTCATGACTTATTCTGCTGTATTTTCAGGGGTGGGAGAGGAGCCACAAGGCTGAAAATTGCGATGTTACTGAGGCCGCCTTGCTGCAAACGATAGAACAAAACAATTCCCGTTTGCTGCAGGCTGTCATGCACCATCTGCAGTCAGTGGACCGCCACTTCTGGTCCTGGGAAACAAGCAGTGAGAGGTGGGCTTGCATAGTTATGAAGGTGTGGGATGATGAGCAGTGGTTGCAGAACTTTCGTATGTGAAAGGCCACTTTCTTGGAACTTTTGCGGAGAGCTCTACCCAGTCCTGAAACACATGAATACTCACTTGAGACCTGCTCTGGCAGAGGAGAAGAGAGTGGCCATCGCTCTGTGGAAGCTAACAACGTCAGGCTGCTACTGATCAGTTGGGAATCAATTCGAAGTCGGTAAATCCACCGTAGGAGCAGCTGTGATACAAATGTGCTGGGCCATTAATAGACTTCTGCTAAGAAGTGTAGTGACTTTGGGAAATGTGGAGGACATAGTGGAAGGCTTTTCCACAATGGGTTTCCCTAACTGTGGGGGGGTGATAGATGGCATGCACATCCCTATCTAAGCTTTGGACCACCTTGCCACAGAGTACATAAATTGAAAGGGATACTTAATGGTGTTGCAGGCCCTTGTGGATCACAGGGGATGCTTCACCGACATCAGTGTGGAGTGGTCTGGAAAGGTGCATGACGCACACATCTTTAGGAACTCAGGTCTGTTAAAAAAGATGCAGGTAGGCACTTTTTTCCCTGACCAAAAAATAAATATTGGTGATGTTGAAATGCCAATAGTGAATCCTGGAGGTTCCTGCCTACCCTTTGCTCCCCTGGCTAATGAAGCCCTACACCAGGCACCTGGACAGCAAGAAGGAGCATTTTAATAATAGGCTCAGCAAGTGCTGAACGGTGGTGGAATGTGCATTTGGACGTTTAAAGGCATGCTGGCACAGTTTGCTCAGTAGGTTAGACCTCAGTGAAAGAAACACCCTGATAGTTATCTCTGCCTGCTATGTGCTCCATAATGTCTGTGAGACAAAGGGGGAGAAGTTCCCATTGGGTTGGGTTGTGGCAGCAGATAGGCTGGCTGCCAATTTTGAGCAGCCAGATGCCACTGCAACACTGTGAGAGGCAATCGCGGAGCGTTGAGCCTCAGGGAAGCATTGAAAAACTGCTTTTGCAACGAGACACAACAGTAATGTGTGTCGCTCAGCTGTGCTGTGCTTTCACTTCACCTCCCCTACCCATCCCCCACTGATACAGTTCCACCGCTCACCATCCTCCCCTTCCCTTTATTCTCCTTTTATCAATAAACAAACAGTAATGAATTGTAAAGCGGTACTTTTTATTGGTGATCCTTCACGGGGGGAAGGAAGAAAATTTAACATTCCGCATGCATTGTCTGGGGGCTGGGAGAGGTACAGAGCCCAGTTTGGCTATGCACACAGGAAAGAATCAAACATTCCCATTCCTTAAAGGGGCCGTCGTCTCTCTCTGCTCCCCTCAATGGGTGATGAGCGGACTACGTACTGCCCCCTGCTCAACGCCCTTCTAGACCGCTTGGTGGTGGGGGCTGGGAAAGAGTATGTTACCTCCGAGTTTTGCAGGGGCTCCAGAGGGAGTCTTCCTTGCCGCTGAGCTTCTTGAAGCTCAACCAGATGTCTCAACATGTCTGACTGATGACGCATTATATGCAGCATCTCATCCTGTGTTGAATGCTCACATTCTTGTGCTGCCTTCCTGTTGTCCATGTTCAGTTTGTCTGATAATGAAAATGAAATCCTCCACGTTCTTAGCTCTGTGTCAGCTGCCACAGAGGCATTTGTTATCTCATTGGACATGTCATCCCAAGTTTTTTTTCTGCCTTCTTATCTGTGACAGGCACTCTTCAGGAGTATGAGACGGTGTGTTGAAGTCCACTGTAAGGGAAGCAAAGCACAAGGTACCCATTGTTAACTCGTCCCATTGACAAAAAGCAATGTTACAATGTAAAAATAACTTCCCTGAATACTCACAAGGGAAGACTAGAACCACATACCATTCTCTAACTATAGCAGAGGTCGGAGTGCCATTCCAGCCATGGTAAGTAAGGCGCTAGTGCATCTATTTAAGCGAAATCCCTGCTGCCCATGCTGCACAAGCCCATACTTCCCAGACCACCATGGATGTTGGGTTCCCATTGTGCTCCATAAATCAGGCTTTTTAGAGGTGGTAGAAAGGGTGTGGGGTAGGTAGGGGTTAACCGTCTCTGGAGGAAAAAATTGGGCGCCTGTTTGCAGATGCCCACGGCCCATAGCAACAACGTCCTACTTAGGGATTTGCATTGTGCTGAACCAAGAAACCATCCCTGACTGTGGAATAACATACACTTTAAACATTTTTCTTGGGTGAGTAATGTAAATGTGCACCATCTTCCCTAGGTAATCATGAGTGCTATCAGTCTGCTGAGGGTCACGCAGGCAGAAAACGTGTATTTGCTGCAAGCGTCTGACTACAGGTCTGGCCCTTATGCTGCTATGCTGTGTTCCACAATGATGCCTGCACAATTAATAACAGAGGGGTGGGGAAGTCTCCTATCTCAGTAGAAGAAATAAGGCTGCCCTCCCAAGAAACCTTCTGCAAAGGAATGCAGAGTACCCAAATGAAAGCTTCCTGGAGATATCCATGGAGGATTCTTGGAGCATGCCTGTGCACATAAATAATCTTTTCTGGGGTGAACCCAATGCTTAAGCACACCAATCACGAGGAATAACAGCCCAACCACCACACACACCATTTTTTTCCACTGATACAAGGTTCTGGACTGGGGATATAACCAAAGAAATGCAATTTGCAGTACATATTCACCAGATGTGCCTTCCCCAGCACCCCGGTCAGTCACGGTTTCCTGTGTCGTGCAGGGCTGCTCCTGTGTAGCAAACAACTCCTGGCTTTCAGGGAGAAGGGATACCCCAGTTGCCTGCACCCTGTTCTGCTCCTCGTCCTCATTCATCCTGGCCTTGGATTCCTCCAAGGTATCAAAGCTGCATGGTGGCATAGTGGTTGAGTCTCCACCGAGAATCACATGCAGCTCCTTGTAAAAGGAACCAGAATGACTGTTAGCTTCCCTAGTTTTCTGATACGCCTGCATCAGCTGCACATCCCGGTTGTGCCCCTTCTCCAACATGCCGCAAGATATCTTTTCGTAGATATCCAAATTTATTTTACTGGCTTGGAGCTGAGCCAGAACAGACTCTTTGTCCCACAGACCAAAGAGATCCAAGACCTCAGGTCAGCTCAGGTTTGGAGTGTGCAATTGTCATGATTAGTTATGCTGCCAAGCTCTCTCCACGCTAACCAAACAGGAAATGGGAATTCAAAATTTCCTGGGACTTCAGGGGAGGAGCTGTTTCCTGTTTGTGGCCATGGTGCAGCAGAGTGAGACTGTCCAGAATGGTCACAAGAGAGCATTATGGGATACCTCGCAGAGGCCAATTACGTTGATTTATGTTGCACTCTGCCTACACTGACACTCATATGACCCATACAATTCGACTTCAGCACTATGCCACATGCGGAGGTGGTTTTAAGTCGAATTTTACCATGATTTAGGTCAGCGGAACTGACATGCCAGTGGAGACTCATACTTTATGTGGTCGACAGAAGCTGCATTCAGTCAACCTACATTATCAGTGTAGACAAGGTCTAAGATTTTTTTGGTACAAGGTTAGGTTTAATTTTCATTATCCAGCTTTTTTTGTTTGCAGCTTGATTCAGACAGAAAAACCATAAAGCCCCCAAACTTACCATGTGAAGTCCTACATCATCAACAAAAAAGTATGAAATGGAGGTGATTTTTTTTCATCACCCACCTAAACACCTTCCTCCATGGCAATAGACTAGGAAAGCTTTGAGAAGCTGCCCCAGAAGTGGAAGGAGGGAATAGGGTTGGGCCAAATCCGCTAACTAAAGGTAAGTGAAGGAGATATGACTCTTATTTTAACCTTGGATTAACATTTTCATTGGTAGGACACTTTTTGAAAGAGTTCCTGACTTTTATGCAGCAAGACTTTTCATTTAGATTAGAATTAAAATGAATCTGCTGCAAAATTATCAGTCAGCAGAATAACCATCTTTTTTATTTTATCAAAATAGACAGGATTAACTTCTAGACGCCTAATTAAATAATAAGGCCAAAAATTTAAAAAAGGAAAGATTTTGACATTTGTTCATGCAACTTTTCCCCATGCAATCATTTGTAATTAGATAAACCCTATCTGATTGGTATGTACAAATGTAGCTTGAACACGTTATTTAAAATGTTTGCACCCTCAAATCTTAGGGATGCCAATTTAGAGACCACTTTTGAAAATTTTGGCCTACATTTGTATTAATAATTAAATATAAATACATAATGTTCACTTACTAAAATTTTTTGTATAATGTGGTCAGAACTCCTGAAGAGGTGCACAAAAAATGGCTGAGAAATATTTAAAAGAACATGTAGCTTTTGCCAGACTGAGCTGTGAATTGTCAGTGGAGAGGTGATTTTTTTTCAAAGCTTTGCACAAGTTTTAATCACTGTTGGAGTGATGCAGATAAAACCTTTTGTACCCATAAGTATGTTTGCATTGTGTGCTATCTGTTGCCACACAGTCTCTCTTGCGCACTAATTATTTCAGAATAAAGTGATTTTTATTCTTGAATAGAGTACCCTCACAGGGAGCTATTCTGGAATAGCTGTTGCAGAATACTGTATTCCACATGAACTATTCTAGTCAATTTCCCCATGTAGACAAGCCTTTAGTACTGGAGCATTAATATTCTGCCAATACTTCACTGTGAATTCCACTGAATAACATTGAGTTCTTCGAGATTTTTAAATCCTTCTTTTCTGCGGAATAGCTGTAACCATAAAACTTTCAGTGACCCTGAATTCATGACCCATAGGAAAAAAACCCAAGCAGATTGGGTGTTAAATACCATTTTTATTGTATAGCATACAATTTGTATAGTCAGATACAAGTTGCACAAAAAAAGAACAAAGTTAAAGCAACTAACTATAAAATTTTCACTGTGCTTTTTTGGATTAACATGACAGTTACAATACTTGATTTTATGAATACTTTGTATAAAAAGTAATTTCTCTTTGTAATGCTTCCTTCCTTTTTAAAGTGTCTTCTGTGTACTTTACCGTTAATATCAAACACACAATATTCTAATGATCTACCTTATATTGTAAAATGACAAAGGAACATAGATTCAAAAATGACTAACTGGCTAATGGGAATTTAAATTCTACCTTTATTAGAAATTATATTCTAATTGCAAAGATAAAAAAAGCTTAATATCTTTGGATGCTTTGGCTTGCTACTGTAAAAACATTGACAATCATAAATTAAGTGACTCAGTTCTCATCTTGCTCATGAAAGTCACAAGTCAGAGATGAATTTGACATCCGAGCTAGAAAATTGTAGAGAAACAAAACATCAAGTCAAAATTCAAACTCCTCTTGTGACTCTTGCAAGGAAGATATGAAAGTCACTTTAATAATGAAGTGACTTTTCTCAGTATAAGGAATTAGAATTTTAAGGACACACACATTCCAAATCAATATGACTTCAAAGACAAAAATTCATATCTCCTTGGAGAATAGTGCCCATTATTCTGAATAGGTTGATAAATGTTTATGAAGTACTGCATGAAGAACAAGGGGAGGGAGAAAACAAAATCCATTACTGTTAATAAACATAGTCCTAAAATGATTGAGCTTTCAGTATTTTCAATATCTTCTAGAGTAATTAAATTATAACTTGTTACAAGTTACAAACCATTTAACAGCCTTGCCGGCTCTATAGACACAATTCCATGAGATGCTAAGAACCTTGTGAGAAATGACAAAACCACTTCAGCCATAACTGCCTTCATTGAGAATTCAGATCTCTCGGTAAGCCGTCACTACATTTTGAGGCTTAGACCTAAAAGTAGTAACATAATAGGGGTCAAGGGTGAAATTCTCGCCCAATTGAAGTCGATGGTAGTTCCGCCATTGTGTTCAGTGGTGCAGTTTCAGACCCTAAGACCATACATAAAGAGTACAATAATTCTAAAATAGTCCAAAACTGAATTAGGTTACTATCTAGTTTATGATGATGGCATCACAGTATTTCAGTTTTGCTAAAGAACTTCTGAGGAGCTATAGACCAGTCAGCCTAACTTCGATACCTGGAAAGATACTGGAACAAATTATTAATCAATCAATTTATAAGCATCTAAAGGATAATAAGTAATAACCAATATGGATATTTCAAGAATATGGATATATCAATATGGATATTGATGGATGTCCATATTGATATATGGCATTCATTGACCATCCATGATGAATGTTATTGACATGTGACATTCATATTGACATATGATGAATATGCATATGAATATGGATATGTCAATATGAATATGTCAAGAATAAGTCATGCCAAACTCATGACATTCTATGACAAGAATCCTAGTCTATTAGGTAGGGGGTGAACAGTGGACTTGATTATCTTGATTTAGTAAAGCTTTTGACCAGTCCCATGTGATGTTCTCATTAGCAAACTAGGGAAATGTAGTCTAGATGAAATGGCTATAAAGTGGGTGCACAATTGGTTGAAAAAATGTACTCTGAGTAGTTATCAATAATTTGCTGTCTAACTAGGGGGATGGATCTAGTAGGGTCCCTCATGGATCTATCCTGGGTCCAGTACTAGTCAAATATTTTCATTAGTGACTTGGATAATGGGGTGAGGAGTATGCTTATAAAATTTGTAGATGACACCAAGCTGGGAACCACTGCAAAAAAGGATCTGGAGGTTAGAGAGGACCACAAATTGCATATGAACCAACAATGTGACACACTGTGAAAAAGGCTAATATCATTCTGGATGTACTAACAGAGTGTTGTATGAAAGACAAGGGAGGTAATTTTTCCACTCTACTTGGCACTGTTGAGGCCTCAGCTGGAGTATTATGTCCAGTTTTGGATGTGTCACTTTAAGAAAGATGTGGACAAATTGGAGAAAGTCCAGACAAGAGCAATCAAAATAATAAAAGGTTTAGAAATTAGGCCTGAGAGGAAAAGTTTTTTTTTTTTAAAAAAAAAACCCTGGATATGTTTAGTCTTCAGAAAAGAAGACTGAGGAGGGACCTGAAAGTCTTCAGCTATGTTAAGGGCTATTATGAAGAGGATGGTGACCAACTGTTCTCCACATCCACTGAAGCTAGGACAAGAAGCAATTGGTTTAATCTGCAGCAAGGGAAATTTAGGTTGGATATTAGAGAACTTTCTAACCCCAAGGATTGTTAAATACTTGAATAGATTACCAAGGGAGGTTATGGAATCTCCATCATTCAAGTTTTTTAAGAAAAGGTTGGACAAATGACTTTCAGGGATAGTCTAGTATACTTTTGTCCTGCTTCAGCATGTGCGGAGGGTGAAGGGCAGTGGACTAGATGATCTCTTTAGACCCCTTCCAGCCCTACTTTTCTATGATTATATTGGAGACTTTTTTTCTAAATGTTATGATTTAGAACTAGGAAATGTAGGGAACAATTACACTGCAGGGTAAAAAGTGGCATTGGCATTCAGCAGGAGCTATATTAATTTAGATATGCAACAGGAAGAATTTGTATGCATATGTATTAGGAGCAAGGAGAGAGAAATTGATTAATTCTGGAAAATTTCTGGTACCCGGATTATGGGGCCATGTTGTACCATCAATTCTAAACCAGAATTCCCCTTTGAAATAAGTGCTCGTTTTAAATGTCTTTGGCATAATCTGGTCTATGTAGTCTTGTGATATCTTGCTTTATATTCATCACCTCTCCACACACAGGTGTCAGAAACACCAGAATACCTGTCCACAATGACAAAACAACAAAATAACCCAGGAGTAAACCAGAAAATTCCCCCAGTGGCTTTGAAACCAAGTTTTGTTATATAGATATTTCACTGTTCTGCTGGAAGCCATTCCAGTTTGATTGAGTCAAACATCTCCTTGGCTTTGGGTAGAAAAAGAGCAAAAGAGACCATTATTTTACAAATATTTTTCAAGAGCTATAGTGATTGAATTGTTCCAAAACTCAATTAAAACTTAATGGGTGATTAAGAATTGAACATAACAAACAATACAGAAAATACTTCTGAAAAGAATGCTGAAGTGACAAGAAGACCAGGCAGCTGAAACATAGCAAAAAACCTAAAAATGTTAGGATAATTTTACACCACCATTTATGCGGTACACAAACCAATTTAGAAAAAGGTATCCTGATAGCTATCATATGTACGGTTATTATAAACCACTAAGTTCAGTCTCCTACCAAATCTTCTATGCAAATTTTTACCAGCACTTCTTATCCCTTCCCATGTTTTCCTCTTCTCCTCTTTTTTTCCCTACTAACTAAAGTGGCCTCTCTATTTCACCCATTTTTTAGGGTTTTTTTTTCTGTTTCTAGTGCCCAAGGCTGATTCTTTCCTCTTACACATATCCTTCAGGTGGAGAGAAAGTTCCATTAATTTTAGTGGGAGCAGAAGGTGGCCCTAGAAGTCTAACTTGGTGATGAAAAGCCCATTGAATACAGAACCACCACTTTCAGTTGTCATGAAAAGTGTTGCCCCAAGAAATGACAAATTGCATACAGTGATGTGTGCATGTACCCACCTACACCTATTTTCCTGATGTCACCAGCCACCTGTGCTACTTCTGATTATCCCAAAATCTATTCGTATTGGCAGCATTGCTGCTGCTTTCTTCTTTAGCACCTCAGATTTTCCCAAGAGGATTCCTCTCATCCCCCATAACTTTCTATTGAGATTTATAGTAATAGGTTGTGTATTAAACTATTTGTTAAGGAAATAAATCATGCATCTAGTGAAAATAATACATAATGGAAAATTTTTGCCTAGTTTTCAATACCATCTATTGAAAACAGTAAATAAGTATTTCCATTTCCCATGCCCTATGGGGTTTCTATGCCGGAGATCAGTACTAGTGTTTCCTCAATCTAGGCATGTTAAGAGTCCAAGGAATGAGATGGTGCCTGATCCTTTGGTACAGGTGCACAAAGGTTTGGGAGAAGCTCTTTATGGCTTCTTCCCCCTTCTTGTCAGGATCAAGGACCCACAGTTAGCTTGCTTATCTGCTATCTTAACCTTCAGGCAGTCAAATGAGCACAGCTGGGCTCCATTTGAGCCACCTGATTGGCCAAATCACCCAATTGGCTGAGAGGATTAGAAGGACTACTTTGAAATTCAGCAGCCTGGTGCAATGGCTGCTCAAAGCCTTCTCCCACAGCTGGGATAGTGTCTGTTCCTGCCCTCCATCCCTGCACCCATCCTGGTCCCTGGCTTACCCCTGCCTCGCTTCACTCCAGGTAACCTGATTCTGACATAGCTCCAATTCCTGACTTCTGCTGTAACCCATGACTCCGGTTCTGACCCTGGGCTCAGACTCCCGGTTTCTGACTCTGACTGTGACCCTTGGCTCTGGTATCTGGCTTATGACTACTGCTCCAACCACAAGGCACAATCACCCATGTCTTGGTTCCTTACACACACCTTTGTGCAATCAAGACTTAGTCTCAACCAAATTAACGTGGCAAAATGGTTAATACTGAGGGTGCTCAACCTTACTACTACTTATAATTATGATTAGTGTTGGGGTGGTGCCCTAAGCCACGTCCTAATACACAGGAAGATACAGTCCCTACTCCAAAGAGCTTTTGTTTTACTTTTGTATAAAGAGAATGGTGACCATGCACTATAATAGTATTGCAGGTGCCTTGGTATTTGAACGTTTGTAAATAATGATCACTTTGTTGTGGAAGAAGTTTAAAATTTATTCTAGCAAAAAGTAAATTCAGCACTAGGGTCTGTGAACTCTGATTTTTGTTGTTTATGTTCAAACCATGATGGCACTTTGACGTGGAACACTTAACTTTACTTAGATTGTGGAATAGCAAAGCAAAGGACAAATTCTTTAGGCTATAATAAAAAAGCAATTAAACAGTTAATTGTAAACAATTTATGCAAACAAAGCAGGTTTCCTTTAACATGCCTGCAGATCAAGAGCAATAGGAGTCTGACAAAGTGCTATTTTTTAACATTCATGTTCTAAATTAGCTTGCCTGCTTACAGTAACTGGATTCAGGCCCCTTGATTTTTCAAAAGGCATTTGACAGCCTGCACAGATATACACTGTGGAATAGTCTTCAGTCCTACGGAATCCCAGCTAAAGTTGTTGTCGTCATCATCATCTTCATCATCAAGGCCAAGATGTGACGTGCTCTGTAAGGGTGAACAACCAGACAACAGAGTGGTTCAGTGTGGACACTGTATGAAACAATGTTGCATTTTTATTTCTGCTGTTGCCTGGTATTGCTGTAGCCTGGATAATGAAGTGTATAAGCAATACAAACACTAATATAGCTCAGCTAGACGGGAAATGCCTAAAAAACCTAGACTTTGCTGTTGTGCTGTTGAGCAACATACCCAAAAAAACTACATAGGCAAAAATAGTCAGTGAAACGGGGCTCAAAATTAGTTATGTTAAACCAACAACTATCCTTTGAAATCTGACGTCAAGCAGTTAGAGAGCAAAATATCAAGAAAATAGAACAGTTCACTGGCATGGGCATTATCATATTAGCCAACTGAGCCCACAAGAAGGAGGTGACCTCAAGGACAGAAAAGATACTAAATTCAACAGTGTATGGAAATCAGAGCTATACAGCACCAGAATAAAATGGAGAATTTTCAGTTCACAAATGGCTACATCTACTATTGCTAATGAAAGTTACAAAGAGGCTGCAAAACATAAAAACACCAAAACATAGCTTGTTTAAATATATTATGGGTATCAAGATAGAGTTTTTCTTTGATGTCTCATAGGACTAAACAAGGAACTAAGTCAGTCTTAATTAAACCACTCCATCCAAAATGTAAGTAGAACAGTAAATCTTTGCACATTGTGTATTATTAAATTTTTTCTTCGATTTGTAATATGGGTCTCTCTTCCCATAAATGATGTCGATATTACAATATTTTTCATTCTTGAACCGGGCTGTAAAATGACTGAAGATACTTTGCTTTCATTGTAGTCTTAGCCTCAACCAACTTAGTGCGGGTAGCTGGACTCAATTAAGGGAAAATGTAAATTAAAAATCAGGAAGCTCTACTGTCGCTAAAAAGCGACTGAGCTCACATACTTGTTTTTAAGTATTTGAAATGTTCCAGGGTACTTCCTTGTTTTTAACTGCTGATCATTTGAGTCTAATCAAACTTTAACCCTTAGAAAGATAGCTGAACTTCGTGTTTTGGTCCCCTAAGGAGTAGCTAATCTTCCCTTGGTTTTTATGCAGATGCTAGGATTAGAGAGGAGATTTTTTCATGTATTGTGTGCTTTGGTGCTAATATGAGAGAATTACATGTTTCTAAAACTAAAATGGTTCTTTATTGAAAGCTATTTAGAAAGATATTGAAACTTCAGCTAGCATTCAAGCTGTATGCAAACAGTCGGACTTCCTAGTGCCGCTTTCAAACTCTTCCGTCCTGTGACCTGTGTTCCTCCAAGTTTCATACAGGTTTCTAGCTGCTGGGACAAAGGGCTGGTTTAGACTTTTGGAACAAAGCTAGTCTTGCTACCTTCCCCACTTCCCTGTGGTAAAGAACCTTTCTCTTTTCCTGATGTGCATTCTTACCATGACTGCCCCCTCTTTCCCTGCTCAAATCCCATTCCACCTGTCAGACCAGGGGCATGATGTCCCTTATACAAAGCTGATGAATGTGGACAGTACCACCACAGATCCCCTGGCCCAGGCAAGGTGTAGAGCTAAGCTGAGATATATAGCAGTAAGCTTGTTTCTAAAATAGAGGTGTTTGGGTTCGTTGAGATAGTTGTGGTGAGAGGCCCAGGTGTAGAAAGGGGTTCTATGTTGATCATGTAAGGGAATGGGAGATAGCAAGAGCTATGAGGAAGGCGCATCACTTGCTAGGAGACAGGAGGGTTGAAGTACTGAAAACAAAGGTAACATGTTTGCCAGCCCGTATAACAATACTAATCTGATATATAGAGATGCTATTCACTATAAACAATTAGCTTAAGCCCCTTCCAAGACATACACAGCCTGGATTTCAGGAACATAACACTTAATGTTTAGCATATCCCCTACGCCCATCTTAGTTGCCTTTACAGGTGTTTATTCCCCGTTCACTCAGGAACATTGGGACTATGAAACCATAATCTTTATTAGGAAAAATAAGAAATATCTATGTACATAAAATGAAATCAGCAAAATCTAGACAATGGATGAGGATTATGACTGACCCCCACAGTCCAGTTATTAATTATCAGGCTTGTTTTAAGCACAAAACCAATTCCCCATCCACCTGAACCTCACTCATAGATCCAATTAGACTCAAGTCAAATGGGTGCCAGGAGACCGCTCTTGTCAGCCTCTCAGCTCTTGTCCTGTGAAGTCCCTACCACCAGGTCCCACTACACTCTGTGGTTTCCAGGTCCTGGTTGAGAAAAGTTCCAGGTTCCATTACAGGAAATGAGCTCACCACAGTCAAGTTCAGACCCACAAAGTCAGCTCCATCCCTGCCTGTTCTGGTTCCACAATTTCAGCTTTGTTGCTACCAAGTCCAGCTCTGTGAAGCCTACACCAAGCCAGGTTCTAGGTCTCTGGGTGGGAAAATCAAAGCAAAGCACAACTCTCTGGTTTGAGTCCTTGATCTCTCTTGTGGAGTGGTCTACTACCTGTCAGCACAAGGTCTGACCCACTTTCCTCCTTTCACCGTTTATCCTCACTTTTGTAAATACACTTACATGCACCATTTAACATCCTTTCCAAAAAAGAGCAAATATACAAATGAAACACGGCGCTAGGATGAAGTTTGTAAATTAAGTCTGCTAAAGATACTTTTCCCTTTTCTTCTATAAGGGGAGCAGAGAGATTCTTTTCCCTTTAAGCCTTTTTGCTCTGGGGCATACACATGTATTCCTCGCTGCAGTTCCTGTTCAGAGCACTGAGGATAAGTACTTAGAGTATGAATATATTTGAATTCAGCTATCTAAGGGTTAAAAACAAGAATTCTAAGTTTACTATGTAACTTCCTCTGGTTAAAAACAAGAATGAAAGTAAAGGAATGGTATTTTGCAAAATACCTTAATGGATCACGTGATCTTGGCTCCAGCCTTTAGGATTGCCAGAGTGTTAGTTTTCACAATGGTTGCTTATAGAAACTGTTCTTGCTGGACACTTTTTAAAAGTCTATATCTTTATAAATACCTTGACATCTGAGTGTTCCTTATTGACATAACATGGTGACAGGTGAAAGTGTAAGTATTAATCAAGTTTATGAGGCAAGAGATTTATATTTTTTTCTGTAGTAGCAGTAAATGCCATTAAAGAAAACATTTCTTACATTTGCAGATGTATATAGCAAAGATGAACATGGCAAAGAAACGTAAGCACGTCATTTCTCAATGTCTTACATTTCAGTTAGAGAATAGTACATTAGAGTCACAATCATTTGGTTGTTAAGCTGTTGAAAAGTCTGAAACATTGCAAAATAAAATTATTTTGTTTGGCTTAAGATTTCCTAGTAGCAGCAGTCAAAAGTATAATTTACTCCACTATCTTAAGAGAAATACATTTTGGCTTCTTAAAAATGTATTTAAAAGAACAGTAATACAGGGGCAGATGGAGTTATGTAACTTGGCAGCAGCAAAGCACAGGCAGGATGGAAGAGAACAATACTGCTTGACCAATAATGAAGGTGGCATTTATTAGCAACCGCACACAAAAAAAGGTGATGTGCCTCTGAAGATTTTTATCTACATAGTAAATAAAATTTCATGAACATTGCAACCATCTGTTTGATCTTGCTGTATCTGCAGCAGAAAGCTAGTAACCTTGTCTGCTAAAACCCTAAGGACATGTACAGCCTAAAAGTTCACTTGTTAATGGTCCAGGTATTTTGAGTCAGTCATGTTAACTATCAACAGGTATGATTAATAAAGTGTAAAATGCATGTGAAACCAATAGTTCAGGGAAGGTCTTTCTGCTAGAGAGTTACCTCTTGTTTTGTTATGCAAGAAGTCTATAATCTAAGTCCTCTGCCAAAGGTATCACCAGCAACATCTGAATAAGAACCAAATCATAAACAAAACCACTCCTAATTATCTATTCTTAGAGGAACCAGAGTTCAGAAAAAAGATGTAAAGACAAACAAATGGACAAGAACAAAGTCAGTGCAGAACCATGAAAGTGTGAAAAGTGTAGTTGAGTCATAGCCCATTTTATTACACAAGATGCACAATCCTGCTATGCAACTTGTGGCTGCGCTTTTTATAGGAGTTCATTTTATAGTTTCAAATGTGCATTCTGGTTACCACAGCTTGCAGTCTTTAGAACTGGATATGGGGGTAAATTGAAAATTGCAGCCATTAGATGAAGCTCCTAAAAGACCTGTAAAAACTCAGTTTGGTCATAGGAATTCAGAATAGCAGAAGTGCAAATGACGGCATTACTTATGCATCAAGTAAACTTGTGGAAGACACATGCATTTTTTTCAAAAGTTAGTGTTTACCAGCAGTTATCAGACAGTGGTATCTGAGAATATGATATTCCCCTTTTCAAAAGCAAGAAATAAATATGGTAAATGAGTTATCTGTTCGCAAATGTTGATTATTTAGTGGTGACCACTCTGTCTTTATAGGTTTTAGGTAGATCCTACATATTCAATGTTTATTAAGCATCTTCTGAATTTTTCAGCAACTGAGAATAATAGTTCTTAGGTAGATCAGATTTGGACACTCACGGTATGTCTGTGCTGCAATTAAACACCTGTAGCTGACGTGTCTGCTGACTCAGGGTACATATTCACTGACGGCAGCAAATTCGCCACCGTCAGATCAATATGGATCAACTGAGCGGTCAGTGAATACCCGCTCAATCGATCCAGAAGTCAACGCATTAAAACCACCCCCTCAAGTGGTGCAGCGGTGTGAAGGTGCCACTTAGAAGAGGAGTTACGAAGTCAACGGGAGTTACGCAAGCTACTCTGTGTAGCTTGCGTAACTCCTGTTGACTGCCGCTGAACTTGAAGGTAAGTATAAACCAGGCCTCAGACTTACTGGGCTCAGCTGTGGGGCTGTAAAACTGATGTAGATATTCGTGCTTGCCTGAGCTCTGGGACATTGTAAAGGGGGAGGGTCCCAGAGCCTGAGCTCCAGCCCAAACCTGAACATCTACACTGCAATTTTACAGCCCGAGCTCCGCAAGCCTGAGTCAGCTGATGGGCTAGTCATGAGTGTTTAAGACATACCCTAAGCCCCATATTTTAAAAAGCACATGTATAAAGTCTGTGAGGACAGACATGCACCTGACTTGTGTGCACACAAGTTAGGGGTGCGCAATATACGTGCATGTATGCACCAAACCTCAACTTGCAGTTTGGGGTTGCCATTGTGAATGCACACTTCTGAATATCTGGGCCTAAAATTCTTGACCATGTTTATTATAACAATTGTTTAAAATTTAAAGGGAGAACTGTTAATTTATAGCAGAACAGTTTTTATTAAAGTATATTTTGAAAACTATAACTGACCTCATGGGAATAGGGGCATATGGTCTCTTACTTAAGCTCAAAGACTATTGTTATTAAAAATAAGAAAATAAACACTTTCTTTATTACACACACAAAGCAAGAAATGCTGCCTACTGTAGTTTCTGTGGGAATATAGTGTTATCAAGAGATTAAATCTTTTTGCCATTATTGCACTTTAAATGCAGCCCTGTGTAAAGTTTTTAAACTATGATCACTTTCTTCCATGCAACAAAATCAACCATATATTTTGCTATTTTCTACAGTAGTTATTGGGTAAAATTTTCAGAAGTGCCCAAGTCCTCTTTTCAGAAGTGACTTAGGCACTTAAAATTCCAAGTCTCTTAGGTGCTTTTGAAGATTTTATGCAGAGTTTTATACTTACAATATAAAAGGAGGTAAAATGGAAATATTTTTAGGACACAAAGTATGCCTTTACCTTTTCACACACCTTCTGTCAGCATTTTCACTTGTAAGTTTTTATAACTCTTTGGCAGTGAAAGTGTTACACATTTTTGATAATGTTGAAACTGGTTCACTATAGATGCTGTGGACTGGAAAGCTCAGGAACTCCTGCATGTGGTAATACTGGATATTCATACAGGCCTCTCTGCCTTTTGTATCAATTGATTTGTATTTGCATGTTTCAAATGTTTGACCTTTTTTATATTCTTTGCTGTTAGACTCATTAGTTTATATACATTTCCATTGACGTGCACTCTTCACAAGTTAGCTCAGCTGCTTTAAGTTCTCTGTCTGATGACCATTATTTTTCATTATGTTCTCTTCTCTTCTAATTACGAATGCATTTGCAAGCTAAGATTTTTCCTTCTCAATCAGTCATCCATTGTATTAGTAATTAAAAAGCTGGGGATCCAGCACTCACCCCTGTGGTGTTTTACCATTATCTTCTTCTCATGATAAATTCTGTTTATGACTATTCATGATGATCTTGTCCTCTGACCAATTTTTTAGTTCAGTTGGGTGAGACACCTTTTTATTGTCCTATGAGTCTAGACTTAAAAAATTGAATGATACATTTAAAAATTCATCAGTCCATTCTGAATATCTGTGTTGTATCTGATGCCTCCACTATATCCCTTTTATCTACCCTCAGAGTTCACAGAATTCCTGAAGTGTAGTCAGGCATGACGTCTCTTTCCTGAAATAATGTATTTTTAAAAGTGCTTCTTTAAGTGTTTTCCCCGTGTGTTTTAGTTAAAATAAATATTATCCTGTTATCTCCTTTTTGTTGATGTTACCACACTTGTTTTTCCAGTCACGCTTCAATAATTCATATCCCCCTTGTTCCATGTTTTAGCCTTGGTACAGACTTTTCTTGTGTACTCTCCCAGCGTAGACCTTGGAAATATGTAATTGCTTCATATTGTTTTCCTCCACTTTGTCCTCTGCTGACTTAGCACAGAAAGGATACTTTTTCAAGGTAACCTAGAGGGGGGAGAAATGTAAGTGTTATATAGGTGATTGACATTCTTCCTTAACATCATGAAGAAAAGATGGAAATGCTTTAGCTTATTTTCTCCTATCACTGAGCACCAGAGTTTGCTTTACTTACTCAGGTTGAGTAGTGCTTTACTGTGCATGTAATACCATTTAAATTCTCTGTCTAAATACTGACTTTTTAATGGCAACACTGTATGTACACTATTGTCCTATATTGGAGGCACTGTATATGCTCATCTGTCTTTTTCCATGGCTATAAATTCTAATTACAAAACCTAACAGATTTTTCTTTTAGTTTCCTTCATTCTGTCATAGGGGTCTGAGTAACTGTATGTGAAAAGACATGACTGTGAAGCTCATGTGGGAGCAGTATACTGGCAGACCTACATGGTACTAGAATAATTAGAAATTCGATGTCTGTTACAAGAAAGCAAGGCTATGTGAAACTGAGTTTTCCTTAGATGATATGAAGGACAGCAATATGAAAGAAAATAATTGGAATCCAACTGTTATCCTTATGTTGAGGAGAGCCCCACTCAGCAGGTAATAATGCTGCCATTGTTAAGGTGGCATCCAGAATCTCAACAGTTGTCTGGAGTAAGTCCAGAACAGAACAGAGACAACCACATTGAAGCTTTACTAGGATTTGCTGTGAATTTGGAAAATAATATCTTGATCCTGGTAAGAAACTGATCAGTCTTGGTGTCTATTGAATATCCAGCTTGTATCTGCTTCCAAGCATATATGTCTATGGTAGAATAACTAGTAGCACAAATTGGTTCTACTTCTGCTCTTTCTAGTGGGGAATTTCTACACTTCTTGGAGATAATAACATAGCTGCCAGAGCTGGGTCTGCTTTTACTTGTTGTCTACAAGTGAAAGGTTGTTATGATAGTGCAAACCCAAAATGGAGACCTGAAAGCAATATTTCTCTAACACAACAGTGTTGTGTCAGACCATCTCTATTCTAGTGGAAATTCCTCTCCAGACTTTGAAAGAGAAATCTTGCACAGATCTTCCAACACACTACACTCAGTACTCTGAGAAGCTGTGGATTGATAGCTCACTCTGTGATCATGGTCTAGAAAAGAGAGGAACTGTTCTTAGGGCCTTTCTGGCCTTTGCTAGGTAGAGACTCCACAACCCAGTTTTCATCTGGAAAATTCTACTGCTATATCTTCTATCAAGAAGTAAGGTGGGACCAGGAGCTGGACAGTAGTTCAGGAGGTATCTGCTGTTCTAAATTGAATCTTGCCTAACGTCCTTAAGACTGATATATGTGTGCATTAGAGAGGGACCAGGGAGACAGGATCAGTTCCAGAAGCTGTTGCCTGGAAATGTTCTTTCAAAACATGAATATTCCAGCAGATCTTAAGTGCATGTAATATCTACAGAATGTGCTTCTAGAGCAAATGCTTACTCTAGTCCACGGCAAATTGCTGTTGTTGATAGATCAGGATGGCGGCAGACCTGTTGGTCTGAGGTTAAAGCTATTGAGAATAGCAAAACAGAGAAAGCCAAACAGAAGTGTGAGCAAAGAAAGCAGACTGTGGCAAAAACATTGTGGCCATATCTGCCCAACATGCAGATGCATCTGTGGATCCCTTTTTGGTTTACATTCGCACAAGAAGATGCTCTGAAACAGACTCAATTACAACAGGAGACTCCAACCAACTCTAGACTGAAAAGAATGATTCTGTAGCAGTTTCAGAGAGATTTTGGTCTATGAATTGGAGAAAAAATCCACTTTCCAGTCTCAAGTGCTAACATATGTGATCCCTTCCCTGTCTCTGATCTGCAAAGTGCAACAGAAGGTAATTTTTTCCCTCCTACATCAAATAGTCTGGATAATGAATATAAAATGGAGTGCAACTGCTGTTGTTGCTCTATCCCTTTGAATATTGCAAAATACCATTTGCAACCATTAATTAGAATCTCAAACACCTGTTTGATTCATGCCCTACTATTCTTTTTTTTGTGATGATTGTATGAACAGATTTTGTTGGCTTGGATATTTGCAGAATGACTCTTCTTCATGGGGATAGTCCTGGTCCCGATGAAATCAAGGGGAGTTTCTCAATTGATGTCAAAGAGGATAGGATTTCACCACATATGAATACCTACATTTGCATACAAGCAAAAATATTTATGTATGAACGAGAGTTTTCACTGTTTGTTTCCTATTTGCTATTTATTTTTCTCCTTCTATAAAAAGTTTTATAATCAGGGAGCAGAAACAACTTTGTGACTTAAGTGACTTCTGCACAAGGAATAGGAGCAGCAAATAGCTGAACTAAATAGTTCACAAGCAACATATTTAAACTATCCAACCAACAGCTAAGAATAACCAAAAAAAGTTGCAGTATTGGGATTAGTTTGTGAACAACTTGAGAACTAAAAGTGCCAAACAAAACAACAAATATAATTCATAATGAAAAATGTGTTTAACTGGTTTGTTTAATTTGGTGTCGAACAGCAGAGATGTAATTACACAAAACCATATGTCAAGTGGGCTTGCCATGATGAATTTATCAGGAATGTAGACAGTGTACTTTTTTGAGCGGGAGAGGGGAGACTTTAGGAACATAGTGACATAAAAGATTAGAATATGGGTCTCTCTGATCCATTTTCTGGCCTCCAACATTAGACGGTACCTGATACTTCAGAAAAGGATACCCGCTCCTGAAAACCCACTGCATACTTAGACAGTTGTGCAGTATTACACAGGCTATTGATGTATTGATGGTTATTGGTTGTGGGGAAGAGAATACTTTCCAAAGCTCTGCAGGGACTCACCTCTTCTTGCATGTATGTACTTGAGGTAGAAATAGCCTGTTTTAATCATCTGGAAATCGCATTTATGACTCTGCATTCTTGTGGTGTGATAATGATAACATACTATGAAAAATGGGGGATAAGTTTCAGAAAAAATAATTTACAGAATATTAAACCAGTACCCAAAATTACACCTGCTAGTTCACCTGAGTACCATTCAGGAAAGCGAAAACCCAGCTTACAATGCTGATAAAGGTACTAAAGATTTCCGCTTTGAGCAAAGACCATCTCAAGTGGTTGACGAAGCCAACCTAACAGTGATCTGGAAGTGGTCACTATTGCACATTCTCTGTGTATGCAATATGATAACAAATAGGCTGCAGATGCCAGACATACAGCTGTTTGTATCAGGGATCAATCATCAATTCCCAGCATAGCATACTGCTATATGTATGCAGCTCCACAGACGATGTTCTTGGATGCTCTCTCTCTTCTGTGGTTCAAACACTCATAATCTGGTATCCTAGCACTCCAACCAGCTTCTTCTTTGTGGCACTTATACCTGAAGGCAGTGTTACTGTTACCATGGTTGCTGAAAGATAGACCTTAAGATCTCTGGGCCTTCCAAATCCACATCATCGTCCTCATCATAAATAATAATAACACGTTTACTTGTTAAATTCAGGTGGGTGGTGAACAATGATGTTCCAAAGTCCATTTTAAAAGGAGGTCAAATAATTGTTAAATGGCAGGTAAATGATCTTTATCTATATAATATTTATAGCCTTGGACTGTGATTTCATCAGATCTCCTAGCAGGGTTGGGGCTGGTAGGCCCTTGGTTGGGAGACCTCAAAGAATAAGCCAAGGCACCAATCAGTATTACATCAACATCTTACTTGCTAGGAGGCACTGTGGTGTTAAAGATGTTATCTTTTCAATATGAAGCGTTGACCATCCCTGGTCTCATTAAACCTCTTTCAGAATTTGCATTTTTGAAGTATCTGTGCTGAAAAGAGCAGTGTGAAAAGAAACATCCATGCATTACCCCCAAACCCCATTCTTCAGATCATCCATCTAGAGAAAATCCAACTTTTTAATAGGAATTCTACAGATAGTGCTTTACCAAAGAATAAAAACTCCAGTTTTTAGGATGCATGATTGGGGAGAAGTGTACGTGAGCTCTATTGTATCTCCACGTGCTCTGTATCACCTTAAGCTCTTTTTCCTCTTAGTATTCTGGATTTTGGAGTTTTCTAGTGTCAGTTTTTGGGTCTGTTTTCTGAATAGTTCTGAACATGGAATTTCCTACAAGAAATCAGGCAATGACAAAAAATGCTTTGAAATCAACGTTAGAGACATCAAAGAAGGCTTCCCTTGCTCGGTTTCCTCTATTTCACATAGCACCAGAGTGGAGTTTTTAGCTCCGTTCTTCAGGGACATTTATATAGTTCTTGTATATGATCTAAGCTCCTCACACTTTGTTTTAGACAGAGTTAACGGTGTGCTGATTACAGAATTGCTGAACTGTGTAAGTAACCTGAGAGGCAGCATGTGGAGCAGTGAGCAAAGAATACCAGCATTTCTAGGGTTTCCTCCTGATCTTTCTCAGCACAAGGAGAGAGTTGGGAAGGAAGAGAGTATAGATAATTGGACAAATTCATTCCTGATTTACCACTGACTTCAGTGGAGTTACACCAGAGATGGATTTGGTTCATTGTAACAAATATTGCAACACTCAGTCAGGGCAATGCACCACAATTATTAGAATGGTAGACTGGAAGGGACTTGAGAGGTATGCAACTGCTCCGTATTATGTATGCCTGTGTCCCCATTCAGTGATGAACCTCTTCTCTTGCTCTTTGGGAACACTGAGTGAAGGAGAGAGTTACCGGTTAAGAGTTTAATTCAGCTATTATCAAAATGTTGTCACTTGTGCACCTTTAAAAAAATGTTATCCACTGTTCATCAAAGAATCACAGGTCCTTCAAATCAGATGAAAAATTCATGCTGTGAAAATACAGCTTCTGCTCACAAGACACTGTTTTCCATAGCTATTAAAGATAATAAAATGCTGAGCAACAGGGTTGACATGTTAGAAAAACAGAGCCAGGATCACAAACCTCAGACAGATTGGCGTGCCAGAGGAATTGTATGGAGAGATGGCTGTTTTAAAACTTGGACGAAAGAAATACTGGTACTGTTTGCTGTGGTAGATTTTATTTGGTAATTTAGCTAGGAGACAGGAAATAATTTCATTTATCCTCTTCCCAAATTGTTTTAATCATCTTGCAAAAATGTGAGTGTGAGCAATAGAAATGGAAAACTCTCAAGAAGTAATAAGGTTGGGCTCTATCTGGGCTGCACACCTTCAGAGCTGACACCAAGAAATGTTGTCTCGAGCTCAATGGAAAGTGACCTCGTGGCTGAGCTTTTCAAAAGTGCCTGATTTTTTGTGTCTCACTTCCTGGGTGTTCAATTTGAAACCTCTTTAAAGGGGCATTTTTAACAGAAAGTTGTCTCAGGTCAGGCATCCAAAATCACTGACTGCTTTTGAAAATCTTGATCCGTATTTTTGTCCTTTCACAGGCCAACTCACTATTCCTGATTTTATGGATCAGTCGGAGATGCCCATAATTTTTTTCCTTCATTTTCTGTAATCCATATGTTGCCTTCATACATCTTTGATTTAAAAAAGAAAGAAATATACTCATAGCTGTTACTTAAAGTAGTCTTCCCCCATCCTATTACATTTGCCTATGAAGTCTTGCTTAATGTTGTGAGCTAATGGGTCCTTTTACACAATGAATTTCCTGTGGTTAAATATAGGGTATGAAATCAGCGTTAGTTCCTGGTGTTATACAAATTTTATGCAATATTCTATGTGGATATATTATGTGAATACTAATATTTATATGTAAAATATATAAATTATATATTAACAATTCTTCCTTCTTAATGTCTTGACCTCACTATAATGATGTTCACACATTTATTATTCTCTCCTAAACTTTGAGACTCCAATAATGAGAGAATCAAGTAACTAGGCTTCCAAATTGGCTATGGGAAACCTCAAGTGGCTTCATCTTTTGGAACTTTTTTTTAAAAAAAGCTTCTGTACACAGAAACAGCCACCCCCTCTAGAACTCTACATTATACACCTTTATGCACGTTATTGCCTGTAATTTTTCTTCAATGGATGTTTACTGCTGTGGTCACTATTAAGAAGTCAACAAGTACCACACAGTGCTTCTCTTAGAGATGATATTGTTTTTTCCCCTATAATTAGGACAGAAAAGAATGGCAGTACCTCATATCTCTTCAATTGGAATATTCTGGTTTTATAGTGGCAATCCCTTTATGCAATGGAACAAAAAGAATCACATTTGAAACCATGTATACTGAAGGTTTTTTTTTTTTTCATTTTTATAGTAAAAGGTGTAAGTTCCTTTACACTTTCAGCTCCCTACAAATTAGTCTGTATCCAGAAACTGATAGCTAAGACTTCATTGGTTTGTTTGGTGAAATAACCATCATTGGGAAAGTTAATGGCATGTGCATAAATAACATACAGAACGTAAAAACTTGGTATTCTTCAGAATTTCCCTAGGAGTATTTTTGCTTGCTAAATCATTCCTGTTTTTATCAGTGAAATGAAACTGATAGATTAAAATCATTCCGAATTTGAGGGTTACTACTAGCTATCTAACAGAAGATCAAACATTCTTTTAGAAGTTATATTTGTCTACCAGAGAAAACATATATGACAAAGATCTAGTCATATACTCCTTGGTCAGGAAAATCTATTGACTTTCATTGAGAGTTTTGCCTGAATTAGGAGCAAGTGAGGAGTACTAAACAAGACCCAGAATCTTCACAAGTGTGAATCTGTGATGGACTCTTTCTGTTTGTTAATTCTCCTGGAGATAATTAAAGTTGCTCCTGCTGTTATGTGCCTACCTGAAATAGATCTTGGATACATTTCAGTTCAGATCTTTAATGGGGATTTTCCATCTGCATTGAATGGCAACAATGTGGATTTGTTTAGAAAAATCCCACCTGTATTATTACTAAGGGACATTTTAATAAGAAGGAGAACAAGTCATTTTTTCTCATTGACTTTTTCTGTTACCCCCTGGATTTTTACCTGTATTTCAACTGTTTTAGTTGCTGCGAATCACAAACTAATATATAGAATGCACAAATTTAAGCAATGGAAGTCAAATTTAAGTATTCATATTTCTATAAGGCTCAAAATAAGATTGTGTAGATAATATATAGTACTAACTTCACAAACATATTAAGTATTTTAGCCAATAGGTATCAAGTGACCTTTATGAAAACTTTCTGTTGGTGAGCTCTCATAACTTGCTGCACAAAAGAATATTTATGACAAGCATTAAATTGGAAAAGGTACAATTCATTAGGAAAGGTACAATTTCAAGTTCTTCCCAACTTCCTTGACATATAAATCAAAGTTCAGGATGATCTGGAAGCAAATATGAATGGGTCAAGTGCCTGTGATAGATGTGAGACTTTGGAAACATGGAGTATTCAAAATCTACTGTACTGAGATGTGACCCAATGCTATGAACACATGGAAAATACAGAGACTATTGTATCATCTTTGTAAATATTATATGTATTTTATGGGCTTTTTAGTGGTTGTATTCCTAGCTCAATGGATGAGTTCACAGGTGTGTTCTACAGGCATTCAAGTCAATGGGGGGTAATTAATGCAAATTCCCAATGCTGAAACAATGCAAGTAACAAGTCTTTTGAAGTTGTGCCTCCTGTTTCAGGAAGCCTAAAGATACAAAAGACTTGGAACTGTATGAAGTAAGAGCCCTGACCTGGTGGAGATGGTCTCTCACTCGATCCAAGAACTGACATGAATCTGTGACCAGAGACAAGCCCAGTGAGGGTACCTAAAGTACTTTAAAACCTGCCAGAGTCTCCATGCAGAAGATATCTTAAAAGCAACAAACAGCTTATGGACATGTTTTCTCTGGTATGCTTTTATTCTGAATAAGTAGTACTTTGCTTTATGAGAGCTGGCTGGTCACTGAATAACTCTGCCATTGCCCCTGAGAGAACAAAACCACTCAACTGATGTCAGATCTCCTCAGGTGAATTGCAATGGTGCAACCCAAGTCCTCAGTCAGGAGGGAGAGGCTTGGCCTGAGAAAAGTGATGGTTAGAAACCGAAGTCCTCAGGGAGATTACGAAGGCAGTTAACTCAGGAACTGTGGCAATAGCATAGAAATGCAAAAATGACACGGTTCACATTTGTAGGTATCACAAATTGTGTGTGTGAGTTGTGTTGCCAGTGGTTTCAATAGCCGAAGCAAGGATGTGGTTCAGGCTCTGAGTGGAAATACAGTATTTTAGCAAAATGGTGACAAAACTTCAGAAATAATTGGGGTATTGGAAAGACTGGCTGGAGTTTTCATCACCAGACTGTGAGAGTGAATGTACATGGCCTTGGATAGGGTCAGTGAAGCTCTGCACAATACAGAAGGCTCGATTTAGTCATTAAGATTTGAATGTATTCTATCTTAAAAGACAAGACCCTGCTGGAAAATAGCTGGAATATCTTTGTTTTTCTGCCCATATAAGCACAAGGAAGCATCAGTTTTCACCCTGATTTGTGTGATACTTCTGAAGTTCCAGCACTATATGGGAATAGTAAGTACAGTTCAGCCTTCTGTCAGGTTACATTAAGAGGAGGAGTATATACTGTGTTCCTTTCTACACAGTAACTATGGTCTGAGAAGGTGCTTAAACTTACAAATATCTGTGTGAAGGAGGAGTGGGCATATTTTCAGAGCTGTGAGTGCTTATGTAAGTTCATGGATGAGCATGTACTATATGGTCAAAATCAGCTTGGTGTGGCAGTAGGCCAGTGTTTGGCTCCGACACCACTTAAACCCTGTGGTGGAATTGAGAGGGGGTAACAGGCTACTGACTGAGCAGCAATGAAGTGGGACCTCTGCACTTCATGTGCAGTATGACGGGTCTCCACAGTTCCTTCCAAATAGGCTAGTGATGCAGTTGGATAGAAGGACCACAAAATCTATGTTCACATGGCTCCAGTGACCCTAACTTGCCTCACGAGTAGTGTAAAGGAGCTGTGGCTGTTATTTCAACCAATAGGCTGGAATAATAGCCACAGCATGGTTGCTCTGCAGTCTTACACAATGACCTCTTGTTGATGGGATGGATTTAGCCTCTCCAAGCCTATCACTAGCTTTCACCCATATAATGTCTAAATACGCAGGTTTTAGTCAGGTGCAGTGCATTTTGACCTCTGAGAAATGAATAATTATTATAAACAAGCATTCTAGGTGCCTTTTTCTTTGGTAATGGTAAAAAGGCTGCTTCTCTCAGTGACCACTTCTCTTCTGTAACCTGTACCCCTCTCCTGTCCTTCCCCTGCTATTTTATTTTATGCCTCAGATTTCTGTTGTTTGGATAATATTTAATTGAGGTAATAGTCCAGTTAACCTGAATCTGGTATTTCAGATGTATGCATGTTAGAACTGATGTTGGGGGAAATTAAAGGCCTATTCCTACAAAGGTGCTGAGGGCTCTGAACTCATATTGACTTCAAAGGGGAGCTGTAGGTACTCAATGCTTCTGTAAACCAGCCACTCTTACATGCCAAAATATAGATTTATGGGCATAACATTAAGCACCCATGTTAGAAATGTTGACCTATATGTTTCAAAGTAGCTAAATGAATTCTGTGCATTGGTCTTCTCTGCAGAGGATGTGAGGGAGATTCCCACACCTGCTATTGTGTGCTTGGATTTTCAGAAAGCCTTTGAGAGTCAACATGAGTGTTCTGTTTACTTCCCTCTTCAGCAGAAATATACACAGCTAAGGGAATGGTGTCAGTTTACACATTATATCATAGCAAAATGGGGGTCTCATTCTGTTTGCTTGTGCACCCAAAACTCCTGTTGATTTCTGTGGGGAATTTTATTTGTTCAAAAAAATGCAGGATTTTGATAGATGTTAGCTATTTAAGTTCTTGGAAAGAGCAACATGTTTGTTTGTTTTTTTTAAATGCATGTATTTGGAGGACATTTCACAACAGAGAATAACAATTTCAAGATAGGTCAGGATCTGGGTCTAAATGGATCAATGGTGTAATTTAAAGCAATGAAAAGTTAGGAATTGAGACGTTTAGTTACGATACAGGCAGTCATTAGAGGGGCTAGACACGAGTAATCTGCGTTGGAAGAGGCAACACATTAGATATGTGTAGCAAACACACTTGAATTTATGCTCATAAAAGATCAGAGACTTCATGTATATATTAGTTTGTAAAGTAACTTTATGCTTTGGGAGCAATTTGCAGGGATGAGTCTAAAAATCACTGGAAATATGGATGTAGTTCCAGTCACATAACATTACAAGACTTTATTTCAAACCTGTAATAGTAAGCTTAAGTAATGTCTAAATATTTGGTTTAAACCACAATATCCTATTTTCAGCTATGAACTATAAACTGTAATACACTGATTCCTCCTGCAATAGAATAATCATTCAATACTACTGCTCTGTACTGCTTTAAATTCTGCCAACTACTGCTAAGATTAAAACATAGCTAGCCAAAAGAAGTAGGTTTGAATTCCACCCTGCTGCTGTATCGGGGTATGCACAGCAACTTAACAGCAGTTCATCTGGCATCTCTAGTTTGAGTGCTGTGTGTATCAACTGAAGTGTACAATTATATTCTGCCTGTAATGTTTGAAATTTTGTCTTTTAACTTGAGTGGAACACTGAAGTGTAAAATTAAGTGGAAATTTGTTTAGTTATACATACAAAATGGGCTCACAAAGGCCATTATTTGCATGCTGATGAATTCTGTATGTGATGTCAGAATTCTGAAAAGCTGGTATTCAGTTTTTGATGTTGCTTTCTTCTTGGCACATGTGTTACTTTTATGCAGAATATGCAGTTTAAAAAATGTGTCAAGTTAACATTTTTGTAATATTTTACTGATTGATTTCGCATGACTTACATTCAGTTCTAAATCTGGAGACCTAAAGCTGCCATTGTGCAGGGACACCGAATAGAGGACCTTTTTACACTCTCTACTCTTCCCTAGCCCCTTCTCTCCAGGAACCTACACAAGGTCAAATAAAAAGACATTGGGTGAAATGATACTTATTTTGTAATCATCCCATCCATTGGAGGTGCTAGTTGACTTCTGGGCAAACACTTCTGGATTACTCAAGCCATTAATAGCTGCACTGCCAAAAATAAAAGCTCTGCCTTCTCATTCTTCAGTAAATGAAAATATCTTCTCACGGACAGAGAGATCATTGTGCAAATATTTTGATTTTTAACATTAATGGAATTTGGCATGAGTTGCCTGATATCAAGTCTAATAGCAAAGAAGCAAATGTTTAACCCATCCAGTATACTGTATTGGGTCCATAAATCCGCTACTAACCTTTTATTACACTACCACTGTTTCGCAGCTGTGATTTCCTCATTTGTTTTGTACACATATATTGTATATTTTTCCCAGGAACCTGATTGAACTTTAACTTTCTTTAGATGGTTACAAGGGAGAAATACAATCTGTATTAGTTTTGTTTATAAGAACATTCTTCAGCTATGGGCCAGAAAAGTATGCAAAGCCTTCTACCTTATGTATAAATGACTGTTTTGGCACAGTGCCAGCAAAAGTTGTGCAAGCATAGAAATGGAGGTATGAAAAATATTCATTCCTAAATCAGGTGCCTTAAGAACCACCTATCCAAAAAGAAGAATGCTGCTTACATACTTCCCCACAGCAGTTCTAGTATGCCTGCTAGAACTTACTCAGATAGCCGGAATGTAGGAATCTTTAACAGGAATGTTACTGCCACTATTGCTAAGACAAAGCTTCAAAGACTTTACCTAGATTTGCTTGGTTTGAAAGTTCCAAGATGTTTTGAACTAGTTGGGCCATTGGTTCTTGTTGTGCTCAACTCGCTTTTCTTGAGGTAGCACTTCCTCTGAAGAACTGACAAGAGTAACAACTGTAGTCCTGGAAATCTTGTATCAGTGCAGCAGGAACCTTGCAGCCAATGGGAGGAGGAAATTCAATATACTGGATTTTTAGAATTGGTGTCCATATTATCGGTGGCTTTGACAATTTATAGGTAAAGCCCAAAGGAGCCTTCTGATATTTTGTAACAGCTCAGCATGCAATCTCTGAAACATACAACACTTTTCTGAAGTTATCCACTCAAATGCCTGTGTATTGTTTTATATTAAGAACAGTTTTACACTAAGCATATTCTTTGTCAAATTAGTTGAAAGATTAGCATGTGATTAATCACTGTATCCTAAAGCATATGCACTAGGAGGTGGAATTAAGGTTCCTCTGACACTGGCTCCATTCACAGCCATAAGCATGTCAAGTAAGGCCTGACTCAGCAAGGTCCTTAAGCATGTGTCTAACTTTAAATAGGCTAATAGTCACAGAAGTCAATGGGACTACTCACCTGCTTCAAGTTAAGCTTTTTCTGGATTGGTGCCAATTCTGCCATCAACACACAGAGGAACCATCAATTTGCACTTAAAGGTCAGAATCTGACCTTTCAGCCAAACTTCCCATCAGTAAAATGGTAGAGCTGGTTCAACCATTAATTTATTAAATTAACCCCAGTAAATTATGACAGGTTTACTATTCCTCAAGACATGCTGAGGGGCTGGAGTCAAGGTTCTGCTCCTTCTTGGCCATCTGCATGTGGGGGAAATGTAGCAGTTCTGTGCAGCACACAGGAAATAGTGGGATGGCACATAGATACAAGGGAGTAAGGGGGTGTTTTACATCCCCTCTATTTCCTTGCACTCATGTGCAGGAGAGGCCACAATCTGGTCTGACATTTGTGTTTTGTGGTTGGTTGTCCAAGTTGCATAAGAATGGTACTGCTCTTTAAAAAGACAAATACCAAACCACAAATAAAAAATAATGCACGTATGGCACTAAGTTTTAGACAAATTGTATGTATTGATTAATAATTTCATGGATGCTCGGCAGCAGTGCAAATTGTCATGACTTCCTAATATGATTCCAACATTCATAACAACTGAACTTGGGGCTTTTATTTGCAAAAATACTTATGAATCGGAGTTCGGTTATTCGACTAACTCTTGTAATAGGCTCAGAATACTTAAGTATTTCAAGACTTTTATGAGCATTAATTACTTAATGTCATACAGCACTTTGAAAATAAATGTCAGGTAAATGCTGAGGATGATCATATTGTGTCTCCTTCCTTGAGGCACTGTTCTGTGGTTTCCCATTGTTATGCTGAGAGAGTGAGGGGGAAAAAAATTCCCTGTGGACTTGTCAACTCTACCCCTTCATGTTTTAGAGTGTCAACCTAACACAATATTCTACCTTCCACAGAGTAAGCATCCTGCATCTGCAGTTCTCCTAGAGATTTTGAAAATCCATGCCTTGCTCTTTTTGCATCAGCATAGGACACTATAACCACACCATTACGTTGGACTATTACTGAATTGTTGATGAGAAGTAATTTCTGTTCCTGTCCAACAGTCACTTTTCTGACACATTACATTCTGATACATTTTAAAAGTACCCAAAGGTATTAATGTACATTATAGATGAATCACCTCTAACTATTGTTTTTAAGATATAGAGGTGGAAAACCATGTCTGAA
Source organism: Emydura macquarii macquarii (assembly GCF_026122565.2). NCBI lineage: Eukaryota > Metazoa > Chordata > Testudines > Chelidae > Emydura > Emydura macquarii. The sequence continues at coordinate 4,689,224 of NW_027130155.1, read as the reverse complement.
ACCATAACACTGCCCTCTTTTCTGAGTTATTTAAATAGCAAATTATGTAAATTTATTATTTCAACTGGAGCTAGTCTGACTCATCCAGAAACATTTGTGTGTGCTTGGTATGAGACACGTATAAGTGAAGAAAACATTTATACAGTGGCCAGAACACTTCCAACTTTGGCAAGAAAGTGCTTACTGACTTTATGATTAAAACCAGACAAGAAGTGAGTCTACAAGGATAAAAACTCATGGTGCTCTATTTAGGAAATAAAAGAAGGTGCAGTAAAAATAGAATAAAATGCATCTGCCACAGTCTTAGTTGAACTCCCCTTGCTAGACACTGGCTGTATTTGGATCCCAGCACTGGATCCTGTGTGCTTTATATGCAGGTACTGCCTGTGTCCTCTCAGGCTCACTACTGCATTGCAGACTTCCTGTCTGATACCACTTCTAGGGGGTGGGAGTCTGTGAACTATCTGTCCTGGTCACACAGCCTCCTCAGAGCACCAAGTACTCTGCAGGTACTCTGGATTATAGTTTAATCCTTCAGGAACATGTGATAATTGAAGCAAGTAACACACAGACTTTGCAGAGGGATTTCTAATGCAAACACACTGTACACGTAGACAAATCACAAGTTACTTATCCATGGAAAATAAAAACTGCACACAAAAACCCTGCTCAATCTCCTCACCACTCTCAAGTGTTGTTTGGGATTTAATCCATGTCTTTTCCAGGACCCCCTCTGTTCATTCCTTCCTCATGCCCAGTTTTGCCTTCTTGTTCTGGTTGGTTAGCCTGCTACCAAGAGTGGGCCTTGTCCTTTTTTTATATCTTGAGATCCTTCTATTTTGTAACAGCTGAGTATGAAATCTCTGAAGGCCTCAAAGCCTTTACCAGGTGATCAAGGTCCCGCCTCAGGCAATCTGTTGCTTGGTTATTGTTCATCTGGAGTCCAGGCTGGAGAAACTCTCTTTAGCAAACCCATTATATTACCAAGGCAAAGTAATTTCATGGTAACAACCCTTCATTGCTCAGCATTGTTCAGCTTGTGTCAATACCCCTTGGAATTTCAGTCCAAGATGGAGGTAAAAAGAAAACAGGGAAGGTACAGGATAGTCTTACAAACAAAAGAGAGCTCACTAAACAAAATGAAGTTTGTAGTTTGGTAAAGATGCCAACTAAATTGTCATAGCATAGTTTTTATTAAATTGCATGTAGAAAGACCCTTGAGAGACTGTGTGAGAGATGAATGCAGAATTGTCTACTTAATGGTTCTCTGTGCGTTTAATGTGACCTTGAGAAAATCATTCTCTGTTAATAGAAAGTAATTAAAGGCATAGGAGAGTTATCAGTTTTGCTGGCTCATTATACAGGAAAACATTTTCTAATTTATCTTTTTTAAAGCCTAGATTTGTGCGGGGAATGGGTGTCAAAAACCTGGGTGCAACTCTCAGTTTATGTAACAAATTGCTGTGTGAATTTGGGCAAGTGATTTAACCTTTCTGTATCTCAGATTCACACCCCCACATAATAAGGGGAATTCACACCTGCCCCAATAAGAAGGGGATAATGATACTTACCCACATTTGTAAAAAGTTTTGGAGTTCTTCAGGGGAAAAGGTCTACACAAGAGCTATGTATTATTTTGATCTAATTTAACACATCTGATTTTTCCAGTGTAAATACATGGTGTGAATTGCCATAATGTCTAGGCGCCAGTCACAATTGGCTCACTGGTGCCTGAAAAGTTCAGCCCTGCAGTGAGGATAGCTTCTTAGTGTTTAGGAGGAGTGCACAATCTTCACCAGCCTTAAGAGAAAATGAACAGGATGATATGCAAAATGTCTCCAAAGAGGCAGGTGTGTGTGTGTGTGTGTGTGTGTGTGTGAGAGAGAGAGAGAGAGATGAAAATTTGGCACAGCTCTTCAAAGTATTAGCTGAGAGCTCATCTAGACAGATTTTGTCAAGCAAATTGAACGCTTAAAAGCTAAGTGATGTCTAACTGAACACAATATGCTGTATTACAAGATAACCATCAGTAAGATGATATACTGAATGCATCACTACACTGTATTAGTGATTGGCACCAAATTTTAGGTCTAGAATATCTGAATGGTAAATGTCTCAGGCTTCATAATATCTGTTTAAAAATCAATATTCAGTATAATGCAAACAAAATTTTTATCAGCTCAGTAAGGCTGAGTAGTAGTAACAACGCAGTATCCATGTTTGGTAAGGTACAGGGTACCAAAAATAAAACTGTTTCTGGTTTCTTTAAGAAAGAAGGGCATCTGTCAAGTATTTTGGATGGTAGCAGACATGGCAAGGAAAGAGCACTTCAGAATGTTAGAATATCAAAACTGCTTGGCTGAAAGCTAATCAATTATTACTCTTTTTTCATAATTTCACTTTGCATAATCCCATTTTTCTGATTTAAATGGTGCATTACAGTTATTTTGGGTACTTCTACTGTAGAGTAACTTGAGAATAAAAAAACATTAAAAATTTTAAGAACTGCATTAAAATAAAGTTTAGCATCAGACAGAATTAAATGTGGGAAATTCAGAATATAGACTGTCAGTCAATGCTACCTCACCTTGTAACACTGAGGTATGACATCTTGTAGCATTTACTTTAATGCCACCAGTTACTTTGCATCCCTAGTACTGCTACATTATCAAGGCACTTATGAGTCAGTTTCCAATTTCATTTTGAAGAATTTATATGCTAAATGCTCCAGATAAGTAGAATATAAAGGGACACACAAGACTATTTCTAAAGTTAATAATCTATTGGTTTTTTTTCTGGGTGTTCTGTTGTGAACCTACCAAATTTTGACAGCTCCATCCTACTAATGATTCATAGATTTTAAAGGCCAGAAGGGACCATTAAATCATCTAGTGTGACCGCCTGTCTAAAACAACCCATCAAAATTCTCCCAGTTACTTTTATATTGAGCCCCGCTTAATGTCACATCCACCATTGAACATGGAGACTGGAACCCAGGAAAGAAGAAAAGAGAGAAAGAAAAGGTAACTCCCATTTTGTTTTCAAAGTTGCATGTATTTTAACTTTTCTTCTTTTAATATCCTTCTCTAATACCCTACAGGGCATAAATTATAATGGGCCAAATCCTAAGGTCCTTATCCAGTTCTTGTTACACCCTGACTTGGGCAAAACTCCCATTAGAGTCAATGACAGTTTTGCCTGAGTAAGAACAGAGTGAAATTTTACTTTATTTTTAAAGTTAGACCCAATAAAATCTCATTTTATGTGGTATCTTTCCTCAACTGGAAGATCCCGAAGTCCTATATATGATACAAATACATGTATAAAAACTAATTTGCCCTCACTCCCTATGGGATGGAATGCAATAGCTTTTAACAGCCCTTAGTAGTGCTACACATGAATAAAAGAATTATCAAAGAGTACTAAAAACTCAAGAATATATTGCAAAAAACAAGTGAGACGTAACTTGTTTATACAGATAGGATGTGGGGATGTTAAATGTGGAATATGTTATGTGAGACTAAATGAATGCCAATTCATTACACTAACTAGAAGCCTATGTCTTGGGTCAAAGCAAACTTTTTAAAACATCTTGCATCTTTTGTTTGAGAGTCCAAATTTATCATCATTGCACTGATTATCAGTCTTCTTCTTTGTATGGCTGATGTAAATGTAGAGCAACAACTATAATTTTACATTAAGATGGTTAAGTCAGTAGCAGAGTATATTGCTGTGATGCCTCCTTTATATTTGTGAATTGGCCATTGAGTTGGTATATGTTCCATGGTCTGTTCTGGGTGATCACAGTTGCATACTGGAGAGTCTTTAATTTTCCACTTGTGCAGCAAGTATCAGCATCTGTCATGGTTTGTGCAGATGCGGTTTAGGGTTGCCCTGAGCTTCATGGGAGATCAAAGCCAGGGATCTTCTGTATCGGGTCTTTCACAGGGTGTTTGTTTATGACTTCTTGTGAACTTCATTCGGGTTTCCAAGCTTCATCAGAGTTAAAGTTGCATTGTTGAAGGCTAAATGTGTGGGTCCAAAATGGCTTATGCGACTTTAAGCGGTGGTGAGGGATGTTATTAAGGTCCTGGTAGATGGAAAGACGTTCATTTTCCACGATCCTCTAGAACTCCTGAAGGGTTGCAGCATCGCGGTGAATGGATGGGGGAGCAATGTGTGATGGTACCGGCAGCCAAGGTGTTGGGTTGACTTGAGGATTCCAGTGATGCACCGTACTGCATTGTTCAGCTGGACATCACCAAGTCGAGTATGACCATTTCTGGTCCACCACTGGTGCACAATACTTGGCTACTGAGTACAGAAGGGCCATCGCTGATGTCCATAACACTGATGCTGATCCCCCTTCTGCTTGCCAGTTTCTGTACCAGGTTGACCCTTGTCTTCATCTTGACAGCTACCTTCTTCAGGTGGTCGTGGAAGGTTAGCCTGAGACCCAGCTAGATTATCAATAAAAAATAGATACATTGTCCATAAAAGAAGGGGGAGAAAGTAGAAATTCTCTACACACATAATAATGTTGAAATATGGAGAGTAGAAAGAAAACTTTAAAAGTCGCCTCAATACATAGCAAGTAGTAATGTTTATTATTGGGGAAATAAAAATGTAGGAAGCAGAATAGCTCAGCATTTCAGCTTATGCATATTTCTTCCTTTGTCAAAGGACAGCTAAGTATTCCTACAAAAACAGTCTAGCAAATAGCAAATCACACTACAGTGTTAATCCCTGATAATGATTTCCCATCAGTAATCCTGTGTGGTTCTGTATTAGTGCCACTAATGTATTCTTTTTATTGTCTCTGTTCCAATTATTTCACTTTGTCTGAATATCCCTTCTTTTTTTTCTTTTTTCTCTGTAAGTGTACCAGTTCCACCAGTGGCATATATAGAGATCCATTTAAGGATTCCCAACAGGACATCATCAGGAATTAATATTATCCAGTGATTTATTATTTTGTAGACACATTTTTGCAAGAATATTTGGCTGTTCTACCTTAAAAATGGAAGAAATATGCATAAACGTGGAAGCATTCTGCTTACCACATTTTTTTAAGTTTATTTTTTTTTATTTCTCTGGTAATAAATTGTGTTACTAGTCAAATGAATCTCTAAAAACTATTTCCTTTTTATGGCAAGTAACTGTTGGCTTTAAAAAAACAAAACAACATATTAAAACTACTGAGGTTTTTTGGGGGAGGCATTTTGATCATTTTCCTGTTAAAGTGTTTATGTCTATCCTCTGACATTACAGCTCCCAAAATACTCAAATTTTGGCACAGAGCATGGATTGCGTTTTGTTCTCTAAACTAGTGAGAACAAGAAAGGAAGAATATGCCTAAACATTTAGTTGTAATCAGCTGTATGATATCCTTTTTTTGATTTTTCCAAACAAAAGGTCATCTTTTCCTCTTGATCTTTGTGTAGAACTCCTGTTGAGCTCAGCAGGCATGCCGCAGATGGAATGACGGTAGAACTTGGCTATTTACAAAAATATTTGTTAAATGACATCTACGGTAGCAGGAAACAGACTCTGAAGTATTTAACAGCATAAACCATTGTCCTAGAAATATTGTGTTTCTTTTGCTGCTGCAGAGGGTACTGTACAGTGTGCAGAACCATGTATTTCAGCCTGCTAAAACATTTGTAACAAAAACTTAGGCTGGTCAACATTAGCTTGCTAGAGATTCATCACAATCTACCAAAACTCTCCTGTTCAAGCCAGGACTGTGCAGAAAGCCATAAAAGGGAAGGAATATAATTTCATTTGCTGGCTCATCCTGCTGAAATGCTAAAATGAGCGAGTAACTGAAATTGTTTCTGCCAGATCTAACAGAAGGAGTGTGAAACAATATATACAAAATGTGTAAGTTAATGTAACATTTTCTTTAGCTGGAGTGATAGTGCTACTATCATGGGACCTTCTGAACTTCCACGTTAAAAGAAAAAACGTATTCTCTTGATTTCTTTTAGTTTAAAACATTTGGGTTACTTTGATGTACGTTTATGTTCTATTAATTAAAATGAAATGATATTGTAATTTACTACAGGCTTTTTTCAATTTAAGATTATATTTTAATTCTGACATTAGTTCATTCTTTCTCATTGACAAGAATTATGCTTACTAGTATTTCCTATTGTGTAAGTACTTTTAGTATTACTATCCATTAAATGCCATTACTTTATAGGAAATTAATTTACACTTACTCGGCTGTTGTTAGAAAGCAATAAAACACTGTTAAAGTGATTCAACAAAATCAATACACAAACAAATTGTTGTGTTTTAAATTATGATAAAGATCCATTAGCAAACATCGTATTTCTTAAAAGTGCTGTATATAGAAATAGTTGCTGTGTACTTTCAGTGTGCAGGGGACAGTTTTGTAACAACATACTTTGTAAAATGTGATTGCTTTGGATCCCATAAAAATAAAATCTTCTGAATCAAGGGAAACACTTTGATAAAATGCCAAAATGCTAAGCTTTTTAACAGAATACAGTGTTTACTTAGTTTATTGTTAATACAGCAGCATGAATACTTTTAGTTAAATATTAAAAGTGACTAATAAGTGGCTGGGTACAATGTCATATCATGAAGTACTTGTTAGTTTCTAAATATGGCTGTTAAACTATTTGTCACTTAGCCTTTTACATTGTAATTAGACTGGTATATTTAATCTCTAAGTATTAAGCAGCATCTTATTTTACTTGTAAAAATAAAAAGTCAGATAGTTTGACTAGACAAATTTGTATTTATTTTTCTTAATTTTGTATTTACTTTAAAGGGGGAATGGAGAGGTGAAGGAAATGCTGAAATGTACATCTCAGTACATGAGTGAAATCCAAAGTACAGTAGAACCTCGGTTACGAACACCTCAGGAATGGGGGTTGTTTGTAACTCTGAAATGTTCGTAACTCTGAACAAAATGTTATGGTTGTTCTTTCAAAAGTTTACAACTGAACTTTGACGTAATACAGCTTTGAAACTTTACTACACAGAAGAAAGATGCTGCTTTTAACCATCTTAATTTAAATGAAACAAGCACAGAAAGCTTCCTTACCTCGTCAAATCATTTTTTAAACATTCCCTTTATATTTTTAGTAGTTCACGTTTAATGCATTACTGTACTGTACTATATTTGACTTTATTTTTTTTTTATTTTTATTTTTTGGTCTCTGCTGCTGCCTGATTATGTACGTCCAGTTCCAAAGGAGGTGTGTGATTGATTAGAGACCCAAGTGTCAACCCTGCGTTGCATTAAAGAAAACGAAGTCTTTGTTGATCGAAAACATGATTTGCTACTGCAGGCACAGTGTGAGGAAAATTCAGAGAAGACAGTGCAGGGGAAACTGAAGAATGGGGAAGAAAATTGGCAGCATGTGACCTCCCGAAGAAAGAGAAACTACATGCCCACCATGCAGATAGAGGTAAAGAATCGTTTTCAGGCTCTCTGCACAGGTACTACAGTGGAGAACGATTTGGAAGACTCATCTGAGGCAATGGATCAGAAGGAGACCCTGTTGATCAGAAGGCAAGGGATGCATTGTCCTAGGGATGGGGTTCCACAACCACCACTCCCAAGAGGAAGAGAAGGGTGATGGTGGTCGGGGACTCCCTCCTAAGGGGGACGGAGTCATCCATCTGCCATCCGGACCGGGAAACTAGAGAAATGTGCTGCTTGCCTGGAGCTAGGATTCAGGATGTGATGGAGAGACTGCCGAGACTCATCAAGTCCTCAGACCGCTACCCCTTCCTACTTCTCCACGTGGGCACCAACAACACTGTCAAGAACGATCTTGAGCGGATCACTGCAGACTATGTGGCTCTGGGAAGAAGGATAAAGGAGTTTGAAGTGCAAGTGGTGTTCTCATCCATCCTCCCTGTTGAAGGAAAAGGCCCAGGTAGGGACCGTCACATTGCGGAAGTAAATGCGTAGTTATGCAGGTGGTGTCGGAGAGAGGGCTTTGGATTCTTCGATCATGGGATGTTGTTCCAGGAAGAAGGATTACTAGGAAGAGACGGGATTCACCTAACGAAGAAAGGGAAGAGTATCTTTGTGGACAGGCTGGCTAACCTAGTGAGGAGGGCTTTAAACTAGGTTCGATGGGGGATGGAGACCTAAGCCCGAAGGTAAGTGGGATATCACAAGGAAGCAGAAGAAGGAGGATGCAGCAGGGAAGGCCTCCTGATTCATACTAAGAAAGTAGGCAATTGGCTAGTTATCTCAAGTGCCTATACACAAATGCAAGAAGCCTGGGAAACAAGCAGGAGGAATTGGAAGTCAAGAAACTATGACATGATTGGAATAACTGAGACTTGGTGGAGTAACTCACATAACTGGAGCACTGTCATGGATGGGTATAAACTGTTCAGGAAGGACAGGCAGAGGCGAAAGTGTGGAGTTGCACTGTAGGTAAGAGAGCTCTATGATTGCTCTGAGCTCCAGTATGAAACTGGAGATAAGCCAGTTGAGAGTCTCTGGGTTAAGCTTAGAAGCAAGAACAATAAGGGTGATATCGTGGTGGGTGTCTGTTACAGACCACCAGACCAGGAGGACGAGGTAGATGAGGCTTTCTTCAGTCAACTAGGGAAGGTTTCCAGTTCACAGGACCTGATTCTCATGGGGGACTTCAATCACTCTGACATCTGCTGGAAGAGCAATACAGCAGAGCACAAACACTCCAGGAAGTTTTTGGAGAGTGTCGCAGACAATTTCCTGGTGCAAGTGCTGGAGCAACCAACTAGGGGCTGTGCTTCTCTTGACCTGCTGCTCACAAACAGGGAAGATTTGGTAGGGGAAGTAGAAATGGGTGGCAACCTAGGCAGCAGTGACCATGAGATGGTCAAGTTCAGGATCCTGAAGAAAGGAGAACAGCAGGATACGGACCATGGACTTCAGAAAAGCAGACTTTGACTCCCTCAGGGAGCTCATGGGCAGGATCCCCTGGGAGGCTAATATGAGGGGGAAAGGAATCCAAGAGAGCTGGCTGTATTTTCAAGAAACCTTATTGAGGGCACAGGAACAAACCATCCCGATGTGCAGAAAGAATTGCAAATATGGTAGGCATCCAGCTTGGCTTAACAAAGAAGTCTTTGGTGAACTTAAACACAAAAAAGAAGCTTACAAGAAGTGGAAGCTTGGTCAGATGATTAGGGAGGAGTATAAAATGTTGCTCGAACATGCAGGAATGAAATCAGGAAGGCCAAAGCACAACTGGAGTTGCAGCTAGCAAGGGACGTGAAGGGGAACAAGAAGGGTTTCTACAGGTTTGTTACCAACAAGAGGAAGATTAGGGAAAGTGTGGGCCCCTTACAGAATGGGGGAGGCAACCTAGTGACAGAGGATGTGGAGAAAGCTGAGGTACTCAATGCCTTTTTTGCCTCTGTGTTCACAGACAAGGTCAGCTCCCAGACGACTGCACTGGGCGGCACAGAATGGGAAGGAGGTGAACATCCTGCAGTGCTGAAGGAACAGGTCCAAGACTATTTAGAAAGATTGGACATACACAAGTCTATAGGGCCAGATGCAATGCACCCAAGGGTGCTGAGGGAGTTGGCTGATGTGATTTCAGAGCCATTGGCTATTATCTTTGAAAGCTCGTGGCAATTGGGGGAGGTCCTTGATGACTGGAAAAAAGCAAATATGGTGCCCATCTTCAAGAAAGGGAGGAAAGAGGATCCAGGGAACTACAGACCGGTCAGCCTGACCTCAATCCCTGGAAAAATCATGGAGCAGGTCCTCAAGGAATCCATTTTAAGGCACTTGGAAGAGAGGAAGGTGATCAGGAACAGTCAACATGGATTCACCAAGGGAAAGTCATGCCTGACCAACCTGATTGCTTTCTATAAAGAGATGACTGGATCTGTGGATGTGGGGTAAGCGGTGGACGTGATATACCTTGACTTTAGCAAAGCTTTTGATACGGTCTCTCACAGTATTCTTATCAGCAAGTTAAAGAAGTATGGGTTGGATGAATGGACTATAAAATGGATAGAGAACTGGCTAGAGCAAAGGGCTCAACGAGTAGTGATCAATGGCTCCATGTCTAGCTGGCAGCCGGTCACAAGCGGAGTGCCCCTAGGGCCGGTTTTGTTCAACATCTTCATTAATGATCTAGAGGATGGGGTAGATTGCACCCTCAGCAAGTTTGCAGAAGACACTAAGCTAGGGGGAGTGGTAGATACCCTGGAAGGTAGGGATAGGATACAGAAGGACCTAAAAAAATTGGAGGATTGGGCCAAAAGAAATCTGATGAGGTTCAACAAGGACAAGTGCAGAATCCTGCACTTTGGACGGAAGAATCCCATACACAGCTACAGACTGGGAACCGACGAGCTAGGCAGCAGTTCTGCAGAAAAGGACCTGGGGGTAACAGTGGATAAGGAGCTGGATATGATTCAGCAGTGTGCCCTGGTTGCCAAGAAGGCTAATAGCATATTAGGCTGCATTAGTAGGAGCATTGCCAGCAGATCGCGGGAAGTGATTATTCCCCTCTATTCGGCATTGGTGAGGCCACATTTGGAGTATTGTGTCCAGTTTTGGGCCCCCCACTACAAAAAGGATGAGGAAAAGTTGGAGAGAGTCCAGCGGAGGGCAACAAAAATGATTAGAGGACTGGAGCACAAGACTTATGAGGAGAGGCTGAGAGAACTAGGCTTGTTTAGTCTGCAGAAGAGAAGAATGAGGGGAGATTTGATAGCAGCCTTTAACTACATGAAAGGGGGTTCCAGGGAGGATGGAGCTTGGCTGTTCTCAGTGGTGGCAGATGACAGAACAAGGAGCAACAGTCTCAAATTGCAGTGGGGGAGAGCTAGGTTGGACATTAAGAAAAAGTTTTTCACGAGGAGGGTGGTGAAGCACTGGAATGGGTTACCTAGAGAGGTGGTAGAATCTCCATCTTTAGAGGTCTTTAAATTGCGGCTTGACAAAACCCTCGCTGGGATTATTTAGCTGAGGTTAGTCCTGCTTTGAGCAGGGGGTTAGACTAGATGGCCTCCTGAGGTCCCTTCCAACTATATGATTCTATGGTCAGTTCGTGACTCTAAGGTTTTACTGTATAACTATTTAGTCAGTGTGGGTCATGGCTTGCCTTGCACTGCATGGATCAGAGGGACAGAGACTTTGTCTTCACATTCCTTCCCTGCAAAATCAGAACATATTTACTTCTGAGTCTTCAGGAGATCACCAGGGTGAGTGGAGCTCAGCTTCCATGATGGTTGATGCACAATGACTCTCAAGGGTTATTATCTGCCAGTTGGGGATGAGTCCAGGTCATCAGCCAACCCCACATTGGAGTTGGCAATTGAACACTAATCCTGTTGAAAGAAGAAATAAGGTACATGCAAAATGTCATTCCAACTCCCCTTGGACCACCCTGACCCTGAGCCCATCCTGCCTTTTATTAAATATGGAGCTGACAGTATTTTCTTTCCTACTCCTCCACTGTGCCCCTGTACATCTATTGATTAGGGACCTATTCTGACTGGTAGAGCTGTAGAGGGAGGAAGCTGTCCCTTAACATGGGGCCTGTTGACCCCCTCCTGTCATAAAATTCTTGGGGGATCTGGAGGAGTCTTCTTGAGGAGCCCCTTCTGGAGGTTCTGCCAATTCATCCCATGATAGTAGAGGGGAGGACAGTACTTGCCATCCTGTGACCTGGTGTGTCCTCAGGGATCTGCACAGATTCCAGGGCATTTATTGAAGCTCAGGGCAATCTGTATGCAGAGGCTCTGTACTCCCACACTGGCTCAGACCCAAAGGGTTTTCCATGTTCATCTCCTCTTTGTTGGCTCTGGCAGCAAAACTACATTGATGCCATGCTACCAGAGATAATATGGCTGCACTTGGAACTTCCTGGAGAGACCAGGAAGGCGTAGGCTGTATTTCTGTGGGTACTTCCAGAACAGTAACCCATAATGTCCAAGAAGTACCTAACAAGACTTTCGCCTATTGATTCACACCAGCAACTTCTAAATATGTATATTGTCATCCATTATAGATCTTCAGAATTATCCACGTACATTACTTAGATTTGACCAAGAATAACGTTGCTTGCAAATTTAGGATCTCTTCCAGTTAAAAAAGAAAATCAACAGAGTTATTTTTACAGTTTAAGTGAAATGCTTTACGTAAGACAACTAAGAAAATAACTCTTGATACATTAGAACTATTTTGGCTAAATAACTTTAAAAAAAACCCTCTCGCATTTGAGGCACAAAGGTACCTTTATTTATCCAGTTTCAGATAAAGTCTCTAAATGAAATGAAATTATTAGAGTATGAAGAATATCCCCAAATTAACTGATGTGATTCATCATACTCTGGTATATGTTTTAGCCTCTGGAAAGACTGTATAGTGTTCCATGTAGAGAATACACAAATCTCAAATGCAGTTGTGCATATTGTATCCTGGGGAAAAACCGAAGACTTTTGTTTTCATCATTGATGGTTTATTAGTATTATTGCTCAAGTGTTCAACTGATTTTTTTTTAAAAGTAGTTATAGGAACATAATTTCATTTATTTTTGTTTCATATAATTAACAGTAGGATATTCCTGGCATGCAAATAGGTATTTATCTTGCTTTGGAAGAGGAAAAATTTGAATAAAATTTGACAACAGAAAATACTTTCATTGTCTAATATCATTCATTTGTTGCCAGGCGAAAGGCTGTCTCTTGAAATGAACTTTCTGCCCATCATGTATCAAGGACCTGATACTTGGAATCCTTTATCCCTTAGAGCTTATTAAAAACTTATTTAAAAAAAAAAAAAAAAGAGTTCCAGGGTTTGGCTCTCATAGTAACCATCTTAGGTGCTTAGATGCTAGAGAGATGAGCTTGGTATAAATGAATGGGTAAATAGCTTGATATTTGTTATAGTTTTGCCATATTTTTTCCCTTATTTAGTAGCCATATGAAAGCTGTTCAGTAGTTGTAGAGTATATTGTTTATACTGGGGCTTTGGCTTAAATGTACTGGATGACTGAAGAAGGCTGTAAATTTAGAGTTAGATTAGTGGATATGAATATAAAAAGAGAAGCAAGCATGAGATACTTTTCTCTTTTTCTTGCTGATGATAGTTCCTTCTTAAAAGGGCCTATCAAGCTGTGTCTAATTAACATAACCTAGTGAAACTTTTGTGATAGATTTGATATATACCTGAAAAGAATGTTGTTATGCCAAGCTAAATCAATACTTGGAGAAACTCAGAGACTCTATTAAGAATTAATCTGTCCACTTTTAAATGTTATGTTAACTCTTCAGAGGATAAATGAATATATGTATGCATGAAGTTTTTCAAAGAATATATTCTCCAGCAACTAATGCTTGTGGAGAGTCTACCAGGCTATTTGTCACCTAAACTAGTTCTGCTATATTGTAGCCAAAATTCTCATTGAATCACTTATGAAATTGCAGTTGCAAAAACCAGGATAAATGTGTGCAAATCAGAACTACATATTGTGGTATGTTTTGTGCAAGAGATGGTCTATGTATCCATATTTGTCTGTTCACTTCTGTTAGGGAATTTAAGTTGCAATAAAGACAACTATGCAGCCAAATATGGGAAATGCATCAGGTTGAGAAAACATCCTCTGCAGCACATAGAAGTCCCATAATACTGTAACCAAACTTTTAATTGCTAGCCTGGAATATCCATTTGGCAGAAAAAGCCATACTAGAGTTGTGGCAGCAACCACCAGGCAAGTTGTTAAGAATTAGACCTGTCCAAAAAACTTCAAACCATTAGAAAATGTGAAAAAAGGGGGGGGGGGCAGGTGTTTGGATTTTTTTGTTTTGTTCTGTTTTGTTTTTTTTAATTTTTCACTCCTTCCTCCCTTTGCACTCTGGATTAACTCTAGTGGAAATACATGCATATGAGAAACACCATTTGATCATTTACCACCATACTTTCACCGATCAGTAATTCTGGTTATTTTCACTGTGGTGGTGGTGGGGGGGGGGGTGTGTAGTTCTTCAGTGCCACACCGAATATGGTAATTCTAGATCAGTTTGTTTTCATGGCTGCCCCAATTAGCATCAGGCTATCTTAGGTATTTTTGGCACAACTCGCTTAACTGGCCATTCTGTGTTTGGAATGAAATTGGCAGTGGGGGAACCCTTGTCATGGTGAACCGTTATCCCCTGCAGTGTGGGCTTGGAAGGCAAGATTCCTGCCTATTTGGATGGTCTGCTCTGGGAAGCTGAAGAAATTTGGGAAATTCTAGATGGCTGTAAGGAAGAGTGCTGTTCAGTCTTCAGACCATCCTATCCATGATTTAGTAGGACTGTGTAATCAAATTTTGTACTCCATTGTTGATACAGTGGTCCTAAATGCTCTCTCCACCAGCTTCAACCTTAGAGAACATCATAGTTTACTGATGACCTGTGATGGATGAAGCAGGAAGGAAGACGTTAAGGGTAGTGGAAGTTTTAGGATTAATCTGATTAATGCTAATGAAATGGATTGAGGGAATAAAAAGATAAGGATATGAAATAAATGATGTTTCTAAAATCATTGAGATACTGAAATTTTTTACAATCTGCTTTAGCAGGAAAAATAAAAAACTGGATAACTAGGATGTTATGAAGACCTTCTAAAATAAGCTACTGATATTAGAGGCATGGAAGGAATATTTGGGAAATTCAGCTCTATCAGAAACACATCAGAAGGGCTGGAAAATGTGCATTTCAGTCTGTTAAGGAAATTAGCAAGTGAACTTGCTGTATCATTAACAATAATTTCTGAACTATTATGCATAACTGTGCAGGTGCTTGACTGCAGAAAAGCAAATATAGTACCAATCTTTAATCTGAAAAAAGAAAGGAAAAAATGATCCTGACCTCTAGTAAATTTAATTCCAGACCCTAGAAGAATAATGGAACAAATATTAAGATCAGAAAAATACTCAAGTACTAGGGGAAAATGGACCCATAGCAACAAGTGTTTATAATGAACAATTATATTTGCATTCTGGTCAGGCATTTGATACTGTCTCATGAAATCCTACTTGCAAAATGCATTTAATTTGCTATGGCTGTGAAAGCTTGCACATAGATTAAAAAGGGAATGATGGACCATAAACCACGACTAATTATCAGTGGGTATTCAGTGTGGTGCCACAGTAATGTGGGTTAGATCCAATCTTGTTTGACATCTTTATTAATGATCTGGAAGTGGAGGGTAATAAAATTATGAGATGATACTAACTGGGTAGATACTGAAAACACCATTGGGCCAGGAATATTTGAAACACAGACAGGGCAGCACAAATTAAGATTCAGCTTGAAAAACAGAAACTAATATATCTAAGGGTAGATGATCAGATTATCAGGTAGATGATCATGGCAAAGAGAAACCTGCTGTGATGGGGTGTATAAATGCCACACTGGTTAACCATGGGTTAACAGGAGCCAGAGTCCAGTTAGGCCATTGGAGAGGTGTTAGGCATAATTAATGAAGGAAGGAGGGCAGGGTGGTGGAAATAAGGCCAGGGAGGAGAGACAGGAAATAGGTAGCTAGGAATTTCCTCTCTTGGGCTAAAGGCTGAGAGAAGCCTGGGAAGTTTGAAGCCTGGAGCTTGAACTAGAGGGTCCTGAGCCAGGAGGCCATCTGGGTGGCCAGAGGCAGTGAAGCCTGGGCTAGGAGAAAGCTGGAGGCAGTAAAGTCCAAGAGGCTGAAATAGTAAAGCCTAAGGGGTATTTGGAACTGAAGTTTGTGGGTCTTCAAGGAGAAAGAGAAGAACTCTGCAGTCACTCTTTGGGGAGAAGGGGATTAGAGAGTAGAAAGACCTGTGGGGCACAGGAAGGGCTGCAGGATGAGGAGGAAGCCTGGGGAGGGAAGACACAGGGTTGGAGCAAGCTCCTGTGGCTGACCCTGAGACAAGGGTAGGAATGGGATCTGTGGAGAAAAGCACTGGGCAGTGTTGGCTGTTACAAAGAGCCCAGGAAGGGGTGGGGAGAAAGACCTGAAGAAAGTCTAATGGTAGGATGGAGTCCAAGCAGGCAGCGGCAAGATGTCTAACAGAGTAGGCTTTGGCTGCTCATCCCAGGGTCCTTGGACTGGAATCAAGTGTAGACTGGGCCTGGGTTCCCCTACCTTCCACTGAAAAGGTGGCATGAGGATCCCTGATGTAAGGGGAAAAGGACAATTCAAAACCTGGAGAGGAGGAAGTAAGGATTACTTGGACCAAAGGCAACAGCCAAAGACCTGGCACAAGGTCTTAGAATTATTTGTTGGACTTTGTTACCCCAGAAACAAAAACCATGACCTGGTCAGAGGGCTGAGTCTTGAGAAGAGGCAGACTGGGGGCCACCCTCAGCAGAGGCTCTAGACAAAAAACAGCTCCTACGCCATGCCTGGCCAGGAGGGGTCACGCCAGTGGTGAGTCAACTTTTTTTACTTTTTTATGCTGGTTTGGAAAGCAGCAATTCTGAAACTGATCTAGGTCTGATAGTAATCACCAAGTTAGATATTAATTTGCAGTGTAATAAAGCAGCCAAAAAGGCCAACATGATTTTTTGGCTGCATCCTCAGGGAATGGACTCATTTAGTAGGCAGGTGAAAGTTTCTCCTCAGTACATTTATAGTGGGATGGCAGCTGGAATATTGGGTTGAGTTCTGGGCACAACAAAACCAAAAAGATATTAACAAATTGGAGGGAGATCAGAGAAAAGCAAAATAAGATAAGGGTTAAAGGGAATGAGGAAAGTTTACAGGAGTTAAATATTTAATTTGGCTGAGCAATCACTAAAGCGGAACATGATAGCTGTCTAAAAGTATATGAAAGATGTGAACACCAAGGATGGAGAAGATTTATGTAAGCTATTGCTGGGGGGAAAGGGGAGGAACTAGCACTACTAGGGTGAAACTAAAAAAGGAACTTTAGTGTGAATATCTGGAAATACTTCCTGAGTAAGATATATTAAAATGTAGAGTCATCTCTTCAAGGAAGTGAAGAAAAACCCATCATTTGGCACATCTAAAACAAGACTGAACAAAATAGTAGAAAGTGTACTGTAGGAAACAATTGTTCTTTGGCATGGGGGTGGATTACATTGCCAAATATATTTTTTGCATAGCATCTTTAATATCTATGATTCTAAGATTTATTAGGCTTCTAAATTCAGCAGTATGTAATTGCACTGCCAGAGCGGTGTAAAGGGGCCTTGGTGTGAAGGAGAATGACAACTAAATGGTCAAAGAGCTCTTCCTTGAGAAGTTTAGCAATGACAGTGGTGTTATAATAACTATACACTATTCCTCAGAAAAGGATAAAAATACATTTGTCTGACAATCCATTTGTTTAAAGTCCTTGGGATTTCAGAGAAATGAGAATAAATAAATCATGATTTCTCAGAAAGAATTAGAATTTCTAGGATT
The DNA here is from genome assembly GCF_026122565.2 of Emydura macquarii macquarii. Classification (NCBI taxonomy): domain Eukaryota; kingdom Metazoa; phylum Chordata; order Testudines; family Chelidae; genus Emydura; species Emydura macquarii. The sequence goes on along the minus strand of NW_027130155.1, from coordinate 4,671,826 downwards.
TATGGTGCACTCCAAAATTATTATTCTCAATATCCCAATGATAGAGAGAGAATTTTAGACAAATGTCAGCTAATACTGCAGTTTGAAAAGGATATCTCAATGGAGGCTGTGGTGGTAGGTAGATGCTGTTGTTTTGATACTAATAAATACCTAAGAGACAGATTGCCTAGTATCCTTACCAGCCTCTCCCACAGTAGCTTAATATTTACAGAGCCCCTCAACCTTTACTACTGAGACAGCAAGTAATAAATACAAATTAGAAAAATGTAGTGGATCTGTATTCACAAGCCAATTTAGTTAGAATATCAGACCAAACACATTATCTTGATTTCACCTTCTACTTATCTTCTACAGTATTAAGAAATAAATGCCCCACAAAAAGGCTGAGTTGCCTCTTTTAAACACTACACTTACACTGGCATTTGTTCAAGGAGTAAAGTAGTTTTGAATATAAATAGATTAGAAATATTAGCTGTTAGGAGGGGTTTCAGTCAGTTCCTGCAAAACTCCCTCTAGCTCAGAACCAGTGTGCTGAAAGACAACAGTAATCACTATTTAAATTGTACATAGAATATACCCAATCCCCTGGGCTCCAAATGGTATACTGCTTGAGCTAAGAAAATCTCCAATAGGTATCAGTGGTAGGAAGCAATTTACCTTCTAAAATATAAATCGCAAGAGGGCAGTGATGCTTATAATAATTCACTTTATACTTGTGCTTTCCATCTAAATGATCTCAAAGTTACATATTCCTCTCATTTTGACAAACACCATCCTTGACCATGTGGGGTTCAGAAGATTCAAATCCCACAGTTGAGACCAGTCTGTAATAAATTAGGTGCAGCATAGCCATGGCATAGCTCATGACTCTGATGTCTATACAGATATGTGATACATGGAATTATGAGTGTGGACAGTTGAACAATTACACAAACAAAAAAGAGGGTACAAGAAAGTTCTTCTCTGCCCCCAATTAGAGTTAGAAAACTGCTTTTTGTATAAAAATCACTGGTTCCTGCTATCAGTTCACTTGCCAGGAAAGGAAAACTTTGTTCCTCATTTTGGATCTGCTTGACATGTGATAGAGCAGGAAAAAAGCTGTTGTCTCGAAACATTGAGATGAAAATGATTAGAAAAGGGATGATTTATCTCTAGACTGGAGAGAAGAGAGATTATCCATATGTTTCCCACATTTCCTCTCATTCAGATAACTGTTTCCAAATTAATCAAGGAGTCCCTTCTCTTTTTTACAAAAACCAAACCAAACAAGCCTCCCTAACTGATTATTGTTAATCATTGGTGCCTAAGTAGAGAGAGACAAAATGCATGTAGACTGTTTTAAAAAAAAAAAAAAAAAAGGCAGGGATCAGCAATCTGACCAGAATGTCACTCAGTTTTTTAAAGAAAATACTAAGGGCACTGATCTATTTATTAAGAAGGAGCGGGAGGGAAATGAACAGTCCAGGATCAATTTCATACCAGTGATAACAGGCTGTTTTTTCCTCCATCATCCCCCAGGGAAGAGAATTAGAAATAAAACAAGTTATAGAAAATATTTTCTTAGCTCTTATGTTTTACTTCATTCAAAATCAAATTATATTATTACTAACTCTGAAACCATGTGGCTGTACTTTTTCACTATTTGAAGAAAAAAGCACACAGAAAATTCAACATACGGACTTGTAATTTGAACACATCAGCTGTACTTCCCTTTTCCTACAGTCGTGAATTATCTCTCTGATGCACATGTGTGCTTGCTGGCTCTCGCGTGCGCACACATGCAGTATTAAGCTTCCCTATAAAATAGGCCATATCCTCTTCTTGTCTAAGCTAAGAAATTACTATGTTGTCAATCTGCACTTTCCAGAAGATTTCAGCTAATTTCTTATCTGAAAAGATATAGAAACGGTTTCTATATTTTACCCTGAACTGGCCAGCAAAGCTGCTTCTTGCGTTTAAGTCCAGAAATATCTTATATGTTCCAAGAAGGCCTTCTTTTATCACTTGGATAATTGGTCCTATATCTGGGAGAGAAGTTAATCTGCTTCTTTTTATACTCGGTGGATTAGATTGTGCCTTTACAGCACTGACCTGGTGAGAGCTTCATTTTGGGTCCAAGGCTGGTAGAATTCTTTTGGGAGAATTTGGGCCATGGTGGCCCATGTATCATGTTCTTCTCACACCTAGGACCAGCTTTATTGATGCTAAAGGGAGATAGGATCATATATCATCCGGCCCCTTGCTAACTGCTTTGTGGAAGCTAGCACCAATGTTGGCACAAGCCTGGAGCTATCCTTGCTCTCTGTGCCAAAGGGCTGGAACTGTGTCTAATCCCCGTGTAGGGATGCACAGGGATCTTTGTGCCATTATTCCCCAAGGTGCATACTTGTGTAGGATCAGACTCAGAATGTGTTTGAGTCTTTCCCTACCTAAGGATTCTTGACTTACTGCAAAATTCTCACCCTAACGATTGGTCCCAGGCTCAACATTATCAAAGGGGCCTGTATATATTCCTATGAGGTACTTAGGTAGTAGAGAGCTGCACTCTTTGTTACTGAGGTGGGTTGAGCAGTATATTAGCCTGTTGCCTGTGATATGTGTGGGCAGCAGGGGGTGCCAGAGAGATTCCTCTGCCTCAATCACACATCGAAACTGGTGATAGATGTGTAGTCATGTTGCTTAATGCAGTACTGGAAGGCGCTCAGATACTAAGATGATGAGTGGTACAAAAACTTGTATAAAATAGTATAGAAAAGCATCAAATGGGCACTACATGGGGCTGATTTTCCTCTTGCACCAGTGGAAATTGGGCTTCTCCAGTTTTCCAATTTTCACTAAAATCAGTAGGGTTCTGCACATTGACGCCTGGTACATTCCCTGAAATTTTGATCAGAAGTGGAATTCAAAAGTTATCTCATAACAGACAAAGTTAGTTGCCATTGAGTTATGTGTAGGGTCTTGCTGCACTTAATTAAAGTCCAATTAAAGTCCCAATCCTGCAAGCTGCTGGAAACCTCCTGAGGGTGCTCACTACTTGTCAACTCTTAATGAAGTCATCAGGCATTGGGAATGCTAAACACCTCATGGGACTTGGCCTTAAATATTCAAGAAAATCCCGGATGTGCTCCCTCCATACATTCAAGTGTGCTGGAAGTGAGGAAACTTTATTGTGTTTCCTTAATTTCTGGTTTGTGCAGTTGTTATAATATGACAAAGCCGTGGATGGGATGATTTAGTTGGGGTTGGTCAGGGGTTTGAGCAGGGGGCTGGACCAGATGACTCCGACGTCCCTTCCAAACCTCATCTTCTATGATTCTTTGATTCCATGATAACATAGTCTGATAATATTTTAAGGACCAATATATTCGCAACCATTACCCATCTTAAACACTTTTGTCTAGGAATTTGTATGCCACTGTGGGCATATTGTTTATAAATGGCTGCTGATTATACTCATAAATTATGTTCCACACAGCAAAGGATTTAATAAGGCCATGTCATGGTACTAAAAGTAATGATAGTGGAGCATCAGGAAGTGGAAAGAGGTTCCAGAGTAGAAAATCTGTAGTAGCAAAAATGTTAACTTAAAAGTGCTTTTTTGGCATGCCAAGACCCTTCCCTGTTAACACTGTCCAATGATAAACGAAGAAAGGAAAATGCATATTATTATATAGTAGTTTATAAGCATTAAAATTTGCAGCACTAGAATTTGATTTGTTTTTTCAAGGAAAATATTAGCAAGAATATCCTGAAATCAACTTTGTGACATAATCTACCATATAGACATCATTCTATGGTACAACAATCATAACAGACAACTGAATTTTGAGACATAAATAGGTAGGTTGGAAAATGCTATGATACTTGATATTACAGGAGTAGTGGTGTTATAAATCAGCAGCCAGGAAAGGAAGAGAAATTTTGTTGCTCACAGGAACTGAATATGCAATACTTAAAGACAGACCATGAAATTACAGTCAGGGACTTATGTCAAGCAAAGAAATGTCTAAAGAATTCAAGCTTTTGATCAGTTTTTGTAACGATGGACTATTAAAAGAGTATAATTTTATGGTGGTATTTAGGAGGCACCCAGTAGAATTAGGGATGTTGTGGGTGACAGACACAAACTGTAACACAGGTGTGTTAGGCTTTCTAGCCCTCTTTGGCCAAGTAACCTTCAGAGATGTATTGGATTCAGAAGGGTCATCTATTTGGTTTTCTTCAGAGTCCACTTGTGATGATAGTTGCTACTGCTGATTTGTGAGGCAACAGAAACAACAACCACAAAAAAGATATAGGCTAATATAAGCCACTTACAGAATGAATAAAAATGAAAGAATATAATGTGACTTTGTATATTTGCTGAGCAAGGGCAGATTTCCATTGCTGATTAGCAATTCTATCTGGTTTTGATATTGTTGATCTTTTTCTGTTTAATTTAGACTTTTGAACTGGTACTTCTTGAACTGGCTTAAATCTTACTGGCTTCAGAATACTCTGTGTTTCCCTACAGAATTTTTCAGTTTTGGCTCTAGTTACTACCTGAGATATGCCATGCTCTATTTTAGGTCTTATTTTATTTAGAATTAAAATATTTTCAGTATCATGTACATGCAGACAATATCCAGTTATACAGTTCATACTGGACAAACCCTATAAGGAAGTTCCAGAGGGGTAGCCGTGTTAGTCTGAATACAGTAAAATCAATGAGAGTCCTGTAGCACCTTAAAGATTAACAAATTTCTGTGAGCATAAGCTTTCGTGGGCTGAAACCCACTTCGTCAGGTGCATCTGATGAAGTGGGTTGCAGCCCATGAAAGCTTATGCCCGCAGAAATTTCTTAGTCTTTAAGGTGTTACAGGACATTCATTTTTGTCAAAATGTTGTCTGAGCAGTTGCATATCTTGTTTCCAACTGCAGTTACTACAGTCACAATAACTGTGTGTGCAGACTGAGTAATTCAGTGCCTACTTGAACTTTTGCCTGCACAAATAAAAATGGTGGGCATTTGTGCTTGGCTCTAGGGTACCTGAGCCTTTGAAAACTAGACCAAAATATATTATAGACTTATTTCTACTTAGTTTGTAAGCTTTTGGGGCACGGACTGTTTTGTTTTGTTTTTTTTCTTTTTGTTCTGTGTTTGTACAGTGTCTCGCACAATGGGATCCTGGTCAATGGCTAGGCTCCTAGTGCTACGATGATACTACTGCTAATAAAGAGAATTGTAATGTTTCTGCCAGGTGTCAATGACAGTCTCTAGGGTCAGTCTATGATTTCTGTAGAGGGAATCCTTGCTAAAATAAAGTAAATCGTCAGCTCTGCTGAAGCCAGTCCAGTCACACAAGGTCAACTATGCACAGGGATCAGAATCTCTGGGTTTGAAACACAGAGAAACTCAGGACCCCTGGGCAGACCCCTGCAGGTCTCATAGTTGAATATGTATTCCTTTCCTAGCCAGAGACCACTACCTATCCACTTAGGGTGACCAGTTACTAATGACATTAGTGTGAAAAAAGGGATTTTTCTTGTTCAGGAGTTAATCTGCTTTTGCTGATTATTTTGTTTTGTTTTTTGGGGTATTTTTTTCCTCCTGAATTCATGCTCCTGTGTTTGTGATACTATAGCTTCACAGCAACAGGTCACAAACAGCATTATGACTTCAAGTGAGGAACACATAGAAGGCACTGATGAGCTGTGAAGCAGCAAAGATTTTGTTTCAGTACAAGCACAAGGCCACATTGTGAAGTTGTTGGCTGGGATTTAGTCAGTCCTTTTTCAGGTGAATTTCCACATAAGACAATATGAGTTTGCTTGGGTAAGGCCCACGGGTGGAAGAACTCCCAGTAAGGAACTCAGAATGTATCCCAGTGGGACTTTTGCCTGATTAAGTCTGAATAATACCTGAGTAGGGCTTCTGGTATTGAGTGTTCCCAAAATAATTAAAAAAAAAAGTATAGAAATACAGAAGACATGACTATCTGACCGATCAGCAGAAATGTTCATAAGCAAACTATTTTTGTTGAGGTTTCAGCATGGTTTTAATATAAGAATAGACATAGCAAAACTAAATGAAAATGTGCTAACAAATACCTTATAAATCAATAGGTAAGTAATCAACCAAGTTGTATAACAAAGCATGAAAAAAATCCTGTATGTCATGATTGGGGAGGGGGAGTCTGGTACTGCATTGGTAGGTTATGGGCCAAATCCTCCTCTATTTAGTGCTAGTCTGTCAATTCTATTTATTGTATTGCAACTGCATTCTACAGTGGTGTAAAATTAAAATAATGAATTGTCTCCATTTGCATGACTTTAAACTTGTATGCACTGCTCTAAATATTTTATAACTTTTATTCATTACAATTTGGTATTACTGGAGATGGGAAGATATGAGATAGAGCAGTGGTGTTATATAAAGCAGCATTAAGCCTATGTTCAGAGAAACTGGAAACGTCTCTTTGCCATTGCTTTTTGCTTTTCTGTGTAAATTGTACCTCCTCAGTGTGGCTCACTAGTGGTGGCTATGCCAACTAAAAAGGGATGAGCTTGTATAGCTGAGCCTAAGGAAACTGGGTTTTTAGCTCAAGCATGAGAAGCACATGTATTACCCTCCAAAGGTGGTATCAGGTTCAATCCCTGCTGCTGATGATCCACCCAGGAAAGTCAACATTATATCTGCATTAAAACATAAATATTATAACTTGCTGGGAGAAACAGCATTGCTGATATTGTCAAGGTCAGTGTATAAATAACTGCATTAAGTTTCAATACTGTCATCCATACAAAAGGTTAATCATGCTTCAGCTGCCATGGAGCACAGAAGGAGTATGAGTAGAGAGGCTAGCTATTCTTAAACACCCATCCATTGATAGTGAGTGATTAATACACAGTGGGATAATTTTACAACAATGGGATCCTGCCGATGTAATCTACTTAGTTGAAAACTGTGTCCCCATATGCTCTATCTCCTGGGGCAGTGTAACTTTGTTTACAGCACAAGACTGAAAGTTAGGATCAAGTTCAAATCCTGGTGCAGACTAACTTCTGTGACTTTGGGCAAGTCGCTTAATCTCTCTCTGCTTCAGTTTTCCCAAAGTGTAGAGCTACATTGTAAGGTTGAATCAATTAAAGTTTATATCATGTTTTGAGATCTTCAGGTGTCTAGGCACTAGATAAATGTTTTTGTTGTTGTTAATAGAAGTTATTAAATGTTGTTGACATCATTGTTCAAATTTTGTGTAGATGGCAGCATACATGAATATAGAAAACAGGAAGTAAAGTAACTCCTTTGGGCAAGAATGGGCAAAAAGTACAGCTGTACTGTGTGTTTGTACAGCTGTAATCCTGACTAAGCCTCTGAGAGTTACTGAAATATAAATGTAAAAACTTGTGAGAATATGTGAGTATTAGACCTAGTCCATATTGGATAGAATTATCATCAGCCTGTTTCTACCAGTGCACATGTAATTTTGGAGAATGATTTGTTGCCATTTCCATCAATTCTTACACATTTCTTCCGATATTATTTTCATGTCTGATTCTTTAATATTGTCATCTACAGTCAATCATATTGTAGAAAGTGAATTAAATCCTGTAAAACCTAGTTAGATGTGATCTGCAGAAGAAAAAAATCAGGTGAAGAACACTCCTGCAAAATATTCAGTAAGGGCTAAATTGTGAAACCCTTACCCAGCGCCTCATTGTTATCTCCCCATTTGTGTTTGGAGGGGAACCTCTGCTTGAGGAATATGGGAACCTATACCTAGGCAACATGTTCCCCTTCCCCCATGTGCTATGGAAGCCCATACCTCGGTATCATTCTGACTTGATCACATGTATAATGTGCACCCAGAATAAAGTCCAGAGCAGTAATATATACTTGGTTCTTTAAAAGGGCCAGTTTTACAAAGTTGAAAATAATTAAGACAAATAAGCTTGGGAGAAATAATTTAATTAGAAAAATTTGATAATTGGAAATTGTTTAAGAATACTTTTACTTAAATGCACAAAAAACCACAATCGAGGAAGAAGGCCGTATTGGTTTTAAAAAATGCTCTGGTTTAGGGAGGAAGTGAAAGTAGCTATAAAATAAAAGAAAAATGAAAGAAAAGGGAAGTTGATAGTAATGAATATAAATCAGAAACTAGGAGTTGTGGAAAACTAAGAAGGGAAACAAAAGGACTCAAGGAGAAATCTATGGCTAGCAGAGTTAAGGACAATGAGAGAATTTTCAAAGTATATTAGTAACGAAAAAAAATCCTAACAATTGTATTGGTCCATTACTAGATGTTAATGGTAGCATTTATCAGTAATAAAGCAGAAAAGGCAGAAACATTCAATACATATTTCTGGTCTGTATTTAGGAAAAAAACACTTCATATGATAAAACTCTTTCCATTACACTAGTATTTCAAGAGGATATTAAACAGCAGCTACCAAACATTTTTAAATAATCAGCTCTGGATAACTTACATCCAAGAGTTTTAAAAGAGCTGGCTGAGAAGCACTCTGGACCCTTAATGTTGATTTCCAATAAGACTCGGAGCACTGGGGCAGTTCCAGAAGCCTGGAAGAATGCTAATGTTGTGTCATTATTCCAAAAGGATAAACAGGATGACCCAGGTAATTATAGGCCTGTCAGTCTGACATCAATCCTGGGCAAGATAATGGAGTGCCTGATATCGGACTTGATTAATAAAGAATAAAAGAAGGGTAATGTAATTAATACCAATCAACATGGGTTTATGGAAAACAGATCCTGTCAAACGATCTTGATTTTTTTAAATTAAGTTACAAGTTTGGTGGATAAAGGTAATAGTGTTGAAGATGTTATGATTAAAAACTAGAATGATATAAATTAATATGGCACATGTTAAAGGGATTAAAAGGTGGCTCACTGATAGGTCTCAATAATGTAATTTGTAAATGTGGAATCATTATCACCATCACCAGGTGTGAGTTTCTAGAAGTGTGCCACGTGGTTTTGTTCTTGACCCTACACTATTTAGCATATTTATCAGTGATCTGGTAGACAGCATAAAATTATTACTGATAAAGTTTGCAGATGACAAACTAATGAAAGGTCATTGGTACAAGGCAACCTGGATCTCTTGGTAACCTAGGGGCAAGTGAACAATATGAATTTTAATATGGCTATGCATCTAGGAGCAAAGAATGTAGGCCATACTTACCCAATGGGGAACTCTATTTTGGAAAGCAGTGGCTCTGAAAAAGATTTGGGGGTCCTGGTGGATAAACAGCTGAACTTGAGCACCCAGAACAATGCTATAGCCAAAAAAGCTAATGCAATCCTTGGATGTATAAATAGGGCAATCTCGACTAGTAGCAAAGTTATTTTACCTCTGTATTTGGCACTGGTGCAACTGTTGCTAGAATATGGTGTCCAGTTCTTGTGCTCACAATTCAAGAAGGATGTTGATAAGTTTAGCTTATCAAAGAGAAGGTTAAGGGGTGGCTTAATTATAGTCTGTAAGAACTTCATGGGAACAAATATTTGAGAATATGATCTTCCATCTAGCAAAGAAAGGTATAACACTACTCAAGGCTGGAAGTTGAAGCTAGACAAAAATCAGACTGGAAAAAAGCCGTACGTTTTACAGTGAGGGTGATAACCATTGGGACAGTTTAGTAAGGGTTTTTGTGGGTTCTCCATTAATGGCAATTTTAAATTGGATGTTTTTCTAAAAGATATGTTCTACCATTATTTCGGGAAAGTTCTATGTCCTGTGTTATACAGGAGGTCAGACTAAATGATCACAGTGATCCCTTCTGGCCTTGGAATCTGTGAATCTATTCAGGGCTTGTGGAACTGTAATATACTAGCGACAGGTAGCAGTGCTTTGTCCCAAATGAGTTGGCTGGGCTCCTCAAGATTCCCCAGGTCCCCAAAAAAACAAACAAAAATTCCCAAGAAGGAATAGAGTGCATGTTAATAGAGCCTGAGGCTGTATTTCTAATAGGCGAGAATGGGAGGTTCGGTTTTGGCTTTGTTGTGCAAATTCCCATTGTAGACATAATCATAATGGGAGCTGCATTGGATTTTCTTGAAACAACACTGTCAGAAAGTTTAGGCCCTACATTTATGGCTTGTATATGTAGGGGCCTCATAATCTAATGCTAAATTAATTTTTAATATATTTATGGTATTTAAAAATAAAATCAATTAAAGTTTTTTATGGGAAGCAGAAGGTCTGGCTGTAGCAATCCACTCCAGTATCTGCAGCTGAAACATTGCAGCAATATGGTATTTGCATAAGACCCTAAAAGTGAAACTGACCATAAATAGAATATTAACCAATATTACACAAACCAGTAATTAACATTTATTCTTTTACTTTTACGATGCTGAGTGAACAAGTACAAGATATCTATTAATTACATACTTCTTAAGAATTAAGTTTAATATATCTAAATAGGTGTGTGCGTGCATGCACACACACACACATGCAGGAAGGGGGGGGGAGGGGAGAGAGAGCACTATGTGTTTTTAAATAAGGTCCTTCAGGATCCAGTCAGAAGACATGGGTTAAACAGATTCATGAGCTGAAAGAAATGTTGTCCCTTATAGTTACTGCATGAAATAGATAGCGTTGTGTCTCATTAAAAGACAGTAGCACGAGGAGTGATTTAAAAGGGCAGAACAGAAAGGAGTACTTTGTCACATCTTTTTAAAACAGAGATGCATGATTAGATTGGATTAGTGGGTCAGAATGTAAAAGTTTGTTTATCTTGCTGGGACTGTGGTTTGTGGGACAGATGGCATTTCTCTCTTCTTTCTTCGTCCCACCAGCCCCATTCCCTCTATTTTTCTTTGCAGTTATCTCATGGGCTATCATTTGTGCAGCCCCACCTAAAAACGTAAATACATATTTTATTTTAATTTTGTAGCTGACAATCTAATATCAAAGAGCTTTAAAATCTTTGGGTCTGGGCCATGTCTACACATACAGGTTGTACTGATTTAACTAAACTGGTTTAGAAACTGCCCCTCCCTCTCCCCACTCCATGGCATGTGAAACTGGTACAGCCCCCTTGACTGACTGCTCTTCAGTTGATTTGAATGCTTCCTATTGATTTAGCTTAAGGCACTCAAACCAATTTAAGTGTGTCCACACAAGGGGGTTGTACCAGTTTAATTAAATCAGTTTCTATACTGGTATAATTATACTGCTATAGATACTGTGACATAACAGGGTACAATCCAGACCAGTGGAGGGCTGTGTCACCCCTGCCCTGTAACCTGGGATGTACTCCATCACAGTTACGCTGGTGTAACTTCCCACATGGGTACTATTATTCCAGAATATGAATGTTGACAGGGGACGTTACACTGGTATAATTGAGGCAGCTGTACCAGGAAACTTCCCTGTGTAGACCAGCCCTTTAGTTAAATCAGTGCCACTTTTGTATGTAGTCAAGGTCTTAATCCTGCAAACTCTTTGCCTGCACATAATCTTTTCTCATGTAAGAAATGTTGTTGAAATCAGTGGGACTATTTTCATTAGAAAGCTTTAATCTTATGAGCAAGGTTTCCAGTCAGCCTCTTTGTTTTCATGTTAAGTAATTAGCAGTTAATAACCCAATTAGTGTTCCTGAATTGCTGTTTTTATTACTTTATGGATACCCTTCTAGGATGCATAGCATAGCATAGTGGAGGTTGCAGAACTTAACTTTCAGCTCTAGAAACTCTGTTGGTTCAATGCTGGGTTTTGGCATGAACTGTATTTGGAGAAAATACCAGGTATTAATGTGCCTTATTTCTAATTTGAATTTTTAACAGTGAGGGTGATTAACACTTGAACAAGCTCCCAAGGGAAGTGGTGCATTCTCAATCTCTTGAAGTCGGCAGATCTAATTTAGATGCATTTCTGAAAAGATATGCTTTGGTCAAACACAAGTTATTGGGATCAATAGAGGAGTAAGTGGATAAAATTATATTGCCTGTTTTATATAGGACAGACCAGACGAACTAGCTAGTCCCTTCTGGCCTTAAATCTTTTAATCTATGTGGACATCTAATTCCAGGAACTACTTTTCTTAAACTTCTACTTTCCAGAAAATTACTGACAAGACAAGCTAATTGGTGTAACTGGAAGATAATTTGTACAGAGGTGAAAATTTAGAAGGGCTGACTCTTCAGTGGTTGCACACTGGTTGAATTTTACCGTGTGTGTAAGTAGAGCTGGGTGAAATTTTTTCTGCAAAACTTTTTTTTCCAAAAAATCTGGATTTGGGTTGACCGAAACAATTTGTAATTTGGATTTAATTTGCCAAATTATTTTGGTTTAAAAAAAAAAAAAAACCAGAAAGGAAAACACGTCATTATTTTTCCATTTGAAACTTATTTTTGTTTTGAATTTCATCGCAGTATTACTTTTTTTAAAAGGTTATAAATGAAACAATCTTTTGTTTTGGGTTAAACAGAACATTTTGTTGACCTGAAACAAAATATTGTTTACTTTATCGGTTTGCCCCCAAAAAAGTAGAAAAAAATTATTTTTGGTTGACCCAAATTAGATTTTTCAATTCGGCTATTGAATTGAAAAATAAGTTATTCACACAGCCCTATTTGTAGGCAAAATCCATCCTGAAAAGTGATGTATACGGTAAATTATGCTACTGCATGCCCCTAGAAAACCATGGGAATACCTGTGTGAGGAGTGGCTTTGAACCTCTGTGCTGGCTTACCACACTTGTAAAGGCAATGCGTAGCACCATAATCACACAGGGGAAAGACAGAGTGTACTGAACCAGACAGCAGTGAGCAGGAGCGGGGGAAAAAAGATTTGGTGTCCTACTTATCTTTTAGTGATTGTAAGGTAATAGATTAGACATTAACATGTCAGCTTTGGAGCTGTCCTTTGAGATAAGAGCAGCATCGCTGAGACGCCAGACATATATCAGCATCCCATATCCACTTTGCAAGCAGCTCAATAAACTACAAGGATTTTTTTTGTTCTTGCACATCAGTCCAAATAGCCTCTTAAGCAGTTCAGCCTAATGTAGAGCGAAACTACAGAGCTTTCTAGGATTTGCATGCCCCAATGGGATCCGTATATTTTCACCTTGATAGGGGGTCTTTATTAGTAGTACTGAGAGAAATAAAAGAAGAGCTTAATTCAAAGAGAAAAAAAGAAAAAGAATCTCCCCATATTTAATTACAGAGTCAAACCCTGAGATCATAGTAGGACTCTCTTCGAAGTTTCTGTACTATAGGCCAGATCCTCAGCTGGTATAAATCGGCCTCATTACACCAGCTATGGATCTAGCTAAATAATTCTGAATAGTGCTATCTTTCATTAACTTCTTGTATACGTGGCCTGTTAGAATACCCAGAGATTATTCTCTTTGAATCCAATCCAGAGCCCACTGAAGACTCCCATTGACATTAGCAAGCTTTGGGTCAGGCCCTTAAAGCAAATTCAATATACCTAGTAGAGTGGGTAGGTGCAGAGGGTCATATTTTCTGCCGATATAACTCCATTGAAGTCAGTGGACTTATGCTAGCAAAAAATTTGGTCACGAGCATCTATCTAACTATTTAACTCTTCACAAGAGCACAGTGACAGAAATAGGAAGCACAGCCAAAGATACTTTAACAGTTAAATTAATCACGCTTTTAGGGATATAAATATAAAAAGATGCAGGGTATATAGTATTTTTCATACAAATGACCACCTGTGTTCTCATTCAAATACCTTCTAAATATTCCCTTTAGAAAACCACACAAATAATAAAGTTTAAATAATAATAATCTTAAATAAAACCGAAGACAAACCCATTTGCCCCACAAAAAGTCTACATTAGTTCTTCTTAGGACTTTCCAGTGAGTTCTGTCCTTTTTTTAATACTAAACTTTTAGACAGCCTTTATCTTTGTGCTTTGTACTATGAGCCCATTCACCAAATCAGTAATAATATAATAAGGGATCTCTAAGTGTTTCATTTAAAAAATTGTCTCAACTTAAATAGGAAAGTTTTAATATAATCTGTTGTAAAATCAGTAAACAGAGTCAGAGAGAAGTTCTTTTGACTTGCCCAAAATCAGTGTGGTGGAGCAAGGAGCAAAAGCCAGGGTGACTCAGTCCCAAACTCTGACCATTAAACCACATCTTCTTATCAGTCTTCTTTAAAAGGTTTTAACATTGTCAGTGCGACTATATATAGTTTTAATAATAATTTTTGTTTGGCTATGTAACCTGGATGAAGTACAGTTTTGTAAAGCACCACCTGCTTTTCAAAAGTGAAATGGAAAAACTGTGTAATACTAGATGCCAACAATCTAATACTTTGAACCTCCCACCTTCTAAAGAAATCAGTGTCTTTGGCACCTAATCCCTTCAGAATTTACACTTAAATCCCTCTACCTGTGAAATAAGAGCAAGCATTTATTATAAATACATTGTGCGAAGAAGCCTATTTATTTCTACTGTACACAATACATATAATTTCTTGATAATAGATACTTGAAGTAAGGCATTCCTAGCACTCAAAATATTCTGCGAATGATTCAAACTACCTGCAAGGGGTTAAAATAAAGCTTATTTTCTTCAAGTAAATGGGACCTCATGGAGTTCTGTTGGAGGCTCTTCATCCCTGATTGTGATTTCTCCTCTCCTGTTCTGCTTTGGACTCTCTCTTTTGGAAACTTTCCCTTGGACATTTCCTGATACCCACCCAGGCTGTTTCCACAGCATGGAAAGGATTTGCACAAAGAATAATAACAACAGCAACACTGACGTGTTTCCTGACCCCTTTCCAATATGCAACCCCAAGGAGTTGCTTCTATGAACTCTAGAGGAAGGGGGGCAATAGTCCAATAGAAGTGGCATGTCTTGTAGTCCAGGTTTTTTGCCTTCCATCTACATCTTGGATCTCAGTTGTGCTGGTATAAATGACTAAATCCAGAATCTGGTATGAATGACTAAATGAGAAACTCTGCGGTAGTTATTAATTTGCACCCGTGTAACTGAACAGAATTTGCTATATCCACAGTGAAGAAACCTTGCAGACTTTTCTTATCCTTTTCAGTAACTGGAATGTTTTATGCAATGCTACGTCAGTCTTGAACTCTGTAAATACACTTTGCTGTAGCCAAAACTGCAGAGTCCTGTGGCTAAATCCAGGATGACCTAACTTCAAATGACAGAGACTGGATTTAGTGATTCCTTGTAGTAACGTGATTATTGCAACTGAATCCAATTATTTAAAAAATAATAGATTTCAATCGGCACATTCTGCCAGGAGATTAGATTTTGGTACATGGGCACATGTCTGCATGGCAGGAGGAATTTGAACTATAGTATGGATTTTCATTCTGAATATTGCATTTATGGTATCTTATATCCCCATTGGTTAAGTGGGGAGCTCATGTACATGAGCCTTCATGCACCAAACCAGTTTTCTGACTGACATGGGAGGGGTAGAGAGAGAGACACACAGAAATATGAAGAAAGAACAGGTCCTTACACTGCTACTAAAAAATAAAATAAAGCACCTTTGTGAACTGGAGTGCTTGAAGGGGGACAGCTAGGCATCTGTTTCCTTCTCTTCCATCTCTATAATAGCCTTGCCTCCCTTTCTAGACTATCTGTCTCTTAGGCATTTACGCTCTGCTCACCTCCATGGTATATGTGGACAGTGAAGGAACTTGAGCCTGGTGTCCCAGATGTCAGGTGATGTTTTGGAATTATGTTCTGTTGCACAGCCTCATATGTTCACCCATGGAGACCAAGCATGTGCAAGGTCTTACAGTAATTGTCTTCAAGAACATGTAGACAGAGGCTATGGTTTGGCAGTCACATAGTTGTTATGCAGTTGTCTATGATGAGTGATTTATTTACATGATAGCAATTAAGGAGTCCCAGCCAAAGACCCTATTGTGCTAACAACTGTAAAACCCTTGGTAAGAGACAGTCCCATCATAAGTGTGTAATTAGGAAAGACTAGCAAAGTGAGTGAGTATTTATTATCCCCATTTACAGGGAACTTGGGCCCAGAGAGATTTGACCTGCCCAAGGTCATACTGGAAGTTTGTGGGAGAGGAAGGAATTGAACCAGATGCCTCAGTCTCAGTCCAGCACTTTAACCACAAGACCATCCTTCTGTGGTCAATCAATCCGGTTTGATTGAGCGGAAGTGAAGACTCCTTTCAATCAATCCAGAAGTCGATGTAATAAAACCACCTCTTAAAAAAAAGAGTAGCACTGTGTCGACAAGTACGCATTTCCAGTCGGCGCAACATAGTGGAGACAGCACGCAGAAGAGAATTTAGGAAGTCGATGGAACTCCCGTTGACTGCCGCCAAATTTGCCGGTAAGTGTAGACCAGGTCTATGTTGCGGTAAGAGAGAGACTGAGGGCATGTTGCCTAGCACAGCCTCTTATAACCTCGCATGGAGCACGTGGCAATGTAAGGCAGCCATGCGGGTCAATGGACACTACTGCTGTAAAACTTCTGGCTCCTGCACATGGTGAGCATGTGCACCCACATTTGGAATATAAATAGGGACCATGCATCTCGAAGAACCTCCAGTTACAAGTAAGACACCTCTTATTGTTAATAATACGATTAAAAAGAAACTAATGAATATAGGATGAAGCTATGCTCCTCATATCTGGGAGGAGGAGGAACAAAAAGCAGGCATAACTGGAGTGGATTCTATGGCATAATTCACAGAAGCAACTGCAGGCATTTGGGTCTCCAGATGGGAGAAGGTAGGTATGTGAAAGGAAATGGAGCTGTGAAACAGCAACTCTACACCACGCTCCTTTACTAACCTGGTAGATTTCAACAATGAAATAATTTGCTCAGGAGTTAATGTTGCTATGAGCAATACTAACTCATCTCAGTGGCTTCTAGACTCCCCGTGAGAGAGTGCAGCTATGGAAGAAGGGGAGATTCCATCCCTGGAAGCTTGACTATTGTCGGACCTAACCTGCAGGCGCAGCTGGCATAGAGGATTCCAAGATCTATATAGTGAGCCTCTGCTTTTTCTGTGGATCCTTTGGATCACCTGTGTCATAATATGCAAACCAATCACCCTCACTTTCACCTTACTCTGCAAGGCCATAAATCCCTCCTACTGGATGGGAGAATGTTGAGGCAATTTAGCAAGGAGAACCACACAAAACTCCCCGTGGAGTACTTCACTACCCCTCCCTCCAGATTTTTTCCATGGGAGGCGAACATCTGGCTTTGTCATTAGTGATTGTTCACTGTACTTGTGTATTCTTGCTCTGGTGCTCAGCATAACATCATCATTTTAAGTAACATCCCCATGTACTTGGAGTTTGTCTATATTAAAAAGTCTGTAGTTTTACAAACCTTCTTAGTGTCCAAGACATTAGATTGCCTGTGCATATTATTTCTCCTTTATAAGTAAACAATAAATATTTGGACATATTCACAAAGAATCAATAGTTTTCATATTGATCCATATTTTTTAGACCGAACAGTTGAAGAATTAATTTTGTTAATTCCAGTACTTCGGTAGGCTGCTGTCCATCCATTTATGAAAGTCTTGTAGAATTCCAGAAGTGAATTCGTAAGAGTGATTAGTTTATTCAGCTAATTTTCTAATGTCAGAAATGTGGTTGCCATACAAATGTTTTCTCTGGAAGTAAGCTGTCATTTGTGCAAGAAGCCCAAAGACTATCGTAACTGTAATACAAATAAAAAAGGAGGTTTTAACATATCTTGCCTGCAAAAGTCTGTCATATTTAAGACTTTGCACCTGCCCTGTGATCTTAGTGGCTGAAGCTGGGTGAAATGATAGTTTGTAGATAGTAGCAGTTTGTTTTGCGAGGCTTTATCGGTTGCTAACAGACAACTCTTCAAGAGGAAGGAAGTACAAGACCTGAGGGCAAAAGCAAACAAAAAACCCCACCACTACCAATGCTACCCAGTTTCCAGGAACACTTGTTGATCTTCTTGTCAGTCAAGCAAGTCTGTCTTTTAGACCAGATGCCAGTTGTCAGATTAGCAGTTAGGTCATATACTAAACATTTTTAATTGGTAGATTATAAAACACAAGACCAAAAGATCTTTCTTTTAGTGTGAACTGTACACGTTAAGTTACAGTAGCTGCTTCAATTAGGGATGTGGCTTTAAATACAACAGTACTTCCTCTAGTACCTTTTTTTTAAATAGCTGGAAGTAATTTTTGGTTCTTTAAAAAAATACATATGCAAACCACATCTTGTTGCCATAGTTACTACTGTATGCTAATGTGAACAGCTTATTGCACATTCTTAAACCTATAGGGTTTGAAAGCATAATTATTCTGGTCTCTCACTATTTCCCCTTTAGCTAGGCCACCGTACTTCCACTGTGAAGAAAGAATGCTGTAGCCCAAAGTGCACAGCAGAACAGAGCTCTTCGAGGTGGAGGTGGCTGTGTCACTGTATTATTTAAGCAGCTTTAAGATCTAACCAACACTTGAGGCAAAACAGGTAAGAACTGTGCTTTTCTTCTCCCCCACCCCATAATAAAGCTTGTTTAATTGTGTAAATTGATATTAGAATAATGTAAAACTGTCTACTAAGCTATAGTAAGTAATTTTGGAAGCTGAACCGTTTGTATTGGATGGAACTTTGTCATTTGCATCTTGCTCATTTATGTTAATTTAATTAAAATTTTAATATTTTATTAGAGACAGGAAATCGTCACTATCCGTTTTGAAAGGAAACTTTTTTATGTGAAAACTATAACTTAATAAAAACTTACATTCATTTTTATTTCAGTACTGAAAAATTTTACTTGTAGATAATCTGGTTAAATTAGATTTTCCAAACAGTATTTGCAAATGAAGTCCTGCTCTCACCATTGGATTCTTGCAGGCAGACCTATACAGAGCACCCATGCAGAGTCCATTTTGGGTTCCGTCCAGGCCAAGGGGCCACCTGAATGATCTGATTGAAGGATGTTGGTTTAAAACAAAACAAGCAAGAAACCTTTCTGGTGGCTTGTTTTACTGGAATTATTTTTGTCTCCCTTGTCTCTTACTTCTCTGTAGCTCTCCAAACAAGTGTTCTGATGTGTTTAAGCCAGTGCGTTGACTGTTTCAGAATAGTTTCTACTTTTATTACTTAGTAGAAGTATTTGGAATATAGTTTCATATTTAGGATGAGAACATAGCTGCATTGTTGCATTATTATGGGGTTATTTTATTCCTCTTTTTTCATAATGGAGCTAAATCCTTCTCACCATTACTGTTGACCCCAGTGTTTAAGTGGCAGGAATAAGGTGAGCAGGAATTGGTGTGAGGTGTAGATATTGTTCCAAATACATTTTTAAAATCTAATATAAATTTAAAAGACATTAATCCCTTGGTACTTCAACTCCTGATTTCCTGGTATGAAATATTTCACTGCCGATGAATGCCACACCAGTGTTTGGTGATTAAATACTGTGTTGGAAGGAAGCCAGAGTCCACCAGGGCTGAACTCCTGCACTTCTCATGACAGGAAGTTGAACTAAATAGAAGTGGACCCACTGTTTCAGACAGCTGAATTCCAACACTAAGTAAAGACAATAAAGAAAACATCTTCAGAGAACCCAGGGGACATAATGTATGTGTATGTAATGTATAGGCACTGTAACATTGATAGGGTGCATTTTGCTCAGTTATATGCTTGTAGGCTAGTGGACATTTATCTAAATATTTTATTACTTTTACTTTTTGCAAAGAACTTTGAAAAAAGCACAGGAGTGTGTAAGTGAAACGTTTGCAAGACTTGTATGTGCTTTCTTGAAATGCATATTGTGATAACACCACAAAAACTAGAAACCTCATTTAATTCTGTAGTTCTATATTTTGTCTTTGTTGCTAAAAACTAGGAGCAGAAGTTCTTTTAGTAAAGAATTCACACGGTATTAATATTTAAATACTTTAAAGGTTTCTTTCTGTAAATGCATCAGTGAAATGAACATAAAATTATTTTAGGTTAATTAAGGAGGTCTATGAGAGTTGGACAAATAACAGCATTTGGAAATGAATTGCTTGGCAAAGATCATGAGACGTGAGTAAGAGTAGCAGAATTTGCCCATCAGCATGTGTGTGTGTATATGCGTTTATATATGTGCCGTACATGCAGGATTATAGATAGCAGGGATTTGACGGGAAGTTTTGCTATTAATTTCTGCCTTACAGAAGGCCAGGTATTGTGAGTAAATAGCCACAAAGCTACATAGGTTGTTTGCTTGTATGGTACAGTAATTAAAAAAGGATTGTTGAGGCAGGTCTTTAAAAAAAAAAAAAAAAAAAAAGCAGGTTGCTTCATGCATTATAGTTTACATTTTTCTGACACAGAAAGCATGCCGAGTTTCTGAAGACATGAATTCCTGAGTTAAAATTATAACTGTATTATAGTCTCTCTGCAATACACATCATCAGACTGTGCACCGAGTTCTTTTTCACAATGGTAGAGAGAGATTTGAAGTTACAAAGAGAATATTTAAATATATTTTTGTCTGGTCTCCCTAATACTATGAGCCATGGTTCAGTCTGGCAGGGGCAATCTTTTTCCCTTCAGATCACTTCAAAGTTGATAGGGTAGGAATAGGGGTGGAGGAAGTGGTTATTGAGGACTGAGCTAGCAGGTTCACTATACTACCTCTTCTTCTGCAAAGAATGTGAACTCTCATCCACATTTGATTTCACATCCACATTTGATAACACTAGGGGATTCTTGTACCATGAGGCTGCACTCTTAGTTTTTCTGTCATTCTGAACCCTGAGGCTCAGCATTATAATCTGTCTGGTTTGGGTGGAAACAGTATGGATTCTGGGTATGGTACTAGCTGTTTCACACAGCTCACTGACAGGACTCTTGCTGCAGCTTTTAACAGGTTTGTGCTAATCTGGCCAACAATAAAATATCCTTTCTAAGTTCTCTCCAGTTGCGGTGTCACAAATGTTCCCAAAACATAAAATAACAACCCCTTTTGAAAACACTTTGAGTGCCACAGATCATGTGCATCTTTGTTCTTAGCCACCTAATTAAAAGCCTTTGTTCCAACTATACATAAGGCCAGACATTTGGCACATGGCTATATCACAGGCTCTTCTCTGGCTTTTACTGGGAAGATTGCTAGTCCATTGTTTTGTCCAGTATATCAACTGGGAGACCATTGAATCTGTCGAGCCTTCCTTATGATTTCCTCCTTCATATCCCTTGTCTGGATGTCTTCCCCATTACTGAGGTGTTTGAGCTTTAGGCACTCCAATGCTATAGCGATGAATGCAGGATAAGAACCTATCTCAACAAGAATAGGTTCAATATATAGCAAATAATCACAGATTACATAAGTAAATGCATAAAAACAGAAACAAAGCAAGTTAGAAAGGAGCCTCTTGAGAAACAATATATTTTAAATTTGGTTTTAAATCAGTAGTATAAATGTCCAGAAGCAGAGTATTCCCAGATTGGAACTGATCCAATCCAGATCCAAGATTTAGAAATAGCAAAGGGTAAAACGGTAAGCACCAAAATAATTTCAGCATGTGAACACAGATTAAAAGTGGAAGTAGACATGGAAATTAACTTGTGTAAGTATCAATCATATACAGCAAAAGATCAAATACTTACAAGAAAGTGAAGGCTTTAAGGGCTGCATTCTGCAAACTTACCCTCTTTTTGTGCCGCCAGTTACTTGCAGGTGCAGTTGATGTCATTTAGATATCTAAGAACCTGCTTTATGGGTGCTGATGAGACATCATTGAAAATCAGATTTTAATTATCAGAATTAACTCTTTAAGATGAAGGTTTGTAAAGAGATAATCAGTGTAGACACCTAAGCACAGGAGTCGTGTAAAAGAAAGATGTGCAATGAAGTATTTAAATTGTAAACTCTTTGGAGCAGGAACCTTATCTTCATAACTGTCTCTTTCTAACGTTCCTATTATTCTGTTGCTAGGATAAAAAGTAAACAACTAAAAATGAGGTAAGTTATGTGTTCCTGTAATAGTTTGTAATAGAAGAGAAAGTGGAAGACCAGCAAGAAAAACATTCTAATAATCCTGCCAGGAGACTATCAAAGCATGAACTTCCAGTGTTTTTAACTGTATGCATTGCTATATCCATATTATTATTTAATATTTATATAGAACCTGCTGAGTGGCAGGCGATGTATAGACAAATATAAAAACAAGTTATCTGCCTTAGAGTTTATAATCTTAAATAGATGATGTACGTATGGGAAATGTCTTGCAACAAAAAGCAAAGCCTTTCGCCAAATTCATCAAGTAACTTATTGGTGCCATGATTTTCGTTTAGAGACTTTTGGTTTTCTTTTAGGTGTTCTGATGTCTGTTTTGTACACATCTCTTGAGGGGAGGACTAGGATTAATGGGCCTTTTGGACAAAGTGCATTTTAAAGAGTCTTGCTGTGGAAAAGAGCTAAAGGAATGGTGGATTGCTTCGGTGTGGGGCGCCCCAAGTGTGCAGGACTGCATTGAAGCAGATGTAGAGACAGGAGTGGAAAAAGGATACAAAGGGGGCATTAAAGGCGGGAGCAAAAAGAGACATGAGCAGATAGGTAAGCAGGAAGAGAATAATTGCCAACTTTGGAGAGATGTTAGTAATCAGCGAAATAGATGGCTATACCTAACAACTAAATGTTTCTGGGTCCCTAAATTAATGTGTAGATGAAACAACAAAGAGTAGAATGTTCTGCCCAGATTTCATATTGTGGAAATGGGAGCAATGAGTTTACTTCAAAATAAACCATCCAAAAAGTGAGAAATCTGCCTCAGTTTATAGACATAAAGTAGTTATCATATAAAACAATTTAAAAATACTGCACAGATCTGAATAAAACTTCTTCAGGACACCATGTATAAACTGTTGTCGTGACAGCTGGAAAATAAACAGCCAGCAAGCATGGAGTCAGCAAGGTTTTTTCCTCAAGTGTTTATGTCAGCTATTATAATAAAGAAGTCAAATAAATGGAAAAGAACAGAAAACTCCACAAATAAGTTTTAAAGTCCTTGGTGTAGTGCCTGACTTTCCCGAAAGCATTCCGTTTCTAAGCAGATGCTCTGATAGATCTTTACCTGAGCACCCGTGAAAGGGAATTCAGCTGAGGTTCACCTAGGATTTGGTTATGCCCCTGTATCCTGTCAGCAAGGAGTATCCTAGTACACACCAAAAATCTAATGGAAAGAAGCAAAGATGAATTATCAGTATTAGTGACAGAGCCTACAATAGAAGGTAAAATCTTAAGAAGAGAGCAGAGGGAGATAGGATTGGTTGAACAGATCACATTGTTGGTCTGTGAGAATCAACACAGCAGAATTACTAATCAAAACTGAAGAGAGTGAGCTGAGTATAACTAGGAATATACAGGAAAATAAGGAGACAACACATCGAGTACAGCTGAGAAAAAACAATACCTCCCCAGACCTGATGATTTAATCAGAGAAAGTAGCAAATTTATCTGGCTTGTGCAAAGGAACTGAACGGAAATACCAGGAGGAAGTTGTTTTACACAATGATCTAAAAATTTCAAAAAGTCACCAAGGGTTAAGAATATGCAAATAAATCAAAGATGTATTAAACTGCTGCTGAGCTACCGTGAGATGAATTATTCTTTTAAATTTATAAGTTTATAAGGTTGTCTGAAAATGTGCCCAGGTCAGTTGGCTCTGAACTATAACCAGCAATGGTCAGAATGAGGAATGTAACATTAATGTTCAAAGGAAAAGCACGGTTGAGACAGGGAAATCCTTCATGACCAACAAGTCAGAGGAGCCAGCTTCTCCAGCACATTTGGTAGAAAACTTTTCTAAAGATAAAGCAAAGCAGCATCAATAGAAAGGGGTAAATCAAAAAAGATGGCTGTACGCTAACAAGGCTTGACACTAATATTCTAATACCTATGGGTACTTTGTTGTTCTAATCTCTATTTTCCTTATGATTTATCCATTGGTATTCCATGGGAGACAACTCTGAGTCCACTTCTTTTTTCCTCAAGCAAAACAATAGCAATATCAATACCTGTAGCTCAGACAAAAAAAAAAAAAATCTGGTCAAATATAGACTAAAATACATGCATGGCCTGAAAATGGGAGACTGCTCTGTGAAAGGAATTTATCACGGCACCACTGCATGATCCACAAGTGGTAAGAGCATCCAGCTGAGTGTGTTGCTGTGGTAACCAAGCACTTCAAATCAACAGAATCTAGTATGGGGTTAAAATTCAAAATAGTAGGCTGATCAAAATGCAGAATAAAATCATCAATCATCATACGATACAGGTGGCAAAGTTATTCAGAAAGCCATTCATCAAATTCTTCCAAATAAATGGAGGGTAGGAGGGGATAAAGGAGGGCAGGATGGGTGGTACAACTAAGGGCACTAAAAGGCACTCAAAGATGCAGGGGAAAATGTGGAAATGTGCTCATTACATGTTCTAATAGCTGAACTGGTCTAAAGAAATAACTTGAACCTTCGGTCAGAAATAAGGACCTGGCCAAACTTACCTAAAATGATATTAAGGACTGTTAATGATTTAAATGAGCAAAACTAGAAAAATCTGAGTTAAAGCAGCCACTTTGTCCAGGGTTTCTGCCTAAAATAGATATTGCTGTGGTCTCAGAATATTGTAATATAAGTTCTGGTGTGAGATGTTAGTCATTTCTGAGGTTTGTAATACACTTGCACCATTGACCGTTTCTTTTGTTCTATTTTTCTTGATTGTTTTTAAAGAAACAAAGTTTTAAAGAAATCAAATTCTCTTCTTTTTCCAATATGTTGCTATAACCAATTATAAATAATAAGTTTACTTATAAAGCATTTCTTCTCCCCCATTCATGCATGTTATGGGCATGTTATGTTTATTTTTAAGTAGCCTAGTATCTTAGACTGGCTGGGGATGGAGTAGGATGCATATCCTAAAAAAGCAGTGCAGATCAGGGAAACGGGTAAAACAGCATAAGATTCCTATCTTTCTGTGTGGGTCTAATACACTATTGCGATGGGCTGATAAAATAGATGGCTAGATGGGTAGAGTGTGAATCACCTGAATAATTTCAGCTGGTTTCCCTCTTTCAAAAAATAAGTAAATGCCAAAAAATCAGGAGTGGAAATTTTTACATGAAGTAGATTTAAATTATGTCATGACTCTATAGTTAATTGTGGGTGGTGACAGAGGAATTCCTGGGTTTTTATCTATCACACCATTCCTCTGCCCATTAATAAATACTTGCGTATCTATACAGTCAAGTTTTCAAAGTTAGACACCCAATTTCATGTTTGGATATTCAAACCAGGTCTTAAGTTCCCAAATGGCTTTGAACACATGCTTCAGAATGAGCCACCATGAATCAATTAAACATAAATAAAGTGGGGGAGAGGAGCAGAAATCAAGCCTTCTTTTGAAAAATCATGATAAACTTATGCAATGGCCCCTATACTATAATAGTGGGTGGCTTAAAATGCATGTAATAATAAAAATAAATTCCTAAGGCCTGGTCTACAGCTAAAACTTAGTATGACCTGGTTACATCACTCAGGGGCGTGAAAAACTCATACCCCTGAGATGTAGTTAAACTGATCTAAGCCCTGGTATAGACACAGCTAAATCAATGAAAGAATTCTGCCAAGCTACTGTCTCTTGAGGAGGTAGATTTACTACAGCGATGGGAGAAAAAACTTTGTGTCACTGTAGCAAGTGTCTATAGTATGGCACCATAGCTGTGCTGCTGTAGCACTTATAGTGTAGACATATTTTGACTGTTGATGTGAGCATCTAGGTGTGGAGCTGGGTGCCCTAAAATAGACATCCATGTTTGAAAATTGACTCCAGTGTCAGTCACTCACACATTTTTATACTGCACATACAGTGTGTGTGATCCTGCACTAGTCACTTAACCTAAACTCTCCGGGTGAAATGCTATCCCCATTGAAGTCAATGGCAAACCTCCCATCGACTTTGAAGTTTGCACTCTTACTGTGTGTTGGTAAAATATGACCGTACGCAACTTTGTGAATTAGGATGCTGTC
The DNA here is from genome assembly GCF_026122565.2 of Emydura macquarii macquarii. Taxonomy (NCBI): domain Eukaryota; kingdom Metazoa; phylum Chordata; order Testudines; family Chelidae; genus Emydura; species Emydura macquarii. The sequence continues at coordinate 4,645,800 of NW_027130155.1, read as the reverse complement.
TTTGTATTTTAAACCACTTGGGGCTAGATAGTGTCTGACATTGTGCAGGTACATAAAGTTTGGAAAGGTTCAAAAGGAGACTGATGCCACCATGAGGTTTAAGTTAATTTGTTGGGTCCTGTAGCCCAGATCCTAGTTTGGAGGCCTTAGGTGTTGCGGTAATCCTTGGGATATTTAGTCGATAGCTGTGGCAGGGGTTATCTGCTTCTTCCATGTTTAGTGGTGAATAATGAAGTTGCAGCTTTTCTGGTAATAAACTGATTCTCTGGTGGCACAGACAGTTCTGCAATAACTAAGGCCCTGAGCTATTCAGGCAAACCCTTGTGCAAATGTGGAGATTTAAATAAGTCGATTGGGCTCTGCATAGGCGCAGGGGCCAGCCTCATAGATTGCTGTATCAGGGCCTTGCTCTCTTTGATAGAAATGGGCAAATGACAATATTAATCAAATGAGTAACTTCTTGAAATTTAGTAAATGTTAAAAATACAGTGTTAGAGGAGTAATTGCTTTCATTATTCAACTTACTTGCTTTTTACTCATGCATGGGGCAGTGGCACCATTGCATTTTTACTTAAAACTACACGCAGTGTTTTGAAACTTGTAGGTAGTGTTACTCTACAATATCACACAAGATAACCGTAAAAAAAAAGATAACCGTTATCTCTGTGGATTATCTAATGTGTTGCTCCCCACCCCCATATTACCTGCACTTGTTCTCTTCAGGAGCTATGGGAATACCTAGCTAAGATCCAGAACTAGAAGCATACACGGTGCTCTTTTTTCACACAGAAGAAGGATCAAAAGAACTCTTAGTGGAAAAACAAAAACTCACATGCAGTCTCTTTGTCCCTAGCTTTGGAATGGGTTGGCCATTTCTCCTGTTCCACTCAATGTGGAAAGAAATGTGTGTTTTTATCTTATTAGAACTACATTGTTGAGTTTTCGAGGTGGGGAGGGGGAAATGTAAAACCTACACAGACCAACATAAAAGGGATTTACAAAATATTAGGATTACGGGCTGAATTAAAAACTCCAGGCCAAACGAAAGTTTATAATGTCTAGTCATTTTAGGGAGAGATTGGGCTTTTAGCTGGAGGTATTTTGTCATTTTCCTCCAGAATTATTAAAATGGTTGGATCACGGAACATCTCTGTGTTAGAAAGTGTGTAGTGGAATACAATAGAGCTAAAACAGTGATTATTTAAACAAACAGAAAATCTTTTGAGCCCTGAAAAAATACAGTAAAATGTTCCCAAGACCTAGGAAAAAAGGATGCAATCGACAACATCTGCCATTTTTAAAGGTTTTTGTTGTTGTTGCCAGAATCTGTAAGGTTGGGAATATTTTACATTGTTTGTTTGTGCAAAAGTATTGCATACTTGCAGTGGGTACTCATACATCAATTTCCTGGAAACTTGCAGAACTGAAGCCAATTGGTTGCAACAGAAAGACAGTCTTTTGCCCACATAGTGGCTGTGTACTTAACTAGTCACATTCATACACTGGACAGTGAATTTTAAGCAGCAGCATTTTACTAAGCCGGGTACAGTCTGAGAGTTGGGTCATAATTCTGCATCTAACCTTCAGTCTAACCTTGCAGGGTGATCTTCGCTGTGCCTCTGAGAAGGATTTACTCATTGTCTGAGCAGAGGGTCCATAGCATGTGTCACATTTACACTACAGTTCAGAGGTTATGATGTTTAAGATGGAATATACCAACACTAGCTTTTAGGGGATGATTTTTACTCAGATGCCATTTTATACTTCATTTTTGCGTCTGTTTGGTCAAGTAAAGCCAGTCTTCCGTTGTCTCCGGCTGCGTGCGTGTGCCAGCACCTAGTGTTTCATGAGGGCTGCAGCAGCATGACATTCCCCCCCCCCCCTCCTTTTGCATTCTTAAGGCTCGACATGTACGCCCCGCGCTTCCTGGTAGGCTTCGCTGGCTGGGGGAGGGGCGGTGCAGGCAGCAAGGGAAAGCAGACATTAGAGATAAGCGGCTGCACAGCTCCATGCAACAGTCTTCGCTGCAGCTGAGCGAGTGGGGGCTAGCAGAATGCCTCTGTGACAACTCGGAACTGACACATTCCGTCTTTGTCAGCTTGTCATAATGACTCCCACAATGCCTTGGGCAATCTGGCCACAGTCTGGTTGCCTCTGAAAAAAATGTGAGAGGTAAGTTTCCATTTCCACACTCTCTCTCATTTATGTATTTATGTATTTATTTTATTTTGTAAAATCCAGCCTGCCTGTCTGTCTGTCTCTGTCTGTCTGTGTCTGTCTGTCTTGTGTTTTCGCTGTGCAAAACGTAGGTGGCCGAATGAGGAAGTGAGATGAGGCTTTCACTGACTCTCAGTTCATCCAGCGGCAGGGGCTGGGTTACCACAGTTTATGGTTTCATATCACACTCCATCTCGAGCTCCGACAGCAAGCAGGAGCTCGCACTTGCAGTTCTGCTTCAGGCAGCCTCTTCCTGTGAGTCTTCTGCAGGCTCTGCCAGAGCGCACGGGTTTGCAGTCCTCAAAAAAAAAAAAAAAAAAAAAAGGGGGGGGGGGGGGGGAGAGAATAGGAAAAAAACCCAACCAAACAGGTGCAGATGAAGTGTCATAATCGCTTAGTGATCTTTGTTTGAAGGGAACACAGAATCGCCCCGCGGAGGCTGGTGATCGCCTGCAAAGATTGTTTTAGAGCGAAAATTCTCATCACTCCTCAGTCTGCCATCTAGCTTGGTTTTCAGACGGGCCAAATATGTCCACGGAAAGGTTAATTCTCTGCCTACTGCACATAAATTACGCATGACATGTTTAGCTGCGTTTCCTTATATGGAGAGTGCTGTATTTCAGTGCAGTTTGTCTTTTGCCAAGTTTGCAGGGTGGAGGACGCCCTGCATAAGAGGTTCTTTATTGATTTATTTTATTTATTTATTTATTCTGTTTTGTAGTGCGTCACTCAAACGGTAAGAAAAGTGAGCGCACATACTGGTGTTCAGGAGCTGAAGTTTGGTTTGCATATTATCATTCACTACACTTAAAAAAACTATTTTGGTTTTGGTTTTCATTCAAAGAAGGAAATAATAAGTTTTGTTTCCTGTTAATGGGCTGGAATTTGTTAAGATTAGGACAACACCACAAGGAACTATTTTGATGCAAGATTCTGTAACAGTAGCAGTGTGGTACAGGATTCAGTTTAATTTTTATCAAGTAGTTTACTGTCATTTGAGCATAGCAAATCTAATGTAATTAATTTATACTTTGGAGCTGTCAAGTCCTTTTGAAAATAATAGTGCTTCTAAATTGTAAATTGAACAGTTGCATTCATCGTTTGGTCTACCAAAACTGAAATGGTAGGATTAGCTGAAAAGATCTGTAACAGATGTGTGTCGGTATATAGATACTTCCATACAAATGCACATTATATCTATATTATATCTCTATGTAGAGCAGCATATTAATAAATCTAGTGTGCATATATAAATAGTGTGTGTGTATAAATACATGCACACATATATTCTGGTCATATTTAATATGTATATATGTATGTATATGTACATGTAAAATTATATCCTTTGAAAATTAACAGGTAAAGAAAATACTTGGATAGTAGATCCAAGTTATTTCTAGCGCATCTATCAGTGAATTATCTGTTACCAACATAATGGATAAAGGAAAATCAGTTGACATAATTTATTAGGACTTTCAGGGAAAAAAGCTTTAACACATCTCAAGGGGCTTCTAAGGAAATTAATGAGAGTCCTGTAGCACTTTAAAGACTAACAAATTTAATTTCTGCAGGCATAAGCTTTCGTGGGCTGCAACCCACTTCGTCAGATGCAAGAAACAGAAATCAGATAGGGAGTATATATATGCATCCAACGGTAAGAAACAACAATGGGGAGGGTAGGTGTTAGCATAGTCCATTCAGTTAGAGTAGATGAGGCCTATTCTCAACCGTTGATCAGAAGGTGAGAATGTGTGAACAGTGACAATTGCTTCTTGTAATGAGATAACCATTCCAAGTCCCGATTCAGACCCAGTTTGATTGTGTCAAGTTTGCATATTAGTTCCAGTTCTGCAGTTTCTTGCTGAAGTCTGTGTTTGAAGTTTTTTTGTAGAAGTATGGCAACTTTCATAGGGTAGGAGGGAAAGTACTGTCACAGATTAGATGATGACTAAGAGGCAGAAAACAAAGAGTAAGACTAAATGGTCAATTGTCAGTGTGGCAAAAGGTAAACCATTGGTTGCTTCAAGGTTACATACTAGGGCTATTGTAGTTTAATATATTATTAATGACGTGGAAAAGACACTGAACAATAAAGATACAAAGTCTGTAGATAACATAATTTAGTAAAGACTTGAGAAGACTGTGAAGAACTTCAGAGGGATTTAATAAATCTAGATGAATGGGCAGACGTTGACAGATGAAATTCAGTATTGTTAAATGTATATTGAAAGGAACAATTTGAACCACTCACACACTTTATGAGGTTCTAGATTAATCATAATGACTTTGGCTAAAGACTGGAAGGTTACTGGGGACAGCCTTTAGATGATACAGTGATGGTCAAAAACAAACAAACAAAATATTAGGATGTATAAATAATGGAATACAGTAGAAATATAATGGATTTTTATATTAATCAGCGGCGCACCTTGACCTGGAATAGTGTATTTGATTCTGGCCACTTTAACCCAAAGACACGTAACAGAAGCAGGTGACAGACAAATGATTGGAGGCATGGAGAGACTTCTGTGTGAGGACAGAGTGAAGAGATTTCAGAATGTTTACTTTAGACAGAAGATTAAGAAGACAGGACATGATGGAGATATCCAAAATAATGAATGAAATAGTCATTGAAATGGAAAAAACACATCTAAAATTGATAAAAGTAAACACTCTTTTACACAATAATAAACAACCCATGGATCTTATAACTGCAAGCATATGATGAGGCCAAGAGGTTAGTAGAATTCAGAAAAGGGGTGGACACTTCTATGGATGATGAGGATAGGATATTTCATAGGAAAAATCTGTTTTTAGAAGGATTAGGAGGAAACTTCACCTATTAGCCAGTAATTGGGTAGCTGTCCATTATGGGATTTCTTGCATTTTCTGTCTGGTAATGGCTACTGTCAGAGAGAGCCCAGCACTAGGCACTCTACTGGTATGAAACAGTCTGACAATTTCCATGTTTTTTCATGGATGACAATGAAAAGTAAACTGTATAAAGTGGAAAAACTGCTTCTGCTGCCATTTAAACCAATGACAGAACTTTGAATTTCAGTGGAAGCAAGATTGGACCCTGTCACATTTATAAAAAAAAAAAAAAGTTTCAAGCTGTTCCCTTTTAAAGCAAAATATATAAGCACATACATTATACATGCAATTAATTGACAGTAAATCTGTGGACTTAAGCCCAGCACACACGAAACCTAAAGTAAATGTTTTTGTTTGATTATTATTTATTTATATGTTTATTTTTATGGTAGCATCTACAGGGGGCTAGGCACTTTGCAGACAGACACACAAACAACGAAGCTTGGTCCCTCCCACAAGGAGCTCCCAGTCTAAGAACAGAAAGACAAACAAGTGGATAGGTTAGAAGACAATAGAACGACAAATAAAATTGTATGCGGTGTAACTGTAGCTGTGTCGGTCCCAGGATATTGGCGAGACAAGGTGAGTGAGGGAATATCTTTTATTGAACCTCACCCACCTTTTATTTCTAACAGATAAAGTTATCATTATATTCACTGTAGTCTATATGGCAGAAATGGGTCTTCAGGAGCAGGTATGTTCAGGCTGATTGGTTGTACTAAAAAGCAGATGAGTTGGTGAGCAGAGCAGGAGAATTATGTGGGGGTTGAAAGACGATGACAAAATTCACTCCTAATCTACAGATGAAGCATAGGGAAATGCAACAGCTCAAGACAGAAGCTCTGCTTTTGGGGAAGTTCTATGGCCCGTGTTATACATGAGGCTGGACTAGATGATCATAAGGGTCCCTTCTGGCCTTGGAATCTATGAAGCCCTATGGCTGCTATTCCAGCCTCAAGGCTGGAATAGAGGCCACAGTTCCTAAACATCCTCTCTATGGGTGTGCAATTCTTGATGTAGTTCTAAGTGGAGCATAATATCTTGTTCTAGAAGTGAATATAACTGAACTGCTCAGTAATAGCAACTATAATGTAATTAAATTTAACATCCCTGGATTAGGGGTAAAATACCAAAGAAACCCATCACAGTAGCATTTAACTTCAAGAAGAGGAACCGCACAAAAACGAGGAGGCTAGTTATATGGAAATTAAAAGGAACGGTCACATGTGAAATGCCTGCAAGCTGCACAGAAACTTCTTAAAAACACCATTATAGAGGCTTAAATTATATGTATACTTCAAATTAAAAAAACCCCAAAAAAACAGCGAACAGTAAGAGAACAAAAGAGGCAGTTAGAGACAAAAAATTGGAAGCTAAATCTTACCAAGGAAAATCAAAACGAGCATAAACTCTGGCAAGCCAAGTATAAATGTATAATTAGGCAGGCCAAAAAATGAATTTGAAGAGCAACTAGCAAAACACACAAAAACTAACAGCAGTTATTTTAAGTACATCAGAATCAGAAAGACTGCCAAATAAGTAGTGGAGTCACTGGACGATCGAGGTGCTAAGAGCACTGAAGGAAGACAAGGCTGTTGCATAGAAGCTAAATGAATTCATTGCATCGGTCTTCACTGCAGAATATGTGAGGGAGATTCCCACACCTGACCCATTCTTTTTAGGTGACAAATCTGAGGAACTGTCCCAGATTGAGGTGTGTGCAGAGGAGGTTTTGAACTAATTGATCAACTGAAGAGTAATAAGTCACCAAGACCAGATGGTATTCACCCAAGAGTTCTGAAGGAACTCAAATATGAAATTGCAGAAATACTAACTGTGGTATATAACCTATCTCTTAAATCAGCCTCTGTACCAGATGACTGGAGGATAACTAATGTGATGCAGATTTTTTGAAAAGGCTCCAGAGGCCAGTAAAACTAACTTCAGTACCAGGCAAATTGGTTGCAATTATAGTAAAGAGCACAGTTATCACATACAGATAAACGTATTATGTTGCAGAAGAGTCAACACAGCTTTTGTAAAGGGAAATCATGCCTCACTAATCTGTTAGAATTCTTTGAGGGCATCAACAAATGTGGACAAGGGTGATTCAGGGGATAGAGTGTACTTGGACTTTCAGAAAACCTTTAACAAGGTCTCTCACCAGAGGCTTTTAAGCAAATTAAGGAGTCATGGGATAAGAGGGAAGATTCTTTCATGAATCAGTAACTGGTTAAAAAATAGGGAAAAAAACATTAGGAATAAATGGTCAGTTTTCAGAACGGAGAGAGGTAAATAATAGGGTCCCCCAAATATCAGTCCTGGGACCTGTGATTCTCAACATATTCATAATTGATCTGGAAAAGGTGGTAAACAGTGAGATAGCAAAGTTTGCGAATGATACAAAATTACTTAGATAGTTAAGTCCAAAAAACTTCAGAGAGTTACAAAGGGATCTCCTAAAACCGGGTGACTGGGCAACAAAATGGCAAATGAAATTCAATATTGATAAGTGCTAAGTAATGAACATTGGAAAAACATAATCCCAATTATACATACAAAATGATGTGGTCTGAATTAGCTCTTACCGCTCAAGAAAGAGATCTTGGAGTCATCGTGGATAGATCTCTGAAAACATCTGCTCAGTGTGCAGTGGCAATCAAAAAAGCTATTACAATGTTAAGAATGATTATGAAAGGGATAGATAATAAGACAGAAAATATCATACCAGTATATAAATCCATGGTACTTTGAATACTGCATGAAGTTTTGTTCACCCCATCGCAAAAAAGGCATATTAGAATTGGGAAAAGTACAGGGAAAAGTAACAAAAAATGATTAAGGATATGGAACAGCTTTCATATGAGGAGAGTTTAAAAAGACTAGGACTGTTCAGCTTGGAAAAGAGACAACTAAGCGAGGGTATGATACAGTTCTATAAAATCATGAATGGTGTGGAGAAAGTGAATAGGGTAGTATTATTTACTGCTTCACATAACACAAGAACTAGGGGGTCACCCAGTGAAATTAATAGACAGCTGGTTTAAAACAAGCAAAAGAAAGTATTGTACTTCTTCACACAACCAGTCAGCCTGTGGAGCCTGAGGATGTCGTGAAGGCCAAAACACTAATGAGGGTTCAAAAAAGATTTAGATAAGTAAATAGGGAATAGGTCCATCAGTGGCCTATGATGGTCAGGGATACAACTCCATGCTCCAGGTGTCCCTAAATCTCTGACTGCCAGAAGCTGGCACTGGATCACAGGGGTGGATCACTTGATAATTACCCGGTTCTGCTAATTACTTCTGAAACATCTGGCACCAGCCATTGTCAGAAGACAGGAAACTGGCCTAGCTGGATCATTGGTCTGACACAGTATGACCATTCTTATAGTAGTTTGTGGCCACTATAAGAATGACCCACAGTGGCAACATTGCTTCCTTTTCTTGACTCCTCCCCAGAATCCTTCTCCATGAACATCCCTCTCTGCACCTTCACAGAGGTGTCATAGAACCCAAAGGTACAACATTTGCTGAGACTCCCTTAACGCTTGTTTGACAGCTGTATTCTCCCCCATAATGCAAAGGCATCAGTTTTACTACAAATGAGATCCCTCCACAACACTAGGTAAATGTCATCTGAATCCCCTCCCTCCTCTCAACACATACAGAATATTAGTTTGTAGCCTTAAGAGACCAGAATAAGTCAACACATTTATAAATAGTATATAATTGTCCTCTTAAACATCATCACCTTTATCCATCCCGCCCCCCCCCCCCCAAAAAAAAAAAAAAAAAAAGTCAGAAGAGAGAAATGAAGATTCCACAGGAAAATAAAATCTTAACGTTGTCAGTATGTAGCTTGGTAAAGAGCTTTAAACCAGAATATTCTGTAATTGTAGAAGTAATTATCATAATTATTTAGAGTAATCATATCTCAAAAAACTCTACATTAAGTAACCAAGGCCAAATAGTTATTTCTTATTGAGCCATTACAGTCATCATACAATGCTCTAAAGGGCTTCTGTTCTAAATCCTATTGATAATGTTTAGTAGATGGTGAAAACCATTTCTAAGCAAAATGTTTGAACAAGAATATTGTGTGATCTCATGAAGCACATTGCTGTTCCTTTTCTTCTTGCAATGCAATTACATGACAGAAATATCTCAAAAGGTTTGGTTTGGGTAAATATCAGTAGCAGCCAGGACCTGATCATCTTGTCAGTTGCAGGTGCACCGCTCCTGTTTTCTCCATTGGGAATTGGGCCTACACAATTGAGAGTTAATGTTGAGGTCCCAAAGCTTAGATTAGAAGAATTTATTTAGAAATTGCATTGGACAGCCGAGGTTTCTGGTGCTTTCCTATCTTTGGCTAGACTGGAAATACTATGTGATTAGTCTCTCATCTTATTATAGTGTGTTTGTTCCTATTTCCAGCTAAACTCAGGAAACTTGAACAATAAATTATTTTAAAATGAAAATATCACAGATAATTCAGGCTTAATTTGGTTTTCGTTTGGTTTGCTTTTTAGACAAAGATTCAAATTTTTTATTCTGCCTTATTCTGCCCCTTACATCACAGCATCCTGTTACTCAGATAAATTAGAGATCTTCCACAGCTAGAAATTCTCCAGCATTTTTCATCATTTGAATTTTTGAGTGTGTCTTACTTTTTTCTCAGTTTTGTTGCTGTAGGTAATAACAAGAAAAAGTGCAGTTCACTGCATGATCATTAACTGACATTGAATAGTAATTAATATAAAAATCAAGCTGTAACCTAGCCATTATTCTGCCTAGTGTAGAGAGGACAAGGACTGAATAAGCAAGGAGGCTGCATTCCCTTCTCATCTCCAACACATTGAACCCCGCCAAAACACCGACAGGTATTGGGAGGAAGCTTGCACTACTACTGGCTGTTGTAGTACATGTTCTGTGAATAAATTGGGGGCTTTATACTCAATCTTGCATAACTTTCATGAACACTAAAAAATGCCACCCTTTGTGGAGGAAGGAAGGGCCTTGTTTACATGCACTTAATGTTATTCAATGGAATTCATCCTGCAGAGCAGGGAACTCTCTGCTGGACTGATATATTTTAAGGCCCTGGGGCTTTAGGTGGTCTGGGTTAGTAGTAGTTTAGTAGTAGTACTCTCTATTAATGTTTTGGGCGTAAGCTTTGCTCGCTTGCGCTTTAGATCCATGGAACATAGAAGTTTTTCAAAAGTAAACTTGATCTACAGGAAAAGGGGACTGATGTTTGCTGAATGAGTGCTTCATGTTAAACAGTTCTCCAAGGAGCATTGATCTGTGAGAACGTTACACAGATGGCCCACTGAAAGAGAATTGTATTTTGGTAGTCCAGAGAAGACAGGGTTTATGGATTAAAAAATACTAATTCACAGAACTGAGAGGTGGGCAAAATGAAATTTATTGTCTGCATCGAGAAGAATATTTAAAGAGAGCTCCATGCTTTCTTGTTTTGTATGGGGGAATAGTAGCCAATATACAAGCTAAAAACATACCTGCTATTCTCTGTTTTTATTTGCTTAGGAGTACTACTTGAGTTTTGCTTCTTGAGAGTTAATACAGAGATGGTAATAACAAAGGAAAGACCTATAATTAGGAGGATGAGACTTAACACCTCTTGATGACCAGAATAGCGCATGATTGCTACTTAGGAGCTCTTTGGAAAAACTACAACTGTCATTCTCCTAAAAGAGCTGAAGCCAAGAGAGAGTCATACAAATTGGTATAAAAATTAGACCTTGCAGTAAATATTCATTATCTTCAAAGGCTTTAATATGTGTTTTCCTTTGCCTTATGTATATTTTAATAAAAATGCTATGAATATGCCAATGCACTGTGATGAAACTGAGGAAAAGTCCTTCCTTAAGTTATAAGATCTTCTGTGATATCTAAATATTGTCCAGCTTGATGCAGTTTTATTTAGTATTTTTTCACCACTATAGTGCAGTGGCATCATAGTATAGTACCAAAAAATGGGTCCATTCTTACAATCTTTTGCTCTTATGAGTGAGGGGTCAGTGAGAGGGGCATAATGAAGTTTTACGTATGAGTGTGATATGTACTCAGATACTGTAGTGAAGTGTATATGACTATTAGAGAACAGAAGTCTGAGCTACACGAATTGGATTGCAAAGTACTAAGGTGTTCAGATCCAGGATTTTGATTGCCTGATTATAGTGGTAATAATGGCTAGCCAGGACATTTGGTTTCCATAACCAGGCACAGATTAAAATCCTCCCTCCCTGCCCATGGTCAACAATGTTCAGATCCAGGGTTTTGCATGCCATCTCCAATGTTAGTGGGTGGAGGGACGACCAAGAAACTTCCCCTTGCTTACATGGCCGCTCACATTATCGGTCTCTACATTTTCTGCTCCCTGGGGACTCTGAGGACTGCTCACTGATACATAACACATTATAAAGTTATTTTTCTAGGTAATTCAACAAGAGAAACAACATGAAAAGAACATTTGTTTTCTACCACAGCCATGATTACTTACCAAAGGCATAAGCATATGTCTGCTCTTTTATTGCCATCTTCAGTGACATTTGGCATCCATTCTGCCACTAATATACAAGTATAACTCCATTAGCGTAAATGAGAGTTTGTACATTTAGCACGGAGAAGAGCAGAGCCCATTACTGCAATATTTGGTTTGTGATGCATATTTTAACATATGTCTAGTTGGTAAAGGATTATCAGTTGAACAGGTGAGGATTTTGGCACGTCACCCTGAAGTTTAATTCCCGTTTTTGGGTATTAAAATGAATAATGAATACTAGCTCTTTCCCTACTATCAAACTTCTCCTTTTACCATTGATAATCTGCACAGGACAGCAGCATGTGGACATCTCCTTCCCCAACATTTTGTTTTAATAATAAGGAAACTGACGCATCTATTTTTAAAATGTGTGCTGGTTAATGCTGCTAAAGTTTTTCTGCTGTTCTCTCAGGCATCTCTGAAATGTTCATTCATGTTTTCAAAAGACGCCATTTTGCTACACAACATATGTCAGTCACAACTCAAACAAATCCAACCATTTCAATTGCATATGGTTCTATCGCATATACTTCAGAGATGCTGAGTGTATATAGCTCCCCTTGAAGTCAATGTACCTTAGGCCATTAGTGGATAATTTGAGTCCACGAGTATATTTATTTGACTCTTGTTGTAAAAGTTCAGTGTACATTAACCTCAGAATAAAATGCAGCGATGTATCAGGAGAATTATTTTTCCACTGAAAAATTATTTTTAAAAAGTCTACATGCCATCTGCGTCTATATCTCTGAAATAGTCCCTCCAATTACATAATATACTACATTATTTCTACAGAAGATTGCTTGTGAAGTCTGACTTTACTGCAGCAAGCTGGGACAACTGTATCTTTAAAAAAATAAGGTTAATAGTTTGCAATATATAATGCAATATTTCACACTTAGTATAAAACACAAATAAATTAATCAGTGGTACTGTTCTAAATATAGCTTGTTTTTGATTGCTACCTGGTTTTAATTCAAAACATAATTAGCAAATTTAAAATATAAAAACATTTTTAATGTCATTAAAACATTAAGTAACTTCACTGTACTCTAAGATTAATTTAGGGCTGTAATTCTCCCATCCTACAGAAAAAAAATAACTGCAGAAGTAAGGAGAAAGGAGGGGAAATTGACATTGTTCCCTTAAAATAGAAGAGGTTTTGTGGTCCAAAGAGTGGATGGCTATGACTGACAGCCATCTGTGACTATATCCTCATGTATATTAGCAGTCACTGAGATGCTTCTTCAGTCTAGTCACCCACCATCTCCCCTGGCAGCACTGATTTTCCTCAGAAGCCATGTTGTTACTGGTCAAATCACCCACAACTTCACACTAGCAGTTGTGGAGAGAACTTCTCAAGGTTAATGCTATATATATGTATATAAAATGCATACGCATGTAGCCAGCTAGGAATGATGCAGTGGAGGCTGGATTAATGTTAGCTCCTCAGTTTTCACCCCTACCCTAAAGTCTTCTTGAGCCTGATCTTCCTGGTGTGTATATGGATGACGGGTGGGCAGTGCAACAGAGGCAACATTTTACCTCCTTTCCTGCCTTCAGGAGGAGTTCAGTTTGATTTGTGTCCCTTCTACATGGGGTCTGGGGGAATTTTGTGCTTAGGGCCTGATCCTATGAAATTTTCATGGCTGCACCCTTACATGCTCACAGAGGGCCTCTAAAAGTAGTGGAGTTAACATTTGTGCATGCAGATACATTTTAGGGTTCGGCCCTTAATTTAAGTTAGTTTAAAGAACATTAGTTCTTCTGAATGTTGAGACTCTTTAATCATTGCCAGAGGAGCCGTAGTGTAAATAAGAATTGAGCCCACATTAGTGGGTTGTGTGTATATGTAGGTATGTTTATGCATATATATGGTTCAAGCTTTGGCCTGTGATATACAGGAGATCAGACTAGATGATTTGGTAGCTCCTTGTGGCCTTAAACGCTTTGACTCTGTGACCCCCCCCAAATAAAGCTTTCATAGAGAATTAATATTGTGGGACACCTGCAGTATAAAAGCTGATGCAATTTTGCCTTTGAATCTGAATCTATTTTAGCATAATGAAATAAATTAATATTTGAAAGCCTAACATCTGTATTTTATATAACTGTACAGTTTAAAAAGTGAAATGTTATATGAATCCTGAAAGCACTCAGGTGCTATACTGACAGCATTTATTACACCTATTCATTTATGCAGACAATAATGACACTTTTATTAGGAGTATAGATGGCAATTTACATTTGAGTATGTTCAATATTTTGTTCTGTTAGAAGGTATTTGAATGCTTTGTTGTCTGGCAATGTGGGACGCTTCTGTTGCAATAAGGATTTTTTTCTCCCTAAATAGATGCTGTTAATTAACATTACATTTATAGTTGGGTTCTGATGAAAAGTGTGTCAGTTACACTTTGATACACAAAATGAAGTTTTTTACCAGAATATGACCTGAGCTTTTCTTTTAACTTACTGTACTGTATTTTCTTTATCTTGCGGTTTCTAAAGTTTTAGACTTCATGTGCCAAAAGATCAATAGACTTAGCAGACATGTTTGTTAAGCTTAGTGATGATAACAATGTAATAAGTCAAGTAACCATCACATATTATCTGGTGAAGCAAAATATGCGTCAGAGCTGAACTGGCAAATAAAGACAAATTTGAAAGACAAATAAAATGTTATAAGTAACATTTCCTGACTTCTCTAGCTAATCATACGTTCATGTGGTCCTCAGTTCTTGAATGGGAAGTTGAAAAGATTCATAGCACATTCTAGGCACATTTAATATAGTGAGAATAACTAGCAAAAGTGTTCCGGCAGTTAGATACATGTGCATGTCCAAATGGTATAAATAGGAATTCACATACCTAGCTGAGGACTGAACACAGTTCTTAGTTTTTACATTAGGCCGGTTCCTGAACTTCATAAAGTCAATATAGATAAATCCTGAGGTCCTTATCAGGCAAGCTATCATTTACCTTGGTAGTTCTATATTTTTATATTCTTTTATGGGCTTCAGTGGTAGTTTTCCTGATTTTAAAAAGTGAATAAAAAAGTATTCATTATCTGCACAGGTAAGAACATTTATTAAGGAAAACACTTTACTTAGAGGATAAACTTCCCCACTAACTTCCCTGGGAGCAGGATATGACCTAGACTCAAGCCTAAAAATTGACCAGATTCTAAATCCTGCAAAGTAGTTATGCATATGCTGCTTAACCTTAAACATGTGAATAGACTTCAGTGGCACTACACACTTATTAGACGTTAACCACTTGTTAATTATGTGATTGTGTTGGGGCTCAGAGTGCTCAGCATCTTGCAGATTCAGGCCCTAACATTGCTCATGGTAATTTCTGTCAGAAACAGATAAAAACCATATAGACTAACAAGATTTTGAAAATAGTCCATGGGGTATCAACAGCTTCATAAAACAGGCTAAATGCAGATGAATGCTTCAGAGCATAAAAGTTTTACAGTGGCCGATGTCTCCTGGCATCACACTCCAAAATTAAACTTCAGTGCTAGAATAATAAAGTGTCAATAATTCAGTCAAGAGATCCAGTCATGTCTGGTAACTGACCAAAAGGGTTACTTCAAACCCTACTTGAATTGACTTTTAACATAGAGCTGTTCAACGAAGCACTGGTCTTTGAAAGGGACAACAATTCAATTATAGTTTAGGGTATTAAATCGAATGAATTTCATAGACTCAGTCATACAGATCATCAGACTAACAATCTAACTTTGTAGAGTTTAGCAAAATTGACACTATTTCTCAAGAGATGTAATACTAAGTCATGAGACATAACACTTCTTGCTGAGAAGAGGGAGAGGGAGGTTATCCTCCAAGTTCAAAGTCCACAAGGCTTTCATTTAAAATAACTGTATTACACATTCTACTTGGTGTGTGTGTGTGAGTGAGAGAGAGAGAATACATTATAGCTATGGAGCCACAACTGCTACTTCTAAGTATGTGTTGAACTTTTCACTAAAAGCAAGTGAAAAGCTCAACACTATGTGATGTATGAAAATACATCTTTGTATTTTCTCAAAATTATAGCATTTGCTCTTTGAGTATCAAATTAATTTTCTAAGACTATAAAAGTAGTTTGCTTACAAGTTAAAATTAGTTAAAGATTAGTCCTTTAAGAAATGTAGCACCTGGTATCAAAGCTTATATTTGTTCCTAATGATCTTAATAATGGAATGACAGAAACTCTTCAAACTTCCCATTCGGTTAAAATTCAAATATTAAAACTTATACATAGGCTACATTGAAAAAATTGTTTAGCATTATTGCATATAGCAAATGGTTTAGCACTTTTCCCTTTTTTTTTTTTTTTTTGGTAACTGAAAACTGCACAGCCTGAGGAATAAGGGTCTGCCACAGAAAATTCCGCAAAGAACTGACCTTTTTAAAAATAGCTACCATCTTCCATTGTTCTCAGTGGGACTGAGACTACTTTTAGCAACGATGACCATTGTCTCTGTTTACTTATTCCATGGAGTCTTCCTCTCTGTTTCTTTTCTAAAACTACCCATTAATCAAATGATCTGAACTCTGCCCATGAGGTGTTAGGGGAATAAAAACAGTCTTTAAAAATCAATTTAATCTAATTTGGGACTACAAACACTAAAATGTCTTAATTAAAATTATATTGTTATTGCATTATATCAATGTAAATTATATGTACTGGGGGCAAAGTGAAGGTTATTTTGGGTTCCCTAACTGCATTTGCATAACTTAACAGGATTTATTTTAAGTTCAACTTTAATTCAGAATTGCCTGAATTCATAATGTTGGTTTGGTTGGGGTTTTTTTTTTGCTTTTTTTGTTTTGTTTTTGTTTTTGTTTTGTTTTTATAAATACCACATCCTTTTAATACATATTACATTATATTTGTGATATGTATAGATTATTGAAATGGCAGATTAAAATCCAGTGTTGATAAATGCAAAGTAATGCACATTGGAAAACATAATTCCAGCTACACATATAAAATGATGGGGTCTAAATTAATTTTTAACACTCTAGAATGAGATCTTGGGAACCACTGTGGATAGTTTTTTGAAAACATCCACTCAATGTACAGCGGCATTCAAAAAAGCTAACAATGTTGGGAATCATTAGGAAAGGGATAGATAATAAGATAGAAAATATCATATTGCCTCTTTATAAATCCATGGTATTCCCACATCTTGAATGCTGCCTTCGGATCTGGTTACTCCATCTCAAACAAGATGTATTGGAATTGGAAAAGGTGCAGAAAAAGGCAATTAAAATTATTAGAGGTATGGAAAAGCTTCCATTTGAGGAGAGATTAATAAGACTAGGACTTTTCAACTTGAAAAGAGATGAGTAAGGGGGGGTATATGATAGAGGTCTATAAAATCATGACTAGTGTGGATAAAGTAAATAAGGAAGTGTTATTTACTCCTCCTCATAACACAAAAACTAAGGGGTCACCAAAAGAAAATTAATAGGCAGCAGGTTTAAAACAAACAAAAGGAAGTAGAGCAAATCTAGCTGGAATTTGCCCAAAAGTATTTGCAAAGTGTTCAAGAGAGGATGAATATAGAAAACAGCAAAATTCCAGAAATAACACAACAAAATCTTAAAAGGATATCCCATACAGTCCTGCAAACCATACTACAAGGCTCCATAGCGTATCAAAGTTATGCCTTTGAAATTCAGTGCATTTGGAGATTAATCTACATGACACAAACTGCTTTTCAGAAGACCACTGCATCTGTTCTAAGGTGTATGAAGGTGGTATATGCCACTGGGCTTTGCTCTATGAAAGGTGGCTGGGTGCCGTCTTTGCTTGTGCTAGTTTAAACCTGACCATTTGGAAGAGAGGTAAGACTTCCCCTATGCTGCCAAGGGAAAGGAGAAAAGAGCTTTTTTCCCTGTTTGGGAGTTCTGAAGAGAATTTGCCCTTCCCCCATTCCCACTGCAGATATTAGACTAGCCTGTGTTATTGCTTTTACCTGTACCTGCTTGCTGCTCTAGCACTTCCCTGCTGCTCTCTTGCCGCACTGCTGGTAGCTATTATCTGTGAAAGAACAGGTATATCTCATTCTGAGTCATAAAAGGAGAAGCAGGCCTGTTCCCTTGCAGCTGTTACAATCTCTTGCTTCGGTGTGTCAGAGCTTCCAACCATTCACTCAACCAGGAAGCGAACTAACTAAAAGTTGAAGAATAAGAAACTCAGTCTGAAAATTGACTAGCGTATTAAAAGTAACCCAAACTGGGGCTTCACTTTAAGGGACCGCTTCATTTCTCTTACATATGTGTGTGCTCCACACTTAAAATTGATTTTGTTTTTAGTCTAAACTATTTTATGGAGGTGGAGGAGTAGGAATATAGAAATGAGTGCTCAGTAACACAGGCCTGGTCCACACTAGAGAGTTTTGTTGACAAAAGAGGGCTGGTGTACACACTGCAAGCACCCCCTGTCTTGTTTTGCCTTTTTTTTTTTTTTTTTTGAACAAAATAAAACTACCTCGACGAGAGTTGTAGGGCTTTCGTTGGCATAGGTAGGGTGAAGCAGAGTCAATGTAGACACTGCGTTCCCTTACATCGGTGGTGGGACTGTCATTCTTGTCAATTTCACTGCGTCAGAGAAAGCCGAAGGCGGCTAGTTCCTGTTCCCGGCTGAGTGCGGGGCAAGAAGTCCAGGCTGCTGCAAGCTCAGACGGCTGGTGCCCACCTCCCTGCCATGAGCGGGGCCTGGGCAAGCTGCGGGTGGCTGACGCCCGTCTCCTAGCTGGCTCTACCTTTTAACAGTAGCACTGTCTTTACTATAGGACAGTACAGTGACGCATACATACTCTGTTTCAGAACAAAATATGTATTTCTTTTAAAACCTGAATAAATTGCTTTAGAAAGAAAAGAAGGTTGTTTTATTAATTGGTCTAGATGCATCACAGTCTTCTAAAGCCTTTAAATTCCATTTTTCCCCTGGGTACCATAAGGAGCTATTCAGGCTTCAGAAGCTTGGTGAACCAGGCAGATTTGTCATGTTTTCCAAGTAGATTGCCAAGCTCGAGGCAACAGTATTTAGGCCTGGGTTCACCCTAAATATATACATTACCATTCCAACATTTTGTTTAATATTGAGCTTATTAATTTGGGTATAATGGACCCTTGACTTTAAGTTCTGTTCAGAAAGTTTATACCACTCCTCTTCATTGATGAGTGCCTTGGCATTTGTCTGATGACATGCACTTACAGTCTGAAACTTATACTGGCTATTTCAGGCAAGATACCACTTTACCCATGCCATTCAGTTTCCAGGGAACAAAGTCCAAACAACCAGGGATACTAATAAACACAGAATGATTTACATATGAGAATAAGTAAATAGTAGCATTTTGCATAGGGATAGATGAAGCTGCAAGGAAATAAATTCTTCAAGTATTTGGAAGTCTACACAAAATTCTTGGTTTTGTATAGTTAGCTTTAAAAAAATAACTTCTTTTATTCATAACCTTATAGGGAAAATCCTGCAACCCATAGCGCTTACTCAAGCCAAGCTCAGGCTGAGATCAGGATTTCATTCATAGTGTAATGAAAAATGAATGGCAGTGAATCAGTGATAGTAATAACATAGTATATGCTATAGGTAAGGAAAAAAACAAAACAAAACAAAACACACCTGACAAATCAAAGAATAGATTGGCTTTTACTGGTTCTAAAATGAACATTCGTAATTTGTACCTCATTGAAGGAAAGACTCCCATTGACTCCCATTGACTCCATTGTTGCATCAAACTCCTATATTTTATAAATATCTTACCATGTTCTAACAAGGAAATTTTTTAATAAATGCACTTTTTTATTCCTGAAAAAGTAAATGACTTATTTCTGATGCTTGTTTCTTTTATACTAGTTAGTGAAAGCAAAAATTAAAGAATCTGAATTTGTTGCGGTTGTTTTGTAAGTGCTGTGGCACTGGCAGAATCGGTGCTTACAATACAGGGTTTGTGATTCCTTTGCTATATTTTTTGTTTTGTGTTTTTGCAGTTTAATATTCTGTCTCTTAGTCTTCCACAATGTACTGAGCATGCTTTGTTCTTGTTCAATCTTTTCAGATAGAAATTAAGAATACTCCACTTTCCTGTGTCATGATTAGGATTTCATAAAATTACGTTTTTCAAATAGCAGTTTTTTAAAGCTAAGAGAGCACAAGTTCAACTGCTTGGATTTATCCCAAATAAATTTACTGTATTAAGTTTCTGTAGTCTCCACAGTTCTCTTTAAAAGAAAACAAAACAGGTATCTTTTTAATTAAGAAAATTCAGACAAGCTATAAAAGCTAAATTCCAATTTCCCATAGGAAAAATACTATGGAAAATTTGATAAATATAGCAGAAGTATAGGGAGTGCAGGAAATGCTTTGGACTTAGTGCAGATTCCCTCCAAGGTGCAGTGTGACCTTTTTAAAAATGGGGTGAAATATTATGAACATTAATTGACAATACTGGAGAGTGCAATTGTTTAGTTGAGAACCATTTGATGTTTGCTTGTCTGAAGGCCAATTGTGGTGCTTGAATGTGGCTGTAAAGAACATGTACCTGCATCTTGTCAATCAGTTCAGCAGCGAATCCTTTTATTGAACAGTAATGCAGGTGACACATTTTGCAATGGCTTCTTGGTTGAAAGAGATTAGAGATGTTATATACATAAAATGCCCTTTCCCACCATCCATGCAAAATCAAGCAGAACGTAAATCTCTTATAAGGGGCTCAGAGCATTTAAATGTAGTCTTAACTTTTAACATGTGAGTATTCCCATTCAGTGGGATAGAGGCCCAGATTTGTAAATATATTTAGCTGCGACTGTGCTCATTGCTGCAGTGCCTAACTGGTTTAGGAGCCTAAATCTTATTTTCAAAGGGATTTAGGCACATAAAACCTAAGTCACATTGGCTGTGATTTGGGCACCATTACAATATTGAATGCAGCAATGCCTCGGTATCTTTAAAAATCTAGTCCTAAGTGCTTTTCTGCATTAGCATCTTAAAATGCTGTCATTTCAATTTATTTTAATAAATTAATCTAGCCAGGAATTAGAATGCAAATGGCATAGAACTTTAGCAATATTAATAAAGTTCTAATAAATAAATAATACTTTAACAGTATTTGTGTAATGTAATCTTGACTTTTTAGACATTTCTTTCAAGTTCTTTAAAGATACTTGATTCCTATATGTGGTCCTATGGCAAGTTCACGTTAATGAATATAACTTTAGGTGGCTCATTTTACTAAGAAATGTGGTAAATCCATACTTTATATGAAGCTGCAAAGACCATTTCTTCCACAGGAATGCCCTACATCTATGTTACATTAGGGAAACATGCATTGCATCTTGGTTGTTGACTACAAAAAAGATTAACTACTGAGTATCTGTATGTGGAGAGGGGAGAATGCTATTTGCTTGTGTCAGTCAAAAGATAGGCTGTTTGGAAACAATATCTTGCTATTATTGAGACCATATTAGTCGTGCGTACAGGTTCCCTGTTTGCTTTAAAACTGTTCAGGAGTACTGTTACTAGGATCAACATGTCAAAATGATGAATTCCAAAACATAAATTGTCCTGAGAAATAAACAAGCAGAAGTAACACAACAATGCTGCTATATTCAACTGCAAGGGACACAAGAATGTAGGGGAAAAAAGTGTGGGTGTTCATGTTGGTTTTGCCTGAACAGTACCTCTTATTATGCAGGATATTCAGAGAGATATTCTGAGACGCTCAGAAGGTGGTTCAGATGGCTCCCAGCCATATTGGTACCATAAATGCAGCTGTTACAACTATCCAGATCCATAACCTGGAAATGGCTGTTAGCAGAGACCTGAAAGGCAGAAGCAAGAGATTTTGTGTGCTTAATAGTGACATGGGGAGGGGAGGTGTTGGCACCTGACTTTGCCTTCTACTACTGTACTTTCCCTTTCTTTTGGCACATGCTTGATTCATTAACTAGTGCAACTTAAAAATAGATCAACTTGCAGATATGAGTCTGGGGGTGGCCCTAGGTGATTTTGTGTAATACACAAATGATGTGAGTCCCATACAGAGTGATGTTTTGCTCCTCAATCAATTTATGTGCTAGTGTCATCCAACACCACAAAGTTTGAGGTTTTTCTGTGTAAACATCTTGAATGCTAATAAGGATTTCTATTGGAGAGCATTACTGAGATCTTGTTCAGTCTACATCTTTAAATGTAGTGCTTGTGAAAGGTATCCGCTTCACAACACCGATAAAGAGACTTAAGCCGGAGAACAAGTACAGCGTGGGCAATGGCAGAACAGACTTCACAATGCCCTGCCAACATGCCTCAGTCATGGCTTGATAGACCATTTGCAGGGCTGAGAAGGTAATTCAGTCTCCAGGTCCATTCATTCTTTGTTTTGTCTTCTGAGACTTCTAATAAAGGTGCCAACAGTGATAATAGGTGTAATTGACATAGACCCTTCAATTAGGAATTGATTCCCCCTTATTTAATATAAGACCTGGAACATATAATATAAGACATTAGATGTCCACTGCAAACCTGGGTTGGATTTCAATCAATGACCAAAAAGTGATGTATCCCATCAAAAAGTGATGTATCCCGTCAAAATTGCTGAAGCCTTCTAGTTGTTCTTCGAGTGCTTGCTCATGTCCATTCCATTATAGGTGTGTGTGTGCCTCCGTGCAGTTACCGGAACTTTTTTCCCCGTAGCAGATCCTGTAGGGCCGGCTCTGGCGTCCTCTGGAGTCCCGCACACATGCCGTGGTGTAAGAGGCGCTGCCGACCCTATGTCCTCTCAATTTCTTCTTTCCACCTGTGACAGTTGCTGGAACTGCCTTTGCTTGCATCGCAAGTGTTTAGTTCCCTTTGTTTTGAACTTTAAGTGTCGTCGTTTGCGTTAATTAGTTAGTTAGCTTAAGTAACTGTTATTAGTGGTAGTTAGATACTTAGGGTAGTCTCGACTGGGACTTTGCTGGGAGCAGGGTATGCTCCAGTGACTAGGCTTCAAACTGTGGGAAGGCTTTTCCGCTAAGCGACCCCCATGACAGCTGCTGACAGTTGAAGTGCTTGGGGGGAAGCCCATCTTAAGGAGAAGTGTAAGATCTGTAAGACTTTCAAACCTCGGACTCAGGAAGATAGAGAAATCCACTTGTAAGCCTTGCTTATGGAGGCAGCACTTTGACCGGCCTCTGAGCCATCCCGCTCTGCCTCGGTACCGAGCGTGGCATTGGTACAGAGTGCACCGTCGGCACCGATGCTGACTTGGCACTGCACCACATCCCTGGTGCAGAAGAAGAGACGGATGTAGTGCTCGGAGCACAGACATTCCCCCGCACCGTCTAAGCAGGAGTCGTTGAGCACCGTACTACACAGAGGTTGGATCATGGAGACCTGCTCGCCGGAGCCAGCGTCTCCAACGAGGGAGCCATTCCCATCTCCTGGGAGTGGGGGAGCCCCTCGGCACTTACCGGCGCCATCAACACTGGAGGCCTTTTATGTGGCAAGAGCCTTGCCTACGCCCTGACCTTCACCGAGAGAAAAGGGGCTGGTGTCACAGGGGAAGCCTGTGTTGGGACCCCCTGAATGGCTCAGGGGATCCCTGGTGTGGGGAGGAAGATCTCTGGCATGCCAGTCACCTACGGTGGAGCAGAGCTTCTCCCCTAGAAGTCCTTCCAGGTCATGGTTGCTGGACTGACCTGTCTCGAGGTGGGGAGCAAAGTCACCCTCCCGACACTGGTCTCAATCCCCAGCACTGGGAGAGGTCCACCCCAGGAAGCAGCACTGATTACGGTCGCCCACAGGGCGCCATTCCCCGAATGAAACTCGCCGTTCCTGCTCTCTGGCACCAAAGAGTTTGCGCACATCGAGGTGGCGCCGAACCCAGTCATCGGAGACAGTCTTAGCACTGAGGAGTTTGCCCGCACCAATGCAGCGCTGAACCCGGTCGCCAGAGTCTGACTTGGCACCGAGAGGCAAGCAGCGTTGCAAGTCCTCAGTACCGAGATGATGCTCCGGACGACCCAGTTCGTCGGAGCACAGTTCCATGCGCCGGCACTGGTCGCGGCACCGATGTCGAACCTCATCACCAAGGTCCTCAACATAGAGAGGACACTCTCCAGAGCACCTGAGCACCCATGGTTCAGGGCACCTCTCCCACCTGGCTCGGTACGATGCAGTGGGAGCCCCTGAGACAGCCCCACCGTGGTCTTCCAGTGGTGCCTCGGTGTCCTCCCAGGGGGTTGGTTGCCAGGCGAGTCACCACCAGCAATAGGTGCCAGAGACTCTGGCGTGGGTAGCCCCCAGATGGCCTCAAGGGCAGTGGCCTCCTCAATGGCCATACTGGGGTCCCTGGGGTTTTCCGGTGGGACTGGGACCTCAGTCCATCAAGTCCTCAGGTGCGCAGTCAATGCCACTGGTACCAGGGAAGGGCCACCATTCGCACTTGGACGACGATTCTGACCCACAGGAAGGGACTTGTGTGGGGACCACTCATCGGCAGGAAGGGGTGCCACCTCCCACTGCGCCCCTCCAATCCTCCTCTCCGGATGAAGCAATCTCCCAGGGTCACTCAGCGCCCCTGGATGATTTTAGGGCGCACCAGGAGCTGCTCAAGAGGGTGGCCTCCAACTTGGGGTTGGAGGTGGAGGAGTTAAAAGATGTCGGATAGTTTATTTAACATCCTAGTGGCAGCTGCCCTGGCTCGGCTAGCCCTCCCCGTCCATGACAGTGTTCTCAAGATAGTGAAGGCCTTGTGGCAAACCCCTTCATCCATAGCCCCAACATCCAAAGGGGCTGAGCGAAATTATTAGGTCCCAGCCAAAGGATTTGAATACCTGTTCACTCACCCCTCCCCTGGGACCCTGGTGGTGGATGCGGCCAACCAGAGGGATAGGCAAAGGCAGCCCGGTTCTACACCAAGCAACAATAAAAAGCTAGAACTGTTTGGGAGAAAAATGTATTCAATGGCAAGCCTACAGTTTAGGATTGCCAATCAGCAGGCTCTCCTGGGCAGATATAATTTTAACCTTTGGGACTCGCTGAAGCGCTCCGTGGACATTCTGCCCCAGGACCAGGTGCTGTACTTTAACACCATTGTGGAAGAGGGTACCATGGTGGCTAGAGCAGCACTCCAGGCATCCTCGGATGCAGCTGATTCGGCAGGCAGGGCCATAGCCTCCGTCAACTGCATGCACAGGTGCTTGAGGCTCCAATCCTCGGGGCTGTCCCAAGAGGTCCAGCAATCTATCCAGGACCTTCCCTTTGATGGGTCAGCCTTATTCTCAGTCCAGACAGATGTGAAGTTGCATGGTCTGAAGGACTCGAGGGCCACGATCCGCTCCCTGGGACTTTACACGTTGCAGATCTCTAGGCGTCCAGCACATCCCCAAGGCCAGCAGAAATAGAGGTATCAGCCGAGACAGTTCACGTCCTATAGACAGAAGGACAGAAATTGGGGGTCTAGGAGGCGATATCCACCCCTAAGTTCCTCCTCAGCCCCACAGCAAGGGTCATCTAGGCGGTCGGGCAATCGATAGAAAACTCCTACTAATTGCCATGGTGTAGGATGAGGCCAAAGGTTGGAGAATAAGGGCTTGTTTGTTTAGTCCACACCCACTGCACTCACTAATCTGCCTGTGTGGATCCTGCTAGTGCACAGTAGAAGTTCTCTGGTGCATGTTCATGTAGTGCTCTTTGAAATGGGATTAATTTAACATGCAATGGGGAACTTTTAGTGTGTACCAGCAACACACTAATGCACATTAGAATTTACATCACAAGGCACATGGTATGCACAAGCCACTGTGTAGACAAGCCCTAAAACTCAGGTCCCTTGACTCCCTGCTATAACTACTAGACAAAGCCACCTCTCATGGAGGTACAACAGTTCCAAGGAAATCCTTGTTTTTTCTTAGGTTTCCAATACTATTTAATGAAGGTTTTGCTATTTTTTTTTAAATGTATAGTGGAATGTTACTTTTATATATTTGCCTCCTATGACATATTCAGATGTCATTTACCAGAAGACTGGTTATCTTCCGTAATTCTCTATACCCTATTGTTATATTCTGACCTCTTGATAATTGGCTTTTAAATAATGTTGCCAATATTTTCTTAACTACTACCAGAATTGGTCTTAAAAATGAACCTGATTGTAATTCTGTATTAACAAAATAATGTATCTAATGGACTTCAGTCAGACTGCTCATGTGAGTAAAGGCATATATGTATATAAATGTTTGCAGAACTGCGGCTAATGGCTCAAAACAACACACATTTATGCATGAGCAAAGTTACTCATCTGTATAGTCCCCACTCAATGGAAGTACTCGTGCATTAAATTACTCGCATAAGTGTTTGCAGAATCGGACTAGCTGTATACAAACATCATTGGTATACAGCACTGCTGCGTGTCCCTGTTGTGCCCCTTCTCCAACATGCCGCGAGATATCTTCTCGTATATATCTAAATTTCTTTTGCTGGCTTGGAGCTGAGTCAGAGCAAACTCTTCACCCCACAGACCGATGAGATCCAAGACCTCTGGTCGACTCCAAGCTGGAGCATGTTTGGGCCGTTCAGTCACCATGAGCAGTTCAGATACAAAGCTCTCTCCATGCTGTCTAAACCGGAAATGAAAATTCAAAATTTCCTGGGGCTTGAGGGAAAGGAGCTGTTTCCTGTTGGCCACGTTACAGCAGAGTGTGAATGTCCAGAGTGGTCACAATGAGGCATTATGGGATACCTCCTGGAGGCCAGTGGCGTTGATTTATGTTGCACTCTGCCTACACTGATGCAGATTCGACCCATGGAATTTGAATTCAGTGCTACACCATTTGCAGAGGTGGTTTTATTAGGTCTCCTTTTACTGCAGTTTAAATCGATGGAACTGATGTGCCAGTGGAGACGCATGCTTTGGGGGGTCGACGTAAGCGGTGTTACGTCGACCTCCATTGCCAGTGTAGACCAGGCCAAAGTTCTGAGAATAATTATTAGCATGCAGTAGTAATTAAAAACAAAACTCCATCCGTGAATTTGTTTTGTAAATACTACTTATAGCATTGTTTAAATCCCACTATGCCAAGATGATACAAAACTCTGTGACTTACAAAATATAGTGCATATTTAAAGGGATTGAAATATCGACATGTTTTTGTTGCCAATACTTATGCACCTTTAACATATTTAGTGAATCCAAATGGTGTGTTTGTGTTTGAAATGTATATAAGATCAATAGCAAAATAAACTTTAACACGCTCCAGCATGCCATTACATGCTCATATGTCTTACAAGTTGCAATTGTATAATACAGATTAGTATGTATGCCCTTCTAGTTCAGGGCTACATATTTTTATTTTTCTATTTCATCTGATACTCTGTTGAGTGCACAGTAAATGATGTGATACTATATGTGAACATTGGTGTCCAAAATCCCATGTTTCAGAATAGACTCTGACATGTACAATAGAATGAAAAATGTCTAGAGTTAGGTTTTCATCTTTATTGTGAAGTTTCCTATTTATTGGTATAGTGTTTAATTCATATATAACATGATTGTAGCTGCTTTATGAAAGAAAAAAAAAGAAAATATGGGATTGTGCAACATTCCTTTCCAGGTTGAAAATAAAATTAACATAAATTAAGAATGAATTGAACTACAGGAATTGTACAACAGTGCCAGAATGGCAATTAATTTTGGGGATGGAGTCCTAGAAAGCCTCTGATTAATACCTGGTGTAAAGAATATGTTATTGGCTGAATTCAACTAAGTAATTTTTGGGTTGTATAGTTTAAAAAAAAAAAAAAAAAGTTGTTTGGAGCTGCCCTTTAGTTTCACCTTGTAAGGTCACCATCAAAGTGAGGTAAATTCATAGTAACAACTGAACAATACATTCAAATTTGTGTGCCTTAAATTAGGGACCTAAATCCCTATTTAGGCGCTTATGTAAAAATGGTCTGATTTCTTGGGTTTGATAGGTTGTGAAAAATACTAGAAACATTTATTATCCATGGGTCTGATATAAAGCCCTCTGAAATCAATGGGAGGTTTTCCATCATAGACTCATAGGCTAGAAAGGACCATCGTGATCATCTAGGCTGATCTGCACATTGTAGCCACTGAACCTTGCCCACCCACTCCAGTAATAGACTCATAACCTCTGACTGAGTTACTGAAGTCCTCAAATCATGATTTAAAGACTTCACATTATAGGGAATCCATCCATACAAGTGACCTATGCCTCGTGCTGCAGGGGAAGGTGAAAACCCCCCAAGGTCTTTGCCAGTCTGATCTGGGGGAAATTCCTTCCCAACCCCAAATATAATGATCAGTTTGACCCTGAGAAAGTCAGCATGACTCACCATCCAGGCAGTTGGGAAAAAATCTCTGTATTAACTCAGAGCCCTCCTCATCAAGTGTCCCATCTCTGACAGTTGCGGATATTCATTGCTAGTAGTTGCAGATGGGCAACATACCACTATAGATAGTCTCTCCTAAATAAACTTATCAAGCCCAATCTTAAAGCAAGTTAGATTTTTTGCCCTCACTGCTCCCCTTGGAAGGCTGTTCCAGAACTTCACGCCTCTGATTTTTAGAAACCTTTGTCTAATTTCAAGCCTAAACATGTTGATGGCCAGTTTATATCCATTTGTTCTTGTGTCAACACTGGTGCTTAACTTAAATAACTCCTCTCCTTCCCTGGTATTTATCCCTCTGATGTATTTATAGAGAGCAATCATATCTCCCCTCAGCCTTTGTTTGGTTAGTCTAAACAAACCAAGCTCTTTGAGTTTCCTCTCATAAGGTAGGTTCTCTATTCCTCTAATCATCCTAGTGGCCTTACTCTGCACCTGTTCCAGTTTGAATTCATCTTTCTTAAACATGGGAGACAAAAATTGCACACAGTATTCCAGATGAGGTCTCACCAGTGCCTTGTGTAATGGTATTAACACCTCTCTATCTCTACTAGAAAAACTTTGCCTGATGCATCCTAGAATTATATTGGCTTCAAAGGGCACTACATCAGACCTATGTGCCATACAAAAACTATTTTAAATTAAAAAAATTTCTAATACAATATGCTTTGAGTTGTGTATTTACAATTCAAACTGACTAAAGCATAGAACCTGATCCTGCAATCCTTCTACAGATAAATCTGGTACGAGGGTTGTCGTCTAACTTAGGAGAGGTAGTATGGGGTCATTTTGTTATCAAATTCTCTTAGGAATCTTAACTGCTCTCTTTGCCAGCCCATTCCCTTGTGGATGATAGGGGCTGGAATCAATATGCTTGAAATCATACTGCATCTGAAAAGCTTAGAATTCAGAGCTGGCAAACTATGTTCTGCTGTCAATAACTTTTTCCATAATGTCAAAATCAGAAAGGTTCCTCTTAATTTTTCTAGCACCTGTCGCCTTGGGTCTAGAGAGAACTAGAATTTCTATAAGTCTATATTCTAGAAGAATCAATGGCTATCAGATATGTCTATTTTCTAAGAAGTTCTAATGTTATTCCTTTGGTATTGACTTGTATGTCAACTGTGAGTATGCACGGTTCTTTGAGTTGTATCTCTCTGGTCATTCTGCAAGACTTGTTTATTTCAAAATTTCAGACTTGGAAAGAGATTTGAGAATAACTATGTTTCAAGTTCTGTGAAGGAGCACACTGATGAAGCATACTGTTTGCTCTATCAGCTCTGAATTCTGTGGCCAATTTGTTAATCAGCCTAATTTTTTGTTTTCATTTAATCTTGTGACATTGCTATAATCACATCTCTCAGCTGGTCCATGAAGTAATTACTGTATAGCTTTCACATTTACTGTTTAGATATGTTACTGTAATTTTTACATTAGGCAGAGATATTTTGAAAATCTGATCAGTTTTTTAATATTTCTTGATTTAAATTAGGTCAAATTTGGCAACTGCAGGCTGTCAGATTACATTAACAATATAAATACTAAATATTAATTTTACTCCATTTCCCATTCTTATTAGAGTTGGTGTCATAAAGATAGATTCATGTTGCATAATTCTGTTGTTGCTGACAATTCTCATGACAGTGAAATTAGTTTTTCTTGCTTCTACTTTCTTTGAGCCCAAAATAGGGTACCTCACTACTCTAACCTTTTACAGTGTTGTGCATTTTGATTGTTTGGCCTGTACATCTGTTTCTATAAGGCTTCAGTGACTGCAAATGGAAAAAACAGGAATGTCCAGCTACTCCAATTACAGGAAGAATCAAAACAATGGCTCCTATGCAATATTTTTCAGTATAAATAAGGCATTCATATTCAGATACTTTATTCTTTTGACAAAAATTGTAATGAGAATAGAAAAATAGCATATTGTTAATCCAGCTGTGTAACACTAGTTTGTTACAGTAATGGGAAGTGATAGAAATTGAACAGATTAAATCACAACCTAGAAATCAGAATTGCTCGGTCCTCTTCTGTGTTACTTTAACTTTCTCAAGGATTTTCGAATAACATTTAATACTTGTTTTGATTTGTGAAGCTATTCGTAACCAGTTCAACAGACAGTTAAATCCTGTCAGTTTCACTTGAAGAATGATTATTAAAGGATATATTTTCGCTCCCCATATGTATTTAAACCTCTCCAGAGCAGTACATTTTTATTTGCATTTATTGCATTGCTTTAGCTTGTATCTTATTTTTTTAATCTGACCTGTTCATATTTTTCGTTGGTTTCAATTTAAATTTGCAATAATTGATGAGGGGGGGAATTTTTTTTTTAAGATTGCCAAAAAGTAATGACTGTGACTGTATCTGTGACTGTCTGTAGCAATTAAAATTCAGATTTATAGGTGAAGTGCACATCAAAAATGAGCAATGGGCTAAGCACAGCCTTTTCTGCAGAATGCCCTAATAACTGGCCTCTAAGCAGCTTCAGCGCAAAAGTCTAACTGAAGTTTAAAAAAGAACTATTTAAGCCACCTCTCTCACTCTCCTTCCCTGAAGTTATTGTGGTATTTCCTGATTAAGTGGAGATAGCCCAGAAAGAGACATCACAAATTTCTGAAGTCTAATTGCAGTCCATGTAGTCCTTTGGTATTTGAAAGTTCACAGAATGATGCTGCCTTGGATATTTTCATTGGACCAGAAAGTACCAAGAGAATTTCACATTTGGGGGGAGGGGGGAGGGAATAGCTTGGAAGGGTTGGTAAACATATTTTTGTGCTGTGTACCCCCCAGCTTGGTTAGTGGAGACATTCAACACACAAATCTGGCCTTAATTTGTCCTGGTTTTGCTTTGCAGATTATTTTTAAGGCTGACTCTGAGGGCTATATTTTCAAAAATATTCATTAAATTCCACCCAAAATAATTTGTGCATAAACATGTAATTGTGCAGATAAAATGTGCATTTATACTGGTAATATTTGGCATTTGTATAACGCCATCGTTCAGAAGATTTACGAACATTAATGCATTAAGTCTCATAATTCCTCTATGAGATGCGGAAGTATTATTACTCTCATTTTATCTATGGTAAGCTGAAGAACATCAATGGGTTGTATAACATGGACTTCAATCAGGCCAGTATTTCACCCAGGGACTTTATTGTAAGTGGTTTGCTCAAAATCACACAAAAAGTTCATTACAAGACTAGGAATAAAATACACATCTCCTAATTCCTGGCCCTGTGCTTTCGCTGCAAGACTATCATTCTTTCATTATTTGTGTGTGCAAAACTGTACTTTCCTGTGCAAATAGCCATTTGCATGAGTGATTGCCCATTCTTCATGCATAAATGTATATATTTCCTGCACATTTACCAACTTGCGTGTGTTATATTTCCAGGGGGACAGCTTAAGCAAGTAGTTTTGAAAATATCCTTAGTCCCTTTATAGTATGACACAAATAGTATATCAGCTGATGCTCTGATACACCTCAGTATTTAGGCACAAATAGTTTTATTATGGGGGTATTATGTTAAACTGACAAAAGCAGGAAAATTCATAGCCCTATGTCACATCTTTCATATAACTGACGGGGTGCTTGTCAACTGGATCTATATCATCTTGGCTCAAGCATTTTTACTTTTACTCCCACATGTGATACTGAGAATGAAATGCCTCTGATGAAATATCACCCATAAAATATTATGCTCTTCCATATAAGACTATCATAACATGATGAAACACTTGCAAATCAGTTGTCGGCAATGGGTTTGCAAATGGATAAAGCAATACCATGTCAACTTGGTTAGGGCCAAATTCATCTACTATAAAGCTGGGATAAACAAATTGGGAAATATCCTCGACATATGTTATGATCCAGATTTTCAAAACCTGGCCTCCTTTTTTGCACCCTCAAGATCTGATTGGAAATAATTGCAGGCACAGTGTTGCATTCAGGGTTATTTGTCCCTGAATTTTAGTTCAGTTGGACATCTGAATATCTACTGTGCGCACAAAAAAGGTACCTAGATGGGTTTGGGGTATAACACATTGCAAGTCTGCAGTGTAGATATATCTTAAATGAAAATTATGCCTACAGATAATTGTGCCTAAAATTGTTTGCATATTTCCAGTTACTTATACAAAATAGGAGGTTTCATTAAGAATGCACTGAAAAGCAAGCCCTATATAATTGATTTTATGGGGTATATCTTCTAGTCTCTAGTTCAGTTTTATTCCCCCTTTATTTTGTTTTAAGCACACCAAAATAAACTACTCAACCACCAACACACGATGTCCCTTATTGCTTTGCAACCATGCTAAACTGACACGCGCAATTTTCAGAGTTCCATTTCTGCTGATGTTGACAGTGATGCTACTGTAGAAAGAGAAAATACAGAAGTCTGTTTATGGAAGTATAGCACTAGAAGCATAGAAGTGTGCAGTTCTGTCATCTAAATGAGTTTGGACAAGTGCCGGATGTGTTAGAGTTCATGCTGCAAGAGAAATTATTGTAGAATTGTATAATTTGCAGGACCCTGTTTTGTCCTACGTCTCATTAAGTCATTTGAGGATCAGCTGAGTGGTTCTTGTTCACTATGTTGAGGTTCAGATTGAATAGGACTGGGGGCAGGGCCCCACTTAGGAACTCACTTCCTGAAGATGTCAGTTGAGGGCTTTCTGAAGATGTTTTCAGGACTTCCATATTTAGGTTTGTTTTTTCATGGTCATTTTAACTTCCTCTGTTTCTGTATCGCCTGATTTGAGAAGGGCAGAAAGTCCAGTTTATTAATCAAATTATTTTTATGTTCAGCATTGAAGTGTCTTTTTCAGAGATTGACATTATAGAAATTACTTACATGCATAAAATATTATCTGCCATCTTGGATTTGCTTCTGAGAAGCAACTCCTAACGTCCATTTTTCAGACTTTAAAAGCTTAGTTTTCTAATGCAAAACTCGTTTAGCATGGACATAAGGTAAAGTGGACAAACTGAATTTTTCCTCAGTGGTTCTCATTTTGCTGGCCAGCAGAGTATAAAGGAACAAACAAACAAACTGCTGAGTTACCATATTAGCATTTGAAAGCTGACAGTTGTATATGTACCGTAACGCTGTTTTGTAATGTCTTGCAATATGCAGATTTTTATTAATGATATGGCAGCCTATAAAACAAACTCAGACAATAACAAATATAGTCTTATGTCACTGGAAGCTTTGTTGTCTGTTTAAGCGGTAATATTCTTGTAATAAATAACTTTAGGTCAGGGGTTCTCAAACTTTTTTTGTGGGACCCCCTTTGAAAATATTTCAGGCTGTGACAACTTCCCCCTTAAAAAGTGACCCCCCATGCCACACCGCCTTTACTTCTGTGCTGCTGCTGGGAGTGGCACTGCTTTCAGAGCTGGGCACCCGGCCAGCGGCTCTTTGGCCACCCAGCTCTGAACGGCTCAGGCTCTCAGCCCCTGCACATTGCTGACAGCCAGAGTCCCGGCACGCATGAGGGCTAACAGCTCATGACCGCCCTGAGAGGTCATGACCCCTGCTATAGGTTTATTCCCTGTAGAACTCAGCAGTCATTTGAGTACAGTAGAACCTCAGAGTTAGGAACACCAGAGTTACGTACTGACTGTAAAGAGAAAATTTAAAAAACAAAATTTGACGAGGTAAGGAAACTATTTCCCTGCTTGTTTCATTTAAATTAAGAAGGTTGAAAAGCAGCATTTTTCTTCTCCATACTAAACTTTCAAAGCTCTATTAAGTCAATGTTCAATTGTAAACTTTTGAAAGAACAGCCATAACGTTTTGTGCAGAGTTCTGATCATTTCAGAGTTACAAACAACCTCCGTTCCGTAGGTGTTCGTAACTTGAGGTTTTACTGTACATAAGCATTTCATAGCCTTCAGTATAAACTTTTGTCTTTAAAAGAAGCCATAACGCAGTCCTGGGAAATAAATATATTCCATTTATATTAAATATATATTCCATTTATACTATGCTTGAAACGGTTAAACATCCAGAAATAAAGTTATGAATTTTAATGTTTTTGTCTATTGCAAGACATGCTGCAATTTTGATTTTATGAATAATAACAATGATGATAAAACCATCGCATTATTCTGCCAAAGAATGTCATTTCTGTAATAAGGAAAAGTTAGCTGTTTCCACAAAGATGCCATTTTAATATATGCTCCTCTGAGGTGCCGAGTCAGAGGCGTACTCATAAAGCTAAGGCCAGCAGGCACCATCAGCTCATGCCACCACTTCGGTTCAGACAACTGTCATTCTGTAGTGCACCATGCTGCTTAAATCACATTCCCTGATTAATATTTAATGTTACTGTGATGGAATCACTTTCTCCCCTGAGGTTAACTTACGTTTTGCCAGACATCCTGACAACACTGCAGTTCTTTTATTCCCCGTACGACCTGGGCTTTTCCTTGAGAAAGGTCAGAATAAAGGGAGCTTTTGTTCATATCTAGCCTGCCGGTGATATATTGACAAAGTGTCTGCTGGCTGAATGGAATAGTTTTACAGTATTAAACAAGTGCTGATTTCTGTGGAGAGGCAGGACTTATGGTTTAGAAGGAAGTGAATTGGTAGGTCAGGAGAATGTACCATTTGTGAACTCCCCCTTTCCTTTTATATTCATGTGTCTGATACAGTAGACTGTACGCTGGCTGAGCTCAAGGCAGAGAGAAAGCAGCTTGAAAGTGATCTGCAGTTTGAACGCTTGCTTTTTCTGTAGGGATTTTAGAGGCGCTTGTGCTTGTGTTGGAAGCTGTTTTAAAACTAACATGGTTTAATCCACTAACTGCATGTTGGGTAAATTCAAAACCCACATGCTCGTCCTCTTGCAGTGGAATAAGTCACATCTGATGGACATTTTCTGTGCTTATAGCATAGTAATGAACGTCTGACAGGCGCGACCTTTCATAAGACAGCCCACACTATTGGCTTTCTGCCCAGAATATTGCTGCAACACTATCTGTGATTGGTTATCTCCCTATCATGCATTGCTTCACAAGGGAAAACGGCCCCTTTTTTAATAAATCTACGATGGCTGGCTGCAATATGCTACACTGTAAGTATTTTGTGTGAAAGAAACAGATAGACTATAATTCTGCATAGTAGTCTAGGAGCACATGGCCAGGCTGTAATGCTGTGGGACCTCGGTGGAATGCTGCTTGGTAAATTTTAACGTATTTGTTTTTTCTACAGGTTGGTACTAAGAAGTGCCTTTCCTGACGTCTCTGCTGCTTGGAACCGCTTCTAGAGCAGTCTCTGCTTTTTGCCTTGCTTGCTGCCAGCTAGACTGCGACGACAGCACATCCACCCTCCACCTCTAGCCCAGACACCCCCATTTCTACTTATAATCAAGAGAAAAGCTCTAAGTATCAGGCATTGTCTTAGGCTGCTTTAGTATAAAAAATAAGTTTGCTGAAAAAGTAAGATATCTTCTGCCAGAAAATCAAGGAGAGAAAAAAAATTTCTCGATTGTTGCTCTAAACTGCTGCATCTGTCTATGCCAAACTAATCAATACCGATTGCACCACAAAACCCAATTGCAAATTCAGCTGTGTTGGAGATTACCTTTCAGACAACTTTACTGAAAGCAGCTTGGAAATTCTGTGTCAAAGGGTCTGCCACGTTTTCATGCTTGCATTTTGGGCTCCAAATTGGCACTCAGAATGGTTTACTGAGAGCACAAGGCTAGTTTCAGGCCACACTTTTTAACATTCATCTGACTTTTACGCACCTAGCATTTCTTTAAGTACAAAATTTCTTTCAATTAGCAGTTTCATGCTGTGAATTTCTAGTTGGAAACCTTTTCTTTGATATTGTGACAACACAATTTTACATGTACTTTTAAAGTAGGGAGTGGGGGAAAAAAGTATTTTGGAGGTGACATTTTCATCATTTCCAATCTATCAGTTTGGCTGGCTGTTTGTTTGTTTGTTTCACTGAAAATTTTAACTACCTGTAAAAATCTAAACATGGCTGTTAGTGTCACACCGATTCGGGACACAAAATGGCTAACACTGGAAGTGTGTAGAGAGTTCCAAAGAGGGACTTGCTCACGACCAGACACGGAATGTAAATTTGCACATCCATCGAAAAGCTGCCAAGTTGAAAATGGACGAGTAATCGCCTGCTTTGATTCATTGAAAGTGAGTAAATATTATATTCTTTTCAAGGATAAATAGTTAATGAATGAAGCAGTTATAATCGGCGGAATCGTAGA
Organism: Emydura macquarii macquarii; assembly: GCF_026122565.2. NCBI lineage: Eukaryota > Metazoa > Chordata > Testudines > Chelidae > Emydura > Emydura macquarii. The sequence continues at coordinate 4,609,464 of NW_027130155.1, read as the reverse complement.
GTCTCGGAGATACGGATTGCTGTCTGTGCTAGTCTGGAGATTTATGGCTTTTTTTATTGCTGATTTGTTGGTTTGTTTTTCTCGAGGGATGGGGAAGAGGAGAATAAGGGGGAAATCATTGTAACAGAGTTCAGGCTGTCTGGAATTGGTGTGGTTACAGTTACTAGTTCCTTAACCATAAATTGTTGTTGATCTGTAGCTGGTGTAAAAAGCAGTGTATATTTCGGTTAGAAATAGCAAAGTCACAGTAAAGATGCTTTAAAACAAACAAATAAATAAATAAAACAGACTGGAAATGCAAAGCATATCTTCTAAATGATAATTTGTTGCTGTCTTGTAACTGCATGTGGATTGTTGCTGTCTCTGAACAGTAGGCAGAACATTTGAGATGAGTATTATCCTTAAGAAATTAACATAGCCACTCCTGAAAGCATATTTTTTTCATCTTTTGGACTTTCCTGATTTTTTCCTTCCTTCTTAAAATGCAATTATTTAATGAAAGGAGTGATGCATTCCTTGGAAAACTTAACTGTTAGCCAGGTGTCTCCAGTCATGCAAGGATGACTATAACAGAGAATTTACAGACTTAACTGCCACTTCCAAAAAAGTATATACTAAATAAGCTGGGTAAAGTATAGGACTGGTATTTTCAATTCTCTCTAGTTTTGGGAAGTCTGTTGTGAAACATACAAATTTCCAGCTCCTTCTCTTCATTCTTTATTAATTAAATAATCCTAGACTTTAAATAGCCAGACTGCAACTTAATATAGCACACAGTCATAAATCAGAGGCTGGTAGAAAAATTATCTTGCTTTTTTTTCTCTAGAATATAATATTGCTGCTCTTAGGGCCAAATCCCAGGAAACGGAGCAAAACCTGAATATATGGGCTTTGCTGTGCACAAACACGTCGTAGGCTGATGGAGGGAATGTTCTCCTTAGCGAGCTACTGTAGGTTGATTGTATGGCCAGATCATGGTCACAGCTATAGCAGGGCAGGAAATGGCTTTCCCATCCCACCAAAAATTACAAGATTTAAATTACAAAGATTTCAATCAGTTTTCCTATCCTGAAAATGGAACAAAAGGTCAAAAATCTTGAAAATTTCTATGATCCAATAATTCAAAAAAATGGGGTTCAGATCAATTAAGCATTTCATGTAAATACATTTGAAACCTTTTGTTTTGACTGTGGCCTTTTTAATGTAAAAACTGCTTTGTTTTTTCCTATAGCTAAAATTTTGGGATGAAAATTAATTGTGATCTGGCAAACAGGAATTTATCATTTCTAAAATTTCAAAGTAAAATATTTTGAAAATTTCTAACTTTTTTCCCAAAATGTTTTCATGTTGAGAAATTTGTTAGAATTGCCCATGAAAAGTTTAGCTTTTAATGAATCAGCATTTCCCAATGGAAAATATTTCATCAAAAAATTCCCAACCAGCCCTAATCACAGCTTCAGGGTATCTGGGCAGCAAGGGATACAGCATGCGGCTTCCTCTTTGTGGTGGTCTTGATCTAATGCATATGCTCTGTGCATGGACTTAGACCCTGCCACCATGCTGAGCCAGCTCTGTTTTCTGCACTTGTGGTGAGCTGTGAAGATCTATTATTATTTTGTAATAATATCTATAATGTAGCTTAGATATTTGATATTCAAGCTTAGCTCATGAAATGCTTCCATATAAAAGAACTTAAGAATTAGAATTCATTTATTATTAGAACACTGTAACCAGCTACAACATCAACACAGTTTAATTCCCTAGCTAATTGTTTCTATTCATTTGACTGCCTAAAGCTTCACATACACTCCTGGGTTGCTCTACTAGTCTTGCGTTTAAAAAAGAAAATTTAAAATACGTCAGGTTCAGAAAAAATGTAAAAAGGTTAAAAATGAGACACCAGCGTTCATTAAAAACAAATTATCTTGAAAACCTTAACATGATTCACAATAGGAAGCTTCCTCCAAGCCCATTATAAATCGGCATTGCCACCAGAGAACTGTGACTTCAGGTTACAGAAACGCGTTAAAACTTTCATGCTCAAGGCAGAAGTCAGCACAGAGGAAGTGTGTTACAGGGGATAAGGCGTAGGACTTGAAATCAGGAGGCTATTCTATTCCAGGCTGTGTCACTGACTTATTATGTTGGGCAAGTCTCTTCACCTCAGTTACCCTTTCTTTGTAAATTAGATAATTATCTCTTTTGTAAAGAGCCATGAGATCCAGTGGTGAAAAGGACTAAGTATTATATGACTGTGTTATCGTTTCAAAATGCTAGGTAGTGATTATTCCTTGTGACCATGTGGAGTCGTTAGAGTGAAGTGGGTTGTAAATTGGGGCAGCATTTGTTCCTGATATTCTTTTACCCTTGGAAAACATACTGCTTAATAGTTATATGTTTACATCTGTTAACACCAAAAGGCTTGCTGTGGCCCAAATTGTCACTTCTTGCCCTGGTCAAAGCGTTGTGCTGGAGGACTCTGCAGGTGTCAGATGAAATTCTCCTTTCTGCAAGCTGCAGAGCACCAGTTCAGTATCTCTGTGGCCATTATTACAATCTACGACAGTAGACCAAACTGCATTACTAAACTCGCATATAGTGTAATCTGTCTAGTATGTGTTTTATAAGCACATAGTGGAGATATGGCTAAATTAGATTATTCAGAGAACTGCATGAAAATCCCTTTGGTAGTTTAAAAACGAAACATATTTCTTTACTGAATTCCCTGCCCAACTCAACTAGCTGCAAAACACCTGCATTTTTTGTGTTTCCTGGACGAAAAAAGGCATTGATTATTTTGTTGTGTTCCCCCTCCCTAGTCACACTTATTTATCATGTGGACTTTTTAAACAGGTATAGTAAAAAGTGATATCAGATTTGTGTGTCTATTTATTCCGACTTCCTGCTTTTAGTTAATAAGTTAAATATGATATCTAAACAAAGATTGACTTTTTTATATGGAGTGCTTTTCAGAAAGTAAACCACATACTCTATATCCAGAATTAAAAAGTTTAAATAGTTTAATTTACACTTAGCATTCTTACTCTTTACTAACACCTCATTGTCTTTAAAAGCTGACTATAAAACCATTAATCTTTAAATACTTATAGAATCGTTAATCACCTTCTCAATGCATATAATAATTTATTATTATTATTACTATTTGAATAGCCCATGTTACATATTGAAAGTAAGTCAGATCTTTAGAGCTGTGGAGTCTTGTTATCAAATTGGTAATAAATCTCTAATTCATATGGTTTTAAAAAAATCAACTGACAAGTACAGTAATGTTTTAAAATCTTGTAGCTTTCTAGCTTCTGTGATAAAATGTGTGCTAGATACTGCAGAATGCTTGCAGTGCCTGTCTAGTATGCCTATTTCAGCACAAGGTGGACAGAGCCATGTGCTTTTCTATATTTAGAACATTAGACATGCAAAGCAAATACTTTCAACTAGGACACCATGAAATGGCAGTACTCTTCCACTGTGCTGTTTCAGACTTTAGCCACACTCCCAGGTGCCTTACATTTAATATAATGGAGAAGAGTTTCTGGCTGCAAGAGGAAAATGCAGTTCATTATAAGAAGTAAAAATATTGAGGAAATTGTTCATTTATATAAGGGAAAATCATCTCTGAGTTGTGCCTTTTGAGTTTAGACAAAAATGAGTCTGTTCTGATAAATGAAAATGATTGATGTCTAAATCTGTGGGTAAGAGAGAGTAGGGAGCCAGTCCTGAGAATGTTCTCATTGGTGTCATGCGACTGCTTATGTTAGTAAGCACTTCTCACATTTGCCACACCGCTTTCAGGAGTTGGGGCTTAGAGTATCAGTCTCCAGTTTAGGAAACATTCATTGTATGCAGTGAGTGTTGGTTCACCTACATTTCTTGTTAAGGCAAACTCCCATTGATTTCAATGGACTGAGTAAGCACTGCAGGATTTGGGCCAAATAAAGATTATCCTTTTAATGCTGATGTTCACCACAGAAGCTATTGCTTTGCTGATAAATCTTTGGTCTCTTACGCTTATAGCATATCCAAGATCTGCTATCTCATATCCAATTTCTATAGCCTGATGGGATATAAAATGGGTTTGGACCTAAATTTGCCTTCAGGAGGTGCAAAGTCATGAGGAATCATACCCCCTTGTGAATACATTTATTTTTTTTCTTTTTTAAATCATTTTCAGTAAAAGTTAGATGCTAAAAAGTTCAGATACTTTTGCAATGTTTATAATCTGTACAGAATTTTAATAGTATAGTTTTGCATACGAGATCTATAGATTACACAGTATTTTAATGCTTAAAATTACACTCCCTTGTAAAGTCACCTCTTCTGCAATATGAAACTCTGACTCTTCATAAATTCACAGCAAAATTCCCCTTTTTATTGAGGAGCTTCAAAATATTAGAGGTAATATTTTGATCTTGTAAAATATATTCATTCATTATGGATTAATCTGGGAGAATCTCAATTCCCCGTATCTGAGAGATGGAATTATTAATTATGCATATCATCACTCTCGGTCTCCTCAAATTAAAAAGAAAACAGCACTTCTGGGGCCTGATTTTTGCGCTGGATTTCACCAGTATAAACTCACAGAATCAGTTCCTTATTTACTTATTTCAGTATAACATACAGAGAGAGAGAGAGGGAGAACGTCATTGTGAAATATATCAACAAAAATTTTGTCAGCTGATACAGTGAGAATACAGATCGTTGACCACTTCTCATGGAATTACAGAAAAAAATCTTAATTATAAGTAACTTTTTAGCAGATTATTTATTAGTGCACTTTATCAATCCTTTGGTTTTACTGAATCAGAAAGGTAACAGTAACAATAATATTCGGAGGTAAGCTGTGATTCATAGGTTAGTCTTTAAAACATAGAATACACAACATTTCCAAAGAAACTCATAGTGACAACCCTTAAAATATTTTTGAAAATGTAAACAAAATTCAGCTTCATAAGGCAGGCCTTACAGTTGCCATATAGGAGATAGTTACACATTTCTTTGCTTTCTTCAGTATATGTCTGCCAATGGCCTACACTCCTATGGCAGAGGGGGGAGGGGGGAAGGGAAACCAAAACCAGTAAATGAAGTGGAAAAATGGGGACAGCCATTGGTCTAAAAGGGAAATAAGCCACTTAAAAAAGCACACATAAAAGTTTCACTGTGGGAATATCAATGGCATTCAGAAAGCTTACCAGCTAACCCAGACATTAAAGAGTTACAGCTCAGTAAGGCATGTTTCATATTAAATAGTTAAACTCTACATCTGCAGGAAGAAATGTAAAAAAAAAAAAAAAATTGCAATAACATATACACTGTTCATTTATAGAGAATCTAAATAGAAACTCTGAACAGATGAAGATATAGTAGTAAAGGGGAAAAACTTGCTCATCTGAGAGAACTGAAAAAGACAAAATAAAAATAAATAAAACCTTTTGACAGGAAAAGTTTACCTACATTAACTTGTATCCAAAGTTAAATCTTCAAATGAGGGATCAGGAGCAGCCTTTAAAGCGTCCACCCTGAACCAAAATTTCTGCTTTTTCTACATTTCTAAATACAAATCAGCCTGGTTTCCAAAGTTCACTCTTAATTTTGCTGGACACAACAAATTACATGAGGAATAACATTTTAGATGGATTGTTCAACTTCAGAGAAGCAATAACATCTCTTCGTGAGGACTGAAGAATAATAAAGCTAGAAGTAAGGCTAGAACTCAATTGTAGCAGTAGCAAACATCAAGGAAGTGTAGTACCTTTTGCATTTCCTCTCAGCTGGAGAGGAAAGACAGCAGTTCTCAGTTCTCAAAGGTAGTCAATCTTCTTGGAGTAAAGAAGGCTTCCTTGGAAAGCAATTGGTTTATTCATGAGAATCCTGGAAGTTTCCTCTGCTTCTTCTGCCCTTAAGTCACTTTCAAAGTGGGGGGAAAAAGAGAAAAAAATAAAATTAAAGAGGACAGCGCCTCAGAAGCATGTCTGTGTTCCAGTCCTGCTGGTAAAAACAACAAGAATCCTGTAGCACTTTAAAGACTAACAAATTTAATTTCTGCAGGCATAAGCTTTCGTGGGCTGTAACTCACTTCGTCAGATGCTAGTGCCACTCTTACTTTTAAAGAGGATTAGAACACATAAGAGCTCAACAACTATACAAGTTTTTCACAAATGCTAATTGTTTAATTGTTTCAGTTGCTTTACTTAATATATTGAATATAGTTCTCTTTCCTCATCTAGTAGAATTTTGTCATAATGTCCGTGGGAAATGAATTGATGGTCTCAAGTTCTTAATGGACATGTGTCTGCCTCACTGAAGCCAGGTACCAGGGTCATGCTAATTAGCAAGCTTATTGGCAGTCTCAGCAGAGAGGCCAAAGGACTGAATGCTCCTAAAGATGGAACTGACCTTTAAAAGAAGCACATTGACAGGGTGGTGTGTGGAAGTTTTCACAGCTAGTAAGTAACTGTACTGGACATGGTTTGTGGATAAATAAGGCACTTCAATCTTCTATGCTATGAATCCAGCTCCTTTCACCAGCACTATATTTACGTAAATTAAATACATTTAAAGAACAAAATTAACAAGATATTCTATTACACAAACTCATATTTTTGCTTTTGTATGGACTTGTACAACACCGTTTATTTTCACAGAAAATTATAGTCATGGCAATAGAGAAATCTGTGTGCATTGTTAACATGAAGAATATTTGGCAAAACCATCTTCACTGGGGAATTTCTAAATGGTGAATTCAGTTTAATAGTATCATAGCAATGGATTTGTAGTTGAAAGCAGGTCCTCCGGTATTGGGCCAGGCCAACTCAAACGTATAAAAGAAGGGAAAATCTGATTAAAAAATTATTAAAGTGTCAGTATAACTGAGACATAGCTACTGCATTAATAGCAGCAGTATTTCTGATTAACATATTTAATTGTCTTGGCAGCTCAGAATTAAGGTTAAATCAACATTAAACTTAATTTTAATTGGTGTGATAATGTCATCAGTATACAAAGCCTCTGATTTTTGTCTAATGGGAAAAATAAGGGAGCAGTGGGAAAAGAAACTGGAGTGTTGGCAGTGCTGTTGGTCCCCCAAAGAGCCATTGCATCATGCAGTTATACTGGAAGCCACCCCCAAAAGCTCATAATTTACTTTAACTAACTGTCTGTTAGTAGTCCTCAGTCAGTCAGAACTTCTGTTGGGTTAACGAGTCAGTGGGAGTTTTGCTTTAGTAATAATTTGCATGTGCTGACCTGACTGCCTTTTGTCTGAGCAAGATCTGTTCGATCAATTATTATCCCTTTGATATTGGGAGGTAGGATTTCCCAGCATGCTATGCGGTGGCAAAATTCATTGGCACCAACATGGGAACTCCCAAGCTGCTGGTGCCAAGGGGTAAAACTGATAGCTGGAACCTGATCCCAGAGAAATAGAATTATTTTAAATTTGTGCTGAGTCTTGGGATACAATGCTGTTTTGCCAGTGCAACATACCAAATATATTGGAGTGGTAAAGAGGCTCTGTTTTCACATCCTTTATTTTTCATCATAAAGTTGCAATATAAATTTTTTCTGTCCTTAGTGAGAATGTTAAACTAAGTGTACTCTTTGCCAGCAGTTAAATCTGGCACTTTTAATCTGTAAAATATATCAAATATTGTTTTTGAAGCACAGTGTGTCACAAAGTTTCCTGTGATGCCAGAGGTGGTATTGATATTCTGATTGGTGTCATTATTGGTAATTGAAGGAGTTTACTTAAAATATTTAGACAAGGTATCTCTTTGAGCAACACAGAATGTCTGCAGGGGCTAGTTGTGCTAATGGCTATGAAGTATTATATAGACTTTAAGGGTCTGAGCCATTTGAAATCCATGAAAAGAGACCCTTTAGCTTCTGTAGCCTTTGGCTCAGGACTTAATTTATTAAGAGTCAAGAAAAAATGATAAGGAGAATAACTATTTGAAAAATGTCAATTGTTTGGGAAGGCCACACTATTAACTTGAAGTCAGTGGGATGACTCATATTTAAAATTAAGCACACACAAGTATTTGCAGGACTGGGGACTAAGTTTGTAAAAAGGGAAAGGCATATTGATAAAATGGTATTTTATTTAACTGGTCATTTTGTACTCTGTGAGTACAATATGTACCATAATAAAGAAAGTAAGTAAAGTAAATCAATTTATTCATGTCTGAATATTGGTGACATCACAGCAGAAGTTGTGGAAGCCTTCACAATCAAAGTTATCAAAAGAGCAAAACTCAGCATCTGACCTTCCAGTGATCTGCCACACACCATCCATCCATCCATCCATCTCTTTGCTGGTCATCCTCTACTTGTAGACCCTCCACCATTTCTTCCGTAATAACTTTCTCAAGGTTATTTCCATCTTTATGCCTAATGTGACCAAAGTACATAAGTTTGCATCTGTTGATTTTTGACATCAGGGTCTGCTTCTCTTCAGTAATACTTTTAAGAGAGTTGTTCATCTTTTTTTCCATCCAGGAGATATATAAGAGTCTTAGACAGCACCACATTTCAAAAGCTTCAGTTTTCTTTTTACCAACAGCATTAACTTCTAATGATTCACATCCATAAATTGCTATGAAAAAAATTAGGCTTTTCACCACTTGCACCTTTATACATTTTGGCATGCCACGGTTTTTCTACACTTTCTCAAAGGAGGCCGCAACCAAGTGAGCCGTCCCTAGTCTTCTACCAATTTCTTTGGAACAGCCTTGTTGACTGGATATATATGATTCCAGATAATTAAATTCAGCTATTGCCTCTACAGCTTGTCCTTTAATCATGTTATCCATTGCATCCTGTTTTAGTCATGTCAATATACATGCATTGTCTTTTCACATTCAGGAATAGTCTTTATTCCTCACTAGCTGCTTTTGCAGACTCCATCGTTTGTTGCATTGCTTCAGTGGGAAAGAACAGTGTCTCATCAAAATATCTGACATTGGTTAAGAGATGTCTATCAGTGGAAATACAATGTGCCATAGTGGTGGCTTTAAATTTTTCCCCTCAGCTCTCTCTCTGCCTTTGATGGAATTGTTGTCAAATGGGTCCAGCCCAGAGCTCTAAGGAAGCCAAAAATACCCTGAGGTTTTAACTTTTAGTAATCGTAGGCTACATCTACACTGTGATCTAGGTATGAGATTCCCAGCTTGTGTACACATACTCTCACAAGCTCTCACTGAGCTAGCATTAGAATAAACAGTAGTATGGCCTTGGTAATACAAGCAGCAGCAGTGGAAGCCTGCTGCATGCAAACCCGCCTGAACCCCATGGGTATGTACTCAGCACAGCTAAGCCATGCTGCTACTATCGCAGCTGCACTATTTAGACTCATGCTGGCTCTCAGCTGAGAGCTAGCATGAGTATGTGTTCATGAGCTGGGAATTACATCCCTTCCTCATAGTGTAGAAACAGCTTTACTTACTGTTTCTGCGGTTCCCTGGGTATACAGACTTCCCCACCATCCTCTTCTCTGCCCAAAAGGGACTGCTTCAAAACAGAAAAGACAGCATCATCAATTTTAAAAGTAATTAAATATACTTGTTAAACTGGTGGTTTTCAAACTTTTTGCATTGGCTGACCCCTTTCACACAGCAAGCTTGTGAATGCACCCCCTCTATAAATTAAAAACACATTTTTTATATGTAACGCTATTTTAAATGCTAAATTTATAACCCTATTGTTTAAAATGAATTTACCTTTTCTCAACGTTTTTAAATTGACTAAAACACATTTTTATTGAATTACTGTTATAAGCAGAAAAGTTTTTTTTTTTAAATAGTTAGTTTAATACTGGGGGGTGAGAAGAAACATCAATAATGCTTTTCACAGCAGACTTACTGTGCGACAGGCGCTGCCTTCAGAGCTGGATGGCCGGAGAGTGGTGGCTACTAGCCAGATGCCCAGCTCTGAAGGTAGCACCGCCGCCAGCAGCAGTCAGAACTGCAGAAGTAAGGGTGGTAATGCCATACCATGCCACCCTTACTTCTTTGACCTTTGTGCTCGGAGGGGTGGCTACAGGAGGGCTAAGGCAAATTTTGGGGTGGCTATCACCCCTGCGAATTTTGGGGTGGCTATCGCCCCTTCCCCCCCAGCACCTCTCCTGCTTGTGTGTATGACTGTTAAAATATAAATTACTTCCTTTCTGCCGATCAGATTGTGTTCAGATTGGTCTGCGGTTTAATGCAGCTCTTCAGTTGCTGAACAAACAAGCCCTCTAATATTGTCTCAGTCCCACCTTTTTAGTCTCAAGATAACAAACCTGCGCGCATGATACTATAATCCCCAGGGTCCAGTTTCCTTAAAGAAAGTGCTGATAATACAAATATATATATTTTGTTTAGGAACAACAGATTGCTGCATTATACGTTTACAAATACATTTTCAAGTAAATACACTACATTGCGACAGAAAGGTGTGTGTAATTTTCGAAAACACTAGATTTAAATTATATATTTTATAGCAGTTGCTCTCTGTTTTGTGCACGTACTCATGACCCCTAAGTTTGAGAACTCCTGTGTTAAACAGTGTTAGGCAAAATCACTTTGACTGAATTTTGATGTGTGTATTATACCATGTTATGGAAAACTTTAACAGGTGCCTGTATGTCAAAGTGTATAATAAATGCAGTTATTCCATACACAATGTATTTATGCTACTAATGTATCTCCTATACATAGTGTATACTATAATATACCTGATACAACATATTTGTGCTGTGAATCTGTTTTCTGATTTTTGGTACAATAAAAACAATCTGTGTTGTTGCTGTGCTCAAAAAAGGCTAAAAAGCCCATTCCAATTAGATCTTTCAGAGACTGAATGGCCTCTCACAGGGTTTGCAATGCACAGAAGCCTGACATATTTTTAGCTGTGTATAAAATAGCTACTAGTATAATGGTGGCAACTCAGGCAAACATTTGGGCCCCATTCCATAATATGAGAACAAGAGAAGACTCATTTAATTTAAAACTTAAATTTAAAATGCATGAAAGAAATGACTCTCTTATAAGATGTATTCTATATTTGTGGGACTCACTGTTATTGTTGAGACAAATAGATTTAATTTAAAAAAATTAGACACTTAGGACCCATTTCTCTTCTACCCCAGAACAGAATTCAGCCCTTACTATATCAGTTGTTACTAGTTCAGAGTAAATTACACAGAGAGAAACAAGGCAAATTAAAGTTTGAAAAGCTTCTTGGCTTTTCTATCACTTTCAATTTTCTGCATACGCACTGATATAATCAGTATTTAGAACCAGCTTGTGATGGACAAATTACATTTGTAATTCAGTTTTTGTGTTAGCGAATATTCAAAAGGTAATCTGCATTCAGATATTACTGCTTGTCCAATACTCTGTTATAATCTTCCCTATATTGAAATGAGTCAGGTGAAATCTCCCATATTTAAGCAATTACTATAATTGAACAGAAACATAACAGGGGCTGGGAAAAAATCCTTGTCTTGTAAAAATGAATGATTCAAGTGGCCAAATATAAACTAGGCCTCCTGAACATTGCAGGAAACAAAGGAATCTGATCCTTCTTATTTATTACCTTTTATTTATTTATTTTTAGTGTTAATTGCTCACTGTTAGTATACATGGTGCTCTACAGAACATAAAAGGAGATACTCCCTCTTTATAATCAGCTCTGATAATGCACTTCTTATACATGGACACTGGAGTCCAATCTCAAAGTGCTACATATTTTTATTAAAAAATACAAATTCCTTTCTTTGGTGGAACATTGGTGAATCATTTGTTTATTTAAAGATGGTCGTTCGAAGCCCCCGAGGCTCAAGTTCCAAACATAAAGAGCTGCATGGGAGAGAATGTGAAGAAGAGAATGTGTGGTAGGTTTTAGAGAGAGATTTATAAGGTCAGCTTGAGTGGGGAATTGGGAGGAAATGTGAGGAGAGATGTATGCAGGGGCAGAGTACCCAGGGCCTTAATGGTGAGTACAGGAAATCTTAGTTTAATTTGGGAGGCAAGATGCTAATGAAGGGAATTCAGAGAGAGAAATAACAAATTCAGAGCAATGGGAGAGGAAAATTATTTCAGCAGAAACATCTCAGCTGGGATGAGCTGAGATCTGGACAGGCCTGAAAGAAAGGTTTTAGTTGTCAAAGTGAGAGAGAATCAATGTATGCACAAGATTCTTAGGGGACGGAATTATTTTAAGTAGCTCCCATGAACCTTATCTTCTTAATTGGTAGGATTATGTGTTAAGACATTTCCTCTTGCAAGGGAAAAGAAATTGAGACAAAACTCCAAGAAAGTAACTGAATCACTTTCATCTTTTACATTTAGGGCCCTGTTAAGAGTTATCTGCGTTTGTGTAAAATACCTTTTGTTGGTTTAGCCTGAAACTGCATCCCTTTTGTCAAGTTAAGTGGAATCCAGTTAAACTAAAGGGTAGCTCAGAGGAACTCATGATGTGATTTATTGGTTAGAGATAGTTCTCATATTAATAAGCTTTTATTGCACCAAGATCAATGTATATGTAACAACAGACTGGTAATACATGACCAAAAAAAATTTAGGTACAGTGCAACTACAGGTCAAATGTGTAGACCTTTTTTGGTTACTGAACCAATACAAAAAATGCAGTTTAAAGACCTTAAACAACTGGTTTCAGCTAAAAGACAGGCTTCTCTTAAAACAGTTATAAATAATGGCAGAACTGCATCCAGATTGTAAGGTGAATTCCGGCTTTTCATTACTTTGGAATGCAGAGAAAAATAGCTATTCTTTTTGTGGTGATGACACCAAAATCATCATTTGAACAGTGCTGAATGGTGTTTGCAGTTGCTGGAAAAAAAGGAGTTAAAAGTTTTAGGCTTATCTTTTCCAGCAAGGTTATTCCCAGGTTGCACAATAGAGCCTAGTGCACGTTCCTGGTATCTTTGTTAATTATACTGATGCAAAAACAGGAGTTATTTGTGTTTTAAGCAGGGTGGATTGAACAACATTTGTCACATGAAAATAACAAATTTGAGGAAGGAAATTTAACATTTAAGAAGAATGAAGATTAAAGACATCTACAATTATAACAGAGACAAGAATTCCCTTTTTAATGTACACAAACATTAAATAAATCTGAGGGCTACAAATTCAGATAGAATATAACTAAATAGTTAAGAAAATCAATGTACTCACCATGGAATTAATTTAGGGATTATTTCAGAAGAATACAGGAAAAAGTCATTATTGGATGGCCGAAGTGAAAAACTGCACCAAAAGACAGACAGGATAGTGGGATATATCATCAGAGTTCTGGAATAAAGATCAAAATAGTGTTTATTGAGCCTGGTTGAACTCAGTCTCAAATGTTGTATTTAGCTTAGATCAATTCTTAGAGGATCTGAAGGATAGTATTGCTCTGAAAGGTTGCTGTGTCAGACAGCAACATGAGACAGTCAGTGCAGGTTTGAAAAATGTTTGTTATCAATATATCTTGCATTTGAAGATGATGATCTGGTTCTCACAAAAGAACAGCAGAAATTGAGGTAAACTGATTAAAAATAGTTGAATGAATCAGGAGTCGATAAAGCAGAATGTAGTGAACTGTGCAGATGGTTACAAAAATGAAAGGACCCACTTTAAAACCTAGTAAATTTTTAAAAAAAGGGAATTTAGATAGAAAGTTCACTCATACTATAATAAATATATGTAGCCCAGTTTTGCCCCTATTGAAATCAATAGTACTTTTGCCATTGAGTTTAATAAGAGAAGGATCAGACTGCATAGCATAAATTAGTATATAAAACCAGTGAAGCAGATTAAATGTATGAATTTAAGAGACAGTTAGACATTTGTATGAATAAAGAAATGGCAGAAGGGTACAGTGACAAAATAGAGAGAGGAGGCCAAGGTTGTACATTTATAGGGGATAGGAGGGGGTTGCCAACCAAATGCGTAGTAAAAGTATTTTTGTCTTTAGAATACAGTAGCTGACAAACATAAAAAATACCATTCTGAGAACTTGCATACCTGCTTTTTCTGGTACTATTACTTTTCTTTTTTTAGAAATTGACTTGCTCAGTTTATGAGATCAGAGACTAGTCTGTGTGAGACTTCACTTGAAAATTATCTTCCTTTGGTATTAACTGTGAAGCAAATTTAAGTTGTACACGTGGTCAGATTAGTTCTGTTACATGTTTTGTTTTCAGAAACCTTAAAGTGATTCATGCTACTTTGCAGATTTATCTGTCCTCCAAGTGCAATTTTCAGAGAGAGATCTATGGATATATTTAATCAGTTAGAGACGGTTGTAAAGGACCAGGCAATTCTTTGGCCACGAGTCACAGATGACAGCGCCACATACTGCTAGCCAGCACTGCTGGGAGATATGAGCTAAAGTAGCTATGAGTAATTAAACCATTTTAATGGGAGCGGTTTAAGAGTGAGTCATGAGACAAATGTACCAAAGGATAATTTGTATGCAGCATTCATCAGTTCCTTTTTTAAAAACTTCTGTATGTTACTCTGTAGTATGCAAATGATGACTTCAAATAAAAGATGAGAAAAAAACTGTTTTATATCTAATCTGGGTCTAAAATACTCCTTGAAATGACGTTCCAGAACCAGATTCTCTGCTGGTGTAAACTGGCATGGCTCCTTTGGTGTCAGTGAAGCTAAGTGTATTTACATTAGCTCAGGATCACATGCACAATTCTTAATATCAGATGTGATATAAAAACACATTTTGAAAACCAAAAGGTATAAATCTCTCTTCAGTTTGAATGGGAGCTAATTTGGACTATAAATGGTTCCAATTTTGAATTTATTGCAAAAAATCTTAAATTAATATGACTTCAGTTATCCAATAATTTAGATTACCTTACATTCTCTGATATTCAAAACAGGGGCACGTCATATATATTTGTTAGTTAACATGAAAATTCTTTTAATTATATGATCCTTGATTATCCAAATTTAGGGTCTGATCTAGAGTGCTGGGCAATGGAAGTTGTTGGTTAATACTCATATTACAGTAGTGCCAAAAAGTCTCAATCAGGATCAGGGCTCCATTGTGCTACATGTTATACAAACCTAAAGAGACAGTACTTTTCCCAAATAATCTGCAACCTAAGGATTCCAGTCCGGCAAACACTTACACATGAGAGTAAATTTACTCAGGTGAGTAGTCTCATTGAAGTCGTCAATTAATGAATTCAGTGGGATTGCTCACATATATGAAATTAATCATCTGCACGAATGTTTGCAGGATGGGGGTGGACCTGGGTTATTTAGATGAACAAAATTGGGTGATAAATAGTTTTCTTTAAAAAAAAAAAAATCTGCACAGAAGATGTCATTTACAGTTGCTTTGCATAGAACATTGAATGTACTAGCTCTCTGTCATGTCCTGTTTTCGGCATCTTTACAAATAAAAAAAATATATATCTTATTATGTTCATTGCAAAATAAATTCAACTAATTTTCCTTAAATCTGGATTTCTGTAACTTTTTATACATTAACTTACTCACTCTTCAGAGCAGTCCATAAGAGAGGCCTCTTTAATTTTATTCCAGAATGCAAAAGAAAGATTTGGAGATGCTTATAGTCCTTAACTGAGCCCCTGTTGGAGATGACTAAAATACTGATGTTCTGATATCAGCACCCCCCCTTGTGTGTGTTCCAACAATTTTCAATAAAAGCAGACAAAATGAATATATTTTGATATTGGATGAGACATAAGATGCAGGGGAAGAGGGAACTGATGTGAAAGCTATGGGAATCACTTGGAAACCAGAGCAATCTGCACGCTCATCAGTTAGCAGTTCTTTGCAAATATATTTTCACTGCACTCCTTGTAGGAAAATACAATCAAACTGGAAGCTGTACATCATCTAAAATCAGATGTTTTGCCTCATAAAAATGACTGGGTTAATTCTTTAAAAAAATCCTCTAGAAGGAATTTTTTCTGCAATAGCTGCAGGCAGACAAAATGATGACTTTTCCTTTTCTCCACATTTTCCTGGGTCACAGTGGGTTCATGTGCCTTTTCATTCCATGGTGCTAGATTTTCCCATCAAATCATCTTCTCTTCACTTTCCATGATTTAGCAACAGAAGGACTGACAGTCTGCAGGCTGAATACTAGTTCAGGGCTTGTATATGAACTTGGCCTGGAAGAGCAAAAACTTCCATGGGAGGTTCGATGTCGAATCATCTCTGCAAGCTCTGCTGCCTTTGGAAGATATCAGCACAGCCTAAAAGTTTTGTCTTTAAAAAGGGTAAAAGCCTGGCTATTTCTGTGTGTAAAAGGGGAGAGTATAGGACAGATGTTGAGCACATCCTCCACTTCCAAGCAAAGCACTGAAGAGGGAACCACCGGATAGGGATTTAGCCCTGGTTAGTGAAAGCTGGATCCAGATCAGATAGTGCAAGCGAGCAGACGTAAGTGGGGGATCAGGAGTGTGAGCAGACCAGGGAAAGACAACTGTCCGTCTATGTTGGGCAGAGGGCTGAGACAGTAGAAGGCAGCTGATTCAGAACCATTGCTACTGCTGAAGATGTAAGAATAATAATACCTAGCTTTTACATAGCGCTTTTACGGATGTGGAAATTGAGTTATATGCAGGTGAAATAACTTGCCAAGTTTGCCTGGCAAGTAACTACTATTATACAGGGCCTTCAATGAGCTGAATCACCAACACAACACACGTGCGCACATCCATCCAATCCATCCATCTAAAATGTGGTATTCCATGCTCACATCCTACCTGTACCTGATTGTGCTTCTTCCTCTGAAGTGACCTAGTTGTTCAAATAAGTCTACTGGCTGCTTCATCTGCCCTCAGCAGCAGGATCATGGGGTAACCACGCAGTATCCTTCCATGTGTTTTATATTCCTTACCACTCTCTGTACCACGGAGGGGGAGGATGCCTGCAGAATTTTGCCCTAGCCATTAAATGTTTCTCTAAAGGTCACTGGGGTGAATAGGATTGATGAAGTACAGTACTGCAAGTAAAGTTTGTATATAATCCTGAGCAATTTGTAAATAAGAAGCTGTCCTAATGTCTCAAGCCTGCACATTTTCTCAGTTTTTGATAAATTCAGTTCCGAATGGAACAAAAGGAGAGTATTTACTGCGCTGCTTTTAGCTGAGAACATTTCGCTATTCAAGTACCTATCCGTAGTCGTCGTTGTTGTAGTACTCATTGCATTCCAAGTATTCTACTATAGCATAGATAAAAGTATAGTATAGTATATATCAGTATTACAGACTGATTCTACTCCCCTTTGAGTTATAGTGAATCTCAGAATTGATCTCAATGGGAGCAAGAGCACATTAATTATCTAATGACTTCTCACCATAGAACTGTGTAGTAGGTTATTATTGTTAACTCCATTTGACTGAAGGAGAAACTGAGGGTTAGAGGTGAAGTGACTTGCCCAAAGCCACAGAGTGGGTCATTGTTAGAGCTGTGAATAGAAATCAGGAATTACTGGGACCTGGGCCTGTGCTCAAACCACTAGGTCAGATGTCAGTTTTTAGTCCTTTCACTTTTTTGAATCACAGTTAGTCATTTGTGCACAGAGGGAGAAGGATTTGTGGAATACAAAGCCCACAAAACTTGTGTGTGTTACATTCTCCAGTGTATTGTACTTCCGTCTGTGAAAACTGCAGTCATGCATAAAGTTAGTTCCTGGTGCCCTGGGACAGCCTTCATTCTAATTAAAGCAAACAGATGTTTGCCACTCCATATCCCATGCAAATCCTGCAACTCTGTTTCCAGCAGTAAGACTAAAGTGGAAAAACAACTCATTGTTAAATCCTCTCCTCCCCTGTAGTAACAGGAGTGGAAAGGGAAGCAGCTCATGATCTGATTTCTCTTTTTCCAGTCCTGTGAGACCATGTACTTTCTTGTGGCCCTGCATATAGTAAGGATGATCCTGGTGCGGATTTAAGAGATGAAGAAGCTATTGTAATGGTCCTTTTGCACTGATATGGTTTAGGGTTTGCTGATGTTTCCATTATCAGCTCTTGTTTTCGGGGTATTGCATTTTAATTTTGTCATGAAAATGATCCTGTGTGGCAATGAGTTTGCAGGCATTTTTCTTTATTATACTGGGGAGTACTGGGGAAGGAATACTGTGCAGAGAAGTAAAGGATCCTGGACATCATCTGAAGTATCTTGAAGTCAGTGGGATTAAGAACATAAGAATGGCTGTGCTGGTCAGACCAATGATTCATCCAGCCCAGTATCTGGTCTTTCAACAGTGGCCAGTGTAATATGCCTCAGAAGGAATTAACAATACAGGGCAGATATTGAGTGATCTATCCCGTCGTGCAGTCCCACTTCTGTCAGTTAGACATTTAGGGACAACCATAGCATGGGTCCCTGACCATCTTGGCTAATAACCATTAATGGACCTATCCCCCATGAGCGTATCTAATTGTTTTTTTTAACACAATTATACCTTTGCCTTCGACATCCCCTAGCAACAAGTTCCACAGGTAGGCTGTGCATTGTGAGAAATTGTACTTTCTTACGTTTGTTTTTAAAACTGCTGCCTATTAATTTCATTGGGTGACTGCTGTTTTTTGTATTGTGTGAAAGGGTAAATAACACTTCCCTATTCACTTTCTTCACAGCGTTCATGATTTTATAAACCTTTTAATATTCCCCCTTAATCATCACTTTTCTAAGATGAATAGTCTCAGTCTTTGTCATCTCTCTCATATGGAAACTGTCATTTTTGTTGCCCTTCTCTGTACCTTTTCCAATTCTAATATCTCTTCTGAGATGACGCAACCAGAACTGCATGCAGTATTTAAGGTGTGGGTGTACCATGGATTTATATAGTGACATTATATTTTCTATTTTATTATCTCACATTTCCTAATGGTTCTTAACATTGTCAGCTCTTTTGACTACTGCTGCTCATTGAGCAGATGTTTTCAGAGAACTATCCACAATGACTCCAAGATCTCTTTCTCGAGTTGGGACAGCTAATTTATAAACCATTGTTTTGTATGTATAATTTGGAAAACATAATCTCATGTGCATTACTTTGCATTTATCAACACTGAATTTCATCTGCCATTTGATTGCTTAGTCACCCAGTTTTGTGAAATCATTTTGTAAATTTTCATAGTCAACTTCGGACACTTAACTATCTTGAGCAATTTAGAATCATATGAAAACTTTGCCATCTCACTGTTTTTCCCGTTTTCCAGATCATTTATTAATATGTTGAACAACACTGTTCCCAGTACAGGTCCTTGGTGGACCTGGCTTCCTTCCACTTTCCATTATGAAAACTGACTCTTTATTCCTACCCTTTGTTTCCTATTTTTTCATCAGTTACTGATCCCTGAGAGAACCTTCCCCTTGCTCCATGTCTGCTTACTTTGCTTAAGAGTTGTTGGTGTGGGTCCTTGTCAAATGCTTTCTGAAAGTCCTTTCTGTTAGTTTTTGTGTCTTTTGCTAGTTGCTTTTCAGATTCTTTTTTGGCCTGACTAATTATACTTGAGTTGTCAGAGTTTATGCTCCTTTCTATTTTCCTCAGTAGGATTTGCCTTGCAATTTTTAAAGGCTGCATTTTTGCCTCTAACCACCTCTTTTATTCTGCTGTTTAGCCATGACAGCTATTTTTTTGTCCTCTTGCTGTGTTTTCTTTTTTGTTTGTTTGGGGTATACATTTAGATTGTGACTGTATTATGGTGTTTTTATATAGTTTCCATGCCTCTTGCAGGCATTTAACTCTTGAGACCATTTCTTTAACTTCCATTTAAGTAGCTTCCTCTTTTTTGGATAGATCCCTTTTTGAAGTTAAATGCTACTGTGTTGGGTTTGTTTGGTATTTTCCCCCATACAGGGATGTATATTTAATTACATTATGGTCAAAGAGCTATGTTCACCTCTTGGACCAGATTCCCATTGGCTTCAAAGAGAGGTTTTGGTCACATAAGGGAAAAAGGGAGAGGTTACACATGAGACAAGGAACTACAGATTTGTGGGGAAGTGAAAGAACATGGGGTAGAGGATAAGGGGAAGAGGGAGATGATTGATTCCCTTTTTTCAGAAAGAGACTAGATGTAGTGCAAAGTATTTGAGATATAAGAAAGGAGCTAAAAGTTGAAAGCACTAATATTGAAAAAGATGGAAAGGAAAAGAGTTGATCACAGGAGGAAAAAATGTAAAAGGATGGATTTGGAGAGAAAGCAGCTATTTAACAAAGTTTGAAAGATATTGAGGGGAAAATTGCTGTGTTACAAATTTTGAAGAGAGAAGGAAGAAAGAGAGGAGAGAACAAAATGTGGAGACTCATTCAGAACTAAAATTCTTCAAGGTAATTCAATAGTTAGATATCATTTGTAAAGCTATTACTTCCTTAACTGACTTGAAAAGGTGGTATATTGAATTTTGGACATTGTCTCCTCATTTTTCACATTCCCAACAATTAGGAAGTTCAGAAAGATGGCTATACCTAATAGCTAGCTGACATGGATGCTGATGTGCTTTCAAGTAACTCTGAAGACAAAACTAGTGATTATATTGATAGGTGATGGAGAGTAGCTATGTGCCCAGTTTTACTTAGTTAAACATGTCCATTCTCCTCACTTTGTGCAAAGTTTGTATCCACCTGATTGGTCCATAACACCATTTGATTTAAGCGTCGGAGAAACTGAAAATACTAAGGAGGATTTAGTTTTGTACTTACTGCTGCATTTACTTGTTGGAATATATTTGTATGCCAACTGAAATAAAACCATATGAAAATTATTTCAGAAATGCTTAGTCTAATATTGCTCAGTTATTTCTGCTATTTTTAAAAATATGTAAATACCTGAATGATAACACTTAAAATCCGGCTCCTGCATATCTATAGCAATTTTTCATTATAAGAGTTTCTGCTAAGCATTTTCAATATGCATAGTAATAGGAAACAATAAGTAATTCAGGTCTATGGGATAAGTTTTACGGGGTCACATCCTCAGTTGGTGTAAATTGTCATAGCTTCATTGACTTCAGAGTGATTTCTTAAAGTCCACTGTCTTAATAGCTTCAGCGATTCAATTGATTTGAAGTCAGTGTGTCAGGAATCGGTGCCTGCGGTGCCAGTCTCTGGGCAACCCAATGAATGCAGCTGGCCTGTGGTAGGCTCTCTGATTGGCTACATTGCCTGGTTGGTTGGAAAAGTCAGCACAATGGCTCTTCAGCTGAGCAGGAGCAATAGCTCAGAGGCTGCTCAAAGCATTTGCCCATGGCTGTAATAGTTCCTCTGCCTGCTTGTTTCCATGCTGCTCCTGTCTTGGAACTGGCCCTGCTCTTGCCTTGCCTCACTCCAGATAATCTGGTCCTCAGCTTTAGCTCTGATTCCTGACTCTGGCTCTGACTGCCCCCTGACACAATGGAACTATGGCAATTTACACCAGCTGAGGATCTGGCTGTAGAGCTGTGTAAAACTCAGAAGCTTTGGAGAGGTTCTTGAGGATCTTGTTCATATGTTCTCCCGGTTTGATCCACATGTGTTTGCATCCCCCAAATTTGGCTTTCAGTTTTAGCTTTGAACAAACCCCAAATTTCAAAGTAAAACATTAAAATGAAACCATCAGGTTTTTCCTGGTCTTGGCTTCAGAACTATGAAGTTCTTATGATTTTGATGCAAAATTATAACTAGGC
Source organism: Emydura macquarii macquarii (assembly GCF_026122565.2). Lineage (NCBI taxonomy): Eukaryota > Metazoa > Chordata > Testudines > Chelidae > Emydura > Emydura macquarii. The sequence continues at coordinate 4,587,781 of NW_027130155.1, read as the reverse complement.
CCAGATTTGGTCAAATATGGGCCCAAGTTCACTTGAAAGTATCATAAACCTTAAGTGGAACTTCCATGGAACCTGTTCTGAGACACAAGTTTGTGGTTTGGGATTTTGTTGTGGACATTTCGCACATATGTTTATATTTGTTAAATGCTGATAGCTGTTCTTAGTTTGTAATTAGACTTTCATATATGGGTACACATTATTGCATTGTTAGTAAGAGGTATATGTGTGAAGGCAGTGGTTGATTTTACTATCTGGGTAGTGTTTTGCACGTACATAATCACACGGCAGTAAGCATATTCTAACCAAAAAATAATTGTGTGTGTGTGTGTGACCCTTCCATGCCCAGGGTAGCCACCTGAAAATGCCAAGATCCGGGCAGGCTGCAAAAGGAGAGCAGATTCTCCCAGCACTGGTGGGTGACACTGAAGTCAGACTTCCCAACCAGCCACAAACTGCTTCTGATTCCCCACACCAGTTATCAAGAAGCCAATATACAAATATATGCAGCCCCCTTTACTGCATTTCAGTCTCCGGCTCCCAATCAGCCACTAGGTCCAGTAAAGAGACCAGTTATTTAAAACTCTATGCTCTTTACCCAAAAGGTTTCTCCTGACCCCAAAGGGTCAGCCACAGTACCAGATCAATATAAGTTTAGATCTTACCCAAAATACCATGCTGCCAGCGCATCCTTTAGTAACTAAAACTAAAGGTTTATTATAAAAAGAAAGAAACAAACTACAAGAGAAATGTTAAAGGATTAAAGCAATCAGATACTTACAAATGATTTGAAAGTCCATATATATCAGGTTTCTAGTAGAATTGTGGATTTTGCAGGTTTGTATAATCCCTCTGGTTTACATCCAGTACCTGGATGGGTCTCAGTCCTTTGTTTCACAGCTTTAGTTCAGTTGTAGATGAGATTATCCAGAGGTAGGTAAAGACTGAAAGACAGACTGATGACCAAATAGATCCTAGGCACCTGCTTTTTATGTCCTCTGGCCCTTGCCATGCTGCTTGTGCAATTTTACAGGAACTAAAATGGAGTCCAGAGTCACATGAGCAAGTCCTGGTGACTCATCAGGTATATCCCTGGCTTCTCCCCCTGAGCCCCTTGCACCTGTGAATGTCTCAATGGGCCATTAAGCAGGCTATTGTTGTAGCCATCCTATCTGAGGTGTTACCCAGACACAGCACAATTTGAAATACAGATACAGCAACCATATCCATAACTTCCATTACACATATAACACATGAACATAAACATTATAATCTTACTTAGCACATTATAACCTTTCTAACAGTACCTGACATGGCATATCTCATATGAATTATTATGATTTTGGCATACTGATGTCAAACAATATAATAAATGCCCCCGCTCCTCCCCAATCCAGCCAGCATGACACCCCCAATGCAAGATTGTTGTAGAAGGGAGTAATCAGAGCTCCTGAATACACCTCAAGGGCCCCCCTAATCCAGCCAGCATCACAGTGTGTTTGCATTGTTACTTACAAATCTACATATTGAAGCTGAACTTTTTGGGTTTCTGTGGACGGTTGCCTTTGTATCTTGCTGTTTTTTCTAACAATGCATTTTGAATATTACTAGCTTTTTAAAAGTATATTTAAGTATATTTTGGATATTGGATTTATTAGTGTGAAAAATGCAGAAACTTTTTGACAGCACATGAATAATATCTATGCAAAATATGAAACTGTTACAAAATAATTGCAAACCCAGAGCTTTGGTAGAAAGATGCAAATTTGCTTCCAGTGAGTCAATGGCAAAACTCCCTTGGATTTCAATAATAGCCCCTGCTATCTCTTTTTCATTGTTGATGCTCAGGATAAGGCAATGAAATATATTTAGTATTAATTAGTTTTCAAATATCTATCTTAAATCAAGGATGAGAACATAAAACAAAAAAGTCATTTTGATCCTATACCAAATACACAAACAAAGCTTTATCAGTAATGCTTCAATCTGAAGAAAGAGCTTCTAAAAAAAATATTTTTGGTCACCAGCAAGATTCATTAACAATCTTCCACTCATTACCTACCATTTCCCCTCCTCCCCCAGGAAAACCCTGGGAGAACAGGAGACTCTGGCAGCATGTTTCAAAACTGCCAAATTTGGCATCTAGTGATTTAAAGTGTGTTCCAAAGCACAGGACCCCCCACTGCCAGCCTCCTTTTATCAGGAGGGGGAATGTTAGCTTGAGTGTCTCAGACAGTCTCATCTGCCTGGATGTCGCCTGGGGAGAGGCTTTCTCTCAAGTAGATAGGCCTAAACTAGCACCTAAACTTTCACTCTGAAATCAGTTGTAGTGCAGTGTGGGAACTGGAATATCTGTTCCACAGAAAAATTCACACTCTTGGAAAAAATTTAGTTCTGAGTTGGAACAAAAATTCTGATGTGCAAATTTTTCTGTGAGAGGAACATTTTTTAAATAGTCGGTTCCTAAACAATGGAAATGGAACTTTATGAAAACTTCTGGTGCAACTTTCCTGCACTCCCAAGCTCTGTTTCTCCCCGGGTTCCCAGCCCCTGGGCTGGCTGCTGAGGAGCTGGGGAGCCTGGAGAGGATGGCAGGTGTTGAGCAGGCAGGCGCGAAACCCACCTACAGTTTAGATGGAATGGATATGTTCCCATGTAATGTTTAGATTCTATCAAATCAGCATTTTCCAATGGAAAAGGATTCTGTGGGAAAATTTTCAACCAGATCTAAACAGTAAATAGCCAGTGCAAATTGAAAGTATCAGCTTAGTTCATGCAGACTTCTAGTCTGTTACCCTTTGTTACAGTTTGTGCTTTCCACAATTATTAGGTGTATTCATCTCTTGTCTTGTCCTTAAACTGCAAACATTTTGGAGACGGGCTGATTTTTATGTGAATGTAAAGTGCCTAACACAATGTACCATTCTATTGTAACAGTAGTAATAATCTATACTAGATCAGTTTTCTGAATGGTTTGAAGGTGTAGCCCCATCTACACTACATTGCAGTAATCTAACTTCAGTGTGCCAAAGGCCAGGATAGGCATAGTGAGGCCACAGCTGGAAGAAAAGGACTTAATCTCCTTGTCAAGTGCAAATGATAAGAAGCAGTCCTAACAATCGCTATTGTCTGGAAATCCAACGGTACCCCCATTTTATGAACCTTCCAACAAATGACGAGATATAATTATTCAGGAGCACAGGAAATTGTTGCAATTATACCTCTAGTTGTTTCTCATCCCATCCTAAAGTATTATCTCAGTTTTATCAGCTAGCCTTTATCAATGCCTCATTCTTAATTTGACATCAGATAAGTCCAACCACTTTGGAGGAGATGGAGATAAACTGTCTGTAATCAGCATACCTACAAGTCCACAACCTATGCTTTCACATTAATAGCCCCCTTCCCAATGGTGCCATTAAATATTGCATTTAAAATGTGAAAAGTTAATTATACAAGCTTATTTTCAACTTTCACTCTCACACACCAAATTCCCAATCTTTATCTGGGAAGGTGAAGGGAAATCTTCACAGCGCTTTTAACGAAGGTAGGAGGCAGCTATACAAAGATTGTAGTGTAGTTTAGGAAAAATAGCTCATGTGTAATCTTAACAACAGGAAATTTGCAATTGTTTGGAATAGAAGACATTTACAAGAAGCTCACTGTTTCCTATGCAGTTCTGTAGTTCAAGCAATCTTTCATCAGGAACCGTACAAAGGTGCATTTGTCAGGTGTAAACAGAGCCTGGAAATACAATGATGTAACCAGTCTATTTCTAGCACAATGATTAATATTTTATATTTTCTAGGAATGGAGGAACCAATCAGAATGAAATAAAATTGACTGTTTGTTTTATGACCTTTGAAAATAGGTTTTAGTTCTTTTTTTCATTTTGTTTTGGTTGATTTACATTTTTGCACTCCATTTCCTAGATCTGTCCAAGACTAAAGGCCAGATCCTTCTTCATTCTATTAAGGTCAATGAGAGTTTTGTGAGAATACAGTATGGCAAACAGGATTTGACCCTGACAGTGGAAAACTCATCTCTGTGCAGAGGTCCAGGGCAAGGCCTAGGAACTAGTTAAGTCTTCTTATAGTGAGATTTAAGTTGTGCTTAGTGTTCATGCTAGTTCTCTGAATTAGAAGGAATTTAACTCCATGGGAGAAAACTATTCTCATTGTATTTCCAATGTGGTTCAGAATGGGAAATACAATAATTTTCACAAAAAAACTCTGTGATTTCTGGATCAAAAAGTTTGGAGTATATGTCAGATAAGCATCCATGTTCACATGTTTAACTAAATTGATTTTTCCTCAGATTTAATGCTTGTCATTAATATTTTCCTACTATTTTGTATTCATTGTAGCCTGCATTAATTCTTTGTAATTGCAGATTGATAGATCTGTGATTTACCTTAAAGTTTAACACAATTTAATCTTTATTTTTTATAAAAAGCAAGAGCAGGTAGATACTACCAGAGGTTAGTCAGCACAGTCAAAGGATTTTAGGGACCCAGAAGTATCTCTGTGAATTATTGCATAAAGCTTAGCTTCTCGCATATAGAACCTGAGTAGTGGGTTCTCCTTCTGAACCTGAAATGTGTTTGAAGGACATCTATCTAATAAACCTTTACCATATAGTGCAGTACAATTTTCTTCAAAATTGTAGTCTGTATGTGGCACGAGGCCAAGACTGTAGCTAGAATGCAGACTCTTCCTTTCTCCTTTCCGAGACATTGTGCGTTCAGGACAGAATGCAGGTCATTAATAGCAGTAGCTTGCAGATCGCATTGCAGATGCAGACACCTACAGCAGTCATTGGAAAAACAGATTGTCCTTTCTCTTGTGGTCAGCTTCTTTTTGGTATATTAGATATATTTGACCCAAGAGGTATTTAAATTGAAGTAGCACAAAATTGAAAACTGCATGCTGATTAGTAAATAAACACACTTAGATCACTGTAATTTATTGTATTCCAGAGTAATCAGAATTGCATTCCAATTATTTGTTAGTCTTTCTTGTGCTTGCTCTATCAACCTTAAGTGGCATTCTGTTTCATGTTCTTATTATCCTGTGAATGGAACAGGAATTCTCCACACATCTTTTAGAAATGTATTTTTGAATTCCATATATGTTCCTCTTTAACTTAAACTATCCTGGTCTGAAAAGAGTAACTGAGCTGGATGATCATCTATTTTTAGGGTTTCAAGGGCCAATATCAAGATATTTTTCAGAATTTTATACCTGATTTTCCACTGATTCCAGTAATCCTTGGAATTTCAATGTGAGGACCTCTTTCCTTTCTGATTTGTCCCATTCTCTGTATGTGCATTCTCGATACAGTGTTTTCTGGCTTTTTGTTTATTTCTCTTGGTAGTTTCTGACATTTGTGTCTTTTCTGATTCGTGTAAATGATCCTCTATTTCTGCAGCTGTTCTCATTAACACCAACACAGTAGCAGTTTCTTTCTTTGTATTAAAAAAAAAAAAAAAAAAGACAATTTATGCTCCAATTCTGTTCCCGTTACTGTGCTTTAAATGAGTAGAATTTAGCCTTAGTGTTTTTGAAAGGTGTGGGATTGACAGCCTTTTGAGACTAAAATGATTATTCACAGACCAAGTACAGTATGGGCAAGAACAGTGGCATCTGTAAGGCATTGCTATTACCTAATTTAGTTTATATTTATCAATAATAAATGGCATTTTATATCTTCAAAATACTTTGTAATTTATTGCTTGTAATATCACTACTTTCTACTGCATCCTGTAGAAGGATACTCCTGGGCACTTTGGCTGCTGGAGGAGAATCTCCTCCAGATGTGGGAGACGTGTGTTTTTGGTGTAAAAGGAACTGAGATCTGTTATGACCATGCTATCCTGAGTGACCTTCTTGTGTGGAAATATGATGACCATAAATCACCAAGAGATGGAACATCATGAATCTTAAGACCCCTGTAGCTCAATTTCTGCTGAGACTTGTAATGATCACAGCGGGTGCCAATCAGCTTATCTAGATTGTGTACTTGGTTGTGTTTTCTGTGCTGACTAACAGGCTTCCTTGCATTTGTATTTAAAGGAATCTTTCAAGGGTATCCTAGCCAGCTGGAAGGATCTTTTACTGAAGGGCTCAGAAGTGTTTGCCTAATTCACAAATTTGAAAAATGGCTGCTGCAAGAAATGGAACAATATTACTTTTCCCAAGATTTGGAAAATGCGTTTTGATTTGATTGATGTCTGTGGAGTAATACAACTAAGTCAGCTCTCCAATACTGTTCATGCCCTTGGAAGTCTGTTCCTGTTTCTTTTTTCCTCCCTCTCCTTTTATTTCTGTTCTATTTATATGACTGCTCTGCACTGATCATTTGAAACATGATCCAATAGATTAACTATTGTTTTTTGTTATGTTTGATTCAATGGGCTTAAACCAGGACTCTATTTGGTTGTCTGAGTAACTATGTGTGTTGATATTTTAATGAAACAAATTGTTACAGTGCTTTTAGTATTTTAATAGGAACAGACCCTGTGATCACCTTTTGAAGGATATTGCTCTAGAGACTTCTTCTATCCACATTTACTAATGGACATATCACTAAAAAGTTGAAGTCTCAGCTTCAGAACCAGAAGCCAGGCTGGACAGTTCAGCCATTTCTTTATACAGCTCTCCTTTCTCACTGATCTGTGTCCAACATATTAAAGGAAAATTTAGATTCTTGAAAAGCAAATGCTTGAAATACTCTCCTGGAGCTCATCCCTAAATGCTGACACTCTCATCTCTGTACCTTTGATTTCACCTGAGACACACTGTATATAGGGGGGGAAATTGCTTCTCAAATGAGATCATTGATCCTCATTCTGAATGTTACTTCTTATTTCACCAGCTCAGTTGGATCCAGCATATGGAAAAGTTTTTATTTCCCACATCTTGATGGCAGAATATTTTAAACAAGGACAGTCCAAGGCCTTTAGGTTATAGACAGCTTTTTGTACTTACATGTTCTATAGATAATATCAGCAAAGATTAAATATCTTTCTTCACTGAAAGATTAGGAGTAAAAGAAAATGTTGAAATGTCTTGTAGCGAAATGTAGGCCACGCTGTTTGTTGAAGCCTCACCCAAAATGATTACCAGTGCTACTCAGAAATAAATCCCTTCCTTTCACACCATTACATCCAGGTTTTTAATCTGTCTGTCTGATCCTGAATGAGGCATAGTATCCCGTAAATAGTTATCTGAGAGAGCCTCATGTTCCTAGGCCTCCCTACATCTTTATACTTGACCTGCGTATGATACAGAAAGAGTGACTTGCAAGTTCAGTGTGTCTAGCAGAGTTCTTACCAGCTCAAGCAGAAAGAGAGGCCCTTTTTTGGCTTATCTGCTAGAACTGCTGTCTGTCTACAGACCAGGAGATATCCAGTTCCAGTTTTAGTTGTGGCAGAGTAGATATGGGCTCCGGAGGAGAGGGGGAGGGGGGTGATGTAACAATCTGTGCACCACCTATGGCAGTGGTCCCCAAATTGTGGGGGTGCAGAGAAATGTTTGGTGGGGTGTGGTAGGGCCCAGGCTAGCCCCCACATGGGGAGGGGATGGAGTAATACCCAGCCCCACCTCTGCTCTGGCCCTGCTCCTGGCTGGGGCCCCGCTTCCAGCCGCAGCTCCGGCTCCTGGGGGGCACGGACCAGGTAAGAGGTGAAAGCAGACCAAAAATGTTTGGAGATCACTGACCTTTGGCAATATATAAACAACAATAATTGTCTGTCTTCCTCACTCATTCCAACCAACAGTTGGAAAAAAAACCCCTCTTAAGTAACAGGAATAATAACACGTTCTCATTCCAACTAGGGAATAAGTATAAAAATTCACATATGCCTGCAAATAGATATTTATTAGCAGTGTAGTATTTTTCATAGTTTATTAAGATGACAGTAGAAGGTTATTACTATAACATTTACAATAAAAATAACACCTAAGTGAGATTTTGCTTTCTGATGCTATGAGGGTGACTACATATTGATATTGCTTTTTTATTACTCAGGTCTTGATATGGCTTCTTATTTGACTGTGGCTGAATAGCATTTTCAGTTATTCGGTGTTTGTCTAAATACAACACTCCTGTCCGCAGGCATTAATACCACAGCATAAATATGAATCAGGAGATTAGTGATGGCTTATGCCATGTTCACCTCTACATCAACAGTTGAAATGCAGCCACGGTGGTAGTTCCCAAAAGATGTTAGCATCTCACTGCTGTTATGGGTCAAGTGAGGTTTTTTTTATATACAAAAAAATACTTCCCCAACTGGTAGTAGTTAATATCAAAGTTAGCAGCCTCAGCAGTAAGCAAAGGGCTGAATGGAGTTGCCATTCTGGCACATTCCATGGTTATTAAATTCACTTCAAAAATGAAAACTCTTCCATCTATTTTTCCCCATGTCTCAGACCCTTTGTCCTTCCATGTTTACAGAATCTGTCTAAGTAGCATAAACTGCTTAATCTTCACCTTTTTCTGTATGATAAGTGTCATTTTCCCCACCTCATTCAAAACAAAGATTGTAAGACTGTAAGAAGTTGCTTCCGTCATTTATATATCTTTTATGCTTTGCTTTCTAGGGAGACAAACTCTGAAGTCCTTACACAATTTAGATACATTACGTCAAACTGCCATTGACTTCTTTTTCTTAATAAATACTGATTAAGGATTTCAGCATTTGGTTTCAAATGATCATTGAGCTCAGGGCTTTTGCTCCAACGGTGCCTGCTCTGAGATATGTATTTCTCTTGCCATCTCATTAAAGGACCTAGCCTTTAGGTTAGATTTGTCAGCTTGAGATACTTAACAGGTTTAGCCTTCATGCAGATGTTTCCCTGTGGGGAATGTTCATGTCTAGGATGCTTCATGTAACATAATTCTGGCTTTGTTTCCTGATTAACCACTGTAGAAAATGTAACAAATGTGATCTCTGCAAATAAGCCGTTCTTCTAACAACAGTGCAATTCCTCATTCACATGCACACGGCCACTTCCCCACCCACATCTTCCTCAACCATCTTCCACTTCTGCTTGTTCCCCTTTCAAAATACTGCAGCAACTCTATTATCCACAAACGGACAAAAGTATTTCAACTTAGAGGTGACACCGTTTTTTCCCTGTCTTTGGAACAAGCACCATTTAAGGTCCAGGTAGTTCAAAAAGCGAGTGAGACAAAGATTGTTTTATCAGTCTGACCACCTTGTCAACCACTCATCTGTTGTATAATGCACAGAAAACATTGGACATCCTATTTACGCTTTTACAGTTTTCTATGTCTAAACATTGTCTCTTAGTTGCAGCAATGTCTGCCAGCTTCATAATAAGTGTGGGCATTACCAGAAGAGATGTAACTCCAGAAGTGCTGATGGAACCTATGCCTAAGTATTTAAATAATAATCCAGAAATAATTTATTTACCGTGAGATAGGAGCTCCATTTTTATAGCCAAGACTATACAGAGACTTTGTAACCAACAATAAAGAAGATAGAGGACCTGTGAAACACCAGCTAATGTCTTGTTTTCTGAATTATAATTACATTATCTGGATATTGATAAAAGTAGATTTTTTCTTTATTTGCATACCACGGTTTACTGTGGAACGTTTATTCTTCTATTCCATTATCATTCAGTTTTATGTAGCAAGCAAGGCTGAATGAATCACTGGGGTAAAAAGTGAAAGGATACAAAGTATGTGTGTTTACAACAGCAATGCTTGTTTGATATGGTTTAATTAGTCAGTAGACATATGTCCAATGGCTTTATCTTTGTAAAATATTGATCCAAAAACTGGCAATAAGGTCTGGAAAGCACTTAGTATAGGAAATCACTCTCAAGTCATGTACAAAACTTTAGGAAGATATAAAGCCTGTCAGTCAATCTGAAGAGGAGCTCTGTGTAGTTTGAAAGCTTGTGCCTTCCACCAACAAAAGCCGGTCCAATAAAAGATATTACCTCACTCAGTCTGACTGCATGGCTGAGTACAGCACTTCCCCTTTCACTATAACTTGAAGTAGTGCAACCAAAGAGAAATAAGCTTGTAACAAGAGTTTCTGTATCAGTATCAATAGAAACATTCTACTTTAGTAACTTCTAAAAAATACATTTTTAATGATTAGGAACAGTGAATCTTTTGTCAATCTTTTTACTATGGTGACCCACTGACTGCATTTTGTCTTATTTGGGACCCATCATTGCTCCATAGCCCCCCAGCTGTCACTCTCCCTGCCATGCCCCTTCCCGCAGCCCCAACAGACCTCTCTCTCTTCCTATGTCCTGGCCACAGCTGCAGTTAGGCTGCAGACTGTCTGCTCACTGGCTCTGTGCTGCTGCCACTTTGATCCTGCTCCCCATGCCATTGCCCGCTGCCCTGGGAAAGGGAGAGCAAGGAGGGCGTATATCTCCAGGATATGCACAACCCACACAGAACTTTCCTGTGCCCCACTGATGGGTCATGACCCTCTGTAGGAAACCCTGATGTAAGGCACAGAGTTATATAACAGCACTGGATAATTAAACTGAATATATATTTTACTGTTGTATTGTGAAGCTAAAACCACATTAAATCCCTACAAACTATATTACAGTAAACATAAAGGTCAAATTCTGCTGTCATTGTTCGTGAGTACCTCCACTGAAGATAATGGAGATGCTGCTTGAGATATACCCTAGTAACTGAGACTAGAATCTGGCCCTTAGAATTTAAGCCTGAGTAGGTATTTCAAATGTGTGTATTTCCTGTATCAATCCTCACATATGATTCCCACTGTTGTTAGTTGGAGTCACTCATGCCCATTAAGGGGAAAATATGGCTATAGGTATATCTGTCCTAGGCATTGCAGGAAGAAAAGAAGATGCCAGGAATGTGATTTAACTAGGCTGGAGCTTGATTAAGTTACACATCTGGAACAATCTGGCAATAATTCATCCAATGCAAATCATCCTTCCTTTGTAATCTGTATCACCTGCTGCAAGGCTGCCATAAGCCCCCCAACCCTGTTAGCCTGGTCCCAGGGCTATTTCTGAGATTCCATTATCCTGCCCTTGAATGAAGTTTAACGGGGGAGGGCAGGGAAAAGGGGACTGTCTCCTCCCTAACTGAGTGTTAGGGGCCCCAGCCTAGTCCCCACCTTCTTTAGGTGATGTCTTCACCTAATCTCCTTCCAGATCAGGTTTATCTGGGAACTGGATCCCTTATTTATTTATTTTATTTATTTGTATTGTGTTACCTGCACTGGGCATTTGCCAAATTACAACCTAACTTCCCTGCTGGGTCCCTGGACTGCTGAAAGGGAGGCAAAAAACCCACCCCACCCCGGCCAGTCTGGCAGGGAGGAAAAATTCCTTCCCAGCTCCAAAGAGGCAACTAGCCTGATGCCCACAGCAGGATCCAAAATACCCAGTTTGAGTGTAATTTTAAGGCAGTGGAGATGGTGCAGTCCTTAAAGGGACCAATTATTTACCTTCCCCCCTAGCCCAGATAAACCCTTCCCCCCACCTCTGAGGATGTGGAAAGGGACACTGGCAAACTATGCTATACCAAGATTCAATAAAATGAAGTAAAATAGAGCTTGAGCTTTAACTCTGAATTTGCTTGAATGTATAGACATACATTTGTTTTCATCTTAAGCAGTTTTGTGGTTTGATTTTTCTTTTAGATTTTTTTTTCTTTTAATTGCTATCTGGTACCCAGAGCTGCATTTTTATGGCATTTGGGAGATGCTTGGGAATGACCAGTTTTGGTTCAGCATCACTGTCTCGATCTTTGACGTGATCCTTTGTAAATCCTCTTTCTAAGCTGTTAGCAGATGTTGCGTCGTGCTGTAGTTTGGAGCCATTATGATGAAAGCATAGATAGTTCATATCTTTCAGTATCCCTATCAATATGAATATGTGCATGGTATTGTAGCCAATTTTCAGATGTTAATGACTTGGGTGTTTGTTGGTTGTTGTATTTATTAATATCAATTAAAGCTCATCCCTATTACAGCTAATGCTGGGAAAGTAAAAAATGACAGCAGAAATATAAGTTCCTTTTAGTTAAATAACTAATAATTTCTATTGATTGTTTTATTTGTATAATCTGAATGTCTTAACACTGGAGAAAAATTTGCTGTATTCATTTTGAATTAGCATTCTTGCTAGAAACTTGGATGGTAAGTGTGAGCCCAGAGAAAATACTGTGCTGGTGATTAATGCACCTCTAACGCAAAGAGTTTAGAATGGTAACTCTGAAAAGCTGTTATTTATTTCTGGTCAATGTTTCTAATCTGGCCCATTTGGTGGTGGCTAAATATTATGATGACTGAGCAGTGTGTTGTGAGTGGTTGCTTCAGTCCAGTTCCTTACCGACATGACCAATAACAGAAGTCCTTGTTATTAGTTTTTTCAGAAAGGCAAAGAATTGAAGGAGAACTGAATCTGAAGTACTCCTACAGGCAGTTGCTCCTAAAAAGGGTTGAGAACTTTAGGTGAAGTTTGTATTGACTGAAATGCTCTGGCCTGTTTCATGAAGGCATCAGACACATAAAGGTCCCTTCTGGTCTTAACATTTATGGGGCCAGATCCTCAGCAGGAGGATTGAAGCTGTGCGTGAGGTGGAACTGTAAGGCTATATCAACAAGATGGCTTATTTGCAAAGATTCCCCACCACTGTTAACAGTGGTACAGCTTCACTGGTGCTGGTAGAAGTAGAAACCCTAGTGGAGGCCAGGTTTTCCACGGATGCCAGCCTTTTTAGCACTGTATTGGCCAACTTGCAC